>NC_133582.1:14437496-15657630 GCF_964106895.1 Numenius arquata
ACTGCCAGTTGTATCACACAGTTACACTCTCATGCTCGCTCTTAATTTTTGAGCTTCAATGATTTTTCGTAATGAACTTCACAAACTAAGCACATTAAAAAAAATAATCCATGTATCCAGTTTAGATGCATTATTTTTTAATTTCATTTGGATAGGAGCTGCTAAATTTTGAGGCAAATAGAGAAAAGCCAAATGAACTGCTTTTATTTGTTACTTTATAAACTTTAACTATGCTCCCTCATTATTTTCTTCTAAATAAAGGAATCTGCTTTCTTAGTCTCTACTTAATGGCATCATTTCATGCAAACATATTTCCACTTGTCGGAATGATTTGATCCATCATTAAAACACAACCTTCTTCAGAGTGGCATTCAATAATAAAAACCGAATACCAGTCAAAATACAGATTGCTTCAGCACACTTTTCTCCAGCTGAGCTGCCAGATATGCTGGAATACTGCATTCTAACTTTTAAGCTGTTGTTCAGGCCATGGGCGCTAAAGCCCTGCGTCATTCTAAAGGTGCCAAGAATCTGAAAAATCACTGACTGGGTTTTGGTTATTTAAATTCAGCTTAAAGAACAGTCTTGCAATAGTGCAGCCAAGCTAAGACTCAGGTGGGAAGTGATGCCCCCCCAACACACTAACACTGTTTTCCTTCAGCACCTTCTGTCTTCCTCAATCTATTCAGATATTGACCAGGCTTGACAGCTTTGCCTGGAACACACGAAGCTCAGAACCACAAAGTTTTATGTCTGAAGGTTGCCCTATGAATCTAAGAGAAAGCAGCAAGAACATCATAATCTTCATGGTCTGGGAAAAAAAAGATGCCTGGCTGGGCACTGAGCAAAGAGCACGTCAAGAGCCTTGCTCCATTCAGCTGCTCTATGTGCGCTAAGGCCAGCCTCATCCATTTGACCTTATTTGCATTTCTTCTCATTCCCTAGTCTTTGGCTGGAAGGAGGGATGGCTCTGATCAAGAGTTACAGAAAGAGCGAAAGAAAAAAATATATGGAAAGGAGGGAAGCACTGAGGGCTTCTCATTCTGAATGCTCTGAATACCCACAGGAGGACAAACTGCTGAGTGAGAGATTGGGCTCTATTTCTCCAGCTTCCTCCTTCCCTTCTCATCACTTCCATCTCTTCAGACACCTTACAGCAGCAAACCAAGAGGAGGAGAAAGGGATGCTTTCTGAGCCCTTCCAACTTTAAGGCTGCTTTCCACTATCTCTCTCTGCACCCACAAGCTCTAGGCACGTCTCTGCAAATAAATGGTAAGAGGCCACTGATTGTTCCTTGAAGATTGCCTCTTGGAAAAGAGATTGCCCACTGGAAAGGAGAGTTTTATATCAGCACCCTAGTTTCAAGCTTCCGTTTCCTGTCCTTCAGGAGACAACCATAAGCACCAAATAGTTGGAGCTGGGACATGTTCCACTCAACCCTCTGAAGTTTGCTGGGCCAAGAACAGAACCAAAAACCAGAACAGCAACCACTTCCTATGAAAAGGGGGATCTGAGTTCAAGACTGGTCTCAGGATTGCTTCCATCTCTCACGTTAAAAGCTATACTCTTGTGGGAACACCGTGTTCAATAAACACTGATGTTTTAGACTGATGAAACGTTACCTTGAAAAGGCACCGACATGTTTCACAGCTGGTACATCAACTTTAGTCAATTTTTTTCTTTGTTTTTTTTAAGTACCTTGGAATGCATCAGCATCTGCTCTCACAGTTTTTGTGGCTGGACACAGGGTCATGCTCTTCCTTCTCAAAACAGGCCAGACAATCATGTAAATGCATCACTTCATAATGTCATAAAATATATTTATCTTTTAAAAATCTTTGTTGCCTATATATGTAGAATGATACATCACTTGAAATCTTAGCAGTAAATGTATTTATTCAGTATCATTCAGTATTTTCGGCAAAACTTCTATACAAAAGGTAAAGAAATGTGTCTTTAGAGGGCAGAAACAAGCTGTAGAAACTTCCATTAGTAGTGCTACTCATCTGACAAACAGAAAAAATTCTCTTCTTCCTTAAACTCAAACCCACCCTATCTAGGAAGAGACTTCCCAGCAGTAGAGGAAAGGGAATGTTGCTACTCCAGCTGCTACGCAGCTCTTGTAATTCTTTTGGCAAAGATTACTACAAGTCATCCTGAGACACTGACTGATTGTACAGACCCTTTAATATTTTAGAAGAGACACCCACCAACTCCTCCTCCTTACGCCTTTCCATGTCTTTCACAATGAACTTAACAAGGCCCACTAGCTTTTAAATCTAAACAATGGTAGTTAAGTGATGTCTTTTTACCAAAAAGTATGACTTTCTTAAATCACATTAATGCAAATAGTGATTGTTTCTTGTCATCTTAGCATACACAAGCAATTAACTCGTTATTTATGTTAAAAGATGTAATAGTAGTTTGCTTTAATGAAACAAAATTTGTGCTGGATTCTCACCTCAAAGAAGCCATGGAAAATTCCCACTGATTAAAAACAAAGATGCAACTGATTATCAGTACTGGATGTACACTTTTGATAATTCAGATATGGTTAATTCCAACAGAGGAGAAAATAGCTTCTTCTGAATGGTTTTGGCTGCTTTTGTAATATTACTAACACAGCTAAAAAAACTCTATATTCATTAAATCACTGACTATTCTGTTTGGTTTTTTTTTAATGTATGTAACAAAAGGAACTAATGGCAGTGGCTGCTTCAAAACAAACAAGACAAATTTTCATGGAAAACCACCACAGGTCACCAGCATCTACAAACAACAATCCTCTGTTTTTAACTCTTTGCTGCATTTCAGGAGCAAGAGAGTGAACAGTCTATGGCCTGTGGTCCCACGACACATCTCAAGATGAGTCTCTGGCATTTGAGCAAACGGAACTGCGGGACCGCTGTCGTTTACACCACGGGACCGGAAAACGGCGCTGCAGCAGGAGGAATGCCGTAAGGGAGGTAGCCAGTGGTGAGCTGGGGAAGGGGAGCCACCTGGCTCCTGCTAACGCCCTGGGTGGCACTGCGTCACTGGTATTTATTAGCTGGGTGACAGGAGGCTACCACTGAGAAACCTCCTTGTTTCCGGATGTGGCCCTTCCCGTTTTTCTTCTCTCTTTCCCACCATCTGGGAAGTCAAGACATGAGTGCCGTGCAGCGTATGAATGGCTGGATCTACCACTTCTTGACTCCTGCTACTGCCAGTGCTGCCCAAAACCTGCTCCCTGCGTTAAGGTCATGCACAGTGTTTCACACACAAACCAACAGGGTATGTCACAGCATACTACGCTGACGTACCGTATTTCCCGTGCCAGTTTGGGTGAAAGGCCTCTCTAACAGACAGCAAAGCAAACGGACAGGGTAACAGTAAAAAAAAAAAAAAAAAACCACCAAAAAAACCAAAAAGTTTTGCTACATCTTCTTCGACTTGACTAAATCTATCTTTTCTGAACATTACATTTAGAAAAACAACAAATCCTTGCAGTAGCATACTCACTGGCTGCAAAATGCAGGATTTATTTCTTTGTTTAGCCCTATCTTATAATTTTTCTAGAGCTCTGGCCAGAAAACAAGAATTATTCCTAGCTTCTGTTACTAGTTGTTAAATGAGTGCAACAAAGGCACAAGTCTGTGTAATGTCAAGCACCATTAAGGCCTTGACTTCAGTGGAGAGTTTTTAATCAGTGTTATAAAATAGTAACAAATAAATTGAGAATCTCAATTTGCTGGTTTAGAATTGCATAGCTTATCTTGCATGAAAAGTAGACGTAAAATGGATAACAGCTTTTAAAAAGTCTGATATTTTTGCCAAAATCCCACACACAAATGAAGGTGAGAGGAAAGTTGCTGTCTCTTTCAATGACACACATGAATTCTGTCCCTGCCATATATTGGTACTTTCTCTTTTGTTATCTGAGAAACACCACTAAAACAGAGCTGAAACCTCTTTTTCATCTCTGGAAGAGACTTTCAAACACCACAATGATGGATCAATAATTTGTCTGGATGTGTTGTGATGGTGTAGAAAAAAAAGAAGAGAGTGAAACATTCAGATACTAATGTGAGAAAATACATTCAGAAACACAGACCTTAAAATAAGCCTTTTGTGATATCAAAGTCCTTCAGATAAAAAGATTGAGAAAAGCTGGGAGAAAAAAAATACTAAAAAATTTTGCAGAACATAGTGACCTTATTGACATGACACTCTTGGACCTAATTAAACTAATAGAAAGTTTTTCACTTCTATATTTATTCTAAATTTACTAGTACCATCTTGATATTTTTTTGTCAGTGAAAAACATCAGGGATAGCATTTTAATAGAACATGCATCAAAAGAACAATTCAAAATTCTTGAACAGTCTCAAAATTGAAATAAAATAAGACCTCTGCCTTTTAAGGAGGCATGTTAAATGGGTGGATCTCGATTTCTCAATTTTACCTTCATGCATTATTTTGATTAAAATCCACAGGTAAAATATTCTTAAGCAGGCTAAACAACTAACAATTTTTGTATACAAATATTTTTTAGTTCAACTAAAGCAACAACATTTTTATCTCAATTAAGTGGCACACTGAAGTTCACAATAAAAATTAAGACAACAAAAATAATACAAATTTTCAGAAGTTCTACAGCTAGTTTTGGTGACCTTCGCTTTTACAAAATTAAAGAGGAGATGTTTCAGAGACTCAATGAGAAGCAAGTCCCCAAATTTGATTAGGAATGTTAAAATAATTCTAGTAACTGAACAGAAAGATGAGAGGGGACCTTGATGCTGGGAAGAAAAGACTGAGCAAATGTGCAAAACCCTGACTCTAGTGGTGTAGAAATGAAGTCTACACAGCAAAGGGCAAAAACCGAAATACTAATTTGTACTGCACAATATACCTTCTAATTGGCTGTGTGCACGTACTGGCCAAGCTACTGTGGCGGGATGAGCTACAGGTTACTGGGTTCATTTAGCATGGATGTAACTAATGACCACTTTTATTTTAAATGAAGAAACATAAAAACAAAGGGATGTGACATCACAGCTTTGAGATCGACTTCTACAAAAACGCAAAGCTGATTATAGTTTGAGCTCACAAAAACTGGAGAATTTTTCTCTATCATTACTAAACTCATAATGTGTGCTTGGGTAAGAGATGACTACTTGGAGCTAGTAAAATTACATGCTTCCTGGCTGAAGTCAATTGTGCAAAACACAACACTTGAAGAAGGTCTTTTCCCTTTCCTTTCCTTTTATTCAAGTGTCCAAGTTGGCTAGTTGGCTGTAAGTTCTTCAATTTAATCAGAAGGATTCAAAATATGAAATAATTTAAGTCAAAATACATTGATAAATATTTATTTCATTAAAACAATTTTAGTTTTTTTTTTCTTTTTTTTTTAAATTATGGAAATTATATTGGGAAGATCACAATTGTAACAATTAAAAAGAGAACATACAAAAGCAAGTAGCCTAACTTAAACGTTCACAGAAGTGTCTCACATACTCAGACATATTTGAAGAAGAAAATTAGTGCTCCCAGTGGTGATTTAGAAAGGCACAGCTGTAGCAGTTTCTTCTATTGTAGAAAAATTATTTTAAACAGCAAGCTAAGGTTGAGATCTTTTTTATAGGAAGGACAGAGAGCTTTTTTAAAATAATCCAAATTACAAATTTTCTTAATATAGCTAAATTATAATAAAAAAGTTTGACCTGTACCTTTGTGTTAATCTTATGTACTAGCAGCAATCAGTTATAGCTGTAACACTCTTCAGGCCCCAGTTCAAGAAGCAATTCTCAATCATGCGTGTGGCTCAACATTTTATATATTTTATTTTGAGTTTTTCCAGTGGGAAACACTGATGCTGGAGATAACTAACTGGGGCCTCATGATCTACTTAAGACTCAGAACAAGTCAGGCTCGTGCTCAGTGAGCGAGTTGGGGACACATCCTCATCTTTTTTCTCCACCACAAGAAAGCTGTGCCCCAGTATTTAATGGGGGAACCTTCTCAGCCATCTCCTGCAGCTCTCTAAGAGATTTACGGCGTCCCAGCTACTTTCAGTAGATAAACCTGTAGTTGAGATCTGCTTTTACTGTAGAGCAGTCCCAGTATCAAATGCAGTGGTGACTTAGTTAAAAGCTGTAACGGGGACTGGAAGAAACACAAATTACTATTAAACGTGTGTGTGCCTATTTTTTTAATAGATGGCATGGCATTAAGGTGAGATTAAAAATATAACAGCATACTCTGTCAATATAGAGAGACCACGGATAGGACCTAACCTGCAAATGACTGTGGAAAAAGAAGACAGCAAACACCATAAGAAGTCTGGTTTCAAAACCAAGTTTGGGGAAGTAAATGGGATAAATAACGGCAAAAATTATTATTAAATAACTACATTTGATACTTACAGTACAGCTTACTATTGCTGGCTTTTTAACACCAAGCCATTCTCTCTCTCCATGTATGCACAAATTATAACTTAACTTTAATAAGGAAGTTTCTCTCAACTGTCAAGAATATCCTTAAAAACATTACAAGAAAACATTAAAAGTAATAAGCAGATTTAAATGTAATTTACCAACCTTCTTGTAGTCCATTATATTTCCTTTTCCTTGTGCCTTAAAGAGAAAGAGAGATTTTATATAAGACATTACATACTGCAAATTAGACTTGCAAGAATAGAGCGTGCAACTAAAAGAGTTACTACTTTAAACATAACCAACTTTCTTTAGGAATCTGATATGGAAAAATCTAAAATACAAGCAAATGTCTTACCAGCTTATACATCATGGTTCTGGTTCAGGTAAGAGATGCAGATACTCAATGTAATTTTTAGGTTTTTTATTATGATTTGTAGTTAAACATTCGTTGAATCCAAAATGATTTTGTCTCAAGAAATCTTGCTGTTTCATTAATTAATCTCTCCCATGAGATTCTGAAATAAACTATATTTCATATCAGCAGTAACAGGATTTAATTTCTTAAAAAGAGAACTCTCCTTGTATCTATAGTGATTTGCACGCAGTTAATAGTCTAGAGCTCTCAAAAGCAGATGTCAGGACCATGTCAGAGCTATTAGACCTAGGCTAGATATGCTAATTGTGCTTTTGGGTTGTATTTAAGTACACAGCATCAGCCTTTACTTAAGCGGCAGATACATAGAACCTGTGACTCCTAGCACATTCAGAAAGAAGTATGAATACATTTTAAATTTCTTTTTGCCCAGCTGCAGAAAGTACATAGACGAAATTCCTCAATTTTGTCACAGGGTGATACAGAAGAGAAGATGCCTATGTCTTTCTCACCCAGCAGCAGTGCTCTGCCAGACCCAGAGCTTCCTGCTTAACCAACCTGAAGCCCTTTCTTCAGGTCAAATCTAACTGTATCATCATCACCTCCTCCAAATCTGGCTCTTCTCTTCTCAGGTACATTGAGAAAAAAAAAATCTCCACTGTTTCGTTTCCTATAGCCTCCATAAGCGAAGACCACAAACCTCAGTTCTTCTGTAATGTGTCTCCTGTTAGGATGTAGATTAGGACCGCTACCTCTCTGCATCCTCTGAGGGGACTTCAGGGAGCAGCCAAGAGGAGCAGCCAACTGGCATAAGGAGAAGAGCTGAGGCCTGCACTGAAGAGGAATGAACACTACGTGGCAAGCAAATCTTTGAAGAGATGTTGCCAAGATGGCACAGATTTGCAAAATAAATTATTTTTTGTATGGGAGGAAAAATACAATAGAGAAAAGAACCAATGAGAGACTAAGCAAGAACAGAAAAGAAAACAGTAGATAACAAAACTGATTTCACTGAAGGAGAAAGGAGGCTGATCCACAAAACCTCTTTACTACTCTCTTTAAACTTCTTAAGAGTCAGCTTTTCTGGAATGCATATTAAGAAAACAGCCTGATAGCATTTGGGAGTAGCATAACCACTGCCAATAACTGCTTCCTTATTTGTGTATTCCCATCTCTTTGGTTTGCCAACTTTTACGCATACCGGTTGGATCTTACGGCTTCTTCAAGATAAATCTAGTAGTTATATTGTATATCAGAACACACCAGAAATATGTTCTTTAACAAATGGTTGCCTATACGCAGATTCACACTGCAGCGGAGAATTTGCCAACATGTTTGAGGAAGATGCTTTTTAGCCCTAGCAATAGCAGAAGAGGTGTGCTCAGCACGCCTCCTCCCGCATATAATACACGTTACAGACAGCAAGAATATTTTTTCATGCTCTGTTCCTCTCAAGCATTCAAGTCAATGGCAGTTGTGCTTCTCCAAGCAGCAACTTTATCTCATCTGTTTCCTAAACCTTCTTTACTACAACTGCACCTCTGCTTTTTCCCTTTCTTTTTATCCTCACAGTACTTTGGCTCTTTGACTGTTACTGACCCCGATTTCAGACACACAGATTTTATTTTTTTTTTTTCCTTTTCCTTTTACATCAGGCTTCTGCATCTGGTTTAGTTTCCTCAAAGCTTTTAAGCCTGATTTACAAAAGGTATACACTCATCAAACTTGGATAACTTTCTAGGTCTCACTGCTTGGGGCTGAGGAGCTCAGCCTGTGGATGTGGGCCCTCAAAGAAAAGCAGCTGCTTGCCTGCATATTAGAGACATTAACAGCCAGCTCAGCCCAGCCTTCCTCCTGAACATCAAAGCTCGTCATGTGCCAGTAACGAGGGACAATTATACCATGACATTCTCTATTTATAAATAAGGTTGTGTGATATCAACACACCTTGCCAGCAAGAAGGATCCCTGAATCCCCCATGAAATTATTCAAAATGCAACTGATAAGCAGACCACAAGTGGATGGTTTAAGACGATGCTTTTTGGAGTAGGTTTTCACAATGTTTTCAAAGACTTACTTTTCTTTCTCAGATGAGATGGTCCCTTTTACATGTCTTAAAACCTGTACTTGAGAAACACTTGATAAAGCATTTGATAAGTGCTTTTCTTCCAGCCCTGCTGCTTCTGAGAAGGCTCAGAAAGATATGGTGAAAGCTGCATGGATTTCTCTGGCCTAGGTGAGGTGGTTCTAGTTCCTGACTTACTCCTTTTTAAAATTACAGATGCTATGAGCTAAGATATATTCTAGACCTGTTCTTGAGGGATGGCACTTAATTTCTTCACTCAAACTTTGATCTTTTGTACCCCACTGCTTAGATGTTGGATGCCTGAAGGCAGAGAAACTTTGCTCTTATCCAGTGAGAGGCATCTTTAAGTGGCTAAGTGTGACCAACTCTTCTGTCTTTTGACCCCTAGGAAATCCTCCATCCTATAATCCTGGAGTATCTGTTGAATTTTCAGAACACAAGGCTTTCCAAAAGTTCGGTGGGCCTGCATTCAGTAACCATAACAACACTTCATCTGAAGAAGAGCATTCAAGCATATTTTTTTGTCTGTTTACCACAGTGTTTCCTAGGAGCTACTTAAGATTGAGTGGTTTGGGTTTGTTTTTGTTTTTTAAACATTTCAGGACACTACTCAGGCCTATAGTGCTTTTAAAATAGACACTTGACCAAACAGTTAATTGGGCGTTTTAATTTTAAATGCACAAAGGTGGAAGGTGTTGGTGGTGAGGTCAGTGGGAACAGGAGAAACCAGAGTCTTTATGGATTACTCATTCATGTATGCGTGTGTGTATATATGTATCTCCATGTATACACACACATACACATACCTACACATTTTTTTCCTCCTGTGACAAGGCTTCCCGCTATATACATCCTAAGTCCCTTTTAAGGTAGTCTCTAAATTTCATCAAATCAGATCTTCTCAAAACACATCTATTTACTGTTGATGCAACCTCCTGCACCTGGATATCTGATGTGTTTTGCTCTTTCCAAATGAAGAGACAAGGGGGCTTTTAAAAGGTCTTCAGCTCAGCAACAGAAAGGTGCACATGGCCACCTCCATTAAAAGGCTACCTTGGGAACAGTATCCAGACCTCTGACAAGAGAACTCTGGTGAGACAATCACTCAGGTTTTGGGTACTTCACGGCAGTTCAGGCATCCTTCATGACCTCTCTGAAGACCTTCATGCTTTCACGGAAGATATGCATGGCAGGCACTGAGTCCCAGTCACATGCTTTCCGAGCAGTGTATCACTGTGGAGGCTACCAGGTGCAATGGGGCTCTCTACCTCCACTTTCTTGAACTCCAAGACCTTCCTGCAGGAGGAGGAAGCTGCCAAGAGGAGGAGCTGCCTTTAATCCATCACATGAATGCTTACATGGGCAAACAGTGAAAGGAGAAAGTCAAATTACTCAGCAGTAACTACAGGTCCATAATGTGATTTCCATATGCCTAGTCATAACTCAGCTACTAAGAAAAATTCCACCTGCCAGGGAGTGAGTGCACCATGCGTGCTTTGCCTATTTAAACCCTACAGATGACATTTGTGGAATAATTCCTAAAATATAATTTTTATTAAAAATATATAGCATTGTTCACACATTAAGGAAAGGTATAAAATCAAAACGTTTCCAGGGTGGAACGCAGCAGCAGCTGGTATGCGAGGAAACCGCTACATCTATGACTCCCTGAACAATATTGCTTGCAAAAGCAACACGGAGGATGGAGTGGAGTGAAGATTCCACGGCCAAGCTCTGTGATTACACAGCAGATATGGGAACAAGGTGATCCTATGGAACTGATAAGCGGCATGCTTGCTACCCTGAGCCAACAGTCTGTCAAATTTTGATAAAATGCTGTCCTTTGTGCGAACTTTGCTCATTATAATGTCATTATAATCCCAAAACACACCTCCAGCCCGAAGGCTGCCCGCCTCCAAGGTGCCTTGAGTACTCCTCCTTGAGTCTGCGCCCTGAATTTTTCGTAAGCTATACCTTAAAATGCGAGGCGAGAGAATTTTACACCAATCATAATAAAGGTATTTATGACTAGAGTCACTCAAACTCCACCTTGAAGGTAAAAAATAATATAAAAATAGCCCGAGAAAGGGGGGATGCTAGGGAAGACACTATCGTAAACAAGTCAGGGAGGACCTCATCACGGACTGCTTCTGACTCCCGGGACCAGTTGACGGGCTGAGCCTTTCTCCCCCCCGATAGGGACGCTTGTGGGTAAGACTCAGACTATACCGAGTGCTTCCTCGGGGAACTTAGAAATCTCTCTAGAGGGTTACCTGTTACATTTATAGCCAGGCTGTATCGTTCGGAACTTTGTTGCACGCTTTGTACCATTTTTTCTTTTACTTGCACGTGCTTTGCAGACAGTGTATTTATCACCAGCAAACCATAAGAACCTTTATATCTGTTGCTTAAATAAACTGCACTGTTTAAGTAGCTAGCCGTTTCGGTTTCTCACTGAACGCGACCAAACACGAAAGTGCGGCCGTGCTAGTTCGTGAGCACGACTAGACTGAAGGTGCAGTCCACTATTAGTGCATCCAGAATCGTGATAGTTTAAAATATATTAAATGTGACTGGACTGATAGTGGTGAATTGGGCATCACTCAGAATTTAAACCCAGCCACCCCTAGCCTCCCACCTCGGTGAGGAGTGTTAGAACGCAAGGGGGTTTATTTTCTGCCAAAACTATTTTGCCTCTTCACGCAACAACATTGCACAAGAGGGTGGCTTATGAGCATCCTCTTACTAGTACTGCCAACGCGAGAAAGCCTCTGGTTTGAGTGCTTGGCCTATCCTGAATGTCACATGGTGAATGTGACTATGGATGACACCTCAAAGAGCTTGTAGTTAATGAAAGGCAATTTTCTGTTCTAAATCAACACAAGCCAAGAAAGGCTCCTGGGCTAGGGTTCCACTTTGTATTTAGCTAAAGTAGTAGGTAGTAGTTAGTAGATACTTTTGCATAGTGAATACTGCCCCCACCCTCTTTCTCTTTTTTTTTTTTTCCTTCTTTTTTCCCCTCCCTTCAGTGAAAACTGCTTCATTGCTTCCACAATGCCCATTTTTGGTAGGGGAATCAGTAAGCAGACAGACGGCACTCCTGGAGTCCCGCAATCTCCTCTAGATTCCGCAGATAGGAAATTGTTTCAAAGCTTTTATAAACTGTGCTGTGGTAATACCATTATTCTCCAACTGCAATCATCCAAGTCCATTTATATTCAACTCACATATGAGCCTTGTGTTGAGATTATAGAATTCCAAAATTCCTTGTCACGCATTATAAACTACCAGCCCCTAATTTCAAAATGACAAAAGGTTTGCTTCACTTTAAGCTCCTTCAACTCCATACCACTGTAAGGTAGCAAATTCTCCATATACTTCCCAAAATTTCACTGCTGAAGAGACTATGCCTCTTGCTTGAGGTATGCGAAGGCCGGCTGCAACCTGGCCATCATCAACACACAACTAGGCAGTGGCTCAAGACTCCATGCCCTCTGCCCAAGAGTCCTGCTTTCAAACCTGTAAGGGAACAAGCCGTCAGCAAGCATGTCTTCAATGAATACGCTTGCACAGAGCCAGCTTCTTATTGAAGGCAGCAGCCTTTCTACTGAAGAATCTGTGTAATGACTGCAGGAATTTCGGAATGGGACTCATCACAGCTGTTTAGACAGGCAAAACACGTCCAACTGATGCAGGATCTCAACAGAATGCTTAATTTTGACCAGTTTTGGTGTTTTTCCCCCTCTGTCTTGTACAGTTCTCTCTTTGTGTTTCAACAACACCCAGGAAGCTATTTACGGATCTGAACCCTGCTGTGCTACATGGTAAGTAGAACAGATCTACACCACCCAGCTATCTTATTCTTACTGACTCCTCGTCTAAGAGTTAAAGACAGCTGAATTAAGAGAATTGAGAATAAGGACATCGATCAGCTAGATCTCACAAATACTTTCTAGTGGTCAGGAAGTCAGGCTCCCCAGATCTTTTCCCTCCATCCAAAATCACTGCTCCCAGAGCCAAGTTGGCAGACGGAAATGTGTGCCTGCCTTTCAACCACTGTAACACGAAGTTCTCTGCTTGAAGTTGTCAGTGAAAGTAGCTTTAAGCTGAGACATGGGACTGCACAAGTTCCCATGCTCCATGCAAACGGATCCGTTTGTTACACTGACACATACAAATCTGACAGAGCTTGACTGTCAGGTTCGTAGACTTGCCCCTCTTGAAAGCACAAAAGAGAGAGGTGTTAAGTATTGGACAGCATTGGTAACCTCTATATTGTCTTGTCCGTTGTTAGTATCTCTTTGCAGATTGAAAGTATGGACAGGAAGAGAGATATAAATGGCAGAACTACGAAATTCTAAACAATGCTTTAATTTACCTCTCTGATCTGTTTAATCCATGCCTCCCTCCCAAGGAATTCCTGATGCAGGACTGCAGGAGCTGAATTCAAACTGAAGGCCATGGTGTCACTAGAACTTTCTTTAACAAATGGCTCGAGGTCCGAATGTAGCTGAAAGAGAAAAACATCTTTCTTTAGTTCCCAGGAACGGTCTATACATATCCATTCACTCACTAAATCAAGGTCCATATCCTGATCCTACTCCTACTTTGCCACGTTCTGCTTTGACACTTGTATTTCGGTTGCACTTTTTCAAGTTTGGGGAAGGGAGCGGAAGAGGCAGAAAGTTGTGGTAAAGAGAAGCATGTAGAGAATCTGCAAAGAAATGCATAAAGGACAGCTTGCAGAGCTGAGTAAGGGATGGGACACAGTCAGGTAGGCAATTTTTGAGAGGCAGGAAGCAGAAAAAATATAAAGGGAAGAATGATCCAATCTTTGGTGGGAAGAATATAATTTTTAATCTGTGATGGGTAATACATTCTAATTTTCAGTACCTGAGAAAGCTGATGCAGTATGACCCTCTTTCTGACAAAGGAAACGTTACATAGCTAGGAGCTTTCTAGGAAAATGATGCAATCGTTTCTACACAACTATATGTCAATGATGAATGTATTAATATTAAAGCATACACAAAATATTAAGGCTATAGTCTGCACTAGAAGCAATTTACTGGTGGAGGCGTACCTAGTAATAGCATACAGTGGCATTTCTACGGCAGTAAAGCTGTGCTTTATAAAACCACTTCCTTCTCCTGGAGGAACTAGAAACTGTCTAAACCAACACAGCTGAAGCGGATGAGAGGTCTGTCTGCCAACCTCAAGCTACGTCTATCCTTGCAAGCACTGCAATACAGCAGGAGCAGACCTTTAGGGCAAAAACAGAGCGCCAAGGACCCGAGTTCCACACTGTGTTTTCCTTTGGACTAACTCTAGCTGTGGACTTAAAGTCTTCTAATGGAGATCAAAGGCCTTCTTCTGGGAAATCCTACTGCTGCAGAGGTGCAGGTTGCTCCGGTCCGCATCTGGTAAACTCCCTCCTTATACCCCAACCATCTCCTCTGGAAGTTACCTCCACAGCAGATTATTCAGAAGGGAACGTATGAAGGTCCTTAAGCCACCACAGCTCATGCCTCAGCTTCGTGTGCTGCTGCAGGCAGTTGAGCCTCTCAGTACAAACCTCTGCATGCTGGCAGCTGAGACCCAACCTATGCTTTCTCCTGCAACTCCTGCTACTGGGACAGTGGCTTCAAGAAGAAGGTAGGAGCAGAAAAGGTAATGTTTTAAGCTGCTACAGAAAGATGTTCCAGAGGGATGTTAACAGAGCCCTGAATGAAATAAGCTACGTTGCCAGAATTGTGATTTTTCCATTTCATAAGCACTGTTCATACCAGCAGTTTCTGCAAACATCTTCACACAGGGCAGCAAATCTCTCAACACCACTGACCTGCTGACAAAAGCCTACAGCATACTGGCAGCACACGACAGAGCTCAAGAGCAACATATCTTACCAGTCATTCTGTTTTTAAGATCCCAGAACGAAAGGAAAAGGTGTACCTTATGACTCATAGACATGTGCTTTCCATACTGAAATGCCACGTCCTGAATCTCAGCGCTGTGCTTTGCTAGCTCCATCGCAGCCTGGCAGCTCTTTGCCAGCAAGGCACTATGTGACAGGAAAACCTGCTCCTTCCACGTAGATATGCCGATATCGTCTGTAAGAGAGTTCTCCTGAAAATGAAACAAAGGCTAACATGAAAACAGCGAAATTGCAGCTGTGCCAGCTCACAGACACGCAGTGGTGATAACATGGTGACACATGGTCAGTAACAAAACTCTGGGTGCCACACTGCCAAATAAAGAAGGGCATTCTTTTGGGGATAAGGAGAGAAAAGTATCAGAATAATTAGTATTAGGCAAATAGTATTAGTAAATAGGCAGCTTCAAACAACATTTTCATTTTCTGATCAAAAAGAACAATGCAAAATATGTGGAGCTGTCAACAGATTCAACATAAATCCTTTTCTTAATGACTGTATCATTACACTGAACATTAACAGCTGACTGTATTCCTCATGAGGGACTCAGGAGAAAGTAAAAGAAAAAAGACACCCCTCCCCGCCCCCCCAAAAAAAAGAGTACATCTGCTCTTCAGCCCTTTGCCAGTTACCAAGATCCCAACAATCCCAAACAAACTTGAGAAGTCCCTGCAATTTCTCCTTTGCAGTCAAGGAAAAAGTAATTACGAAAGTTATTAAAAATCTTTATAGAACTGCGCTGGAGAAATGAAGGGCTGTGATGGAGGATTTGTACCTCTTCCACCCTCATATGAAAGACAGGGAATGACGGAAAGTATTAAAAAATAAATAAATAATGCTGTAATTTAGAAAAGTCAATATTAACTTTCCCAGGGGACTGACAGAGATCCCAGTGTTGCCTCTAGTGAACTTTATCACCTTGACTGTAAGGTCAGAAATGCTCAATGTTCTCAAAATCCTTTGTATCCAAAATATTACTTTGGATTACTTTCCACAAAGTGTTTTAATTAACACAAATCCAATCCTTTCCCTCCAACTCCAAAGTGAACTGCAGCTCCTTTGGCTCACAAGATGTCAATACGCCACTATTTTACTAACTGGCCTTCAAAGCTAGACATGACTGTGTAACCTTTCTCACATACACATATTACTGTCACACCTTTAGGTAATCTCTAAAGAGGAAAAAAAAAAAAAAAAAAACAGAAAAGACCACAGTTGTTTTTGCTTAGAAAAAACTAATATCAGTAATGAGAAGCTACAGAAAAAAAATTCAAGCATATAAACGTTAAAAAGTTCGTAATTTCTCATTTTAGCCAAACCTGTAGTATACATTACACCAAAAGGTAGTCATTTTTTCTTTCTTGATTCAAAATGTAAAAAAACTCTTATATAACAAACCCTTTCCCTTAAAGTGACATCAATTAAATTACTTTGAAATGAGCAAGAAAAAATTCTGTGTGACCCTATAGTTTTCTAGTAAGGTATTATCTGTCATGAAATCGGTAACAAATGAAATAGAATCCATCCGTTCAGCTCTAATTTTCCTCCCTTATGGATATCACCCAGAAGTGCTGCGTTACAAGGGAGAGGATAATTTGAGACTAATGGAAAAAGTAGGAGAATTCTGCAATGCCAAGTAACACAGAGCTGTATCAAAATGCCTTTGCTTTCAGACATACTATTAACTTATACAAGGAAAGTGAAGAACAGAGAAACCACATGTTTGCTATTATGCATATGATAACTTACAAAGTCAAGCCTAAACTTTCCTCGTGTTTCATTTTACTGTAGTATTTTTGTTTTAATATCCTAACTCAGCCCAGAGCATGTGCAAATTCCCATGACTGGCAAAATGTCAAAATGAGCATTTAATTCAAGTAGTTTCCTATATATCAAGTCTTTTTTTTTTTTTTCCACTCAGATATAGATCAATTTATTTTAAATTTAAAATCAGGAGCTCTTGGAAGACGCAACACAATCTTTTCCTTAACAACCAATCTGCTCAGCGAAAAAACAGTATTTACTAAAATTTGCTGGATGATATTGAAAATTGGCAGTGATTTTTATAATTATTTGTTTTAAAGCCAACCAAGACAAAAATATTCTAGAAAAGTACCCTGAAACAAATTATGAAGTTAAAAAAATCTTTCAGAAGACCCATAAGTTGAAAATGTTTGCTTGCTGGAGCCTTTGAGCAGTTACAGAAATGCAGACATTATCAAATATCAACTGCAGGAACTGAAGAAGCTTAAATGGTCACTAAACTCAATGTATACAAGGAAATTAATTCTATGATTTGTTACATAAATATATTCTTCTTATACAAGTTTGAATTTCATCACAGGATCGAAAACGATGGTACAGCAAGCTACTCTCCACTACACAAGCAGCATGCAGGAGCTTCAAGCATCTAAAATTGACATTTAACTTCAAAAAAATTGACAAAAATTTGAGACATATTTGAGGTTATGGTATTGAACTCTTAAGAATATAGGTATTGTTAATCCCTGGGTTACAGAAAGAAGCCAGTTGTAAAAAGGCACTGCACCCATATGGATGTGTTTTAGCATATGAGCTTGAAAGCCAAGATATAGCTGATTTTAATCACAGAACGTCTTATGACCACAGACCCCTAAAGCTTCTGCTGCTTAAGACAGCAGAGGCAGACACAACCTTTCTTCAGCAAACTTCCAACAATCCAAAAGCCATTTTTTCCCAAGCTTAACTCTCATGTTATATACAAACTGTCCACCAACCGCACTGGATTCTTACAACAAGGGTATGTATGACAAGATCTAAACACTATTTTAAAACAAGGCAAATAATGAAACTAGTTCTAGTTTGCAAAGTCTGAAATCTGACATCAAGATAGCACTTACTATTTTTAGAGAAATTGTCACTTTCTTGCAAGCTTTGTTTTACTTTGCCAGCAGTAGATATTTAAAAGGATAAATATAAAAGTGGACATTAGTTGGCCAAGAAGACTCCTAGAAGCTTTTCATATAAAAACATTCTTAAACTCAAATTAATTCTAGCTGTAATTGACAGTGCTCAGGCATTTGATTAACTAATGCCTATGGAGTGACCTCATTCACAAGTTCTGTCACCAAGAAATGGGTCCAAATCACAACCAACCCTGATGCTGTCTGGGCAGCAGAAGCTGGATGAAGAGAGCTGAACCCCTCCCTCATCATCCCTGGAAGAAAGCAGCCAACTCCAGACACAGTTTGGATAATGTCAGCATGGGAGTACAGGCAAAACACCCAAATCCAGCTCTGTCGATCATCATTTCCTACGGGAAATTAAGAACAGCTGAGGGTGCTCCCATTTTACTAATGGCAAGGTCGGTTACTGTTTAGGTAGAAAGAAATTGGCTAGTTGAGATTTTTCTTGTTAAGCTACTTCCATAATTTAAATCGGGTTTGAAACAATCATCTCGGGCAACAGGAAACAAAAAACTTTTAGAAAATGAAATTGCAGGACAAAACATGCAATCATAACCATCAGGAAGGGCAGCTCTCAGTGATGGTAACAAGGATCCCCACTACAGAAGTGGCACTTAAAATAACTCAGTCTGTCACACTAAGAAGATGTTTATAGGCAGTTCAGCTGAAAACTTATTAAGGAAAATATGAATGAAAACTGTGTCATAAAGTGCACAAAATCATTTGCAAAACCAGGAAGGAGCAAAAGTCAGAAACTTTTCACTGTAAAACTTCAGCTACAGTTTGTAAGGGAGCCCTTATTTTATTTCCATACCACGGCAGCTCTTTCTTAGCCATCTGCTGTTGCACAAAATGATCGAAAAGTCTGAACCAACCACTCATATCAAACTTTAGTTCAGTTCTCAATGGGCAAATAATCCACAGAAACACACAGGAATATTTTTAAATAGCATTTTAAAGTTTTAAATTAGGTAGTTCAAGAACTTGCATTTTACATAAATAAAATCCAATGCAACTACAAATCTCTCCACCAGTAGCCAAGTATCTTGCACATGGTTCACATAAGCCTTCAACAGATGTATTTCTGCTTGCTGAACATGACAGGGCATGTTTTATTGGTCTACTAATACATGTCATCACTGCTTTTGAAAAAACAGGGGGTCTGCAAATGGGTCAATAAAACATGCCACTGACTACCTAATACTTTTATTGTGATACTGTAAAAGAATTAACACAAGATTATAAAAAAGTTTGAAAAATTATAATAAATTTAAATATCTCTCCACATCTGTTACTTTTAAATCTCTCTGGAAAAGCTTAGTATTTAAAAGAACAAAAGCAGAAAACAAATAGCATTGGCCTTCTTTCTAGCTGTGCTTTTTTTTTCCCCTCTGACACATTTACCCACTCTTTTCACAGATGCTCTTTACTCAAATTCCATATTTTATCCTTCCCTTTTGTCTTGCAACATTTGCTTAAAAAAAAAGTGAAAGCTCTGACTGCTGCCCTGCTAAAAGGTTGCTTACATGACCCAAAATACATTTGATTTACCTCCTATGGTAAAATTTATAAGCAAATCCTTTACTTACAACATAGACTCATAGAAGTCTAGTTGAAGGACACACGCAGTATCCAAAACATTACTCCTCAAAGCAGGACTGGTGACTAAACATTAAACAAGAACTGTTACAACTCACTGCATGTAGCCTGTATTTTGCTGGAAAAAAACCCAGTTATTTTCACTTAAAAACCTGATATTGTTCTAAAATAAATACCTGTTAATTCACTATTTGGTACAATGAGTACTTGCCAATAATGTATTTCTTTTTTCAACTTGTTTTACATATTAGTTACACACAATTTTCACACAAGTGCATTGAAAATTTCAAAAATACCTGACAGCTCTTCCAGCCATCAGTGGAACATGTTGGAAACGGTCTCGTCTTCCATAACAGTCCCATTCTGACACTAAAAATGAGTTTTGGTAATGCACATTTAGCATCAGCTAGATATTCTGGAGGTGAGGAAAAAAGCAGCCCAGGGCAGCTTCCTGTGAAAATCCACAATATTTTAAGATTACAAGAACGGTCTGGCAGGTAAAGCAGAAGAACCAACACGCTCAAGTCCTGCTCTTGATTCTGCTATTTGTCCTTGAGCTTCCCTGTCTCTCTCATCCCAGTGAACTGCCAGGGATGTCAAAGCATTCTTCATTAATATTTGCTAAATGATCTGGGATATTAAGATAGAAGGTTTCTAAAAGTGCAACAGTATTCTGTGAGTTAGCAAAGGTTTTAGAAGCCTTCAGTCTCCTAAAAGTACCACGATCATGACTGAGGGCCAGATTAGACAGCTTTCATCTTTGCACTCACTGAAGGCACCATTTTTTACTCCCAAATTAGACCTAGATTTTGGGAAGAAAGACAGGAACTGGGAAGCGTGTCCTTCACTTACAGCGTTTTGAGTTGCGAGGGGATTTAGCACACAAAGCTGCAAAGGTTTATCACATCACCCCTTTCTGCTCCAGCTTACTGTCCAAAATATTAGCTTAAGCCACTAATGCAGTGCCTTAAACCACGGCAGCTATTTGCTGCTTTGAACGTTGAGTGGCAGCCCTAACCTTCAGGCTGTCTTTGCAACCAAAACCTACACTTTGTAGTTTGGATTGTCACTTCAAATAAAGATGAAAAGTTAAATATTATCTTTATTTTCCCTGTTTCACACAGATCTAATGACTCACTATGCAGACAAGATGAAGAATGACCAAACAGAACACACTAAAATGGGACGGCTGGAGGATTGCACGTGGTTTTACAGAGAAAAAAAAAATGTGGTAACGAGAGCCGTCAAATAATTAAATCCATTATATGTCTTCAGGAGTAAATAAGGTCAGTCTTGTTAGGTCAAATGATTCTTTCAATTTTCCTACTGGGTCATACAAATGAAGCAAACTGAAATTTTTTTTGGGTAAACATGAACTTAGGGTCTCAGAGGAGAAAGGTGAGTTCTTCAGAGTTATTTTTGTCTAAAGTAAAAGATAAAACCATCTACGTAGACATCTAGCAAAGCTCAAAACAACTTGGTGCTAAATTAGTCTATTTGCTGGTACTGAGGAGCTTTATAACAACTGCATTAAAGACATTTAACATATGAAGTAGTTTTTCTGCCTCAAAAAGGAAAAAAAAAAGAAAAGGTGAGAAGATATCCTTCTGCTTTTCCAAATTTCAGACATTCCCAGCAATGAAAATGCCATTACTAACATCCCGATGCCCTACTCTTAAAAAGAAATAAAGTGTGACATTTGAGATTTAGTTGCAGAGTAGGTTAAAGCATTTGTCTTACCTCTAGGAAACGTAGCTCACATTTTTGTTTCAGTCAAATTGCAATTAGGGATGGAGGCAAGACGCAGAAAGGATACAAATACGACAGACCAACAACTGACCTAGTCCATTTGGCATTCTTTGCTAAAGAGGTGCTAGGGACACGAATGGGACACTGCCTCAGAATAACACTGCGAGGAAAGCAGCAGGGATGTGTCTCATGCCACAGCACGGAGCCAAATTTGTCAGAGGACAAGATAAAAAAATAGTAATTAAAGTAGATCCCACACTTGTCTGTTCTAGGTCTCGTCAGAAGCCACGCACTACCCATTAAAAGGACTGAACTTCAGACACTGTCATGTAATTTTCGGTATCTGTTACGCCACCATACTAATTGTGCTTTGAGTTAACTGGGTTCCTCTTAGGAAGGGTATACTGTACCTTCAACTCTCCTTTGACAGAAAAAGGCACTGAAACAAAACAAGTCTTTGCTATTTGTAATTGGGCCAGGGGAGTGTAAACAGCGCGCAGCTGTGCTTAGTTTATCTCACACTTCCCTTGCAATCTACACATGTGGAGTGATTCAGTAATGCAACAGAAAATAAACAGAAAAAGAAAGACCAAAAAAAAGATTAAGACCTTCTGCAGTGGTAGGAACCCAAAAGAGCCCACAATATTTCTCATTTATACAGCAGCCACAGTTAAAATGCAGTTTCATTGCTGAGATGAACTTGTAGAGCTTTGCTTCTACACACAAAAGAGTAGTTGTTTAAAATGTGATACTTCTGGGATCTATCTGTATTTAGAAACCTGCCTGAATATAAAAAAAAATGTAAGGATTCTTTGCAAAAGTCTCAAAGATTTCATCTATTTTTAGCATGTAACCCTAAGCACAGTACTCGGGAGCAGCCCCGAAGGCTGCAGTCTGTTTATCCACGGGTTAAACTCATCAGGTGCAGAAGGATGGCCAAGTTCCCAACATTGCATTGCTGCCACGCTGCCACCCGGGGTCCCCCCCCCGCCGAGAGGTGCCAGAGGACATCTCTGCCATACTGCCTGGCGAGCCTGCGGCCCCAGGCGTCTCCCGAGCCTGGCATTATAGCTTTCCTGTTGGAGGCTCTCGCTTCCTCTGAGGGGAGAGCTCAGCTCATCAGCGTGACCACTTCCTACCTCACTGGTTTCAATCTAAACGAGAGGGATAAGCTTCAATGAGGTTAGTTTTAGTAACATGTCTTCGCTGCTGCAGAGCAGGAGAGACAGATACCGACCAGCAGAGCCACTGGGTGCAGCAGGACCAGCCACGGTTAGCTGATGGCTCATCCACAGCTTGACAGTCACTGCTTGCCCACTGCGGTTTGGCTGGTGCGGGGCCATCGGTGCAGGTATCTCCTGTAGCAATAACCCATGCGATCAGGGCTTCCACTAAGGTAGTAATGTTGCTACATATTACAACATGGCAATAGTAAACCAGAGTTGCAGTCTAAATACATAACGAATATAAATGAATTAATGTGCTTCTGCAATCTTCAAGCCATTTCACCTACTGAATATTAAGATTCAGGTCTCCGAGGCAAAGTAGGCATATGAGATAACGTCACTGTAAGCAAATCTACCTACCTCAGTGGATTTCAAGGTAGATATTCACATATACACCCCGCTCATCATTCCCATACAGTGAAAACTTGCTACCATAAAACCTGTAGAGGTCACGGTGACTTTAAATTATCAATTTTTTGCATGTGCTAAGATACTGTCATAGTAAATGAAAGAAAGAATTCTTTTTTGTTCCAACACCCTGCCCAAGCAAGCCTACTTCAAGAAGTGTCTCTACAAATTTCCTTAAATACTCCAATAAAGACAAAAAAACCTAGATCTAAATTTGACCAATTTTCATCACAATTCTTGCCAAAGAATAGCACAGGACATCCGTAATTGCCCTTGAAGAAATACAAGACTATTGTGTGTAGTATTGTGGCAGCCGCCGCCTTTGCCTACGCCGACTCCTGCAACGCGTGCATGGTGACTTCTGCTGGAGAAGAGCACGGTGCTACACTCCCACGGCTTCAGGACAAAACTCATGTTTATACTGTCAAAAGGTGAACACTCAGAAGGAGAAAGGACCTGATCTAAGTTTGGGATGAAGCATTTCGCAAACATCTTTAAGCTTGGAAATGAGAGATTTAAACATGAAAATATTAATGATGTTGACAACATTGTAATAAATGCCTCTAACAGAGCCCTGACTAGAAACCTCTGGAAGTGTTTGGAAAGCCCATAGCAAGACAAGTCTAGAGCTCCCGGTAATGACACATGATATCATTTTATTAAGCACTCATAGAAATAAAATAGTCCCTCCTTGAGCATTTCTAGAAACTTCCATCAGAATTCACAGGTGTCATAACGATGTTACTGCTGACACTCACTAGGACTGCTGCTAATTCTCTTCCTCCCTCTCCCTCCTCCTTTTAAACAGATGAGAAAGTCATCACATTTATTGTAGTCACACACTAATATCACCAAACTTCTTGGGTATGTAAAACTACTGAAATTCTTACCTCAGATGATTTTGAGTTTTCATAATATATACCTTGAACTAAGTCACCAATAGCACTTGAAATGAGTTCCACAACCTGTAAAAGAAAAGGAGAAAAAGCCTTACATCTTTATTACCAAATTTACTAACAAAGCTACTGCCAGATTTCCAGAGAGATAAATGGTCATAAATCTCCCTGCAGAAAGCTAGTTGTGAAAGGCTACAGGATTTACTGGGATATATCCTGCACAAGCACGAGTCTGCCTCTCCACTAAAACCTCTACTACAGTAACTCTTCTATCAAAGTTTTAAGTTAATATAAATGAAAAACAAGACTTTTTTTTTTCCTAAAGTGTGAACTATGGAGTGTATTCTCACAAGGACGTTCACAGAACTAATAAATCCCAGTTCATGAATATGAGACAGTACCTCATCTGGGCTTTGTTTTGTTTTGTTTTTTTCCTGCCAAGTAAATACCTCACAATACCTCTCATTGGGAGCTGTTAAAATTCTAATCTTCGTGGCTAATACAGAAAAGTCAGAATCCATAGAAAGGTAACCTTTCAAATGTGATCATTTGGTATTCGGGTGCCCTGGGAATGCACTGTGGATGTATTTAGTGCATGGCCTGAGGCTCAGCTGTACCACATACACTGAAAGTCTGCAACACGGGAATGTTTAAATCAGATTTATCAATCTGTATTATCTTCAGGGTTCAGACTTTTTATTTTATTCAAGCAAAGCCTAAAAATCTGAACTTGATCCAGAATGTAAAACAAGCAGTCCACGGTCTCCCTGGAACTACTGTACAATTTAAAGTCGTGCACACAAACTGTCTTAATTGGAACAAAATACTCAGATTTATTGTAAAATTAAATACAGGCATTTCAAATAAGCACACCTTAAGGCTACCCCTTTAGTTCCTCACAAAGTTTTAATTTCTTGAATGTTTAATTTCCTATGCATATGAGTTTATATCTGATCCCTCTTTATGCTTCCTACAATTCAACGCAGTTCTTATTGAATTAAAATATTTAGTTTCAATTTTTATCATTCTTGTAACTGAAGACAAGAAGTCAAATGATAAAACCCCTGACAGAAAGATACTTTAACATTTAGGCATACTTTATTTGATAATAAAAACACATTTGTATGCTAGTTTTGAGTACTAGCAGAAAGGTTGTATTTTTTTTTTTTAAACACTGTTTCATATACATATTCATATACACAGAGCAAGTGCTAACTTTAGAAATGGTGCTGATTAAAAGTCATGTTTTTTCTTGCAATGCATATGGGTTAATTTGCAAGACCTATAAAAACAGCCTTAAAAAAAAAAAAAAAAAAAAAGAAAGAAAAATCTTGTTGCCCTTTAGGAAACTAGATACCGAAGAAATATTGTAGCAATAAGAGCTGCAGAGGAACTGAAAGGACAATGATCCTACAGTGTTACCAGATGTGTTGAGTTATTTAAGTGGGGAACAGAGAAAATGACGAGCTTTTTTTTTTTCCACTCCCCCCTCTTTTTTTTTTTTTTTTTTTTTTTTTTTTAAGGTATCAGATAAGCCCTATTCCCAAATCCAGGAGGATTGAGTATCGCCAATAGGTCTATGAAAGTCTGTAACTAAATGCCCAGGATCAGATTGTATTACAGTTTATACAAGCAACATCCCAAGATTCTTCTGATGGCTAGGACACATAATACAGATCAATCACTCACTAAAAAATGTTATGGTTTGTGAAATGGCCTGAGCTCAGAGACCTACACTGGTAATACGAAGAGGAATTTACAAAGACACTGAGTCCTACTCTAAATGTCAAAGTGATAGTATGAACTTTTAACAATGCATCTGGCTCTGGATAACTAGACCTTTTCCTCTCTCGCCTGAAACTCTAGACTGAGCAGGACCCTGTTTTGGGGTTTCTTTTTTCCATCTCTCCTCTCTCTTTTTAGTGCAACTCTACTCTCAAAGGCAATTTTAACTGACTTAAAACTATCTTGGTGAAACATTTGTGAACAATTGTACCTCTTCCTCCTATAGTTTATAAAACACCTTAGGAGAATTACATATCCACTATTTAGAAGAATCCACATACTAAATACCATCAGGCCTTTAGTGACATATTGAACACTATATGTTAGCAAGAATTTAGTATTAATATTGCCTCCCTTCTTCCAAATGTCTCCTCTTTAAAAAAAAAAATAAAAAAAAAAAATTCTAAGGTAAATGCAAGGCCATACAGATCACTACCAGGAATGAAATTTCAGTTTCAAGAGCACAGTGGGATGCTTGCATAAGCCTCTGTTACTTCATCAACCCTTAATCCAATCTATGAAAAGCATCTGCTGCATAACGTCAGTGGCCTGGGGTCCTGAGCACTGGGGAAACCAACGAGAAATGAGGAAACCAGGTAATTTTCCTCTGTATCCAAAACTGACATAGAGGAAGAAAAATTATTACAGATTCAGTAGCATTCATGCAGTCAATGATACATTGACTAGTTCTTATGCAGCACTTTTCATCAGAAAATTTGAAAGCAATCAACATCCCCTGTGAAATTTATTCCTTCCTGTTTTATATAAGAGGAAAACAGTGATAGGGAACTGATTTTCCCTAAAATCATACGGTATGCCAGTGGAAGAGCAGAAAACAGTATCCAAGTCATCTCTCTTCTCACTGGTGCCTTTCTGCCTGACCAGGGCCCTGTTCCACTCGATGTTTCTGATAAGCAAGTTTGAAGAACAGGAAAGGTAGATGAAAAATCAAGTGCTCTCAACTGCTTTTCTTTCTTCTCATTTGAAGGTTGAGCTCCATTTTAAACAAGTTCAAAGATGGGGAAAGAGAAGAAAGGATTGCCAGAATCAGTGCTTGAAAACAGCGGTGTCTCAAAAGAGACCAAAGGCAGCCTATTCATAACCCCTCTTCCCACTGTCCTTCCGCTCCTCTACACATTTTTGAGAAGCCTGGTCCCTCTCAGGTACTCAAGATGAGCAGGAGTAACATCATATTGAGAGAAAACAAACTTCCAGTCTATTTTTCATTTTCCACTCTGCATCAGCATCTTCCAAAGCGCTGTGTTTTCTGCTCCCCTGGAGCATCTGCAGGGCTAAGAGCAGCCCAGGGGATGACCTGTTCTTTGCAGGTGATAGGTGAAATCACATGCAAATAATTTCACGCCCTTTAAACACATGTTCTTCAACAGTTCTGCCAGGGTTTGGGTTTTTTGTTTTTTGTTTGTTTTTTTTTTTCTCCTAAGGAGGTATTACTTCAACACCTTCTGCAAAGATGTGATCTCTTCTCCTTTTAAAAGGTCAACACAAAGGCCATCAATATACGATGAACATAGGGAAGAGATGGATTGTTAAAGCTAAAATCTCTCCAACTATTTAGGCAGTCTAAGTGTTTAACATGATGTAAATTCTGGACACAAGCACGTGATGCCTGATTCCATAGCAAGACAGAGCTCATGCTCTGACCTCTCTGATTTGTGCAAACATGAAATAGTCCAGAAGCCTGTGCTACGTTTCAATGCCAGAAGAGGTCTGTAGGTTTGAAGATCAGAAGCTTGGTGAAACTTTATTCACCCTTTTCTGCTACAGCAACTTAGTTGTCAAAAATGCACAGCTTTAGCCCTTCAAGGTTCTTTAAATCTACTTTGAATCTACTTTCCCAAACTCAGATTTTCTAAATATCAATTGAAGAAATAAAAGCAGTGGTAATTTTCTTAGCAGTTCAGAAAATTACTCGGGACGTTCAACTAACCACACATTGAATTTCCTCCCTCCTTCTCCTAAACTCAGACTTAATCTTTCAGGTAGCTTACTCGGGACCCACCTATAAGATATTTCAGGGTTCGGAATTCCCAAAGCACTCTGCGTACATGATGACACAGAAGAGGGCCATGTGTTCGCTGTCACGGGTACAGCAGCCCGGCTCTTGCCTACAGTTGACCACCCGAGGAAATCTAGCTCTGCCTGTAAAAAACAGCCATGTATTTTAATTGAAGTGAAACTTTAAAGCTAGAAGGTCTACAGGAAAACAGCAGAATACAAGACGTTTTGGTAGAACGCTTTCTTTGAAGTTAGAAGATAAGATTCAGACTCCTTCAAGCACAGTAAAAAGAATGGATTCTGAGCCCCACTCATCCTTCACAAGATTTCTCAACACCCTGGATGAAAAGAAGACATTGCTGCCATCAGTTTAGCAACTCAAGCACTTTGTTCCCTTTGCTTGTCTTTGAAATATTTTGTTTAAAGTTCACTGCAACATAACACTGCATATGTATTTTTTCCTGTTTCTCATGCTAGTTTAAAAAAAGGAATGAATTTGAGCTCCATTCAATGTGTGGTGGTTTTATTTGAAATTCAGCAGTTGAGATGGAATTGATTACACAGACCAGTATTTCAGAGTAGTAATACAGTGTCTCTAAACACTCCACCAGATATTTTCAAGAGGAGCATCAGGGAAAGGATGAAGCTCTTGCGGGAAGACAGGAAACAGCACTAGGAAGAACAGAGCAATGGATCTATCTTTGCTTCTCTCCCCAATTTCTATTTGACAAACATCCTTAGCTTTGCCAAATTCCTTTCAAGAAGGACCACAAGTAATTTCTTCCTTTCTTAGTCCTTCTCCTTCTGTCTCTTTGGGCTGCTGGTCTTGAAACAATATCCTTTCCTCACACAGCTGCTATGACAGACCCTACTCCATGCTGCTGATGCGTAGACTTGAAAACGTAGCAAGATTTCTCCATACAAGTAAAGAAGAAAAATTAGACAGTCAGGAAACATTAAATATACATATAAAAGTTTCTTCAACTAGCATTTGACTCCCTCTCTCCCCCCCCAAACAATTGTTAATTTTTGAAAATACTTCCACACCTAAAAATTCCATGGAAAGTTATTAAAATGAAATATTCTTCTGCATTTGGCACAGAAACATTGTAACACTAGGAAGCTAAAGACAAAACTCAGTAAACTGCTGAAATTGGATTTTGATTGTTCAATAATATCTAAAAAAGAAAGGAGCAAAAACTCCAAGGAGTTCCAAGAAAACTGGAATTCAATTTTCCTTCCTGGTAGTCTCCTTAAACATCATTAGTCATACAGGTAACTAAGTGTGCCAGCCTACAGATTTTTTTTTAATGTAATGTTTATTGAATCCTATTGGATTTACTATTTGGAAATACCTTGAACCTTACTATTTTTTTAAGCTGTCTCCTCTCTCTTAGTTGAAACACACAGGAAAGACTCCTCACAGTGATTTGCTTTCTAGCAAGTTTTAAATGCTCTCGGAAAACACATTTATGGTTTTCTTCAGTCTGTTAATGATGAATTAGTAGCAAAATATAATGTGCAATGTAAACACATCACCCAAACCCACTACTTGATAAAAAGGTACTTCATAGACAGAAAAAAATCCTTCAAAATAATCAGCTGCAGTCAATTTAAATATTGTTGGTATTGTCAAATATCTACCTTAAGGTTAGTCTACCTTAAGGATTTTCAACAGTGTTAAGTTACCCTTTTTATGCTGATGCAACACTATCCACAGAAGAGGTTTTCACTAGTATAAAGACTTTTAGTGCATAATTCAGTCATTTCCCTTAACGATAACTTAACCAACAGAAAGAATTTTTTCCCTTCCCTACCTCCACATGGTACCTTACACAGAGTACTAACATCTTTGTAGATCCAATGCAGCAGATCTGTGCACTGAAACACTCAACCACTGATGAGTGAGTCAGGTTAGAGAAGTATGTGATTTCTCCAGATTGACGCTTTTGGACAAGGTAATTTCATTACATATCTTTCTTCTATATAAAATGGTGAACAAAGAAGGCATCGCGACTACAGAGCTCTGCAGCTATAAAACCCTCCTCATCAATAAATGACACAGAAGACCATGGCTATAAAACACTATTCCTACTCATGCTGGTGCAAACAACCATTAAACTGGGATATGTTCACAAATGAATTGCGGATTAAACTGAATTTTAAAAATCTGACCAGCTCTGAGTAGACAGAAATTATACCTGCAAGCGGTATTAACTATTTTGCATAGACTGTATCCGAATAAATGTGAATCAGAAGTAATACCATTTAGCATCTGACAGATGGAATCAACTAAACGAAGCTTCAAATGTTTGTTAAACTATCAAATCAACAACCCACTGTACCAGGAGCAGCAGCAATCAGATCTAGACTCCACGTGAAATGCTGCTGAATTTCAAAACACTAATATTAACCACTACTTCCAGTCCATCCAAAGATTCGATCTTCTTGGTAGCCAACAAGATGTGAAATACTTCAGTGTTTTGTTTAAAAATACAATTAACTCATCTACATCACTGCTATAATTTTTTGCACTATACTGTATTATTGCACTGAAGCCACACCAGATGCAAAGGAACTTTTACTAAAAGTTTGACCCTGGGAAGGTTAAAGATGAGCTTTACTGCAGTGCAAAAAGAGGGAAGCATAACCTACCGCTCTATTTACAAGACACATATTTTAACCTCTCGTAGTAGTACAACTTGTGTAAACATTTGCTGGGAAGGAATGAAGAAGAGGGAGCCAAATTCTTCTCACTCCCACTGACAGGATGAGGCAATGGGCACAAATTATAACACAAAATTCCATCTGGACACATGAAAACACTTCATTGTGAGGGCATCAAACAGTGGAACAGGTTCCCCAAAGGGGTTGTGAAGGTTCCATCTGCGGAGATATTCAAAAGCCATCTGGACGTGGTCCTGGGCAACCTGCTGCTGCAGCTGACCCTGCTTCAGCAGAGGGTTTGGACTAGATTGTCTGAAGAGGTCCCCTCTAATCTCAACCATTCTGTGACACTAGCAGCTGGTGGAGGAGGATGACATGATTTCTAATACGCACATCTGCAGCACCAGTTAGAATAACTTTTCTCCTCTTAGAAATAATAAAGCCAAGGCTACAAAGCTGGTGCTAAATGCTCTCTTTGGGAAGGGTTAAGTTTACTGATTGTACTTGGAACAGATATACCTACTACAAATAGTTAAATTCTTGGGAGATTAAGAAACGTAATCCAGACAAATTTTAGATTCTTATCATTATTTCTAACAGCTTTGAATTGCAACTGAATCCTCAGAAAAATCTATTTTAACACTTCAGAAGTGTATCGTCTGATGAAGTTGTGCTCCAGGAGGACAGCTGACTAAATATTAAGCACTGTGACCTTCAGTCCTTCTGCAGTTTATTAACCACCTTATCATGAAAATCCACCTCTAGAACCAAATATGTCCTAAGATCCCACCCACCCAAAGATGGATGTTAATATGCATTAAGTCCTCACTCAAAAATATATTAAAAAGCTGTTTGAGAAAATATTGTTAAAACAGTATATCACCAGAAACAGATTTGATTGCTTTTCGTCCTACTAAGCACTCTCAATATGAATCGTATTATGTTTAAGAAACAGACTTCAAATAAAGCCAAGAAAACAGAACTTGTGATCTTCCACTGCTTCAGCTATAAAAAGAATGAAGTTGACATCACAAATATCACTTGTGGAGGACATCACCTTCTGCAACTTTATGAACATTAATTTTCATTTCACAATTTGTGTATGAACTAAAGCTATTTAGCAAAGAATCTCCCCATGATGATTATATTCATGGCTGTGAAAGAAAGAGCTGTAATGAACATCTCTGCTTCAAGAAACCCAGACAGCGGCAATGTCTACTCTAAGTAGGTAGTGAATGAAGCCACAGAACTGCTGGCTCTTGAGAGTCCTTTCTCACAGTGTGTGTTTCATGAGAATAAAACATCACATACCCACAAGTTTTCGTTACTTCAATTTCTTAGAATAAATTTTGTTTTCTTTTGAATATCCATTTCCTACATATTCTGGCAGAGATCAACATCTTGGATAGAGTTTCTTGTAACAGTTAAGGAAATATCAAATATAGCCACTTTTTAATGTTTGCCTCAAATCTTTGAAAGGCAATTTCTTCTTTGAAAAGTGGGGGGCTTGCTTTTTCTTAAAAAAATATAATAAGAACTCTTCTTCTATAATTTGGCCTTAACATCCAATGAAATTGATTTTTTTTATTATATGCATATATATACACACACGATATGCGTATATATATATATCAAAGCCTGCCAATATTTGCCATTTGTCTTCATCACTAGACGTCTGCCAATTCAGTGTCATATACATTGAGGGAGCAAACAGCAGAGGGACCGACACCACTACCCCAACTATCCAGAACGCATTTCCCAGGTATAGCGATTATCTTGAGATCTTAGATGACTTCTCACTTTCCTCTCAACAAAATCAGCTTTTTCTTCAGTTTCTTCCAATTAGTTTCCACTTTATTCTTCACTGGTGCTCAACTGTCATCTCTGAAAAGGCCCCTGTCTTTCACATAGAGACAGCATATTAGTATTTTCCAGATCATTCGGTTAATTAGAACGAGGCATACAGTAGTTCTATCAGAAAAAGAACTACTTAACCAGGCGTTAGAAGCAGCTGTGTGCTTTACCTCTGAGGAGGACAATACCTGGGATAAAGACATGTATTTGGTTCAGGAACTCAAGCAGTAAACATTGACTTTGGTCTGCTGGCCAGGCTGGAGAAGCATAAACACATGTCCGATTGGTGCTAGGAGGAAGACAAATTCAGATGCAAGTTGAGGAAATTGTTAGTAAGACAATTCAGAGGCAAGAACATTAAATGGACTTTGTGCAAACCAGTATGAAAATCATTAGTATTCCATTGAAAAATCATCAGAACTGAGTGGACAACTTTTTCTTGAGACTGTTACTTTCATCAGTCAAGCCAGCGTTGAGACAACCTCAAACACTCACAATTGTGTTCCTGATAGCTCCAAGCTTTCAAAATATTCTTGCAGTATATTTTTAGGAAAGAGCTTCAGTCTTAGACTTGATGATTCACAGTGATACCTATGACTACGTTTTTGATATCAGCCTCAAACTCAGTCCTTCCATGTTCTGCAGCCGTCATGCTGCTAACAAGGCACTGGTTATAAATCATATGTGTCCATAAGGAAGTGGTACAAATTACTTTTTTTTTCATTCTTTTTTTCAAAACCATTTTTTCATGCAGAAGTGGGAGGACAGAAAACAGACTGAAACCTAAACATAAAATTTTCCAGCAGTACCATGGCCAAGAACCACAGAAAAATAAACTCTTTCAATACAGACCTACACTTACCCCCGTGGAGTCTCGCTTTGGGAAAGCTTAACACAAGCATTAGCTTTAAAAAAAACAGTACAGGTGCAAAAGGCCACTAAGGTAAAGGATGAGACTTATTTGAGGAATGCACTGATTAAGAATCAAAACAAAGTTAAGTGGTTGTAATCTCAAAACTGATATTCACTGCAAAGCAACAGAACTCTTACAGATCAAAAAGGAGACTGTTTCTAACCTATTACCACAATTACAGATTGTCTAATTTTTAGAATTTCAATTAAATTAATAAGTTAATGTGTCACCTAATTCTCTAATTTAACTTCTCCAAAAGATTACTTTTCAAACATATAACCGCAGCCATTAAGGTAATGAAATTTTAAAAATATTTAATTATATTACCAGTTATAGACAGCAAAAGTGAAAAAAAAAAATCTGTAAAAGATTCAGAAAACTGAATGCTTCATTTGCTCAGGTATTATTTTAGGGGCTATAAATTTACTTCTTGAAAACAAAGGCAAATGATGCACTTGCCAAGGAACTGTTCCACTGACATAAACACAGAAAGGGGCAATGGGAAGAGCACAACGCAGTAATTAGGGGATTCACTACCATCATTCTACAATTTTATCATCATCACAAGAACTGCTACCTCTAAAGTCAGCAGAAACGCTAGAAAAATGTTTTAAGGCAGTAGTGTGGGAAAAATTTGATTACCAAGTATGATTCCAACAGATTTTCATCTTTTATCTGTAACATACAGGATTTTTCCCCCAATGCTTAAATACTTTCAGCAACTATTATAAAGAGCGTCTTTTTGCTACCAAAGGAAATTCACATGACTGTCAAGAAAACTTTATTAAAGAAACTTTCTTATTAAAAATCCAGTGTTTGAGAACATTGGGCAGAACAACCAATACATGTCCATTAAATGGACGTAAAGTTTGTTTGAATTACAATCTCTTATGTTTTACTTTAAGGTAAACTAAAACCAAATTTACCTCTCAGAAGTGGATGCAAATTAGTAAATTTTGGTGCACCGTAAAAATAATTATTAAAACAAATAACAGCTTTCTCAAGGATTCAATATTATGCATAAATCATAACGATGTATTTTTCAGTACTGAAAGCGTGTTTGCGTTCTCCAGCAGAATCTATGCTAAGTTGTATGCCAGTATCGAGTATGTATCTCAAGATTTTAAAATACAGAACTGCTTATTTAGAGTTGCCCAATCAAGAGCTTTATTCTATAACAATGCAATCACGATGGCTATGTTGTCTTATGTCATCTCATATTAGGTTAAAGGTTCAAAGACAATAGAATTCTTCCTTGGTTTTCTTGTCCCCCTTTACCCAGACAAAACAGTGTTCCTTTAGTGTACTTTTCCATAAATCAGTTCAGAGCTCTTTAAACTTGTATGTATTTTTCAGTAGTGTCTGGTTTTGAGGCATGCCCCTTTGGCACTCTAAAATACTAAATTAGAATAAAAATACTCACCAATATAGATACTGTCCTACTCCCTATCTAGTCCAGTACATCACCATCAAATGGCGCCTCAAGGGAAGGCACAGCAAGACAGACATGATAATGTGAAAAAGCTCTTTATCCTGCTCTCTAGAAAAAGTTTTGAAGGTTTTCTTCATTTTTCTTCTCTCAAGAACTCAACTTCAGTATCAAACTTCATAACACCTGTGTTTGTTAATCCAATCTTATCTCTGTCTCTTACCAAATTTATGCCTCAGTGTCACCTACCTGCCCTGTGGACTGGTCGTTTTAAAGGTACTTATCTCTAACAGCAGCTTGTATCGGGGAAGGAAAAGGAAGTAGGTAAGTGAGCAGAGGTGAAGAGTTAAGAATAATTAAAAATATATACAGAATCTGAAAACGGTTTTCTCATCAGCTTCAGTTTTCTGTGTTAACACTGTAACTGAGAGCAAACACATCTGGTTCTCACCTTTTCTCCATGATTTTTTCATCCTGCCTTCTCTGATCAATACAGCTACTGAATCTCAGAAGGAAAATTCAGGTTAAGGGTCTTCGTTTATTTTATGTAAAATATAGTGGAAATACACTTAGCGGGTATTTATTGTTAAGATTTTCCACCAAACAACAATGAATATAGCTCTTTCAAAATAACTTTCATTGCTCTGAAAATAACTCGCTTCAAAACTACATTTATCAAGAAGCTTCTACTCACAAAATGAAAAGCGCTGAAGGACAGTAATTTGGACCTATTAAAAGTCAGTGGCTGCTAATGACTGCCTTTACATAGGAAACAAGACATTTCTTTTTAAAAAGGATATTTCTTACAGGATTCTTGATGGTATGCACTCTCCATGTTCTTTAGAATAAGTTTTCAGTTTTGAAGAGAGGACCAGAAAACTGCCACTGATCCTAGGAATCATTTCTTTAGCCATTCCATGATTTTTTACTGTTTTAATACTTAAAATATTTTTTTAAAAGTTTATGTTCTTCTCTTGACATCACTCAGGAAAATAAAAAGCCTGATACGAGTGCTACCTTTCTAACATGACATTAAAAAAGTTAAAATTGTAGAGTCTAGCTGACTTGTTTATCAATTCTAAAAAAAATGTCAATTTACATCGAAAAAGCAACTGGCATAATTCCAGAAAGGGGATACTCTCCATATCCTTCACTGGTCAGCAAGGTACCAAGTCGCTCGAGTTCAAAACTAAGCCTTCCCCATAGGGCCACAAGTGATACCACTGAAGTAGAAACCATAGTTCAAGATAAGCAGTTCCTTTCGGAAGGACAGTGTACGTTCAGATTATTGCAACAGGAAGACTTAGCGAATAACTTGTTGATGTTTCTGCAAACACAAGGCCTATTTTGTAAACAACACATTTATGCCTTTAGGAATACATAAACTTAACATAAGGAAATGCATCCACTATATAAGTACTACATCTGTGCTACTGTTTATTTATAAACAAATAATGCTTAATAAAACAATGCTCTATAATGTGGTCTTCTGGCAGAGCTCTGCATTGACAGACAAGATTCTTAAATTCAGTTCCAAGCTTTCAGGCTGTAAATTTTGAAGTACTTCTGTGAACAGTTTAACATTCCAACAAGAGCTCACTGAATTATAGTGGGGAAAAATAGAGTAATTTTTAAGATTCCAGTAAGAACTATGGAGAACACCAACATTAAACGTATTTCAGGGTTTTGGGCTAGGCTTTTCTTCCTCTCCCTCCCCCTCTTCTTTTTTCTGTTTTATTTCTTGTTTTGGATATGTTGGGTTTTGGTGATTTGTTTTTAAATACAAAGGGATGCCTTCTTATCTGTTTATGGAGTTGCAAGCAATGCATTTACAGATTATTTTATAATTTTCTGTAGTCATCAGTGCATTACTGTAGGCATTGCACTAATATGCATCTTTTCATCCTTCTAAAGTTTTATGGCTCAAAACTGGCCACAATTACATCTTTTATGCACCCTCTCCATAGTTTCATAAGACAACTGACGATATACTGGGCTGTATCAAAACCAGCATGGCCAGTAGGTCAAGAGAGGTGATTCTGCCCCTCTACTCCACTCTGGTGAGACCTCACCTGCAGTACTGTGTCCAGATCTGGAGTCCTCAGCACAGAAAAGACATGGACCTGTTGCAGCGAGTCCAGAGGAGGGCCACGAAGATGATCAGAGGGCTGGAGCACCTCTGCTACAAGGACAGGCTGAAAGAGTTGGGGTCATTCAGCCCGGAGAAGAGAAGGCTCCGGGGAGACATTATTGCAGCCTTCCAGTTCTTAAAAGGGGCTTATAAGGAAGATGGGGACAAACTTTTCAGCAGGGCCTGCTGCAATAGGACAAGGGGTAATGGCTTTAAACTGAGAGAAGATTTAGACTAGATATAGGGAAGAAATTTTTTACGAAGAGGGTGGTGAAACACTGGCACAGGTTGCCCAGAGAGGTGGGGGATGTCCCATCCCTGGAAACATCCAAGGTCAGGTTGGACAGGGCTCTGAGCAACCTGATCTAGTTGAAGATGGTTCTGCTCATTGCAGGGGGGTTAGACTAGATGACCTTTAAAGGTCCCCTTTTCACTCAAACTCTTCTATGATTCTGTGATTTAGATGCTCTAGGAAGCTGCAGCTTTAATGCTGCACCAGGTTTCTTCCAACTTATCTCTGATATACCCTGAAAAAGCACATTATTTGATAATATGGTGGCCAGTATTCACACATCACTTGTGTTCAATGTCCATACGACATATCTGGCTGACAGGGGACAAAAATGCCAATTAATGCTTTTGCTATGTTTGCATCTGAATGCCCTAAAAATATTATGAGAAGTGAAGGTTACTTAAGCAGAAATCAAAGACAAAACTAACACTTTTTGCTACCAGAGTCAAAGAAGCACTTCCATGCAATGGAACTTGCTGTTAGCAGTTTCATCCCCATATCCTTGGTTAGGCAAAGGGAGATAACAAATTTTAAGGATATGTTACCTTCAGATGGCAACAATGAACCAACCCTTAAACACATCCTTTTACATTTCCTAATAATTTATTCACATATTTATTTAAAACTGTATACGATCACATATCTCACAACATATTTGGAAGGTATCATTTTGTTAGGCACACACCATTTACTTTTCCATCTCTCTTGTACCTACATGTTTCCGATGACTTTTACAAATATTGCAATCCTAGTATCAGATCACTGTAACTTCAAAACGAGAAAAACTATCAGAACAGCCCCATCATCCCACATAAACACACCCCAGTACAATAAATCAGCGCATCACCAGGCACTAGTGTGTTGTCATTTAAGTAGCAAAAACTAACCTTGGCAAAGGCTCACCATTCCTATACCCACTGCTGATGTATCAACTACTCAAAGATCCCAACCCAATTCCTCTTTGGGCTCAATTCTGTCCTAAAATCTATGGATTAGGAACAGCCAGTCTACCACAGGATGTGGTTCTGAAGTAAGGTTATATTGATATTGTCTTCAAATCAACAAAAGAATTTAGCCCAAGAAAAGCCACCGTCCAAAATACAAAGTAGAAAAAAAAAAAGATAGTTTATATAAGGTGATCAAAAAGTTACCATGAATGTACAGAAGAATTTTGAATACATGTGATCTGAATCAATTTAAGGCTTTGTAGCTGTAAAAGTTCTTTGAAGAAATTACTGCTCATTTTAAACAGTTTTTGTTATCTGAATAAATGTAGAACTTTGCCACTGTTATAGAAATGCAGCATGCAGTTACATCTGCCCTTCAGTACTTTATTTTAAGCCTCAGTCAATACCAACTTTGAAATTCTAATTAATGTCTCAATTTCGCAAAGTGGAAAATGAGAATGCTTCCTTCTGATTATGTGTGTTCAAACAACAAAATTTGAGATTATTTTATAATAGCACAACAGCAGAATTTATCTTACAGGAGGCTCCCTAACTGACATCTAAAGAATTTTTGACTCCTTGTACCTCAGATATTAAAAAACCACAAAACAAAACACCACCCCCAAACCCTTCTTTTGCATAACTTTAGCAAACACACGAGAAGTATGAGCACTAGTTTAAAAGAAACCCCCCCAAAACATACACCCTGAGCCTTGAATCTTGTTAACGTTATTACAGCTATATTCTACAACAGTAGCAAGAAGAGGAAAATTACTACGAATTAACAACAACAATTCCTATATTTAATGTTATTTAAAAATCAAAGTGTTACCTAAGGCAATTACCTTGCAGCCTTTTAATATCTACAGGGAAAAGCCTAAGGGAAAATAATTGACTTTGCTAATTTTACCCTTGGCAATTATAAAATAGCTCTGCATTTCATTACGACTACAGAATTTCACATCTAATTGTCAGCCCCGAGAGAAGCACGGAGATAAATGCATCATACACAAGCTTAGACAAGAGTTTAACAGCACAATAAAATTATCTTGGTAGTAGTGGTTTCAGTTAATGTTAAAGCCCCCTTCAGTTTAAATTCTAGCCTATACAACAGCTCTGCATGTCTGTAGAGGTTACAGCCTCCCATGGTCAGTACCACGTACGATATAACGCTGCTCATTTCATTAGCCAATTTGCTGAGCTACCAAATAAATGCCACGAAAAAAGCAGCACTGTGATTTTTACTTTTTACATCAAAGAAAACAAAACATTATGAAGGAAAAAAGTCACAGTTATTTCACACTGCTGAAAAACAGATGCCAGATTTGAAAATTCATCATTTACAAAAGAATAAATACAGTATGTTTAAATCATTGCACCTGTCAAGAGATTTCTATAGCTTGTACTTCAATTTTTCTAACTTTGCTAGTAGGGTTAGACGTATGAAAAAGAATAATTTACTAAGTCAATCAGTTTCCATAATGGCATCCCACTTATCGTATGTAGAAGCTATGAAAGTATTTAGATGTCAGAAAAAAGAAAAAAAAAGTGCTAAAATGTTTTGGCAGAATTTTCCGACACGCAGTATAATGATTGCTTTAAAAAAAAAAAAAAAAGAATTTCTTTGCACTTGTGCTTCATTTCACTGTAGGCTTGTTTCCTGGCAAGTCTTCAGGGATTATACACTGCTGCTGCAATACTTAATGATGTACTAAATGCAAAGTAATAGGTGCTACATTTTATAAAAGTTTCCTCTTACGTTGAAACAAAAAACGGATGTAGGGTTAAATCTTTTGGTCTATCCTGAGAATCTTACTAAGCATTTAAAAAAAAAGAATGGATAGAAATCAGTAACAATTAGTAAAAAAAATTGCACCCCATTTTGGTTATGGTATGACTAAAATTTTGCACTATTTGAAACTTTTTTTTTTTAATACTTACTACCGGTTATCACCATTCTGGCTTAACCCACTATTCCAACAGATTGACATCTAATTTTCTGTCTCTTCTCCTGAATCGCAGTTCTATGTTACAAAATGACACCACTTTTGAGAGAAACTGTCACAGTCACAATCAAAGCAGTACAAAAATACTCAACTACCATCACGAGGAGCTTTAGCATGAGAATCTAAAACCAAAAGACTCCTTAAGGTCCAAGGATTAAAACCGTGTTGATTATTGAGAGCTGCACATACGACAAACATTTATTTTACATTACAATATGGCAGTGATCTTCAGACATGTAAAAAGTACCCCTGCAAAGAATTGTTCTCTGTTTCCACTGGAGGGGCACACTGAGCTCTTCAGCCACACACATAGTTGGGCGTTACACCAAACTGCACAGGGATGCCCAGGAATCTCTCTCCACCATGGGAGGTTTTAAGAACAAGCTAGACAAACACTTGTCAAGAATGATTTGGTGTAGCTGATCCTGCCTGGGGAAAAGAAGAACCACCTACAGAGGTGATCTCTTACGGTCTCCATCGGTCTCATTTTCTAAGATCATACATATATACAATTCGTTTGTCATGAAAAACGTTTCCCTGTAAAGTTTCAAACAGTTTGGCTGAGCAGCTGGATTGCAGCTGCCCTTTAGAAGCCAGTACATCCATGTTAATAGGGCAATCCAATACTCAGGGGCATTTAAATGCTTAACAAAATAATTTTATTAAGAGTAAAAAGTCACCTGAGCGCTGTGTAGAAAAAGAAATGAAGCTTTTTTCCCCCAAGAATTCCTTAAGACAGACAAACCTTTCACAAAACGCAAGGTAAAACAAAACAAGAAACCAAATGTGCCTTCAGCTGGCAGTCTGCCAGTTGTATTGTAGTCCAACATGTCATGAGGATGCCATTGCATATACATTAAATTCACCAAATGAACCACTCATCCATTACTACCTATGGCTACACTGCTTCGAATATATACTAGAGGCCTCAATACAGTAATTCTATAAGACAGTGGTAAATGTAGAATCATAGAATCATTTAGGTTGGAAAAGACCTTTGAGATCATTGATTCCAACAGTTAACCTAACGCTGCCAAGTCCACCACTGAACCATGTCCCTAAACATGTACACAGCAGCAGTAGCTGCCTGTCAATCCATCTACAGCTGTAACGTAAGCAAGCTGATTGTCAAATGATGCTCCATATATACACATATCATAACTGCTGATTTTTTTAAAGGACCTCTCTGTCAGAAGATTCACTAATAGTTACTTGCTCTGGCAGTAGAAGAATTTTTTTCTTTTTACCTTGGTATTCTGCAACTGCGCAAGGCTTGTGCAAGCATTTGCTAGAAGAAAATCTCCACTCAAAACAGCCATTTTATTTCCAAACTGCATATCCTTCAGCGGGCCATCGCAGGACTTGAGCTCACCAATATTCACTATTCCTCGATGCACCAGAAAGGCAGTGTGGATCAGTTCCGTAATCTCAGCCAGACTTCTTTGGCTGAAAGCAAAGAAAAGGTACAATTATTTTTGATGCTATGAATAAAACATAGATTCTTAGGGGAAAAAGACCCAACCACATGTGCTAAACAGGTATTTTATGAATTATCATATAGCTCTTCTATGCACTTCTAGAAGCTACAACCGCAAGGTGTTAAGCACAAAGAACTAGCACTAAGTTTTTCCAGGTAAGCCACGGGTACCACAGGTTCCATTTGAAGGAACGCTGCCCTTTGTTTGAATTCTTTCACAAAATAAAGCTAAGTAATCAATACAGTCCTCATGGTGCTTTCTTTTTTTGTTTTGTCTTCTGGAAGCTTGAGGGACACTGACATAAAGAAAATGCCAAGCAGAAAGTACTGATGGGAAGGAACAAAGGACACATCAGCAGGGGAGTTGCGAGCAAGCCAATCTCAACACCTTAAGAATGCTGCAGTCAACGACTGCTTAAATTGGAGTTAAATTAATAACAGGATACCTTGCAGTTCAATAATACCTAGGAGGGAGGGCACAGGGGGGAGAGGGGACACAGCTGAGCATTTTAAAACTCTGTACTAATGATATTTCACTGGTTGTTTTAGTCAGAAGCAGCAAAGGTAACTGTCCAGCAAAAGGGCAGACCTCATTTTATTTGGATAGGTTTACAAATCACTTCTTATTCCAACACACAGTGTGCTACATTCTGAATTTAGGGATTTCAAATCCCTGTGAGAGGCTTGCTGCAGAGGTTATCCCATAGAGGCTTGCCCTCTATTTATTTTCATTTTTTTGAAAAGGCATGAAAAGCGTCATTAGCACAGCCCTCTCCTCCCCTCCTCCCGCAATTCAACCCTGTAGCCCCCAACAGTTAGGGACTGTCACTCCAAGGAGCCCGGAGATGTCACCTTAGCTCAGAATTACAACAGTGCGATGAAGAGACATAATAACTGAGCAGGGACAAGGGGAGGGGGGAACAGAGCAACGCACTGGAGCATCCTCTTAACGTTGCAAACCTAGATATGCACAGACCCCTCTCTTCTGAAATCTCCAGCACATTCACACCTTTTCTGACTCAAGCAGCTCCCTTTATGTCATGGAGACTACATGTATGAGCAAACCCACAACGCATGCCCTCAACTAGACAGGTGACAAAGGCCTTAAAGTTGAAATTAAATTGCAACCTAGTACAAAGGCATGTTATGTTCCCTGAGCTTATTCAAAAGTAGCCAAACACCGATTCACTGAGCAACTGAACTGCTCCATCCATTCACATACCTGCTGATACCTGCTCAGCTTAGATTCTGCCTCTGTAGGGGCACAATACTGAGTAAATTAACATTGTGTCCTCTGGACAGTGCTTATGTGTTGCAACTGCTCCCGGATGATATTAATCTAAAGTAACCTTCTGCCCCAAATCTATCTGACCTGCAAAGAGCCCCAGCAGCAACTGTTTCAGGCCAGTGATTTGTGCCAATTAGCAAGAGAGAAGGGCCAGCGGAGCCACACAGCCTGGGCAGGCATGCAAAAGGCAGAAGAGCTGGGAGGGAGAAGATAAATAGAGGTTCCCAATGTATTTTGTCACACACACAAAAAACTAAGCTGTTTTGAAAGTTGCCTTTATAATTCACAATTTTTGCTCCACGTAGAGAAAAACAATCTGAAAACAAAACAGCTAGCCGTTCCCCATGTAGACAACAAAACTGAAGGTTGATGCTGTTTTTCAAAGAGGCGAGGGAGAAAGGCACAGAACCTACAGCCGCAGTATTGTAATCACACTTGGCTCGGCTCTAACAAAGGGTTAATAAAATTTCAAGCTCGGAGAAAAAGACTAACAAGACATCCCGATGCTCCTGCTGTCATTGTCAGGGCAGCCCTTGGAGGAAATGTCCATATCAATTCGGTTTATCAGATGGACAGCTGATCAACATTAAACAGACTTGCTCTGGGCAGATTGAGCCGAGCTACCTGTTATGAATAGCAATGAGAGCCCTCTGCTCCCCGCTGCCGAGCTCTGCCATTTCCGACTGCCGCAGATCCCAGGACATATGGGGATCCCTAGTGACGAGCACATAAAGCTGCAGCTAACTCAAGCGACGGCTCATTTCCCCCAGCTGAAAGCAGGCATTAATATCCCGAGGAGATCAGGCCCGCCTCTGTGACCCCCAACTATTGAAGCAAAACAACGACTGTCCTATTTCTTCATTTAATAAGCTTTTAATGAAGGAAATCAAAATCCCCTCTTTGACTTCAGCATCGCTCTTCATGAAAAGGTTACACAAATACATCAGTGTCATGCTTTCCAAATGCTCAGGATCTGGATGTTTTCATTTCTTTTTCTCTAATCCGTTTGTTCTCCAAACGGTATTCATATCATCTGTGCTAACGAGAGAACCATATTAGGCAGATAATCGTCTAATTCTGATCTTATACGCTGGCTCTTCCACACTCTCTCTCTAGCAAACTAAAAATCTAAGAACCAAAGCTATTTTAGAAATCCCAGGCAACAGATTTCCTAAGTTGGTTTTTTTTTGTGATAACCCCCATAATAACCAGGCGCAACTAAGAAGCGCACAGTGTGGCTACGGATACAGTGGGGTTCTCGACACAACTTTGTAAAGCATCCAACAACCACCCCCCCGCACACTGTTAGGAAGTTGCTGTTAAATGGCTAAAGCAATGCTATATATACAGCTTTCTCGACCTGAAGCACAATTCAGTGATTAAATAATTCTGTATTTGAAAGAAGCTAATCCCAGAATACAAAAAATTAATGTTTATGCAATGCTTGACTTACAACAACATACATACATACAAAAGCAGAAAAAACACGGCAACGGGATTACAGATTCCTACTGCTTCCATCCTGTTCTTGCTCCAGAGCCTGTGTTCACACAACAAAGAAGCGGTTCCCACAAGAATTACTTGCATAGCAAGGTAGTATTGAGAAAATAGTCAATATTTTTAAAACACTTCAAGTTCCAAATGGAAATGGGCTAAGAATAAGGAATGCTTTTTCACCAAATGCCAACATCCTTCCATCTGTCTTTCACGGCCTTCACCACTGAAGCAAGAACTCCCTGCAAACCATCACCGACTGCCCCAGAGGCTCCATGTACAGACATCACGCTTCAAGAGATGACAACGTTTTGAGCTCCACATGTCCCTTAATCTCCTTGCCTTTCTCCCCTTCCAAAAATCAACCTACATGCAGTAATATCATTCCAAAGAGAGTGGTACAGAAGCTTGGAGAGTACCAGGGAGACCTTACTAAAAAGTTTTGGTGGGTCACAGTCAAACAGGCACAAGTTCCGCTGTTAGGTGCATTATTTAAGGCAGAGTTAATTGTGAAACACAGCTCTTCTGCCTTCTACCCTCTCAACTAAGAGAATCCCAGAATCGTTGAGGCTGGAAGGGACCTCTGGAGGCCATCTGATCCAACACCCTGCTAAAGCAGGGCCAACTAGAGACAGTTGCCCAGCACCATGTCCAGCCGGCTTTTGAATATCTCCAAGGATGGAGACTCCGCAACGTCTTTGGGCAGCCTGTAAACAGGACATATTGGCTCATTACCATCTCAAGCCAATTACTATGTACGACTTCAGTGAATACTTTCCCCCCCCTCTTCCAGTCTTTGATAAGATCCTCCAAACTTGTTCTTGGTGCTTTTCTTTTTTTTTCTCTACTCTATGAAAAATCTGAATTTACAGACTTTTCTTGCCTGTAGTGCGTAAAAGGGAGCAGCATGTAAGTCACCTCTTGTTTTTCTGCTCTTGACTTCTTGTTCCTGCAAGTTCAGTACCAGTGCAACTAACCTAAATCTCTGTAAAATGCTTGCTATAAAGTATCCCTTAGGTTATGAGTTCCTTAAGCTGTAAATGTCATCCTGGAAAGTACAAAGAAAACACTAACTTCATGAGTAATTAAAAAACTCTTCAGCAAGATCAATTGGAGCTATATTGACTCTAGGACCGCGAAACACCAGCTTGCAGGAAGATATTAAAGAAATGTAAAATTAAGTAATACAGGCATCCTGCAACAAGAAAAACAAGTGCAGTTTCTATTTTTCCTCCTTGCTCCTCTCCCCCAATGAAGTCACACTGATCATTGACATTCAAGTATGTTTTGGTGAACTTTGATAAACTGCTGAGAATACTTCAAGAAATCTTTTAGATCTGCGCTTATAAACTAATGCAGTAGCTGCAACATCCTGCTCCTGCGATGCTGAAGTAAGGAAAACAGGTTTTGTAGAAACCCCACACTCATACAGGCACCACATCTACAGGGAAAAATAAAGAACTAATTGAGAAACTTTGTAAATACGCTTCAATCTCAAAAAGTGCATTTCACAATTTCGTTTTGGATTAAAATTTCCTATTTGTATGCCTGGAGTCTGCCTCAGCACAGTATCGCTGTTACTAATGGTCTTTTTATGGAGATGAACATCTCACGCAGAATTCAACACAAAATTTAAAGCCTACACAAAACTATATGAAACAGTAAGGGGGACTGGCAAAATATTGAAACAAAAGTCTGTGGAAACAAAATAGGTTTTGATAAAAAATTTCGTATGCAACTTCTTAAAATTAATTTTGCAGTGTTCCTTCCTGGCATCCTGAATATTCTCTTTGTTGTTCGCGTTATCCTTAAGGACTTGCAGGAACGAAACATTAGCCAGTACAATCTCTTTAAAAGTTCTTATAAGTGACTTCAGTCCCTAAAAAGAAATAATACCATTTTGCAAAACATATGATAAAATAGAAACATTAAACAGTGCAATTGTATTGCTGTGAACAAAAGAGTACTTCAGCTGAAAAACTCCTCTGCAGTATTTGCGATGGAAACTCAAGCTCTCAGTAACAGCAAGAAAACTTGAGTCAGTTTTTCTTTCACTATCAGGTAACTGTCAGAAATTACTGACCCTCTCAAAGGATGATAGGTTATGCAAAGAACCATTTAATAACTTCAAATGTTAATAGTAGACATTCTATTTCACAGAAATAGACCAGACTTAAATTACCCACTAAAATCCATATCCTGAAATTTTAGGCAATGGAAGTAACTACAATGAACAAAGACAATGGAACTGATAGATCAAAAATTCTTTAAGAACTCTTATCATTAAACCTTTGAAATGACTAACCGTATACACCCAAGATTTGAACATTTTCTCTGTGATTGTCAATCCATTAGTTTCCCTTCAGTACACAAAGGATTAATTTGTAATTAATCGTAAAGCCTTACATTTGGGATTTTAAAAAAATATAAATATGTAAAAAATACCAGCATCCATTCAATTTTAGTGACAACTATAATAATCTCTATATACACCTATGAATCTGAAAAATTATATACAAAAAAGCATTAACTAAAGAATTAAAGTAATAATCTTAAGCACTGACAATGCCTGGTATCTGATTTTACTTTTTTTGTGACCAATGTACAGAAAGAAGAACCTTTGGAAAGACAAGTAGGTACATATGCTAAATTCAAGTTCATCCTGTCTACTCTAGTCATTGTGCTGCCCCAAGGCAACCCACTCAGTTACACAGCAAGAAAGGGCTGAGATTTTTACAGTTCTTTTCTCCATTCACCTGTCAAAGTCAACACTACGACTAATAAAAGCAGGACTCAAGGAACACTATATAGTGAGTAACAAATAGCATCATGGTGATGGGAACTCTCATTCTCATCTTCTGTATATGATCTTTTTTAAAAGAAATTAAAGGGTGGGGAAGGTGTTTAAACCAGCCAACGTGTATGGTAGGCGCCGTGGTTTCACTAACAGCAAAAACGCTCACAATAAAGCAGCAGACTTAAGCGCAGCACCAATTAGTCATTGCATGATCATGACTCGTGTAGCTGTTATCCAGCAGAAAATATCTACCCGCTGTTATCCTTTAACAAGGTCAGAGACTAAGACTTCTGTAGTTCATTCTCTCTTGGTCACTAAGCCACTGCAGGGGCACCGTCCACCCGAGGGATAAGCAAAGTTGAAAGACAACAATTTTATGAAGTTTATTGAGTATGCTGTTTAACTGCATCCCTGTCAATCAATTTATTTTTAAACTGGCTACATATCTTACTTCTTTCATCTCCTTCCCTTCCTAGAATCACAAAGTTTTTCAAGTAAACATTCTACCTATACTCCTTCATGTATTTTTTCTTCTTTATTCTTGAAAAGATCTTACGTTTTTGTTTACCTCCCCCACCACTGAATATAGCTTAATTTCTTTTCCCCTTAATTTGTCTTAGTAAGCTCTTCCCTCAGCCCATTATAGCTTTTGAAAATGTTTTCTGATTTTTAGTGGGCATGTGCTCACTTGAATTCAGCAAGCCAGTCCCTAAGCATTGCGGGTGGTCGACAGTGGGGGAGAGGGACACTTGAAGTCAGGCTTCTGTTCCTTTTCTTAGTGTAGGAATTATGAAGAAGGGTTTTGGCAGTCTCGACTTCACTAAAAATTAATTTAGGTTTATCACAGAACCACCAATTCACCCTTTGCACTCCAGACAGCAACCTGAAACTTAACCAATTTGTATCAGTTTCCAACTAGTGCCACTGATGTGAAAGAGGGCCACCACCACGTCACTACAGTGTAGCTAGGAGCCCTCAAGCCTTGGAGCCAGCTGCCTGCACTGAAACTGCAGCATCTCCAGGCAAAACGAAGCCCTAACTGGTGAACTCAGAGTCTGAAGGTTCTGTCTTGGCTTACTCCTATATTTGGTACCAGTGTCTAGCAAAGTAACAGCGATTGCAGCCTATAGCAGAGTGCATCTTTCTTGTGCTGGATGGCACCATCACAGCAATCCCCCTTCCAAAGTGCCCAGGCTAAAAGAAAAATATTCCCAGCCTGGAAGCAAAAGCATCAATTCTGGGAAGCAGGGAAGAGAATCTAGGCAAAGAGCTGGTAAGAATCACTACCCCACATTCGGTTTGGGAAAAAAAAAAAAAAGTTAATCAGAGAAGAAGCCATCAGAAGAATAACACCAGAATCACTAAGTCAAACTGCTGTTTTCCAGGACTTGGGAGGCAGACATGCAGGCTGGGACCAACAAAGAAGAGAACATCAAGAGGAAGCCTGCACAGTAAGAAGTATCTCATCATTTGAGGGACATTGAGGTGCTGGAGCGGGTCCAGAGAAGGGCAACGAAGCTGGTGAGGGGTCTGGAGCACAAGTCTTATGAGGAGAGGCTGAGGGAGCTGGGGTTGTTCAGTCTGGGGAAGAGGAGACTGAGGGGAGACCTTATTGTTCTGTACAAATACCTGAAAGGAGGCTGTAGAGAGACGGGGGTCGGTCTCTTCTCCCAAGTCACAGATGATAGGACAAGGGGTAATGGCTTCAAGTTGCGCCAGGGGAAGTTCAGGTTGGATATTAGGAAACATTTCTTTACTGAAAGGGTTATCAGGCATTGGAATGGGCTGCCCAGGGAGGTGGTGGAGTCACCATCCCTGGAGGTATTTAAGAAACGTGTAGACATGGTTCTTCAGGGCATGCTCTAGTGTCCAAGATTACTGGTTTGTGGTGGGGTGCTGTGTGGGTGGGTGATGGTTTTTGGTTTGGTTGTTGTGTTGTGTGTTCAGGTGGTGGGTGGTGGTTTTGTTTGTGGTGGTTTTTTTTTTTTTTTTTTTTTTTTTTTTTTTTTTTTACTGTTGGTTGGACTCGATGATCTCTGAGGTCCCTTCCAACCACTACGATTCTGATTCTGATTCTGATTCTGATCATTGCAAGACCTAGAAAATCAGTGACAATCCAGATGAGTGAACAGATGAGGAGCAGGAAAGCTGCACTGACAAGGTAAGAATCCAGAGAAACTCACCATAAAGACAGTTCTTGTCATAGTAGGGCTTTTATAGTGAGAAGGATGCAAAGGCCATTCAGCAAGGGACAGGAATTAAAAGATTATTTGCATTGCTCAAACCAGATCTGAGGAGTAGTAGCAAGCTGATGTATGTTTTTAAAGCCCCATAGACAAGGATATGAGAAGCTTAGATAGCTTCACATCTTGTTTCCCTTATTACAGATTTCATAAGCACTAGAAAGTGTTAAAGAGGGAGATATTCATTACTTTTCTTTTTCTTATAGACCCTTTCTACACTGCTAAGGAAGAAAAAGTAGACTCTAGAAGAGCCAGTAGTTATGTAAGTATTGTTAAAGAAAAAAAGTGGCTTTACAGTTCAGGTTTTATGGGGTTTGAGGTTTTTTTTGGTTTTGGTTTGGTTTGGTTTTTTAATAGGAGGGCTGCATAGCTTAAGCTAACTAATCAAACCAGACGAAAAAACCCCAAGAATATTCCTGAAGATGTAAAGAAAAAAAAATTATTAAGATATCTGGAAAATGAGATTTATTGGATTACTTGAACAATGATGCTAAGAAATCGGGCAATAAAAAGTGGAACTACTCATTTATATGCATATTGTCAAGTTTATTAAAATTTGGCATTTTAAAAATCATATACCATAATTCCCATTTTAAAATCACTGGTTATCCCTATGGGAAGATTCACATCTCCAAAATGAAGTAAAACTGTCAAATGCAATATTGTCCTTTTATAAGGCAATTATCAGGACTTAAACTTCTAATAAATAAAAGATAAGTTTAAATTCTAGTTGGTGTTTGCTACAGATTATATTAACAGCTATGTAGACCATGTCAAGTATTACATCAAGTCATAGCAAGAGCTAAGATGTTTACTTCTTTAAAGAGTTACTTCTCTCATTTTGTAAATTATGATGCTGATACTGAATACTCCAAATAATGAATATCAGCAATGTAATGTATTGTCACTCTCTTGAATTTCTAAAAGAAAATTTCCTACCTCAAGAAATGTTGCATTCAACTTGAATTCTCTATTAAAAATTTAATTTGCTACAGAGAGTTCATATCAGAACAAAAAATTTAGGTACAAGTAAACATCATCTCAATATATTTGTTTGTGTCAATATATTTGTGTAAACACAATATAATCAAAACCATAGCAGTATACAAACATTCTTTATAAATATGATATATAATATTCAGAAGCATATAATATTATACATAAGCAACTTTTTCAATTATAAAACAAGCTGAATCATTTAGATAAATTAATCAGAAAAATGTGAATACTTTTTGGAAACTCTTCAGGAATATTTTGCTATATGACCAAATAGCCACAATTTCTCAGTTAAAAAGACTGAGCTGAAAAAAAACAAAACAAAAAGCCAAAAAATCGTGGCTTAGACAATCAAACCAGCTATAATTCCTTCCCTCTCTAGCTCAAACAAATGGGAAAACTGATAGCAAAAAATGCAAATCAGAGAAACTAGGCAACCAAGAAAACTGATAAAACAACAAACAAGAAAATGCAGAGATGGACAAGAACCTGAGCAAAGGTAATTTTAAAAGGATATACTAAAAAACCCTGAAAGCCAAAAAGAATTTTAAGAACTGCATCGGTCCATTAGGTAAGGGTGGGCATAAACATAACAACAAAAAGGCAAAGGACTTTAGAAAGCCTGTTATGTTTTTAAGCAATATATTTACACAGATATAAATACCTTCTAGCTTAGTAGTGAATAATAATGCTCATGAACAGCAGCGGTGGTTAAGATCTTATAGCCAGTAGGTCAGAGAACTTGCACTCTGGAGGGAAGGCAACAGAAAAGGAATGACATAGTTGATAAACAGCAAAGAGAATGAATCATCCTCAATACAGAGTCAATTGAGCTGGCTCAATATGCTTTAATCAAGTAAAAAATATACATTGCAAAAAAAGGTAAGTCAAAAGATCTCAGCTAGGATTACAGAAAGCAGACCATACACATACAGGACTAGCGACTCTTTCGGCAAGAAAGCACTGAAGGTTTGGAAAAAGGTGGAAGGAAGGTGAAGGAACAGATCATCCCAAATCATCGGTTAAAATACAGGATACAACTGCGTTCAAAAAAGCTAGCAGGATCCATTGATGATTTAAGGAAGGAATACCAGCAAAAGTAGCGTTTCTGTCACCCCTGGGTTTCCGATGCCAGCAAAAATAATTCCTGGTAAACTTAATTCAGGAAGAATTTGGCAAAGGAGAAAAACGTTTAGAGAAGAGTCACACTAATGATCAGAGTAAGATAAAACACAGAAAGTGAGAAACTAAACCTGTTTAATGTAGAGAAGGCTGACATTGAATCTGTAGATTGACTCAGTCACAGTTATTTAAAGAAGGTTTTAAGTATCTACACTACAAGGAAAACAAAATCAAGGGAAGAAAACACTCAGATTATCAAGCAAAGATAAAATAAGTTCCAGTAGCTTGAACCTAAGCACATCCAGAGAGGACTAAGGTGAAGGCACTTGCCAAAATCTGTTACAAAGAGTAATGATGGATTCTCCAACAATGGCACAATTAAAGACAGTATCTGATGAAATCCTATTTAAGCACAAGTATTAGACCCGATTAAAGTTGGGGAAATCCCATGGTATGTTTTGTATTGCAAGCCAATCCGACTAGTAAAATGATGTCTCTTAGTTATTAATAAACCACAAAGCCAAGGGAAGGAAACTTTTCAGAAAATAAACAAAAGACAACTCAGATTTGGCAACAGTTAATGTTGGTCCCTGTATCTGAAAACTTACTATTGGCCAGCAGCCCATTTTCTTTTAAGGAGGTAGAGATGCTTTCAGCATTGGGATTTCCGAATGCATTTATTTCGGACACGTTATTCAGGAGACACATCAAACCCGTAGCCACTTTGCCCATTACCGTCAACTCCTATTCCCAGCACAGGAGCACCCAAAGCCACCAGCAGGCTGGAAGCCACAGGTACAATGAATTTAATTCTATCTTAATGCACGTAGAGAATAAACATTTCAAAATTCATTTTAAACAAGTTTTGTAAGAGAAGACACCTTACATTCAGGATGCATGTCTGCCTTTACACATTCAGGTATCTACATTGGTAATGCAATGTATTTGACACCGTACTAACCTGGGAATTACATACAAGCATTCCCACAAAAAACAGGAGATAAAGAAAAACAGAGACCATCTACCAAATTATTTTATGTATATAAGGGTGTGTATTTTACCTAAGTATACATATTTTCTTTAATTACAGTTTTTCATATAACCATTAGGGGGTTCTAACCATGCAAGTCACATTTATTAAAGGCAGCATGTCAAGTAAGAGTTGACAATTACAGGCTATATCAATACACATTATGCCAGATGGTAATGAGCCATACACAAAGGGCCAGCCATCCAAAATAATCACACCATTTTCCACAGAAATGTTGAAGAGGTTATGGTTTATTACACAGTGCTCATTAGATATACAGTGGCAGCATTAGCAATTTTTCCTTCATTTGTGTCTCATTTAAGACTCTGCCCCCACAAGCCCATTCAAATTAGTACACAAGGTTAAAATCATTATGGTCAGACGGAAAAAAAAATTAAGTTGTATTTTTATTTTACAGTAATGGTGGATCAAAGGTCCCTAGAATCTATTATTCCCTCAACTATTATCTAACACGGGATACTAAAAAGAATGAAATTCACTGTCATTTGCAGTGAAGAAAGATAGCCTATTTTAAATGAGCAAACTCTATATTATTTCATTAATAACACTAAGTGAAAACAATGGTTAGGTTGTGACACAAAGTGACAAAAGTCATAAAACTAGAAGTTGAAACTGAACTTTCAGCCTTGGCTTTGAACTTTCTCATCTGCTTTTCAATTTTCTGCTTTAGCAGCACAGAAATATTTAAGTGTCCAAAAGGCAACTCATCCTTCACAGCAGGTTGGAAAAACACTTGTCTCAAGTAACTAGAGTGCCATCCCTGAGAAAACACCTACAAGGTATGATTGAAAGTACCTTTCTACTCAGCTGCATATGTTGACATCCAACTTTAAAATGACTGTTGGAGACATTTATTTTCCTGCCTTTCCGTGTTTATAGGAGATACATTGGTAAAAAGATGTAACGGGGCAAATGTGAATATTTGTCAGCACAAGCAAGGATATGTTTATCGCTTAAAAACACACCGATGTCCCCCAAGCTCCAAGTGACAGCCAGCATTTGGAAGTCAAAAAACTGCAAGAGAGGGGGAGGACTTGAGCACTGGACATTCCACCTGACAACATGAATGCAGAGAACTGGCTTTTCAACCCAAGCTCCTCGTCTGAAGTGTGCAGAGCATCTCTCGGAAACCTGGGTCCTGCATTGGGCAACCAGACGGCTCACAAGACCAGCGTGTCCTTACACCTCCTTCCCCGACCACTCCTGCTGAGCTATTCTGCCATTACACAAAATGCTGAATTATTCATTCTGCCAGATGGCAAGAGAGTGAAAAAAGGCAGTCATTCTCCAGGAGATTATGGGAGAGAAAGGTGGGACACCTGGACTCCAGTTCCTGCTCCACAAAGTTACTGGGAGGGAAACAACGTTACATATTTGGGCATTCCCGACCTCAGCATCCTATATCCCTGTGCAAAGAGGTTTGCTCTGGAAATTCAGACAGAGAAGTACTGGGGATTTGCATCCTTTCAAATACCTGAGGGAGCCAAGCCTGGACTTCCTGCAGCCTCGGTGAATGCTTAGTCAGTGGCCAGAGAACACGGAGCAGTGTTAACAGCACATCTCCAGTCTGGGAATCCAATCAAACCAAAAGAATATTAAAATGGAGCTAGCATAAAGGTCATCTTTTTGGGTTACTGAAGTGAGCAAGTTGCAGGTGGCGTAAACAGGAGTCTAAGAAAGGCAAGACAGGAGGTGATCAAAAGCTTTGGCAACAGCTGCTGTAGCGTGGCCTTTGAAAAAATGGGATGGTAGGATACAGAATGCAAGGAAAGACAGTAAGAACTGAATATATGTTGATAAAAATCTCAAAAGATGAGGTATGAACTAAAGGATTAATTTGTGGATTGGATGACAGTGCTGTCACCAAAGCAGGTATCAAAAGGAACAAGGTGAAGGAGAAAATCACATATTTTGTTTTGGAAATGCCCAAGATTCCTTCCCTTACGACAGCAGCATGTGTCAGCCAGGCTGCTTATGGAACAACTGGATGCCACACAGGATGCCCATCCAGACAGGATTACCAAGACTTCAGGCCCTCGACAACAAGTATCCTCCCGTTATATCTCATGCATCTATTCCATAACAAACTTCACATCATGGTTTAAAAATAGTTTTTACTATTGTGTGTTTTATTTAAATATTTGCACTAAAACCAACTGCATGGATATGAAGGGAAATAAAAGGTCTCACTTGGAAGTAAATGGAAGAAATAGGCTACTAACAATTAATTTTATGACCACACTTTCTCTTACCTTATATAAGTTGTTTCTCACCCTCCAAGACTTTGAAGCATAGCTATCATTTTATTTGCAACGACTATGGGAGGCAGTTTGAACCAACATAACAGAAATTCCCATTATTGTGGACTGTCAACTATGGAGAGACCACCAGCATGACTTATCACTGCAAGTGCTTCTCTGAAATATCTCTGAAGAGTTTGTCTATAATTGTATTCAATGTAGCTGAAAGTTAAGGTGCAGTAACCTTGACATTAAAGCTCTGCTACTAATGACACTTGAAATACACAGAACCTTTTTATGCGAGAGAAAAGAAGGTAACCTTTTTTTATGCAGTGAAGAACGAACACCTGATAAATGAGCAGTCCTGTTAAGAGAATAGATTGTTCATGTGTCTAACTGCACAGGGAAAAGGCATTAAAAAATAAAATGTGAATCACCGGAATACAGTGTACCAGGTATGGTTGGGTTTTATTTTATATATATATAAATATATGTATTTTTTTATCATGCTTACATAAAGCATAAAGCATACTGTATATTCTGAAATATCAATAAATATCCAACTAGCAGAGGAAAAAAAATCAAAAATGTACACTGCTTGCACGACCACAGATACTTCATACTATCAAGGAAACCTGCCTTATTCTGAACAGCTGTAACTGCATTTACGTTAGTCAGCAATTAAAAGTGTGGTTATCACACCTGCTCTCCTCTCCCCTCCTGAACTTTCAATGTTCAGAATTGGATAGGGACATTAATACCATATATTAAAATGGTTTATTATAGGAATGTTTTTGCTTTTCGCAAAGCAGAAGTGTGCAGCAGATGGATATTGCCTGCCGCGTACAAGGAACGAGACTAATAGCTAAAGGGAGACGGCAGACTTCCCCGAGACCTTGCCCCTTACACCAGGTGTGTTGACAGAATTGCCAGCAGGGAAAGGATAATAAACCTTTTGGAGCAAGGCAACGACTGCTGCTTCTGGGACCATATCAGCATAGTAACACGCATTTGGTGCTGTTGACGTCTGCAAAGTTTTATCATTATTATTAGTATATATTTTATGCAAATGGAGTACCGTGTGATATTGAGAAAGTGTGTCTTTTGATGAAAAAATCTACCTACTATTATACCATTGGCATAATTTCCATCTATTTTTACCTTATTTACATCAGTCCTATAAGGTATCTGAAATCTCACACTTTCATTTTTTTGGTCCTTTCATCCCAGAATGATTCAATCTATACATTTTAATAAGGGGTAAAACGACATCAACCAATTCAAGCAACATTAACCCCAAGTGAGTGATGGTGGAGAGACAGCTACATGCTAATAAACCACCTTCAAGAACAAACTTAATTTCTGCAGAATTCCTACCTGAGTCCACAATATAGGATCAGTTATTGATCGCAGCCACTACTGTAGTTCTGCTAAAATTCAATTGTTGACTGGAACAGCACATGAATTTAGCTGTATTTTTTGTACTGGTTTTGGTGCATGGATATCAGAACCCAGAATGAAATTTCAGCTACAACAGACTGAAGCAAGCTTTCCACAGAACCTTGGTTTCATGAAACATAACAACTGTAAGAAAGAAATCAGAAATATTTTACAGTATCTGAAGCTTTCTTATGTTTCTTCTCTTTCTGGAAATATTAGATGTATAATTTATTTGGCTCTATCTGCTCTCTCCACAAAAAATTCCACAAATTTGGCCAAGTCTTTGGAAAAATTAAAAACTAGAACTATAGATCAATGGACTCCAAGAGTTGGGCAATCAGGCTCCCAAAATCTCATGTGCACTGAACATGCTCCATAATCATGCTGTCAGTGCTGATCAGAAGTTTGGCGTTTGTACTCACATGCCCACCTTTATATTGGAATATATTACAGATAACCAAGCTTCTCCTTCTAGCAGCACAATGCTCCCTCTACACCACCCGCAATAATACGCTGTTTGGGTTTTTTTTTTATTATTGTTTGCTTTAAGAAGCATCTCAGAGCCGTCAAATTCCGCATGAATATGAGTGAAGTGATAGGAAATATTCATTCACTTCACATATAATGTGATCAGGGTCCAGAACACGCCACTATTTCAAGTGGAAGAGTTGCATTGTCTTTATAAAGTCTCATGAAGCAAAAAAGGGTAGTCTCCAAGTTAGGAGGGCCTCGTTCATTAGCAGTCAGGCCCACTCTTCTTTATACTCAACCCCAAAACAATCCGTTACCGCCCTAGAAACAACATATTCCCCACAGGTATCCAAATATGCCAAAGATCAGTACATGTTTGTCTATACATGTGGAGTATAATGAAGACCTTATCCTCAACTCCATGCCAGCAGATGAAAAATTTTGCAGTATCTTCAGTTACATTATATCTGAGTACTGAATCATATTAAGAAAAGAAATTAATTGGTACAGTAAGCCTTGTAATACTTAACTTCATATTGCTACAATTTTCTAAGTATTACAGAAATTTTGTATTGAAACTGCATAATTGCATTTTAAAATTTGTCAAGGGAGAAGTTAATAGGTTGTGCCTGGGAAGAGGACAGCTGGTACTTCAGCAGATGGGAAAGCATGGGAGATATTTTGGGACTGTAGGACAAATAAATTACATAGATACAGTTACTTAAGAACTTGCTGTGAAGCAATTGGTCATATTGACATCATAGTTCTAGGGGATAAGCGGTCCCCAGAGCTGTTGTGTGCTTTCATCACAGCACCAAACCGCGCTTAGCTGATGGCTGGAAAATGTCTCTTCACAAATACTATTTTATTTTATTTTTTAAGAAAATGTGAAAGTTCTCAAGCAGAGATTTGTTTCAAAGGAAAGATTTTTACAGCAAACCACCAAACATCAGCTCTGGTGAAATGCTCTGGTGCGTGGAGATGCCCCAGGAAGGCTGTGGTAGGTCTTGGCACCCACAGGTCACCCGGCCTCTCTTTGAAAAGTTCCCACTAGGGTGAAGGCAGGACTTTGCTGCTCCCACAGCTGCTCCTGACCCACTGCAGAATTAATTCCATCAGTGCTGCTCTGGTTTTGCATGCCACGCTGCGCATTGTGGCAGTCCAGTACTCGCTTCACAAGCGGTGGGAGGAGGGAGCTCCAGGAAAAGGGTGGGCTGGACAGACAGCCAGCCAGCAGCGCCATGGTTTCTCCAAGGTAAGCCATCCCTACCCTGCTTTCTATGATACTGAAAATTACTCCCTTTTTAAAAACCAAAACCCCTTTGTAATGTAAATTCTGAGTTTACCTCACTCAACTCTCTAGTGCTAAACAGACTTATTTTGAACAAGATTTGAGTCCGTATCTCTGCAGAGTCTTTGATTAGCTTTAATGCAGCGCCTTTTGATTTATTCTACAGCGTAAGGAGAGGACCTTTTCTTATTCAACACGTAATTGCTGTATTTGCACATGCTGTGTATGCTGAAAACAATAAAAAGTTAATGAAGAAAAGTAGTGGTTGTAATGAATTAGTAATATTGTTAGATTTGTATTTGGAGTTGATTTTTATTGTTGTGGGTGGAAGATGATCAATAGGAATATGTAATCAAGTTGTATGTGCTTTTTGTCTCCTGAGACTCGTCTTGTAAATGAGATGGAGAATCTCACAGGATTTATCCTGGAGAGCAAAAACTAAATAGAATAATTTAGAATAATCGCTTAAGATTTCCTCTCACTAAAAGCTGAGGGAAAGCTACCAAGGACGGGGAAACTAAATTTTATAATCTTTAAGAAATGTGTAAGACATCACTGCTCATATTTTGGCAGACCTTTCCCATTATCTTTCAAACAAATAATTTTGTCAAGAGCATTGTACTTCTTAATGCACTCAGATATTGAATATTTTAGGACTATGCATTTTCTCTACCAGTTAATTAGCTAAGCTTCCAAAGCACATGCTAGTTGGGATACTGCACCTTCACTAAAGCCAGCCTTCCAGAAGATAGGAATAAGAACAGTAAGTCCCAAAGGAAATCATTTTTATGATAAAGAGTCCTAATGTGCCCCAGTAAAGGTGAGGATTGATTGTTATGGCCTATTGTTACTATAATTAGAAGTCAAACACCAATTAGCAGTTCCATTAATAAGATTAATCTCTGCAATATCTGCAGCTGAGACCCAGGGCTTGTGTGCAATAAGCCAGTGTGAATTTAAAGTGCAACAGCTATTCTGCACTAAAACTCCTGGTTTGAATACTTACACTAGACAAAAGAAAAAAGCTCTGCCTTCTTTTGAGTCTTGACTTCCTACATACACTATTGGTCTTACTACGTTTTTCTGATTTCTTGCTTTTTATTTTGCTTGAACATATTCTATCAAGATTTACATCATTGATGGGAATAGGTGCAACGCAGCATGAAGTCTTGCAAGCTCTGGTTCACACCCACTCCTTCTGCATTGCACCAGGTCAGGGTAAATCTCAGTTTTCCATTACTTGTAAACTCAGACAAATAGTAATGGAAAAAAAACCCAACTTCTCACAAATATGGAAGTACTCATTACATGATGGGAGTCCACGACAGAGTTAGGCATCATTTATTTACTTCAAAACATGAAGGGAAGAAACAGTCAAATCCAATCTCCCAAGTTAATACACTATATGGTTCAGAGTACAGAAAGGGAAAGAAGGGCAAGGTCTGAAGATGAGGTGAAAAGTCACACACTAACGCTCTTTGTATTTTCGTAGGTACCAAAATTATCATTTGTATGGTCATTCTTTGATTTTATTTCATCTGAGTTTTGTCTTTTACAGGCAAACATAATTAACTGTCATACATAATTTGTCCACAGATAAGCCTACACCATGCAAGGTAGGAAGACGACTTTTATAAAATTTAGTAGCAAGACAACCTCTAAGTGTCACTTTCACTGTAACCATGCAATTAATCTCACCTTCACCAAAATTTACTCGTGTTTGCCATGGTTTATTAGCCAAGAGGCTTTGTAACGAATGGATCTGCATTTTCCTTTCTTCCTTTTAAAGGGAGACTATCTGATTTCTTTGTGTAAACTATTAATTAATCACATACAGATTTATGTGGAGACACATTTCAGTTGGAAAGCATTTAAACAATTAAAAATTACAAACATGTTTAAGCTTGTCTACAGTGGAAGCAATTTGCTGGCAAAAATTCACTGGTGAGCTGAGCAAGTGAAGATACAGCTTATACAGTGAAAGACCTCCTTTGCCAGAGTAACATTTACCTGTTCCTAAACCAGAAGGCAGCCCTTTGCTATTGTAGTCATCTACTCCAACTGGAGATGTGACAGTCTTCCGAGTCCAGAACAGCATTATCACCTCTCAGCTGTTTGGTTGCATTCACATGGACAGGACAGAGGCTACTTGCCAATAACTGGAGCTCTCAGGGAATGCAGAGCCCAAGGTGCACATCCTCATGGAGTATTTATTTTGTTTATCAGTTGAAGTGGAACACCTTACACATTTTCTCAATTTCCAGAGAAGGTGTGCTCACACCTCATATGCTATTAGGCTAAATACACAAAGCAGGGTGTTGCTGTTTCACATCCCTCTCAACCATAAAATCCCAGCTCAACAGCAGCCCAGGACACACGCAGAAATAAAGTCAACAAACCAATGTCCGTCTGTGTAAATTTGTGCAGACTGCAAGTCTCAAAAGCATACTATAACAAGTATAGAACCTCTACACTTTTGACTACACTAGTCCATATTTACCTTTACAGACTGGAAGTTGTCCAAGGATCATCATTCACATGGCTTAAATTCCCTGGAGGCAGCCTGACTGCCTTGCATGCATACAGTAATTAAAGACTGCTCTAACAAGCACAGCATCACCTCTGTTATGCCTGCCATGGCATGGTTTTTGGAGAAAGAACAGATAGAGCTGCAGATGGCGAGCTGTCACCTATGAGAAATGGAAGAGATTCCTAGTGTCTCCACTAATACACAACAATTTTTGGTGGCATATCCCTAGAACACAGAAGACTTTTATGCCTGTGTTCTCATAGTAGGCCTTCACGCAGCCCACATTACTAATTGTGAAAATCTTACAATGGTAAGTTCTTTGGGTATTTCAGCTCTCAAGTGACCTTAAGGACACCTAACAGGCTAGATTATGCCAATGTCAGTGTGGCTTCTTGTGAGCTACATATTTGTGAATGCACACCATCTACAGCATTAAACACAGAGCGTGAGGCTAAAGGACACACCTGTGTGTGTGTGTCTCCAAAAAAGGGTACCCAGGGCACTTAGTAAGAATTACTACTGGAGCCTGATGAGCAAAAGACCCATCACCACAACAAGGACTTGGGATCTACTGCTAACTTCCACTTAAACTGGGCTTTTGCTGGAAGCAGAATCAATGCTGGTTCCAAAATCATTACTAAAACACTAAGTAAAAGGAGTATACGTTCATGATCATTGGCACTACAGTATTACCACCACTCTTCCCAGCAGCAGGAAGTATTCTGATTCAGAGGCAAAGTTTATCCACTGAGTACCTTCATCTTGTAGAAAAGCATGCTCATCTTGTAAAGAGATGGATTTCTGGAGCTTTAAAGGTCAGCTGCATCATTCTGAGGGAAAAGAGGCAGGGACAGAGCCGTGTATTGATAGTACCAATCCAGCAATCTGTTTGCTGGATTTACCAGGTTTTAGTATAGATCCGAAACAGTAATTTCTATATTCCACTCTAAACACACATAGACACACACTGGCTGAGTTTGGTAGAATAGAAAGGTCTTTGCTTGTCAATGACTGTAGGGTTCACCAGTGTGAATGCACAGGCAGATTTGACTGAAAAAAGGATTTATTTTGTTTTAAACCTCTGACAAGCATCCAAGGAAATCTGCAGAGCTGACTCAATGGATGTCAGTGCTAGAGGGTATTTTTGAAACTGGCACTAATGGCAAAAAAAAAAAAAAAGATGCAAATCTTGAGAGAGAGAAGAAAATAACTTGCTGCATTAGAGCCAAGGATACTGAGGTCTGAAGAGATGGCGTAAGTTTGTTCTTTGGCGTCACTTGCATTTTAAGCTGCAATATAGAGGCTAGGTGAGGAATTCATTACTCAATATAAAGCCAAGGAGATTCCTCAGTCCCCAGCCAGTAGCGTCTGGCAGTGCCAGACATGAACAGAAAAAGATACCCCTTTGGGTATTTAGTGAGAGGACCCAAGCCAGTCTTGGTATCTTCAACTGTGAGAATCTAGCTCCAACTACGAAGCATGAAGCTGTAAGTGTTCAGAAACAGATAATCCTGGAGCTTCAATTAAAAACCTCACTTCCAGCAGCAAAGTAAAAGAACAGCAAGCTGCATACTTGACTACTCCAGTGAGTTTTAGCTCTGAAAGAAGGAAACAGAGAGGAGTGTGAGACTCTAGTATCATCACCAGTTCGGAAATGGGTCTCAAAGGTCTTATGAAGATCTAGGCGCCTGCATCATGTCTGATGTGTTCTCTGATACTATTAGCATGATAAATTATCATTACTTACATTCTGCCTAAACCCAAATGTGAGTCCTGCTTTCTCTTTGGCAAGGGAGTAGGAAGGAGTTTCAAGGGAATCTGGGATGTACGCTTTGCTTGAGTACAGGCAATGACATCATGACCCTTACACGATACTGCTTGCATGCTCTGTAGTGAGCACCGCACTTCATCACTACATTTGCAATGCTTCTGTAGCCAAGGAAATATTTTCCTAAAAGCTAAGAGACCAGCAGAAAGTTTCAACTTCAGGAAATCTGTCCAGCAGCTGAAATGGAGCTGTTTATCACATTGCTACTTCTCCTCTTCATCCTCTTTTGGGATCACTGGTGCTGAGCTGGAAGTAAAGCCAGGTTCTTTTCCCCACCAATAGGAATAAAGGCAGGATGCTGGCAACATGATAGGGAGGCGGCTGTACAGAGTAAAGGATGCCAAGCAGAGTTTTATAACACTTCCCCCCCTTATCTTCAGCACAGCTCACAAGGCAACCAGCAGTTACTATGATATCCTTGCATACACTGACCCCCACACTCCCAGCTTAATGCGGGCAGATCACGTCTCCTGCAAATTATGAAGTGCTAAAGCTGGAGGCGATGCCGGCCAGAGGCAGCACCATATAACTACACTACCCCTGTTCCTGTAGCGACCTAAATTGTAATCCTCATTATTCCGGAAAAAATTGCTCTCTGGTAGCAGGCATCAGTTTTGTTCCATTGTGTACCAGTAAAAAAAACAGATGCCAGCTAAGCAGCTAGCTAATCTATTTTTATACATTTAGGTCAATTGTCCCATGAATTGACATATCTAGAGATCAGGAGAATAGAGAAAAAAAAAAAAAAGGTTTTGGCTATTCCAAATCCAGCTCTCAGTGTTTTTCTGTTTTAATTACAGTTATTGTATTGCTTGCTTATATTGTGATTCAGGAATAGGAAAGACAGAAAAGAGGTTATGCAGAACATGTCAGATTCAGGATGAAAAAGTCCACCATGGTTTTTTGTGGTTTTCTACGTTAAATGCAGTGTTAGATCTTCCTGGTCACAGATTGTACGTTTAGTGTAGTACCAGATACAGTGGACTGATGTAGCCTAGCTATCCACTGTGGGACTGAATATTTAAAGAGAGCACAAGAGCTGGTTCCAACACAAACAGTGGGAAAAGAAAGATTGGGCTGGTGCAATTGCTGACAAGTACTGGAACAACTTAGCTCATGCTCAAATTTCAGGAATGCAATTAATTAATCACTACTAAGTACCCTAAAAATCAAGTGAGCCATATCCCAGCTAATAGTCCACAGTATAACATTCACAGCACGTATCAGGCGATGAAGATGCTCATTACAGTGCCAGAAATAATATTTCCAGCAAAATATTATATATAAAGATGAAGTAATTATATGGCATGGCAACAAAAAGAGCTGTATAGTTTACAGCTGAGCTGAAAATCTGTAAGAATCTATTTCCAAAAAATACTTTCCAAAGCTAGAGACATACACGAACAATAAAGGATTAAGCATACTTCTTCACTTCATATCACTGAGGGATATACTTTGCTTTTGATATGTATGTCTAATATACACAACATATATAATTGCACTGTAACCAAGACAGCAGACAAAAATGTACTAATGGAAAATGATGTCCTTTTGTTCTCATTCAGGAGAAAGCAGCTTGTAAAACACTATTTGTAATACATAAAACAACCACAAAAGCCCTTTAAGTTCACATTTTTACAAGCTGCCTGTTCTCTTAGCTTTATACAATGGAGAAATCAAAATCAGAAATTAGACTCACATTTAAGAGCGTGTTTGGAAAAGTACCTTAAAGAAAGGAGTTCAAAGTCAAAGCCCACAGTGACTCCAGCAGAGGGCAAGAACCGGCCACTATAGCACAAAATGAAACAAGGCATCGGCATTCTCCTCGCATTTACACCATGCTAAAGCGTCATTGAAAAACCGTTTAAATTAACAACTCCATAGTTATCACTTTTGCAGACAGTAATCAACCTTAAGTGAACCTGTGTGGGAGTATTCAAAACTGCTTCATTTTTTGAGTACCTTTGTAACTCTGAACTAGATATTATAATGGTTATTGACTTGCTCAAACTCAGATTATTAGGCTAGATTTTCAGCTGGTTGAACTGGCATAGTTCCAATGATGTCCATTTACACCAACTGGCTCATTATTAATTCAAGGTCTTATTCGCTCCTTAATGAATACTTCCACTAGTCACCTTCCCAACGGCAGCTTTAAACGCTCACACGTTACCTCTATGGTCAGAATCATCATACTCAAGAACTTAGTTATCAAAAAATAACGCTTTTTCTCTCCTTTCATGAGGCATACTTAAGGTAAACTTTTTTAATCATTTACAGAACAAACTAAAATGCCTCCTGTGCCATAATTAACTAACTAGAATTATGCTTTCATACAGCATCATTTGCATATAAATATAAAAATTTTACAACCCTAAGGGGACATTAAGGACGAAACAAAACAAGAATGGAATTAAACTGCTAAAGGGACAACACAGCCCTCCATAACAAGCCTCTTTTATAGCCTCGTCTTTTTTCTTACTTACTGTTATTTCTGTCTGTACCATTCATACTTATGTTCCTTCTCTGTTATTTTAAGATACTGCATATTTTTTTAACATCTTTGTTTGGTCTTTTCAATTTTACAATGTTATCTCTGCACTTCTAAAACATATCAGGATACAAACATGTCACTAAGTTTGTGCATTTTCACTTAATGCATCACAGTGATCAGAAACACAATTAACTGAAAATACGTGAGCCTGTTCCCTCAACCAAGGAACACGCATAATTTTTCAAAAGGACTTCAAAAATTCAAATTTTACCATTTTTCAGCCAGATCTCACTTATTACTTCAGTGGAACAGTTAACTGTCAAATATGCAAAGGCGAGCAACCACTATTTTTTATTGCTGTTGTTACTAGAATTAAGCAATTTAGTTTAAATACTTAAAAAAATATTTAGGAACTCGATGAAGCTGTATTTTCTCAGTGAGAGCCTGAGGAACCTTAATGGTAGGCTCAGTAATTCTGCTGTGACAGGTGGGAGGTAAAAACTTTATTCTATGCTGCTGTTCCATGAGAAAATATCCTTCAAAGGGGCTATAGCAAAACTTATGTGCTCAGTGAAACCAACTGATGCTCCACAAGACTGGCAATCTGACTCTGAAATATCTAGCAAGTAGATGTAATCAGGTAACACCTAGGCAACTCAAAATGAAAATACTCTATTATGAAATATTTCCTAGCTTCTTTACTTTTTTTGATTCCAAGCACCTCTTAACATAAACTTTCAAATAACTATCTTGATCCAAATGTTTTTAATTTGGTTGTGCCCAAAAGCCACAATGAAGATATAGGCGTGGATATTATAAAATATGCTATACAAAGCGTATTTTCCTTTACAGCTGAGCAGGCCATTTAAGATGCTTTGATACCACCATGAAGTTGCCCATCAAATGTACCTTGGTGTACCTTGTTAAAGAAAGTTATACATACCTGGAATAAATTCCGCTGACCATGCTGTGCTGGAAAGAGAGTTCTGCTGTGCTGGGTCCAGCAGCTTTGGAAATAAGCAATACGACCAAACCTCGCATCTGTAAATTATTGCGGCTATCGTAGACAAAACCCCTGCAAAAAGGAAAGGGAAAAAAAAAAAAAAAGCATGTTTTCACAGTTCATTTTCACTGGTCATACTGAAGTGGAAAGACAGACTCAGATCTCAGGCTGCCATCATTTCATCAAGTCTTTAATAATCACGTTTGCATGGAAATAGGGTGCAATTGTTAATCATGATCTTTTGTCATCCTTTACCCAAACAATTAAATACTACTATTGCAGTAAGCAAGTATTAAGGATTAAATCTTGTTTATTTCCAAGGAGCAGCATATATCCTGCATTTCATGTCAGGAACATTTTAGAATAATTCAATGTGTTCTACTGTAACGGGAACATAAGAGCTTTCAGTTTGTTGTTTGAAGTATAAAAAAGCCAAAAGAAGCCTCGTACTTCAAGAGAAGAAAGGGAAAGGAGGAAAGGTACAACCAAAATCTGTAACCTGCTGTCGGGTTCTCACACCGGCTGAAAGAAAACTGTTTAGATCAGAGTGGTTGAGAACAGACCGCACAATACATACAACAGGTCTCAGTATATTAGGAATAGACTTTGCAGAAACTGATGACAGATAAAGAAAGAGATAAATGAAGTACAGATGGGCTGTTTTAAACAAAGTAACTGTTTCACATGCTGAACCTTTAAATTTGGGGTCAGGAGGAAACTGCCCCAAACCCCTTATCTTTTGAAGGCAATTCTAAATGACCACTTAAATACACAGTCTCAGAAATCAACTTGTTTTAAAGCAAACTTAGTTTTCCTTTTTGACTGCAACGTCTCCAGTTGTATTCTTCCTGTCCTTGTTAAGCTGCTTTTACTTCCTGTGTTCATCAATAAGGCTAAATAGCTAGAAGAAAGGATAATATATTCCAGATGCTACTAAATTTGTAAACTAATTTCCAGTAAATAGGAGCCCATATCTCCGATATCATCTAAATATTTGTTAAACAAATCATATGAAGAACTACATCATAGATTACTAAGCACTTCCAGTAATTTTATTCCAGAGTATCATTTTAGCCCTAATAACTGAAGGAAATCAAAACAGAACTTGTCTTTAAAACATCTGAGTGAAAATCTAAGATGTTGATCTTGTATGTTTGAATAAAGAGAATGGTAGATGCAACCTTCAAGTTTCATTTGGATTTTTTTCCATTACATTTACACCACTTCACAACGCAAGAATATCTTCAGTATACTATTTCATTTTACAAAGACACAAACATTTAAAAAAACAAATAATTTAAATAGCACCCTTCTGTGTGAGAGCTCTTATGCTACTGCAAAAAAAAAAATAATAATATTGACTTCTTGAGTCTTTACAATCTTTCCTACAGTGATGGGGAAACAGCCCAAATTACATGTCTCAAAAAGCTCTAGGAGGAGAATGAGGAGGTTCTGGTACTAGACAACTACTGGGCTTGACCTTCACATCTCTCCTCACTCCAGGCTAATACTTCCCCCTCCAGAAAAGCCCTGAGCTCACACTCAGTGCAGCTACAGCCTACAAACACCGCTAATGATTAACATATGAGGAGGCCACTATGGCTTTCTACCATAATCCACAACATTTTCAGCTCTGGCAGGGCCTAATGAGCCAAACAAGGCCATGGCTTTTTGTTCTGTGCCTTTCTAATCTACCCACATCCCATTTGCTTCTCCTGTAGACTGGCTGGCCCACCCAAGACAAGGTAGGAGTGAGGTGTACAGAGCCCGGTGGTGCTACACCCCACGCTCAGATCCGTGGGTGGCTGTGGTGTTACAGCAGGTATCAACCTCTGCTAAATTTCCAAAAGAGACAAGTGTGCATGGCCTCAGACAGTAACAGAGTTTGGTTCAACTTAGCTGAGGTTTTAAGAACCATGTGGACACCAAACATTCAGAGTCAAAGCTGAAAACAAGCCAAAAGCAAGGACAAGCCACCAATCTTGATCTGCAATAATGCAATTAAATGTTAGTCTCTCTTAACAGAGCAGTAAAATGCAAATAGCAATTAACACATCACATTGCTAATTATCTTAAAATAAACCAATTAAAATGTTTCTGAAAATTAGGAGAACATGGGTAATCAATATTTTAACGGAAGACGCTCAGCACAGGTTTTAGCACATGAAATTCAAACATAACTTCTTGAGGAGAAACCAGGCCACAGACCTACCAGCTCTCACAAAGAGCCTTAAAAAAAACCCCAAACCCAACAAACCCACTCCTCCAACAACACAACCCTGACTAAAACAGCATAAAAAACAGGGAAAGGAAAATACCATATAACTTTCCAGTGCAGAAATGTTTTCTTTTTTTAGATCAGCCCCCCAGTATTTCCCAACCACTCAAAACCCAGGAGAGCCTGTGCAGCTCAGATCTCTTCCCAGGAGCACACCCTGTGGTCCTGCAGTGTGCACCTTTATTGTATTTACCACGTATGTGTAGTGAGGGATTTTAAGGAGGAGGGGACAGTTTGCCTTCAGCATTCTGTAAATTTATAACTTGCATACCTTTATTCTTACCAAGCACACAAAAAACCCCACCTTTTCTTACAAGGTTCCAAAATACAGTTTACAGAATGCAGCCAAGAACTGCATAAACTAAAACTTTAAAGTCCACAGATTTCCAAACTCAGAGCCACAACGAGCACTGAACAACCAAGAAAAAAACAGAAAATACATATACTGAATAATATATAGTGTGTATGCATCCTGTATACGGAATTCATAATTGTTTGTGGTGGTGTAAGTAATTCTCTGGCTTGAACTTCATTTGACCACATTACTCACAACCACACAAGTTACACAGATGATGCAACTAAATACAACTATATTCCCTCAACATTATTTACAACTCCATCATCTTTAAAGAAAAGTGGTTTTAAGAAAAAAAATTGCTTTTTTCCCCATATATGTATGCCCCACATAAAAATCAGAGTGCCTTACTACATTCAGGATCCCATGAGAAATTAATAACTCTTTTTTAAAAACAAAACAAAACAAACGAAACCAAAATACTGCAAATTATGGTGATACTTTTAACAATTGGAACATTCTGGCTTGTCATGCCCTACAGTGCTCTCCAGCTTGCCAAGGGACAGGATATTACAGAAGTAGAGAAGAAAGGTGTTCACCGCAGGATTATAAAGTGCCGTCCTTTAACTAAGCCCCTGCCTAGACAGAGAGCACTGGAAGTGAAGCACTATGGCACTTCTACCTGATCCAGACGAGGTGAGGAGCAGAAGCAGAAAATCACCTGTGCTGAAAATAATCAATCAGTTTTGTAGCAGTAACAAAAGCAAGTGCTGGGTGCTGTTCAGGGGGGTTGCAACACCACTAGCGACAAACGCCTGGCGTTCTTAGCAGAAAATTATTAATGAGAAGTGCAGTTGGGGGGGGAACAGGACATAAAAATCAAATAGCGTAATAATAAGGAGCAACAGGTCTGTCATTTCTACACCTAATTATATAGCCTACATGTTTACATATGGTTTGGATGTAATTTTTAGACAGGATTTTCCATGAATTACCAAACCTGTAGTCAAAGTCTAAACCCACTCAAAACATGACTGAAGTTGCGTTACTGACATGCACCATATCCACACTAAAGCAAACCGCCTTAGACTTGAAACAAATAAAGCCTACGGTGATCATCCTTTAGACACTAGAAACTACTGCAGCTACTTGACATGGCTTCAGGGGTCACATTCACATTCTGAGTTAAGCTCCCAAGAGATATTCCGCACAAGTAACAGCTACACAAAAGTCTTCCAGATGGTGCAATTAGTCTTGATGGGTACGTGGCAGGAGACAGGTGCCTCTAGGGAAAAAAGTGAACTAAAAGCAACCCAAGTGAAATTGTGCATACACACACACAAAAAAAAAAAGACGCATCAAGCTGAAAGTCTTTTGGAAAACCTCTGCTGAACACCACAAGTACACGCACAGGGTACCCAAAAAGGAAACATTAACACAATTTTCCTTGCTCTAAGTTACAGGGTATCTTGCGAACTATGTATTTCATCCCCAAAGGATCGCACACCAAGAAAGGTAGAAAAGTCAAAACACTTCAACAATTCAGTTTTGCAAAACATTAAAAATTTTGGGGAGAAAGGCATTTACTCTAGATATTATCTGTGTGACAGAACAACCCATTTGAAAACTAGCAGGCTCACGGTTTTAAATACAGAACACTGTTCACAAAAAATTCATCTTGAAGCACAGGGGAGAAGCGCCTGGCTCTGACACATGCGCAGTGTGACACCGTACAGGCACAAGAGACTCACACCACCCACTCAAGCAATGACACTGGCTAATAGCTAATGTGCTGCAAATTACACCTCCTACTACCAGAGTTCGTCTGCTGCAGAGAATAAATCAAGCAAACATGAGCATTTCACTCAATGCTTTGTGTACTTCTCCACGTGCAGCCATTTCAGTAGACTTTGCAGTTAAAATATTCACCTCCAATAACTGTCAGGTTTAACTCCATCAGTAATTTACACTTGCATTACAAAAAAAAAAAAAAAAAAATCTGCTATTTATTGCAAGCACCATGTGTATTTTTGAGCAATTTTATTTAAATAATGCAAAGATTTTATATTCTTTGCATAAGACAGAAATAGCTAGTGTTCTTGCCCCTTTTATTTTTTTCATTAAACTCTGAAATTAAACAATAGGAGGAAACATGACAAATACAACAGTTACTGTATGGAAGAGATGTACATGGGGGAAAAATTCATGGTACCAAATGGGAGTTAAAAAAAAAAAAAAAAGCACAGGCAACTGTTAAGTCAACTGACTCTGCAAGTGGGTGTAGCACATACTTAAGGGTAATGGTGTTCGTTCAAATTTAACCACTAAAAATACAGAACAAATTTCGCACCAAAGCAGATGCGATAAGGTATTTCGGAAGGGTCAAAAAGAGGTTGTTAAATATTTAGTCAGATGTTTTTAGTATTTCCCAAATGTTCCGCTCATGACTGAAGCAGACAAGAGCTGCTGGATTTGCAGCCCTTTCATCCATTATCCCGACAGCCCAACGAGAGCCCCTCCACCATCGCCCAGGTGTGTGCTCTACTAGCCACCAGCCTGCTGGCAGGGGCTGAAGTGAACAGATCACTGTCCCCCTCACCTGTGCTGGCCATTTTGCCCTTCCTTTCCATGCATTTTATCAAAAGGTGTCCCACTGATAAGATCAATCATTTTGTTTCAGGTCACATGCGAGCTCTGTTCAGCTCCAAGGGGAAGGAAAGCAGGGAGAGATACGGGGTGGTGATCAGCCATTCCTCTGCTCCCCGCTTCAGGCGTCAAACAAAAGGAGGGGGGAAAAAAATAATCACCTGTTCACACAGCTCTAATAAAAAGCAGCTGGGAAAGTCTGTAACACAACCACAATCAATTATGCTGATGAAGAAAATTTATAAGCCTTGAATAATGTCATTGAAAACACAGGCTAGTTTTAGGCTGAAATGCAAACTGTTCTGAAAAAGAAACCCCTCTATTCGAACTGACAATCCCAAATGTGACAACATAAACACAGTTTTAAATCTGTAGCATCTCAGGAAAGTAACATCTATTTTGCTCAATACAGAAGAGTTATCAGGATGCACTCATGGTTACAGGTGCAGGTACATTTGAAAAAAAAACTAACACTTTTTCAAAATTAATTATAACTGACAATTCTATATCTAGCACTAGAGGTAAGGCATGGAGCTATTTGGCAAGACTGTCGGCTTCCTTATTAGAAATGCAAGAGTTCTACCAGCCTCAGGGCTTTTATCCAATTTGCTTTATTAATGACTTGTCAGAAGTAAATAAGAGAAAACTCTCTGACATACTCATTTTTTAAACGGATGTTAAGCCACTGTATTATAGGTGCACTTACCTGAATCATAGGATTCACCATATGACCGTATGATCACACTCAAACATGCATACGTTTAAATCCTCAGAGCATTCAATTTTATATATTTGGTGTACACTAACAGCAGCCTAGAGCGACTTACTTTCACTTGCTACTCAAGTTTCAAGTATATATTAAATACTCCTCTGCACAACACACATATCTTCAAAACACACAAAAACCTTGGTCCATCCCAACATCCATGACCAGATCTGTAGAGGGGGCTCAGCCTTGTCATGACACATGTTTAAGCACAGTTCAGCAGAAGGGAGAAGACAAACTTACTTCACATGTGGAGAACAGAATTTAAGAAAGGGATTCTGATTAAATATCCAGCTGACAAGATATGACAGAAGAAGGGATGTTCTGAAATCCATGAGCAATCTCAACTTAAAGGCCCACTGGAGGCCGCAGATGAGAACACGTGCATTTCAGAAACTTATCCCTGGGCTTGGATGACTAAACATGTCTTCGGGTACGGAAAATAAGTTTGGGAGCTGGGGGAACTTCTTTACCTAGGAAACAGGCTTGTGATGGGGATGATGCTCATTACCCTTATGTAACTGTCTAGCAATTAAAGGGTTTATCCAGTAAGCTGACCTGGGCAATGGGTCAGGCCAGGCTTGGTGGCATTGATGTTTCGGGATGCACTGGCTCTTCATCCAAAGCCCCCCCAAAATAATAAAAAAGGCAATTTGGAAGTAGCTTGGCCTTCACTTGTGATACAAAGCAACTTTTGCATAACTTTGACCACCACATGGTGTGATGCTTGGATGCTTAGTTAAGACTAAGCCAAGATGGTAAATTTAATCATGTGCAAAAGAAGAATGGTTGTGGCCCACTGAGAAAGCGCTTGCCTGAAAATTATGGGTTCACAGCTGCACCTCTATAGGCACAGTCGCTGAATAACTTATACAGACAATGCTGTATCTGTGCTTCCATTTGGCTACCAGTCTTAGCAATACTTTATGAATTGCAACTGAGGCCTTCAGTGAAAAACAGACCTCAAAATGCTCAGTTCTACAAAAGCCACAGCATTTTCTGGGATGCAAAGGACTTTATAGATTTGGGTAACTTTTTTTGTATTTATGAAGTCTCAGGCTCATCGGGGGAGAGCGACTAAAGATCACTCAACTGCACACTTAAAATACAGCCTGTATGAAACAGAGGTATTCAAGTGTCCCAGAAATCCACATCAGGTGTGTCTTAAAAATATGAAGTATATTTTTCACAAACTGAATAGAAAAATAAGAAAGAATATCTTAGTTGCTTTATCTTAGAAGAAGGTTGCAGGAGCATACCTTCTAGACCAGGAAGCTCCTGGAGGAGAGCTCCTAAGGTCCCTTCCAATCTCAGTGTCTCCATGAGAGTAGAAGATAGCTGTTCAGTTTTCACACCATTTTACTTACAGGGAGAAACATCACATGGAATTTTTGACCTTTAGTTAAGAAAAGCCTCATCACTCCATTGCTTATTAAATGTGATTCTCGCAGGGACTGGGAGCATAAAAAACTATGCTTAGAATGCCAGGAGGCATGCAGAACTTGGGGTCAATCACATCATTCCCAGAAATAATTTATCACAAGAGAAAGTCTTAAGACATAGCTTTTTGGAGGATTTCTAGGAAAAGTCAGATCACCCTTCAAGATCAGAAGACAAACTGGTTTCTTTCTGGAGTTGCTACATGTACCTATTTCTTCAGGCTTTAGTATATATATCCCACATATTGTAGCACTTTCAAGAAGAAAATTCCAACCCCCTTTTGAACACAGCAACGATCACAAGAGTTCTCACAAAAAAATCAAATCTTACCATAAAGATGAAGTTTAAGAACCTACAGGCTTTTGGGCAGGTGCAAAGCAAATACTGATGCTTGGCCTTGGTTACTTGCAGTTCATTGTACTTGAGCACTTACAGCTCCTAGAAACCGATACAGCCTTCAAATTCTTGAAAGGAAAAATAATGCTTTCCTTGGAACCCACAGAACAACATTTAGACACTTGTATCAATCTTCCATACACTACTCCTAGGTTTACTGGGTTTCCCGAAAGCTGAGGTTATTTGAGTCACTGTCATGAAGATCAGCTACACAGTTGCACATTATTTTACACATTTTTTGATGTATGTACTTTCTTTAGGATAGGTTATCCCTTAGGATCAACGGGAGGAGTTGATGTTAAAAAAACAAAACCAAACACAAGCATTCTAAACTCCCATTTTACTGCAAAACTTATGACCAGCTGAGGATGAAGAGGAAAAAGTTTTGCTTGCTAAGGAGGGAACCAGCAACTTTTTCACTTGAATGAAGATACATGGCAACAGTTTGAAACTAAAGTTTCAAAAGAGCTTTGTTGCATGGTTACTTAAGTGCTGAATACAGCCTATTATGGACATGGAAAAAAAGCACTATAAGAATAAAGGGCAGCTATAATCAGAAATTTATCTAAAAGATACTGATTATTCAGAAAAAAAATGGGTTTTTACTTTTTCTTTTTTTTTTAAATAATTCCACCCTGCACCCATCAGATCTTACGAGTGGTAGGGGCAGGGCAAAAAGGATTACCTTAAGGGTGACACTGAAGACACCACATAGCAAACAAACCACCAAAATGTATTTTTAAAATCAACTGCCAGTCTCCACTGTTTTTCCTGGTCAGTGTTTGACTTGATCTTGGAATGCAACGTGGACAGCAGGCAAGCTAACACCAAAAAATGCAGTTAGTGTCTGAGTGCAATTACTCTGACCAGCAGCAGCTTGCAGGCCTGGCACCCTTATTTTTCTAACCACAAATACTTAGACAGAAGCCCAATTTTTGTGTGTCTGATTTCTCCATCAATATTTACTTTATTTAAACTTTGTGGGAGGTCTAGCACCCCACTGTCAACCAATATCAACAGGTCTACTCAAGCTCAAGACTACCTTTTTGAAAACAGGCTCTCGCGGACGCAGGAATATTCTGCAAAGTGAAAGCAATACAAATATTTCTGAAGAGCTCTGTGAACGACAGAAATACAATTAGCTTCACAAGGCTAATGAATTCAGACACCTCTGGAGGTCCAGTGTCACTTCAGCAATATTGTAATTGTAAAGCCTGTCATGAAAATGTATTTTGCGTTAAATAAACTCTACTAGGGAAACGCAACAATGAAATAGGTCAACTCCTGGCCATTATCTCACACTGAAAGTGCTCTCGGCGTGTTTTACAAACGGATGAAACATTAAGAGGCAAAAATGTTAGGATACGTATTGTCATTACAGAATGATCTAAAAAGTTCTTTTAACCTTCTGTACTCAACAACATTTCTACATAGCAACTTAACTGATCATCAGCATTATTCAGATTACAAATTTTTATTCCTTAAAAACACTGAAGGCTCTGTACTAGTAGTGAAAAAGAGCTTCCAAGTTCTGTGCTTCAATGGATTGTTTTCACTTAAAGTAGCTTAAGCCAAATACACACTAAGAGTCCTGTAAATACAAATCTTCCTTTTAAACAGAAAGAAATAGAAATTGTTTTAAGTGGTTGAAAAATCAACCAGCGCCTTTAGTCCAAATGCAGCACCTCTTCTAAAGACCCTACAGATTTGTCACAACCTACTGAAGTTAAGTGGTTATACACAGCAGAAGCCTTTCACAAACTGGTGGAGGAAAAAAAACCCACACCTTATAACACAGTGGAGAACTAAGGCAGAATGCAAGGCGGCAATGTGTACATATGGTCACAAATGGGAAGAAATATAAATACTTCCAGACACTATGACAAATGTATATATTTCTAAATACTATACACAGAGGGCCTTTCAAGGGTTTATTTCAAGCAAAAAATCAATTTTAAGCCAATAATGGAGAATACAGACAAACCTAGACCATAACTCTTACCCGTATAATCTTCATTTTGATGTTTTTCTCTAGATTACAGATTCCAGAGAGTCTTTTCTCAGTGAGACCCAGGTGGCTGACACTGATAATTAAGATGAACCTGGGTTTTTGCTCAGGAAAGACGTATTTTCAATGTGACCTCCGCCCAAATTCCATGGTTTTCACTCCACTTTGTCAATATCACAATCAGGCAAGTTTCTCTGAACAGGAAAACCTCCTTTTACAAAGACAAACACAAACCACAACAAATAACCAATCCCTTTTCCTGGACTATTGCTAAGCATCAAATAAGCTCATTAAGTTACCGGAGGCATGCTTTAAATTTATGAAGTCATTAAAGAAGATAGAGTGCAAAAATGCTGAAAGCATTTTACAGCAAAGCAACTGTTAGGAAAAAAAGAAAATATCACTGGAAAACTTTAAAAATTTTCTATTCTTTTTCCCCCAGAAAAGACAAGACTTTAGAAGGCTTGAGATTTTAAGCAAACACTTGTGGTTTTGGAAATGCTGGTTTCCATGGCAACCAGTAAGGTCTTCTTTATATAGCATTATAAACAGATGGTAAAGACCGGTCATGTTTGCTTCTTTGCCAGCATATCAATAGAACTGCTGTACTACTCTATCTCATCTATTAGAGTTATTAAGAAACTTAGGTATTTGAGCAACAAAATCTACAAATCAGACATGCTTAACTAGTACCTTTTTTTCCATAAACACATGAAGATTCTCAACAGTAAAGTCACTGTAGTCTACATAGTCAGATTTCTCTGGCAAAGCTTTTTATAAATGTTTTCTCAGCACTTGCCATGCAGGGTACATTACTACCACAAATATGGACCTGACAGGGATTAAAATAATGAATTCGAACAGGAAATAGAAATGTGACTATATTTACACCCACTGGTATTAAAGTCTGCTTTAGAATTATGTTTTTGTTGTATTACATTCAGAATTATTCAGAGAAGATGTAGCAAACTGTAAGCTCACCTTCATCATGTCGCAATAAGCAGAGGCTACTCTTGCAGGCGATTTCTTATGTTTTAACCTTTCAATTACACCATGTTACACCATGTGCAAGTGTTCTTGTTATAAAGACGTCTGGAAGTATCAAGAGAATCTGATTTGATACCTCCCTGAAAAAATTTGAAGCACTAACTACTAGCAGTGCACATTCAACTTATTCCTCCAGTGTTTTAGCTAAAAGGTTTCATGCCATAAATTGGGGGGGGAAAAAAAAAAAAAAAAAAAAAAAAAAAGAAGAAAGGCAGAAACAGAATTCCCATTGGGTTTACCAACTGTATCAGAAGTCCAAATTACACATTTTTAGATGAAAGTATCACCTGTATTCTAACAAGATTACAAATTACATTATAAAATATCAGTAATTCTGATCCAACTCCCACTGAAATTCATGCCGTTTTCTAGTTTCAACCAGTGCTTGCACATGAAGTCCCCACAAAATAGTTAACAAAAATAAACAATGGGGAATTTGTGAAGTCTGCTGGGTTTTCCACTAAGCAGTAGCATCTCAAGGACAAATGTAATGCCTAAGAAGTTATCTTTTCTTTACCTCAAATACAAATTTCCAGGTTTGCTCCTATCCAATCTGCTACCAATAATACATTTTTCCTAAATGTGAACTAGTAAAGATGTGTATCTGTTTCGCAAAGATCAAGAGGATAACAAGGATTCAATATACACAAAGGAGCCAGAAATGTGCCAGGGTATGGATGAGAAGTCTTCCTGCACATCAAATGGGACCGGATTAAGCAACAAGTTCAACACTCAATTTTTATGTTGCAAGTTTTCTATTTATCCGTTTGATACCAGCCAAATGATACACAAGTACAATTTAACAGTGGGGTCCATTCTGCCAAAATGCCAACGGTTTCCAACAGTGCTTAAACTGTATATACCTAATGCTACTTAACATAAGATTCCTAGCTTGACTTGGTTGCCCAAGCCCATTCAGAAGTACACATTCAGACGGAAGGAAGTCCCTATTGTTGTGTCTTTGCTTTCAAGCATCAAGCCACTGCTGTGACCAACATTCCAGCAATGCCAATACACTTTTGTCATTTTAGGATAATGTTGTTCACTTGCTGGCTACACCAAAAGCCACCATTTCCATGCTCCAGGTGATTTAGTTCCACCATAAGATAAATCCAGTGTTAGTCTTTTATGTATGATATGTAAACTTATCAATATCAGGTGGAGGAGGATGAGGTTAGGGAACATTTAAACAAATCAGATGTGAACAAGTCAATGGGATGCATCCACAAGTGCTGAAGAAACTACCTGATGTTATTGCCAGGTCACCTCATAATCTTTAAAGCTCATGGTGATCACGGGAGGTTTCCAAGGTCTGGAAGAAAGCAAGTGTCACTCCTACCCTCAAGAATGGCAAGGAAGAAGCTGGGAAATCACAGGCTGGTCAGACTCAGTCCCATGAAGGTAAAGGAGCAAGTATCCTTGGAAACAATTTTGAAAACACATGAGGGACAAGGTGATGAATGGCAGCAGTCAGCATGGATTATGAAGGGGAAATCATGCCTGACCAACTTGATAGCCTTCTACAGTGAGATAGCTAGGCCAGTGAATGAGGAGAGAACAGCAGATGTTGTTTGTCTCAACTTTAACAAGACTTTCAACACTATCTCCCATAGCATCCTCATAGATAAACTGATGAAGTACAAGTAAGTGGACAATGAGGTGGATCAGAAACCAGCTGAACACCTGGGTTCAAAGGGTTACCATCAGCTGCATGAAGTCCAGCTGTAGGTCAGTGACTAGCAGTATACCCCAGAGGTTGATATTGGGGCTAATATTGTTTAATACCTTCATTAACAGCCTGGATGACAGGATAAAGCACACCCTCAGTGAGACTGCAGACAATACAAACCTGGGACAAGTGACTAATGCACCAGAGAGTTGTTCTGCCATTCAGAGGGATGTGGACAGGCTGGAGAAATGATCAAACAGAAATCTCAGGAAGTCCCACAAAGATAAACGCAAAGTCCAGCATCTGGGGACAAATAACCCCAGGCACCAGTACAGGTAGAAGACCAAATAGCTTTGCAGAGAAGGACCTCTGGGGTCCCAGTGAACACCAAGATGAACATGAGCCAGCAAATGTGCCCTTACAGAAAAAGCGGCCAACAGCCTCCTGAGCAGCACTGGGCAGAGCACTGCCAGCAGGTCGAGGGAGATGATCCTTCCCCTCTACTAAGACCAGGTCCAGGGTCCCCAGTACAGCAGACACAGACACACTGTGTGCAAGTAGCCACAAAGATGTTTGTGCAATTGGAATGTTCCTCATAGGGGAGAGGTTCAGAGAGCTGGGGCTGTTTAACCTCAAGAAGCGAAAGCTCAGGGAAATCGATGCGCACAGTCAACCCATGGAAGGAAATGAAGACAACAGGATATGTAATCCCATTCTTCCTTGAATGAGCACAACGCAGCTATCAGTGTTAAACTGCGCTGGAATAGCAGGTTCAGAGTGAGTTGGTAAAATGATTCTAAACAGGATGATTACTAAGTTCGAGTATAAGCTTTTTTTTTTTCATCCTCTTTCACTGCCTGTGGCTTACCTATTTATTTTTCTCTAAATGTTTTAAGGTTTTTGAAAAAAAATCTGCAATTTCTACAGCTGACAGAGACTAGAAGAAGAAATTATTTCGACTTTAATATTAGCAGGTCTGCAGTAAGTGTGTCCTCTCTTTTTGCACAAGAGAGAATACACTTAAGACCAATCAGAAAATGCAACTAAAGCTACAAAGATAGCTGGAGATACACAGGTAGGGGTAAAACCTTTAACTTGCATTCCAAATAAAAGACTTCAATTTAGAAGAGTTCCTTTTAAAAGGGGTGGCAAACCAGAACAAGCATTGTGTGAAGGGCCTGAACTTCAGTTTGGTGAGTATACAGAACATCACCAAATTTGGAATGGGATGGTGAGTGAAAGGCAAAAACATGTTTAGTATCATTCAAAAGGATTCTAGGCTTCACGCGTAACATAAGACAATCCAGCCCTCACACTGACTGCTTTATTTAACATAAAACATAATATGAAAAGCGACCACAATTTCAAAACAGTACACCAACACAAATAAAGAAGAGATGGAGCTTCTGTACTAAAGTTATGTAGTTATTCAGGAAAGGCGCTGGTGGTACTGACCACCTCAATTTTTCCTGGACTGCCTGGTGCCAGAGTCTAGAGGGCAAAGTTAAGGAACGTAGCCTGTAGGAATTACTGGCGTCCACGAGAAAAACCTGGCAAGAGGAAGCAATGCTGGAATGTGAAGCAGGAACCTCATTTCTTCCCAACGGAGAGGCTTCGACTGCGCAGCAAACAAGTGGAAAGCAGCACTGCTAACAGAGGGAAAGAGAGAGACATGCCAGAACTGCCAAAAAGGAGGGCACCTTACTAAAAATGTCATTCTTGGAGTAGAAGCAAGAATGAAAAGAGAAATGAAAAATTAATGACATGCCAGACTTGTCAATTTGCTTTAAAGAATCTTATCTACCACTTCAAGTGCCCACATACAAGGAAAACTGTTATTCGCTATACAACTTGGGCAACCATGGAAAAATTTCCAAGACAAACATCATAATGGGAAAGGTGAAAAGAGAGGAATCTTCTTCAGGCAAATAAATATTTTCCAAGGTCTCTCACCTAGAGAAAACTGAAGAGAACTCAAGGCAAAGCTTCTGGGGTGGCAAAACTACCCCAGAATTAAGAGTCACAAGGAAGGAAATTTAAGTCACTGATCTGATCCTGCCTTCAAGAGATACAGAGGCAAAGAAAAATGAAATGCCAGGCTCTGACAAAGGAATACAGCACTGATATTAAACCTTTGCTGAGAAAAAAGTGGAGTGGGTGTGAGGAAAGAGAAACCTTTTGCTGTGCATGCTGGAAGAGAACTGATTTTTCTTTTTTTCTTTTTTTAAACACGATTTATAAAACTATGTAGATTATTCAGGGGAACCTGATATTTTATTCTAACCTTGCGCACATCTTGCCATGTAGCTCACAACACTAGAAGTTCCCATTCGCAGTAACTCAGAATAGGACTGGCATTTTCAGCAGTAGTTCAATCTTTGACAAATTATGATAGAATTTGTGTTATATGCAAAGTGTGGACTCAAATTGCTACAGGAGGTCCAGCTTATTTTGAAGAATACCTATTTCTTCTTTAAAGATCTGAAAGAAGGTTTCTGTTTAATACTTTCATTCACAAACTGAAATTCAACATTGTCATAAAAATATCTAAACAAAACAAACAAAAAAAAGAACGGTTTCTATTCTGTCTGGAATGAAGATCAACAAAAAGCTGCTTACAGCCACACTATGTAACATTATCCAAACCAACAACACTCTACTGACAAAAGATGCCAAATGCTTTTGAAAGTAATACTGCATTTATTTCAACTATTTTTTAGTTACACCAAAAGCAAACTGTTACTATTACTAATGGCAAAAGGAACCCACATAAAGATATAACTCAGTGAAAACTACGATAACTCCCAGGCTTTTTATTCTCTCAAGTGTACAGACGTTTCAGAAAATAAAAATCAACAAATACAATCATGAAAAAAAAAGACAACAATTTCCAGAATCCCATTATTTTATCTTTTATATTTTTTGTCGTATAAGCCACCTCTAGAATGAAATACAAATACCATTTCAAGGTTACCTCTAGCAATTCACTCAAAAAGTTAAAGCAAGACCTTAAGAAAAAAAAACAAAAACCACAAAGTGGTTCAGACAAATCACCACCACCTTCTGAAAAACCAAAAATGCTCCAGAAAACCTGTTTCGACTGTTGCACAGAACTGGCAGTGCTACATGTCATCTGCAGAAAAAATTATACGAAAATCAAATCTCAGATTTCAAGACCTTTTTAAACTTTCACCCCAAATTTAGCAGCTTCTGTGAAACAGTTTTTCCCGAATGATACTTTGTCAATATTAGTAGAGTGCCCAATTGCAGAAACGAAACAAGTTAACAAGTTACCTGTTAACATTGGTTTTCCCTTCACCAGTTCTCCAGCTGTTACTTTAGCTAAACACCAACTATGCCTGACCTCATTTAGTTCACATGAGACAGTGGAAAAGACAAAATCCAATATACACATTGCCTGATGTGCCCTCACTTGATTAATCACTACAAGGCTGCTAACTACATTCTGCTTATGACATGCAACTACAAACATTCCCGTAAGTCTGAACGAATTTGAGGAGAGCTACCATCTCAGTACAACTGAACAGCCTTCAAACTCTCACTTCAATTTCTACATCATTCTATAAGATTTTAGAAATAGCCATTTTGTGCTACTTACACATAAAATAATTTGATTAAGCTTGATATGATGAATTAAATACTCTCTATACAATTCCACTCCGAGGAAAAAAACTAAGATTGCATACTCCAGATTTTAAATTTATGATGAGTGCCAGCCTGTTCTAGTCTTCCATTATGCTATCTTTAGTCAAAACAATACTGTGCATTCAAATATTTTTCTCTTATCACTACACTGCATATAATGGTGCTGTTTTTTATCTCTAATGTATAGATGTGTAATTACTCCATTTCTTTTAGAAGACAAATATTAGGGCAAATACTTCAGCAGAAAATGCTTCCAAGATACATGACTTACAAAATTAACATATTTCAAAAAGAATTAAGAGATGACAAAAGAGATAAACAAAGAACTTTTTTTTTCTCTCCTATATTATCTTACACCTGAAGGATAGAACTTAAGTTTGGATCACAGTAAAAGTACTTCTAGCAAGCTTGCTAAACTTTCACCAAAAATCCAATAGTCCAGTTATACTTTTACTGCAGTTTGCTGGCAAGTTCTCGAGTATTACAAACTATGTTCCCTACCATGCCAACAGCGGGATACATTCTAATACTTTCAGGAACCATATGCACTTTCCTTGGGATTTGTTAGCACAAGAAAAAAGAAAAAGGTCGTTCTCATAAGTGAGCCTAATTTGCACATACAAGCTTGCAGCCAAGGAATATGTTTGTGTGCTATGACTTTTTTTTTTCCCCCATCCTACTAAACATTTTTTTTTCTTCGTTACTCAGTTAAGAGCACTTCATCTGTGATTTCAATTTGCCATTGAAAAAAGCGTATGTAAGACGAGCTGCAAAATTACAGGATCATAAAACGATGTAAATTTAAATGTCAAAATGTAAATGAAAAATGTACAGATATCTAAGAAGCATGTCACTGGAAATATATATATTAGAGCTTTAAAAAAAAAAAAAAAAACAAAACCAAAACCAAAAACAGTACCACTACAATTCTAATACACAGTATTCTCAACAGTTTTCTTTACCTATCAACTTTGCTTTTGCCAGTTGGCAATATACTGCCTTTAGCATTGTTAGATGGCATTCAAAAAAAATTTCAGAGACCTCATTTTATCTGTTCACCAGACTCCAAGGTAGCCAGTTAGAATGCTAGAACCTTTTGGTGCCTCTGTGTTTGTGCTCAGATGTCTCCTTTCTGCAGATGAGGCCAGCCACAGCGGATCCTGAGGTTTCTATGAAATGCAACTAGTATTTTGTGGTGAAGTGTCAGTGATAAGAAATAAAGAAAAGGCAGAAAACAAACAAATTGGATTCTCCCCTAAAAACCAGTATCGGTTTCTATGTTTTATTCTATCTTGGCTACTCATTCCTCAAGAAAAAATAAAAATCATAAAGGTCTTTCCTCTCATGACACATTTCTGCAGAGACGTGCAACCATGCTGTGAGGAAACTGAAAACGCTTTGGAAAAAAGAAAGTAGAAGCTGTACAAAAATCTGCAGACACAATGAACAGTCTGACCCAGAGGCAAGACATAATTCAGAAAATACTCCTGTATACGCACTCCTGCTCATCTACACTGTTCCTTAATAGCCAAGCCTCAGGAGAGATGCCTATGTGGAAAGACAATTGTGGATCCTTCACCTCCTGCCACAAACATTATTCAATCTCTCAGAAGGCAAAAAAACACCCAAGAACACACATACTGTTTTTCACAAACTGGATAATTCTTCAGATAAATCTGCAAAAGCCACTGAGGAAGTCAGGCCATCAATATACATTGAGGGTAGCCTGACTCTTCCCTCCAACCTGCTAGGCAAGCTTTCAGTTCAATCCCCAAACTACTAAAAAGTACTGAGGTACAACTTTAATTATAGCCTGATAACACTACAGTAAACTTTCTTGTACATTTTATGCTTACCAGCATCCTTAACTTTCCCCAATTTTAAAAACTGAAAGAACAAAACAAGTTATTTGCACACTCCAAGCGGGCTCCGCTCCAAAAGCAAACTTGCAAGAGCTTTGCTGTGTCAGCAGACCAGAGACCAGGCAGTGCCCACCTCAGCCTCAACAAGCTCCCAAATTACTTCCATTTTCACCACGTTATAAACTAGAGAAGGGCAGGCTCTTACTAACAAGCCAAAACAAACAACCAAAAAAAAAAAAAAAAATCCCACAAAAAACCAAAACAAACCCCAAACCCCCAAACTTTGCAATCAGTTATGAGCCAGGGTTCCTGTTCTTTCAGGACTAGAAGCAAGACAGAGCGAAGCAGATAAAAATCAAATGTGATCCTGTTACCAAAGGCAGTCCTATAACCATATGCTAACTAAAATGAGTTAATTACTGAGCTTCTTACTGTGTGAGAAAACAGTTGGTCACTGAGCTGATAGTGATAAGGATGGGATAACAAGTAGTAGTTAATTACCTCAAGGTTCTCTCATATGTCAAAGCATGTCCTCTTACACAAATTAAGTCAGAGCTGGGGCTACTTCAAAGGACATCCTTATCATCCTCAAGAAATTGGCAAACTTACAGTAAACTTCTACTGTCCTGAGATGACTCAATACCTTAAAAGGATAATGTGAGGAAGGCTATCCTTCCCCAAACAACCACCGAGGAACTCACACCGGCGCAGGATTGTTTTGCAGACACTGCAAAATCTAATATGCATGTGCAAAAGGGCTATTCGGTCATTCTAATGAATATGTAAGCCTAGGTGGAGTTACGGATTAGGTAGGCAGGATAATGAGAATCTTTTGTGTATAAATAGTGGTTGAATGTCCCCGATAAGGTGCACTGGATTTGTGGATTTCCACCTAGCACCCAACATCGAATAAAGCAACGTCTCCTCTCTAAACTGCTTCTGGTTTTGAGAGCTTTTGTTTCAGGTAACAAACCTTCAGGTCCACTTTGGCATTTGCACGTTTTTGGAAGACCACTGTCCTCTCTACAAAAATACACTTCTACTGACTAGTGCTACAAAACAGAATGATAGTACCATAGTGACAGTTATAAGGAGGATAACTCTCAAAAATAACATCTTTGGAGAGAGCCTCAGTTTTGGCCATCTTGGACAGAGAATAAACTTCAAATTACTGGCAGTCTGTTATCTCACAGAGAAGGTTATAAGGTTTCAATAACTTACAAAGAGCAAAAATACAGAGAATGACGTCCATAAGCAGAAGTATTTCACATTCTGAAACACTAAAAATACATATAGAAACACCCATTCATGAGAAGTCCTTTCTCTTCACATACTGAAATGACTGCTTTGAAAGCACAGCAACTTCTGATGGCACTTTTAACACTATGGCAGGATCTAGAATGACGTGTGATAACTGAATTTAATGACAACAGTAGTTACTAGTTTTATTCAATTGAGCAGAACTTGAGACCAAATCCAGGTTTGCAGCCTTTAAGTAATCAGATTCTTGTTCTCTAGATTTAATGACTGAAAACGATAATTCAACTGTCAAGGGTGCATCTCAAAGTTATAGATAAGTCAGAAATCTAAAAATAAGGACATGTAAATGTTAATAGACTGTATATAGAAAATGTCAATCCTGGTGCAAACTCTCAACAAGTAAAGTTTAATTAGCTCCCCTTATTGACCTTTTTAGAATTGACTCTACGGAGCCTATTTTGATAAAAGAATAAAAACAGTGTATTCAGTCTTCATATGAGACAGAAATTTGGAGACTCTGTCAGAGGACATTGCTAATGCCACCTAGAGACTTGAATGACAATGTCATGATTTAACATAAATGCTTCTTCCAGGCAATAAAAGGGAGGACAGACATGATAATTCTTGGTGTTTTATCCGCTAATTTTAATATTAAATTTACTAGAATATACTGTCCTTGACCAGGGTTCCCGTGCACAGTCATCTATTAGGACAATCCCTCTTTCAAAGACTCCACATTAAGATAAGCCAAATATCCCACTGCCTCTAATTTATATTTTCAAGTTCTTACTACCACATGTGGCAATGTTTTTGTATTACTGGTGTTCCAGTCTTATCAGGCCTATTATGCCTGTATAAGTATCAAAACACAACATTTTAAAACATTCTTTCTGAAAAATAATACAAGTAGTATATAACAGCATTTATATAAAATAACACCTAAACATGGAACATCTAAATTCTTTTTTGTCAATCAATAATGTTGCATCAAATTTACCAAACATATCTTCAAAATCCATAAAAATGAAGACTTAGGAATTTATAACACTTTGATTTAGCTGTGAAGAAGAGCATTTGAGACAGTGCATCAAGCAGAAAATCCAAGTTAGCTTGTATAAATGACAAGTAACATACATAATCTGTAATTCCAGGTATATCCAAATTATCAAGATGTCAGACTCTGATGACTTAAATTACTTCATTCTTTTCAAATAATTTCCCTTTTTCATCATATAGAAATTACGCAGTACTTTTATATCTGCATAGATTATGCTTGTTATATTCAAACACAATAGTAGCCATGAACATAAACAGAACAGAGAATTTTAGTTTTGCATTATATTCTCGTATTAAAACCTCTATAGTAAATATACAATGTGCTAATGCAAAAGAAACTTGTCTTGGGACTTTAATTCTTCCTTTGATCATGATATTCCATCAGTTTCATGTGAAAAATGGTTTGTAGCGAATACTAATTTCCCAGTTTTAGGACTGTGCAATTAAAGTTCTTCTGACAGTCTCTTAGAATTCTCTCTCTTTCTAGGGAAGTCTTCAATGTAACTTAGGAGATAAACAGAGAAGGGAAAAAGTACTCCCTGCTAATCTTGTGTTTCCTTCCAATTTTGCAGAGAGTAGCTGTATCCTGTAACTCTAACAGAGTGATGAAGTCTGTATGATTTTACTTTTTTGCAGGACTGATTTAACTAAAGGATAAAGTGCCATTAATAAAAAAAAAATGAGCTCTTATCTCAAATACCATGGACTAGGTGCTTCTGGTACACTCTCTTATTCCTAGGGATCTGCTAAAATCCCACTATTAGTCTGCAGCCAAAAAGAAAACCAAAAACATCTGTTGTATTTTATCCTTTCATGTAAGAGGGTACAACAACTATTCCAAGAATATATACGCAAGACTACAAACACAACATCAGCATTTCCTGAATGTTGATGGTCCAGACATGTATCTTACTATTTACTCTTTTTTAAACAAACAAAAAAAAAAAAAAACCACAACAAAAAAATTCACAGAGTTTTCTTGAAGGGCGAGATAGAGGGGAGAGCAACAACTTATTTAACTAGATGTCACCAGGATACTGTCCCTGTAAATGATATGTACTAAAGCACACAGCAACTCAAATTGGATCTCTCCCAACACAAACTACACCTAATAAAAGAATCATAGCTAATGCAGCATCGTATACACCACGAAGCATGTATGTCTGATATGTAATACAACTTAGTATCGCCACCAGTACCAATAAGGTGGTGTTCCGAGGAATGTGACTCAGTGCCTAACTGATTTTTTTTATAATTCTTATTATTGTTTCATTTTCTGTCACCACTATCTTCAATCCCTAGCAAAGAATACAATACAGTTTAAGGTTAACAACTTCTTAATCTAGGCTACAGGAGACCTTTTTGGAGGCCCTTGAAAAAACACAATCTTGGCAGCTTTTGTGGTTGCACCAGAGCTCTGGGCTACTCTCTCACTGACCCTTCTCCAGTGCATCCCGCAGCAGTGCTGGCCCAACGTCCCCTTTCCTTGTCCACGTCATGCTGCTATTAACCGTGCTCCTCCTCACCGCAGCAGTTCCTGCCACACATGCTAAAGCTCCTGTCCTTGCTCTTACAGCCCAAGGGGAGGGGGACGGGACTGAAAGGAAAGCAAAAACTAAAGGGTAGAGCCAGGCTGGCGGCCATGCCACAGGTCACATCACCCATTGAAGCTGCTCTTCTTGTGGCCGAGGTTACGTGTAGGCGGATTAACAGTCACCAGCTCCTTCTCCAGAAACAGCCTAGCCCTGCGTAAGCTGGGAATGGAGGAGGAGGAGGAGGAGGTTGGCTGCTGAAGCAGCCTTCAGGAGGCAGTCTCCTGTCTCATCTTGGAAAAGGTGGCAGTCATGCCAAACTGCATTAAGCCAATTAAGTTTTACAGTCAAAATGATTCCATCAAGCACACAGGGAAGGGAAAAAACATTGTACACTGGAAAACAGTGAAAGGCAGAAATGTTTATTAACTCTTAATTTTGCATTCTTTTCTTTTAGTGACCCTAGGATATAACTGCCTGAGGTCCATCACTACTTCTTGTACCCCTCACATGGAATCAACAGGAAACTCCATATTTGCGTACATTCAGTCTCTGGCACCTGTTACATTTTAGGGCAAAACTTAGCTTGAGAAAAACTTTATTTTCCTTTTCCAATTAATACAACTCGCTTTCAACTGATTTAGAAGCATGTTTTCCCCCTTGACTATTAAGGTTAATGAAAGATGATTGTTACTAATATTCTTTCAGTGGAAGGATCTTTCAACAACGGTATTTGCTATTATCTAGGAACAACAAAACAAAATTTCCCTAAATCTCCTCTGGAATTGAAGTCCCAGAAGATTCACAGCAAGAACATTCCAGCTAACAATACCTGGTTTCTACTTTCATATATCTCTCCAAGCAGCACATTACCCTGGAGGAACTCAGAAGCCATCCTTGGAGCTCAGAGTGCGAGGGAATAACTGTTGTTAAGTCACTGTGCTGGGTTCTGCTAAGAAAGAGGATCAGAGCCACCACAGTGCTGGGTCACTCACTCCTAACGTAGCACCACAGGGAAGCTGAATAACCCTTCACAAAGCTATGTATATATATAAGCACCGAGCTCTCGCATGATTTCATAGCCATCTAATAATTTTGAATGCCTCCAGAAATGTGTCCTCATCTAAACATGAGGGTTATGAATATCCAACGATGTTGGCTTATGTTACATGCTACTGCAGGTCAATGATCAGCAATCCCATTTCTGTGCAAAATAATTAAAATTTTAGAGACCGGACAGCAGTTAAGTGTGTCCTTAAGCATTACATCCTTAAGCATATGGGATGAGGTGATCTACTGCACTGTTCAAGGAGTCAGGAAAATAGATTATTTTTTTTTCAGGGGGAGACCAAAATATCCAATACCAGAGAGCACAGCTGATGTTCACTGGCTTTCCTTACTTTCCTCCTCAAGAAGCCTTAACCCCGTTCACAGACTCCACCATTCATCAAGGCTTCTTATATGCAGAAACATATGCAGAAAGCATAAATTCAGCTAGGTGTAGGGAACTACATACCACATCCTGAGCATCACCAGGCATCAACTGAAATGATGACAACTCTTTTCTCTCTTACAAGAAAACAGTAAGTTGAAGGATGAAGCTTCTCTAGCTAGCTTCTCTAGCAATAACTACAAGCAGTAATACAGAACATTTGCTGACCCAGGGAAAATGTTCAGCAAGCTGGGGTACAAACTTTTACCACCATAACTTGCTCACCATCTCAATATAGCAGTGGCAGCATTAGTCCTGACTTGTTCTTTCCCAGGGCTACAACGAACCACATAAGGAAGATGTTGTTCACAAGATGCTGCTTGGGGACCACAGCTACAGGTCTTTAGAGTACTCATGTCAGCAACTATAGGCAAACACCACGTCAGAAAGTGGTTTTAAGCAATCGCACCGTTCAAAAAGGGCCACAATTTTTCTGGAATAAAACCACTTCTAACCTGTAAGAGAGTCTACACCCTATTCCGGAATAGCTTCTTGTGCTATAGTTGTGCCAGTCAATTCTGTGCGTATAAAAACCACCATTGCTAGGCAGGTTCCTATTAAAAAAAAATACCAAAAAACCACCACCAACAAAACATGCACATGGTCTAGTGTGTTAGTTTTATGTAGGGAGCAGGTGCTGTGAACAGGTTACCTTTCCATTTAAGCAATCAATTGGCTGATCCTTCTGTTTCCTAGGTCAATGGCAACATACTGTGTATTACTAGATGTATTGTACATTGCTGTGTCAATGGCAAAGTACAATAAAAATTTTTCCTGATGTCCAAAAAAATGAGCAGAATTTGGCTCAAAATTATCATTGAAAGTATCAATGAATGGGCTTATACTGTTTTTTTTTCTTCAGCTATAGACTCTACACAATTCTGAAGAGATGTTGAAAATAATTTCAAATAAAGCTGTTTCAGATGAAAACAGAAGACTGTTTTTTGAGTTAAAAGAAAAAAAATATACAACAAAATTGCAAGTGTACCATAATTCAGACTTCACCCTTTTTCTTACAGTCTTACAGAAACCTTTTTCTTCAGGGTAAAACCGATCATTTTCCAGACCAAAACTATTTTTTTTCAAAGCAGAGTCAAGAAACAGGATAGCATGGATGTTGGCCATAATCTTAACAAGAAAAAAAAAAAAAGACTACTGTTTCTTCAAAATAAAGCTAGAATGTTTTTCTTAATCTTTTCAACAATTCCCCAGGGATGCTGTAGCTGCTGCACACATGGCAAGTGTAGCATTAAATCGTCCGTATCATGTTATGAAAAGTCTCATATGTCCAGAGATACACAGCATTTTCAAATAATTCATGGCAAACTTGCTAACATAGTTTTGAAGTCCAATTCATCAGTCAAGAGTTCCCTACTTCACTTCTCATTTTGCTATGGCTACATGAAAAGCTGTGGCATAAATCCATTCCTATTTGGAAGCTGCTTATTTGGTATATTTATTCCTAGCTACAAAAACTAGACTGAAGCGTTGGAGATTTTGAACCACACTCAAAATAAAGGCATAAACACATTGAGAATACCTGGCACATACCATCACTAGTTTAACTAAGTTATTTGTAAGTGTGGGGTTTTAAGCTTTACACAGTGGATTTTTTTGATAACTTGTGAAAGAGAATTTCATGCTGAGCTGTACGGCACTTCACAAATTTAGAATGTAGCCATATATTTCTCAGTTTCATGACCTTACACGTTAATTGCAATGAGGTAGTGAAATTCCTGGTTTTCAGCTACACTGGCAAAAGTACAACCTTCAAAAATCCACATGAACTTCTGGAAGTGACTTGATGGTATAAGGTACAGATTTTTCAATTGGTATCTCAAGATGCAATGACCAAGATCTCACTGCAGAACACACAGCAAGGAAACCACTCACCATTCAAAAGAAAGTAAAAAGCTCCTAGTGGTATTTTGAAAGGGAAAGTTCTGTTAGTGCATTGACACAGCAGCTACCTCAGCACATGACTAAGAGCTTCGTTAACTCTATCTAGAGTACTTTCAGAGCAAAGTAGCAAATTTATGAATTTACAGGGCACAGAAAAAAAAAGCCTCTCAAAACTGGATATTTCTTTGTTCCAAACTTTAAACCTGGAGCACGGAATCTCCAATTCAGTGGTCTCATTTGGAGTCAGTGAAGAAAACAGACTTATGAAATAAAACCACTTTCATAATTCAAATAACACAAATTTAAAGAAATCAATGTGATACTTAAAATGTATTTCTCCCAATACCACAAAGCCAAATAAAATTAAAACTTGAGAACTTCACTTTAGACATCTGTATAAGTTTCGACACTACATATTTATAATTCGGCTTCATTTTCTCACAATATAAAAAAGGGAAAAAAATATGAAAAAAACTCCCCACAAACCAGTGCTGCTGATACAAAGCTACTGATGTTTTTTTATTTTTGGGATTGGTCCTAAAGCTGTTTGGACTGTAAGTTACTGGAGACTCTTATAGCACAACACCCAACACCCTGAACTTCAGTTAAGATTTACAGCAGGTGACTACCACTGCTGCTACAAGCACTTCTGGTTTGTCCTCCTTTATTCTACTCCCAATTCCTTGTCTCTTCCATGGTAGCACAGGATGTAAACACAAAAGCAAGTTACTAAGAGTTAAAAAGTTACTACTCAGCCAAGCTGTGATTCCTGTCCACTCTTAGCTTGAGGCAAATCCAAGATAATTAGACGCAGGTTAACCCGCAATGAGAAAAGGTCAAGCCACACTGCATTATTTTGCATTTGCTTTGGGCTAGGTGAATGCACATTATTCAATGTTCACAGCTCATCTTATGAGCAGTAACCGGACTGCACACCCTTTATAAACAATTCTGGTTTTAAGACTCAATCCCATGTGTCGAGATAACATTGTACAGTCACAGTGTGCTACCACTGGCAACACAAAGGACAGAACCCAAAAACTTAGCACATGGTTTTGCTTTTGTGAACACACACACAAAAAAATAAAATAAAATAAAATCACTCTTGTGCAGCTGATTACATTTTAAAACCATGGAAGGAATTCACAAAATTTTCACTATAAGGGCCACTGTGAGTCTGTGCTTAATATCTGCCCAGCCTTTCTCCTGTAGGACTTAAATTAATTTATTTTTTTTGTTGTTAAATAGGGTTGAAAAACAACACCATTTTTGTTAAGTGCAGATTACCATTTAAAGTGAGATATTCCTACAATCTGCACCCAAATGAATACCCAAATTAATTTTATGACAGCTTGGAAAGATCCAGTTACTTGCAGAGAACAGAATTTTTTCCACAAAAGTATCCTTTAACTTTACCAGATCCAAATGTCCATTTTATAAGTGTTTCCAACTGTATGGATCCATACATGTTTTTGGAGTTCTCAAGATAAGCACAGTAGTTCACAATCAGGAAAATCTCCTCTGCTCCTGGTCAGAGCTCTTCGCTTTTTCCTTTTGGAAAGCTGTTGCAGAAACATTTTGAACAATATGCAACTGTTGAACAATGGAAGGTGCCACAGAAAGAAGTGAAGACAATAGGGAGGAGAGGGGAAAAACACACCACCAACAACATGAGGAAACAAAAGGAGTCCTAAAGGAGTTGATTTATCCTCCCTAAAAAGGCACTTGACTTCCCATGGAAGTTATCTCTTTTCTCAGAAACGCAGCGAAGCACCATCCCATCATGCCACCACTCTACAGGTACAGGGTCTCCTGGAGGGTTCTACAGAAAGCGAGAGGAAATAGGAGTGCCACAATTTACATTTTAACTAGGAATCCATATAGGGAAAGCCCCCTGTTCTCTCTGGCTCCAGGGCTTTTCTTGACTCCTCGCCACAGAGAAATCTTCAGCTTTTATGAGCTGGTGCTTCTCACTTAAGCGGAGTGTAAGCTTTGTGTCAAGAAAGTGGCCCTACACTAGAAAAACAATTTCACTTTCAGGACTTTCACCACCAGCAGGATTCCTGCAGCCATGAATCCAGCTGAAATAACAAAAAAAAAAAAAAAAAAAAAAAGGCAGCTAGTTAGTTCTTTAACAAGAAAAGACAAAGAGGGGAGAAAAGGCTCAAAGAAGCTAGGAGATGAAACCAAAACCTGGAACACAGCATTTTCATGGTCCAGACAGGCTCTTTCACTATCATGAAAGGAAGAATAATAATTGTTTTTTGTCAAATTATCTTAGGAGGGTTAAAGAAAAAAAAAAAAAAAATCATCTATCTCCTTCTATGCCCTTGCTTTTGAATAGAAATATCAAAATGTTGACTACTTAAGCAGCAAGGACATAAGCACCCTACTGTATGGATTTTTTTTAAGTGTCACTTTATTCATTGCAATCCAAGCACAGAACAAGCGATGACTATACATGTACAGCTAACTTACAAAACTAATTATCAGTCCTAATAACCTCTACAGCAACCTCTGAAGTTCTTGCATATAAAGGGACATAGAAAGAAAAATATTCACACAAATACCTTAACATAAATTTGGTGCCCTGCTAATATAAAAGTTTTCAATAGCTGTAAAAATACTATCCTGAGAAGTGTTTTAAGTTTTGCTCTTTGGTTTGCCCAGTAGGTTCATATCTTAATAACTGACATGATGTGACAGACATTCAGCACGACGTGTGAGGATTTAACTACGCCGTTCCCATTGTGAACAGGAACTCATTGTTGCACTCTTGCAGGCTGCGCTGAAAACCTTCCCCACCGTGTCATTGTGAAGGACTAATCATGTCACTTAAAACCGAGAGGAAAGCTCTTCTAATCGAGGATCAACTTTGGCATCTGCTTTTACTCTTTCTTGCTAATGCTAACCTTGCTTTTCGGTGCACATGCATTCATAGGCAAATTCTTTTTGAAGAAAATCATTTAAATTAGAGAACCTGGGCCAAAAGTACATACATTTTCATTACAAGAACTTGCCTAATGGAATTATTCTCTTCTCCACAGGCCCTTGGAAATAAATTATTGAGAGCGAGCTTATATACATATACGTTCAGCTAAAGAACAGTACACGACATGCCATTTAGCATCCACCTTTAAACAATGAAACATCATCTGCTTGGTCCAAACTGCTCCACTGATCTCAAATGGTTCATGATTACCACTTAGTTCTTAATAAGCTACAGCAAATACCAATTTCTCTTAGACTTTTAAAAGATATAAAGGGACAATTTTTTTTTTTAATGAAGCAGAACTGATGTCACATACTACAACCTGCTGTTTGAGACTTTTCTTTACCCCTGCATGCTTTCTAAACACCAATAATATTCTAAACCAAGACACAATCAAAACAAACAGGACACAAATGACAAGGAAAGCCAGCATTATGCTGCAGATTAAAATACTACTGCTACAAGAAATGGACTGATGCTTCTGTATGGAAACATCTCATTCCAGATGTTCTCGTATGAGCAGACTCTTGCCTTTCAAATGTGAAGAATGAGCAAGTGCCCAATGGCAACCTTCCCATAATTTGTCCATTTATCATCAGCATCATTTCTACACATCCTTGCTTGATAATGTCTGATCTACATCAGAAGTTTGTTTTCATATTCAATTTTTCATTAAAAAAAACAGCAAAATAAAAAAGGCATAGCATTCCTAGGAGAACTGAAGGCCAGGAGTCCACTTGTTTAATGTGCATCTTGACAAAGACTGTGCACATAGAATACAGTTTAGTTTTCCTATTTGCTTTCTTTCCTCTGGTGGCTTCTAAAAGCAATAACTCACTTCAGAACTTCAGTTTTGCTCTGGTCCAAGCAAAGAACTGATTCAGAAATTGCAAACTTCTTACAATTCTGAAACATAATGGCAGGTTAATCAGGCCAGAGAGGCGTACTGTTTCACTCACATGCACATACAGTTCTACTACAGCTTTTTTCTTTTTTTAAACAAGGAAAGGCTTACTTACAAAGAAGGTCTTTGCTTTGTAAGGCCTTTGCCTCTTCCTATCGCGGGTCCTGCTAGAGTGCTTCTTCCTCGCTTTCAGATCACCAGAACAGTCTCGTGAGTAAAGATACTCTTTCACTGTTGAAGCTGCTTTATTAACCCAGCTTCTGTTGTGCAAGTCTTAGTGTCCCTTCTGTGGTAGTGCATGTATCTAGGGAAAAAAAAAAATAAATCTGCTCTCCCAGGATTAAGAGAATCTCTCTTGATTCGGGCTTTCACAAGACAAAAGTACAGGACCAACCCTGTACGCCTGACTTACCATCATATGCCTGATCTCTGCTTCTGCAGCAAAGTCCTCAATGGAGCTCTGATCTCACTTTGAAATCTTCCCCTCCCATATCCACTTTCCTACCCTGATCCAAGGACTCCTTCAAACAAAGTGAATTTTAGAGATTCACACAGTTTTAGCCGAAGTAGTGGTGCCTGTAGACCTGAAACACTGTCAGCACGCATCATTCACCTCTCTCCTGTGTAGCTCCTCAAAAAGACATCCATCGAGCTTACGTTAGTAACATAGCACAGGATGCCACAGATTGTGCTTTCTGAAGCATTCATTTCCCCTATGCTCATTATAAAGCCTGTCCACAGCAATAAGCTCAGATACAGACACTGACTTAATAGTAAAACTCCTGACAGACATGTAAACACACAGGCTGAAATTTCTGTCCCAAGTCCAAGATACTCCAAAAATTTACATGATTAACTTTCTGTGTACAGCAGAGACCTATCAAAAAACTGCCCAACGCAGGTTGAAGAGGTCCTTAGTCCCAAAGGGACCTACCTCTCCGGCAAGAGACCAGTCTCAGAGGATGTTCTGCCACATACAATTTTCACCCCAAAGGACTCCCAAATGCCAGAAGGCCCAGCAAGCAGCCACAGCTTTCCCTTTGCAGCTTCCTGCAGCTTTTTACAGGTGCTGAACCCCAACCAGCACGCACCCTGAAGATTAAGGACCAATACCTTCGCTTGCTGTTCTGCAGAATGTCAACACAGAAAGGAAGATCAGATTCAACCTGTGGCAGCCAGCGCTGCCGAGATGACACACAACAAGACCCTAAACCAGCTGGAGCTTCTGAGGAACTGCAGCCTCCGTGCCCAGGAGTATCACATTGCAATGGTCTGGAGGAAAGTGATGAATAGGTAAGTAATTGAGGTCAGGTCAACTTCTGACAAGGGAGCATTTCCCCCTCTCAGCAAGAGGCAAGAGAAAACATTCTTTGGGAATGCTAAGCTCTCACAGAGCACATGGGAGCACTCCCAGATGTCTCGCTGAAGCCACATGCCAAACAGCAAGTATGTACTGTTAACCAATGGCACTTTGTGGAGCTTAACAATTTTCCAGATACCATCACCATTATCACCTCCATCCTACCCACATTTGGTTTCAGCTTACACTCCACCCTCTCCCAAAATCCCAACTTTGATTCTTCTTGGTTGTTATTTATATCCTTTTATGTATACATCATTTGCCTACTGCTAGCAGGCAAGTCTACGCGCAGTGTGCCTACTGGTCTGTGAGGAAAACAGTCCTCATACCACAGAAGAAATAGACCTAGCAGCGGAACTGCAGATTTACATCATGATTTCTGACACACACCTTTATATAAATGCCAATGGAAGGAATATTAGGAAAATATTTAGAATCCATTACTCCTCTCTGAGGAGACACCTTTCAACAAGGAAGGAAGCAGAGCCAAAGGGCCAGTCATCCCAAAACTGGCTCATAGTGAATGTATGATTTTAAATAATTGATGTTTCTTTCAAGACGACTAAAGAAAGAAAGCTTCGTTAAGCCACCTGCTATTGCAGAAGCAGGAAACAAAACGTGTGGAGAAACCTCATGATGAGGCGCATTCCCTACCCAACAAACCTAATGCTGTTCACAAGCTGAAAACAAATTGACATAAACATTTTTATGAAACTCTGTGTGACAAAGAAATCGTGTTTCATCAGGTTTTGCTGGAGACACTACTTTCTTGTTAACTTATCAGACACTGCAACCTGCCACCCAAATTTCTGTTCCCCTACTGTTCCAGGGGTAATCCTGCAGATGGCACTAGGGGCTAAGAAATTTCTTTCCTGTTTTTCTTGTCGGAGGCCTTTTACACTTCATTCATTTCATGTTCACTGAATTGTCCTGTAGAACCCATCTTTTAAGCAACTTGAATATTTCAAATCTATAAAATTTACGCTGTACTCCCGCTGCCCCATTCAGATCTCTTCAGAAATTTCAGAAAAAAAAAAAATCTTTATTCATCAAATATAAGGCGTTTGTAATAGACAATATAAAATAATGGATAGCTAGCACCATTGATTTAAATAAAACAGAACATTTTAGAGAAGAAACAAACCCCATTATCTACATGCAAGGTTGAATAACAAATAAATTCATGTAGCAAACAAAAAATGTGACTTTAAACTTAGGATAGTATCATGTTGCTCCTTTGAGATACCCAGAAGCTGAATTCGTTCAAACTTCATCTTTCATGTCTTTTATGAAGCTATTCCTATAAAATTTAAAATTCACTGTTCCCGTAATCATCTGTGACTTGATTATCTCACAGGATGCAGTAGACTCATCTGAATTGGAAAGATGCTTTTCTTCTTGCTCAGTGCACCTTTTTTAGCTAGACAGATGGTACAGCAGTTTCAGAGCAGGGAGTTAAGTATCTGACAAACAGCTGGAAGGTTTTAAGCATCCCACTTACCCCGTCTGGGAGGATAGCCATTCTCATCTCGGCTTATCTGAGATTCTTCACACAAGGTATTTAAAAAAATAGCATTGAAATGCATTTAGTTCCTAAGGCAACTCAAACTTCAGAAAACATATAGAGCTGACTCGGCACGACCTTGGCTATCTTTAAGAGGAAAACAGACTTGTAATCTTCTCTTTTTATGGCTGAGACAAATCTAGTTAAAATATTCAAGGCATTTTTGACACCTATTCACCTCACAAGGCTATACAGCCTATAAAATACAAACAAATCCTTTCCTACGCTGAGCTCTGTATTAAGATGAAATTAGCATGAAATAGAGAAGGATCACTCCTGCCAGACACGTACAAGGAACGTCAACAGCTGTGCTCCCCTACCAACTCGATGATGACAACATCTGTTTTTCTCTTTTCCTGGATTAACAAGTTACAGTAGTTCACAGAAGGGCAAACACCAACACTATTGCCAATGCACAGGAGGGGTAGACCTGCGCAGGGAAGAGCAGGGAAGAGAAAAGCCTGATCTCTCCCTTCCAACAGCAACAGCCATCAGACCAACTCAGCTGCTTGTGAAACCACAACCCAAGACCTCTCTCTGGCCAATTCCACTTCTTCCACTCAACACAATGAGCCTCAACCCACGTGCTGAAACTATCCTACTGCATCACTTAGCAGCCAACCAAAACAAAAGGATTTCTTGCATGTTTTCTGAACTAAACTATGCAATATATCCAGAAAGATTTCCAGTTAATAAAAGTGTTTATCTGCAAGTTTCCCCCGAATAATTAAAAACTCAACTATTTAGAAGCTCACAAAAGTATTAGTCATCATCTTGTAGGTGCAAAGATTTTCTTCCTCAAAAGAGGCAATTAAAACTCAAATAACAATAATATGGCAATAATAAATACATCTTACGTACTAATCCTATACAGAACAAATGTTCTTGATATTCAATTGGGAAAAGAAAAAAAACACCATTTGGTTTGATTTATTTCTGAACTCTGGTGACTATATGGGTTTATAATTTCTGACACGGTAGTCTGATACAAACCTCATTTTCCACAAAATTCCTCAATTTCAGTATAGCTTTCATTTGTCCACCAGGAAAAGGAGATTCACATTTCTTTGGGATTTTCTTGCTCTCTCTCATTTTGCTACAGAGTTTTTTTTTCCTCCATAGAGCTCTTTTGAACCAGAAGATTGAGAAGCAAGAATGCAACGACTAAGGCAACGGGAGTAAAACTTTCCAGAGACCACTATAACTGAGAACTTTCCTTGCCAAAGCAAAAGCCTTAAGGGTTTTAATACTTCTATTACAGAGATTCAAATTCCAAGAGTTGTTACAAAAGTCGATACAAGATTTCAGATGAACTATTAAATCCCTCAGCAAATCATGAAACTAAAATTAAAGTTACTTCACTACAAAATGGAAAGCTATTACACTAAATATTTGTAAGTCCCAACAGAATAGGAAAGCACTTCCTATTCCTGTGTCCAAATAAATTTGCAATAAGCTAATGCTTGGTCACTGCACGCTCAGACTCCACCACCACTTCTGTATTATGTCAAAGTTTTAATTAGTAAAGGTTCTCCTTCCCTATAGCTCTTATAGTACATTATTCACATACCTCTTCAATTAAAAAAAGTCACTGCATTACTCTAAGTATCATACGTTCCCTGAAGATTAGTATGAAAAATGCTAAGCATTTCCAATTTTACTTGACAGGTACACACGGATGCTGAAAAAAGGCTGTCAGACCGTGTATGCACAATACAGACCTGGACTGCAAGACAGACAAAGTTCACAAACTACCATCCGTAAGGGGAGCTTTTAGTCCACTCAACTATGTCTTTCTGTTGTTTTCAATTTAAAGTGATGAAAGGAGCATACAGTGTTTATCTTTTAAAAGCACTACACAGCCGAGAACCTCTTGAAACCACTGGAACGCTCTGGACGCAAACTGGAGTTGTTTCCTACTTATCCCCAACAACCTCCCTGTGATCAACACTTAGTGCGTGCACACTCCAAACAACTCTTTAATCTGACTTCTGACTCTTCTTACTTTTTCTTCTTGAAATCTGTGGGTTTCTTAGCCTTCTTGACTCCTTCCTCTCTCATTAGCTGTTTCTCTAATAATTTAGTGGTAACAATACTATTCCCGACTTGCTGGGAAATCTGTCAGGACCCTTATCCTCTGCATGAAAAGCTGCCTTGCCCCTGGCTTGGTACACCTGGTCCAAACTGCCTGGCATTCTTCTTGCCATTATCGAGCAATCAACTGAACCTTACTTTTGCCAAAATTGAGCTCCAAACTCCTCTCCCAGAAGCCCTTCCACCTCTTTTCTTATTCTGTGTAAAATATTTCAGTTGTCAATTGAATGCAGTATAATTAACGGCAAACTAAAAAAGATAAATGTCACTTAAAAAAATCCCAAACACACAAAAAACCACCACAAAACAAGGAAACCCAGCTCCTTTTCAACACTTTCATCAGCAAACAGAAGTCTGCATCTAGTGCATTCAGATCATTTGCCTCAGGCAAGCAAGACCTCTGCATGGTATGTCATCATTATTTTGTGCTTTAAAAATCATCAGTAGGGCATACATCCTTAAAATAGCACAGAATATTGTTACCTGGAGATTACTTTCTGCCTCAGTCTAAAAACGTGTTAGGACCACTTGTGCATGAAGCAAAAAAATAAATAAATTGGTTTGGATGTAACTTTCTTTACACATGAAATAAACAAGAATTTTTTTTTTAGTATCACAGGATGCCAATAAAAAGTTCTCATTTACTTGGCATCATGAATTTCAACATTTTCTGTAAATAATTTTTCGTTATTTGACATCCCAAACTGCTACTGTATTTCAATATTAATAACTTAGAATAATATTGAATTTGTAACACCCAAAGCAATCTTGCATCATTTGTAGTAAAAAAAAAAAACCCACAACATGACAAAGAAGCAGTTAACTGCAAGCAGTGTTTGAATGGAGGACTTCACAACAGCTGACAGCAAAAATAAATTTAAAAAAACCAACCAAACAAAAACCTCAATTATATCATTTGCAAAACTTCATGGGCAAGTTCTAATCACTTGCCTCCTAGGATACCCAATTACACCAAAAAACCTCACAACAACTTAAACTTACAAAATGCAGTTACCTACATTTAAATTTTTCCACAAACTTTTCTGCTAATATTCTAGCTCTTGCACCCTGACAAGCAGTGGCTCCAGGCCACAGCACCTGTTTTTCACAGAACTGTCTAGGTTGGAAGGGACCTTTAAGATCATCAAGTCCAACATCAACTGACAAAACCACGTCCCTCAGCACCACGTATCCCCGTCTTTTAAATACCTCCAGGGATGGTCATTCCACCACTTCCCTGGGCAGCCTGTTCCAATGCTTGATAACCCTTTCCGTGAAGAAATATTTCCTAATATCCATTACACACATGTTCTGACCTCAAGGTAATCGGGGGTGTCTTCTTCAGACCGCCTCTGCCTATACCGCCTTTAGGGGAGTCCCGCACGTAGAGATAACCAGGTTAGCTCTGGAAAATAAGGAGCTAACGTAAAGTTTGTAGACTGGGAGACACAGATGTCAGTACGATTCTCCCAGGGTTCTGAGCCCGCACCCCTAACTGGTGTTGCGCACATGAAGTTGCCAATATTTGCCCAGAATAAAAGCCTTGCTGACAGTCACAGGGGCAGAGTGAAGAACCCAATCTGGGCCTCTTACATGAGAGGCTGGTACCTTAACCATTGAATATTAGAGCGAGTAAGAAAAGAAGAAAAACAACTAGCCCAGAGAGCACACAGAATTCCACAAAAATTCATCTTACTTAGTATCCTGTCCTCAACAGATACAAAAATCAAAATACATGGGAAAATTTTAATTACAGGCAAACACTCTACTCTCTACTGTTGGCTGCAGGCATTGAAATATGGTATTCTGGAATATTATTAGGAAACCAAAAATATTAAGATTAAAAAAAAAGCAGGGGGGCTGGAGGGGGAGAGAATTTAAAAGTGACTGTTTTAGTGATGTATCTCCCATAAGTTACTGTAAGAATGTTCTCACACAAAAGTCTTTGCTTAAGGCAATTTTGCCTCCCCTTTGATTCTGTTCTTCGACTAGCTTCCAAGAAAATTCTTTGAAGTGATTAACACAATTAAAGGCACAATGATGAAAGCTAACTTAAAAAAAAAAAGAAGGCTTAATCACTGAACTCTTTACCCTACTTTATTTTATGAATGTATCTTTTATTATAACTTAAGATGCTACAAAATAAATTGCAGCTTGGCTGCAATAGCCACACAAGGGGAAACACACAACTTGTGTTTGTTATTCCCTCTTTTTCATAAGTCAGTCTCAGGCTCAGTTTAAACGCATGCCAAATATGAGCCAAATTTACCACACCTTCAACAAGTAATCATACTCGAGAACAGGAAAATAAGCATTGGTTCAAACCCCACAGCCCATAAACAACTGATAAGGTTACCTCTTTTTATAATATATATATTGTATATAGTTATGTATATATACACAAGAAATAGTTAAAGCAAGGCAGGGGGAATACCTAATGAAATCAGGATACGAAATTAACAACAATAATCCTGTTTCTGTATTTTGCCCATGGTCTACAGAATTTTCATATATGTGGTTATCAGTACCACATTTAGTTTTACATTAAATTTCTGCGGTCCTCAACAACTTCCCAAAGCAATATATTTTAATGGGTCTTAATCTTTCTCTTCCACAGCTGACAGGAAAATATGTTTCTGGTGATATCTTCTAATTGTCCAAGTTGTTCCCTGAAATTCTGGACACAGACCAGAAATCAAAAGCAAAACAGCAGTCTCGTTCAACGGAGCAGCATACAACAGCCTATTAGAGAATTATGCAGCAAATATTATCCTTCTCCACTGCTAACACAGTAAAAGCTCCTCAGGGAAGAGCTTAACTCACCTGTAACCTAATTTAAAATTTAAAGATTTAAAGCCCCAAGTAATTAATTAAAATAATCTAGATGTCTCACAAAAGAATAATTCATCATTCACAGGGGAGGGAAGAATTTAAAACTATTCACTTCAACAAATGATGACATTTTTGAGGTAATTTAATGCAAAATTCCATTTTGAAATAAAATGACATCAGGTATGGAAACACAATAGGCTACCCGCAGTTACACTTCCTTTCGCCATAACCAGCCTGCAAGTTTCTGCCTTTTGTCTCAGTAGTTAAAATAAATAAATAAATAACCAATCAGTGGTTTGTGAATCCATAAAAATCATAAATAGAGAATTTAGAGCTACAAAAATCCACAAAACCTAGCTCTATTTCTTCCTCTAACTCTTTCTAGAGCTAGACCAGCTCTGAAAGGTTTATTTAGCACTCAAAGAAGGAAAGGCTTTTCCATTCTTGATATAGAAGCGTAAAAACACCACCAAATTACTCATAATAAGGCAAGGGTTAAACATATATAAGGTTTCAACATCTGCTGTCTTAAGCAATACATATTTGGAGGTAGAAAACAAAACTTGCACATCATCACTTCCTGAAGTGGGGTTTTTTTGGTTTTCTTGGGTTTTTTTTTTAAGTGTGAAGTGCACAACTACACTCTCTCTAGTAATTAGCAATACCATTCACAGGTTTCACATGTTTGCATTACATTCTATAGCATGTCAGCATTCATTCCATGTAGATTTAAAGTATTAATGTCATCTTCAATCTTCTTCAATGTATTTTATTGCTTTCCTAATATTTACATTCACAAGGAAGACTTGCATTTGTCTGTCTTCAGATTAACACAAGGAACAAATCTTTAAAGTACAAAGATGCTATTTTTACAACATCAGAAACTTTTTCTTTCAAAATCCTTTGAAAAACAGATTGAAAATGTTTCATGAGGACTAGTGACAGTAGTTGGTAAGCATTTAAGTTGTGAAGAAATCTATTTAAGATCACAAATATTCTCAGGACAATGCTTCTTCCTTTCAATAACACTCACTATCGTGGTTCCTTTTCTACCACTCCATTTATCATAGCCAGAGAAAATCAGGACAAAGGCTTAAATGGCAGATTTCCTAAGGCATACCGGTGTGTACACGCTTCCCAAACTGCTCAGTAAATAAGACTTGTTTACACAGAGCTTCACCACATGAGAACATGAAAACACCTTTCAATATTTAATACCTACATGCACACCAAGGTAATCTGAAGCAGTGGTACCATCCAGGGACAATATATTAGTCCAGGCTTGATATTTCTAGCAAGTAAGTCAGCTGGCAATTACAAAAGAAGAGGGAAAGAGAGGGAAACAATTCCAGTTGTGAAGACACCTCAACTTCTTGAGACAATTCACATTTAATTCTCAGCAGTTGCCTAAAAAAGTTTGGGTTTTTTTGGTTGGTTTTTTTTTTTTTTTATAAATATGCTATTTGGAAGAGAGTATATCTGAAAGAACGCTATTGACTGAGCATGACAGCAATCAAAATTAGAAATCAAAGCTCTCAAATGAAAACAAGGATGGCCAAAAAAATATGTTCCCCCTACCTCCCGAATGTGCGCTATGTGTTAGGACATAAACCTCCCCCTCCAGCCCCCCAAAATCCACAAGCAGCAATATGATCCTAAGTGATTCACAAGCAAAAAACAAGCCTATGTTTCTGTTGTTATAACATAACACATAATACTCTTTTTTCCTCTGATGTCATTTTTATAACATTATTTTGGAATTTGACTATTTTAAAACTTGGTTGCTACGGCACATTATAGTCGTTACAGGGATTCATTTCCTACTTTCCAACTGGCAAGACTATTTGCTTCAGTTTTATGAAGTTATATTATGGACAAAAGACACATAAAATATACTATAAATTCTAATAGTTGAAAGTCCTTTAATGCCTTCCATCATTCCTTGAATAAACTTATATTGGAAGAAGGGCTTCCCCCACAATTACCCTAAAGGTCTCTGTACTTCCAGCTTCCTCGAGTCTTCTGAGTCTTATTTCTGAAAAAGGTCTTTTTGCATTATTACTCCTACTGATCGATGACATCTGATTTCTTGCAGAGCCTGTCAATGACTCCCATATTATCCAAACTCATAAAAGTTTAGAAAGTGACAAATTCTTCCTGTGGACAATAAAACATGGAGTAGACACCCTCCCCGCTACTTCAGGCTCTAACAAGTGGGGATCAAGAACAGATGATTAATTGATCTCTTGGCCCTTTACACTTCAGCTTCCCCTCTACAAGGCAACACAGGTTTAGGGAAGATGTGTTTTTCCTGTATAGTAAGTTTTAATTACTGAAATATGTCATACCAGACAGATTCACATTCAGAAGTCAACTTCTAAAAGAATGATCCAAATATGAACTTCATAATGTAGCCTTAGCATCACTGAAATCCTTTTAAAATACACACACAGTATACTTTCGTCTTCACAAACAACATTAAATGAAAAGCAGTTGGGAATCAGAGAAGAAGGTTACTGGCATAAGACCTTTCCCCTGTATAAAACACAGGTTGCACTGATATACATGCTAGCACAATCATTTTTCAAACACGCAAAAGAGATGATTTTCCACTTGCGATTACAAAGCTTTGCCTTGTGTATTTGACCTAACAAGTATTCCATTTAGCTCTTCACAACTTGAACTTTCTGTTAAGTTTGATTAAAAGCAGTCTTACCAAATCAACTCATTAGGGTGCTTCTGGTACTGGCTAATCATTCAGATGACAACCAGACACAAAGCCTGTTGGCACAGACCATTACCCCCAGATTGCCTTAATCAGGACTGAGCATTTGCAGGACGGGTCTACACAAGCACATCCTGTTGCAGACCCAGATCTACTTTGTGACTGAAATACAGATTTATTTATTTATTTGGTAAAAGGTGCAATATGCCATCTACTTCAAGGACTAGTGACAGCGTATAGGTGCATTAATCCTTTAATTACAATTATTTTGTGGGGTGTACAGAATAGGTGGTTAATGAAAAAGACAGCTGCCATTCCAGCAAGTTTGCACCATGAGTGTGAAGGTCTAGAAAAAAGACAATGGAAGTTGTTAGAAGGAACTTTTTTTTTTTTAAGAGTTCAAATTCTATAAAATTAATTAATTTTTAGTATATTAGAGGCAGATATGAAGCCAATCAATTCATATTTATAGGTCTAAGTAACAACAAAAAATAATTTCTATTTAATCTTGAAGAAAGCTCCTTCTAAAGGGAGTACTTTTTGAAACAAATTAGGGGTGGAGGCTATGGGGTTGGCTTGTACCTGTTTTTTAACTAGAAAAATAAAGCTGAATCAATAATTCCTAGGTATGACTTCTTTCCCTGGCTGGGAAGAAGTCAAGGGGAACAGAACAAACTAAATGTTTACTATGCATTTTCATTCTATTACAAAACAGATTACCTGTAAGCATTTCTTTGGTTTTCCTCAAAACGGAAGAGCAGCTACGGAGAAGAACCAACTACTGCTATTTTGAGGAGAGGAACTGGAGGAATGAGAAAGCAAAATGGGAACAACCATCACATGTAATTTAAGTGGAAAAGAAACAAGAAAGATTAATATAAAAGCTGGAACCCCTGATGCTTCTTTAGGAATAGCTGAGGATTGAAGAAAAGATGACTGTGGCTCACCTGAAGGACCTCCAGCGGGATGAACAGGTCCTAGAGTTTCTCAGTTTAGAAATTTGCTTCAATACCTGACTAAGCCCTATCGCTATTAGTAAAATCTAGCTAGTTCACAGTATGTGTTTGATAAAGTGAGTCTCACCAGTTTTCCTATATGATCAGTTTTTCTTTCCTAAAATGAATCTTCCAGTCAGCAAGAGAGAAGAAAAAAAATTAAGCTAAAGTGATTGTCAAGGCCAGAAAATTGGCAGGGACAATTCAAGGACAGCAAAGCAGCTGCTACAGATTTTAAACTTAATTTTTGTAATAGATCCGACTTTTAAATTCATGGTGCTCCTTTATAGTCTGTCAGGTTTGTCTCTAGCATTAGTTCCTTTAGGGCAAGCACTGCAGACAGTCTGCCTACCCTGAGGGAAACTAAGACACTCAGATGTGGGGTAAAGGAAAAATATTAATAATTTAAGACAATGGTCTGCCACCCCTAGGAGAAAGCAATAGCGCAAGTACAGAACTATCTGACTCCTGAGCTAAGGTTTGTCCTTTGTGAACTTTGTACTTTCCTGAATAGATTTACAAAGTGCTGTAGAGGATACTGTGTTATCCATGGTTTGGGGAGAAGTTCTGAAATGCTCATGGTGACTTGTTAACAGGGTCTCCTGCCACTGCCACAGCCTCCAAAACAAGGAGAGAAGTCAACTGGGAGGCACCATTAACAAAAAGGCAGTGGAAGGGGAAAACACTTTGAGTAGCAGATAACACTTTTTGCAAGCTACAAAATATAAACCTCAGAAAGAGTAAAAGTCCTTGGAAAAGTACTTTTTCCCTTATTCTTTTAAGGCAAGGAAGTTAACTTATCATAGCCAAATAGAAGATTCACTGAGTGAAAACCATTTCCAGTGACCCAAATATGAATTTTGATTACTCTATGACATCAGTTCTGATTTGCACTTTATATAAAGGCGTATTTGGTGACCCTCTTCTGGGCTACAGAAATAATTATTTTGAAACTATTTCCACTTATTCAGTGCTCTTTTCCTGTGCAGAGCAAACACTGACATAACAGTCATTCACTGCTACATTAAACTTGGTATTCAATATTTACATGTGTTACAAATCAATTGCACTTGAAAGCATTAAAAAAAAGCAGATTTGAAAATTACCTGTGTTTTAAAAAGATGCTTAGGCTACTGTGTGCCGAAAGTAAAACCAAGTTTGCTCTAGGTGTGGTATACTACATCCTTTCAGGACTGACTGGCCCTTGGATCTGTTCATTATACATTCAGTTTCTTTTCCACATGCTTGAAACTCTAGCTTCACAAATTCCAAGTTCTTTCATTTAATCAGAATGGGTTGCACATGAAGTTCTGCCAGGCTGGATGGGGCTTTGAGCAACCTGGTTTAGCGGGAGGTGTCCCTGCCCATGGCAGGGGGATTGGAACTCGATGATCCTTAAGGTACCTTCCAACCCAAACCATTCTATTCAAATGCAAGATAATTTAATTTGCAGCCTACCTTTTGCACATCCATACTGCAAATTTGCTACTTGATCCCACTTTGCTTACGGTGGCAAAATATTCAGCAAAACTGGGTATTGTACCATACAATTAAACACCCTTTGCATACATTCTTCCACACAAATACTATCAGTGAATGGCAAGACAAGAACTCAGCACCACTACAGCTGAAAACTAACTGTTTATTCACCAATTTAGCCTCTCCCAACTTTTGTAGTAAAGCCATGATCATGATGATGACTGCCTTTACTTCCTGAGCTAGGGTTTACTAATACAGTTTAAAAAAAAAATAAAAATTATTCTTTGAGAATAAAAGCACCAAACTTGAGTAGACAATTCTTTTACTCCTTTGGGATGTCTTCATCACTGTACTACAGTTTTCCCACTACAGAGGTGGCAAACAGGAGGGGCACTACAACTTAAGACTGTCAACTTACATACAATAGTATTCTGAGCAAGGTATGTCAGATTTTTTTGTCTTAGGTTCCCAATTGTTTAAAAATGTAATTTATTTTTTTAAAAAAAAAAAAAGGAAAGTTAAGGGCCCTTAAATGTGAACCTCAAGCCCAGATGTACAAATTCTGATACAACTCTCATATTCCTGCCGACATGTCTTCAAAAGAGCAGTAATAACTGACAGATATGAGCATTTAAGTATATTAATGTAATGTTGCTGGTGGAGAAAACTAATAAAAACATACACTGGCGAAACTTATGCAGGAAGAGAAACAAAAAACAAAATTTGGGAGAAATAACAAACAGCACACATCTATTCATTCCATTCCACCTTACTACAGCACAAAGGATGAGTGCGACCTACAAAAACACTGTCTCTTCCCCTAAGCTGTTACTTAACACAAGACAGTGTTAAGTAACAGCTAACTGAAAATCACAGCGAAAGCCACAGGTACAAGGAAGAACATGGAAGGAATCAGATACAGAAGGAAGTTTCAGTCCATATATTCAGAACCTACAACAGTTTAATTTCCTCCATGTCTTTTTACCTGCTAAGGTTAACTCTTCCGCTCTTTGTAAGTTCATTCAGCTAAAACACACAAGAAACTGACTTTTGGTGTCTAAGAATAGTTTACTTGATGGTGAGTATGATAACAGAAACCCTAGAAAGTACTAACATGTACAATCACAGTATCATAGAATGGTTAGGGTCAGAAGGGACCTGAAAGATCATCTAGTTCCAACCCCCCTGCCATGGGCAGGGACACCTTCTACTAGACCAGGTTGCTCAAAGCCCCATCCAACCTGGTCTGGAACACTTTGAGGCATACACAATTACCCTGGGCAACCTGTTCCAGTGTCTCACCACCCTCAGAGTAAAGAATTTTAGAGTAAAGAATTTTTTCCCAATATCTAATCTAAATCTACCCCTCTTTCCTTTTAAAAATAAGACACATAACATGATGAAGGTTTTTGAAGTTCCTACTCAAGTCGATCAAAATAGACTGAAAAATATTATTCACAAAATCTAATTTAGCTAAGAGAGACCAGCCTTTCTTGAGAGAGAGAAGTTTCTTGATGAGGTGAGTCAAAGCAAGAATTTAACTCTGGTGCTTCATCTGCAGCTCTCCTGAGAGCACCTCTGTTTCCATCAGCTATACAGAGTGCTTTGGGGAACAGTCTTCCCGGACAAAGGCAAACTTGCTATAACCACCAGTATTTCAGTATTTTTGCAAATAGCATCAGACATATCAAGCAGGTAAAATATTTCTACATTTCAGACATTACAACTAAGACTTTCTGCAGAGGTGCCCTGCGTGCTTTGGTGGCCTGTGCTTCCAGGAAGTCCAACAGATCTCTGCGGTAAACGTAGGAAATGACACAACTCCTGCCTCATTGCTAACCTCACAGGCATTCTGACCACAATTATAAAAATCACATCTCTCTACCACAAAAAAAATATTTTTACAAAGTGTTACAGCAGGCTGAAAAAATAATAAAATTTAGTGAATGCTAACATGTTTCAATTTCTGATCCAGCAACAGCAGGAGAGGGAATTTATGCCCCCAAGGTCCACTACAGATGGAGCAATTCAGTAAAACTTAAAAGACTGTAGTAAGCTCTAGTTTTAGAAGCTGTAAGTTGACCAGACGCTGCTTGTCACTTTGAGTATCCAGCTGCTGGTTGTTTTCAGAGAACGTTACCTCATTAGCCACTGCCAAGTAAATTGACACTTTCATTTTTCTAGCCCAGAAAAAAAAAATTAATTAACATTTGAAAGAAGTTGCTAAAAAGCAACTCATAATCAATCACAGCATGTACAATTATAAAAAAAAGTGATAGTTTTGAGGTCACCATTCTGTTAAGACAAACTAGAAATTGACCATAACAATTCCGTCAACATCAGGCTGGAAAAAAATCCCTAGGTCTGTGCTGAAATCAGTCACCCGCACAGGAGGGCAAGTGCACGCCACATCTGAAGTTACAAGATATGCGTTACTGAACTAAGCCATTTCCAGCTGACAGGAAAAACAAAACTACCAGGAAACCAATGCTATCAGACATTTTAACCAAAAAGCATACAATCTTGAAGCTACTCTGGATTGCATTTTATGTTCAGTGCTTAAAATGGCTAGAGATCTAAATGGAGCAGGCTGCAACAGCACAAAACCTGGTCTATTGAGCCTTTTTATTTCTGTAACAATCCAGGAAAACTATAACTAAGTCTACTTAAGCATTTATCACCAACAAACAATTCTGACAGAACTAAAATATAATCGTTCCTCCCATGTGCTAATGACAGAATGGCTAGAGCTAAACGGTATCCCATAATAATTTTACGTGTATGAAGTGTTCCATTTCATTTAGTGAGATTATAAAAGTGATGCATTGGCCATAACATTTACTGTTTACAATCTGCAGCAAGCTATACCCTTCTCAAGGGAGATTAAATAATCAAGAAAACGTTATTCACACTATGTATTTGAGAAAAGCAGACCGCTGTGCCAATTACAGATTCTTTCCTATATTAAGAAGGATGTGTGCTAGCCTAGAAAGGAGGGAGGGAGAGAAGAGAGAAGATTGAGATTTGTTTGATTCCCAGCTGAAAAGGAGGTCATACGTTCATGCATTGAAAAAGTTTTCCTTTAGTCCAACAAAGCCTGAAGAGAAAAAAAATTTAAAGGTTAGTTTTGAGTAGCTGCTGAAAACACTTCATTATAGGGAAAGAAAACTGAAAGCTCTGAAGAACCATACAGTGACTCACAGGACTACAAACAGAAAGATCCAGAAGTAGTCAGATTTCCAGAGTATCCATTAGTGGTAAGTATTTTAATGATAACATTTGTTTAAAGTATTCTTTATTAATATTGCTTATGCACCATTTTCCACTCAAAGATCACAGTGATTGATATAGGCTGTAATGAACGAAGTGTAACACCTTCAGAAAACAGATGCTATATTATTCATCTTACAGATAAGTAAATGCAAATATGAAAAATTAAGTGACTTGCCCTAGTCAGAGAGCCAAAAGCACAGCTGTGAATATAATCCAGATATCCCAGCTTCCAATGATCTGTTAACCACTAAACATTAGCCTTTCTAAAGTGAAATGTAACCTTTCCCTCACATTTCACCCTCTTTCTAGCAAGTCTGGCAAAGCTAGTACTGAGGATGTTCACTTCATGTGGCTGACTTTCAAGAAACCAAAAACCTAAAAAGAAAATTAAAAAAAAAAAAAAAAAAGATAAACTTGACTTTACCACAGGGATTACAGAACTCCAAATCCCTCAGTGTAGGGCTCAGTTACCCATCTCTGCCCTCCCAAGCGCAGAGTCAGCAATAGCTCACAGATTTAAAGCTGCTGGCCAGGCACAGGCTCGGTAGGAGGTATCAGGGTCGCACATCATCCCAGAAGAACACCTGCTGCAGCCCTGATTCATGGCAGGCACTTACACCCAGGAGCTGCCACTGCCGCATTCAAACGAGAGGAAGAAATGGATGGGATCATCGGAGCAACGTATACTGCCCCAACAGCTGTTCTTCCACATGTCCTGGCTCACGTGGACAGTTATCTTTAAGCTGCCTTCTTTAAGGTTCTCAGCACAGGCTACGCGTTGCAACAGCCTAGCGACCCAAAGCTCAGCAAAAGGTTAAAAATGCTCACCAGTACTCCTGTTACACTAACGGCTTTCAATGTGGCAGCAATTACATCTTATGCTGTCTTAGCTCAGAACCTATTCTGCACAGATAAAGTAGAAGGTTTCCTACCAATGCTTATGAAACCCCAATGGTCTAAGGAAGACTTCAAAGGCTAGCAAAGTGTTTGGACAGGAAGGGAAGGCAGACACAAAAACACTAATGACAAAATGCCACCGGTCAGAGAAGGTTAAAGAAGTTAAAGAGAATGAGTATCACTTAGAGATGACAGCAAGCAATCATAATTTGATTGCCACCACTTACAGCCTCAAAAATAAATTAGTAGAAACTTGAGAAACAGCACGTGCAATTAATCAATTTTACTACACAGATTTTTCAGATGTTTCCACAAATAGAAAAATCTCAAGTGCTAGAGTACTTAATAGACGTATACAGTATTTATGTACTCACAGTCTGAAAGACTAGAGTTGTGGAACATATCAATCACTTCAGTTTTTCAAAAAAATCACCAAAGAACATAATTTTAGATACCCATGCTTTAAAACATTTGCCTGAATACACAACAGGAAACCTATGCTATGTTATAAGCATGGGTAATGAGCCAGAGATTTAAAACATCTGTCTGGTATTGAATAATCAAGACCTGTTTCCTAAACTGCTACGGTAAGTCAGAGCATAGATCTCAGACCCATAACAAAAATCAATCTCCTTTACAGTCAAATTTATATACAACAGTCAAATTCAGAAAGAAATTATTAAGATAGAACAAGGTCAAAATTCACCTTATTGCAAAATCATACCATAAAACAAGGTGAGGTAGAATTTGCGCATTGCTACAGCTGTAATAAAGCTTGTCAGCAGGAAATTAACTCTTCTTATAATACAAAGGTCAAGGCCATTAGAAATGCACCTGCAACAAAACCTTTGGAAATACCAGCGAAGCAAATAAGAACATCCAAAATAAGGACACACAGTTTTGATTTTATGTGAGTAGATACTGACTTGTTTCCAGCAAGACACATCAGGTTAGTGGCATAGTCTGAAATATATATGAATTTAAAAAATGGATGGATTCAATGCTGTTGACCCTGTGCATGATCATACTCCTACTGGTGTTCCACAAGCCACAGGTTTACAGAGTTAAGCCTGAAGCAGCCCACTTAAAACAACAACAAAAAAAGCCTCATCACACATCACAGCTCCACCACAAAACCTCCAACCATGCCCCAAAATACCGTATTTAAACTTAATTCACAAATAAACCAGCAACTACTACACGTTGAACAAACTATCTAAAGCTAATGTTGAAGTCCCACTTCAGCCTTGGGGGTCTCTGATACCTCTGCGGCTGCAGTGGAAGCTTGAGAGCCCAAATACACTGCACTTCGGTCCTCCTATTCCCTGCATTCCATCAACCGACCTTAAAGTTGGATCCAAAGGCAGAAAAATATTTTCTTCTTGTCCCTCCTCTTAAAAAAGAAAAACCAAAATCTTTGCCAAGCTTACCATAATATCACAACCTGCATTTATAAACAATTCAACAAAACCCCCTCCACCAGCATTTTCTGAAATCAGGTATTTTCCATTTTTATTAACAAGTTGATTTTCTTCCAGAAAAGTCTACTTAAAGCCCATATCTAAATCCCCCTCCCTGAAAATAGTATTTCTTTTAAAAAGCTATGTTTGTCCCCTTTACTTCTTTTGTTCACTCAAGACAATTAGATTCAGAGACAGAAAGCCTAAAAAACAAATCTTGTTTTTATAACATTACACAACACTGCGGAGTTGCCAAGGACCACTACGCAGCTACAATTTTTATTCTTTAAAAGAAAAGCACAGCATTTGTTTTGAACAAATGCTAATTTTTGTTTTACACCTGTTCAAAAAATACCGTACATATTAAACTTGGGTTCTATTAACATTGCTCTACTTGTAGTCATAGCAAACACAGTTCAATCAAACAAAAACCACTAACTACCCCCCAAAAAACCCACCACCCAAAACCCCCTAAAGCTACAGCCTAATGCCATTGGAAAACTGCACTATACGTTTGTTGGTTTGGGGTTTTTTGTTAAGTCTCTGGCATTTTGTTGTTTAAAAAACCCACCACCAATCAGTTCTTGTTTTACACTCAAAGAAAACGCTGCCCAAAAATCCCAACTTTTACTTATTGGCAGAAATGCAAGCCTTCCACCAGTTTGCCTTAAAAAATCCAAAGAGTGGATAATCAACTTAGCAACCCTAAAAATCTCAACAACATACAAAAGCTCCCAGCTGGATATTCCAAAACAGAAAATGTTTTCTAAAGCTCTTAGTAACAAAACACACACTTCACAGCAGTGTCACTTTGAGCTTTTGAGTTAATTAATTCCTCCGCTTTTCCACTGGTTTCCTCACAATACAATCCTTAATATTAAAAAATATGTAACTGTCAGTGAGACGGCCATACTTCTTCCATGATCAAGGGAATTTTTTTTTTTTTGCATATTGCATGGGGAAGGAAACTCATTCATCACACGTGGCGTTACAACCAAGTAACTTCCGAATGACAGCAGATGACTGAAGGAAAACCTGTTGCGGCAACGAAATGAAGATCCTGGAGCAGAGAGCTGGCCACCTACACAAAACCTCACGGCTCACCGCAGGGTTTCCCTAGGGACACACCAGTTATGTCACCTCCACGGCTGCTCCGGGCCACCCCACCTGCCACGACCAAGGAGCCCACCCGCCCCATGAAGGGACACCGACCACCGCCAGCGACCCGAGCGCCAGCTCCCCACGACTAACGGAGCCCCAAAACTTCCCATAAGTTTTGACAAGCCTCCCGAGGGCTGCCGGCCGTTCCCACCCCGGAGGCCGGCGACGAGGCCCCAGCGCTCCGGGACCCCCCGGGCGGGCGCTTACCGGGCGGTGTCGAGCAGCGGGTGCTTGGTGCCCACCAGCTTGCGGACCTGCATGGCGATGTTGCTCAGCTCGTCGCTCAGCAGGCACCGCAGGCTCATGAAGGACGTCGGGTACCCCACGATCTTCTCGGCCTCCGACACCACTTGGCTCCAGGGCGGACCGACCGACACCAGCCCCCGCAGGCCGCCGGCGGCGCCGCGGCCCCCGCGCCGCAGCAGGGCACCCCACATTCCCCCTGGGCGCCGGCTTACTCGCCCCCCCCGGGGCCCCACAGACCAAGAAGGCCGCGGACGAGTCCTCCCTCCTCGCTCGCTGCCCCGCACCCCGCCGTCAGCGGCCGGCTCAACCTCGGGCGGCGGGACCGCACGGCAGCCGCCCTGCCTGCCCGCCTCCCCCTCGGCGGCGCGGCGGCGGCCGGAGCGGGCTCATTGTGCCCTGGGGGCAGCCATCTTGGGCGTCGCAAAACACGGCGAGCCGTAAAGCGAGGGCGGCAGGTCTCTCTCTTCCCCCGCCCACCCGGCTTCCTCGCCTGACGGCCGTGGCGGTACCGGAGTTGAGGGTCCATGGGCGAGGGAGGTGGGCTCCTGAGGGAGGGGTTCTGGTGTGTACTGGGTATGTTCCCCGCCCTCTCATCCCGCCGCTTTTTCTTCACCCTTAGCCCTTGTACTGGGCAAAGGGCTGCCGCCTAATCCTCTCCACGCTGCCCCCCAGAGCGGCGTGTATGGGCCGGCCTCCCCAGCCCGGCCATGGCAGAGGGTCCAGCTGGAGGGGGAGGGCTCCCCTGGCTGGGCCAGGTCTCTGGGCTGGCTGGGGATGCCCCACAGAAAGCGATACGCGCTGTCTGCTCCCAGTGGTGCGTACAGAGACCAACGGGGAAGAGAGTTCAAGTTCCCACATAAAGCACATAGTCTTTAGGTACACAGTCACGTTTTATATTTATTATTGCAGTGCTCTCTGCATGAGCATTCTTTTCCCGTAGTTGTTAGGGATGTGGCACCAGCAAGCCTTATTTACTGCATTCTCTGCTTTTCCTTGTAGGTTTGTTCCTGTGGTGCTTCTCTGTGATGCAGCTGAGGGGTTTATGAACAGCCCCTCTGTGAGCTGAAGAGGTACTTTCTACCAAGTGGTTAACATAAAAAGTGACAGCTAATTTGGAGTGCCCAGCTGAAGATGTTTGGGTCCTGTGATTCCACGGCGTGGTCTACTGTGTTTCATGTAGTCTTTCACTTATTCTGAGCACAGCCATCACTTAACCCCTCTTCACAGCTACATGCAGCCAAAGCTTTTGTGAATTCAGAGAATAGATTTTCTGTACACTGTAGGGGAGGAAAATTCACTGGCTGTCTTCAGAAGTGGAATTTAGGTGACTCGCTCAATTCCACAAGCAAGAACATGATTTATTGTGTCTTTACAATCACTTACATCCATTCCTCCTATAACTTCCAGGCTCTGTTAGAGAAAACAGTCCCATTGACAACACATGAAAAATGAGGACGTTATGTTTCTTACCTTTACAAATACAAGATACAGGTCACTTTGTTTTGCTTGCATTATTCTACATGATTAAAAGAGTTACATTGAAGGATACTGTAAAGCAAGGTGCAAGTAGCGAACAAAACTATTACACAGAAAGACCAAGTGCAGCCCAGGAAAGCACAAATAACTCTTGAAGTTACAAGGGGAGATCTGCTAAAAGGGAATGCCCTTACCTGCTTCTAGTGACAATGACAAGGTGTTTATTGTTCTTACACCTGAGACCACTCATAATGGGCACCATAACATTAGGTGCAATGTCACTGTCTGAAGGAAGGGGGTTTGACTATGGAGTCGACAATTGCTGGACATGCCTGTGGCATCTCATAAGGGGGTTTCTCCCAAACTGGAGAGGGGAAAACTAGGATGAAGAGAAGCTACAAAAACTGGAAAGATAACAGGACAGTTAAGGTTCTGCTGTCAAATCTTTGCTTTCTGTGCTACCTGTCTCTGAGAGAATAAAGCTTTTGCTTTGAAGGAGCTGCCATTGAGACAGTTTAGTTAGCTAGTGTCACACAACAAACTGTTGCTAAATAGGGAGTTTCAGCTTACAAACACAGTCTAAAAATGACAGAATGAAATGGCATGTTTCTGTGCAGAAAAGCTAAGTTAATGAAAATTGCCAGAGGGATGCACTTAAGAGGTGCTACCAGGGCACCTCATCCTGTAATGGTGACAAGTTCCTTGATTCATTTCCTGAGCCATATCCATTCTTGCACTTAATGTGGTAAGTGTTCTGTGAAAAACTAACACGATTATGCAATTAAAGTCTGCTTAAAATTACATATATAAACTGAGGAGAATTAGGGTTCTCTGGGCAGTAAACCTACCATCTCCTAATGTGTGAGATTTCAGCTTTTCAAAATCACTGTTCTGTGTGTTACAGTCTAAGGAACTGAACACCTCTGCCCCCTTTATGTAGAATTCTGCTATGTCTAAATGGTTTAGAAGTAGGGCAAGACCCTTGATATCCACAATGCCACATGCTGCCACTAGAGCTTCCTCAGGATTCACCAGCAGTAGGTTGATGTTCTTTAAATGCAGCAGTCACTGGAGAAATAAAGCATACATTTTGTCAGTGAGTTTCACAGCTATTTTTGACCACAGAGACTCTTTGAAAGGATTATACTGTAAAACCCGAGGAACCTCTGTCTTTCACTCTCAGCCCAATGCCCTCATCCCTTTCCCTTCTCTCAACAACGTAACGTTCTTACTTCAGTAGTCCATTTCTGACTCCTGGTCCAAGTTCATGGTTTCTTTTTCCCAACCTCCTCACTTCTTCACTTGAGTCCCATACATCATCCTTACTGGCTACTGGTTTTTCATACTTGTCCCAGCCTCCTCATCTTTTTCTCATTAAGTCCTAATCATCCTCTGGTCTGCACAGCCTGCATCCTAGTCATGGACTCTTCTTTTCATACATGTGTATGGGTGGAACTGTGGGGAGCAACAGCAGAACCCTCTCTCAGTTTTTGTGCTCAGCTCCACAAAGGCCTCTGTTGCAAGGAAAAAACATTGCTGGAAAGTCTTGCCCATCCCCACTAAACCTACAGCAGATATCCATTACTGTTGGACTTTTCAGACAGTAGGATGTGGAAAGACCATTCTATATTTATGTTATTTAATGGAAACAGTCTCAGACGTCCCCTTCCCATCAAATCCCTGGCAAATTCTTTGCCAAATTTCAGTTTTATAGCATGGAGCTAGGAGAGTTTCTCAGTCATGCAGTCCAACAATATTTTTTAATGTGAGCAAAATGTATTTTTCAACAACCTCATTTTGCAAACTGACAACTATTTTAAAAATCAGCTTCAGGCTGACACACCAATCGCAGAAAAAATCTTTACAAATTAGTTAATATTTGACAGTTACAGGCATCAAAAGCCAGGGTCTTATAATGGGTAGTGATGGACCAACTTACCCATAGGCATTGCTGCTTGTGCTGCCTGTAATTTAGAGTTTCTCAGTTTTTCTCTCAAAAAAAACCCATCAGAAGTGAAAGTATGATGTACTTACCATATTTTAAGTTGTGGACAAAAGAGTGTGCTTTTTTTTTTTTTTCTTTTTTCCTTTTTCCCCTTCTTGGCTCATTTCCCCTCAGGATTTGAGAGAAAAACCCACACTATTTCAAGAGCCTCAGTGACTGTACAATGGATGTGTCTATTTCTTTAGAGTCTTAAGTAGGGAAGAAAAATGAAGCTCTTTTATTCTCTATCAGTTGACTTTGTTAAGCCTCCCCAGGAGGAGAAAGAAGCCACTGCAGGGGGGCAGTATCAAAGTTGAAGAACAAAGATGAAAGGTGAAGAGACACTTCTGTTTACAGCAGCATGCTCTGGACTAATATAACAGAGAATACATCAAAGCCACCACTAATGACAGCTCTGGATATCTTTTCTAACAAATGAAATGTGGAAATACTTTCCTGACTGCCATCTAAAGTAAAACAATTGCAAAGTACTCTCATTTGATTTGCAACATTTGACCTTTCAATCTTTCACAGTTACTCTGGCCTTATCCAAAATAAATGATGTCCATAGGAGAATGAGACTAGTTAATATGTTATACTTACTATACCTTGCCTATATAACTTGTTCTTCTAGATGTTGCTTCATTTTTTAATATGTTAAAGCTCAGGTGCACTCTAAGGCTGTTTACAAAAATGAAAGCTAGCAGAAATATATTTGTTCCTTCCAAAGTATCCATCTAGTTCCCCCTGCCCCGTACATATAGAGAGTTGATTTACTCCATAATATCCTGGGGAAGTAGACAGTGATGATCATTTCCAATTTAGAAGTCAGGAAGTTTAAGAGGTTGTGTGATTTGTCCAAGGCTTCACAAGACCCCTAAGGCAAACTGAGAAAAGAATCCACTTCTCTTGACCTGGTTGTCTGTCTTGACAACAAGGCTGCCTGTCTTCCTACTAGCTGACAGACTACCAAGAAGGACGAAGGTCTTATTGATCAGTTAGATGCTGAAAAAACAACATTGTTTAGCATCAGTTGATTTCAGTAGGAGTCACATCCCTTGGACAGAATTTGGCACTAAAAGGTATTAATTTTTAAGCCTTAATATACCTACTGAGATACCAATATCAGAACATTATGTGTTGCTGGCTAACAAATGATAATAAATGCATAATTATTTTGATTTTATGTAACAAATAAATAGATACAGCTGTGATATGTAGCGATCCTTTGTATGGGTAGGTGTATGTTACCCCTTTCACTCTGCACACAACATGCAGCGATACAGTAGCTCGTCAGTGCAGGGCACGGATGAGAAGCCGAAGCTCCCGGCAGCTCTCGGCAGCGCTGCGCAGGCAGTGGGATGTGCCCCTCCTGTGCCGTATGCTCGCAGAACACAGCTCCTTTCTCACTGGCTCGCCAGCTACCACTGCAAAGAAAACAAAATCAATTGAAATCCCTCCATTTCAGCCAGCTGAGTAGGAACAGAAGCAGACGAGTGTGCAGCTGATAACGCCCCTCCTTCCTAGAGTCACTGTTTTTTCACCTCCCAACCCAATTCCAGTTGTAAGACAGCCTCTTAGGCCATCTCCTCTGACGGGCAGTGCTCCACTCGGGAATTCGGACAGAGATTCTCAAAACAGCAATGTTTTGGAGCCGAGTAATCTACGGAAGAAGGAGGAGGAAGATAAGCACAATGTTAGTTCTGGTCATATGCAATTGAAGCTGACAAAGCATCCATCATCCTGTACAAAATTATCCTTGAAATATTCAGCTTTATCAGTTCTCCCATTCCTAATCCATCATTAACCACCCCATGAAGCTTCAGCTGATTAACCCCACCTCTGCAGCCTGGCAACCTATTAACTATTTATTATTTGTATTTAATTGGACTCTGGTAGCAGTGGAAAACTCCAACCAGACACATTTCAAAACTGGAACAAAGGAGATGGTCCCTTGCTGAAGGAGTTCATGGTCTGGGCAAGAGTGAAATGCAGCAAAGAGGAAATGACAGCCATGCTGAACAAAGGCTTACTCACATGTCCTCTATTAAACTCCCTGCCCCACAAATCTATGGATTTTCTATGTTGTTTTTTTTTTTCCAGTGAGTTCCATCTCAGCATCCCTTAAAATCACAGAAGATGATGTGATTTGGGAAGGTCCAGCAGAAAAAAAATGGGATTTTGTATGGTAGGTGAAAAATAGATTGAAAAATTCTACCTAAATCATTCCTCAATTACTGAGTAGTGACACAACCCAGGGATTAAAGTCATAGCATAGTAGGAAACTGGCAAACATATACAACATACATATTTCATATGGATCTAAATAAATAAATGGAAGCATTTCTCAGTTAAAATTCTTATTTCTCAGGGACTAAATATATGTAATTTATGAAGTGTTATTTGTATTTTGCAGCTTACTATTCACATGCATAATCAAAACATAGATACAATACTAAATGTTCTTTCTGCTGGGAATGCTGGATTTGTGGGGGGAAGATCAGTACACCTTTTTCTGTCTTTCTCTATTTTTCGACTTTGACGGGAAGCTGTGTATTCTCCGCCAAGGCTGGCTGCACATTTCCTCTGAAGTAAACTTTGCAGAAGTCAACCCGTGCCTTTGTTACCTCCACCTGGGTTCCTGTACCTTTCTATTTATGAGTCCCCTTTGAAGCGTGCCTGAAAGATCCAGTTCCTGAAAAAGCCACTGCCCCGCTCCCTGAGCAGTGCGGCACAGCACGAGCACTTCGTGCCGGAGACTCGGCACTGGCTGGCTGTTTACTGATCAACTTGAAAGCCCAGAGCACTTGAAGAAATAGTGATCTTAGGGGCTCCTCTCACTCTGTGCCCACTGCCTGCCTCGCTGTCAGGTGGAGAGTAACGTCTTTCCTGGAACCAAGTCTCAATACACGAAAGCCAACTTGGATGATAAAGAAAATGGTTTTAAAATTTGAGCTAGAAAACCCAAGTTAAACAAAATCATTTGAATCCATCCTTGTAATTTTCTGCCTGAGCAAAGTAATGTCTTTTAAGTAGCACTGACTAAATGGCTTTTGGGAAAATTAAAGCAACATAAACAAAGGTATTAATCTATACTATTCTGTACTATCGATACATTTTCCCCCCTGGTCTAGGTAAACCCTTCTGTTCAATATAGGTGTTTTTCACTATGATTCCCTCTGCTTTTGAATTTGTCCTGATGTCAGTCTGTTGGAGACAAAGAGCGATGACCCTCAGGGTATAGGGGGCAATGCATTTATTTTTACCTAGCACTTGACTCACTTGCATCTGTTCTCATTTTAATCCCTGTAATTAAAATGCCTGCCTGCCACTTCAGTACATGCTCTAGAATGATTAAAATTTGAACATTATAGTAATCATAGTTACTGCTGCTGTACAAGAGGAAGAACAATTGATCTAGGCCAACACAGTTAAGCTACGGAAGGGAAACCATAAGCTACTAATGCAAAATAGAATAGAAGAGTATTGGGTCGGATGAAAGGAGCATCTAAGGTATTACACCCTGTCTCTGATAGGAGCCAGTATGAAATGCTTAAGGGAAGAGAATGAAAAATTGAGCAAGTATGGAGAAGTATGTCCTGTGGCGTGTCTGCCCAGCTTCTACCTGACCACACTTTAGAGACTTCTTGAGCCAGATGCTTTATCAAGTCTGTCATGTTTAATAAACCAAAATGGATCTATGCTCTAGAACTTCCAGGTCTGGCTTGTCTAAGCTCTTCTTTGAAGCCGTTTAGACTTTTGCTCCCCTGAACATTCTGTGGACTGTTCCACAGTTTTATTGTGCATTATGTGGAAAAAAACCCCACTTCACCATGTTTATTTTAAGCCTCCTAACTAACAGTTTGCATTCAGAGCCAAGGAGGCGTGCCCAAGCTAGTCTAAAAGGAGGCTTGAACAACATCTCCATCCCTTTCTGTTTTATTTATTCACCCATCTTCCTTTTTTTCTCTCTCATTCCCTCTTTCTTTGTATTATCTCTGGAGGGTGTTACAAGATACACAGGCAATCTGATTTACAAATGCCTGCCTATTACGTATCAAAATTCAAAAGACCAAAAGCATGGCAGTCCTTCAGAGACACACGCTTCCACGATGGTGTCACTTGCTTGTAAGTTTAGTCTTAAACTTTGGCACCTTCGTTCCTTTCTGAGCTCCCGAGTGACAGTGACCTGGTTTTTGGAGGTGCTTAGCACACCCACCGCCTCCCGGGGGGAGCTGCAGGCGCTCGGTGCGCACAAGAGAACACTTTTATGCAGAGCATCTGCCTGGCTCTGGGCACTCAAGTATTAAATTGTTATTCTGGATTCAGCTTCACAGTGTAGTGACACAGGAAATCGTCAGCCCCAGAGTGAAATTCAGAACCTTAGGACAGACGGTGCAACCCTTACTTATGATGATTTAAGGTAAGCAGTCCTCTTGAATTAAATGTTACTAAATGTGAATCTTCTGATTTTTTCAGGATCAGTGGCAAATGCTACAGAGTACAATCATCTTACAGACTTTGTGTAGTATAAATGTATAGGTCATAGCTATATGAGGAAGAACCGACATCTGATTTTCAGCTTTGTATCTGTTTCCACAGTAAAACACACCAAAACTTGAACTTACCTGTTCGCCTGCACAATCATCCAACAGATACACTTTTCATCTGCCCTATAATTTTTCCTTCTTTCTCTGTTCTTCTCTCACTCTTGGAATTTGCTCAGACCTGTTCCTAGCCAAATGTCTCTTTTTTTTTCTTTCTTTTTTTTTTTTTTTTCCCTTCAGTGTACTCCTCTTTGCATTTCCTTTTGCTTTCTCGCCACCTTTCTATGTGTCAGCCTTGTTCCAGTTCTTCTCCCCAACGGCATTCAGAACTCCTGCTACTTTCATACACTCTCACCATTTTAAGCCGCTTTCCCACATGCTCCCTTTCACGGAATACCTTCCTTCCACTGATTTCCAAAGCACAGATGCTTGTTCGCTTTCCATGATGGCAACAACAGCTCTAAAAGAAACATATCATTTCCCCTCCTGCAATTCATGCACAAATGCCTGGCATGTGCTGCCTGGAGGAAGCCTTTCGACTCTGAATTTCCTTGCCTTTGTGGAATCTGTGAAAAAGTCTGATAAATTACAGCTTTGGCAGTTATTTCAAATAACTTTATTTGCAGCCAACTGAGGCAAAATCTGTCAATGGTGCCATCCCTGTGTTCTTTCAAAGGTCATTGGCGTTCCATGAGTGAGCTCAAAGTCAAGCTGGTTCAAAGGGAGTCTCACGTTTCATTTTCTTCCAAGGAGGTTAGATTACATGTTCTAATGGTGACAGGACTGTCCTACAAGACATAAGAGCTGGGTTCTAGTTGAGGCCATGAGGCTCTTCAAGTACATGTGTTTTGTCACTTTATCTCTCTCCCGATGATTTCTCATCTGCAAAATAACTGTAATACTAACTGGTAGTTGTAATATCAGTTAACAACACACAAGAAGACCCCAACTAATCATATGGGTGGCTAGGAGCTGAAGTTGGCCTTGGACCTGGTTTTGGTGTTCACAGTTCAGGTAAAGCCAGTAAAGCTCCTCCCAACAGGCACTTAGGAGGCTGTGACACACCTACGATATGTGAGAGAGAATATTTCTCACGTTTCCCTGGGGGGTGAGGGGAAGCAATAATATAGAACCTTGGCTCTGCAAGCCAACTGAATTGCTGCCTGAGCATGCAGGAGTGATGGGGCACCTGGGGACCTCTAGTGACACTCAGAACAAACCACAGCATGGCAGGGGTTGACATGTTATGTGGGCAAGATGTCAATGCATGCTGATCAAGATATGCATGGAGCTCCTGGCCCTCGACTCCCTGAAGTTACCCGGAGCTGAAGCCTTGTGGCAAGCCTTTCCCATGCCAGCTGGGTGGGATGGAAACTGCCTGTGATCATCTCCCATCAGCACCCTCTGGTGATCCGAAAGGGAGTGGTGAGGACATGTCAATTCTGCTTTAGCTAGTAATTTTGTGAAAAGAAATTGATAACGACACGTGACTTCAAGAATCTCAGATGGAGATGGATACATACATTGATCCTGTTTTAAGGCAAAAAATCCTCCCTGTGTAGAGAAGGATTCTCAGGACTGTCTTTGAGCAAAATCTATTTTCGGTTATGGCAGTAAGAGACAAGATTATTATCATTAATATTACGTGCATGATTTAATTAGGCAAAGCAACACAGTTCAGGAAAACAAAATCTTTCCAGATAATAGTTATACTAATTACCTCAAAGATCATAAATCAAAGCAAACTGAATAAATTACAGGACAAATGGGCTGACAAGAATCTCATGAAGTTCAGCAAAGAAATGTGAAGTTCTGCACCTGGAGAGGAATACTATAGGTGGGGGACCGAATAGAAAGCAGCTTTGCAGAGAAGGTCCTGGGGACCCTGGGATTCAACAAGTTGAACACGAGCCAGCAGCGTGCCCTTGCAGCAGAGAGGGTTGGTGTGCATTAAGAAGAGCACCTCTGGCAGGTTGAGGGAGGTGATCCCTCCTCTCTGCTCAGCCCTGGTGAGACACGTCTGGAGTGTTGGGTCCAGGTCTGGGATCCCCAATGGAAGAGAGACATGGACACACTGGAACAAGGACAGCGAAGGGCCATGGATATGATTAAAGAACTGGAGCATCTGACATATGAGAGGCTGAGAGTTTTGGGGTTGTTTAGCCACAAGAGAAGGCTCAGGGGAGATCTGATTAATGTGTATAAATACTGATGCAGGGGAGGAAGTAGAGATGGTGGAGGCAGGCTCTTCTCTGTGAAAGGACAAGGGGCACATGGGCACAAATTGAAATACAGCAAATTCCATTTAAACGTAAGGAAAAGCTTTTTTTTACTGTGAAGGTGGTCAAATACTGGAACAGGTAGCCCAGAGATGCTGTGGAGTCTCCATCCTTGCAGATATTCAAAACATGACTGGACACAGAGCCAGCCTGCTCTGCTTTGAGCAGGGAGGTTGGACTATATGATCTCCAGAGGTCCCATCCAACCTCAGCTATTCTTTGATTTGCTGAATAAAGAACATTTTCCTATGCTGAAAATATGTGCTACATCCTAGTCCTGAATATATTTCTGCTCTACATTCCCAAGATATGTTTGGGATTTTGTTTGACAGACTTTTCGCCACAGCAATGTGGATGCATTGCCATTATATATTAGGATGTGTAAAATTCATGTAAATATAACTGAGAAGATCAAGAGATTGAATCACATGTCATGTAGGATTCTGGTGAGATGCTGGCAGGGAAGCAAGCATTGCAGTAGAAGAGTAATTGTCAAATAATGACATGTCAAAGCCCAACTTTACCCAAGTCTAAATCATTTAGTATGTGTCACTGTAGATACTTTGACATGTTTCTTTGGGTCCAGGACAGAAATGAATAACCCACTGTATCTTGTATATGCAATGCAGGGGGTAATTTGGACAAAATGATGTAATGTTTTTGAAAGCATGACAAGAAAATTAAGGATGAAGTAACTCCAGAATGACTTTTATGAATGAAAAGAACCTGTAATTGTTTTCCATCCCTTGACAGATGTTACTTAAACTGACACACTATATCATGCAACAAAGCTCACAGGGGGAATACAGGATTATAAGAAAATGTATAAACCACTATCTTTATTATAAAAAAATCTTTTATTCTTCACAGAAAGACAAAGAGAGGAGGGATTCCTTTTAGGAAGAACTTGATGCAGATTACTGTAATAATATTTTCAGGAACGTATCAGCACAATTGATCTACTTAAAAAAAAAGAATGTAGTTAAAAAGAAGGGAGAACTTTCCACCATATCCCAGTCCCACACAATCTCTCCCTTTCTCTCCTGTCATTGTAGCATCTGGGAGACTTACCTGTTTCTTGAAGTGAAAACCAGAAGACTCTCTTCTGCTGCCTCTGCGTGGACAAGTAAAAGCAATGGGAAGGGGTGGAAATGGCTGTTGTTGAGAAATGACAGGCAAAGAAATGAGTTTGCCTTGGCTGTAAATATTCTCATTTCAACTCGGAGGGAGGTTTACAGCTGTGGGACAGCTGCAGAGAGCACAAGTCTCCACCTCTCACCGGTTTTGCTTCTGGCTTTGACAGTTGCCTGCTTTCAGGGTGTGTGAGAAACAGAGGCATAGAGAGTAGGAGGGTCTCTTGGGTACCTCAGACCTTCTCCAAAGTAGCCTTTGGAGGTCAGCATTTCGGGTGTCAGTGCGAGGAAATAAGAAGTCCACAGGAAAGTAGGGTTTGGTATATGCTCTTACCAACCTGTATGACAGAGCAAGTGGACCACTCTTTTAAACCAAGTGAAACTTTTAAAGTTTCCCAAGTTTCATTCGGAGGTACAGTCTTTAACTGCCATGAAGTCTAGAGGCTGCAAATGCATAGTTTGTCACAGCCAAGTTCCAGTCTGGTGTAATGTGTCTAAGTTTCTTGCTCATCCATAGGTCCTTCATTTTCCTCTACCTGATCCTTGGCATTATATTCAGTATGGAAACGTCACAGCAGAGTCACTGAATAACCGTAGTGGACAGATAGGGTGTAGCAGTAGACAGATGACAAAGATTTTTCCCCAAAGTCAATACTGATGTCCAGAGCATATTTTACTAATTTGGTTTTTAATGCATTGCTGATACCTTTTTAAAGGTTTAATATTGATTGATTTTTAATGGCATGGGTGTTCGATGCTAAAGAAGGAAAAGACCTGCCCTTGCTTACTTTTGGTGTAGGGAACGTCAGAAATGAAACAAGAAAGAAAAAGGCATTTTAACAGAAGACTTGAAAGTATTTAACAAAGAACCACAGAAACAAGTTAACATTTCTTTCTGTTTATTAAATTATGTGACATTTCAGGCAAGAAGAGCAATCATTAATTAATGATTTAATAACTTAAACAAAGTTGCTCTCTGTTTGCCAGAACTTTAGAAAGCATTAACAGTATTAAGGCTCTATCTTGCCATTAATCTGTACAGATTTGACACTGATACCCTAAAGCAGCACCAAAAAAATGAAATATTCATCAATATTAAAATACCTCCAAGCATTTCCAGACTTTCACATTTGGAAAGCCGCCACTACTCCCATTTCAACTGCCATACTGTGTCTGCTTTGGAGTGGCTACCTTTTGACATTTTGCAGAACAGCCTCTAATCATCTAAGGAAACTCTGGACTGAGGTTAGTATCCACAGCAAAAAGAAATCTACAGACACTACTGTGTGTGAGTAATGCTGTGGGCGTTCATCCAAGCTCAGGAATGAGTGGAATGTACCCCTTCTCAAAGGTATGGGTGAAATAACATCACTGAAGTGGAAGTGGGGATTGGGTGGAACTGAAGCAAGAGAGAAGTTTACATGCGTGTTTTCCATGTGTATGAAAATGGCTGGCTGTACTAAAAAAACATTTAAAAATTGGGAGCCAGTATTTTAATTATTCAGTGCATTTATTTGCTTCTGATGGCATAAATAATCTATTGCCTTAGCGTGTCATACAAAAAGTCAAGGGAACGTTTCCACTTCAAATCAAATGAAAAAAAAATTTGAAAAATCAACGTAACGGTACTTTTCTATGAACACATATAATGAATTTCTTTGTTTAATTAAACACTTCAGCAAACCAAATACCTGAATTTAAATTGCTGTTTATTATGGTTTCGCCTTGGATACAGGTGAAACGAGAACAGGTTAGCTTGTGAAAGACTGCGTAGACATATGTTTCCCACATTGACTGGCATTACTAAGCAACCTGATGGAGAGCTGACAACATCTTGGCAAGCAGAGAACAATAAGGTAAATTATCAGCAATATTAAGAGAAACCAGTTAAGAGCCACATCTTTACACTGGCCTGCGACGTCTGTGGCTGTTATTTGGGAAAAACCACAAGAGCCTCCCTTTTTACCTTCGGCTTTCTCCCTATATGTGTGGGTGTACATGTGTGTTTATACGTGCATAAACGCACGCAGACTTGTGCTTACACACGTTTTGGTATCCGAGGTTCCATGATGCGTTTCCCACCGTGCCGAGAAGGAGAGAAACAGGAGGGGGAGCTCTCGCCGCAGCCGCCGCGGCGGCAGCCCGGGCTGAACCGGGCAGGGATGCTCTCCCGGGCAGGGATGCTCCCGGGCAGGGACGATCCCTGGGCCAGGGGTGGCGGGGCCTCGGCTCCTGCCTCCAACGGGGCAGCACAACTGCTGCAGTAATTACCCCGGTTGTCCCAATTTTGGGTCTGAAAAACCATCCCGTCATTTCCAGTGTGCCCACAGAGTGCCATTTGTTTGATGCCGTTGCCTTTTAAAACCTTTCCCTTTGAAGCCATCCTGCCCGCTTACATATTTACCAGCTGGAAAATCAAGCCTGCTTGTTTATCTCGTCCTCTCTGGTAGGCAATAATGAGAAGAAATAGCTCAATAATAATATTAAAGAGAGTTACACATTAATAAAGACTAAATTGAAGAACTTATACCAAAGTGTTGCTTTCATGTTATCTAAAAAGCAACTCCGGTAAGTGGATAGGTGCCCTTTTAAAACTTGTAAATACTAATAAATAGGAATATGAATAATAGAATACAAATTAAACCTGGGGTGATTTATTTTAGGCAACTCATTTGCACCTGTTGTTTTATGAACAATATTTGTTTTTCAGAGGTCCAAATTACTGCACTTGCAAAAAAACTCAAGTGCAAATTCAGAGCTGGAAATGCAAAGCTGTGACAGAACAAAAATAGGGAGCTTGGCAAAGCACCTTGGGTGTAAAACATGCGCTTGGGCAATGGAAGGAAAAGCTCAGGTTCCTGCCATCACTCGGATGCAGCAGGGACCTGAACCTTAGTCTTGGAGGTGACCTAGCAACCACCGAAAAATGTATCACGTGGCTATTTTCTTCCCAACTTTGAAAATAACTGCTGAGTGGAGCAAAAGAAACGCAGGCCCAAACCCTTCAACGGGTGAGGCAGTGAGTAACTTACTCTGTTGCAGCGTGGTTAGAGCATGCACTCATCGTGGGAAGCCTCATATGCAGGTCCTACTCCCTTTCGAGATGAATTACAATAAGGAATATGAAGCTTTTTTTCCCCCTTAGACTGAAAAATCTTATTTTTGCTTGAATGAGAATGGAAACGTATTTTGAAAACCCTGCATTTTTTTTGCCTTTTTTTTTTTTTTTTTTTTTTTAGAACATGGGATTCTTGGTTTCCAATGCACACTGTCTAATAAATTGATTTAAAATCACCTTGGAAATTTCACATGGAATTTGGTCTCCTTAAAATCAAATCTTCACTGACTTCTGCAGGATCAGAATTTCATTTTGGGCTGAAAACTGCTTTCTGATACCATGTACCCCAGTATCTGGTAGAATAAATGCGAGCAGCCCTGTTGATCCAATCAGGCACCCTTATTCACCTGTTCAAGATGTTTGCAGAATCCGTATAGAGCACTGCTGAACCAGGTTTCTTTACCAAAAATACAGGTTTTCACACAAGGAATATGTGCTGTCACAGTTCAGTAAATGTATTTAATGTTAAGGTCTCTGCAATGTAAATACCAGATTTATTTTCTCATAACTTTTTGGAGACGTTCAGATCAATGCCATTGTAAAACTGACAAATTCATGGCTTCCATAGATTCTGATAATCTGCCTGCCCTTACAAGTTCACAAGCTACCATTAAAACCTGAAAATGTTCCTTTCTGCTAGTCATTCGCTCCCCAGTAACAAGTGGAATAATTAGACAGTTTCCAAAACTTATTTCGGTAGCTACGATGTGTGTCAGATGATAACGTCTGAGCACTCTAAATGCATGAACTTCTGTGTTGACAGTTGATGGTCCTCCATATGCTATCACTAGAAGAACAACTTCCCAAGAATATGTAGTATAATAATATGCAATATGTAAAGGTAATAACAGCTCTAGAAAAATAGGAATTGTGACAGATGCAGACATAATCTGCTGTCAGATGAAGAGATATTATTAGGACACAGAGAGGTAGAACTTTTGCATCCATCCAAAGCCTATATTAGATACTGAGAAAAACAGGATATGCTCTAAGACCATGGCGTTCATCTGGTGGGTGATGAGGTTCTGAGCTACTGTAGGCTGGTTTTAAGGAGCTTACCAGAAGTAACTGAGAAAAGTGAGCATAAATTCAGGGGGCATAAATTCACATCTCCATTCAAAAGTATTTGGAGTGTGCAACCGGAAAAAAAAAAAAAAACTAACTGAAAGGTACTATTTTTGGTGATCAAAAAGTGAGGATCAGCATTCAGAATTGGTAGCAAGAGGGATGGGAAGAGCTTCAATTTACAACCTAACCTTCGGCCGTCAGTCAGGAAAACTGGAATGACAAATTTGATCCTGAAGACATTCTTTTGGTCTTCTCACTGTAACCTGCTGAAGACAATTGGCACCCTTTGGGCTTCCAGATACACTCTCCAAAGCCCCTCCCAATAATAAAGGAAATGCTGTCTATGCTGGGAATTCTGGATTAATCGTTTTGTCAGATTATCGACTCTGTTAAACTTATGCAGTGAAACAGAGCTTTATTACAATACGTACAGTAATGTTGAGAAGTAGCCTTCAGATCTTTCGCTGAATGAGAACCATTTGAGGCAATCCTCAGAAGTTTAGCAGAAGTTCTAAGGTTTTTTATTAAAACTCTGCTGTCAGCTCTTCAGAGAAACTAGTGATATAACCCTAATGCAAGCATTAATTTTACCTTTTTCGTTTGAATGGCTTTGTGTATCAGCAAGGTGGTGGCGATTCAAAGCAGAATAGTTGTCTGAGGTTGGCTCGCTTTTTCCAGCCAAAGGTTTCAAAGAGCTCCCAGGCTACGTGTGACTGTGTTTATAAGCAACTTCCCCTTGCGTTGCCTGTCTTATCCCTACTGTGCGAGAAAATACATTGAGATTCTGGGAATATCTCCCGTACTTGATGAGAGATCAACCATACCAATTCGTTTTTAATAAAATACGGTGAACAAAACATAGAGATGAGGTTGCTGGTGGTGGTGGTGAGGCACAGAAGGAGGGAAATCTCCCTGCTAAGCACCATCTTCTGGAGGTGACCCGTAGAGTCACAAGTTAGTTTCCCCAAGTTTCAGAACTCACTGTCTTTTAAAATATTACAGTCAAGGAAAAAAAAAAAAAAAAAAGAAAGAAATCTCAGCTCTTTCTCATGCTCGCTGCTGGTGAGGCTGAGGGCAGACCTTGTGTTCCTGGTGTGCAGAACAGACGGAGCCCACGGCACGACCCCTTCTGCGGCAGGCTCCTGCAGTTCCTCGCCGCCGGCAGAGCCTTCTCGAGGGTCTCCGTGAGGTCCTGCCGCTCTGCGAAAACAAACGCGGATCAGATCTGCTTTTTCCCAACATCTGCCTGATTCTTGCAGGCAGCGAGGGGAGTGGCAGCACCTTCGCTTCACAGCGGCCGTGACCTTACCGCTGCAGATGGGCTCTTGGATTTTACAGGCTGAGGTCTGGTTGCTATCTCTCCTTTCGATGCTCGCTGCTCTAACGGCTAAGGCTGTGCAAAATCCCAGTTTCTTCCTATTTTCAGTGCCACAGGGGAGAATATGCTCCGCGTCTCTAATCACTCTGCCATCTGAAAGCAGGCGAGCGAGGCTCATTTTAGTCACGAAAGGAGCAAAAGGAGTTCTGCTCAACTTTTCATACTGAAAAATGTCAGTGGTTTAAGCTTCAGAAACAGAGAATGTTAATTAGACATTGTTGCACGCAAAATGAACTTATCTTTGACAGGCTAAACAGAGATTTTTATGGGGAGCCTACTCATACCCACGCGGAACGCAGTTTATCTTTCAACTGCGGGGTTTCTTAAAAAAATAAGTGTAATTTTAAGGTGTACCGCAGTCATCATGAGAAGCCCCGTACAATTACAATTTTGACTAATGGAACAATGGACACCCCCGTACCGTACTGTATTGTATCGGGTGATTAGGGAACTGCCAGGGAGCAGGAAAGCACAACCCAGGAATAATCAATGTATCCCCCGCAGTGTGTGCTGTAATCCAGCACCTCGTCCCACCGAACCATTCATCCTCCCTTCCCAGGCGCGGATGAAGGGGAAAAAAACAGGAGTAATCGCACCTCGGCACGCCGGGGAGCCCCGTCCGACTGCGGCGGGGACGGGACGGCAGCGCGGGGAAGGGGGGTTCCGGGCACGCAGGGAGGGGGGCACGGCGGCGGCACCCCGGTGCGAGGCGCAGGCGGGGCCGACCCCCCGGGTGTGCGGGGACACACACACACACACACGGCCCCCCTCCCCCATCCTGGCTGTGGGCGGGTGCGGGAGCGCACCGCCCCCTCCCCTCCGCTCCGCCCGGTGCTCGCCGCCGCGTCCCCCCCTCCTTTCAACGCCCCCCCCCCCCCCCGCCCCGGGCTCCCATGGCGGGCAGCGGCGGCCGATTCGGTGCCGGCAAGCCCCGCCCGCCGGCGGGCCGAGGCCGGCCCCCCCTTTCCCTCCGCCGCCCCCTCCGCGGCAGCCCGCCAGCAGCGCCACAGCAGGCGCGGGGCCGGCTCGCTCCGCGCTGCCTCCTCGCCCGCTCGCCCGCCCGCTCGCCCCGCCGCCCCGCCGCTCCCATGCAGGCCGGCGGCGAGGCAGAAGATGGCTGACTCGCCGGGGCACCCGCGCCCCTGCCCGCCCGCGACCCCCGCCCGCCCGCCGCCGCCGCCGCCACCGCCACCGCCGCGCTCCCCCCGGGCCCTTCGCGGCGCCGCCTGCCACCACTGAGAGCCGCCGCCGCCGCCACCCCCGCCACCCCCCCACCCCGCGCCCCTCCCGGCCCCCCCAAGAGCACCAGCAGCCATTTCATCTCCACCACCACCACCAAGTAGGCGCAAAAAATGGCAGAAATGGAGAAAGAAGGGAGACCTCCCGAAAATAAAAGGAGCAGGAAGCCGGCTCACCCGGTGAAGCGGGAGATCAACGAGGAGATGAAGGTAGGTGCCTGTGATGGGGAAGGGAGCGGGGGGCTCCCCCCCCCACCGCCCCCCCGCCTCCGTGCATGGCAATGAAATAAGAAAGGATCTCTTGTCATTTTTTTTTTTTTTGTAGGATGCACTGAATGTGTCTCAACTCCGCCTCCTGGGCTGAAAACAGAGACGAATTCACAGGCTGCAAATCCTGTTCATTGACCAGCTTTGATTTATTTATTTTTTAAAAAAACCCTCTCCCTCGTTGGGCTTTTAAGCTCTTTGGGTGACAGTGATGAACCTTTTTTTTTTCCTTTTTTTTTTTTTTTTTCTTTCTTTCTCTAGCCATGCCCTCAGGTAGCTGGGAAGCCCTAAAGTTAGGAAAGAAAGGGACCTCTTTTAAACACTGCCTTTCTCTCCTTTTTTTTTTTTTTTTTTTTTTTTTTTTTCGGTAGCCGGCTGCAACTGTGTAATTAAATTGTCAAAGTGAAATGTTGCGGGCTGAGCCGCGCATCCTTCTCGCACTTAAGCGCGGAGACCCCTCGTCTCTCCGTCTGCCTCTCGCTGCCTCCCCTGCTTTCCCTGCCCCGCTTCCCAGCCCGTCGCGGCGGCGGAGGGCCTGCTGAAAGGGGGCTGTCCGGGGGCTGCTTTGGGGATGGAAGTGTATTTATCGTGCGGAGGAGGGAGGGCTGTCCTGCCTGATAGGAAGCTGTGCCAATCCAGCTGTGCGCTGGAGGTAGCGCTTGAGGCGGCCGCTCCAGATGTTAGGATGGCTGCGATCGCACAAAAACGTTATTTCGGGATTTCTTTTATCATTAGGTTGCTGCTCCAGCCTTGACTGGTCCTGTTTTTTTTGCGCCTGTTTTTCACGTCTGTTCTGTGTCTGTTTGTTTTACGTCTCTAATTTCCCAAAGTTGGGAACACCGTATTGCGAGACTTCAGCTGAACTTGTTGTTGTTGTTTAATGCACAGATAAAGTGACTAAAACGGCATAGTCTGGTTATAAGATAAAGCTGCTGTCATTTCATTTGAATATGTCATTTATTATGAGGCTGATTGTAAGTGGAGGACTGCCTGGAAAATGTCACACACTTGCATAGTATGTATACTATATAGACGAGTATATAAATACGCATGCTTCCTAGTGAAAATATTTTTGCTTTCTGGAGCATTGATCTCCCCATGTGAAATTAAAGGGGAATGCACAATCCCCTCCCCTCTCCACTCTTTTACACGCCACTAATTTTGGTTAGGTGCCCTTTCCTGCCTAAGGCAGGCATTGGGGCTCCTGCTGCCTGTGTGATGAGCGCGTACACAGTTCTGCGTGTGCATCAGCTGGGGATGTGGACAAGAGTAGTATTAGGGGAACGAACAAAATAACGTGTCGGGTGCATCTCTTCGGAAATAAACCGTCCTCGTTTCAAGTCCCGAGGAGCGGCGGTATTATTCTTTGCGAGATATATGACACATCCTATTTTGGGAGAGGGCTCTGTACAGGCACCGGAGAGTAAGAGTCATTGCTCATGGTAATCCCACGTAGTTTTGAGGACTGCGGAGGTCTGTAGTATAGGGCATTGGCCCCTCAGAGCATCGCCTAATGCGATCTATATGGATTGCAGCTTTTAAGTTTCATAGGTTCTAGAATTACAAATTAGCTAATTTTAATCAAAACATGTGAAATGTTATCCTGGCTGGATATAAAGGCTGACTGTGCTGGATCCTCTGGGTTTGTTTTGTTTACTTTGGCTGCAGGCACACTCAGCGGTTTGGGAGATAGTTGTTCTTCTACAGTATAACAGATGTTTGTCTGAAAGGGTGAGGAAGAAACAAAAACAACATTGTGTGAAGGAGAAAAATTACACAATTTTAAACTAATGCTTTGGTATTAAGCACTGGCGTTAACCTTCACGTAGAGAGTTTCTCTTTTTTTAACCATGGGTAGCTGCTTAAGGTTAGAAACCTCAAGATTTCAGCTGACTTAAAAATTAAAGGCAGGTAAAAATGGCATTTTGAACCAGTGTGATTTCTGGTTGAGAGTGAGATAGCTGATGGCAGAACCTTTCACAAAACACGGGCTATCTTTCGATGTAAATTGTGCTACATATGCTGTGCTGGGAGGCTGCATTTTTAGTAGGACAGTTGGCTGCTGTCATCCAAGAGGGGGAAAGAGAGAGGAAGAAAAAGGAGAAAAAAAAAAAAAAAAGTGGCTTGAATTTTTGACTTGTTGAGAAAGTTAAAATCCTGTCGCGGTCCCTCACTCTTTTTCTTTACTGATGAATTAAGATGTCTGGTTGTTCTCGGTAAACCCGGGGAATACAATAATGTAACAAATTGGTTACACTGTGCAAAATGTTTGCAGCGAAATGACAGAGGGAGCACAATGTGCCCTTGTGTAGGTTCATATCTGTAATGTTCAAACAGACTGGCTGTTTCCCTTCATCTGAACTGCTTTCATCTGGACCAGTGTAAAATAAGCTCTGGTAAGTAATCACGGCAGAGCAGAAAGAAAGGAATGTATACAGCAATAGACAGCCTAAGCTGTAAAAACTGTAACCCGAGTATCAGCAGCAGATCAGATATCAAGGCTTTAAGGTAGGGGAAATGAAAGAGATGAAGGGGAGGAAAAGACGAGAGAGAGGGAATGGAAAAGTCAGCTTGGAAAGTGAAGGAGAAGTAGGAGGGCCCCCTCAGGGAAATTTGGCTCAGGGATTAGGGAATTTTATCATGGTGTACAGTGACCTACTCAGGTTTCAGCCCACGTTGGATCAAATTGCCTCCCTTTGCTAGCAGAAAGAAAAAGGACTGGTGTATATGTGATTTTTTTTTTTTTTTTTTCCCTTCGGGTAATAAAAAGGCCATTGGTACAAGTGTCTATTTTAAGTACAGCAAATGCAGGGCACTATGAATGAGCAATAAAATTACCTCATCCCAGAGACTTCCTTCAAGATTTGCTGTTTGATACAGTCAGATATTTACTCGAGAAGGATCACAACACCTAACTGCTTGGTTTGTTGTCTTCCGACAGTAGTGTCACAGCTCAGTTTTAACACGACTGGATGGATATTCAGGTTGCTTGCTCTTTCCTTATGCCAGATATTAAGTTACATTTTTGTTATCTCTAACCTAATGTACATGATGGTCATAACAAATTTTAATACGATACAATGTTTTGTGCAAAAAGCGCATTACTGCACAGTTTTCTGATATTACATTTCAATGAAAAATATATTCAGGAGGAATTGTTTTGTTTTGCTGTGACCTTCACAGCCTCTCTTTCTTTTTTCTGATTATTGTTTTCTTTTGTCCCCTTTCCTCCTTCAGATGATACTCACCATTTTTATTTCCAGGGGTAGCATTGTTCACCTCCTTCAGTGCAGTGCCATTTCTCACCCACTGGTGAATAACAGAACACCTAATAGATAACAGATCCAAAGCTATTGTAATCAGGGAACCCAATACTATTTTAAGACTAAAATATTTTTTACGGTTTAACTGATGAAAGTGCCTGTCAAGGCGCGGTGATGGCTTCCCCATCCATCCCCCCTCAGCTTATTTCTATTTGCTGTCCTGCTGCTCAGGAGCAGCCTGGTGTTGTGAAATGAAGTTACATCCAGTATGGATTGCACTGGAAGTTCTCCTGCACAAACAAGACAATGTATCTGCACATCTCTGTCAGTTGAAAGGCGAGCAATTAATTTGTGCTGTAATTTCACAGGGCTGCTCTGTGCGCCCAAGGAGTTTACCATCTATAAATATTCTCAATAACTAATTTGTATCTAAAATTGGGCTTCGTTCCCGATGCCTAGAGCTTAAGACAGCCCCATCTGTTATAGTTTAATAGTAAACTCATCAGAAGATCTTTCAGTTTAGTGTTTTAATATCCCCCATTTGGCATTTAAAAGTACTACTGTCGGAAGGAGGAAAGCGGTGAAGCAGGCGTAGCAGCGCTGCGCCTGGAGCCAGTCAGAGCGCTCTGAGCGCTCAGAAGATTCCAAGGAAACTCCTCCCTTCTCTCCTGAAAAGCAAAAAAATCTCTTTGGCAAAGTGGAAAAGCAGACAGACTTTATCAATTGTACTATTTCAGGAGACCGAGGTGGGTTTGGATTTGGTTTTGGGTTTTTTGCGGAGTCTGCATGGAAGGAGTTTTGTGGGATGGCTGCAAAAGGGAGCTGTGTTGTCTGTGCAGGGAGCCTCACCTGCCTGTGCATCCTAGAAACAGCACTTCCCCGAACAACCTGGGTGTTATGGAACCAAAGGTGTATGTGGGAGGACAAAGGAAATTAAAGCATCAAGAAATTTTGCTTTCTGATAGCCTAAAGGTCTAACCATAAAATGCAATATGGCGACAACATAAATAAGTGAAGAAAGTGAGGGCTGGTAAAAAAAAAAAAAATAAAAAAAAATCCAAGTTCGTATTGTGGCTCTAGAAACATTTATATTTCCTCGGTGCAGTGAAAGTGAAAAGTGAATTTGTGGGGCTCTGCACCGAGTGGGTTCTGCAGGCAAGGAAATGGAATGGAGCCATCGTGCTTCCTCCCAGATCTGAAATAAACATTCAGCAGTAAAACCTAGAAGAAAATGAGTCTGACAGACTCATTCTCCCCTGCGTTTCCTGCCTCCATGTTTGCCAGGCCTCGTTCGGTGAAGCCAGGCCTTGCCCCCTGTGAATAAGGTTCATAGAGAAGGAAAGGCGAGAGGTCTAAGATGGAAAGAGAAGCGTGGCTCAGCTTCAAAATGTATTAATTAGTGAAGATTTGGGAAAATGATGCATTGCAATGTAAAAAATCAAGCTGTAGGTGTACTGTTACGATGAAACGAGTCCTAAAGTGGGGATAAATGTGATTATATTTTTACTGTGTAGTGTATAAGTCAGCCTCACAAAGGAGAGAAACCATAGTCTGGCGAGTTAACACACTCTTCTTCATCTTTGCCATGAATAGGAAGCAAATTCAAGTCAAAATACCAACGAGCATAACAGTTAGTTAGTTATCCTGGCTCTTCCAGGAGGGAGGATATTTCTACATAGTACAAGAATAGAGAAATCATACAGTTAAAACATGCAAATTACACATTGCCCCGCAGTGGTGATAAGTGGTTTGGGACTTAGCAGGGGGGCGACGAAAGAATTGCCATCTATGAGGAAGGGAGGGCTTTGGCAGTGCTGTGTGAGTGGGGCCACTGGAGTGTTTTGGGGCCAGTTTCTTCGGCAGGGACGAGCCCGTTGTGCTGCAGCCATGGCAAATGCTCTGGCAGCTGCCACGGTGTGTGGCTGCACACCCGCACTGTCGGCCAGAGGAGCGCGGGAGATTTGGCTCTGGTGGGATGTCAACCCACTGCCTGCGTGCAGTCTGAAGAGGAGGCTGAAGAGGTTATCGGTGTTTTCCACCGCAGGCTCTGGAGCACAAGAGGCTGAGCGTGGCGTGGTGGTGTGAGCACAGAAGGATGCAGGGCAGGATTTCTGTACTCGTCTTCTCAGCTCCGACACTGGCCCACGCTGTGAGCGGGACCGGGGCTCGGTCCCTCGGTTCCCCTGCGAGGGACTGAGCGTTGCCTCCCTGGCAGGGTGAAGTTGGCTTCGGTGCTGTAATTTCGCAGTGCAATCCACGGACCCCTGCAGGACTCCTCTTGGGTTCAGTCGGATTCACTCTGAGCTCAAGGGTCCCAGCTTGGCAGTGTGATTGCTGACTTGGGATTTTATTGAGGATGGGCAAGGTTTTCCCTGGTGTGCTGGTCTTCTGTGTCATGCCAGCCCTCTGGCAGGGCTGTGGGGCTGGGGTGGCAGTCTCCATCCTGCAGGCCCTCCACATCCTTTTGGGGAATGGGTCTGAAAGTAGACATGGACTAGCTCAGTGCTTCTACTCTCCCGTTCCTGAAAAACCTTGAAATTGCAGCTCCTTGCACATCCTACATCTGGTCACCCACACTTGTTTTCTCCCTGGGCTTTGGCAGGCCCATTGTCTCTCAGTTCAGCTGATTACTTTCTAGCCTGCTCCATCACTGCTTCTTCTGCTCTCCTGGTCCAACATCAGGCCCCGCATTCTTGCTCTTCTCAAGCACCATGGTTACAATCATCACCTTTCTTTTCACTAAGCCTTTGAAGCTTGTACATCCTTCAGTGAGCTTCTGCTCTGCACATACAGGTTATGTATTAATTGGCTTGCTTCCTTTCCTTAACTTCATCAAGGACTGGGCTTTTTTTTTTCCCCTCTGCATTCAGACAGAGAAAAATTGTCTCCTCTCATCTCATCAGTTTTATTTTGACTATTGCCACCACACCGGTCTTTACGTGTCCCATCTTGTTATCTGTCTTGAATCCGCATAGACTGGGCCTATCACTGAAATGGAAAGAAGGAAGAATACATGGAAACAATGAAGTAATAGTGGTCATCTCCAGGGCAGCAGCTTCAGCAAGCACGTGACCCGGGCGACCATCATCTTGATGGAGAGGGTGTTAGATATGGCTGCAAATGGGTTTTGTAGTCAGGAGTCTGGGGGATGGTGATGTCATAGTTCTGTGGACTCCCATCTGTGTGAGAGGGTTGATGTGGAAGGAAACATTTCTCAGCTTTGACCGTCAGCTTGTTGAGGATGGGATCATCCTCTTGGTTTGCTGTGTACAGTGTGCTGTGTAATGAAGCCCTGGCTGTGAGCCACCAGGAGAATAGTATTAAGAGTGATCACTACCATTGTAATATGTAAGATAAATTATGAAGGAGAACGGCTTAATTGTTTCTTTTATCCAAGCATCCTTGTTGAGAAATCACAGTGCTTACTTTTGTTACTGATAATATGTAACCTCATTCTACTCTCACTGAAGTTAATAGCAAAGGTTCCCAGTCATTTTTATTATTTTTTTTAAAGAGTCAGGTCTATTATGAGTAATTTCAAAATCAAATGTACTTTTTTGTCATTACGACTGTTCATTTTTGTGTCTCACTCATCATGGATGGTAAGATGAGGCTTGTAAGGTACTGAAACTTTGTGCCATTACAAGCCCAACCATCACTTTGACTAGATTCTGAAGAGACATATACATGTATGAATTTTCAGGAAAAAATAAACATATATGCAGCCTTGCTTGCATATTTCTTGATGAGTAATTAGAAATTACTCATTGCCTGAGTTGATCAACAGTGCAAATAAAATACAGAGCATCCACAGGAGGCAAATTTAGAGCTACTCAATTAATTTGGTTGCATGGGGTTTAAGTCAGGAAGGCTTTGGTCTCTACCTTGCTAGATCAGTCTCTTGGGCTGCATCTCCATCATTGAAACTCAGCAAAGCAAGGGAAGCTGGTGGAGCTTGTCTTTGGGCATCCATGGACCCATCGGGCCATTCTGGGTGAGCTGCAGTGGCGAGGTTTCACTCTCCATCCCCACGTCATTTTGTTGTTGGATTCCCATGGGTTAGAGACAGGGTTTATGCATTGGGTCTTTCAGCGCTGTGAGAAAGATTTTCCAAAAAGCTAAAAACCAAAAAAATTCGGAAAAAAATCCCATTTTTGCCAGTATTTAAAACACTTACAACACTGCATCATTCAAATGAGCTTATATATATAATTTTAGAAATGACTGTAGGTATTAGCCACAATACACTGCATTGTATACGCTGTTGCAAACTGTAGTAGTGACATAACGGGTTGTCGTACTTACAGTGCTAACAGTAGAGGTAGAGGTGGAATGATATGATGTTTTCCAGCAATTTGGGGCTGCAGAGGACAGCCACGGAACCGAGACTTTCAGCAGGAGGTCAAGTGAAAATGAAAGGGGAAAACCAGAGGGGAAATTGATGCTCCAAGGGTCTGCTGTGGCATTTTGTTTTGTTTTTTTTCTTTTCCTGAAACATGTGTTTGTAGCACAGTTGCACAGAGGATACTCCTGGAAGAGTATAAATTGCTTGTGTTTATTGCTTATAGCTGCTTTACAGCGCTCCTTGAGTGACAGGAACACCTATGCAATCTGGTGTGATGAATGAGCCAGGAGCAGTGAAGCTCTGACATTCCAGGGCAGAGCGCCTGCTGTAGCTTTGAATTCAGAAGCAATTATCATCTGATTAATTTTATTTATTTATTTAAATGACTGGAGAATTGCTGTGTTTTATCATTAGACTTGCTCCCACTCAAAAATTAAGCTAGAGCAGTTACTAGACAAAATCTAGCAACCTGCAAATTTGACACGTACCATTTGTTTTGAATTGGTGTTGTATTCTCCTTGTTCCTTTGCTGGTAGCCAGAGTCCCAGAAGAGAGCGCATATCAGGAGCATTATTTTAGATGTCAAGATCTTACAGGAAAACGAAGTTTGGAATTTGTTTTGAAAGAATGATAATAAAAAAATGCAGAGACCGAATCGGAAGGCTTTGTGTGTGGCTTTTTCGTTTCATTTTATAGTTGTCATACTACTTTAAACTGGTCTTTGCCGTCACAATAATTCATTAGCTGGTTTCCTTTGGTAGTTCCCTAAATCCGTAAGCCCTAGAGCTCCATGGCACTATTTGGTTTCAGAAAGCTTTGTTGCCTGGCTGCAGATTTCTTAAGTTGCTCCACTAAATCTCCTGGCCCAGTAATGAGCGTTTTCTACAGAAATATTTTTGCCACATGACCTAGAGGATGTGTTTTTAATAGAACTTGAGAGTTATGACAGTCATGTTCCATATTTTGCATTTCCATACAAACATAAAATGTAACCACACGTCTGCTTGGAAATCGGTTTGAAAATAAATATGGCAAAACTGAGAAAGGTTTTCTTAAGCAAATATAAGAGGTGTTTATCTGAAACATTATGGTAAAATGATTTCATGATGAAGAGTTTTTAAGTGGTTTGACTATGCAAGGCCTTATAACTCTGAGGAAAAACGTCTTTGCTGTGATTTTATTTGATTTGGTTCATGGGCAACTCAAGGAACTGTAATTGTGTCAGTGACCTGCTCCAGCTGAAAAGACTGTAGCGCAGTAAGATTGATTAACTGCTGGTTGAAAAAAATCCTAGTTTTCTGTTATTCTCTTGCTGCAGTCTTAAATATTTTATGGCAACACAGACAAGTTTGTGTGACGAATGTATGTTAAAATATTTCTGACATTGAATGCCGGAGCAAAAGTCATAAATATCTCTCCTTTTCATTTTCTTTAAATTACAGACGTATGAGTCTCTGTCGTAATTACACGTGCCAGTCAGAGATTTAAATGCATTACACTTTATGCACTTGACTTATGAAACGAACATTAGTCTTTGAGGAGGTGGGCCAAACCTGACACTTCCTCGTGTAGCACAGATACAGTTCGATTTATGCAGTCCTCCCTTCCTTCCAAATGGTTATTGATTACATAAATAAGTAGGTAATTTTTCTCTTTCAGAACTTTGCAGAAAACACTATGAATGAGCTCCTTGGCTGGTACGGTTATGATAAGGTTGAATTGAAAGATGGAGAAGATATTGAATTCAGGAACTACTCGGCAGACGGGGAAAGCCGCCAGCACATTTCTGTTCTCAAAGGTAATGAGACTTAATGTTTCTGTGTTCAGGCAAAGAAGGATTAATATCTCAACCTGTCTGAATTGGCGTGGACTGGGAAGTGTGTTCTGCTGCTTGCTTCGTGGTTGGTTTAAATAAAAATATCGGAGAGTCCCTTCTAGTACAAGGAAGCCAATAGACTACGGGGAAAATCGCTTAACAAAATTGCTGTCTGTAGGCACTTACTAACCTGTCTTCACAAATAATACCTTTTGTGAGTCAGTTAAAAGTCATTTACCTGTGGTACCAATGAACTGCTCACAACTGGAAAAAAGAAAGAGCACTTTCCGAGCTCTGTGGCTTTAAGGAACCCTTTTGCTTCCAAAACTAAGGCTTTTTTGCCTATGGCTTTTTGAAATGCTGAAAGATTTTGAGCTGGAATATTCACAGCACATGTGGGAATCACTGTGAATGTTCACAAAAGGCTCCTCAGGGATGTTTGTACCATAGTGTCTTCTGCAAGTGCTGCAGAAGTTCTCCAGGGGTGGAATTTGTTTGGGACAGTGCTAGATCTTCATGTAGTATGAGATAACTCAAAATGTGAAGGACGGGATCCAGTCTTTTTGTTCAGCCGTTCGGTTGCTGCCTTCTGACTCCGCAGCCACAGCAAAGGGGCAGGGACTTGCGACCAGAGTGAAGCGAAGAGTAGGAAATTGCTGCATCTTAACTTATCCAACAAGAGTTCCTCAAAGGTGAGGTAAAGAGAGGAAATTGCAGCAGCTTTTATGCTCCCGGACTGCCACTTATTCACTGCCTTTGTGGCCAGCAGGGTTTGGGTTTTCTTTCTGAAGGCCAGCAGCAGTGCTGTATTCAGAGAGTGTTACAATGAGTACTGATACCAGAGACCAATTCTGAAGTAGAGGTGGCTAGAAAAAAGGTAGAAAAATTAGAGGTAAGGTGAAACAACCTAATTGTGTTAAAATTGAACGTTTGCAGCTTGTTAGTTCTATAGTGACATTGGTGATGAATATTTATTTTTCATTGAAAATACAATGTCATTAAGCCACCTTTGAAGAAACTTGTTCCTATGCAGTAATGCAATTAATTTATTTATGTTTTAATAAATAGATCTTTTATTGAATGATTTGTGGCTCCAGTCTATGCTTGATGAAATTTGTGACATTTTTTTTCTGTAGACACATGATACAAACCATATGTTTTATGTACCAAACAAAGATGTCGAATACTCGTGCCAGGTAGAAACTTTTGGTGTATGCAGTCTGTGGGAGGGAAAAAAGTGTGTTTCTTTTTCTGAGAGATGGGAGGAGAGGGAATAATAAGAATTAAGTCCTGCCCCATAGCTAACTGAGGTGCATTAGAGAAATTTCTACAAATAAGAATCCTGAGGTGATTTGGGATTAAAGAATTAGAATAATAACTGTCATCATTTCATGCACACTTTGCTGTAATTTCAATATTTTGTTCCTTTCTTTAAATCCTTTCCATTACTACTACTGCTACTAGTATTACTGATAGAGAATTAGGAATTCTTTTATTTTTCAGTGTATGCTTCCTGCATGGGTGAAGTCACAGTACACTGAGTGTGATGACCATGCAAATGGTGGACATGAAGGACACGAATAGGGTATCATTGATTAAATCAGGCATACTAAGGATATATATTACAAAATAATCTCACCTTTAAAAAAAAAAAGTATAGTTGTGTTTAGTGTGAGTTTGATTTATTAAAATGGAGCATTTCTGAAGAATACTGGAAAGTATCCATATTTTAAAAGGGAAAATATCTGGGGAGGGTTGTGCACTCTTCTTCTCCGTATTAGGGAGAAGTAATGTATTAGGGTAAGTAATTTAATGAACGGATTGGTGAAAGTATGGAGGGGCATTTAAGAAAGATATTTGTCATACTGTACAATGTGTTCTTTGTGTTTTACAGAAAATTCTTTGCCAAAACCAAAATTACCTGAGGACAGTGTTATTTCACCGTACAATATAAACCCAGGCTACCCAGGGCTTGCCACAGGAAATGGACTTTCAGACTCACCAGCAGGGTCGAAGGATCACGGGAATGTACCTATTATTGTCCCATTAATTCCACCACCTTTCATAAAGCCACCAGCAGGTAAATCCTAATGAACATTTCAAAATGGTAACTGTCATTGACACGTGTCCTGAGATTGCTAGATTATGATGTCATTTTAAGAGAGCTGATTACAAAGTCTTTAAAAACCAGTCACAGGGAACTTTAAGACCATGGGAGAGTGACTTTTTTGTTACTATTCTTGAAAAACTTCTGAAAACGCAATGACAACAGACCTGTGCTGCTTGTGACACTTTGTGTGCTGAATTATATTCTCAGCATTTCAACAACCTCTGCTTTTAGGAAAAAAAAAAGAAAAAGATTTTGTTTTGATGAATAAAGCCTTTAAATAAATTAATGGAAGATGATTAGATTAAAAATAGGCTACATGAAGGAAATGGCAAAAGAGACAAAGCTATCAAATCAATATCATGTCTTTATATCAGGTTAACAAGCTCATCCTGGGAAAACTGTCTCTTGATTCTCATTGAAATCCCTGACCGTTGTCTCTTGAGGGTTTAATATGATCTTGACTCTACCCAGGAGACTGTACTGAGATGTTTTACATTTTCATTAGATTTTTATCAGGAGTGATTTTATAACATGCCATTCCTCAGAGTTTGCGTGAAAAATGATTTATTCCACACTGTGTGCTGCTTACCATAATCTGTGAAAGTAACTCTTATGGCTACACCAGGGTGATTAATTGCTGTGTTATTGTTTACTGCTGTACACAGTGCAATAATTGGTGAATGTAGGTAGCAGCAGGCTCAGTCCTGCTTCTGTGGATGTCTCTGGGTGTTGTTCTGGGTGCTCTTGGGTGACCGAGGCGCTGAGGAGTTCAGGGTGACCTGCAATACCTTCCCGAGAACAGGAGCTCGCCGCACACAGGGAGGCAGCTTGGCTGAAGAGTCCCCATGGGCTGTGAGGACGCTTCTGCAGAGGCAGAGCAGCTTGTAGCATCGGGTCCCAGGTGTTAGATGGTCACCTCTGCCCTTCATTGCATTGACTAAAGGTAACTGTAAAATACCGATTGGTCCAACAAATTGTTTGCCTCTTGACAGTCACGTGAGAGAGTAGAGTTGCCCCTCTCAAATTATTTTTATGCCACTGAGTTTTATCTCTAAAGAAGTATACTAATATGCTTTGAATAATTTTCAAATGTTACTCAATATGCATTCCCTGCCAAAGACTTTTCATCTATTTTATACGATATTTGCTAATTACCAAAGCTATTTGGGCCCATTCCTGTAGCCTTTACACAGCTAAAGATCTCGGGCCATATGGGCTGGATCCTCAGCTGTTGTTGATTTGGCCCTAAAGCTTTAATCAAGGGCTTGTGCCATCCCAAGCTATTTTCTCCTCCAATCTGAATCATGAATGAATCCAGAATGCTGAATTTGTGGTACACGAACACAAGGCTATAACATGCATTGTGCAAACTGCCAGAGTTGCTGGATTTTTATGACATCAAACAAGCAGGAGGAGATGGAACTATGAAGTAGAAAAACAAATTACTGCAACAGTAGTTAAGTGGACGCAGGGGAACCTTGGCCAAGTCAACTGCCTTCTGTTCTTTGCCCATCCACCTACCACGTGTGATCCCGTGTTCAAATGTACTGCTAAGGGTAATGTGCAGAGAAGGCTTTTTGGAAGTATTTCCCCAGTTTAGATTTTTATTTCAATAATTCATAATCGTTGTTTTACTCATATAGGGGAAATGAACGCATAGTCTCTGCCTCCTTTGACTTTATCCCATCATCAGTAATGAACGTGAGATTACTATGACTTCTGAGCAAATGAGCATATTTTTCTCACCTTTATTTTAGAGAGCAAAGTTTGGGAGGACCGGAGGGGAAGGAGAATCTTTGTGGGATTTGCAATAAGCATCGGTAGAAATTGTTTTGTTTTATCTTAGGGCGTAGGTGCCCTAGTCATGATCACCCCAAAGAGCCTGGCAAGAAGCAACTGGTGAATACAAGTAGAAAAGGGAGTACAAAGGAGCCAGGAGAACCAGCATGCGAGGCAGTGGTCTTGGCACTGCACTTTGACAGCGTTTTGTGGGCACTACATCAAAGTAGAAAACTTCAGAGTGATAGAAAGCCAGACAAGAGTAACTCTGGGGATGTTTTCTCGGAGCCCCTCACAAACACAGGGGGTGACTTTGGAAACAGCACAAAGGTACTTCTATGTAAGTACCTTCTATGTAAGGCAAATGAAAAAGATTCACATAATTAATTGCTGTAGCTGAAAATCAACATTTTCAGCATGGAAGAGAGACAGGCTATGACTGACCTGCCACAAGAACAGAAGCAGCTTACATTTGCTCGGGTTGATAAATGAAGAAATGGGACAGAAGGGAGAGGCAGAAAGAGTCCAAGAGAAAGCTTCAAGGTTAAAATGGTGGGCAGAGAAAGGGATCTTTGCAGCACAGTTTGAACAGATGTGCATGGAACAAGGTTACATTAGAGGCCAGAGAAAAAACTAGGTAGTGATGCACTGCAGTGATTGAGATGCTGAGAATCGGGATGAGTCCAGACTTGTACATGGATGGGGAAAGCTTTTAGATATTCTACAGGAGAAAAATCTACAAGATTTAAATATAGCTCAAAAGAGAGTGCCCACAGATGAAAATGATATCTAAATCATGAACCTGAAGGACAGGAAAGATGACGGTGTGGTCCACCGATATTGAGCAAATAGTATGGAGTGAGCTCTCAGGGAGAAATTATTAAGACTTTAATTCTTGCCATATTGATCTTGAACTGAAGGGTCAGCACCAGTAAAGAAGTGTCAGAGAGACAGGCTGAGGTATTCCTTTGGACAGGAGAGAAACGGTCTGGAGAGCGTAAGCAGATCCAAGAAACAGTCACAATGAGTTATTAGTTGAATAATTTTTTGCAGATAAGAGGGAGAAGAGAAAGAGCAGAGCATGGGGAATGCTCACAGAAGCCTGAAGGGAGAAGTAGGAAGGATACTCTGCAATGTGCACTGATGTAGCCGTTGCAGAGGCAGAAAAAACACCGGGGGAAGACAGAATCAGGAGGCCAAGGGAAACAGGATTTCCAGGGAGCCAGATATGATTCTTGGTATCAGAAACAGCTACCAGCTTGAGGAGGACGAGGAAGGAGTACTGGTCCTGAACTATGTCTAGAAAGCAGTCATTGAAGATTTCAGCAGATTAGGTCTACCTTGAGCATGCTGGAAAACTTTGAAGTGTCCTATCTGCACTCATATTTTGTATGAACAGGCTAACACCTTGAACAGTTAACAAAATTTCCTTTCCCCCTCCCCCCCCCGCTTATTTCACAGTAAAGTGTTTTTTTTTTTCTTTTGAAAACCAAAAAATTTTGAGCAGTCTGACTAAAATTTTATTTCCAATCTGTTCAGCTTTCTGTTTTAGTCAAGTGAAATATTAGGTAAAAATTTGCCTGTACTATCCTGGAATACATTAGACCACTACCTGGCCAAATATAAACAGCTCCAATAAAGGCACTCTCTCCTTGCCATATCTCAAAATTACACCTGAAAAAGGCTGACTTAAACACACGGGCCCTATGTGATGCACTGACCATCTACAGACTCAGGTTACGGCATGTCAGTGGAGGATACTAAGTCCAGTCATGGGAAGCCTCGACAAGAAGGATCCCAGTTTGGGATCCTGGAGACTGTTTGCCGGATCACTCCACTGACCTGCACTACCAGGCAGATAGACCATGCTCAGGTGGTGCCAAAATCAAAAGGGGCTTTGTCAGTAAACATCAGCCATCCAACCTGCACCTGGGAGCAAATGAAAAGTTAGTGCAGCCTCCAGAGAGTTGGTGTAATAGTCTCTTTGTGGCTGATAACCATACATGGCCACAGCAAGCTGGTAGCTACGTTTAGTGCCAGCAGCAGATTCTGAGTGATCTTCAGAGTTAGTCTAAAGTACAACCCGTTGTGACAACCTGGTACTAAGATTAGTTCTTCTTGGTGTTGGAACATTGTTATTTTTTACACAGCAATGTAAAGAAAGTTTTTGGTTGTTTTTTTCAGTTAAACAAATTACATAGAAATAGCAAGAAACAGAAAAGCAATAGCCGGGAATGATCTAGAAATAAAAGTCCCACCGCAGTTGTGCAGGGTGTACGGCCATAGTATGCAGCCATCCCAGCTGTTGTTCTGCAGCCCGTAGCGATAGAGTCAGTCTGAGAGGGCACTTAGGGTGACTCTGCCCCTTTGCTCAGACAAGTTTGGATGGCTGTTGTTACATGGGATGAAGGAGGGCTAAAATCAAGGCTAGTCAAAGAAGAATGCAAAAAATTCTTTCAATGCAGGTGAGAACATGCAGCCTCCTTCCCCTGGCACCTGCTGGAGGCTATGGTCTCTCAATTTCCCCGTTTTTTTAAGAGCGCTCTTTGGTTTACTTTCTCTTGTGATCCCCATGGCAGTGCCTCGGTAGGGGTGGTACAACTGCTGGTTGGTCTAGCCCTTGAGCAGGGGTGTCGGCAAAACCCTTCCCTTTCCTGCCTCCTTCTGTGTCCCAGTGATGCACAGAGTACATCGGCTGTTCTAAGCACCCCAAAAAAGAACCGTCTCCCTGCTGTGCTGTGCTGCGCTGCGCTGCGAGGGGAGCTCACTGTCAAGGAACGTGGTGGAAGGGGAGGCAGAGAGGGTGATACCGTGCTGTTGACTGAGCTTTCCACAGGGGAAAGAATTACAAGGGAAAAATAATGCTCCCTCCCAGGGTTTTCACAAGATAACGAGCACATTTGAGAAAGCAAAAGGGATTTAAATCCTCCAACACAGAGATCAGTGCCTCTACATAATGTTTGGTTCAGTGACTTCCAAATGGTAACAATTGGGGTGGTACCAAAAGTTATCAGAAACTGGTGAAAGTGAAGGAGGAATGTGCTGGAGGAACTGTATCTGGTGAGGAAAAATGTCTTAAAGGAGTAACAGAAGCATTTCTCGTTACTGAGTACCTTGTAAGGTAGGCCTGTGACCTAAGTTAGCAAGGAGATGTCATATTCAAATACTAAACCGAGTAATTAGGTATTTTATAGAAAGGAACGAGTGATTTTGTGTCTTATGGCTTAACATAACTTTAGAATTAAAGTTTACAGGATTTTTTTTTTGTAAATGTAAGTGCACAGGAGTAACTTGGTGCAACATGTGGGATTAAGCAGAGCCCCTGCCCTACGAACACTCTGGAACCTCTCTCAATATCTAAATTGTGTTGGAGGAATCTGGAAGCATAAAAGATGTTTTAACTGGTAGTTAGCAGGGCAGTAAAAAATTATTTCCAAGATCATCTGTCTGAATTCACAGAGGAATTGGTTCTATGACTGCATTACCAAGAAGTCTGATTCCAGGCAGGACCCAGTGGCAATTTTCCTTAAATAAAGACCATATTATCAGATCTAATTAAGCCTATATATTGAGGAGACTTTCATTTTACTACACTCTGTATCCCGCTTCAGCATTTCCCAAAGCTTACTCCAGTTGCTGAACAGCATTACAATTTCTCTAACTGCAGGTTTAGCTCTATAATAAAGACTGCTGCAACAAATCCTATAGTCACTACTCTTCAAATTCATTCTCTTGTTTTCAGTTTGAAATATCATCTCATTTACGCTGATCGTAGGGTTATTAGTGCCTGTGTTTTAAAATGTCAAGGGTTGCCAGGATGCCTGCCCCATCTAGCCCACTGTTGATGTCTTTTGCTCTCTGTGGAGGGCCAAGTGTTTCCTTTGTGCTAAAAGGAAAATCACAAAGTCCACGTATGCACTTTAATAGCATATATTCAAAATACACAGGGAGTTCCCCCCCTATTAGCTGAAATAGGTGTTTTTTTGTTTGCGTGTTTAAAACCTGCCTAAATGCCAGCTTTTATTTGTGTTGTGCATCCAGTCCTTACTGAACTATGCATGAGAATGTGCCTCAACTCATGCATAGAAAATGTAGGCAGGCCGTGGTTCCCCAAAATGATTTTTTTAAAAGGAGCTGGGACACTTTGCATTATTGGCAGAGTAGTGAACTTCAAGAGACTGGTCCTTAAAAGGAAGCACATTGTAGAGCCCCTGAGGTATTTTCATAGCAGTGGTTGCAGCAAGCTTTCTGTTATCATCCCTGTTTTTAAATTTTCCTCTTGTAATTACTTTTTCCAAGGTACTTTTTGTACCTTAGGTTTGTCACACACCCCATCTATTTATTTAGAGGATCGGCGCTTAAGTACTATCGCAAAGGGGGTCTGCAGCAATGTTCAGGAGTTTTGTTTGTTCATTTTTTAGTTTGAGGTTAATCAGATAAAGCTTCTTGGATGTAAGAAAAATGACTGTAATGGTGTTTCTACCTTGCTTTGGATCATCAGCCTCAGGAACTGCTTTGGGGTGAAAAGTCCAACCCAACAAAAGTCCAACATGCTACTGGTATTTCTTCAATGGCAAGCTGGGGTTTCAGGAGGGGCAGGCGAGTAACTTGGAATTAACCATTCTGAAATTCTGGTAGGTCCCAATGGAAACAGTGAGCCCTTATTGTTAATACTGCAGATTCTAGAGTCAAGTTGAGATCTAATGTCTTTAAAAAGGAAGCTTTGCAGCTTTTCATTAGAAAGTAGTAGTGAAAGCAACTAAAATATTTAAAGATGTATATCAGTGGGTTAAGCACAGTTCCCAGCGTTGGGTAAAAGGGTTATTCTAGCTCCCCTCAAAACCCCTGAGATCCAAATTGCCTGTGTGACGGGATGGGACTCAACAAAGAGAAAAGAAAGGAGAAAAGAAGAAAGCAGTAGTGTGGCGACGGGGCTGCTGATAGCTGTGGTGGAAGGAAACTCACATGCCAGGAAGAGATGGGCAGTGGGGAGACATCGAGGAGGGATGGGGTGCCAAAATATTTTCTGTATCAGATCACAGGTACAACCACAGCCAAGGCAGAGGTATCACACAGGCTCACTCAGTCCAGCGGACGTACCCTTTAAGATCTCAGTCCCAAACCCTGGGCCCATGTGGTATTCTTTCTGCACAACAGGACTTCTTCAGTACTGCAGTTGGGCACCTTCAGGAGTGGTATTTTCTTCTTGCTAGAAGAGCTGAGTATCTTGTGCTGAATTTCTTGCAAGGAAATGTGGAAAGTAAGGTTTTGGAGTACTTGTCCAGGGATCATCATCATCTGCAGGATTAGAGTTGTAGCTGCATTTAGTTTCACCCAAATTCTTGAAACTGGAGTTAAAGTTGAAAATGCGTATTAGTTAGTTCAAAACAGTATTAGTAGAATATTGGAACCTAAAAGTTAGTAAACTGCTCAGGATTTAACTCCAGAATTGTAGGGATTTTAGGATCATCCAGCTAAACACTGTAGGCCATGCTGGTTTTCTTAGTTAAAGGGACAGAGCTGTACATGATGGATTGACTCTGTTGTAGCTGTTGCCTTCCTTCTCTCCCCCCTACCTCTCCAAATTATTGTTCCATATAAGATCGATTAGTCTAAACTGCTGCTCATTGGGCTTAAGAGGAACAATTTTCTGCAGCTCCTTCACACTGGTTTGAAAGGAAAAAAACAACCAAGCATTCTGCTTAATTAAGACCTAAAGAGGCGGTGCAAACTTTTGATGATTAATTGAAGCATGCTTTAGACTGATGCATATTTAGTTATTATAATGTGATAATTTTATCTTGTTATACAAACTGCTCCCTTTGGGAACATGATTTAACACTGCAAACATTCTGTGTTTATTGCATTGTTCATTATGAAAAATACACAGGCTAAAAACCACAAGGAGATGTATCTGAGCACTATCTGTGCGGTGGGTGCAGGGAGTACTTCTTCAACCTGTAATGACATGACCCAGGGGCAGAAAAACATGGTATTGGAACTCCCACAATAGCTCTCCCTATGAAGAGTTGAGTACTCAGAAAAGCAGAGGCTGGAAATTCAGATCTTGTACTGTATGTGTAAGGAATATGTCTTTCTATTACCTGGTGTAATTATGGAAGACAGCGGTATGGATGTTCTGCTGAAAACTCTTCTGTGACTATTCAGTTGTCTCTCTGCCAGCTCCTCTTTGTCTCACCTGTGTGAGTACCCACGCTCCCTGTTGTAAGTGTGACGGATCCGAGAGCATGCTAAGCACATTGCAAGAGCAGGTCATAAAGTCGCAAGCCCAGATGGGAAAAAAAAATGCAGTTATTAAAAAATGTTTTCTTTCACTTCAAAATTATCTGTACCAGGACTTGCAAACGTTATTTTCGTGCTTTACAAACATGTGTCAGCCTAGCTATGTGAGTCCTGAAAGTGATGGTCAGGGGTCGTCATCAGAAGAGCTGCTCCAGCGAACGCTCACATGATGGACACCAACCTGCTGCCAGGGTGAGCTCACGTTGCTCCAGCAGATACGCTCAGCTAGGCTGCCAGCAAAAGTTTGTCTGTGAGCAAAGGAGGGCATTGCCGATGTAGTATACTGATGTCATTACTTAGTGCAGACCCAATCAGAAAAAGATTAGAATAAAGATTCAGGACAGATAAGTGGTCTCAAACTACTGGATTTGAAATTCCCCGCTTCCTTGCTTTCTTGTTGCAATAGGTTCTTCTTGCTGAGTGCTCTAGGGATGGGGATTTGATACATTTTCCTGAAAGGAGGACAAGAGTCTGGTAAAGTGATTTTTAAAGAATTTGGCCTTACGAAACAAAGGTCTGTGAAAAAGTGAGAGGAATCTCATCTTGAATGGAAGATTTGAATTGCTGGTTTTGGATTATTCCAGTTTGTGTTTAGCAGAAGACAGTAATTAAATCACCAGCCTTTGGCTTTCCTTATTTCACAGAATCTTAATTTTTCTTTTTTTTTTTATACGTTATCACTTCCCACTGCTGTGGATTGTGACGGTAGAAATACATGGACTATTACTTCTCTGTTAATGTTGCAGTCCTCTTGTTCAGTCACTAAACTTAAAACACTGTAATAAAACAATGCTGTTAGTTATTTTTACAACTTCTTTTCGGATCTCTACTGCAACCAATGTGAAGAAGGAAAGCACCTGATCAGGTTTGGAGCTTCATCATTGTCCCCAGCTGTCATCCATACCCATAAGGCATGGCTTTGGTCCTTCTCTCTGCTATTCGTAGCTCCACTTGAAGCTAAAAGAAAGGGATTCATTTTAGAGCAAATCTTCCTCGTGCTAGGCTCCACAGGGCTCTTGTTGGTGGTCCACAGGGAATTAGTTGCATGATATCGGATGTTTTCCTTTTTTCACCTGATGAATCGCATTACAAGCAGAGTTGCATCAAAAGTGTACTTGCGCAAACCTACACCTGATGGAGCAACGGTGACTTAAAAGAGACGTATTAGTGTACTGTTCCAGGAAGCGCATGCTCTGAAGTACTGTTGTTTCCTGGCTGCTTTACGTGGCTATACTCAGCTAATCCCTTTGTAGCCATGTTCCCGAGTCTTTTAAATGGAAAGGCATCTAGTTTTATTGCTGCTGTTACTATTAAAAGGACTATATTGCATATGACCATTCTTTGATGACTGAGGGAGAAGGGAGTTGAAGAGAGAAATAATTCAAGTTCTTTTTATTTAGGCAGACTCTTTCTCTCCCTTTCTCCCTTCTTTCTTTCAAAATGATGAACATTTTGATTAATATTGATGATGCCTTCTGGATATCAGCTGTCTCTTCCTGGACGTGCAGACAGCAGCTGGAAGTAGTTTGTGGACCATTCTCTGCTGTTTTATTGACTATCAGATCCACGGACCACAAGTGAAGCAATGCTACTTCAAAGGATTCCGCATGAAGTGGTGGTGGAGTTCTGCTGGTCAGGGCATGGACAGACAACAACTTGACAGAGTAGGTGCCTCTCCTTCTCCTCTCCTCTTCTTGCCAGGGACTTAGAGAAGTCTTTAGCAGAAGGAGGTGGATTGAGCCTTTCTGTCTTGCATAACCTCCTACAGAGATGTGTAATGCACCTTTTCCACGTAGATAGTTGTTGCTGCTGCTGGGATGCTGTGTAACTGAAAAGGGATGATTTTGTGGTCTTTCTCATCACCCATGGGAGACAGTTCATGGGTGTCAGTGAGCAGGGAGTTGAATGGTAGCTGTGGTGCTTCCCCTGTGAAGACAGGCATGAAAGCCCCTGAAAATCCCAGTGGTGGAGCTCTGTGCTTCTCCTTAAAAACTGTGCCCCAGAAGCCAATCTGCTTCAAAAAGAAGTACTCTAGCACCTACGTTGCCAGTGAACTCTCTTTCAGCTCTGTAATTTTTTTTTGCCATTTATGACAGTTACTCTTGCCAGAAATGAAGGCTATTATAAAGGTATCACTGGTAGATCTTCTATTTTCCAGAGAAAAAATACTTATCAGTAGGAGAGTGTATGTTGCTGTTATCTGAAACGAGGTTGCCGTCTGTTTCCTTTGGTTTGCAGGACTTTCTGTTGTCCTGAGACGTTCAAAGGGGTAAGTTCAGTCTGCAAGGAATCGGTTTGCTATGGTGCAAAAGGAGCGGACACCTTTGTCAAAGCTTAGCACTTCAGATGGCTCAGGATAAAAATGGTGGGAAGAGCTCTTGGGCTGTGCTGTAGTAGTCAGCACCCTGGGCAAGACTGGTCCGGAGGGAAGGCTGTGACAGCACCACGCAACACCACCGTAACAGCCCTGTGGTCCCATGCGCCTGGCTCAAGGACAGGCTTCTTCACCCTATAGGTGGCTAGTGATAATTTTGGCCAAAATGTTTTGATTTCCCTTCATGTTCAGTATGTGAAAGCATTTATAATATTGGCAAATCCCACTCTAAAGGGTAAGTGATAAAATATATTAAACGCAAATCTGTGTTGTAACTTAGCCTTAAATATAGGTTTCAAGGTAGACAGTCTGATTAAAACTAAAAGGTCATTATTTTACATTGTACAATTTTATTTGTAGCTATAAATCATAACACAATTTGTGGAAGGAAAAAAGTTATTAAACTGGCAGTATTTATTCCGTTAAGGTGAATAAAATGCAGCACGTAGTTCTGAGTTATGATAGCCGGGGAAAGGAGCCAAATCACTCTGCTAAAAATTAGTTTGCCAATAATTTTACAGAACGATGACAGCGTAGCTTCAAAAACAAATCCTTTATAGGGAAATGGGATGGCTGCATGACAGACTCTCTGAGCTATGAATTCTCCACAGCTCGTGGACCAGGAACTGCTTTAACAATTAGTCTTCAGGGATTATTTTTTTTTTTCCAGAAGTTAGACAATGGCTGCTGTCTGTAACTGAAAGGTCACGCTGTGTTATAGACTGGACATAAGAACTGAAGAATTCTGAGTTTTAAGTCAGAAAGATTCCTGCTAACTTACTGTCTTGATCTGTTTAGGAGGCTTAACTATTCACTGCCCTCGTCTGTGAAGCTGGGGTGGGAGTGATGAGCACACAAGGATATTGCTAGCACTTTAGCAATAAGACCTGTTTGGTTTTTTTGTTTGTTTGGGTGTTTTTTTTAAATTACATGGCAGAAGGCATACATGCCACATTCGTAACACATGTTAGAGAAGAGCTCGAAAGAGACTCGGGAACTCTGTCTGAATTGAAATTTGACTGATGAGCATAAAGACCGGAAAATAACCCGGCAGACTTTACCACAGTGCTGCATCTTCCTTCCTGGTCGGGTTTGTGTTTCTGTGACTGCTGTATTCACAAAAAAGCTCCCTGTTTTGTACGCTAGTCATTATTGTGAAACAACACTGAGAAGGGGTATTTCATGGTTCTTCTTATTTGGAAGAGGGTTCTTGTTAGAGGCCCGCCTTGGTGCAGTACCTTCTGGGGGTGTTTTATCACCAGCTTGCTGAGCAGAACATCTCAGGGGCTCACTACAACAGACTGTAAGTAACAAGAACAAAGCAGCAATACTCATTAAGCCTCTAGTCTTGGTTACTCGTTTAATAAAGAGTTGTGCGCTCTTAAACATGCTAAAGAGCTCTCGAGATTTCCAGTGCTTTTCAGCAATGCACCATTTTTTAAGCTAATAATCTTTTCCAGCCATCTTAGAAGCTTTGCCAATCTGCTGAGCCTGGCTGGCACAGGTCACTGGCTGCCTGAGGACAAAGCTGGTGGTCGCAGGCATGCACAGTTCTGCTCTCAGACAGTGAGGATTTAGAAATAAGATGAGCCGGTGCTGGTAGTATCTAAAAGTAAGCGTGCAGATGTCTGAGGAAGGTGTTTTCATCTCGTGTAAACATTGTTCTTATATTTTTATTGTAGAAGATGATGTGTCAAATGTACAAATAATGTGTGCCTGGTGCCAGAAAGTTGGAATCAAGCGCTATTCCCTGAGTATGGGAAGTGAAGTGAAATGCTTCTGCAGCGAGAAGTGCTTTGCAGCTTGCCGAAGAGCATATTTCAAGAGAAACAAGGTAAGAGAAATAAGGAAAGATGTAACCTACATAGACATAGTTTTAATCAGGCCCAACCTGGGTCTCATTTAGCATCTAATAGAAGCTCTTTTCTTTTGTTTTCTCTGTCTCACCTAGACCCTCCACTTTCCATCTGTATTGTCTGTTGGACTGTCAGCCCTTTACTAACCCTGTTTCTTTCAGTTTCCTTCAGCTCAATGCTTGGGTTTTGTGAGAGTCAGGGAATTTAAACACTAATAAGCAGTAAAGTAAGAGTCCCAATTTGGCCCTAGAGTCCCAGGATACTTGCTGCATATACACAACCAAGAGGGGGAATCATGAAAATAGAGTAGAGGAGGGTTGCATGTGGCAGTGTCACTAAGTCCCATGACGTTGGGATCATGGCTAGCGAGTAAACACTTTTAGGGCCTAAGTCTAGGTCCTGTCACAATAGCGGATATCTTCCCGCTGCTGCTAGTGAGCTCTAGTTTCATCCTTTTAAAGTGTATGATTACTAATAAATTATCATTGCTGCAAAATTCAGAGACTATACAAGTTTTGGGTTGGGGTAAGCAGTGTTAGAACATCTAGAGTCACATGAAAACCCCTCCTACTCAATTTAATTTTAACTCTGTCTAAAATTAGAATGCAATCCTAATATTGAATGTCTACAAAAATTGCTGTAATCACTGAAGTACAGTGCCTGAAAATGTCCCCTAGGTTACTTCAGCAGCTGTTTCTGCAGCAGAATGTGTGCTATGTCATTTAAAGGAAAATAACGAAGGAATGCTCCAGCATTTTTAGTTGTTGAAAAAGTAACTGTGTCCTTTCAGTTCTTAATAGTGTGAGTCTTTGGGTAGCCTTTATTGTCTTAGAAATATCTATTATTCATAGAACCCTTTGCATTTTGTTTTTATAAATGGTACCATTTTCCCTCATGCTACAGAACATACAAAGCCTGTCAAGTTCAAACTGAATTCAGGTCTCTAAATCTGGTCTTTTACATCTGTGGTAATAACAAATAAGTACATATGGATCCTAGATTCAGGACATAATGTTATAGCAAATCACCCTCCTTTATGAATTTGGGTCACATCATCCTGCCAAAAAAAAAAAAAAAGGAAAAAAATGCCTGAAGAATTAGGTTGCAAAAATCAGTAGAGTGGAATTTTAGTGGCAGTCTTGGAGAATCAAGCTCATAATATCTGCTGAAGCAGACAGGCAAGTTAAAGTCACATGAGTCTTCTGCGAGGAGTGGTGTTTACATCATCTAGAAAAAGTGTAGAGGATGGAAATACACGCTCCTCAGATGCTCCTCATTTGAAAACAAGTTCTCATGGATGTATGTGTATGTGCACACATGCGTGTTTATGCACATGTAGTTCCCTGTGCCTTACAATGTGTAAGACTTTCTGGGGTGACAGGATCCAGATCACTGTCAGCTGATGCTCCTGTGACTTTCAGTCACAAATGTACATGGGTGAGATAGTTCATAGCAATGGAGGCATTGTCAGTGGTCCTAGTTAGGTAGTTCTGTATGTCCAGCAGTGATGAGTACCAGATAATTTGGGAAACCTTGGGGAGGCAGATGAACAACAACCAGTGCGTGGTGGATTCTCCTTCATCTACAGCTTAGATGCTGAAATAGGAGGTTTAGATCCCTTTCTAAATCAAAATAAATACATGTTAATATAATGCATAGGTGTACTTCAACCTTCTGCTAACCCACGAGTAGTAGACTCAGTAATAGTTTATGGCCATGAATTCAATCAGTTGGGCAATATATGAAAAAGTTCCCTTTTACCTGACTTACAATTTATCACCCATGTGCTTTGTTGGAGGCCTTCTTGTCCTTGTATTATGAAAAAGGATGAATTAGAGCATCTCATTCCCTCTGGTTCCCTTTCCTACACCTCTGTTAACTCCTTCTGGAAGCTAAAAGGTGCTGAATATTTCCATCCAGAAGGCTCTCTGTATTCTTTATACTGTATATATCTAAATAACAATAGGTGTTCCTAATATTTTCATATACCATCATGTCTCAGTGAAGTGTCCTATTCTTCACTAAAGAAGTTGCAAATTAACAAAATGTCATATGGGAGGACTTGGCAAAACGTGGCAAGATAACGTATAATTGATAATATGTTGGTTGCTACATTGGCTCCGCTTCAAAGCTAAGCAAGTGAGTCAGATTTTCTTCCTCTTTGCACCTATGGAATCTGGAATTGCACAGGATCTGACCCAGCAGGGGAAATCTGGAGCTGCTCCTTGCATGTGCATTTATGGCATTAGGTGATCTGAGGACAGAATATTTAGGAAATTCTGCTGTTAAATTAAGACAGGTACAGTAGAAATCATCAGACCCTCATGCTTCTTAAGTTGCACTCCACCTGTTGGTAACAGAGTGGAGTCTTGAGGAACAGGATCAAAGGAAAAGGCTGCAATAGTTTCAGATTTAACCACTGACCTCTAATCTGTTGTTACTAGTCCGACAGCATACCTGTCTTCTCCATGAGTCTAATGCTTATTTATGTATTTGAGAAATTATGCCACTCTACACTTTCTCATTTTTCAAACAGAGAAGTAAAATAGTCACGTTTCACCTGCCTTATGTATGTTTTAAACAGCGGATCTCCGCAACAATATAGTGTTGTATTACATTAAATATGTACAGCTGCTGCATTTCTGGGAGCTGATAGGACTTTGTGGTCACTTCATTTCAGGCTTGAATTTCCTAATGGATTGTGTTAAGCAGTCTTCCCTCCCTCCCCTAGATAAGAAATGCTGTAATAAGCACTTGCTTAAAATGATAGGACTGTTTAAACAGTAAAGAATAAGTCATTGCTAATGTCTCAAAACGGCACTAGGTAATGCTGCAAATTATCCATCCCTGAATGCCAATTGCTGTGTTCAGAATTAGGATTTTTGTCGTCATCTGATAACCAAATGCTCTCCCATACACAGGGCAGATGTGGGCTGAAGCGACACATGCCTGTGAATTCCCAGCTGGGAGAAGGCTAGGCATGAGGCTAATGGAGAGCAAAGAAAGTGCTCAAAAAAAGCCCCAGCTTAGGTGGGCACTGAATGCTCCCAGCCTCTAACTCTTTCCCAGCCCTCTCCCACAGTCAGTTTAGCAAGATCTTGCCGGCCTCAGGAGTGTTTCAACCCAAGCAGTTTATTTGGAGGTGTACATCAGTCCTTCCTGCCTTTTATCCCAGGGTAGTTGAGTCTGTCTGTGGTCCAGAATCTGTGTCCCTGCACCCTCTGCATCCATACGTAGCCAGGGTTGTCAGGGACCTTCACGGATGGGACAGGGAAGTTTTAAAGAAAACGACTTGCACGATTGTAGGTTGCTTTTCTCATAAGGAATGCAAATTTTGCCCCAGGTATCCTGCAGTCATGACCATTTAAAATCATCTAATTAGCAACTATGCCTTGCAAGAATAGAAATATATATATATTGAAATTACAATGGGTCTCCCCAAAGAGTGTAATTTAATCTAAATTACTAGAAATAAATGAAGGAAAAATTGGGGGTTTTACCCCTATAGGCAAAGAGTGAAGTGTTTAGACTATATCCGATTTAGAAAAAAACCTAAAAATATACCACTCCACCACCCCCACCCTGAACAAAAATAACCCAAATCTGTATTCCTGATCCTGTTTGGTCTAGTATGCATAGTCAAATACACATAATGAACTAGTGTATAATGATAACCTGTTGTGCATAATAATACCAATTAAAAGGAAGTGTAGCAGGAAAAGGGAGCATTTCATACTAATGCTTGCAACTGAAGATTTAAGGTTTGGAGCTGTTCTGATGCTCCCATCCTTAGAGATGTAATTTTACAAGCCAACTAGTATAAAGTTAAGTACCAAAGAGGCACATAAGGGCAAAAAGCACTAGACCACCAAGTTTCAGAATATTAAACTTAAAGGAAACAATTGGATTCATAATTGGATCCAGTGAGTTTGAAGCCTGAAAAGATTAATTTTGAAATTAAGTTTATTGACTCAATGGGTCAGAAAACAAACTTATTATGACCAAATAGCCAAACCTAGAATGAGGACTGAATTCATAGAGGTTATAGGCTCTATTCACATATATATTAAAGGATAATCTACTCGATTTGACTAAGACATGGGAGACAAAGTGACTGCAAGGTTGTCAGATGGCGTTTTATACTTGACCTTGTTCCTGTTTCATGCTGCCTCCCAATCAGGAAAAAAAGATGATAGATGTTTTTGTTTACAGTGCAGTCAAATTTCATTTATACTAATAAACAAAAAGGCATCAATCAAAAAGTAAAAGTAAACTGCTGTTTAGCAACAAGAAGAAGTAAACGATGATGGCTCTTCTCCCTGTCCGGGACAGTGATGGGCAGCACCGTGTGAGTTGGTAGCACAGACGGGCGGTGTGATTTATGCCCTTTTATCGCATCTGTGTAGCAAGAATGAAAGTGGACAATCAAATTGGGCTGTAAAAGGTAATCTGCATTTATTTAGTTCTGAGTTCTGTTGCATTAAGAGAATTCCTTACGTTTCCAAATTATATTTAAAGACAATAAAGTGCACACAACATCAATACGCCTTGGTACTCCTGCATGAATTGTTTTTTGGTTGATTAATGTGTATCACTATGTGATTAATGTGGACATGTATATACAAACACTTACTAAAAACTGGGAGTAAACAGAAGCTATCATTCCCCCAAATTATTACCAAGGGTTGTCAGAGAAAGTTCTCTTGATTTCAAGCTTAATTGTGCAGCCTAACAGTGCATAAGAAACATTTAACAATCTCCCTGTTAAGTCAATGTGTAACGGCAAAAAAAAATGTTACTTTCTTCTCTTACGCACCTGCAAAATTTAATTTGTAAAATGATCATCATTCATGGAAATTTGGAAAATTGCTCAAAGCAACCTGATACAAATAATGCCCCAGAGGAGAAAAAGAGAAAAAAAAAAAAAAAGCTTAGCTGTTACATTTTCCTTTAGAGTCCCTTTCCACCCTTTCCATAAGAAGTTTTGAAACACAAGGGGGTCTGAATAGAAAACCTATTTCTCCTAGAGGTTTAACTTCCATTAATTAGGTGTTCAGAAAGGTAGAAAGGTCACTGTAGAGCAGGGATCCTACTTGGTTTGTGTGAAATCATCTCTACTTGGTTCTGCGGAGCTGTAGAGCAGTGGGATTTAGTAAATGGATCACAAAGTTTCTTCTTCTGCTGTGGGTTTGCGCAGAATATGCACAAGTGTATTTATGTGTGCTTGTGTGCAGTATGCGCTTGTGTGCACACCTGCATGTGTGCGTATGTGGATTTGCCACAGAAGCCATAAGCCAATTAATAAGGCCAATTAATAAGGTCTCTTGCCAATGCTTGAAGGTAGAAGGGGAAAAGGTGACAAACTTCTCCACAGCTATGATTGCTGTGTTGAGATATAAATGAGTGCTGATGAATGACTGCAGATGAGACGCTGAGTCTGCAGAGGAAATAGTTTGAGCGTGGGGCACGATTGGAAACTTCTTTGAGGAACTGTGTGGAGAAGGAGGGGGAAGGAAAATATCCTCCCTCAGAGGATGTTTTTAAAGGTTGTGGAGGGTAGAAGGCTGCAGACAGCGACCAAGAATCTGGAATAGATACTGAGATATGAGTTGTGAAAGAGATGGGTGGCATCAGTCGGAAAGGAGAAGAGTCGGCATCGTTGTCCAGCTGTCATCAGCTGGCCTCTTCACTTACTGGATACTAAACCCAGAAATCTCATAAAGCTCCTTCCCAAAACCAGCACTAGGATGTTTCATGATTAGAAGAGGCAAATGAAACTCCAAATTAACCTACTGAGACCATCAGTCAGAACATCTCATTGCTCACCCACACCAAAGCAAAATGTGTTATTGCGAACGATGAAATGCATCAGCACCTTACTGATGCCACCAATGACTTAATGAAGGGATCTGGCAAACCCAGTGTGCTTGTCAGTTTGCAAACTCAATGGACATTTTACTGTCCATCTGCTGCCATTTAATACTATAAATTTGAATCAAATTCCCATTGTCTGAATTACTAGCAGGTATCCAATCCAATTAAAAGGCGTGTTCACTTTTAATTTTAACCACCATGTCACATTACATCAGTCGTGTTGCATTCTGGCTACTTTGTTTATATCAAGATGAATATGCTAATTACAGCTTGAGAATCTGCTGCCTCTTGGACAGCAGTCATTTGATTCAAACGAAGCACCCAGTTTACATGAGCCATCAGTTCTGAACAGCCTCAGCGACTGCATCTCTCCTTCTTGCCAGAAGTAGGCTTTGTTTACATACAGATGTTACAACAAAGCACCACTAATTGCATTACAACTTGACTAGAAATGCTTTTAAGGTTTTCGTGCACTAGGTTGTACGCAGTTTAGACCAATGATTTGGATTTAAATAGATGTCATGACACCTCGATATTGGAGACGCGGAAGAAGTTGCTGCCTGCCAGAGTGACTGAGTGGCTGGTAGTCATTTTTGTGGAGGTTAGTAAGGTGCTTAGCTGGAGTCTTAAATCACTGAGGGCAAATTTTTGAAGGGGAGAGGCAGACACGAGGGGAAAAACAGACATTTTGCTCCATTAAAACGTTTGGCAAGATAGACTTCATGATCTGTATCCAGGACATTTTTACATCACCAAGGGATTTTTGATTAAAGAGTTTAGATGCATAACAGTGACGCATTCAGAAAATGAGCAGATATAATACACATGGGTGCTTACTTTACCTCTGAACCCTTTTGGCTCCAACCTACGTGAGCTAGGCAATCGCTCAAAAAAATACCGCTCTCCCTACGTTCCATGTCTGGGTTCACGTTACGTTAGATTAGCCCACATTGCCTTGGCCTCTCATGAAATTAGGCACCTTCCTGCTTTGTTTCCATGTGATCGACACAAAATGAGCATCAGTTCTTTATTCTGAGGAAAACTTAGGGTAGATCTCCAAAGTGAATCTAATTTGCACAGATTATATTTGGTGCCACTTTTCCCTTTCCTAATGAGCACATCAATCATTAATACTAATATGAGCTGGGCAAATAATGAAATGCATATTAAATAATATGTTTGTTCAAAAATATCATGACATTTGAATAAATTATTGCCTTAATGCATCTGTTCACTTATCAGTCAGCTCATTAACTTAGGGAAATATTGAAAAAGGAGCTTGAGTATTTTTTTCACTCTATATCTTTTTATGTAAAAATGAAAATTAAGCAAATATGTTTTCAAAAATATGTTTGGATTAGGAACAATGTTGTGAGTGCCACCCTTTGTACACGCTCCTTGAAAGGACGTATGGAATATTACAATTAACGGCATAGTTTAATGGGGTTAAACTCTGCGCAGGCAGGGGACCACAGTGGGCAGCAGTAGAAAGCCTGAGGGGCCCAGCTGAAGGTGGAAGGTCATTTCTAGTCCTGAATTTTCTTGGGAGCACAAGTTGCTGTCACACTTTGCTAGTGGCAAAAGCATTTGTGCAGGTGAGGCTGCAGTTCAGTGGAGTTGGGGCATTTCTTGTCAGCTGATGGTCTGTATTTAATTACTCTCTTACTCTTCCGAAGTGGTGACTTCCCTCTCCACCATGCATAGAGATCTTGGGACAAATTCAAGGATGCAACGGAGTCAGACTGAGGGAGTAAATCACATGGTATATCTTTTGCCCCCTCTAGGACAGAAAGTTTCATCCCTTTTAGGTTTGTTTGCAAACATGTGCTGGTTTATGGGAAGACTGAGGAAACCCTTACACACGTTAACCTTGAATCTGGCCTCGTGAGTCTAAATGAGGCTAGGAGAGGCCAAATGGATATAATTTATAAGCTGCCGGATGAACAGGAAAAATCTACTACCGGGAATTGTTAGTTAAAGTCAGCTTCTCGCTGTATATCAAGCCATGCTCAACGTGCAAGTGTTAAACTTGCTGGAACAACGAGGTGGGTTTTATGGGGCAAAAGTCTGAACATGTCAAGTATCTTTCCTGTAGAAAATTGTTTCTGCAATAATAAAAGAGAGTTTGCTGGCCAGCTAAGTTCAGTGATGGGCTGCTCTCCGTCAAAAACCCCAAGCATTTACAACTCTCCCATTTGAATTTAAATTGGGCTGGAAGTGAGCACATGTTGCAAGTTGTCAGCCTGGATGCAATTTTGTATCTAAAGTAAATGTACTCATCTGTTTAATAATTTTTAGAAACGGTCATAAAGTATCTCATGTTTTGGGGAGTGGGAGGGGTGTGTGTGTGTGCGTGTGGCTTCAGATGGTTTTGGTTAATTTAATCCCCTGCCTAGGAAGCAGGAGGCCTGACTCTGCCTCCGATGCACGGAGGGGCTGGTGGAGATGCTCAGGCAGGAGACGTGGCCCTGTGGTGGTCCATTTACTTTAAAAGCAAAGCAGAGCATCTCTCTGGCTCTTTTCTGAGCTTTGCGAGGGGAAGGATCTTCAGTGGGGTATGGTAGCCCAGCACAGCTTTACCGAGGAACGTGTGAGACCATCAAGGACTCAGCTTCCCCATTAGCGCTGGTCAAACACAGCAATTTTCCCCGTATTGCATAGATGGATACGGTGGTGCCGTGTCCCCTACATCTGTGGCCCCTCCCTCCCCTGAAATTTGCCCTGTCAAATCAAAAGGGAGACCTGTTGAGTTAGAAATCAAACATCAGCCCAGTCTCAATTAGTCTTATTATTTTTAATTTAGTCCCCAGGCTTTCACAGTGGTGGTGCACGGTGCTACTAAATCAGGTGGAAGAGAGCTCCTAGAGCTAAATATAAGTCTTGAAAGCTTAATCTAGAGATTTAGACAGAACACTGACATTTAGATATTTATGAGGAGGTAGGTTTGAGTAGTTTCACGGTGTAGAAGTAATAATGGTCAGCTCTGTCGAATGGTTCAGTCTCGTGCCTCCATTTGCAGGAGCAATTTATCAGTATCAGGGCCTTGATAAGGCAGCTCCCCACTGAGTTTTGTCGGGTGGCTGTACTCCCAACTTCCCCGTTGGAAGTTGGTAAATTTATCCTAAAGAAAGGAAGGACCGGGAGCTCTGAAAGAGAAGGCTCTAAAATACCAAGGAAAAGGGTTAACCAAGAGAAAGTTTTAAAAAAAGGAAAAAAAAAAAAAAAAGAAGCATTGAATCACTCTGGAGGCTATTTAAGAACACCATATTAGATGCACAGATGGTACGTATACCTCTGAGCAAGGAAAAAGTAGAAAGGGGAGAGTAAATCTGGCATAGTTTAGTGAAGAAGTGCATAAGCTTAAAGGGACACTGTCAACTTAAAAATCGCACTTTTATTGGAAAATTTGTTACCTACTACTGTTGCAAACAACACCTATGATTACTGTAACTGAAAGATGAGACAAAAAGCCTCCCTCTGATTTTTATTGTGCTTCCTTTGGGCCTGATCCAAATTCCATCGGCGTCAGTGGGTGACGTCCCATTGCTTGTGATGAGTTCCAGGTCGGCCCTGTGCATATTTGCCTGTACATTGTGTACGGGCAGTTTCACTAATTTGCATGCAGGCTGTTTTCTTATTGTTTCTGTGGTTTTTCACACAGCAAGAGAGGAAAAAACCATTTTTTTCCAAATTGGAAGTGTATTTGTTAAACTGTGGAAATGCCAACAGGGTCCCAGGCACACTTGTACCAGAAATACCAACTGTTTTGTGTTTTTAAGACAAAACTCATTCTTCAAAGAATTTGAAAACGTGATCAAGTCAGTTATAACCAAAGGTCTCTGTGATAAAATGCATGAATAAAAGGACAAGGAAATTATCTGAAAGGCGTGTGTACAAGGCACTGTGGAAGGTGTAGGAAAAAACAAAAACCACCTGTAAGTCCCCCGCTCCCTTGGGCCACCCAGCTGAAACTCTTGCCCCTTCTGAAAAAGCGGGAGAGCAGAAAAATTAAATTAAATTTTCTGTGTCCATCTTCACTGCAGAGGATGATGAGGAAATTTCTGTTCCAAGGGCACTTTTCACAGGAAATCAGAGTGTGGCCTCATAACAAAAATTGAAGTCTCTTAGGAGGAAGTTACGGAGCAACTTCAGCAACTCGAGAGCAGTAAATCACCAGGAGCAGATGGTACTCAGCTGAGTGTTCCTAAGGAAATAAAAGTGTGAAGCAGCAGAGATATTGACAAGGATCTGCAATATATCATTAAAACCAGCAACTGTTCCTGAAAATTTGGAAGTAATTTGTATAGTGCTTAAAAAAAAAAAAAAAAAAGAGAGAAGAAGGTTGCTTTCTTCTTGAGCGTAGGAAATGAAGCTGAGAGTTCCTGAGTAATTTTTGTTTAATTTGCTTAATGGCAGAATAAAGTAACTTTCAGTTAGGCATGACCTGGCAGGTTGTAACATTGTAAAGAACAGCTGGGATATAATTTTTATACATAACAGCTTTTAGAAAAAGATATTTAGGTGAACATAGTTTATTTGGACTCAGGATCATGTTTGCTGGATAAAGTTGTTTATTTTTGATGTGTTATTTGGTGTCTATGGCTAGTTTGATGCCCTCCACGGAAAAAATGAATGCATTTTGGCACAGCAGCGTACCTCAGTCCACATTTTCATAGCAAGCTGGACATTTAAATAAGAAGCTGATTGCAATCCAAAGGACTCGAGTTCAGTGCCAACACAAAAATTACTTTATAATGCAGAGGAATGTTTTTATATGTGCTATGAAAGTTTTTAATTCAATTTGGTACAGAAAAATTATTTGTTTTTAGAAAAAAGTTGAATTTTTCAACAAAAAGCAGATACTTCAAAGCACAAATCCACTCAACTAAATCCCCATTTTCTGCAGTTATACCATATGGGCAAGGAGGAACAGAGGAGTACAGAAGTTTTGCCAAGCAAACACAGCTAGTATGTACACACACGCACGGAAATCAGCTGAGGGAGGGAAATTAGAAGTTCTAATGGATTTGGAATTTAGTAAAGCACTTGAAATAGCATCTCATGAAATCTTACCCTCAGATTAATTCAAATTACTTTGGATATGAACACTGTCAAGTGGCCTGAAAACAGGCTCAAGGAATAAAGTAAAGGGTGGTGATAAAGAGCAGCATATCAGGTTGTAGATAGAGAAGTGCCGGAGGGACTTTCATGAGGTTGGTCTTGTTTCATATTTCGTTAATGATCTCCAGGAGAGAACAGAGAACAATTTCACAAACTCAGCAGATGATACTAAACTAGGGGAGGAGTTGCAGATACTAGACAGGACAGAAAATAATTCTCTGGAGGAATTAGAAATAATGGGAAAAGGCAACTAAATTGCTTGTACTTTGACAAAAGTGAGTAAATATGTCAAGAGGAAAAAAAAACCAACCAACTGAACCTGAAAAAAGTATCTTAGTGGAATGAGTGAAGCTGGACAAGAGGTTGAAGCCGAGGATAGGAAAGGGCAGTAAGTTGGACTGTACAAATGTAATGGTAGTTAAATGGCCATAGCTAGGGTCTGGAGCCTGAGGGTGTTGAGGAGGATAATTGAGTAGCTGCTTAAACATGGATAGAACAAGGAGGGGCAAGATTTGCAGGGAGTTTGGACAGGCAGGGTTAAGGGATGAGCAGAGTCAAAGATGAGTTGGGGAATATGAAGGCATTAAGCCTGAGGAGAAGGCTGGAAGAAGTTAATCTTTTGCAATTTTGATGTATAATACTTCAATGTGTTAAGCACTTGGAACTGTGGCCTGAAATGAGCCGCTTTTCTTGGTATGGCCTAAGCTGGGACGAGCAAACTCTAGTAAATACAGAAGCTGGCACTGGCAGAGGGAACACATACACCGTCTTCTGTGTATTTTCCATCTCTGACTTCTGCAGAAATGAAAGGATAGCCTACTTGGATTCACCAATGGTATTACTTCCCAAAATTACACTGCCCATTTTTAGTCTGAACTATCACAAATAGTAGTTAAAGGTCTGAGCCACAAGCCGCTGAAGTAAACAGGAGTGCTCTGTCCGCATGAGCAGTTGAACTGGGCCTTAAATTCAATGGTATAGTTGCATAGGTTTGATAAAACTGATGGTTATTAGCAAAACTTATAGCTAAGCCAAGTAAAAGAGCAACGGAAACCAAACCTCATTCATCAGAGATACTGCCTGCCAGTGTAAGCCCCAGATGCATCCTATGACTATGTAGATTATAGGATATTTTTCACTCCTTCCTTCAGGTATTGGCTACTGTCAGCTGCAATTTGCCAGACGAGATGAGCAAATGGGCTGATCACTATGGCGAGACCCATCTTCCTAATCAGAGCGGTTGCACTGATGGCATAGCAAGCGTGAAGGGCTCCGTGACATAATCCAAATCTAAATTGACATGTCCCATTTGGTCGGCCAAATACATAACTGGTGTAAGCAGGCGTAGCTTTATTAAAACCATTGGGGCTGCTTACGTCAGCTGTGATTTTGGCCCCATGTGGGAATTGTAATAGCTCCATTTAGTTCTTACTGGGTCTGGAGAAGCAAGAAGTTTGCTGTGGTGTCACTGGAAATTTTTTTTTTATTATTATCATTAAAATGAAAATGTTTTGTCTCACTTTCAATCATGCTCAAATATCTCAAAAATTTTCAACATTCATAACGTGGTTATCAGTGTCACCACACTGCTTTTTGGAAGAATTTTGAAAATGTCAGTATTTTCTAGTATTTACTGTTGATACAAATATAGCAAGTGTGGAAGACTTTTTATAAAAAGATTAAAGCAATATGTGAGATTGTGTTCAATCTCACATAATAAGGGCTATTTTTAAAGAAGTGTTGTGTAGAACTCCAATTCATTGTATCTGGACATTTCAGCATTGTGTAGCACCTTTGCTATGCCTGACACAACTAGAGATATTAGAGCGTGTTCCATAGTTTATTCACCCTTGAATTTAGGTTTGAATAAGTCAATATACATTGCAGAACAGAATATGCTGGTACTGACCACCAGTAAAGGAGGTATTTTGGTCCTGTGGATATCAGGGGCAACATTTCCATGCACATCAGTGGGATGAGATTGAATCCCAAGCTAAAGCAAATAGTGGCATTTTAACAGGAAAAATGAGGAATTAGATATTTGTCTGTGTACTTCATGATCTACAACTAGCACTTTTTGCTGATAAAGCTGTGTAAGATATTTTAATTTGACCTAATTTATGTTAAATAAAATAAAGCCCAAGTCTGCCACACTTAGTCAGGCTGGATAGCTCTTTATTCTCCGGTAGCCCAGGGCAGGGAGGTAATGCACATTTTTCCTCCTTCAACATTCTGCCTTATCCTTTCCCTTGCTTTATTAAGTGGAACCTTTCTAGCCTTTGCAATAGAGCTACCAAACTTTTAACCTCTTTCTGGCTGTGTCTCCCTACATTTCCTAGTCTATTTCTGCATTTTCACGGGCGAGATTAGGATAAGGCATGGCGTTTACTGTTCCATGTTGTGTTCTGTATTTGCAGCATGTCTTGTGTTGTCTTATGGATGTTTTCTTTTTTTTTGGTGAGAGGTACTGAGGAGATTCTCAGTTGTTTTTCCTCTGTGCCCTTAACGGGGTTTAACTTATCACCCCATTAAACAGTCATTTCTTAATGTGCAATTGTAATTACTGGAATGTAGGTTGCTACTATTAATCATCATTCCATTCGTACCATTACATTAATCATGTGAGGAGACGCGGGTGTAAGTTTGGATCCAGCAGGATGACAACTTCTTATTCACGGTGATCCGAAATTCAACCCGTGAAGCAAAGAATGACTTTTACAAGTCATTTTCATGTTTGCCAATTTTGAAGGCGGCTCTGTGCCATTTTGCAGTACTCCATGCTAATTGCGACCCGTGTGGATTTAGGGATTTCATGAATAATACAAGAGACGCAGGAGCAGTTGGAAGAAACCAGTTTCGCACGTTGTTTGTGTCAGGGCTCAGTAATGGATTTACCCTCAAAGGCAGCCACCGCTAAGAAGACATTCTGGTTTCCAGGGCCTCACATGGCGCACGCAGGAGTCATTTCAGTGTTGCACGCCCGGCTCTCTAGCTGCTCTCTCCCTTTGTTCCCAAATAGCGCGTGCTCTGCCACGGACATGTGCCCTCGGATATTCCTACAGGAAATCTACTTTCACGCCCAAGAGGAAGAAAGTCTAGCACGTTTTCTGCAAATAAGCGTATTCCTTCGGGAAGCGTGCTTGCGGAGGAGCAAAGAGGACAGTACAGCTGTAAACATTCTGCTCGGAGATAATCAGCGCCCCAGCAGGAGCACCTTCCCCACACAGCTGTACAATTCCCTTTGCTCTCTAGAAGGCACTGCACCCTACGTGCAGTTTCCAAGCTACATTTAACACAATTGACCATCAGCACTTAGGAAGCAGTTACCACAGAAACCCAGCAGAGACCAATTAGTCACATGATTAAATTAATTAAAATAACCCAGGGTATCTGCCATCTTGCTTCTTTCTGCTACGCGTAGCGCATGACCCAGGCGGAGCTGTAATTGGGCAGCGTTATTGTGCCTTTTAATCCTAGAATCTTCTTCATACTGTAGTGGAGGTGGTCTTTGATTTTTCCTTTTCCAGTGGTTTGCGTAAATCCCTTCCCAGAGATCCGCATTATTCCCTTTCCGCAGAGATGCATTATTCCTTTTCTGGAGATCTGTGTTACTGCACAAAAACATTCTCCAGCCCCCTCAATAAGCCAAGTAGTATCAAATTTACAAAACATCAGATTTAACAACAGTGAGATTTGTTATGTTTGGGATAAGAGGATTTGGAAACATTTTCAATTGCACAGCTAAGACTTTTGGAGGTCTTTAATGACAGCTCTAACAATACTTGCCAGAGAGAGCTCTGTAATATGTATTAGCACTTGACCTGAGAACTGTAAAGCACTAAGAAAAGACTGTATGTTGTGTCTTGATTTCCCAAGTAATGCTGTTATTGCAGTGGGGCGCATTTAAGTGGAACAAGCTGTCTGCCTTGTAAAACTGCTTCCTGGGAAAGGCAGGCAGTTCTGTTGCCTCGCTTGCTTTTAAAACCTAGAAATGCACTGTCATATTCTAACTTAGTAAATGAGTCCTTTGTCCTTGGTCCTTTGGCTGCTCTGATAATGACATCCCCCGAATATCCGTGTCAACTAGAAGGGTTTTCTTCTATTATATCAGTGTCATACTTCTGCATGCACACAAATCATCTCTACCTGAAATGACATAAGCCACGGGACAGTGCAATTTCCATCTCATCAAAGATTTGCTGGTGACTGCTCTGAAGTTACCTTGATCCATGGCACCAAAGGGAAAAAAAATATAAAATTAATACTATTTCTGGCCTCAGAGTACAGAGCAGCTTGCCTCTCCAAAGCAGATTCCATACAAACAGACTTGACAAAATAGCACGCATAAATTACACGGCTCTGATGCATTAATTCGTGCCTAACAGAGCAAGTGGCAACAACACTACATCTACAATGGGTGGGTATAAGATGGAAGAAATGAAGTCTGTGGGTTAATGTATAAATAATCAACTGTTACGGAATTTGCAAATATTATGGAAGAAAGCTAGCAGGTTTTGCGCGTGCTGTATTGCTAAAGCGCCGTGCACACACACATTTGATAGGCTTAACTGCCTCTGACTGGCCTGTCAGGAAGGATGTACATGTTTGGCAGTGCCGAGGCACAGATGCTCCAATACGAGGTAGGGTCTGCTCGTGAAATGAGGTCTCTGTCCCCCCAGAGTAGTGTCACTGAAAAAAGTGAGCCTGCACCAAGTCATAGGACATTTCCCGAGGTGAAGCAAGCCTTGTGCCAGGTGTAATGTGGCTCTGTGATTTTATAGACATCACCTACATCCAGGGGACACACACAGGGGTTACTGGGTATAAATGAAACCAGTGCTCAGAATGTTTCCATTTTGCTTGTGTTTTACTTGCAAATTATCATGGGCTGCTGCAGTGTGTGTAATACCCGCTGAAAAATTGCCTCTTGTGTAATGCTTGATCTTGCTATTTTTGCAATAAGTGACAATAAGAACACTGAGAAAAAAATTCTTTGTGGGATCACCCAGTTTTACAGTGTAGTAGTCCTATAGAAATTGGTTGGATTATATTTCTATAAAACTGAAGTAAACTAGTGGAAAATCTGGTCTGAAGATTGCAGATGCAGTGGCCACATGCTGTCGTTTCCAGAATTAAAAATTTCCCCTAAATACACTCATGAAAAGGATCACGAGAAGGATGCTTTCTGTTTTCATATTTAAAGTGCTTCGTCAACAGACCTGCCTACTAATTTCTCAAAGCTTTTCTTCCTTTGTAACTCAGAAGAAAAAGCATTTTTTTCCAGACTAGAGCAATGAAAAGTTTTGACTGCTGTTTCTTGTCATGCTACATAAAATAAATGTGGCTGAAAGCAAAGGACAGGCTTTTCTGTAACAGCCAAAATGATGGCAAAGGCTGAGGTGGCTGTTTTGAAGTTTCCTTCCAGGAAGGGAAGGGTTTTGCTTTGATGTACAGGGTCTCTATGTTCTTGATGCAAGTTCCTTGGTATGGGTTTCTAGCTTTACCCAGGGAAAAGGCAGGCCCTGTCAGCTGAGTGTTATGCAGGAGCAAATGGCGATGGAAATATGGGTCCTTCTCCCAGTCGTCCTTGGAGTGGGATTCGTAAACAAGAGAGCAGAGACTGAAATGGGTCAGTACATACCTCTGTGCCATATCTGCATTTGAGAGTGATGTGCTGACCTCTTCCAAAAGCAGGAGATGGAGCTGTCCCATGGGCACTGTTCCCCTCACAGGGCAGTCGGGGGGTTCATAGGGGCGTTTCTGAAATACAGGCACTGAGCTGCTGCTGGGATGGTCACTCCGGGAGCACACAGATTAGAGGTAGGGATTACAGAAAAAGAGAAGTACTGGGGAGTAAAGAACATAATGTTTCAGTTGTGGAGGTATTGGGCAGTGGGAGGTTTGCAAAGGACTTCAGCAGGATTCCAGGCTTCCTTTATAAAAAGGCGAATAAATTATATTTGCCCTCCTTGGAATAGGAAAAAGGGAGGATATAAAAGGAAACTTGATGAAGTGCAAGCAATTTTGAAAAAACTATTGTGAATTAATGTTATAAACACACAGCGTATTCCATGCCAGAATAAATGAAAGCAAATCAAGATAGCAAAAGAAATTGTGGTGGTATATTTTCTGCTCACCACAGTAGCTGAAGCAAAGAGTAAAGAGCCATATCGCAACGATTTGATTTTTCTAGGTGTTGTGAACACCTCATCTCTCAGGAACTGTGATGGGGCTTACAGCTAGACATCCACATTTATGAAAGTCAGGTCATCTTTGGCCCATTTGTAGGCAGGCTGAAGTCAATAGGAAGCCTGAGCCAAGTGGCAGTAAGTCATTAGCATTTTTTAATCATGATTTTAAACAGGAGGAATGGATAAAACATGTACTTCTGAATCATTTATGTATAATTTTTTTGTGTGGTAGAGGACATATAAGGTAGTCTTCAGGCCTAAGTAAATAATGTGATGCATCGCATGAGAAGAAGTGCCAGTGAAAGAGAAATGCTATGCCCTCTGAGTCAGAGAGAAGGTAATATAGGTGAGAGGAAGATAATTTTGGGGGGTTCCTTTTTGCAAGAAGTCACTGCTCTAGTTCAGAAAGAGCTGGTGATCCTACAGCAGTCAGATATCCAGGATTCATCCATCCCTAATCTTTCCACTCATTTGTATTCCCAAAATGTCTCTGACATAGAAGTAGTTAGGACAGAAATAACCTTCTGAAGGCCATCCAGGCATTTCCCTACATTGCAAGAGGGTCTGTTTAATTTAATCCTAGTCTATCCTCATGGCATTACTCGACAAAAGCTATAATAAATAGTCTGAGAGACTGTGATGAGGTACTCTCTCTTTGGATATATTTCAGTAGCTTTTCTCAACTCCATGAAGTCCAGAAAGTTTAACAGAATAAGCAAAAGTTGACAGCTAACTTTCCCAGTTTGTATATAGTATTAACTATGTATGTGGGGTTGAATTCTGGTCATTCCCATCAGTTTGTCTTGAGTGATTTTAATAGATTAACTATTTATTTTGGAACAGCTGTATTCACAAGTGGGCCATTGCTTTAGGCATGGACCTGCTAGCATGAAGGATGTTTCTGGTATTCTTGATTAGAAAGAGCGTATGATTTTGGATGAATGTCAGGTGAGAATTATCTAACTCAAAGCAGGGGACACCTTTTCTAGTCAGCTGGGATAAATGCAGATCCAGTTGATTCCAGTTTAGACAGATACAGCTTGTTCTGAAGCGATTTGGATTGGACCCAGTTTCCAAAGCTGTATCCTGTATGGCTTGTGTTATCATTTAGGCTTTATGTAAAATGGACAGGAGAATTTTGCCGTTGCCTATTTCTCCAAAATTCCTTTGTCTGAAGGCTCCACACTTTTTACTTTTCTCAGCAGCATTTCCATTAGTCTTGATTTCCTTTGCCTGTCCTTCTCCCTCTCCTGCCATCAGCTTCTGCTCACTCCCTTGCCTCTTCCCATCTGTCGTACCTGCTCTGTCTATCTGCCCTCACGGATCCTGGCAATTCCTGTGCGCCACTGACACTTAAATTCCATGAGAAATCAGAAGAAAACTGTTTCTAAATTCCAGATAACTAAGACTTTTTTTTTTTTTTCCCCCCAGAAGCAGTAGCTTGTCTTTTAACGTATATTTGTACATATTCCTTGTGCTAGGAAGCGATAGTAACTGTGTCCCTGTTATTCCCCTGCCGCTGTCAGTAGATTCATTGCACGATGGCAAAATAACATCTCTGCCTCAGGAGCTGACTACCACTGCACATGGCAAATGCCAAATAAGTAATGCTTCTATTTACATGTTTTCAACAGATTCCCCCCACATTTCTGCAGAAAAAAACTGATCTCCATGACGAGCAGGGAGTGACTCTGGGTGAAGTTTTAGTTTATAGATGCAGTCTGTGGATTTTCATGACCCTTTTGCTCTCCAGCTGTCCCCTCTGCTTCCCTCTGAGCACATGGTACTGTTCCTTTTCCTTTCACAACTCTCTGGGGTCTAAATCCCGTCCCCTTTGAAAGTCAAGGGTAAAACTCAATTGTCTTCAGAAGGGCTGGATTTTAGCTCAGCCACTCTGGCTGAGCCGATGCCTGTCCCACATTGCGGGAGGGTGTGCGTGGTTCTCTGCTGGGACGAGGGAGCCGTGTAGCAGGGTCAGTCTAGGGAGAACATGCCAGCGAGTGCCAGAGGAGAGGCTGAGGACACTAAAGCAAGATACCTCTGTGTTATTATCTCTGCCTTTCTGAGCTGCTTGTAGCACCGCATGCTCCTCTGTCAGTTCCACTCAGATTAAAAACTACAGTGAAATGTTCTTTTTTGTGCTTCTGAATGGGAAATCAGAGATAACTTAGATACCTAATATGTATCTGAAAAGATAAGTGTGGGTTTTTTTCCCCTCCATTGAAGAGTGTTGCAGAAAGAAACAGTTGTCATGAACTATCTATAAGATGGTTCCCTTCTCCAGAGAGTTTATTACCCTTCATCTTTCATTACCCTAGGATATTTACAGGTAGCATATTCATTACCTTGAACACTCCTGCATGCTTGTATGAGCACACAGTGTACAGATGCTGGGAGACAGGCTCCTTTGCGCCCAAAGACAGGGTATTCTCATTTAACGTTTTCATTTCACTGCACCAAACTGTGGAGCTGCAACATAAGCAGCTTCGGACTTATTTACTCAGCGTGCGAGGCTCAGCGACACGGGGAGTTTTGACTGGTCACATTACGTGTCATGTTAAAGAGCCTTTTGTCTCCATTCAAGCTTTCTGAAACAAGACAAATTATGATATTTTCCTGTTAATTTCTGTTAATTTCTTTCCTTAATGAGTTTCATTAAAATCAAAGCTTCCGGAAGCCTGAGCCATGACAGCTGTCTAAAGACTGTTTCACTTGCTATGGGCTGTTTGGGCTGAATAATTATTTCAGCTTTGTGAGGATTATTTCTTTAAATAAGAACAATGAAGCTGTGTTTGGGAAGAGAAACAAATCCTTGGAGTGGTGCAGCATAATTTCGTAGTGCTGACTTGTAGTACTCAATGTCTTTCAGGAATACCTGGGAAAAACACATCTCTCTCACTCTGACACATTTTTTAATGATTTCACTTAAGGATACAAAGGCAGCTATTTCAGCTGGCAAGAGAAGGAGGGCTTGGCTTTTAACGAAGCAAATCAGTTCTTCGAAAGAGAGAGGGGCTTATTCTTTACTGTTGCATTGCAGTGAATGTGACCCAAGAATGAAAAATCAAGTCTTTCTGGTTTGCCATTCATAAAATATTCCTGTAAGCTACAGGCTTGATACTTTGATAAGATAATGGCACATATTTTAATTCTTTCATATACCAACACTGTAAAATCTTAAAGATATATTGTGTAGTTCGCACCTATTGTAATTCAAAAGGCGAGGCTTTTACAACATATTTCAGTCTGTTTGCTGAGCTGACCATTTTCTTTTGACATGGAAATTCTTAAATCAAGGGGTGGGAAGATGGGAATTTTACAGTAGTCCACTGCTTCCAAGTCTGAACTGGACACTCACCACCTGTTTTCACGAGCTGTTGCACCGAATTCCTTGTCAGAGTTGCAGAAAACCCGCCTGGTTTGACGGAGCTCGTGTTCCTATTGTGAGTCTCAGATTTCAAGACCCAAATGGTAGATTTTTGCTTGGGGAAAGTGAGCGTTTTCTGAGGTTTTGTGACACCCTCTCAGCTTCCCAAATCCTTGCTCCCTGGTCCCTGTTTCTAATCCTATGTCCTTCCTGGTGCTGATTTTATCACAATACTCTTATTCCTTGGAGGATAGAGGCCAGTGACCTCTGCTTAACGTGAGATTGTAGTTAAGAAAGTGGTTATTTAGAAATGGCACCTTCTTGTTTAACAAAGAGACTCTGCCTGCTCTATGTGCTTCCTGTGTTGACCCAGATGTATCTTGTCCCTGTCAGTGTGGCTGGAGAATGAGTAGATGACTTCCCACCTCAGCATCATCAGGATAACGGTCAAGAAAGCCTGACACGCAAATTTTTTACTACCAGGAGTGGCAAAACACCAAAAGAGCACAGCTTAATTTTTGAATCCCGGATTGATTTTATCAGACAGACAGAAAAGCACAACCCTATCCGCCCTCAGAAAGCCACCGCTGTAATGAAAAGCGAAGCCGAGCGTATCTGATGTAGTAACTGTCAGAAGGGAAGTCAGGCTTATGTCGGTACCGCGGGACTGGTCTCACGCAGCAGCTGCTGCTTGATGGATACCCAGGACACAGCACAGGTCAAGTGTTTAAGGTAATTGTTTGTGAACTGGCCAGCTGACAGCTGAGGGTCTGTGGTGAATTTGCAGCTTGGCTGGAGTTTCGTCGGGAGCAGCCTCTCCCACCACCAAACGGCTACAGATGAGGAGAAGATGGGCTTCTGCCATTTTATTTTCCTTTCTGATCGATGGCTGTCGCAGTCGGAGAGGTGCGTGCTCCCAGCAGGAGAGGAAAGGCGCCCACAAAGGCACGCTGGAAGCCACATGGGTGCTCCTGCACCACGTGAGCACCTTCCTCCACTGAGCACCCGCTAAAGGAGCAGGAGGGCGTCCCACCACTCCAAGGGGAGCACCAGTCCTGAGCAGCCCTGATGCAGCCAGGCATTTGTGGCCAGTCCTGTCATTGTCACAGCTCTGGAATGAGGAAAAATATTTCCTTTGTTCCTCTCCCCAAGGCTGGGATTTCTCAAAGTATGGGACAAAATGAAGCCACCAATTTCTCTTGAGAAAAGCAAATAATGCGCTTTGTTTGCTTAACCTACACCAGGTCTTCTGAGAACCCAAGCCCAAGTGGGTCACATGGGCAAGAGGGAATCACACGGGCTTTCGGCTCTGGCACTGTCGTATAAATCCAGAATCCACATTGTAATCTCCTTCTGTCATGTCTTAATTACTGTTGTGACATACTTTTAATGGGAAATTTCTGCAAGAAATTGGTCCCTCTTAAAACTTTCTTCTGATGAAAAATGAGAGTGAAAGATGTAGTTTTGGGCTGATTTGAGGAAGGAGACTTACTCATTGCTAGGAAGGCCAGAACTGTCGCAATTTTCTCCTCATGCTCGTGCTAACATGATCTTCCTTTTACTTCTATTTAAAAAAAAAAATATCCCCCAAACCAGAAGGGCCACTTTTCAGTCTGTCACTTTGTAGGCATCCAGTGTCAAAAAAAGCAGGTGTGTGTAAGCCTGTTTATAAAAAATACACCCACAATTGCCTTTTTTTCTAGTTCATATATTCTAAGAACCCTAGATTTAGTTGTTGTCTAATTTCAAGTATTAGCACCATAAAATTAGTCGCATTTAAATGCTTTTCTTGAAAGAGGTGCTGTCTTTCCAATCAGTTGTTGGCTTGTTTTGCTCCAGGAGTTTGGGCCCTGCCCCTCCGCCTTTGCCGTTTCATGAAGTTTCACTGCGGAGACTTGATCTCCAACCATGAAAGCTATTTCAGATTTGCCGAGAGCCCCGCAGCTTCTGTGCCCAGGGAGCCCGTGGAATGAAAGCCTTTGCGTGTGTGGCGGGCTCGGCTCTGCCGCTTTCTGCTCCGCGGCTAAAAGTAGCCGGCGTAAAAATTCACTGCCTTTCTTGTTGAGTGGCGGCTTTTAGAAATCAGTCCATCTCCTGCATATCAGACCTAACGGGTCTGAAGGGGCCACGTGCTTTGTTATCACGAGAAGATGTCCTCGGAGGGCTGTTTAGAGTGCAGGCTCCTTCCAAAAGCGTTGGTTATGTTTTTGTGGTAATCGCCACCAGCCAGTACCCACCCTGGCAGAGAAACTCCAGAAGTCTGTGCTTTCAGCCTCGGTGGGTGAACCTGGAACCCAGTTGTTTTTAGCACGTATTGTTCATGGATGCCTAGCTGCCTCTCAATGATGTAAAAGCTCTTAATTGAATGTAATCCATGAAAGATTTATTCTCCCGATCAGCTTTCTCGGAGGAAGTGATTTTAGGCTCATCAGATTCCAGCTGTTGCTTAAATCCATTCAGCCATCAAGCCTGTCAACTTTATTGTGAGTATTCCAGGTCGGTTCCCTGCAGAGGCCTAGATGTGGGCCTCCAATTCTTTTGTTTTCCATTTAAGTCAATCTATAGAGTAACACAGGTCTTCCCTGGTGTGTGGGGAGACGAGCAAGGATGTGGAAAAAATGGAAGTTGATCTGATATAGCTGATCCAACAAGGGCGGTTTAAAAACCTCTTTTCGGCTTTGTTCTTAAGATCTTCTGCTTCCTGCAGTGATCTTTCTACAGCAGCCAGCACTTCATAGCCAAAAGGGATGAAAAATGATTAAAAAAGGTAATAAAAAACACATGGACTTTTGTGACCTCTCAAAGCATTTGACCAACGTCAGCTACATGTGGCAGCTCCACCCGTTTGTGAAGCAACTCAGTTGTAGTTTTAGGATGGTAAAGGTTGACTTTAAAGTTTCCAATTTCTTCTCACGAGTGGTGGAACTAAACCTAGAGATTCATGCTCATCCACGCGTATATGCACACAGCAAGGCCACTGTACCTTTTCCTCGGAACCATCTAAAAAGAAATAGCGTATCTGGGCACAGCCAGTAGGTTTTACTTATTTTCTATCACCACATTCTCCTTTTCGTGTCTCAGAGCTGCATAAATGTTCCCCATTTCACCTGTTACCACAGCATGTGACTGAGAGTAGCAAGAGACTGTGGATTTGAGGGTCTCATAGAAACCAACGGAGCTATTGAAGATGATTTTGAAAGACCTGGGTGATATAGCTAGTAAAACTGTAATATCAAAGTTTGTTAAAAATGGCTCCAAGGCTAGTATTTTCTTTTTTTTTTTTGAATCCCAGTTTTAATAAAGAAAATGTTAAAGGTCTTGCTGAGGGTCTAGACAAAATAATTTCCTGACATCTATAATAGCCCTTTCCCCTCCTGCTCATATGTTACAGGGAAAGTGTCTGTGTAGTTGGTAATACTTTAGCAAGCTCCCATTCCAGTAGTGGTGTTTTCTAGGATATTCATTTGTAATTGTCTGAATTCCTCTGAGCAGCTCTGCATTCCTTAGATTGGGAGAGAAAGATTTAAACTCCTGCTGAAAGACATCATGACAGTGATGACATTTCCGGTTACTTCATGTATCTCTAGGAGTATAATCTAAGTTGGTTTCCTGGACAACTATGTAACTGAACTCAGAAATGCAGGAAAAATGGAAGAAAGAAAAATTAGGAATCAGAGTGAAATTTATCTCTCTTGTACTCCTCATTATATTTGTATGTTTCCATGTGGATATTTATATGTTTGACGTCCAGTTGTCTCATTTTGGCCTGTCAGGATATTCAAAAATTGTTGAGTTTCAAGAGCGCTGCTCTTTCTCACAACATGAGTAGAGCAGGTGTGCTTGCTCTGCATGTTGAATTCAACCCCTGTCTCTGAAGTCTTTCACCAGTTTCAGGAACAAATTATTTACCTTTTTCTGGAGGTAGAAATGATAGCCCCAAGTAATTTCCGTGGGTGACTTTCGGGGTTTGAAAACAGATCCAGAGGTCCCATCTCCAAAGTCCCTTTCTAGAGCTTGACTGCAGAGAGGCATGAGTATCCTGAAACTCCGGCTGAAGTCAGCCTGCACCCCGCAGGTCAGGCTCATGGCTCTTTACATCGAGGCCATCTCTCTACCGGTTCCTTCAAACTACTCTAGTGTGGGAGCGCTTGTACCATTGTTGTTAATAGCGGATGAATGTGTCCTTCCAGAATGCGTTACGCTCCTCCTGGATTGGTGTGTCCTTTTGGCCTGCACACTACCTAGCTTGGTGACTTGTTCTGCAAGGAGTTATTTTCTTTCTTTTTTTTTTTTTTTTTTTTTTTTTTACGTTTATTGAACCTCTAGCTTTTTGCATTGTGAGAAACAATGGATAGTTAATGGATAGTTAGTAGCCACTTTTTTTGGTAACAAAAGTATTGGAGTTTTTTTGGTAACATAAAAATATAGCAGCCTACATAGGCTACTATCATACTCATTCTCGTGGTTTTGTGTTTTTTTTTTCCAAGTGGATAAGTCCTTGTTATTTAATATCTTACGTAAGAGCTGTTCCAAACCTCTGATTACCCTTCGCTGATACTATTTCCTTTAGTGCAGACCATGGTCTGGTTTTAAGGAGGAGCCTGCCATGTATTTAAAATAATGTTTGAAAAAGAAGGTTTATCTAGTGTGGAGGTGCAATTAAAGTCAGTTGTTGAAAATGAACTAACATGAACAGCAATTAGTGCTCAAGGCAAGAACTTGTTATTTTCCCCTTTCCTTGCTTCTCTTTTATTTCCATATCTTTGATAGAAGAGGTGACAAAATGTCTGGCTGAGCCTTAAATTACTGTTTCTTATCTGTCTCCCCCCAAAAGTGTGACAGCTGTGTCCCTTTTCCCCTTTGCTGTGGAGTAGGCAGGTAGTCACGCAAAGGGCTAGGATAGAAGGTGGTGGACACGGGGCGATGGCAGAGCCATGCAGCCGTGCTCCCAGGAGATGAGGCAGACAAGCTAAACTTAGCTGGGGGTTGTATTTCGTCCTCCCCAGTGACGCACTGTGCAAGGCGGTCATCCTTCCAGGGGAGCTTCCAGGGCTGCGGTGGGAGCAGGCTGAGAGCCAGTGCCCTGCTGCAGGACTCCTCCAACTCCTCTTGGGCAGCCCTGAGGAGCAGCTGGGTTTGGAGGTGTCGTCATGACTGTGTTGGAGGAGGAAAGCCCCCTCTCAGCCAAGGGATTTGGTGGAGGGTAGGAGAAAGCTTCCTCATGGGATGCCTTTCTCCTTCGGTTCCTGTTGGCAGAATGGTGAAGCTCCCCTTTCCCCTTGGGGTCAGGTGGGCTCTCGACTGACAGAAATAAGTTTGCGTGAGAAGCAGAAAAGAGTGTGATTCTGGGGTGCTCTCCCACCATGAGGTTGTGCTCTCCACAACCTGCAGCCGTCAAGGAAGCTGCTGGAGCCAGAGGCCCACGTTGGGACCTGGTACCATCTCAGGCAGTGATGGGGCTGAACAGGAGGGATTTTTTCCCAGACATTAGCCGAGGCTTCCTCTGGCCAGGGAGCCCTCACAGCACCCAGGGGAAGCGCACAGGTCATCCCTGATGGCTCCAGCACTCAGCTGCATAAGGAGTTCATTCCTATGGGATCAGCGGGGAAATACGATGTCTCCAGTCATGGCTTTCTTATTGGGGCAGTTCCTCTGCATTCTAAAAATGCCATCTCACCTTGTGTTTCCCTTTCCTCTTTTGCTTCCTCACCACGGTTCCTCTACCTACACATACATGCACATGTGGAGTCCATCAGTAGGTAAGAAAGGAGATGGACTACTATCTCACCTAGTTCAGTACTGCACAGTGCGATATATGTAAAAAAATCCAGGAACAGTGGATGTACAGGCCAAACTCACTTGGCCTCACACAAACCTCTCACACACCCGCTCCCAGTGCCCTCACGGCAGGTCTGTACCCTTGGAAGGACTGGTGGCCCATTGCTCCTCAGACTGTGTTCAGGAGGGTGATACTGGCGGCTGCTGCTGGAGACAAGCCTGGGCTAGGGTACCTTAGATCTGACCCAGTGTGGCTGTTCTTGCTCAGATTAAAATAAAGAGTCCCTGTTTCAAGGTTGTGGTGGAAAAATAAATCCTACCAGACATCTGGTCCAACCAGCACAGGAGAGTTTCCTACCATATGTTTCCACTACCTTCAGAGCTGGGGGAGTAGGAGACACAGGACTGATCACAGCTTGAAGGCTACTGTGCTGGGCGAGGAAGAGACCCACGACCGCTTCTTGGCTCTTGCCCACCTCCTCCTTGAATCCCTTCCTAGTGCAGGCTGCGGCGAGCGCAGTGGGGCACTGGAGGGATGATGTGCGTGTTTGCTTGCCGGTCGCTCACTGGAAGCCACCCGCTGGGACTGGGAATCATTGTCCTGGAACAAAACAGTGATGCTGTTTGTGACCCACGGCAGCGAAAGGCCAAAACATGAAGTTAGGGCTGAGGTTCCCTCTTTAACTTGAGCCGCTGTGCTTTTCATCACGGTGCCAGGAGTTGTCAGCTTTAACTCCGGCTTTTTTTGGCTTGTGTCACAACCTAATAAGTTATAGGCCAGCTTCTCCTGTCGATGTTTTTGCTGCACAGAAGGCTTCACATTTTGTAAGCTTTTACAGCACAGCTGTGCTCAGAGATAAAACAGAATGTGTATACAGTACAGTATGCATTCAGCTGATGCACTAGATTCTTCCCACCATATGTATGGAGTGGTGTGCATTTCACTCCGATACCTCACTGCCAAAACTGCCAGAAGCAAATAAACAAATGGCGGAAGAGAGACACCATATGACGCAGTGCCAGGCACATGACCTAGGCTTTCTGAAAGAGACCCGGGCTGCTTTTAAAGGATTATAGTGGTCCGATTTGCTGAACTTCGCTTCCTACCGTGTGAAACGTTCTGCCAGTGTATGCTGTGAAGTGTGCCGGTTGTTAAAGAACGCTCATAGATTTCCCCTTCCTGTTAAGCAGCTGATGTTGGAGCTCCTCGTGCTCAGCACACATTTCCCTTTTCTCCGATGCCAGTAATTCCCCATCAGGTTTCTCAACCGAGAGAGAGGAACAATGGAGATGTGTGAAGTAGGCTAATGCTGGAAGGAATGCTACTGTAAAAAGACAGAACACATGTAATTAGGATAATGAGATTAATAATATTACTAACAATTTAACGATTAATATATAAACAATGCAAGTGAGACAAATGGCTGTTCCATCTCGTTCCCCACAAAAAAAGTCACTAAGTTGCATTTCACAGCATCGATGGTGAAGATGCCTGTAATAAACTGACACAAACGTTAATTACATGGATTACATGGTTAGATGTAATTAATTTAAATTGTAACTCTATTCCTGGAACTCACACTCTGAGTATGAAAAGAGATTCCTTAGCTTCTTCTCTCTGACCAGCCTGTTGCTAAAGAAAAAACAATGACAGCCACCACCACGGTGCTTCACCTGCTAGTAGTACTGGGAGACACGGGTGGATTTTCCTGTCTATTGGCCTCAATCTTATGTTAGGCTGAACATCTGTCACTAGCCCGGTGGTCATCTTGCTAGCTCAGGCCTTTGCCTAAGCTTAGCTTTACTGGTGATTGCATGAAGGGCAAGCGGGTGCTTTCGTCACTTTAGAGAAGCTTTAGGTGCAGATTGAAAAAGTGCACTAAGAACAACAGAGGTCAAGACTGTTACCGCACTTTACGAAGCTGATACCCACTGCAAAGCAGTCTGGATGCAGGCGAGAGAAGTGGGTCTTGGATTTTGATGGAATCAGATATGGAATAGAAAATTATGTTAAGTTTTTCAGATAGGAGCAGTATTCAGTAGAGTAAAAAAGTGCTTAAAGTGTTTATTTAGAGCTGGTTCTTTGCTTGATGCTTTTGTACTTCTGTGTAGTGGTAGTAATAAGAGCATCAGTTTCCCCCAAGCCTTACTGCCTCTTGCTGTAATATACACTGTGACCAAGATAAAGACCTCTACATCTTGGCCAAACAATGGGGAATTTGTGGAGCTGTGCACCATGGCTGAAAGGCCAAAGGCCACATTTCTGCAAATTTCTCCAGACTCTGCTTAGACAGAGATGTCATTTCGACTCTGCCCTAAAATGAGACAGATAAGTCTCTGCTCCAGTGACAGAAAAGGCAAGCGCTCGATTTAAAGCCTGGGAATGGAGAAACACCAGGAGTGCTTCGCTCTCCAAATACTGCAAAGCCCACCTGGCCGCTTCAAGCCCAACCCTTGAATGGAGGAGCCAGGGGCACTCAGTGTGCAGGGACAGCGATTTTGGCAGCTCCCAGCTCTGTAGCTGTGGTAACCGGATTGCAGAGGAATGTCCTAGCTCCATCTCTTCTCTTCCCTGTGGAAGCAGTAGCTCCGTCTGAGGAAAATGGGACAGACCTATTGCAGCAGACCTATTGCCTCGGCCACCAGCTGGACTTCAGTGGGCCCAGCAGCACAATGGGTATGCATTTGAGGGGACACCAAATAGTCCATTGGACAGTGAGAAAACATTAAAGGACAGAGCTGTAAACAACGTTATTGGCTAAGTACTTGTTGGAGGTGTTGGGTGAGTAGGAGTTATATAAGGGACCTGCACATGAGAGGCTGGATTAAACCCATGGGAACTTTACAAAATTGATAGTGCCACCCTGAAATGGTAAGGATCCATGGACATACTCATGCAGACACATGAAGAGACAGCAGTGCTAGCTGGGAGTGTTGCAGGAGTCTGGTGCAGCCTCAAGGGATGCTTTCCAAGACAGGTGCTGTGAGTGAGAAGTAGGAAAGAGCAAGTCAGGATTGCAGGAGAGGTGGCAAACCAGCAAAACATGCAAGCCTCTGCCGTGTGGTAAGGGGCCAGGCAGGTCGGGTTAGGGATAGAGGCAGGAAACAAGTCATTTGAGTCAATGCAGAAGACAAAAAGATGGTGAATGTGTTTCTGCCTGCTCCTCTTTCCAGTGGAAAAGGTGGAATCCCCATCTTTAAGCCTCTCTTTAAGAGTTAGAGTAGGTTGTTTTTTTTTTTCTGTAATAACAATGCACAGGTTGAAAACAAAGATGTAGTCTGATAAACTGCTGGGAATAGTTAGAAGTGCATTCCTTTAGCTCAGAAACATGGCCAAAGATCTACCTGCAACTGCTCCCCTTGGAAGATGGTAGTGAAAGGAACTGGGAAGACAAAGGTGTTTTTCAGCATGTTTCATCTTCTTGTAACAGAAAGGAGAAAGCTCAGAATAGGACTTCTCAAATCCCAAGGCAAGTTGGGAAGATGATAAATTATAGTTAGTTGCCTCCCATTGCCTGAGAAGATCTGTGTGCTTTGAACTTTCTTATGAGTTTGAACAGACAGTTGCCTGGTTTTAGACGTGATAAATATTACTGGAATCCCACTGTCTGACAGAGGGTTGCGGTGGGCAGTGGAAAACACAGACACACCACTGTGATTTAGAAATAACTTTTGCCAGTGTTGGGAGCAAGCTCAGAGGTGTTTGAGTTATGTCCCATTTGTCAGTGAGAGCGTGGCATCCCCCGTGGTCATCACTTCTTCTTCTTTAAAGAAGAGTGGAAATGCTGGAAAAGGAGGGCTACCTCACTTGGACTATATCAGCCTATTACTCTGCGAAATGCCTTTGAAGGTAAAACTTTGAATAAAAGCCTCAAAAAAAGGTGGCAGGAGAGGAGGGAGAAGTACTGTACCTGGTATTAGACCCAAAGGCAGTGGCAATTTCATGACCTCAGACCCTGACCTCCAGCTGGGCTGTCGGGAATTATAACGAATGCTCCTCACCACCAACCAGGTTTTGCTTTTGTCCTGCTTATAACTGCCACTATCCCACCTTTTATTGCAGCCATTCATCATCGTCAGAAAGACTGGGAGATGATATTAAGGTTGTAGAAGATGTCATTTGTATCAAAGCTTCCCCTCTTTTCTCTTCACCCTCTCCTTGCCTGTTCTCCTGCATATGCTCCATTCCTGTGGGGTTTTGCCCCCCTATCCAGACTGGTCATCCCTTCACCCAGCTCATAAATGATTGCTTTCATAGTATTACAGCCCCTCCATTTTCATGTGTGAATGGCCCAAGTGGTGTGTTGCTCCTAAGGAAAGCAGGGAGAGATTTCTATTTTCAGTCTTTAAAAGGCCACAGAAAATACAGAGAATAGGATCCTGCCTGTCATGCACTGATCCCAGACAAGCATATATTGCTGTGGAGCAGCTTGCAGGCACAGCCCATTTGAGGGAAGGCTTTACCAACCAGACCTGGCCATTGTTTTTCCTCCTCCACATTTATTCAAAGTGCAGAACTGTTTATATACCACAAAGATGGGAATTAAAGAAAAAGAGTACATGTAGAATTTACCAGCTGTTTTAAGTCTTATTGTTACCTTCTGGATCGATGAAATCCGTTGCCTCTTAATTGGATATTGACTGTTGTGAAGCAAATAAGGCAAGCTGTCAGAGAGGGGAGGGATGGGGCGCGAGGTTTATCTTAATGGTATGTTGATCATGACTAGTCTATAAAAGCCAGTGGGAGAGGAGTTCATTAAACCAGCCTGCAATTGCTTTAAAAAAAATATGCTCTGAGTCAAGATGATTAATCATATATGTGACACCGCAATCGGAGAAAATCCGCATTGTTGCTCTGGTATTTACAACGCTGAAGCTTGAAATAAGCAGATGCATTGAAACAAATTCATTAGGGACAGTGATTTGTTTGGTCTGTGAGCCTTAGCTAACCGTAACCAGCATTTGAGGGTTTGGTTTTTCTCCCCCTTTTTTTTTTCTTTTCCTTGGTGTTGTGTTTTGTTTTTCTGCCTCCCTGCTTCTCTGGCAGGCCGATTGGAAATGTGTGCTTGCCCTGCACAGGAGACTCTCTGGGAACCTCTGCTGGGGAACCCTTGTAGAAATGGCAGCAGCGAGAAGGGATACTTGAGCTACCTGACAGTGAACAACACTTTGGAAAATGCTTTTATCTCATAAATTATAGTAAGCAGGGAATGCAAAGAGAGAGGAAAAGCTTATCGGCTATGCTGGTGGGAGCTACCCATTACAAAAATGGAATCTGCTGGGAAGCCTGTAGTATATTTTCATTTCTTTCCTAGCCATATTTTAGGCTGTGTATTGAATATGTTGCGATAACTGTCAAGCACGGTCCATTAGTGTCTCTGGATCAGGCCTGTCGTGAATCAGAAGGGAGATTAGTAGGACAGGCTCACTTTTGTGAAGGTCCCATGCAGCTGCGGCTTATCAAAGAAACATTCAAAGGGGCAATAAACAAAGTTTATTTCAAATTATCTCAATGTTATGTATTTGTTATCATATTTGTTCTTTGACAATTCGGAACTGGTTATTAAAAATTTATGACATGGGTAAAGGTTTTTGCGGTTTGAAAAATGAGCTTTTGAGGCAGCCACCTGAACACTTCTCATATATCACCGTGCCATGAACTGTCAGGGAGAGGGTAGCACAATCCCACGGAAGCCAGTAAAGCTGCAGAAACTGCCTAGTTATTGGCCAACAGAGGAAGGAAAAAGGTGCATAAGTCTGGAATGCAGTGGGAAAATGAGGTTTAATGGGGAGTTTTCATTTGAAAGCATAAAGCAGCTGGATCAAGGCTGGACCACCTTCCCTTGCTTGTGGGCTCGAGTCATTTAACATCTCAATCATTCTTGTCCTCTTCCAATAAAAATTAGAAGAGTGGTCCAGTAGACACCGCTATTTTTGCTTCAGTTGCTCTTTCTGGATGTATTGTGAAACTGGAGGCGATCATCAGTTTTTCCTAAGTATTTTATGACTGTGGTAGAAGGTACCACAGTAAAAGAAAATCCTGATTTTGCCTGGAAGGATGAGAAGTCCAGCAGAAAGTCAGTGTTCTTCTATAAAGTATATGAAACAAAACTGGGTGGAGGGGAGAAAAAGGTATATAAAATCCAGAAAGCTGAATCCTCCTCTTTTTTTTTTTGGTGTAAGTTTTGAGTGACTTTTAAATGCAGTAGGATGAAAGTTATGACTTTAGCAGGCACTAGGGTAGTACTGTTATTAGTATTTCCTTTTGATTCACTTATAATATTACTTACATTATAATAGAGTTTGCAGCTTGCATTTAAAATATAAACTGTGGATGATTTTATACCATGAAATTCTGAGTGAGAAATTTAATACATAAAGCTGGACCATTGGAAGCCATGGAAGACAAGCATTATTCAAAAAAAGGAAAGATCCATAAATAACTGTTTATCAGATTTTCAGGCATATTGTTTGGATTTTTTAGTGTGCTTCAGTTATGCAAGAAAATGAATGTGACATTCCTCAGTTGCTTTGACGAGGATAATTTCAGAAACACTGCCCTATCATTCCACAGATTGGCACTTTCTCCTTTGTCATAATGCATTTTTTCTGGGGCGGCTTTTCTCAGCAAAACTGCCTGTTTCCCAGGAGTTTTACACCTGTTCAGAAAGGGACAATGAGGAGGTGTGGGCTGGGCTTGGGTAGAACAGCAGGTTCAACCTAGTGACTATTTATTTTTAAAGTCAGGGAGTATTTCTTCTGTCAGCACAATGGAAAAGATTGCAGCATATTCCGAATGATGTATTTTCTCTGGTTTTAATCACACTAGACAGATCGCTAGCTCCTGAAGACATTTCTACACCAAACCTTCTCCTAAACGTGTGGGCTCAAAATGCTTTTCTCATCCAGTCTGCCATTAGTGGTGGTCTGTTCAGATTTTATATTCACTTTTGACAGCAGTAGAAATGAAATAGCAATCAAAATGTGAACACAGCTTAGAGTTTGGGTCTAGATCCATCACTGTCTATAATGGACGTACCACAGTAAAGCATAAGCAGGTCTTACCAAGAGATACATCAACTATAGGGTCCCTTGTCTTGCTGGGGATGCCTGCAGGGAATCAAACCTCAGGCTCTACTTCAGGACTACATCTTTGCAGGGACATCTTTGCTCCTTCTCAGTGACCATGTAACTTCGCTCTCTGTGAAAGGGACTCTGCAGCTGTGGAAATCTGTACTGTAATGCGTAGGAGCCAGAAGCAGCTGAGTGCCAGGGAGAGATTTCAAGGAAGGCTGTGGATAGATCCCAGGCAACAAAATGGCACAAAACTGTCTCCAGCGGTGCACTCTCTGCTCAGGGCCTGTGAAGAGCTGCATGCACAGTCCTGAGGTTTTGCTTGCTGCACTGATGTTGTTCCACTGTTTTTTGTCCACTGGTGACTTCTTCCAGGGTAGACAATCTCAATTCCTATTTTAAATAATGGTTGGAGATTCACGTATGTGTGTTTGTTCACATGTTCATGTGTGTCTTGGGGCGGCATTTGTGGGGAGAGAGGAGAGAGGGCAGCAAAAGAAGTCAGTGAAAACCCTTCTGGTTTTCCTCTGCATACTTAATAAAGAAGTTATAAGAGGGCATAGTCCCAAATTCGTTTTAACTTTGTAGATCACCTCCAGCAGACAGATTGTCTCGTGGACCACTTCCCCTCCCCTTGGCGATCAAATAACATTCCTGTGGTGACTATAGCAGTTGCTTACATGGAAAAGTAACATTAGGAAAGTATTTAATGTATTTTTAGCTGTCTTTAAATGCATTTTAGCAGCTGGAAACAAGGGGACTTAGTAGCACGTGACCTGCAAGCTCTCCATAGACCACCAGCAAGTGTGCAGAGAGCCACTACTGGCAGAGAGACCTCAGGCTGGGAGACATCGGGTAGGGTGATCACCTCTAATCTGGGGTGGCCATGGGAGGTCAGGCAAAAGGGATAACCTTGATTTTAGTAGGATGTAAATGATAATGATGTGATAAAAAACCAGTGTGATTTTAGATTTTCACTGTTCCGAGTTTGGGGAGATTTTATGAAACATTATTTTGACGTTTCAAAATACCTGGGACTTTTTTGAAAAGCTTGAGAAGATTTTAGAGGCTTGGAGTGGCAAAATATTACAGCTGTAGAGATTAGTGAATAGAGCACAGCTGAGAGAGGCAACAAGCTAATAAATACCGCTTATTCCATCACGCCGCGAATCAGGAAAATCCTGAAATCCTCGAGAAGAGCAAACCTCTTGTCAAACATTAGTGGGGGCTTTCCCTGAGGGAAGACGAGCCCAGGGCTCGCTCACTTCTATAACTGCACAGTTGCTGAATCAGGGAGGGTCTCTCTGGACCGTTGTCCCTGGCCCTGTTCCACTCCCAGCACGGAGCCACGACCCGACACTCTTATGTCAAGCTCCCCCGCCACCCCAGCGCACACCAAGTACATTCATGTTTCTGGGAAGAGTGTACTGAACAGATGGAAGTTTAGTACTATTTTTACCATTGCTGGTTCAGTGAATGTAGAGAGCATGATAATTGATTATCTGGGACAACAGAAATGCACAGGAACTAGAATTTCAAGGATTAGGGTCTCCCCCAGGATTTCCTTCGAGTTTGAGTGAAGGGAGAGATAACCTTTGTGGTGGAAACGGAAACATGGCTTTCAGTTCCCATCTGTGGCCAGCCTCCGGAGACAATAGTATTAAGGGTGATGTGAACTTCCTCTGTTCATCGCCATGGGATGGGAGCCTCGACGCAGTTATCTGCGCTTCTATAGCAACGCTGTTCAACTTCTCAGAGCTTTTTTTTGTGTCCTACTAGAGGCATTCAACTAATGCCTGTGTTTAATGTGTCTGGGGGTAACGGTCCCATGTTTCATCTGTTTTAAAGGACATTTATGGAAATTAGGTGGCAATTTTATCCTAAGTAAGCAGGCTAATATTCTGTCACTCTGCATTACTCAAGTGGCAGTTGCTCTTAGAAAATAGATGTTAGGTGCTTTCAGTTAAGTGGCATTAAACTTTTGTGGACCGAGCAGTAGGATTTCATTGCAAATGCATTGTCCCATTTTAGTGGAAGCTTTGCATTAACAAGTACCATCTTAATAAATTATTCTGTTCAACCTACCTTGTGACTTATACTATCATATGATCCTGCCCTTAATATTAGAATGTAAGCACATATTTCCTCTCCCAAGGCTAAGGCTGCATGAAAAGACTTACACCAAAGCTAAGAAATCCTGTCTGGATCAAGATAACTTTTCTCTGAGAATAAGGAAAAACAGATATCCATGCACTTCAGAGAGGAGGAAATTCTGCTGTAGATTGTTCTTCCTCCGTCATGTTAAAAAAAGGAATCTTGACTTAATATATAGTCTGTTTCCAAACTATTGGCATCTTTCACAAATATAGGCTGGCTGGCTTGTGAATGAACAGCGCAGTTTGTGTAGCCAAAGATGGTTGTCATTGTGCACTTATTAATGAGTACACATATCTTTGAACATCAAATGCTGTGCTGTTTTCAGAGAGGTCCTTTCAGATCCTATTTTCTGTTCTTTTTTTTAATTTTTTTTTTCCTTACCCTCCTGCCATTTTCCTTCAAAGCTCAGTGGCAGAAATCAGAGAGGAAAGGGACCTGGGAAAGGCGATGTTCTCATCCGTCCAGCTTCCCCGTGTCAGGAGTTACTCTGTGCATGTCATTCCTGACAGATGTTTGCCTAATCTGCTCTTAAAAAACTCCAGTGATGGGGCTTTGACAGTCTCCTTAGGCAATCTGCTCTAGTGCTTTGCCGTACCCATCATTAAGAAGAGTTTCCTTATATCTAACCCGCAATTAAAGGCCACGATTTCCTGCGCAGCCCATCATCAGGCTGACCTTCCAGCCAAGACAGCTCCACCAAGTTGACTGCAGTTTCCTAGCTAGACCTTCCTTGCCAGCACTGCTCCTTGGGTAACGTGCCCTCTTCTGCCAGGACCAGCCGGGGAGGTGCGAGTGCCACCGCTTTTGTGGAGTGTCCAGCCCTGCATCCCACGGGCCAGCGATGGGCAGGTTTCCCTCTCGGATCCTGCGCAGCTGACGGGAAGGCGGCTGCCTGCCAGTGCAGGCTATTGAATTCGGAGATCCAGTAAATCCCAGGAGAGGCTCTGCCACAGTGAAGTTGCAGCAGTTTTGCGCTGATAAAACCGGCAGCGCTCACCATGGTCCCAGGCCTCAGAACAGGAGCTGAAGCCTTTTGTCCTGGAACAAAATGTGCTGTTGAGAGTGGTTGTACCATATATTTCATATATGCAATCAATCACACCTAGCATTTTGGACATATAAATATATATATTTTTTTTTAAATAAGAGCATTTCTATAATGATTTTAGCAGTTTAAAAGCATTTTAAAAAATCAGAGAGATCACAGGTTTGGCTTGGGTTTTTTTCAGTTGCTTTCTTTTAAACAATAGCAGACAAAATACATCCTGTGGCAGCCAGGCCTGATGGAGAAGCTGTGAGTGAGGTCGGGATGCTGGGGAGCTGAGACAGTCACTTACTGGTGTGCAGCAGCGACTGAGAGTGACTCAGTGTAGATACAGGCGTATCACAATATGACCATGGCAAGATAAACTCTGAGCCACTTCTTTAACGCTCTTAGAACAGTGCTGAAAATTGTTTCCTTCTGCAAATTATTTACGACTGGAAGATGGTAGTAACGAATTAATGTAAAGCAACTGGAGAATTAGCCCTGACTGCTGAGAATAGGTATTTTTTACAATGGAAACCAGCTAGCTAAACTAGGTATACTTTTGCTGCCTGAGTAAATTATAGCAGTATGTAGCTAAACTGGTTTTGAAACTAGGAAATTATAGTGGCATCCAGAGTTAAATAAAATAAGGTTCGGATCAGTAGGGGGGAATAACCTTTGCGTAACTGGCAATTTTGGTAAGCGGGTGAAGGTCAGTGGGGTTTGTCCCTATATTTTGACACATGCAGTACAAACACCCTGATATCCATTTCATTTTACAAGGTGTGTGCGTGCACTAAGATAATGCTCCAAAGGGTCACCGGCAGGTTACAATGTGCCAGCCGTCACGTGCACAGTGTGGTGTGCACCACAGAATGGTGCCAAGATACGAATTCAGGGGTCTGGGGGGCGCTGATAGCATGCAGTGCCCCACGCAACGTCTCGCCAGCTCTCTGTCACTGAGCATCCCGTTGGCACCTGTGATCCCGAGCTGACAGGTCCGTTTCTATTTGTGCAAGGCATTTTTAGGGCATTCGTTCCCCATTTGTCTTCTAGATGACCTGGAAGAGCTTCGTCGAGTTGCCCATATTCCTTCATGGAGGAAAGGAAAGGACAAAGTTTGTTTTCAAAATGAGAACTGGGGTGGTTTTTTTACAAAACACGGCCAAATTTGAACTTTGTACTCCACGCAGCATGGGAGGCAGATTTATTGTGTGGGAGAGGTTTCAGTTTCAAACTAGTAATTAGAAGAATACATTTAAACCTTTGTCAGTATAAAAGTGATTTCAGGTGCTCAGGAATGCTCTGCCTCTTCCTTGTGGTTTTAAGGAAAAATTTTAAACATTTTCCACCCTGCAGCTATTGAGGGCAGTGAAAGAAAATTCCTATAAGCTGTTAGGAAACGTAGAGAATAAACTCGTTTCCCACTTCCCACTTCTTGTAATAATCATCAATTGTAGGTGCTACTCAAAACATACTTTTAGACAAACTGTACACTTTTAAAAATGGTATTTTCTGTTAGGCAGTGTTTGTTCACGCCCCATGGCTGACAAGCAGAGGTCCAAGTCAAAGCCTGCTGGAGTCAATGGGCTTTCATTGAGGTGCAACCCATCCATGTTTTCCTAAAAATCCCCTGTGCTGTTACCCCACGGCTCCCCTTTCCCACCCCGTCTCTCTCTGGGGAGAGGCAGAAGCCTATTTGAAGGCAAACAAGCCGTAGAGTCTACAAGGTGTAAATATCTTTCATAAATGCCAACGCTGAAAAAGCTTGGGCGCCGGGAGTGTGACACACGACGACAGGCAGTTCACGCAGCGCGAGGGGGGGACGGTGTGGCAGCGCTGCCGCAGCCGCCGAGATGCGAGTGCATTGCATTTGGGCATCCCTGGACCCCTCTGCCCCGGGGAAGGGGGACGTGGGGCAGCTGGAGGGACGGGGAGCAGGACTACCTGCTCCTCGCCCCATTGCCTCCACCTGCTCCCCTCGTCCCCATTCCGGTCACAACCTACCCATCCCTTCCTCCCCTTTTCTGCCCTCCTCCTCTCCCCGGCTTCTTCGGGCAAGGGGCTGATTTAAATAGGTTGGCAGGGAGCCAGGAGCTCATCATTTTAATGCAGTGTAAAATGGAATGTGCATAATTATATGCAAGCCATATGTGAGGGAGACAGCTCAGCTGTGAATTTCGGGAGGCTGCGAGAGGGAGAGAGCGAACAGTCAGGGATCAGATGAGATGGAGCGGAACGGAGTGCAAGTGTCACCCAAATGAACAGTGTAATGAGTGTATTGCTGACACTCCTCCTTTCACCTGCTTCTCCCTTTTGCTTTAACTCGAAAGCAGAAAATGCTGTAGATGAGAAGGGAAAAATACTATATGCAAGCAGGATTGCTAATGGGCTCTGGTAATGTCTCCATTTAAACTTCAGCTTTCTTAATTAACAGTGCAGTTCCAAATAACCAGTAACTTTTAATGCATCTTTGTCATTAAATATTTTGACCGCATTTGACTGAAGGATCATTGTTCTTGCTAGATGATTGCTCCTTTCAAAGCTTCACTTAAACATGGAGGGGGAATCCATTTATCTATAATAGTAATACATGTAAATTATGAGTATGAAAACTTACTTTTTTTTTTGGCCTTGCTGTTAAACTTAAAATACAAGTACATTATCTAGGGATTGCTTAATCATGTCAAAAAGTTTAAACAAGTACATATGTAATGTAATCCTGAAAAATGCAATGGAGTAAATTGAAACCCTGAGTTACAGTTTCCAGCTCAAATATTTTGTTTGGGGTTTGTCTTTTGTTGTTCTAATTATTACACCACAATGAATTTGCATGTTCAACCTAAGCTATGTAAGAAAACAGCATCCCAAGTTCTCATATCTAAAAGGTGTACTAAGCATTTAAAGAAGCTTTTTAATAATGTTGTATTTGGGGATTCCCGTCTGTTTTAATGATCTGAGCTGTTATGCTTTTAGCTATTTTTTTTTCCTTCCATTATTTGTAAGTCCCTAAATAGGCCATTATATTTCCCTTCAGGCTAGAGATGAAGATGGACATGCTGAAAATTTTCCCCAGCAGCACTATGCTAAGGAAACTCCAAGACTTGCCTTCAAGAATAACTGCGAACTACTTGTAAGAATAACATACTTACAACAAGTCTAGATTGTTACTTTAGCACAGTGAAAACCGTTTTTTTTTTTTTTTGAAAGGCTTTTGTTCATTATGACATACATTATGAAATATGATAGGTTTTTTTTTTTCCTGTTTAGCGTTCTAATGCTAGTTCTGCTATCCATGAACAATTTAAGATCTCAAATTGCTTGAAAAATCTCTTATATTTGATGACAGCACGTGAATGGCCTTGTCGTACTACCTTGTCTCGCACGGTAAATCAGGGAGAGCCATGCAGGGAGCGGATGGGTGATGCACGAAAAGTCCCCCCCCCTCTCCGAGACGCCCCAGAACTCCCATCCACCTTTTAGCTCTGCCTTGGTTTTGGGCGGTGGCGGCGGGTTTTGCTCTGCTGACACGCAGTACTCCCTTTAGAGCTCGCCTATTCCTCCCCTTCCTAGCTGCATGCAGGTGGGAGCATCCTCTCCTCTCCTCTCCTCTCCACTCCTCTCCTCTCCACTCCTCTCCACTGCTGCTGGGAAAGAGTGAAAGCCAGGAAAGCACATACAGGGAGCCTGGAGTGTTTACAAGCCGTAAGAGAGATGATGTCAGCTGTGAAAGGATCTCTGTTCCAAGGCAGGGTTAATTCTCTGTTCATTTTAGCATTTGCAGCTAGGCAAGATTAAAAGCAAGCAGGAATGCCTATTATATTTCTATTAAATGAATCTGTTGGGACCTAATGTTCTTGATTAGCTTGCGAAAATGAGTGCTCCACGATGAGTTTTTCTGTTTGCCTAAAGTAAACAGAGAATGAATTGTAATACATTTAAGAGAGATTCACGCATGGCTTTCCAAAAGGGAGTTTTAGATGAATTGGTAGATCTCTCCCTCGCATTCGCCTTTCTTCTCAGCCATACTTAAGTAAAATGTATCGTTTGGTTAAATGGAAATATTTGTGGAAAGTCAGAACACGGGGTCATATTTTGAAAAAGCAACACTTTTTTTCTCATTCTAACTACAGAAGAGGTGAGTGGCAACGGAGGAGCAAGCTCCATTTCCTCTGCATTAAAACCCGTGTCTGCCTCCCCCGTAAAGGATGCAGGGCCAAACGCTAACCTTGGTGTCCCAGGTGTAACATCCAGCAAAGTCGAGCAGATGAGCTGACGTAACCCAGTGTCGAAGCCGGCCCCCAGATTCAGGCAGTTGATCAGAGAAGCCCAGACTGGAAGGCAGCAGCCCAGGGGTGGTGGCCAGTCCCCACTCCTGGCACTAGCCACTGCACAGAACATCTTGGTCATACCTGTGCTAGTGGGCGCACAGGCTCTCCTACCCCCAAGTGTCCCCTGTGCTGAGCCAACCCCTGGTTAGGTAGTGACAATGCTTTTTAGAGCCACGGGTGTCACTCGGAAGGGTCGGTTTGTTCCCAGTATAATTCTCCTCAGCCAAAAGCAACGTGACCCCTAAGACCTGATCTTGTTTTCTCCCCAACCCTTTGCAAAGTTCCTGTTGGTTTCAGGGGCAGCAGTTTACGTCCTAAGGGGATGAAATTGGACAAACATAAAAAGTGATTCCCCGGTGCAGTCACAATTCTTGTGCCAAATAAGTGAAACTGTTTTTCCAAGGCCATGATTAATTACTGTGCCGCGGGTCAAATCAGGCCTGAGGAACCATCACAGTGCACCAAGATGCCCCTGAAGTCAATAGGGCTTCTTGGTGCTGGAGAAGTTTAGGACTAGAGTTGGGAGACAATGCAATATAAAATGTCATGTATTATTTCAGTTTAAAATCTGCTTTATTTTTAGTGCAAGCAATCAATGAACCAATTAACCCCCTTAGTGCTATTAAAATCAAGCATTCATTTAATGCCCAGTTAATTATTCCTCTATTGGTATGCATTTAGGTTTTTGCTTTATTATATCACTCCTGTGCCTGGCAAAAGCTCAAGTTATCCAAGTTAGTCTTTCATGTGCTTTTTTGGACAAGTTTCAGTTCTTGTTTAAGGAAGTAATAAAAGCAATTTGTTATAGTTTTATTTTTCCTATGCTATTGGAAACAAAATTGGCAGGGATGTAATCTTTATTATATTTGCATGTGAAAAAAAAAAAGTAGATGAATAATGAATGTGTACCTCTGCTATCTTTAAAGATGTATTTTAGGAACTTTCAGTGAAAATATGATGTTGATCCTAGGCTTTGGTGGTGGGGAAACGAGTGTTATTTGTCAAAGATGCTATGTGTTTCACCGAGGTAGTGGTTTTCCTTCTGTATTTTTACTTTTTGGGAAACAATGCTGTATTAAAATGTGCTCGAGAGTAAAGTGGATTTCACAGGAACTGGCCATTAAGACAGCATCTTTCTTCTAAAGGCTAGTCAGTATTCCTACGTTTGTGCTAGGAATTGTCTCCTTGAGAGGAGAGAGGGGAAAAAATAGGAAAGAGAGGAGTGGGGACAGCTGCTTCCTCTAAAAAAATGTATTTTCCCAATGGTAAAAACTTACCCAGAGTCTAACAGTGCAAGTCAGATGCTGGCTGAGCAAAAAGCTGAGATTTTTTAAATGAAAGAGAAACTGAAACTTGTTTATATGCTTTTGAGAATCGAGAAATCCTTAGAGTTTTCTCAGTGCGGTTGAGAGTGAGTACTGTAATAGCCTGTCAGGTGAAACTGGAGGCTTCCGCTCAAAAGTGCTTTCTTTGCTTTAGGGTTCAGCTGCCATTTTCCAGCAAGGTTTGTACCAGCAAGCGCGGGCTCCTCTGTTTGGGAAATGCTCGTGCTGGGATCCAGGGGCTGGGTCTGCGTGCCAGGGCTCTCCCACAAGAGCTGCGCTACACCGGCTGAATCTTAACATCCCAGGTCACCAGCATGCATGACAAGCTTTAACTCCTCAGTACTTGGAGGGACTTGAAAGCATAGTGACACAGAATATTACAGATTGTATGCTTTCTTCATTGCTTCCTCCTCAGAAGAGGAAATAATTTGGTTAGTGAGGTACAACTCAGCTATTTGGGGTTTTGTGTTTTTTTTTTTGAGAGAGAGCGCTTGATAGGAAATAGGACGAAGAAAGAGGTATAATTTAGGCGAAAGAAACCCCTGAAGTGCTTAGGGTAGTTCGGTGCATTAAGAAAAGCAGTGGCAATTAAAGGTTTTGGTAGGGTATAGAAAGCCATTGTGCAGTCACGGCGTTAGGGTATTCCTTTCCTGCGCTAAATCCAGGTACGTTGTGTCATGCCCATTTGTTGTAGAGCACAGAAAATAAAGCAGTTAAGATGCTCTAGTCAATGAGGACATCACATTTTTCTTGTGAACTTTTCAGTATTTTTGAGAATCGTGTTTTTTTAAGTTTAGCTAACCATGATAAATACTGGGAACTACATAAAACAAAGCTATTTTTAAAGAGCCAGGCTAGCATGCCGTCTTGGCCAGCCGTACAGCCTTCTCCCATAGGCACTGCCTCAGGATTTTAATTTCTTATTCCACGAGTGGCTGGAAGCTTTTCTTTCAGACACATTTCTTTGTTTCCAGAAGGAAAAGGCAGAATTTAGTCCTCTGGAAGCCGATTGTCAAGGAGCAGTACAGTCCAGCTAATAGTGGATGTGGGGAGAGAGATGGGATTAACTGCAGAGAAAGGGTAGGCTGAAGTGAAAAGGCCAGTGAAAAGCCCATGAACAGCCCAGTGAACAGCCTGGCTCTAGCCAGCTGAAATTCCTAAGCCATTGCCTAGAGAAAGGAAAAATCCATCTGGCACCTACCCAGGTTAGTCAGGGTAGGAAGAGCCATGCTTGGATGCCTTTTAACAAAAGTCGAAAAGAAAAAACAACAGTTCGTCCTTCCCCACCCCCAGTTCCCCAGAATATTGAATCAAGGTTTCAGATTGGCACGCTGCTGTATGAGCAAAGGAGGGTTTGATGGGTTAAGGAAATTAAACGCCAGGTTGCTTTCCAGATCATTTGTTTATGAAGATGATCTGAGTACCACCCACCACTATGGGATTATATGTAAAGCAAATAAATAACCAAACAAAATATAAACACCCTGAAAAAAATAGTTCATTATCAGTCCCACACCCAGCTGTGATCCACAGTTTTCCTGCAGTAAAATCATGATCTTTTCCACTTTGAAATCAGAAGGTTTGCTCCTAGTAGTTCTGCTCTGGGAGGATAAATTCTTGAGTCCAGTATGTGATGAATTATAAGGTAGTCCTGGTGTTTGAAAGCTGTTATGTAAAAGACACAAAATAAAACATGTTTGTTACTGGATTTAATGCAGATTCACCTACGGCCAGTTATCTTCAATCACTAACAAAAAGAGGCAGAGAAAGCTCTGAAAACAGATCTGCAACTCAAACATGAAATGCAAAACGTTCTCCCACAAGCAAAAGGCCTTTGGGGAGGCTATGGCAAGGCTGAGAAGAACCAAAGCTACAGCTGATGCTTCGCTTGAAGTTCCATCACTAGAGGCAGGGTCAGGAATCATGGCACATGTGGGGCATCTGGCCAGGGCGGCAAGGATGCAGGCAGGTTAACCTCAGCATTACAGTACTGGAATATGGGAAACATTTCATGCCTACAAGCTGGTTTTAAAAAGCAGTGAGAATATTTGTGATCAAATGAGGCCAGTAAGTTTTGTAGTCATAGTCAAGTTAAATGTAAATATGCATATTGGTATCCTTTGGAGGCCGTGAGAGTTTTGGTTTCAGAAAATGAAGTTTGAATTCTTTTTTTAAAGGTACCTGATCTGTTTCCTGTGTCCCAGCGTCAAGCAAAGCCGCTCCCTGTTAGTACTTCAGCATTAAAAGAAAGTACTTCTCAGTCCATTTATAATCACAGTGCCTTCAAATGAGGCCTGAATTAGGGGGAGATAGCTTTGCTCATCCCCTCTCTTGCCTTTACACCCTTTTAATCTTCCACGCTGCCTCCTTATTCTTAGCAGAGAGGAGAGAGAAAGCAAAGTCTGTTCCCTGTTCCCCCTGTAGCTCTCCCTGGCTCTTCCTTCATCCTGTTAGGTGCAAACCAGCAGAGAGAGAGGGAGAGCACTTCCTTCATCCTGACCCAGGCTTTGGGACATGCAGAGCTTTTGGCCAGAAAGCTGGAGCGGTACTGCCGCCCAGCAGCTCTGAGGGATGCAGGGCCGCATCTAGCCTTTAAGGTACCAACCTTGAGGTCAGGAGGTGATTTTGCCACCCTGGAGAGGCAGAGGGGGAAAGGGACATGAAACCTGTGACACCCTGTGGAGCTCCAGGTCATATTGCTACTGGTACCAAGCCTGCTGAGAGTTAAAACCTCCACAGTGGTGCCTGCCACTCTTTAAGCATCGCTCGATGTTTGCTGCGTCTCATCGCTGGTGCTACTTTTTGGTGGTTTACCGATGGATTTCATCAGTTTCTTGCTCAGTTTGCCGGTGCAGTCTGAGAGCAACCGGTCCCGCTCCATCAGCTGCCCCGTGGCGTGCGCAGTGATTCGAGCAAATGGCCATGCAAAACCCATAACAGCCGACGGAAAGCCCGCCATTGGTTTCAGGGACTTTGGACCAGGCACAGAGAGCTGTCAGAATGGCAGTTATGGCTCTGGAACAGAAGTATTGAGAAAAACAATTGTAGCAGTGAATTGATACTCATTTTCTTAAAACCTCAGTAATCTTGGCCACATGAAATTCAACCTTTCTTGTGACTGAAATAACAGTGAGGCTTAGGTCATATCGTAGGCTGTAATGTTTCATTTTCAAAAACGAAATTGTTCATGAGTTATAGTGGAATATTTTAAAAAGAACCTCCCCAAAACCCCACCAAAAAAACTGGCATTCTGCTTCTTTTCAAGCAAGGGCAACAAACCAGGCAAAATTACTATAAAGGGTTTTTTTGGCCCTTAATTGCTGCCAGGCTAAATGGAGGGCTATGTGGTGTTCACCTTACGCACGCTCCTGGAGACTGTTGGAAGTCCTCGGGCACTGGGTGAACACACTGAAAAAAGGCAGCACTCAGCCCACGGGCAGATTTGCAGCCCTGGGGGGAGAGGGGAGCCCCAAAACCTGGCTCTGGCTGACCCTCCCTGCCTGCTGCCTGCCTGTGCCCTGATAGGCATCTCACTGGGATAATGCAGGACCAAATGCAGAGCTGCAGCCTGCCAGCCGCCCTGCGATATGCCATCCCCGGGAAGTGATAGGCTCTATGCCTGTCTACACAGATCTATTTACTGTTTTAGAACAAATGCGTCCACTGTCTTGCCCGGTCTTTCTTGCCCTGCTTTTTAATTGTATGTTTTTCTACCCTGTAATGGAAATGAAGGCTGTTGCTCGCATTGCGGCAGGATGGGCTGGACTTGGAAAGTTTGGGTCCTATTCCTGGGGCTGCAGCAGACCTTCTTGGGGTTCTTGAGAGATCTCCTTGGTCTTTCAGGCCTTCTGTTCCCCTTCCCCTGTCCTGCAGCACTATCCTGCTAAAGAAGTAAGTATTTTTTCCTTGACTCACGCCATATTTAGGACTCCACAACCTCTGATCCAAAGCCCAGTGAAATCAATAGGATCTCTCCTGTTAACTTTAAGTGGGCTCTGAATGACACCCTGTATTCTGCAGACAAGAAAGGTCGAATGACTGCTTTGAGACATCTTCCCACTCTCTGACCAAAAATTGCTGTAGGACAGCTAACAGCTAATTTGAAGTGTAGAAAACATGATCTTTATTAATAATGTTTAAGCTGAAGGCTGCAATCAGAGACCGGCTGTAGGAACTCAGAGAAAATACAACCCTGTCATAGCAAGTCTGAGATAGAAGCTGTACTGGAAACAAGACCCAAACCTCACTCCTTTTATACTTGGGGATAGCGAGTGACCATGACCTACAGCATTAAGGAGGGTGAGGGATTCCCCACACCTCCGGCAGAGGTGGGCAGGGGAGTGCCATTAACCCTTGAGAGCAGCAAGGAGGATAAGTCTCTGCCCATTCCCAGCAACACAGAAAATACAAGGTATAAAATGCCCGGGAGCATGGGGAGCAGGGGGGAAGGAAGGGAAGGAGATGGGGATAAAAAGAGCGAAGCTACCCCCAGTAGCTCTATGTAATCCCCACCTTTTCCGTCCAGTGAACCGAATTAAGGAAGACAATTCAGGGAGCTAAAGGGATGGAATAGCAGGTGTGACAGCGAGAGGGGAAGGTGGCATGGGAAGATGGGCAATGGGAAGGGGGCAGATTTGGGAAAGACCATGGCTACCGCTGGTGGGTGTTTGGCTTCCCAGACTCAAGAGCAAGTCATATCCCCTTTCCTGCAGCACTCGCCTCGGGTACGCTAGAAATAGCAAGCAACTTCGCCCCAGTGTCTCTGGTTTAGCATTTTCCTTCATACCAATACAGGCGCATTATTTTAGGATGTGACACTTGACAGTTTGTGAGCACAAGCCTGCCTTTCCTCAGAAGGAGGCATGTTTTCTAATTTTTAACATCACCGTTATTATTATTATTTTGACAGAGAAGCAAAATGCATGTGTTAAAAAGGAAAATAATTAAAACCCCATTACAGCTCCAATTCTGTCATCTTCCTTCCCAGAAGAAGCATTAAATTTTTTATTAATAAATATGCAATTACTAGTGACCTCTGAATAATTTCTCCAACCTTAATTTCTCCTCACTGCAATACTGTGTTGTATTACTCTATTTTTACTCTTTGCTTTCCTCATTTGATGCTTTTACTGAAGTTATAATTTTCATATTAAACATGTTCTTGCTGAAAAATTGCTTTTTCAAAAATTATTTTAAAAAAATATCAATCTTTTTATTGACCAGGAATTTAAACTAGTAAAAATTTAAGAAACTGTTGGCTGAAAACACATTTTTAGCAGGCTACTTCTTAATAACCATTTCAATAAATTTTAAAGTAAAAAAGCCTGAAAAATACTGTCAGTCTTCCCCCCACCCAAATCTCTATAAAACTGGGGAAATAAAGCAGGTTTGTGTCCCTTGGAAAGAAAACCAGTTGTGAATCGTGGCTTTGCTTTATGAAACTGGCATTCATAACCAATTTAAATAAAATTCAGACAGTTTTTATAGAACGTTAAAGAATAAAGATATGCCTTGTTCCGAAGGAAGTGAAGTGTGGTGAAATAAAATTCATTGGATTTCCTTCCACATAAATTGGAAATAAAATTTCCAAAGTCATCACCCAGAGCTATAAATATTTTCTTCCTGGGGTCTGTGCAGGAGATGCAGATGACTCAGTAGGGCGCGTGGGGCGTCCCGGCAGCTCCCTGGGAGGAGCCGTCCCTCGCACCCCATCTCGCCACGGCCGTACCTGCAGCACAGGGGCAGGGCATAAAACTGGCTTGAGTCCGCTGGTGCTCAGGTCCTTTGGCACCTCTGACCCTGACTCTCACTCCTGCATGGTGTTAATGAGAAGGGGGTTTGTCAGTTCTGAAAAGATGCCTACGGAGACCAGAGTGACTTTCTATTAATGGTACAATTGGCTTATTCCTCATCTTGCTGCATGCGTTGTCCTCCTCATTAAAAAAGAAAAGAGTTTGAAGGCTTTGACCCCTTTAAGAGCCAACAGGCAGCAGTAAGAGAATGGGATTTTGAAAATCAGGAGCCCGTGCTCTCTGTATTTCTCAGAGTTAAGATCCAGCTGGTGGGAATGAGGGTTGCAAAGAGCCTGGCCACCATTCATCTGGACTCCAGGGAGACTTGGGGGTGCTCTGGGATATCAAGTGTGTGGCCCTCTCTCTTTGGGAAACCTTAGGACTGTGCAGGACTTCCAGGAATGACATCCCAAGGAGGCAGATTAACATCATGCAGTTATCTGAAGGCACACTGAAGAAAATCTTCTCTGCAAGGAGTGGGTCTCTCACTGCTGGCTGTAGCAGACACCATTTTTACATCTCAGCAGTGACATGTATTATATTGCTTTCAGGATGGGAAAAAAAAAACCCAAAATATAAATCCTGCATTTTATTATAGAAGTTAATACCAATAATTACTTAAAATTTAATGAATTTCAGTTCTCACTTAATTGCTTTTGAGTAGTTCACTTAACTTATTAAAAAGAAGCAAGGACATATTCATTTAATGAGCAGCAGCAGCCTTGGCCTAGCATCTGCCTACATTCTCTTTTCAATTAATCAATTATAGTCCAATGGTGTGTAATTACACATTAAGAAAGTTATTGGATATCGCAGCATGGCTGTCCCAGGGGGCTCATGAATACACTAATATAACACACCTGTAATGACCTGTTCTCAGATCTGCAAATTGCTCCCATTTCTCTCTCTCTCTCATTGCTAAATGAAGATGAGAGCAATTACCATTAACTTTTTGAGTCACATCTAGTCAATGAGAGAGAAAAAAGATCCCTACCAGCATTCATAATAAATCTGCCTGTTGGTACTGAGTATTTTAACTGCACCAGGCATGGAGTTGGAAGGCAGTAAATGCACATCGGGATGGCACAGGACTGTGGGGATCCCAGGGCCGGTTTGGGCTGAGCACACTCTTCTCCTGTAGACAAGAGAAACAGGCAAGCAGGAAAACATCCTCTGATCACATCCAGGCATAATTTGTCTAGCTTGGTTCGAATCAAACCAAACTCTGGAACTGATCCCTATGCAGTGGCTCTAAGTCTTTGCGTAGCAACTAAGCCGTGTTGCTGTTGTGTTGAGGTTTTTTTCGAAGGCTAGAAAGAACAAAATTTACTATGTAATGGCAGAAAGGCTTTGGTTGTGTGAGAGGATACAGTCACTGATGCTCTCTTATTAATGCATAACAAATGAAACCAAGGAGAGACTCTTAATCTGCATAATGAAGTCTGACAGATTCTAAATTGGTGATTTAGTCAACTAAAGGGTCCAAAAATGCTCCGTGGAAGTGAGCTTTTGATGGCTCCATAAGTCAAACGGGGGATATCTGTTTCAACATTTGATTTATATTCAAATGTTGATATCTGTCAACATTTTTATAAATGTTGTCTTGCACAGTGTGATTTCAATGTGCTGGTGTCTCTCTCTGGGAAGAAGTGTCTGTTTCCCTACATGAAGTTTTCTTGTTCATGCTCTCATTTGCAGACTGAGATCTTTCAGGTGGGTGTACATGCAGATCAACGTGCAGCAATACCTTGAGCACAGCTGTTCTTTACAAGCAGGGTCCATTTTGCTCATAGTAATCTGAATTATTCCATGCTGTAAGCCTTGCAGCAAACTAGCATTAACGACTTCAGTGAAACCTTCATCATGCTGGAGGTTACTTCCCTTTTTAAGGACCGTGCATGTCTCCTTGTGCTTGATATCCCTCAGAAAAACACTGTTGTAGGATTCAGGTGGTCAAACGTTGCTCTCAGCTGCAGCCACGGTGAGGCAATGGATGTTTCAGTCTGAGCCTCAACTGGGTCCACATTTCATTCTGGTTTTCACCTGTGCCACATTTCTTCCCAGTTCCACAGCACCCTTTGGTTTAAGACACAGTTCGGTTCACATGCCTAGCAGTAGCATCTCAGTATTTGATATCTCTCTCTAGGTCCCATTGATGGTTAACAGAGGAAGGCAACGACTTCTAGAGTGTGATTTACTCAAAATAATTAGGTGCTGATTTGGGATTGGTTAAACAAGGCCAAGTGCAAGGTCCTGCACGTGGGTCAGGGCAATCCCAAGCACAAATACAGGCTGGGCAGAGAATGGATTAAAAGCAGCCCTGAGGAGAAGAACCTGGGGGTGTTGGTTGACGAGAAGCTCAACATGAGCCGGCAATGTGTGCTCACAGCCCAGAAATGCAACCGCATCCTGGGCTGCATCAAAAGAAGCATGGCCAGCAGGTTGAGGGAGGTGATTCTCCTCCTCTACTCTGCTCTGATGAGACCCCACCTGGAGTATTGCATCCAGCCTTGGAGCCCCCAACATAAGAAGGACATGGGCCTGTTGGAGTGAGTCCAGAGGAGGGCCACAAAGATGATCAGAGGGCTGGAGCACCTCTCCTGTGAGGACAGGCTGAGAGAGTAGGGGTTGTACAGCCTGGAAAAGAGAAGGCTCTGGGGAGACCTTCTAGCGGCCTTGCAGTACTTAAAGGGAGTCTACAGGAAAGATGGGGAGGGACTCTTTAACAGGGACTGTAGTGATAGGACAAGGAGTAACAGTTTTAAACTGAAAGAGGGGAGATTTAGATTAGACATTAGGAAGAAATTCTTTACTGTGAGGGTGGTGAGACAGTGGAACAGGTTGCCCAGACAAGCTGTGGATGCCCCATCCCTGGAGATGTACAAGGCGAGGTTGGGCAGGGCTTTGAGCAACCTGGTCTACTGGGAGGTGTCCCTGCCTATGGCAAGGGGGCTGGAACTAGGTGATCTTTAAGGCCCCTTCCAACCCAAATGAATCCATGATTCTATGAAACCACCTTTAGATGTGCCTATATCTGTTCATTAACCATATAAATACCCCATTAGCTACAGTCATGAGTTGAACTGCATATTTCTGCATATAGAAATGACTCATAGAGTCATTCAATTCAAACAGGGGGACTGCTTGTATGCTTGAAGTTAGGTATCTGCTAACTTTGTGTTTAGATGTCTGGTCTCCAGCTTTGAAATGGGGATGCTGTTGTTTAATTGCCTTTCCATGCAATTTGAGATTGAGATTAAAATGTTAGAAGTGCAAAATGTATTATTTAATGTTGTGTTATACTCCAAATAGCTAACAATAGCACCCTTGGTATTCGCAGAGTAAGTTCATTTATTATGAATTATTATTTGACACAATAGGAGAAAACAGGTTCTGAAGTTTACTTTTCGGTATTTAAAAACAAATTGACTGCCCAGGCAATGCATAGGAACTGAAGCAAGCAGAGCAGTGACTGTGGATCCCACAAAGTGATCAAAGTGTGCATGTGTGCAGTATCCCCAAATTCTGCTCAATGCACAGCTTTGTTTATGCTTGGGACCAAAATTCAATTCTGTGCTTTTTTTTTTTTTTTTATCGGTGCCTGAATGATCAATTAAAAATGTTTTAAACAGAGAAAGGAACACAATTATAGTCTAGAGCTTTAATATACAATACAATTTTTGGTTATGTTTGGTTGTACAGGCTAGTTAAATATTGGTCCTAAAATACCTGCCAGTTGGCTCTTAAGCTGTGTAGTTTTTGTGTGTCTGATGGGGAGAAAGGGTGGTATTTCATTCAGCTGCAAAAATCCGTTGCTAGCTGCAAAAATTCATTTCTAGCTGTATTCTCCGCAAGAGGCTGTAACTCTTTGCGTGTCACTTTCCTAATTGAGCAATAAACTCTGCATTGTACTAATACTTTTTATTAAGAGGAATAAACATGCTTCTTCTAGGCAGGCAGAGGAATAATTGACCACCTGTGGCCAGTCCTGAATGAACATTATTGCTCATGCCGCTGAAATTAATGTCTTCTTAGTCGAGACGGGAAACAGACAGTTTTTGAGAGATTTTTTTTGTGGTTAGGAAGCTAACACACCCCATACATTTCCACTTTCTAACAACGTGGATTCCCGACTGCCAAGGGAAGAAGCGCTCGGTGCTCATTCGGTTACTGACCCTCCCTCTGTCTTCAGGATTCAAACAGCAGCTTCATTTGTTAAACGCATTAAGCAAAGGGCCAGATTCTGGCTCGAGCCAGGGATGTCTTTACCTCACTCTGGCAAGAGGAAGAAGTCTCAAAAGGTGGTGTGCATGTAATGGACTCCCGTGGCCCCTTTCTGCTGCCAGAGTGGTGCAAAGGAGTTTCCAAGGGGATGAGAATCTGTCCCAAACACGGGTTTATGCAATGCCGGAAGATAGCGCTAGGACATTGTGCTGGTATATCGTGTTACAGCTGGCACGGCACCAGGTCCTAAGGGCTGCTGAAGGATGCTGGAAACTAAAATATTAAAGAGCTAAGAGATTGACTCGGTAGAGAGAAATGGTAAATGCTTCTCTTATCAGTTATTTTTCACTTTGTATTAATAAATCTCTGAGACCATATCTCACGCAAACTGCCAGATCCCTCAGGATCCGGTCTCCTCTTCAAGTTAGAAGCGGGGATTGCCGTCAGAGAAGCAGGCAGGTGAGACTCCCGGGGGTGCACCCACCCGCCGCACACTGTGCCCCCGTCTCAGCACGTGCCCGGGGAGGAACGGTGTTCCCCCAGCTGCACGCACACCCTGACGGGCACAGCGGTTGTGTGGGGCCTGGAAAACGTGTCCAGCCTTACCTTACTCATATCCTATTTCTTCTTTCCCAAGAGACTTTAGGGGGCTGTGTTGAGCGAGTGCTTTTCTCCCCAGCGGGTGTGCTCAATGTATTGCCACAGGACCTGTGCTGTTGTCCTTCCAAGTCACCACGCCATGTTCATTTAATGAGGGGTTACAGCTGAAGTGCTTGCACGATCTGGCAGTCCAGCTTTAGGTCTCTTCTTCCTCCAGCCACAAGCTAGGGCTGAAAGTCTCCCCGGTAGCAAGGCATGGCCAAGGCCTGGCTGAGTGCAGGCTGTCCAAAGTTCAAACTAGATTAGCTCAAGATCACTGCCATCGGTGAAAGGAAATAGCCAGAGGGCCGGGCTGCTGACATGCCCCCCGCAGATGAAGATACTTGCCCACATTGGTTATCAAAACCCTTCCTTAGGGACCTCACTGAATCTCAGCTGCCCTAAGTCACCACAGAGCAGCGGTGACAGAAGTGGTGGCTTCTTTCTGTCCAGGAGCAGAGAGCTTTTCTCCCCAGTGTCACCCTGGTGAGATGTGTCCCTTTGGTGTCCCCAGGCTGCTGTCCCTCTGTGACCACCTCTGCGCTCAGCCAGGAGATGGGGACCGACTGGACCGTAGTAGCCTGCTTGGGTGAGCTGCAGTACCTTGCTTGTGTACTTGGAAAGCAGGCTGTGCTTGCCACCATCAAATTTACTATAATCCCACCGCTGTTTGCCTCCAGCTCAGCTGAGTCAGTGTGAGAGCTGGGAGGAGCCATCATGTAGACAAGTTTGGCCCAGTTTCCCACCCATGCTGTTGGAAAGAAAAACCAGCAAATCTTATTAACACAGTGGAGAAAATAGCTCTGCTGTAAAACGCTGAGGATTGCCACTAGTGCAGGTGCATTGCAAGGAGATGTAGAAATAGCTTTTTGAATTTTCGTGGACTGATGGGCACTGCCATTTCATGGTCTGTGCCGGCTGTCTGCGGGTTCCCAGGTGCCGAGTTAGCAAAATCCAGCGTGACCTGGGGAACCTGCCTTTTATTTTCAAAGCTGCTTTTTGAATGTCAGTGTTGGCAGCACATGGATACCATGGTGCACTACCACAGCAGGAGTGTCGTGGAGGTACCGCATCCCTGGTGTGCAAAGCCCTGGTCCCACACCAGAATCCATCCGGAAGAATGCAGGTACCCATGGCCGAGGTATGAGCTGCTGCAGGCATGGGGACCTCCCAGTGCTCTCAGGGTTAGAAAACCACAAAGAGGGCAAATCCAAAATAGCCTGGACCTTGTTGATCCTCCAGGAACTCCATGTAGCTCTGCCTTAGAAAAGGGATTTGGAGAGTGCCCAGATTGCAGCACTCGCTCAGAGGGAATCAGAAGTGTCTAGATTTCACATGGTGTGTTTTCTCACTGCTGCTTGTTTCCTGGGTGGGATTTGCTCCATTTCATTGCAGTAAACACAGTGCCTGGGTGAGCTCTGGGAGGAGCCTGACTCCAAGCAGGTCACCCTGAAATTGAGACAAGTGCTTCATCTGACTATATATACAGTGAAAAAACTAGAAATGGAAAAGATCTATTAGTTCCTCCAGCCAGGGCTTCTATTCAAAAGCGTATCTGTAATGTGCTGTAGGCTGAAGGAGCAAGGGGGGGGAAGAGAAAAATGCTCACTTTTCTGTAAATGGAGAAGAAGTGAGTATCACGATCTGGGCTGAGAGAGACCGTTCCGCAGTCTCGACAGTGTATTCTCCCTTTTAGACAACCTCACTCTTCAGTGAAGGTGTTGGGGGCATTTGAAGCTGTGCCTGGCGCCCCTGACTGTAAGCATAGATAAAGAGAGCAAGTGAGAGGAGAAGAGAGAGAAAAGGGCACAGGCTTTTGGTGAGGACAGGGAAGTGATTTCAGGTGTTTGTGACGCCACATGAACCTTGCGTGTTTAGTGTCTTCCTGAGCACAATATACCCTGGAGGCAATGGTAGAGATGGGGTCAAGGGAGCAAAAACTACCTGCAGACATGGCCTCTGAAAAAATGCAGAGACCATGCGACTATTTCTAGCAAAAGTGCAAACAGTGATAGATGCCACAGGGCTGCTGTCACTAAAATTTGGCTATAAGCAACATATTCATATTTAAACAAAAGTCAGCTTTGCAGATTGAAATGAGCAAACACTGTCTCTGTGCTTGTTTGTTTGTTGTGCAGAAGCCATCAGCTTCTCTCCTTATCCCTTCACCGTGGTGGTGATGTGGAGTCACGATGATGGATCAGCTGTCTATCTAGCTTATCTGCAAGGCCACAAAACATTTATATCTTGTACGGCATGGTAGGCTGTTCTCGTGCAACAGTGGAAAATAGGAATTTGGGGCTGCCCTTGCAAAAAGTACCGTCTCCTGCACAACATTGCCATTCTGGTAAGCTCACTTGGCACAGTTTGTACAGCTAAGCGCATCCACTGTGAAACCTAACACTGGGATGCACATGAATAAAATCACACAAAATCAGGAGCGGAGCGAGCATCAGAGAAGCTTTTGAACGCAGGGGGCAAACCAGCAAGGATGGAGTTCCTGCAGTTTCTCTCCTGCTTAGAGCAGGCCTGTGTCACCTCTGGTAAAAGGCCTCCAGCTTAGACCAGCATTATACGTGGCCAATTATCTTATTTAGGTATCTCGTATATATTTAGGTCTTGAAAAGGTCAACAGCAGAGCATGGCTGGGCAGGGTTTTTTGAAGCTATAGGACTGGAAGCTTTGCTTCTAGCATCATTAGAAAATAATTGCTTGTGAATGTCCAGGGATTTGAATCTACATGTTGGAGCTCTGAAAAGGAGGCCAGGAAGGTTTAAAACATGATCGAAACAGCTGCTGCTAATGTTAGACGCCGAGCAGGGAGCAAGAGGAGCGCACTGGGGGAGCACAGTGGCTGTGCCTCCCCTGCCTTGGTACCCTTGTGCTGGGAGCCCCTCTCCTCGGGATTCTCCTCCTCTGACTGTCCCCGGCACAAACACATTTTGTGTGTTCTGTGATTCTGTGGTTCTGTTCCTCCGTCCAGAAGTCACACAAGCTGGTGCATGTTTATCGAAAGCTGCAGTGAGGCAGGTATCGTCCCTGTGGCACTCCAGCTGAGATGTTTTCACTTAAGTATATCTGCTGCTCTTCCATTTTACATTATTTTTGTCCTTTGCTTTTGGTTTTCTGCTCCTTGCAACTTTTTTCTCAGACCTCTCTTCCCCTTCTGAATGTTCTTCCTCCATTACGATCTTTCCTTTCTCTCAGTTCAACTGTCTTCTACCCCAGATCCATGATAAATCACATCACTTATTTTTTATGCCCCCACTTCTTTTCAAAGTCCCTGCAGTCTTTGGCTCCTCACAGCTGTTAGCTGTAGAAAGTCCCCTTCCCTACATGTTGTAAGGCCCAGATTTTACTAACAGTGATTTTCACTATCTCAAAACCTGCCAGTTGCCTGCCATGGCTCACAGCTTGATTTCTCAGTACGACCACACTGGGTGGCTTGTGACTCTGAACGCAAGCTCTGAGTTTCTTACAAGGAAGATAGCCTCGAGGCCGGGTATTAGACCAGTTCTTAATGAGGCATCCGTTCACTCCTCAGCTCTGTTACGGATACTCCCCATGACCCTGGCCAAGTCATTTTATCTCTCTTTGTCTCTGCTCCCCATTCAGAAAACGGGCATTGCTGCACTTCTGAAGCTCATGTGGAATTGCAGCGATGAATTCCTCCTGCTTGCTTTGCCTTTCCCTCATCCCTTTTGTCTGCAGGATTGGCAGCTGGGCTAAAGTGCCACCGAATCAGAGTATCCATGGTCAGTGCAAAGCTCATGCTCCAAGGGGCTGGCCCAGCTGCTTGCCATATCCTAATAACATCGGTGGCAGAGAGTCAGCTTTATTACTGTTTGCATAGCGGTCTTGTGTGCTTTGAAGAGCTTCCTATGCTGTCTGTGAATAGCAAACAGAGAAGTTTCCAAGGCGGGGTGCTCAGTGCTTATTGCAGGACAAAGAGATAAAATGGCTTCCTTTAAGGGCTTGCTCCACCGGGTCATTAGCAGAAAATGTGGGGCCTTGGAAGTACCAGGAGGAGAGGGATGGAGGGAGGCAAGGCAGTCACTCTGTTTGTGAAACCCATCTCTGGTTTTCATCCCTGTCGTCCATCCTCTTTCCCTCACCCTCCCCACTTTAGTTCTGTGACAATAATGAAGTGAAGGAATGCAAGGGAAAGGCATCCTTAAGGCTGTCATTGTTGCCAAGTAGTGCTAATAGCACTTTCTCTCTCACATACCTGCTCCTGAACACTAATGTCATTTAATTATTGTGATGTTGCAAATGAAGGTGCCCACACACAAATTCAATATGAATGTAATTATTAGAGGTGGAATGCCAATTAAGCACACACCAAAAGCAAGTGGTGTATTTTTGATTTGTCATCTGATTTATTATCATTTACCGCACGCGCCTCAGACAGCACCGCCTGAGTCAGGAGTAGAGAACCAGCCCTTTGTATGTAAAGCTTTCTCTTAAATCTACACTACACAAGAAAACATCAACTGGTATAAAACATTTGTTTTTAAAATACAACTGGGAGCGTAGCTTTGGGGCATTCTCCATCTCAGGTGAGGAACGCAAGGGAAATATGATTTTTGGTAGGCAGATGCACATCTCCAAAAAAAGCACAATACCATTCACATACATAACATATGTCAAAAAGCCTTCAGTGAAAATCCAAATTATGCAGGGAAGAAAATCCAGCTTGCAACCAGTTTAAGTGTGTTGGCCAAGTCAGCCAAGAGGATCTGCAGGCTTGGGCTTCAGCAGCTGGGGGCACATTGTCTGCCTACCAGCTAATTACAGGGGTTTTCAATTTTTAGGTATCTCCTAGCATTCCATTTTTCAATTCTTGTCAGTGAGTGTTGCCTTTTGGGGTGAGGAGCACAATGCTGGTGGAGCATCCCACCTTGTTGTGCAGCCTGGGCACATTTATAATGTTCTCCTGTTCTCCCAACCTGTAAAGAGTCCTTCTTTGAATACTGTGCACCGCTCACCATGCAAGCAGCTCATTATCCCAGGCATTTCAAGACTAATTTATAGGACATTTGGTTAATTTGCATAAGCCAGCCAGTACACAGAAGATGTCTCCACAATAAAGTAATATGCCAAAATCGGGATTTATGTGAAAACATGAATATTGGAGGGGGACACACACACACACATATCTAAGAAGCTGTCATTAGCACCAATCTCTAAACGAATACCTCTGATAAAAAGTCAGAATCTGCCTTTCCACCTACTGTATGTGAAGCTCCCATATAATTTTCTGCTTTGAATCTTGCTCGGTTTTTTATTAGGTAAGATGGGGTTTGATCCTTAAAACAGCCTTGAAATATGAATACTTGGTGCTGTTGGCTTTGTCTGAAAAGGAAACAAAATTCCCCAAACTGAATCCATATCGAGGGCTGCCACGTTCAGCTATCACTGCGAGGAGCCTCACGCGTCCGCTGCTCTGATTATTACCTTGACACCAGAAACAGGAGGGCCTGTAATCCTTGAAACAGCTGACATCTGAAGCGCTGATTCTTCCTGTGCTTTGAGTTAGTCGGTCCTTGATCTCCGTGCCTGGCATGCAAGCCCGGCTTTCACTGAAACCTGACCTCGTGGTCCCTTCTTCTGCAGCCCTGTTTGTCTTCTGCCGTTCAGAAATGTGCGGCTTCTGTCCTCGGGACTCTGAATTAGAGCTGCATAGGTCAAAGGAGCAAATGGGAGAGTTGTCATTATTGGATCCAATGCCTGCCCTTGATTTATGTGTCCTTGTTGGTTGTTTTTTTTAATAACAACTACAAAATAAGAACGTTGCAAGAAGTTTTTTGAGCAAACCTTTCCCCTGCAAGGTGACACTGGCTTTCTGTGATCCCTAACGCATGAGTGATTCACCTACAGGTACAGATGGTTTTGCTCCCTTGCTTGCAAAGCCAGCCTGGGATTTGAAAGTCAAGTGAGTTTCTTTCTTCTCTCCCTAATATGTCTTCTGCCATTATGAGGCCTCTGAAGAGCACATTAAGTCCATATTCACCCCTGTGCAATCTAATTAACTTCCAGAATAACTGTGAAGGTGTAACTGAGATTGCAGTTTGAAGGCCGCTTTGCTCCACTTATTATAATCAAAGGAACTGTTTGTCCAGCAGCATTTCTATTAGTAGTAATGCTGTTTGAAAAGGAAATAACTTAGTTGGACTGAATTTGTAGGAATGCCAGCTAGAATTGCGTAAGTGAATGCACATATATCTGTTTACTTGTAAATAGAAACTAACTTGAGCTGGAAATCACATGTACAATAAACATGTAATCCTGATGCCATTGCTACAGATTCATTTCCCAGGGCAGAGCTACGGTTTCAAGAGCTCATTTCAGTGCTTTATTGTTTCGAGGGTTTGAACAGTGTTGGTTGTTCACTTTGGTGCATCACGTGTAGTTCCAGTTAGGTGAAACCTGCTGGGTATTTAATGGCTTGTTCAGCTTGAACCAGAAGTTATTCTGTTTTATCTGTTATTCTAGCTTTTGAGATTAGTATTTTCAATTGCAGGAATTTGTGGGGGGTTTTAATCAAACTGTACTAGAGCTTACATGGAACTGACAGCACTAGCTTGAACATAATGAGTATGTTCAATAGGAACAATACATGCGGTTTTTTGGTTTACTCTCTTCCAACTTGAATCACTTTTTGCTATTCTGTTGGAAGCACATTTTTTTCCTCTGGGGATTTACAGTTTCTCTTAGTGTTTTGATTACTTGTGAATAATTTGATAGAAAACCCCTTACACATGTGCGTATGATGTACAGCATCAAGCTTGGATTTGGTTTTTGACTGATCCCTCAGAGCTGAAGTTACTGTATACAACAAAAACCATTTGTAATGCTGTCAGACAGGAAAAATCTCTCTTCTGCAAGTTGACTTAAATTTGTTATGTGTATAGCTCCATGAAGTTCAATAGATGTAAATACAGATTAATTATTTAAAAAGTAATAGGAAGGAATGAGCTTCGAAACATGTAGTGTTTAATTATTTAAAACCTATAATGGAATTTCAACCCTCATGCATACCTCAGATCTCTCGTTGTGCTTGGACAAGTGCCTGAGGTTAACCAGCATGTCCCCACCCCCCACTCATCTCCCCTCCTATATCACAGGTGATAGATGTGCCTGGTAGACGTGAAGAACAGTCAATATTCTCAGTCATGTTTACTAGTGAATATGCTATACTTAACTCTGTCTTCCTTTCCCCCTTTACTATATTGCATCCTGCAATAAGCCATTCCATATAACTTTTCCTATACCAAGATGTGCACGAGCGTGCGCACGTCTGTACCTAGACACAGAGGACCAAATCCTAAAGTCTCGGCTTGGGCAAAGCTCCTTGTGGTTGCTGGCCCCACAGAGTGGAAAGAGCCCCATAGTAATGTTGCACTTTGGTCATTTGATGGTGGTGGTTCAAGGCACCCACGCTATGTGACTGATTGAACTGGGTGTTGTACACGCATGTAGGACAAGCTGATTCCCGTTTCAAAAAACCCATGCTCTAAGTAGGCTAGTCAGATAAGGGGAAGCCTTCTCACCATTTTAAAAGGAGGATCAAAGATACAGACTGAAAGTAAAGAACATACAAGCCTCCCAGCTTTAGAGACCTGTCTGAGCTTACCCTCCCTTTGCTCCCTCTGCAACGGATGGAGAGAGTTCTGCTGAGACCCGTTCAGAGCCTTAGTGAGGCTTCTGCCATGACCCACCCTCCTGAGATGCCCACCGCTGTCCACAGACCTGAGCTGGGCAATCAAAGTAAGTATCTAAAAATGAGCCGTCTGGATTATTTCACTGCCTACCCTTCCTCTTGTCTGAAGTTACTCCGAAATGTTTTGTTTGCGGGGAATGACTAATGCCAATCTGACAAGTCCCGTCTCAGCACCTAGCTACATAACCTTCCTTCTTTTACTGCTGTAAGTCACTGGATGAGGAGCACTTGATCCGGGGTGGGTGTTAAAATAAATCTGAAGAAAAGCCCTTAAAAGAAAAGCAAACACTTCAGTTATATTGAACAAATACACAGTTAGGAGTCTTTATATGTAATGGCTACTGGTCTTCATTTGCCAGACAGATCTCAGCTCATTCGATGAGGAATATTTCCAGCAGTGCTCTACCCTGTGAAATTGTTGTCAGAAGGAGTTTTGTGAAAAGACTTAGGGAAGGAAAAGGGCTGGAGAAAGCAAGACAGAGTTAGTCCTCTTTGAGGAGGAGTCTAAAAAGCTTAGCACTCTCAAGAGCCTTGCTTGCAATGCACTTGCAGGGTGATGGTTTAAATACGTTGATTTATTTTGTCCTTGTGTGTAACTTCCACATAGCTGCTTTGTCACGCATGTCATGCAGTGAGAAAATCATCTGCGTGATCTTGTAAGTATGAAAGGGTTTGCCATGATGCATTTACATAATAACATCTATGCAGTTGCAGCATGCATCATATGTACAGGCAAGGAATGAGTGCCATCTACAGTAACACAATGCGTTACTGAAGGATCCTCTGCAATTGTGTTCTTTACCGAATAGCATGTCTGATGCCTTCTGTTGTAATGTACCCTCCTTGGTGAGAAGTTAATATTTTGTGCCAAATTCAACTCAGTTACATGGTTCAAATTGAAAAAACAACACTGGCTTCAGTGGAGTTATCCCAGATTCATCCTGGGGTTACTAAGAATAGATTTGATTTATGTAAATAGCTGGGTGTCAGGTACGCTCCAGCGCTAAACGCTTTCTAAACAGAGGGATAAGTAAGACCCTTTCATTTGAATAGGAAAGACCTAGTGGGACTTTTTTTTTTTTTTGCACATCCATACCCTACTTAGAAAGAGGTAGATGTAAATCACCAAGGAACAAGGTGCGTTTTCCATTCCTTGAGAAACAGCAAATGTTTTGGGCCTGACAAAAGCATCATAGTGGGCAGTGGGGTGTGTGAAGAGCTGGCCCTCCCTCCCTCAGGCATCAGTCACAAGTAGAGCCTGTTGCTGCCCACCACCCTTGCAGCTGGCGGGTCCTGTTGGAGGACACCCGGCGTCATGGCAGGAGTGTTCTTAGTAAAACAAGAGGGGCATTAGCAGAAGAAGACAAGGAAGTTTTCATACTCATTAGTTCACCACATGTTTAGCTCTAGGCTGCAGTTTCAGATCTTTATAACTCCTCATTTACTATTTTTAAGGCTAAAATCCTGGAAAACAGTGTTTTCCAGGTAAATCCTACCTACCAGTGACAGAGTAAATTTTTTTCTATTTTTTCTTCTTTTTTCTCTTCTGTTTTTCCGTTTCTCCTTTCTCCTTTCTCCTCTCCTCTCCTCTCCTCTCCTCTCCTCTCCTCTCCTCTCCTCTCCTCTCCTCTCCTCTCCTCTCCTCTCCTCTCCTCTCCTCTCCTCTCCTCTCCTCTCCTCTCCTCTCCTCTCCTCTCCTCTCTCTTCTCCTTTCCTCTCCTCACTATTTGGAGGATATGCAGACTGTTGCATTACCCATTGCTTCTTTTCCCTGGCCCTTATTTCAGTTTTACCTGCCCCATATGGGAGTGCCCAAGAGCAAGCCTAACAGTTGCTCAGAATAAGCCTCTCTCCACTGGTGATTTTGTGCTAATAGAAGGGGGAAGGGGAGCTGGGTCTGTACCAACGGGCTCTGGGTTTCAGCCAGGATCAGTGCCTCACAGCAAGAGAAACTAGAGGGACACAGAATGCTTCCTCTGTGCGCGGCCGAGCATTTTCCCTCGCTTGGCTTTGTCTTCTCCAGCCCCCAACTCCAGAGGAAATGGGAAAATGAATTCCACTCTCCATGCCCAATCTGCAAGAGATGTGACACGTCTCAGTCCTGGGCTGAAAGTGATGTGACACACTTTTCCTTGATCCAAGCAGATTTTGGATCTGGCCCAGGGTTGTTCTAATCAAATGTGGTTTCCAGAGAGAGGGCTGCTCTTTAAACTGAACATATTCTGGGACGTGGGGTGGTGCGTACCATTACCAGCGGCGAAACCAGCAATTCTCAAAGTGTGAATCACACGCAGTCAAATCTGGAACAGTTTTGACTCCCTTCAAAGTTCTATAGACTAAAACCCAGCAATACTACTCTTGGAAACTTTTGATATTTTTTTTTTCATCCATTTTTACTAATGGTTAAGTCAATCTTTCCCTAATCAAGTCAATCTTTCCCTAACATTATTTTTCCAAGTAAGCAGCTGATGCAGTCCCTCAAGGAGTTTATATGTTTGGGAAAGGTGGGGAAATGTGTGTGTGGGATCTGCCCCAGGTAGGCTGTGAGACCCGGCCAGTTCTGCTGCAGCCCACGCTATGGCCATGTATATGTTAGAACACATAGCTTAATGGGTCCTGGCCTGTAAGTATTATTGCATGATAAAGATTAACATATAGTAATAAAGACTGAAGATTCCTGACCTATATAGATGGGTGGAAAATCCCCTTTTATATAAATATATATATATATATATTTCAAAGCACCTAGAGACTTCTATTCTGTAAGCTTCTTGCTTGTACAAGCATAAATCAGAAGAAACAACACAAAGATCTGTGAGAGTTATGCCACTGTAAAATTGCATAGGTGAGGGGAAGAATTGGGCTTAGAACCCTTCATTACAGGTAAATGAAGATTTCTCAAGGTTTCAGATTGAATTCCTACTTGCTATTCTACGCACTAATGATATTTCAAATCTGGATTACAGTAACATTCTCTAGACCCAGTACTATTGCATTTAAGTCTGAGTGATTTAATGGCTGTTCAGTGATGATTTTGGTCCAGGTGAAGTGGTGTTGGCCTCCAGCAATGCTTTAGGCTAAAAGCATCATGTGTTAGCAAAAAACATTAACTTGCCCCTCAAACCTCCTCATTATTACATTTATAGTCCTGTCAACCAACCTGTGTGCCACTGGAAGCATAATGGAGGGGGTTTTATTGTTATTTTTATATTCTCTTGAATATTAAAAAGAAAACATATTGGAGAAAAATACATATAAGATATTACTAGATATAAATTCTAGACAGATGAGCCACTTGGGTTATTTTCTGTCTCACAATGTTACTTTACTATATGACCAGAATAAAGTTTTGTTCAGAAAAAAAAGGTGAACGTGTTTATTCAGGTACTGAATAAAAAAAGAGAATTGATTAGAGTATATAAATCTTCATTTGGCTTCTGAAGTTATCTGCAGACTTGATAGCATGACATTGTCATGGGTGAAGATTTCTCATTTGGTGAGATTTTGATAACTCAGTAAGTGGGATACTATTTGAGGCTAGTAAAGTGCCCTTTTCCTCTTTTACTTATAAGTTTTCCTGTACTTAACAGCATCTGTAATTCTCAAAAGAATTTGATAGACACATTTACAGTGTTAATTGCTCTCTGTTTCCCTTTCTTTTCCTGATTGCTGGGGCTGGATGCAGGGAGTGTTGCACACAGGCGCTCTTTCCTAAGTGCACTGGTTGACAGTCGCTCTACAGAAGAAACCTTCTGTGGCTGATGTTTGGTCCTGTTTTCGTGAGGAGGAGGGTCTCTGCAGCCTCTTGTGAGGAGGAGGGTCTCTGCAGCCCCTGCATAGGAGCGAGGAGCTCCTGGCGTGGCAGCTGTGCTGGCCTTCTTGTCTATCCTCTGAAGAGGGGCTGGCAGTGGTTCTCAGCCTGGGCATTGGTGAGTCCCCACAGCTTGGGTACCCCAGGGATGGAGAAGCTGCTCTGCTGCCTCCTGTAGTCGAGCATGTGAAAATGTAAACTGTACAGAAGGTTCTCCAAGGACATGGAGGTAAATGTCCCCATGAGGAAAGAAATGCATTTCCACTCTCTGAGGGAGAGGAAGGAGGGGGATTTCCTAGTGTGACCTTCTCCTGCTGCCCCAAAGAGATGGCAGGCACTGGACACTGAGGAAGTACTTCTAAGCCCCAGAAATGTTTTTCCAGCTGCTAGGTTTGTTTTCTTTCCTTTGGCTTCCTGAATACTCAAAGCCAATAGTTCTTGTCCTGTTCTCAAGGTGTTTACAACGCTTCTCACTGCCGATGCTTTGCACAGCTTTAGTGGCAGCGGTTTGAGGAGTTACATTCATGTCATCTTTAGGAAGAAGCAAAGCTCTCACTGTGGCAGTAACAGCTTAAGGATCATAAAGCAAAACCTCCTGTTGTGGAAAGGCACCTACTGTAGTTCATCAAGGCTCCCAGCTTCACCTACTCGATGTAGTTCTTGCTTCTCGCTGCTCAGTTTTTCCCAGATCATTTCAGGACCAGGGGACTTTGAGAATGCACATCACGGGAAGTCTTGGCCTGGAAATCAAGTGTCTGACATCAAGGTGACCAATGCCCACATAACCTGAATCAAACTTCTTGCCTGAGCAGCAAATATGTCTGTGCCATTGGTCTGCCAAGCTGGCTTCTCCCACTGCCACCCACAAGCTAAGGGCCATGAGGAGCATGATGTAGACACTCAGTTGACTCCACAGATCCCTACCCTCAAATTATGCTCACCAAGAAGGAGGCTACAGACATACTTGAATGGTCAGACCAGGTTAAGTCTGGAAGAGGAACTGCCTCTTGGCCTTTTTGTGTGGTCACACCACCATGCAAATATTGGGCCACTGCTTGCAGATCCGTGGCAGCCTTCTGATGAGCTTGAGGCTTGGTGGGAGTTGGAGAGTTAAGCTTGGAACTCAATGGCTTGAGCTGAGGTTTGCTCTGCCCCACAGTCTCTTGCAGGATATAGTTATACTCAAAGGCCAATGGACTCACAGTGGGATGAGGTTTCTCAGGGCCTGCATTACTGTTGGAAAGGTCATTCAGTTAGGTGATCTTCAGGCATTTCTGCAATGTGAGTTTTGGTGAGACAGGTTGCCTGTCCTGCTGAGTGCATCTAAAGCTCCCACCTCTCTCTCCTGCTCTTGCCCTCTTTTCATCTTCTGCATCATCTTAATTTTATTTAGGACTTCTGTCCACCTGGAGTGGTGGCCTTAGCCAGTACTGAAACAGCAGTGTGGATGTGCCCTGTAATCAGCTCTTCTATGGTACAAGTGTGAAAAACCCACATTAGGGATTTTAAGGTTTAAATGCTGTTATTGTCCCATTCTGTGTTATTTCAGCCAAAAAGGTTTCTGGGGAGAAGAACTTCCCTCTTGGCAAGCCCCACCTCACACTACATTCATTTTCCCTGAAGCTTCGCCCACCATATTGTGGGCTTCACCAGTGGTTTCAGATCCAAAGTTCCTCCTGTGGTTTCAAAGCCTCAGACTGAAGTTGAAAACACGGAGCTTAGCTGTTTATATACAAAATCAAATATGTAGCCACTGATGAAACAAGACCCAACCTGGATTTCCACTGGGCATTAGCATAACTTATATTCGTTGCTTTTGGCTAGGAACATTAAAAAGCCCCCCAACACAAAGGAATGCAAGGGCTTTGAAAAGACTATGTTTTAAATACCACAGATGACAACTGCAATGATTCAAAAAATGAAATCAATTTATCATTAGCCATTAATTACCAAATAGCTCTATTTTCTCCTTATGCTTCATGTAGCTTAGATTTTTGCATAATTAGGATGAAAAATGGAGACAGAGTGGGTCTTGCATTTAAATGACATAAAGTCAGTATTCGCTCCTCAGAAAACTGTGGTAAAGATTTTCAGGAGGACAAAAAGTTTAGGAGGGTTAAGTCAGAGAAAGGAAAAGCAAGTAAGCAGGGAAGCTTTGGTCTCTTCTAAACAGAGAAGCTCATCATAGGACAGTTTTAAGTTGTAGGCAACTCCAGTGTTCTGTTTTGTCAACTGTTTTTGCACAAAGCTCCAAACATTGTAAAAATCTGTTTTCCTTCACACCTAGCATTGCTATGAGCTATATTGTAACCACATTCACAGTGTGTTAGAGCCTGCCTCAGGGTTCCTTCGCAGCAGGTTTCAGCTGGAATAATTTTTTTTGTTTGTTTTTTGTAATAATCACTCCATTCAAGTGGAACAATCATTATAAAAAATTATCACAAGCCATCTTGGACAGAAAAATCCTGGAACAATAAACACGCTGAATGTCTTGCAGTAAGCACATTGAAAACGGTGATGGAGGCTGGATAACTGCTTAATCCACACTTTGGATTATGCCTGTTACTGGGGTTGGTTGACATTTGGTAGTGAAAGAGCATCAGTTCCCAGTAATGGCAGCTGAGGTGGGGTCTTGGTTACAGTCGTCTTGAAAGTAGATGCTGTAAATTGCCCTCCACCTCTGGGGACAGTCTGCATCCCTGCCAGGGACCCCTGGACGAAAGCCCCCCACCCCATGGGCCAGCATGCAGCAGCTGCAGTGCTGGGCACGCAGACCCCTGTGTACCTTGCTTGGGCAGCAGCCGTGCCCCAGTCCCTCTCAAGAGGAAGCCTGAACAGGTCCAGGGTGGCCATATTGGGGGAGGATTGGGTATGGAGACGTGGGACACCTTGGTGAGTGACTGTGGGTTGGGTAGCTTCTGGTGAGGCTGTGCCCACTCCATCACTGCAGGGTGCTGGCAGCTGAATACCTTTTATGATAACTCAATTAGCTGGGAAGAAAGTGCAACAGCGTTAGGATAAGCAAAAAAGCCTTTACATTATGAATTTCAATTCCTTTATGCTGATTATCACTAACCTCTCAAAGGAGTTTGTTATTTGCTGTTGTCTCTGAGTGGAACGCATTCCCTTCCTCTTCCTCACTCTGACCCTGCACATCTGAGCAGAGCATGGCCATGCCCTTCTGCAGATCTTTCCCAATCAGCACAGCAGGGTGCCTACCTCGCACTTCTTAACATTAGTCTTTTTTCTGAGTCATAAAATGCTGAAAGGGAACTCCAGTACCTTGGAACAATCTTTATGTCAAAGAAATGGCTGCATGTTTGTGTGCTAACAGCTGAGCGGTGCCTTCCCAACCTGTCAGGGGCTTTGCACCTCAGGGGCGTCTCCGCAGGGGGACCCCCAGGAGGTGAGTGGGGCAGGGGGTGAAGAGTTAGTACAGATCTCCAAGTTGCTGTTTGCAGAAGGGGTTGGTCTGACCCAGAGCCCCACTGGGACCACAGCTTCTCTGTGCTAACAAGCGTTGAATATGTTAACACTTGAGGTACAGCTCTTGCCCCAAAATTTCTGTGCTTGGTCACACAGCAGACTGCAGAGATGGGGCTGTGTGCAGGATTTAGTACCATGAGTGGAATCTATGAGGGGATTTGTTTGGAAATTGCCATTCCTTTTTAGGTCACCTGCTCCGAAGAGGAGTCTTGGTGGTGGGTAAATAGAGGAAAGAAGGAAGGGAGCAGGCAACCACATTGCCCAAGAAGCTGGGGGAGCTGGCAAGGACAGCTGGGAAAGGTTTCACATTCCTTTGCCATTTGAAGATAGTTAGGCGCATAGTCCTTCAGGAAACACAGTTCTAGGTTGTTTTCCTTCTGATATACTGAATTTTTCCCTGGTGTTCTGCTGGGAGTGCTTCACAACCTTGCAAGGGGGCCCGGGTGGCAAAGGGGCCTTGGTGTCCATGTCACGGTGGCCGCTGGGTGATCTGCAAAGGGTCTGACTGAGCTGTGTGTAAGAGCACTAGTTGTGACTCATTTGGCTGTTTACTAGAAACCTCTGTTATGTGAGTTTCAAGCCACTTCCTAATTTCTAGATTGCTGCCGCGTCCAATGTTTGGCAGGCTTCAAAAAACTTGAGCCCTTGCTGAAAAACATATGGCTGGTGTGTCGGGTTCTCTCTTGGCGGCAAGGCAGAAGCCTGTGCAGGGGGAAGGGGGTTGTCTCCTCTCTGTGCGGCTTTTGGGGTGGGGTGGGAGCCTCTGCCTTCACGCCTCACACATCCTGGGTGGGTGGCAGGGTTGGAAACTGCAGGGAAGGTCCTGGGACGCAGTCTGGGCTAAAAGGAAAGGCAACTGGGGACAGAATGGGGTACAGGAAATGTGCAGTGGCATCCATGAAGCCAGAACACATGCCTAAGTGTGTATGAAGAGACAGCAGTTGAATACCACAGTGGGAAAAGGGAGTAGAAACTACTCAGCAAAGTTGAATACATAGATTTTATGCCAGGAAGCAAGGCTTTGATAATCTTCAGTCCCATGTTTCGGCATCTTTGGTAAGAATCTGGTCTTCAGGATGCGATGCAGCCCTCCCTTTTGCAAGGTGTTCCACAACAGCATTCTCCTGAGCAAGGAGAGGAGCTTCGTTAGTCACCCTCTGGTTCTGGAGAAGCTGAAAAGGGACTGTCTTTGCCCTAGTGACCTCTTTCTGTCCTCTCTCTAAGCTTTGCCAGGGAGCTGCTACTAGTCCGAAGTGCTGTGCATAAGGCACAGGCTGTCGTTCACCGCAGTGACGGTGTTTGCCCGTTACTCATTCCTGGTTTCTCTCAGGCTGATGTAAATACCTCCATAGACAGATTTTAGCAAATGTATTTCTTAACAAAGTAGTGTCTGATACTAGATTACCATTCAGAGGTTAGTGGTGGACTGCACTAATGGATAAACTTTGTGCCTGCATTTGAAAGCCTATTAAAATATTAATAATTTTGTGCCTAAAGCCCAAGCATGGCTCTTCTAAGTGCAGCAGGATGCCTGTGTTGTGCCCACGGGGCAACCTCTTCCCTGTTTGAACTCCGCTTTGGACATTTCTATCAAAATAAAGATATGGACACCAACAGGAATGGCTCTTTCCCCCTCTTTGTATTAGAGAAATCCGAGCGTTACAGGATCCCTCGGTCCTGGTTTCCTCGGTGTTCCCGTATCGGGTGTGAGTAGTGTTTCTGCTGATGCGGTGTCTTCTGAGTTGTCTCCCGGTGTAGATTGCTGCGTGTTTCACAGGAAAGCGGATGAATGATATCAAGTCATTGAGCTTATAAGTAGCACACTGGCAACCCGCCACTAAAATATAAATACATTAAACGTACTGAAGGAAATGTTCATTCTGTTGTTTAGCGTTGGACATGCCCCAGTTAGGTAAATTTAATCTTCCTGAGGGTTGTTGCGTTACAGCTGAACGAGATAGGCAGTTATCTTATTACTGATCTTTCTGTCATTCAGGGTTTGTGTTCTGGCACTCGCTGTGTGGAGTGTGCTTGCCCAAGAGCGGTCCTAGGAGTATTTTCCAAGGGAGACGGAGATGCCTAGGGGATCACCTTGCAAGGTTAGCACTTCGCAAGGTCGGACCCTTTATCTCAGAAATGTTCACGCTCCTTGTCAGTCACACCACTACCCACCTCCTTTTGGGTAGAAATGTACAAAATGGTTGTTTCGCCTATGTTTGTTAGGAAACGTCTGAAACTTGGCCTCGTGGCATTTGTTTTATTCCTTTTGTTAACTTGCGCTATGGGATTTTCTGCCGCAGCTCCTTCCAAAATCCCAGGCTGTGCCTCTGCTCCTGTTGAGGTCAGGGGCAAGGCTCCTGGCGACTCCAGGGTGAGCGGAAGCTGGCGCTGAGCATCAGACCCAAAGCCGTTTGATTGCATTAAAGAGGAGCCTCTCCACTGTTTTCCACGGGTGCTGGGTCAGACCCTCCCGACGTGACCCCGCCGCATTAACTCTCGTGACTAATCCCGATGAGAGCTGGGGAGCTATTCCCGTGCGTAAACACTACCAAATCCATCGCAAGGCGTGAACACTCTGCAATGGTTTAGCTCTTCTCTTGGTTGTATGGTGAAGGGAGAGGATGAGGCAGGAAAAGGGAAGTAGAAGGAATAAATGAACAGAGAGATTTTTGAGCTGGTTATGAAGAATGACGATGTTCTGTACAGCCTGCAAGTACTTAAAAAAATAAGATATCGGCTGTGTTTTACAGATAAGAAAATATTATTTTATTGAACGGAAAGATATATATGTTTCACCTATCACATCTGAACTAATCAGTGTAGGCTTTTAGAAGAAGTCTGTAATTACTCTGAGCACGTCATTAGTTAGATGTAAAATGAATGATATTGCTCCATTTTATTACTTCTAGTGATATAGCCATTTGTATCATAAATTCATTGACCTCATCTTAAATGATCAATCCTCTAAGACAGACTTGATTCATTAATTCTTAAGTGACATTTTTTCTCCTCCAGTAATTTCCTCCTCATCGCAGGGACTGTTCTTCTGCCTTTTAGTATGGTATTCTAAGGTGTCACGTTACCTGTGTATGACATGCACATTTTATACTTGTATCTTAAATAAGCAGCATAGACTGATTGCTTAGATAGATGGACGGACATAAAGAAAGAAAGAAAATAATTAAATACATGGATGTAGTACATAGTCATTTCTCACTGACGTTAACTTCAACACTTCGAGATGTTGCAGAAAATCAATGAGACAATTATTAGATATTTGGTCCATCCAGGATGTTCAGAGGAACAGAATTGCTGCCTTTAATTTCTGTGGCTTTAATTCATTTTAGTGATAAAATATACAGAATGGTCTGTGATTAATATGTGAGTAAGGCAGGCAGACTTCAGAGTTTCTTGTACCTCAGTGAATTATTGAAAACAGCAGAAATCAGTAGAGAATTTCTAAGCAGGATTTCTAAATCTTTTACCAGGGAAGAGAAAATATTTGTTTAGCTAGAGGTGACATAGGAGCCCACCTGAGATAAACAAATCAATACGGCAATAAAACACTGAATTATTTAAGTGAATTTTTCAACTGATAACTAATAAAATTAAATTATTAGAAAAGATGCCACAACTTTTTGGGGGTCTGTATTTTTCTTTCGGTCAGTTTAATTAAAGTCACTGATGGGGGCTCTTCCTAGAAAGATAAGGAGGCTGGGTTTACTCTCTCGTATTTCTCAGGTGCTTGTTTGGCAGCAGGCTTACAAGTTGGTTTGCTTCCTTTCCCTTCCCAAAGGAAGGGCAAGTCTTAGCTGCACCATCCCAGGACCAAATCAGGGAAGCAGCTGCATCTGAAGTCCTTCCCCATCCCTTACAGCAGCCTCCAGGACCAGTCTCTTCCTCATCTTTCCCCTGCAAGCAGACACTGTTTAGGCAGGTGATGGGCTGGGGTGGGCTTCATCCTTTCCCTAGCCTTTCTCGGGAACCAGCTGGAAGCTCCTGATACCCCTTTGTGCAGCTCTTGGCGTACATGGGGAGATCCCCTGCCTCTGCACAGCTCTTGGGGCAAGAACATACCCTGCAAGTGGCAGAAGGAACATTGTGGTTTACCTCCTAGTTCCATACAAGCAAAAAGGCAGCATTTTGTGGCTACAGGAATGAGCTCTCAATCAAAAATGACTTTAAGGTAAATTCAGCAGCTTTAGCAAGTTAAATAGTACCTTATTAACTTGCGGTGTAGACTCACAAATTCCCCTTTTGTCTGCTTGGAAAACAGTGGCAAGTCAGAAAATTTCAGGAGGTCAGTTATAAGGTGTTTCCCTCAGATCACCCTGTGTTGACTTGCCAGGTGGGTGGCAACGTTCCCATGCCAAATACCCGGGATGGTTCAGTGCCCACTGCTGCGTGTTTGCACTGTTTGTGGCCAGGGGTTGCCCAGCTCCGGTGCTGTCTGCAATGGCCGCTGAGCCCTCCTGCAGGGAGCAAAGGGAGAGCCGATGCCTGGTAAAACCCGGGGGCCCTTGGAAGTGGGGGTGCCCCTGCTTTGCCTTCCTCTGTGCACCCCTGCTTCCCATCCTCCCTGCACCTTGCGGGGATGCATGTGCCATGGCAGCAGAAGCATTTATCTCAACTCTTCTGTGTGTTTGATGGCCTTTTTTGTCCACATTTTTTAGAGCACTACATCGTCAGTGTGTGTTCCATGCAGAGCTGGCCCTGTTTGAACTCACCAAGAAATTATCTTCCTTGCATGGGGCATCGTGCTGGAAATATGCCTGTCTTAATGCCGCACGCGTCGGGCAGCACCAGCACCCCCTCTGCTTTATCTCATGTGGCGCTGTGTCCATGTGCCCAAGCTAAAAATCTGGGCCCTGCATTCCCAAACTTCAGGGGTGACTTAATAGTTCCTGCTTCTCAAGTAATTATTTAGTTTGATTTAAATGTTGGGATAAAAACTTCATGGTAGAGAGAAGGAGTGTGTGTGTGTGAATGGGCGGGGGGAGCAAATAGCAACCCAACTGGATAACCAAAAGGTTGCAGAGTTAAAATAAACAGGCTAATAGCCATAGCGTATAGGGGGTGTGGGTGTGTATATGTGTGTGTATATATACATTAAAGATATATTACTGAAAACTCAAAAATGTCACCACTGTTTATATTAAAGGAAAGCTGAGAGTTAAATGAGATGGGTAATCAGATGCCCGACATATGTTGTTTGGAATTGTTTATATGGCCAATAGTTATTAAAATTAATTATCCTTTTAATGCAGTCTTTTCACAATAATTTTCTTTTTTTTTTTCTTTTCTTTTCTTTTTTTTTTTTGGTACAAAAGATACAGTCATTTCAAAACAAGCTAATATGGGCTATTAGGAAAAGGCAGAACAAACAATACCAGGATGTATTCTGACATGGTCATAGGCTCAACATGCTGATAGCACCAAAATTCTCTGTCAACGGAGTATTTTGAGAACTAATGTAAATGACAAAAATGGTTTTTTTGTGTGTGTAAAATTCTGTCAAAAAAGTAAGGCACTGAAAAATCTGACATCTGTTTATCTGTTTATAGCTATGGCAAGATTACTCATATTAATTCTTGTTTAAAATGCCATATGAAGGAAAGGCATTTGTGCAAACAAGAGTCATATTTGAATTGTAGATCATGTCTTCACCATCTGTGAGAGCTGTTGGTGTTGCAAAATTAATGTGTTAATGAAATCACAATAATTTCTCTGAAGTAATGGATTCTGAAGCCTAGAATGACTATTTTTTGAACTTTGGTGTCTAGTGGTTTACAACTGGGAAAACCTTTCACAGCTTAATTAGTTCTGCAGCCTTACTTTAAAAAAAAAAAAAGGCTATGCCTTCACCACACCAATAGTAACACAGAAATGGATTAAATGGAAAGCAGAGAAACAAAACAGAAATGAGCCTGCAACACAAACTTTTTGCCATAGTATTTGAAAAGTTGCTAAACAGACCCTTGCTTGCCAAGAAGTTTTACTCAGTGACTCGTACACAAGAGTGGGCAAACAGCTCAGAAAATAATTCCAGCTTGCAGAAACATCACAAATTGGGACTATTTGAACCTCATACAAATGTCCTGACTATTTCCAAGCTTCTCCTTGGAATGAAGGGGAAAGGATGAATGATGCTTTTTGCTTCATGATGCCATTTTAAAATACCACACCCTTTCCAACTTAGTATTTTGATACTCTTAATAGAATATGAAATGTTACAGTGTGCTGCAGTTTAGCAGAAATTATTTGCATTCATTTCCAGCAACTTTCTGAGTCCTTTTCCAGTTATCATACTCCTGGTGTAGTATGGCATCTCAGATGGTACAGGTGTGCTTAGATTACCACCAAGGAGTAACCACAGCCATACTCATATGGATTTTGTATGCTTATATATGCATGTTATAAGAGTTTATGCCAGCTGAGGATTTTCTGTGGTATGGGTTTAAGATATAATTTATTGTGTAAGGCAGAACTGAGATCATGGGAGCCAGAAAAGGGAGTGGCATTCAATTCACCAATATTTTGGAGCAAAGAAAGCATAGTTTTCACAAACATAACTATTTTTTTTCCGCTAGAAAAATAATATGAGTATTTAGAAAGCAACTGAAAAATTACTTTTGAAATAACACTATGAAGAGAGGATTGCTATTCTTACCTGATTTGATTTTATTACTGTGTTGTAGGTATGTGACTGGTGTAAGCACATAAGACACACAAAAGAGTATCTGGATTTTGGGGACGGGGAAAGAAGGCTTCAGTTCTGCAGTGCAAAATGTCTCAATCAGTACAAAATGGACATTTTCTACAAAGAGACACAGGCCAATCTTCCAGCTGGACTGTGCAGTACATTACATCCTCCAGTCGAAAATAAAGCAGAAGGCACTGGGGTGCAGCTGCTGACTCCAGATTCTTGGAATATACCGCTAGCAGATGCTCGGAGAAAAGCCCCATCCCCAGCGTCTGCAGCTGGCCAAATTCAAGGTCCTGGACCATCAGCGTCTACCACTGCCTCTCCGTCTGACACTGCCAACTGCTCTGTCACTAAAATCCCCACACCAGTTCCCAAACCTATTCCCATCAGTGAGAATCCAAATATTCCACCAGTTTCTGTCCAGCCACCTGCTAGCATTGTGCCTCCAATTGGTGTCCCACCTCGCAGTCCTCCCATGGTGATGACGAACCGTGGGCCAGTTCCTCTGCCCATATTCATGGAACAGCAAATTATGCAGCAAATCCGTCCACCATTTATTCGTGGGCCGCCTCACCATGCCTCAAATCCTAACAGCCCTCTGTCAAATCCAATGATTCCTGGAATCGGTCCCCCACCAGGTGGTCCCAGAAATATGGGTCCCACCTCCAGCCCCATGCACAGGCCAATGCTTTCCCCTCATATCCATCCCCCCACAACACCTACCATGCCTGGGAATCCTCCAGGCTTGTTGCCACCTCCCCCTCCCGGAGCTCCTTTGCCCAGTCTTCCCTTTCCCCCTGTCAGCATGATGCCAAATGGTCCTATGCCTATGCCACAGATGATGAACTTTGGATTGCCATCCCTTGCCCCGCTGGTGCCACCTCCAACTCTACTAGTGCCATATCCTGTCATTGTCCCTTTGCCTGTCCCCATCCCCATTCCCATCCCCATCCCTCACATCAACGACTCCAAACCCCCCAATGGCTTCTCCAGCAACGGCGAAAGCTTCATTCCGAGTACCTCCAGCGAGACGCCTGGGGCAAAGCCAAACAATAGCTCTTCATCCCCTCGAGAGTCAAAGCAAGGATCATCTAAATCCTCTGACTCGTCACCGAGCTGCTCAGGCCAGTCCCTAAATCAAGCTCAAGTGCTTCAGGAGCACAGTAAAAATGAAGTTGTTGACTTGACTGTCAGACCTAGTAGTCCAGTGAACAGTAAATTTGGTTTCCCCAGTGTGCTACAGGGTCCACAGGATGGTGTGATAGACCTAACAGTAGGCCACCGGTCTAGGCTGCACAATGTTATCCACAGGGCTTTACATGCCCAGGTGAAAGTTGAACGTGAACCTAACAGTGTTGTAAATTTGGCTTTTGGTAGCTCAGACAAAAGGAACTGCGGTGACTGCAGGGACAACTGCAGCCCAGTTGATTCAAAAACATTACCGTGCAGTGACGGAGCTCACTGCTGTCCTGTCTCCTTGCCCTCTGGCACGTCGGGACTGGAAGCTGGTGCAGCAGTGTGCAACGTCATTGTGAATGGCACGAAGAGCACGGAGGGTTCCAAGAACCCGGAGCTGCCCCAGGAGCCGAAAAAGTCCCAGCCCCCAGAGGAGCTGGCGGTAAGCGAGCTGGAGTCTGTTAAGGAGAACAACTGTGCATCAAACTGCCACCTTGAGGGAGATGCAGGCAAGAAGACCGGGGAAGAGCCCCTTGTTGGGGGAGACAAACAGGACCCGAACCTTAACAATCCAGCAGACGAGGACCATGCGTATGCTTTGCGGATGCTGCCCAAGACAGGTTGCGTGATCCAGCCTGTGCCAAAACCAGCAGAAAAGACTGCTATCGCGCCGTGCATTATCTCAACGCCAATACTCAGCACAGGGCCAGAGGATCTGGAGCCACCATTGAAAAGGAGGTGTCTCCGAATTCGAAATCAGAATAAGTAAAGGTTTGTGTAATCACTACTGCCTTCTGTGTGAGTAGAATGAGTATTTTCAGGTGTGAGGTCAAACTCGCGTGGATGTGGCCTTTGTGAAACAAGATACAGGTCCCTATTTATCAGCACTTTCAGAAAACTATTGGTATTTATGTTTGATTATTGTTCTTTGTTTTGTATTGCATCTGTACTTGTCAGTACTCCATCCATCAGCAGCCTCATTACACTTTTGCTCACAGAACATTTCGTGATGGTGCTGGCTGTGAAATTATTGTGTTGTGTATGTCAAAAAGTCAGTGGTTTTCTGCCTAGGATATGGTTTAGGTCTGGGCCATTAATCTGCTTACTTATTCCAGCTGAGTTACGCAGCAACTCAAGCCTTCATGATGATGATTGAAATTGCCCTACAGCAGAGCACAGAGCAGGATGACCCAGCTGCTTCCTGCTAGCTCAGATCCAACTGACTTACCAAATGGTCATCTCCAACCATCTTACTTTGGTCTGCCTCCAGACTGCACCCTGGCTTTCAAGCGGGCTGGTCTCCAGGGAGTAAACCCCCTCTCCCTGAGCTTTCCTTCCTCGGGTATTGGTGCTAAGGGACTGCCTGCTGTTTGGGACCTGCCTGCTGTAGTTTATCTCAGCAAGACCTGTGCCATGGGGCTTTACTTTCTGACCTGAGGCATCTGCTTTTGGTGCAAGTCTCCCACCTTAGAAAAGCAGCTGAGGTTTCCCCCAGCCCTGCAGTTGTTATATGTGTGTGGCTCTTGGTAGGGCTGCAAAGCAAGGCAGAGATACGGGTAAGTCCACCAACAACCAGCCTTCCAGTACCTGAAAAGGGCCTACAGGAGAGACAGGGAGGGACTCTTTATTAGAGAGTGTAGCAATAGGACAAGGGGTAATGGTTTTAAATTGAAAGAGAGGAGATTTAGATTAGATATTAGAAAGAAATTCTTTAGTGTGAAGGTAGCGAGGCACTGGAACAGGTTGCCCAGAGAAGTTGTGGATGCCCCATCCCTGGAAGTGTTCAAGACCAAGCTGGATGGGGCTTTGAGCAACCTGGGCTAGTGGGAGTTATTCCTGCAGGCAGGGGTTGGAACTCGATGATCTTTAAGGTCCCTTCCAACCCTAACCATTCTGTGATTCTATGAACCGTGGCTTGTCCAAGGACAATGCTCCAGAGGCAGAAACCCTCCACCCTTCATTCCCTATTCCAAGCCTACTGAGTCCCTCTGATAAAACAGCGCCTTTGTAAAACTGTTAGCTTAATATATGTCTGTTGCTTCAAACCTGTGAGCAAGAAACAAATGTAATTGCATTTGTTTAGATTCACAAGCGTGGAGAGCTTCTTTCAGGAAAAGGGAAAATGGTGGGTGTTGCAAGAAATCTGTTCAGCAGTAAAATACTGACGGTTTGCCGGATGTGGCTTGATGACATGCCAGATTTCATTACAATCCGTGGAATATTCTGTAGCCTCCAGTAAATCCCTGTCCCTGGTAGCACAAATAGCGACTGGAGCGGTGCAATACGAATATTGCCTTGAAGGGCTTGGCACCTACAACCGTAGATAGCAGTGCAGGCTGTGGAATCTGGGCCATTGCAGCCTCTCCCTGCTCCATCAGTGCAGGCTAATTGCACTGTCAATGATACTGCAGTATATAGTCAGGACTCCCTTTTTATTTGTTAACGTTGCATTCCCTGTGTTGGCTGCAGTGCTGGGAGTGTTGCTTCCCTTGATCACAAACGGTATTTATTTACTTTCTTCAATGGAACAAAACCCTTATTCTCTGCTCTCGGCATGTGCTGACACATTTAAAAGATACATTTCTAGGAACAGAGCACAACTATAGCTTTCTTGGACTAATAGCCAACGAAGGCTGAGGTGAGACCTTATCTGTGTTTACAAGTACCTAAAGGGTGGGTTGAAGGATGATGGAGCCGGACTCTTTTCAGTGGTTCCCAGCGATAGGACGAGGGACAACGGGCACAAGCTGGAACGTAGGAAGTTCCATTCAAATATGAAGAAGTACTTCTTTCCGGTGAGGGTGAAGGAGCACTGGAACAGGCTGCCCAGGGAGGTCGTGGAGTCCCCTTCTCTGGAGATTTTCAAGACCCGCCTTGATGCAGTCCTGAGTAATGTGCTCTAGGCAATCCTGCTTTAGCAGGGGAGTTGGAGTAGGTGATCTCTAGAGGTCCCTTCCAACTCTGACAATTCCGTGATTCTGTGATTCCGTGATATACAATAACTCAGAAGTCAAGTGAATATTTAAAATCTTTGCACACTCCTAGCCCCTGCTAGTGGGCCTACCCACCCCTGAGGTATGGACGGACAGTATGTCCCTCTCAGCAGTGAGATCTTTATTGCAAACCCCAGTATGCCACATTTAGAGCTTGAGACATGGTCTGTTCATAAATGAACACATGCTTTTACCTAGGGATCATGATTTTATCTAGTGAGAAGGCCAGTATTTGACTGTATCCCTTCTTTTTAGTTCTAAGAGAGCCATGGTTAACCCACCCTTTCCCACCTTGCTCAGTCTCCCTATAGCTGTGGTTTGTTTCAAGCCAGTGCTGAGAGACTTGCACATTTGTGTGCTGGTGCTGTAGTCAAAGACAGACCGGTTCTTACCATCTATTTATGCTTGTCCAGACCATCCAGGCTGCAGTAATGCCACCTTTCCACAGTCCCAATCCCAAGAAGAATTTAGCATCGTTCAGAGCCAAAGCCTTAAAACTCCGAGAGAGTTCTGGCTTCGCTGAATTGTTTATTTTTGCCTGTTGACACGATTATACATGACATCACTTCACAGATAGTATTTGACAGAGAAAGTGGGGAAACTGAACAAGCTGCATTGAAAAGACAAGAAGGATGCTTTATCACTCAGTTATTGTCCTCAGCTCTTTGTATTATCTAAATGTCAATAACTGTCACTGTGGTTATCCTCAGGAATAACCATTTTTCCATTCACCAAGAATTTTATATATTCCTTTGTCTCGGTGTAAGGGTTGTCTTACGGGAAAGTTTTCAGGTTGCCAGGCAAGATTAATCTGACCCAATACAGACATCTGGAATGAAGACACATGAGCTAATTGTCTAAATTCTCTTTAAAATCAACCTAGAGAAGCAGGCACTTCAAAGAGACAGCTGAGCTCATCCTGAAGTCGACAACTAAGACAGCTCGGACAAATTGTGCCCTATTTCTCCCTGCTGTGAAGGAAACTTAGGGTGACTGGCACAGACATAGATGTCCCCACAGAGACTGAAAATTAAAAAGCCCAGCCTAGGTGTCTGCTGTGCCTCTGGGGTTTGTGCAATAGCATAGCACAGCATGGTGATGGTTATTAGTCAGTCTGTGTTCATCCCCTCCTTTCTCCACAAAAAGAAAAGAGGTAGCCTCTATGCAGAAGAGATATGACACCAGGATCCTTGTGTGCTTCAAGGGAAAGAGGATACGCAAAACACTCTGCAGAAATAAACAGTCTGATAACCATCACATTCCAGTGAGTACCTCAGTGAAATGCGGGTGGGTTTTGAGCCTCTCAAGGCACACACAAGTGATTTGTGCAGCTCTGATGATTGATTTGAGGCAAGGACTCTTTGGTTTCCTGCAGAGCCCTCCTTCCACTAATGCTGGTAATATCCAGTCCAGGGGAGCAGGATGGCTGCTTAGATTTCTGCCCCCCCGGCAGTCTTTGTGTGAAGGCTGCATGGGGCTCAGAACCTGCCCATGTCTGTATAGAGAGGGCGAGCAGGGGCAGCAGAGCATCAGTGCAGCCCCTGAGGCCGCAGCTCCAACCTCCACCATGCCCATGAGTTCCTCCTGCCCAGGTTTGGGGAAGGTTGGAGGTAAAACCCTGCTCCTGCTGGTTGTGGGGAGGATCCCTCATGAGAGACTTGCAACCTCGTAGAAATTCTACTAAAATACAAAAAGGGTAGGAGCTGCACTCATAATTGTGTTGACTTGGGCCCTTGGAGGTTTGTATTGATTGCACTGGCCACACTGGAGAAGAAAACTAAGGCTGGAGAAGAAGTAGTCCAGAGAATTGTCTTTTTCTCTCTTGTTCCCCACCTACCCTAACTGGAAAATCTGAACATATTGCCCTAATGTGCAACTTTTCCTGGATTTTATTTCCCATCAAATTGTATGAAAAGAAGGAAACTAGCCAAATATTTTTACGCTAGAGTTCTGGACAGACAGATTGAATTCATGTAATAGCAACATGGACTCTCTAAAAAGGAATCAATGCAAGCGTGACCTTTTCGGGCAAGTTGCCAAACTCTGGATTATTTAATGTACGAATTACTTGATTATTGGAAGTGCTAATCAGCAACATAATCCTTGATGTTAAAGTTTAGTCTCTCCATCAGGATGTGGACTGTCAAGCTGTTCTAGCTTGACGCAATTCGAAGAACCAGCAAGAGATGTTTTGGTGCCAAAGTCCTACTATCATAAAGGAATAAGGCTAGGAAGAATACTCTGTTGAGTGTTATTTTTTCAAGTTTGAACAACACGAGTTTCTAAAATTAGCAGTGTTAGTATTGCCTGCCTACATGCTTTACGTCCAGGCCGGATCAGTTTTATCCCTCCAGTTTTGGTGTCAAGGTTTCCTAAAGCAAATAAATGGAAACACTAAGTTCTGCTTGGATTTAACATGATAGTTATGGTAAACTAAATTAGAAAGTTAAGTGGCACATGCTAACTCACAACTAGCTTCTGTGTGTTTGTGTGTGTGTATGTTGGGGGCAGAAGGAAATTATTCTGCTTTTGTTAGCACAATTTCTCCCAGAAGTAATGAAAATAGTAGGAGTATGGCCACCTACAGAGCCAACCTATATGTCCTGGGGTCAGCATCTGTTGAGTTATAGGCCCAAACCTCCAGCTGTCTAGTCCATACATTGTAGTCGTAAAAATATACAACATGTAGAATGCTCCAGTTCAGAGCAGAAGTAGCATGTATCCCACTGTGAGCTCCCCTACCCATAATCGTCCAGCACAAGATTTCCTTGCTCTGATCAGGATTCCTGAGGCAAGGGGCATAGCTATTAACCTCCCTTTCTGCCTTAAGAGTTTTTATCACTCCCCTGTCAGTGTAGCGTCTATCTACCAGCATCTTACCCTACCCTCTTCACTCTGATCAGGATAGAATTTGACCTTAAAGGTATACTTGAAAACAGATTTTATAGATTTAAACACATTTTTATGCTAATCATCTTAGTTGACACAGTACTATGGGCCAGAGCCTTAGCTAATTTTAACTGGGTATAGTGCCACTGGTGCTAAACTATTTTAAATCAGCAGAGTAATTGGACTCATACACTTAACACCTACTCTTCTGATTCAGAAGCTTTCCTTCACCTGGCTTCTTATGAGCCAACAGAAATTTTCCATTTATCCGAAGGGGGAGAAGAGAGACTGTTAACACCACAAAATCTTAAACACATTTTCTCAGAACTGAAGCTTTGCTCTTGAGAGCTGCGTGGCTCTAGCAGTGTGATCTACGTTTCCAAATTGCCCATGTAGCTTCTCAGATAAATTAAATCAGAAAAAGGATTTCCTAGGGAAAAAAAAAAAAAAAGAAAAAAAAAAGAAAAAAAAAAAGTAGTTCTCCAAATGGTGAAGTATAAAATGACATACTTCCAGAGTAGCTTTCAGCTCCCACATCTTGCTGTCGGGGTGTGGGAGCGCTAACTTCCGACTCAGTGGCAGTAAATAGCAGGCTCGTGGTACGCTGCTGCGGATCACTGCACACTCTTTGAATCAAAGGAACAAGTGCTGATTTCTGATCAGTTTCTCCTGCTTTCCTATAAAACCTCCTAGGGCATATGTTTCAAATACGAAATCTGATTCTTGAACCCAACTGAGAAAATAACTACACCTGGTCTGATTTGCAAAGGTAGTGAGCATCGAGGGCTGCTGGCAAACAAAACACATGGCCAGAACTCCAGCCAGCAAAAAATGCCATAGCTCAATCGACAGACCCACAGAAATCTGCAGAGCCTGCGGCTCTTGGAGGCTGTAGCCTACCTGACAGCTCCTGGGACCACTGACTTCAGAGGTCATTTCAGTGCTTACTTGCCCTTATTTGTTTTAATTGTCTTGTGAAATGAAAATTCTTTGAACTGAAATAAGCATCTAATCTGTGCCATTCCCTAAGCTGGTACAACCCACATTCATATTGAAACAAGTTACTTATAATTCTTCACCAGGCTTGAAAGACTGACCAGGCACTTTCATACATATAAGGCCTAATGCTCCTCTTATTTAAGTTGTTGTAAAGCAGATTTGGCTGAGTTCAAAAGTGTTAAGTATAAAATGGCATAGGGGGAGACTCTAGCTCTCCATAGTCTGTTCTTGTGCTGTTGAGCTACTATAGTCAGTGGCGCAGGGAAAGTTTATGGGGACAAAAGCACAATTAAATGATAAAATACAGAGACCCTAACAACAAAGACCATAGTAAAACAGACAGGCGCCCTTGTAAAAACATCATCTGCGACAACGATTGCCTTTACTTTCAGAAGCCGAGATCCTGGACAGTATGTGTCTGATGATTGCCACGGAAATCTGATAAGGAGCTAAGCACCTAATAGCCTTTGTGAAGCTTGACCCTCAAACAACCACGACCAACTTCAGTGCAGAGCAGTGAGCTCTGAACAACTGTGAGGAGCTTATAAACTATTCCCAGTGTTACGAGCAATACCTGAAAGTGGGTCAGAAAGGAGCAAAACACTTTTGAGGACTGTGGTTGTGAAAAAATTGGACACAATCAATCAGTGAGCAATAGATTTTAAGAGAAAATTAAATTCATGTTAAAAAAGCAGTGGGAGATTCAAGCAAAGCAGAAGCAAAGCCATTTGAGCAAGAAATCAGGAGGAAATCAGACTGTGACAAGCAAGCCTTCTGAAGCACTTTTTTGTTTCCAGATTACCTGCTGAGTGTCTCCTTGTCTATATTTAGGTCCCATAGTGCAAAACAAGCAAGTTAAGCACATTCCTGGGTGCCTCCATTAGTCCAGGCCTCATGGCTGACGCCTACCAATCGTTACCTTATTTACACTATTTTGATAATGAGCTACATGTCAGTCCAGGGAGCAGAGGCTGTGTTTGGAAGCGTGTGTGATCATCTCGTGAGAGCTGTGAATCGAAGTAACCTCTGACATTTTGCAGAACCCTCAACTATTCAACATTTACTTCTACCATGAAAATTAGAGCTGATTAAATATCTGGTCTTGATCCTGTCCAGTACTGCGCACACTCAGCACTCGGTGCCTTTAATGCAAGTTGAAGGCCCTCGGCACGTTACAGACCGAGGTCCTTCCTCTGACTCATTTGCATGGCTTTACTTCCCCAGACACGATTTTGGTATTTGAAAAGAATGGTATTCCTGTACAACATGTGTCTCAATTTGTAACGATATCCTCCCTGCAGCTGGCTTGCTTTTCCAAGTGTTTCTGAAGCATTACTGTCTTAAATTCGAGCCAACCTACAATAACAAATTATCTAGAGGCGAAGAGGCTGAATTGCGTTTGTGGAGAGGACGCCCCCACTCTCTGCTGTGCTCCATCTTCTAGTCCTGGTTTCAGACTCTCAGGCTTTGTAACGTAATCATCTTCTACGGAAGCACACATTTCCAAAAAAAGAAAAAAAAATTAAAAAAAATAGAGGTTTTAGGGATTGGGTAGTGCAGAGTGAAATAACTACTGAGTTCCGACCTCTATGGAAAGATCTGCATCCCATCATTGGCCGATTGATATTGAAACCTATGGTTAGAGCAATTTTCAGCTACTTATTTGGAGCCCACGTGGTTAAATGTAAAACTTGGTGTTGCCTGCTTGTGCTCCAAATATTTATAAGCTTTCATCAACCACTTGTGCTGCCACTTCTAAGTTGCTTATCCAAAAAAAGGGGGGAAACCCCTTTCCCCACAGGAATTCTCCAATTGAGAGATGCTTGAACACTAGTATAAAAGAAAAGGTACATGATGAGGTCACCAAGAATTTGAATTTTGACCCTGCCTTTCAAAGTACAATTAAAATGCTAGTGCTGTTTTTTTTGAAGCACTTTACCAATTATTGCTGGACTGGTTATCTTGGTGGTAAAAATACTGTTCGTGTTTTCTTTGTGTGGGTAGGGGAGGTGGGAATTAGAGAAAATCTAAAACAATGGTTGCATCCAATGCAGGTTGCTCCATGGCCAGCAGTGCTGGGGGTAAGGGAAATGCCCTAAGGTGCCTGGCTCTGCACTGAAGTCTATGCCAGGTCTCACCTGCTTGCTCCTTATGTGTTCTGGGTGGGTTTTTCCTCTTCCTTCCTGCACAGTATAATCTACCTGACATTTTGGGCCACCTGAGCACGGCCCCTAGCCTTTGGATGAGTCTGCATCTGCTCTTGCTTAGACTGAAACAAACCAGGAGGGGTTGTGAAAACCAGGAAGAAACCCCATGGGGACAGTTCCAGGCATGCAATCCTGGATGGTTATGGATGGAGGAATTGTTCATGAGAAAATGGGAAAATGTTGATTGCTTCCTGATATGGGATGCTGAAACTTTTCACTTAAAAGATTCAATGCTGCGTCTGCAAAAAATTATTATTATGGTTATTGTATTATTTTGTGGCCCACAATAGCATTTCAGATGAAAAAGGCAGACCTAGGTGTAACCCAGGTGAGGAGAAGGACTCTCACAGGCTGTTGCTCGGCAAGACCCCCATCCTCACCATTTCTCTTCCTCCACAATGCTACCCACAGTTAATCTGCCTTTTTCTGGCCACTTAGCGGGTTTTACCAGAGAGATCAGCTTGGATAAGAAAATTGAGAAGAGCCTCAGAATAGCCAAAAGCCTAGTGGTTTGGGCCCACAGAAGGCTGCTGAAATTCAAGTTGAAGTTTCTATTCTGATTCAGACAAAATCGGAGGCTTAAAGAAGGGTTATCGCATCACAGTGGTTGCCTGTTTTCAGGAAAGGAGAGTAAAAACTGTCTGGATTTGGTTTTCCTTCTGTTTTAGTTTTTATGTTTTGTTTTTTTATTTGTTATTTTTTTGCAAAAAGATTCTTGCAAAGTTTCAGCTTTATCCCAGCGCAGAATGGGAGAATTAGTTGAAAATTTGGCTGTTCCTTTTAAAATGAAAAATCATCTTCTGCCACATCTGCACATGAAGCATCATTAAGGCAAAGCAAACTATTTACAGGTCTGCCAAATATCCTGGTGCTGCACTAACTGGAGGGCAATGGGCTGCCTTGCTGTTGTGGAGACATACCTGGTTACCCCACTGTAAAGCAGGACCTGGCCTGGGAAGGCTCTGTGCTGTGCCATAGGAGCCACAGCCAGAGGCAGCAGATGCTCCAGCTGAGATTGCAAGTCCAGAGCCAATGGTGGCATTTTCCTCTTTGCATGACTTGCCTGCATACCTCAACATGCCCCAAAATGTGAACCAGAGACCCCCTGTCAGAGAAAGCCAGGAGAAAGATGGTGCCATGGGGCTGGGCAGGAGGACCTGGTTGACATTAGTTTTGTCTTCAGATTGAAAGTGAAGCAGGGTTTCATGAACTCGCTGAGCAACTGTTCTGTAAAAGGTTAAACCATGAGAAACTTCTTTGAAATGGTGAAAAATTATATGAAGACAATATTTAGAGAGGTTATGGGAAGATTGCTACTTTGAAAAGTGGAAAGTGGTATAGGTGGGGAAGGAAGGATGACAAGGCTAGAGAAACCTGACAGCACCACTGATGCTGAAATGTGGAGAACGAAGCCCAAATATTTATCTTGGCCTACCAAGACTGATCTTCTCTGCCTCCCTCCACGACTAGTGGATAGGGAGGCTCTTCCCAAGATGTGTTTCAGAGCACCTAACGCAGTGCCTGTTCTGGAGGACCCCCGGGCACGGGAAGGAGAACAAGGACACTGGTTGCCCTGGGTTAAAGTTCATGAGCCCCTGCCTCTCCTCTCCCTGTACCACAGGAAGAGGAAAGCACAAAGCACTGCCATTCAGTGGGGAGCCACTTTCACGAAAAGCTTGACAGCGATGGGAACATGAGGAAATGGAAATTTAAAATGCTGCAGCATGAGTTCCTGGTGGCAGCTGTTGTGCCCAGGAGAATCCAGACCTGAAGGGGTGAGGAGGTGCCGTCTGTGCAAAGCAAACTGCACCGTGAAGTTGTGTTGCTGCTTTGTGGTACAGGGGAGGATTTACAGCAGCCTAGGCCATTGTCCCCAAGTATGTGACTGCTCTCGGCTGAATTTAGGGGATCCTGTTTCCACTGGCTATAAAGAAGAGATGCACGGCAAGACTGTATTCCTGTTTTGGAGGGAGCACTGTCTTTACGGAGATGTATAATGGAGGGAAGAAACTACTTTTCCCTTTGCCTTATGCTATACCCCTACCATGGAGCCTGATGGATCAAAGCAGGCAAGAGCAGATTCTGCTGCTAGATAGCTAGGTTTTGAGCAGTTGCCACTGATTTTGAAAGAGGTAGAGAGGGCTTCCTTTCTGCCTTGTTTCTCTTCAGTGAACTGGCTGCCTGGTAAATACAGGAGCACGGACCCCGCATCTTCTTGGTGACTCTCAGGGCCTCTTCCACAGTGATGACTCCTTTGCTCCCTCTTTTTAAGAGGTGATTTTCCCTTGGTTCATGTAGAAGCATGAAGGAGAGCCTGGAATCGTATTTCCACCATTTCCTTGCTACATAACAAGGGAATGGTGACATACATCCCTGTTCCTAACTTCACTAGCTAGTTTCATGGTTCAATTTTACATACATTGAATGAGTTTAGTGAGAGACAGTATTAAATGTAGCAGCAAGGGGCCGAAAGTAGATGTAAACTGGTGAAATTTCCCCAAAGGCTTTTCTAGGAATAGATGCAGGGAAGCAGCACACAACAGACCTTCTGCTTTCCAGTCCACGTTTCTCCCTCAAGGTCCTTCCCCAGTGACAAGGCAACTGGATGCATCCCTTCAACAATTCAGTCACAGAGTGGGGGATGACTAAGCTGTTCCTACCACTTCTTCTGCCTCGGCATAAAAGGAGGGCAAATCCCAAGCCTCTTCCCCAATGCGTTCCTTGAAGTCACAACATCTGCTCAGATTACAGCTCACGTTTCCATAGGCAGGAGAGCCTGAGTTGCATATCTGACCCAAAGCTGAGAAGGATCCATAGCTCACAAGACCACAACAGAAGGAAAACACCGCCTTCAAAATCAAAGGTCGGTGCTTAAGGACCCTGCTTGTTATCCCATTCGTGCTAAAGGCCTCCCTTGACTGTTGCAATGTGGCATCCCTTCAGTTAGCTCATGGAAAGATTAATCATCAAGTATTCAAAGGGGAAGGTTTTAATGAAGAAGCTTGAACTGCTTTAAGAATTGCTAAAAAAAAAAAAAATTAAAATAAATTACAGAACTATTACAAGTAACAGATGATTCCAGAGTGTTTCCAGGGCTGAGTTTGCTCCCATGCTGACTTTAGCTGCACTCTTGTGGTTTATCTTCAGAACAGTTTCCCTGAGAAAATAATTGCAGTGCCTTTACTCTAGGGCCATGCATGTCCCAGATGAACTAGGCCTCTTTTAGCACATCAGCATTCATTGTCCGGGTGAATTAAGTGCTGTGCTAAATGATGGAAACTCTGCCATGCCAGCCCACATCAACGGTTGCCTCAGCCCTCCCCACCCAGTCTCTAATTTGTTTCTGAACAATAAGATGTGTATCTGGAGACAGAAATGTTCAATGGAGCACAGAACGAGGGGGAAGCAACCATGGAAAAAACTCTGTGTGTTTGCGTGCACGCGTGTGTCCACAGCCGTGTTAATGACATGGCCCCTCTGAGGAGGTAGGACATGATCGAGGAGGGCATTTGGTAGAAGCAGCAACTTCTGGTGGCTATCACTGCCAGCAGGAGCGTGCCACCAGTGTGGCAACAGTTGGCTTCTGGGGCAGCTCTGGAAGCAGGCACACAGGGATCGGTGCTTGGATATGGGGGAGCAGGATAAGGAATTGCCCCCACATCTGAGCTGCCCAGCTCCTCGGCACGGAGGGGGAGTGGAGCGAGGAGCATTTCTAGCAATCGGCTCCACCAAGCAGGGCCAGGCTTCCCACCGCAGCAGTCCCAGGGGCTGCACAGGACGAAGGGCTGTGGGTCTTCAGCAGCACCTGGGAAGAGCTGGCTAGGTCCCTGGCTGGAAAGGGAGGAGGGAAGCTTGCTGGGGAGGCCTCGCCCTACTGCCAAGATGTCCTGCCAGGCTCTAACTCCGTGTCGTTCTGAGCAAGGATTTAAATCCTCATGTGTGAGGGCATAAACCAAAGAGGAAACTCTGCATTGGTGCAGCCTGATTTGTAACTGCCCATTTCTCAGGTTACGACTAACAGCCACAGAGGGCATCAGTGCGGCTCTCAGTTCAGAGGAGCATCTGAGCCCGCGTAGGTGAATCTCCATGTTACCTGCTTGAACTGGGTCATTGTCCAGTTGAGTTATTCTCCTTTTGCCCCCCTGCATTGACAGTAGGGCAGAAATGAGCCTTCCTACTTGTTCTCTTTCTGTCATCTTTTCCATGCTGCCTCCTACTGCCCACCTCTAACTTCTAAGTGGTCTTCCATCCCCGGATCAGCGCAGCCCTGCTGAGCTTTGGAAAGCAGGCAAAACCCAGCGTGCTCACCTCAATGCAACTCACATAAGCTCAACTCCATGGCTTTATGCTTACAAAAATTCTTCTTTTGTGGCTGATGCAATTATTTTCTCTGATCAGCAAAATTTGATGTGCGTTGAGGGCAAATTCAGCTGGGGTGAAGAGTGCCTGTTGCTCTCCTAAAAAGTAATTTGTTTTTTTGGAGGGAGATATAAATAGCTGACTTTGTTGTGCTGGTCATGCATGCTGGTGTTGGCATGAGGTGTATAACATCTAACTGTGAAGTGGTGATGACTAGTGTGTTCTCATTTCTTCATAAAACTTTGCATGCTATGCCTGATATGGATTTTTATTCTGTCACTTGATCGCTACAAAGAGGCATTCATCAAACGCAATGACTGCCATATGAGCCAATCAACAGGGAAGGTCCTTCTCTCCAGTCCGCACAGTCTGTTACAGAGTCTATCTGCGGTAGGGGAAAACAGACAGGAATTACAAAGCTAGCTGACGGCTCCAGGCAGAGAGCATCGAGGGCTGGTGAACTTCTTTACGCCCTCCCTCCCAAATCACTTATCAGTCTGTGCCATGCCTATGCCATGCCATTTGAGACTGATTAGTGAGGGGTGGAAATTCGTTTCTGTTGATGTATGGAAGGAGAGGGGCAGGCAAAATACCTGAAGCGCAGAGTGAGATTTCATGCAGACGTTACAGATTTTATTTCCTTTGCTTCCCTTCTTAGTTAATCTCAGAGCAAGTTTTCAAGCCAAAAAGTGACAGAAAGCAGTCATGTACTTTATGAGGAGTACTTAGTAAGTGGATGCATCCCAGTTCTCAGTCTAGTTCTTGTCCACAGCTCTCTGTACACGCAAAGTGGCTCATCCTGCTGGGCACATTGCCCTAAAGTCCAAATGTTACTCCTTAACCTAGATATAATGGTCTCTGTGCTCTGGGAGTTCATGCAGGTCAGCATATTCCCTGTGCCTTCCAGTCTCTGCTTTGAGAAGAGTGGGGGTTTGGCAGGGGATATGAGCACAGTGACGAGAGGGATTGCAGAGCCAGTGTGAAGGGCAGATCGTGGAGCAGACTGAGAAGGAAAATGTGACCCAGCACCAAAATTAAGGCCAATAAGCACTCATAGTTTCAGTCTGAATCTTTAGGGGACAGCAGATCCCATACAAGGAGACAGAGTCCAAAGCACGCTGTGTGGAGAGAGAGGACAGTCCCTGCTAGGCACTACATGGTCAACTGACAAAGGAAGCAGAAGCACATGAGGCCCTAGTGTATCACCCAGTAGCTCCTAGATAAACTCAGGCATCAGGAGCTTATAACCACTGTGTTGCAGTTAGTTGCATTAGACTGATGAGAAGGTGATTTTGGTTTTCAAAAACATGATTCCAAAGATTTTTGTGACCTTGGCCTTCACCACTGGCAAAGCTCTCCGTATTTTAGGGGAGCTATCACCTTTCTGAAGGCCTCGAATCAATAAATCAATGTGTTTGTTCCAGTATTGTTCACCCAGTCAAAGCACCGGTGGGCTTCAGAAGGAGGTTGTCTGAATAAGTCCTATGGGATGCATCCCTTTTGTGTCCTAAAAAATGAGAAAAGAAAAAAGAAAAGAAAAGCATTTAGTACATCTGGTCTAACAGGAGAAAAATTGACCTGGAAATGAGGACCAGGATAGAAAAAGGGAACAACTGAAAAAACAAATTATTTGTCTAATTCTGTGATCTGCTCTAGTAGGATCTTGAGGGTTTTGTTCCCCTCTCACACATGGTCTGTGGAAATGTATGCATTCAGTGCTAAAAATACCAAATGTTAGTAGCAGTTCACCTCAGTGAGAATAATGCCTAGCTCTGCTTTGGGTCCTAAAATGGCTTTAATTGAATTCTGTTTGTCATGCGAGGCACTCAGTCACCGTGCTCTGCTGGTGGTGACCCTGCGGTGCTGCAGCTGCTGTTGTGGTGGTACAAGTGGGAGGAGGCTGGTTGCAGTCCATCCCAAGGGACGACCGAGGAGGTTGTGGGGAACTCCAGCCCGACCTCCCTCATTGCAGCTCAGTTTTGCTGTGTTGAGCATACATCTCGCCTCTGTATGACTGTGGATTTGGGGAAAGGCCAAGAGGGGCATCTTCAGTTTGCATGCATAGCACGGATAGTACCTACAGAGTTAGCTGTGTTGGTGGGAGATGTGTATTTGCATGAGAAGGGAGCTGTCTCCCAGTTCTGTTCCAGTTTCTCCATGAGACCAGTCAGCCCTGTGGAGCCGCACACCAGCCCGTGCAGTGAGGTGTCTGGGCAGCCCTGGCACGTGCCGTGTTCCCCATCCGATCCCATCCCAGGTGCTGGGAGATCCTGCTACAAATGCCTCTCCCCCTCTGACTCCACTGCATTTCCCATGCAGAGAGCGGTACATCCCAACTCTGTAAAGCGCACTGAGATCAAGGGGTGAAGGGTACTGTATGACTGCCAAGTATCATTATTCACCCGTGCTCTTGTAGGATGAAAGGTGCTCTATGAAACCCAGAGAATGAACTATTATTATATCGGTTTCCAGCTTTCTATCACAGGAATTCCTCCATCTTCCTTTCCAGCAACCTGGGAGGCTGCAGGTACTGACAGCCCTTGTGGCACGAGGGGCAGCCGAGACCGAAGCGGTGGGCTTGTGTCTCAGCCCGGCCGCTTGCCCATGTGAGCTCAGGGGGTGCCCAGCCTGCCTGTGATGAGTCTCCCACCACTCGCCCTGACCACCTCTCCTTGTCTGCTTTGCAGGAATGCTCTCCGACAGGGTACCTTGCATGGAGAAAGGGAGCAGAGCAAACCACGTCACTCCACCGAATGACACCAGCTGGTCCGCTCACCACCCCCTCTGGCTGAAAGTCAGCAAAGAAAGCAGCTTCCTGTCATGAAGCCCCTCCGAGGAAGCCTCGGTCCCACGGGTGCCTTTGACCCAGAAGACAGCACATCATGGACCCACACAGTGTGCTCAGCATTCCTGCGACCACCCCTCTTCTCCAAGGAACGCTTTTTTCCTCTTGGTTTCTTGCTGGGGGGGATTTTTCACCCTGGTTTCAAAAACCACACGGACCAACATAGGTACTTTTCCCTCTCTGACTTCAAAGTTCAGATATTTGAGACTGGACAATGATACGGATTTTTTTTTTTTTTTATTTTATTTTTTTCCTTCAAAAAACTGCTGTGGTTTTGCTGCTACACTAAGAATCGTGATTTGCATTGTATGGTTTTGGACCTATTCAAGTTTTGATGGGGGAAAGGGGTAATACTGGAGTAGCAACGCTTCAGAGTCATCTCTGTCCTACCCACGATGCACTTTTAAATGAAGAGTTAGAATATTTTATTGGCTAATATACTTTCCTTGTTATTTTTACAAAGGCCACCTTTATCCTTTCTAATGCCATATTTTCAGTGTTACACTTTTATGGCTTTTAATTTTTGATTTGACAGATGTAAGAAGCAGCATGAATAGTTTATACTGTGGTTTTTCAGAGACTGAATGCCAAGAGAACTCAGTAAATGTTTATTCTTCTCAGCTTTCTCTTTAAATTCCCCTAAATAGCGCCCCATTTGGGAACAGAGCAAGAGTGTTGAACTAAAGACCAAAATTCCCTCAAGGTGTAAAATAATCTGAGGGGAATATTTGCTGGGCGTCACGAAAGACTTGGATGAAATTTCAACCCTGATGGTTTTCAGTGATCCAGGAAGGCAGTGAGACAATCTCTCCATATGCATAGCCCTTTCATGATAATTAGAATGGTATGGACAAACCAATGAAAACAAGGGTAAAGTGAGAAAGATCCCCCATGATTCTGTTTCACTGTTTGCTTTCTCCTGTCATGGTTAAGAGAAATGTGCAATTCGATCCTCAATCAGTGGGTGGAGGATAACAGGGTAGAATTTACTTGTGTGCACTTGTACAGTTGTAGCCAAGAGTCCAAAAGTACACTAGAGCATGTTATACTGGCACTGAATTGGTAAGAGAGTCGTGGAGTATCCCATTCTGACAAATACAAAAAAGAAAAAAAAAAAAAGAAAAAGAAAAAAAAAACAAAAAAACAAAAAACCCCCACAAAAACCCCACCAAAAAAATATCAAAAACAAAGAAAAAAAACTTAAAAAAAAAATCAGATCACCTTGTGATTCAGTGTAACTGTTTACTAACTCGAATAAAGCAATTGTTCACTCTCGAGTGTTCAGAGTACACCTTTTCTATAAGGCTGCTGCGGGGGAGTGAGGAGCAGTTTGCAGGAGCAGTGCCTCCGACTGTCTCAGCGGTGTTGGGAGCAGGGTAGTAGCAGAGTCAGTTGAACCAGAGCCTTGTAGTGATGGTGCACTATGAGCACTATGTATATACTGTATTTCTATATTTTCCTTTGTACAGATTCACTTAAGTCAAGCTACTGTTTTACAGGTGCTCCTTATTTATTAGAGCTGTGAAAGCTTGGAAAACACACCGGGCGAGTAAGCTCGCTTTTTAAAAAAAAAAACAAAAACAAAAAACAAAAACCCAACAAAAAAAAACAAAAAAGAGGGAGAAATCCAACAACTCCTGAGTCTAGGGAGAGAGCTCAAAGAGATAACGATGAAACACCTTAAAGAGAGCAAGAATCTGCAGCACCCTCAGTGTGCTCTGCTTTCCTTTTGGGCTTGCAACGCTTTTCTCTCTCCCTGACTGGTGTCAGATTTATTAAAACAAAATAAATCTCCAAGAAAAAAAAAATGCACTTAAATGTGCTGTTGTTTTATTATTCTTTTTTTTTTTTCCTTTTTGTGCATGCGGTCATTCATTCCTCTACCTGCCTGGTCACAGATCAAACAAAACTGAGTCTGAATTCTCAGCAAAATATGTGTAAGTGTTCTTGGAGGCTGTATCTACATCCCTTGCATTTTTGCTCCTCCCTCATCACTTCTCAGTTTCTGCAGTGTTCGAGGCGTGGGGGGAAAAAAAGACCCTCATGGTTAGCACAGTGCAGAGTTAGGTCCTGGTCTTAGAGAAGAGCCCCGACGGGTGCACTGGCTGCAGCTTCATTCGTTTCAAGGGGATCCGTGCAAGTGTAGCTTGCTCATGCTGCCTTTGGGGCTGTGTACCCAGTGTGTTCTGCCTGCCTTTTGGAAGGATGTGGTTTTTCTATGCATGAAACCCCCCTCCTGGAAATCAAACCTAGGTTCTTCAAAGTACAAAACTCCTCCCAAATGCCCCCAAAAATTGCAACGGCAACAGATTTGCGGGCCCTGAGCTATGTCGTGCAATAGGGTTTGCTTCCCCGCTCTTGGCCAGCAGAGCCAGCGCTGCTCATGGAGGGGTCTGAAATGTCCAGTGAGCTCTCTAACTATTTGACTGATTTCATTAACCAGCCATGTAAGGCAAACAACAACAGCATAAGCGTGCCTGCTTGGAAGGGCACGTAGAGCAAAGCTTGTCTCCCTAGTAAACAGCTTGCTGCATCTCTATTTATTCATCTGAACTTGGCTGTAAAATGAAGGCCGTGTGTATTGATTTTGCTTTTGTCAGTGGTCCAGAATTGTTAGCACACATTTTCACTCTTCTGAAAAACAACAGACTCTTTAGAGAAATCTTTCTCTCTCATGAACTGCTTTTTCCAGAAATGGAATCAGCTTGTCAAAAATCATCAGGACAGCAGAGGTAGGGAAAGCCATCTAGGCTGGAGCTGGCTTGTGCATTTCCAATGATCACAAACTTACCTTTGATTTCCTGAAAATTTGCCCACCTTACACTTTCTTAACAACTTACCCCAAAATTCGGAATCTGAACAACTGCTTTGGACAGTTGAATCAGTTCATTGTTTGCTATTTTAAAAATATCTCCAGCTGCATATCTGGGGAGAAATCTCCAAGTACACATAAACCTTCAGCAAAATGTAGACCAAATGGTACGATACATTATGCAAAAGAAACCTGCTTTATTTTTGAGGCCAAATCCATCCCTTGTACAATGCCAACAAAATGAATGGAATTACACAAAGGATGTAAAAGGTCCTTCGCAATTAACAGGAACCCAGCAAAGGCTTGCAGAACGGTGCTCGCTTGCTGCTGACATTATTTATTACACACTAAGACCTAATAGTCAAGCCAAGCTCTTTCCTGGAGAACTCGCCGTCAAGGAGCCAGAGAAAGAAAATCCTGATGCACTGGGAGATACAGGGGAAGGTTCCTGCGTGCAACAGCAATCACTCCAGCCCTTGCACACGTACAGTTTTGAGATGCAGAGATTGTTTTTATGAGCAGAGAGAGGCGGCTTTGCCTCAGGTCTCTAAGCAGCCGGCCCTGCATGCATCCCTTCGCGCTGCCGGGGCAGAGGGGGAGTTTGCTGTGATCAAGCTACATGGGTCCTTCTGCTGGCGCTGAATTCTTGCTGTCAGCGAGAATTTTGCCCTTGCGATAAGAGGGGGCCTGCGTGCTGCAAACACTCTGCATTAATTTCCTCCTGCGTTGTCTTAGATGGTTTTGAGGGCTCTATTTTTTTCAAAACTACTACACACGTCAGTATTTGAGTGGCCCAATTCCGTGAATAAGAAGGTCCCTCAAAATGAAAACATTTCATGCTTTTTCCCTGCTAAATGATGGAAATAAATTTGCTTTGTTCAAATAAGTGCTGCACGCCAAATTTACAAGGATGCTTATCCAAGTGAGATATCCCATTCTAAGGTCCATATTTGGACACCCAAATCAACACTCAGCCAAACACATGCATGAGGCATTTCAGTGCCATTTGGAGTGTCCATATATAGAACTGGATGCCCTAACTTCATTGCCTTTGTTTTAAAAATAGGCCTGGAATATGTAAAGGCATCATTTAATAACAACTATGACAAACATTTCTGTGCTCAAAACGAAGAACAAATTTGCCGGTCCTGGTACAGGTTGATTCCCCTGGAATTGCTCTGGATTTACAGAGGCATAACTCAGAAAAGAAACAGTCCCTTAAGTTGTTTTGCCTTCCACTCCCACCCAAAGTTGACTTTGGGATCTGTGAGTGAGGGAAGGTGGTACTCGGGCAGTATCCACACACATGCGTGCAGCAGAGGGAGAGAAAGAGGGAGTCAGGAATTGAGTTGAGCCTGCTCCATATTGAACATAATGGCTCGAGTGTCTTGAAATGGGTAGAACAGCTTCGCAAAGGCTTGCACACAATTTACGTGACATTTATGTGGTACTGGGCTAAGAAATGCAATGCTCCTTTAAGCAACCCGAGGATATTTTCCACAAAGCATAGGATGCTGTTTTCTTCCAGCAACAGTGGGAGCATGGCCCCTCGGAGGTGCAACGGATGCTGGCTGCGGGGCGCTGCAGCACCTCCAAGGGAGATGGGGTCTCTGACGCATGGGTGTTCCTCAGCCTGTCACGTCGGTCAGTCATGACCTGTTGGCACTTGAGCTTCTGTGACACTGTGCCCCAGCCACGAGGAAAACAAGAGAGTAACCTAGGCTGCTGACAGTCTCTTTTCTTGAAGATGTTCCCTGGTGTCTAAAGCATCACCAAGCTACTGGCACAGGTGAGTGTCCCAACCACTTCACCCACTGCTCTACTGAAATCATTTTCCAAGGACATCTGAGACACAGAGAGGCAGCCAGGTGCACGGACCAGGACCTTTCCTCACAAATGATGCAAGAACCTAAAAGTTGTGTGTCCCTACACCAAGTGCCCAGCCACCTGGCTGTCATGGGAGAAGGGGCAGCCTTGCCTGCACTTCCTACGTGGGACATGTTGGCATCCGGGCAGCCCACGCTGCAGGTGGGACACTGCCCAAACTGGAGGAAGGAAAACTTGGTTATTATTAACTGATAAGATAGCCGAGGACAGAGATGTGTTGTGATTCCCACCTCTCAGCAGGGCTACTTTTTCTTTGAAGGACCGTACTGCACCTATTTAGTAAAAGGAAAAAAAGGCTTGAGGAAGAAGTAATTCTGCCTTCTTTGCCAGAAAAGCGTTGTGGTTAGGGGGATTGCCGAGGGGCCGGGAGACTCAGCTTCACTCCCCTTCTCCAGCTGAAGGAATCAAGCCCACATTGGCCCACACAAAACAAGGTGTTGAGAGAGGCTCTCATCCCTTCCTGCATCCCAGGCCGGGGTCGATGAGATGTAATCTCCCCCAGCCTGCCCACTGGGACAGGAGCTGTGCCAAGAAAGGCAGGAGAGGTGCTCTTCATGCCTCGTGGAAGAGACGTGAATGCGACATCCACAGGGCCGGGAAGAGGGAGCGCAGCCCTTGAGTGAGGGCTTGCGGCTCTCTCCTGGAACAAGGACATCTGCGTCTTCTCCCAAAATGGCTTCAGAGTTGCTGCAGTACATACTGACCCATTACAGAGCCCATCTCTGAAGCAAAGGGAGCCTTCCCTTGACCGGCTCTCGGGGTCCACCTCAGCGTCTTGCAGACCCACGGTCCTCCATGGTGCCAGGGCAGGTCAGGGCAGGGCAGGGCAGGGTGGGAGGGCGGCGGAATAGGTCCCGGGGGGGACAGCAGCGCTGGTGGTGTCACCTTAGTCAGCTTTAGATCAGGGTGGGCATGCCAGGCTGGCAGGATTGCACCAGCAGCCCTGCCCCGCATTTGCTGTGTGATGCCAGCCCTCTGCCGTACCTGCCCTCTCCTTCTGGAGTACCTCAGGAGACGCGGTTTTCCGCTCTTACCACGAGAGAGGGATTTATTGCCTCCCCATCGCTAGGGCGGTCTTTGGCATGACATTACATGAAGCATAATGTTCGGGGGGGAGGCGGGGGGTGGTGGTGGTGGTTGAGAGCAGCCCGCTATTTAGTTCGCAGGTATCTTTCTAAACGTAAGCCCGGGCGGGCGGCCGGGCACTGAAGCGCAGCTGGATGCTGGGGAAGGCTGGCTGCCGCCCGAGAGGTCCAGCGAGATGATTTACAGGCAGGGTCAGGTAGAGGAGCTGACACAAAACGGGTCGGAGAGGACGGGTGCCAGCCCACAGGCTTATTGTCGGTCGACATCCAGGGAACGGGGCGGGAAGGAAGGAGGGGAGGGGGGGGGGGGAGCGTGAGTCGAATTCCTTAATAACGTGAATTATAAAATCATTTCCTGTGTTAGGGGTTAGGAAAGAGAGAGAAGGACCCGGAGATCTTCCAAACAGAAAACAGCTTTTGTTAAGGCTTTTGGCCTAAGGAGTTTGGGGGGGGAGGTGGGGAGGGTGGGAAGGGAAAGTGCTGGCACATTTTTGGCTGGAAGCCTCAGACAACATATTTTTTATTCTAGTCTTTATTTTTCAAAATAAAATCATGGCGAGGCAGAAACAAAGAGGGGGGAAGAGGGTGAAATTAGGGGTAACAGTACCCAAGTATTTCCCCCTTCTTTCTGTCCCTGCCATTAAACACACAGGGTCTCCTTTATTATATACAGTAGCGGGATTAAGCCAGCGGCCCCAAGGCTAGGAATGCAACAGGATACTTTTATACTTATTGATCCTTTTTTTTTTTTTTTTAGGGAGATTGTTTTCATGAAAGTTTAATTCACCTTTTTTAGCTTTTGAGTCTAACTGCCACACATTTTACCCCGCTTCTTTGTGAAATGCTAAATCCATCGGTAGGTTTTAGTTTTCCTGGTGTAACTTTTCAGAAATTGTATATCTGCATAGCAACCCCACTGCAGGCAGCTTATGTCACGGTATCGCATGTCAGAAAGATGAAAAGAACTCCAAATCTGAGCTGCTCCACAAACTTATGTCCCCCATTCTCGGACATATATCTTCTGTACTTAATATAAGTGTCAGGAAGGCAATTTCAAGGCCAGAGAGGTGCAAAGTTTTATCTCGGAGATGACTAAAAAAAAATAATAAAAGGACACATGACCTCAGTTCAGCCTTGTGCGGACAATCAAATGAGAAACAAAGATTGTCTTTTTCCTCTTCTCCCCACTTCCCCCCAGCCCCCACCTCCCCGTGTCCCTGTTGTCTGCTTCCAACTGCAACTTGAGCCTGGATCCTGAGCCCGGTGTCCAGATTAGAGATTGTTGACTCAGATTTAGTGGTGAAACTTGAGCCAGGCCCTGTTGATGGCATAGCCTTGAAGGAGCAGGTTTACTTCAAGCCAAAAGAGATTACATGTCAGACGAGAGCCTGCCTTTTCTTTATCACAAACTTCCTCATCTCCCTCTGTTTTAATAGCATGTCTTCCTCCCCCCTGCCCCCCATGTGCCCACTTTCAATTCCTTCTATAGGGTGTCATAAATCAGGAAATTAGCAAGTGTGTAGCTGCCCTTTGCCACAGGCAGAGACAATGAGCTTGCTGTGTTTTTAACCAGTGGGTAGCACTTAACATAATCAATGGAGAGCTACGTGCAGAAAGGATGAAAAATTGGGTCTCAGTCTGACCACTTACAGGGTATTTCTCATCACCCAGGCAAGCTGCTTTTATGAGAATATGACATGCCCTGGAAGCTTGCTCTCCATTTTGCAGGAGAGTCATTAAAAGAAATCATTACATGTTTTTTTTTGTTCCTTGGCACACACGCTGCTTTTCCTTGGCTTCTGATTTCATCCATCTTTCAGGCGCTTCGTGCCTTTAGTAATTTATGTGCAAGATTTTTCCAAACCTCCAAATGTTTTTCCATTTGGCAAACTGTGTCCCGAAGCCTCCACAGAATGTAACTGTAGAGTTTTCTTGTACTTCAAAACATGAGCCCTGTTAGCACAAAGATGCATCTAATACTTGTAATCCTGTACATAAAGGCTATAAATTAATATAAGACAATCAAAGACATCGTTCCTTCTTGTGAGTCTTTACCAGCCTTGTTGCTGTAACCCCTTACTTGATACACAAAGGGAGAATTTCTCTATGAGCATTGTTGTTTTCTTTAACTATAGTTTTTGGAAGCTTTACGGTACCATATGGAGAACTATTTTATGCTGCTGCTGGTAGCTTTCTCAATACTGGCTATAAATTAGATAATTTTCCTTGTGTCTGATAGCCACACGCTATCAGTCAGACATGTTTGCTCTCACAGGAAAATCCAGCAGAATTTGATAGAAAGTGATAACCTTCCCACCGTATAGAATTTAATGGAAAATGTTATCCTTACTCCAAGACTTACAACGATTGATTAGAAAAAAAATACCGCGTTTTTCACTCTCCATTGAGTTCACAGGTTTGTAGACTGTTTTTCACAGAAGTCTCCTCTCCTTGCTCCTGTCCAGCCCTAGTTCTTCTAAGAAGGACACATGCTGGCAGACACCGAGGCTGGGCTTTTCAAGGGCTCCCAAGGGAATCGGGCACTTGCATGCTTTTTGGGGAGACTTGAGGAGGTTGCCCAGAAGGGTGAGCATGGGCTCAAGAAGCAGTTAGGTTGCTGTGAGTTGCAATCTGGGCTGCTGTGGCTTTCTTCAGGAATGCAAACCCAAGAGGAGATTCATTCAATGTTTTTTATAATGCAGTCCAGTGAGTGACATCCCCAAAATGGCAGGGTATGTAACCACGAGAAAAAAGATCCTTCTTCAGCCATCCATGCTTGTGGGAAATCACTAGCCATTGAGGAACAGCAACAGTATCTTTGCTTGTATTTGTTTATTTTCGAAATCCCTAAGTAGTTTACAAGCTTGCACTATAAAATACTTGCATTTGTTCGAAGTCCCAACTGGACTAAGTTCCTGAACAAAAAGTCTGTTTTGCCAGCAGAAATGGGTCCAGATCAGGCCTAATGTATTATTTACTCTGAGTTGTGCTCCAACGCTCCTTCTCGGCATGTACTGCCCTGCTTGCCCTGGAAATAAATGCTCAGTGAGACTATAGAATAACTGGCGGGGTAAGTCCCTTCGACAGTTCTTCACCCAAACTCCTGCATCTAAACTGAATTTATGTGGAAAGAACTATGCGTGTTTCACTTAAGAAGGGCCAGATCTGCTGTCAGCTAGCACAAGTCTATCAACTCCTCCAGAATCAGTCCCGATCTACCCTGGCACAGGGGAGAGGTGAATCAGAGCAGCAGTAAGGACTTTGTTTTTAAAGAAATTAGGATGAACGCTGAGGGTTTTGACAGCCCAGTCCTGCCTTCGTTTCCATGTGTGTCAATCCAAAGTAACTAGAGGGAAGGGTCGGTGAAATTCTTCCAGCAGACACTGCTGGGATGTAGAAGAGAGTTAGTCTCTTATATGTTGTTCCTCAGCCTGCCAAACTATGGTGACATTTTTCTGAGATGCACATGACATCCGCACTAATAGCAGAAGACGTCACTGTGATCTGCGCTATTATGGTGAATTGATGGCTGTTATATCACTTTAAAATAAACTATTCCCCGATTAAATCAAATTAAGGGTACTTTATCAGTGTAGGCGTGAGGCAAATTTTCTTCTCATAATTTACTTCCTCTTCAGTGACTCTAGATTTTTGTTTATTTTATTGGGCTGATAAAGTAACATGCTCAATTGTCAACACGCATTAAAAAAATAATATCTAGCCGTTGAGGGAGAGAATGTGTGGGAAACGTCAAGGACACTGGGAGCGCAAGCATGCGCTTTGCCTGGGCTAATTGAACTGCAGCATGTTACCATTTCCATAGCTCTTTTTTTAATTTTTTTTTACCTAGTTTTTATTTTTGACTGGCTGAGTGCTTTTCCTGCTCTCTCAAACTCCCCTGCATTGCATCCAGTTTGCTCTTCCAGAACTGATCGACGAGTACAGCAGGTCACCACCCCTGCTGAAATCAGCCAACAAGCCGACCATAACCCCAGCAGATGTTTGCGGTTTATAGGCCAAATGAGAGCCCCGCAGACCAGCGAAATACCAGCACCACAGATGTGGAACCTGGCCACTCAACGAGAGCAACACAAAGCCCCATCCTGCCCAGCCGGGCTGGGACTTCCAGAAGAGCAGAAGGTCTGAGAGACTAATTAGCCTGCAGAGCCAACACGCTGGCCTATGCTCCATCATTTTGATGGGCGCAAAGTCCTTTAATGAAACGCTGCGTGAGCGAAGTCAGATGAGGCCCCTCTGTAACTTCACCTCTGAGTCTGGCAATCACCTGAGTTCATAATGCCCCTGAAACATGCCAGGCGGCTACGCCAGGCTCTGCCACTCGCCCCAGCTGGGCCAGTGATGGCCAACCGGCCTCATTAACACAGCCTGAACCGCTCCCGCGCTCTGAATGCAAAACGGAGAGGAAGGCTGGAGCTATAAATGTGACACCATGGAGAAAAATCTTTTTTTTTTCTTTTTTTTTTGTTTGGTGTTTTGTTTTGTTTTTTTTTTTTTTTAATTACAGATTCTTCTGGTAAGTAACGAGGAAAAGGAGGACTAGCAGCTCTCAGCAGGACATCGGAGACGCTGTGGATGGCAGAGGTAATCCTCAGCCAGGCTCTTTTGTTCAAAGCACGCGTTATTTCTCTCCTGAAAAAGCTGAAAAAGCCACACTTTGTGCTTTCTGACCCTAAGGAGACAGACACAGATGCTGATTGGGGTTAACGCTGGCTCTTGCAATCCCCACACCTCCCAGGACGCCTCGCCGTGCGGGTTGCCACCAGAGTACCGGGAAGATGGTGGTCCCGAAGAAAAGCTAGGGGGGACAAAAGAGCGTTTTGGACACTCCACCAGGCAGAGAGGCCTCAAACCTGTGTCCGTGTCCTCGCTGATACAAGGCGCATTTTCTCAGTGTGCCACTTCTGGTGCCGAATAATTTAAGCCGAAATCGAGCCTTTTAGTGTCACGGTGCTGGGGCTGAGGGGGAGGGCAGCAGCGGGGACGATTTTTTAGGGATTTCTGCAGGTCGTGCTTTCGCCCGGGGGGGATGAGCCCGCACCCCGCAGCGCCCCGGGTCCGGGCCCGCCCCTGCCCGCACCGCCCGGCTCCGGCCACCCCCGCCCGCACTGCGGCGCCACCTGGCGGCGCCGGCCGGCCCCGGGCGGGAGGCCTGCCCCGGAGCGGGCACGGCAGCCGGCGGAACTCGGGGGAGCCGCGGGAGAACCCCGCCGCAGCCCTCGTCCCCACCCAGCCGAAAGCAAGCCGCCGCCGCCTGTCGCTGCCCACTCTCCAGGGCGGACGTACGGTCTGGCAGCCACAAGGTGTCAGCCGCGAGCCGGGCAGGTGGCCGCCGGCAGCTCCGCGGGGTGCGCAGCCGGGCGCCTCATGGCTGGGCCGGGCTGGGCTCCCTGCGGCGGGGCGCAGAGGCTGCTGACGGCCCCGAGGAGACAGGCCCCGGGCCCGTCTTTTGCCCGCGGGGTGGGCGGGCGGGTCGCAGCCGCGCCGCGCCCCCTCGGGGCCCGGGGCGGGGAGAAAATGGCCGCTGCGTGGCTGCGGCCTGGCTAGGCCCGGCCAGGCGAGGGTCGGGGCTCACCGGCCCCCACGGCCGCTTCTCCCGGCGGAGCGAGGGATGGGGAGCAGCACCTCTCCCGGGGGGGCTGTAAGCCCTCTCAGACGTTTGCCGTGGGTGATACTGTGGCACCTGCAGAGGTCTGTGGATGTCTCTGGGCTCAGGGCAGATCTATCAAAGGTGCTAAAGGAGCTGCTCCCACCAGAGGCATTGAGGCTGCTGCCTTGGGCTGAGAACTTTCACAGGTTTCGAGGGAGCTGAGCAATTCAGTAGCAATTAGGGACCTAAATGTTAGCTGAGTCTGTGTGATTTAGGGGCAGAAGTGCCACTGGAAACTTGGGGACCTGTGCAGCCATGTCGGTGTGAAAATTGCAGCACAGGTTTGCTGGGCCAGGTGGCCCTGTTCAATGCAGGTACACTAACTTCTGTGGGCTAGAGGGTTTTACACCCACAGCAAGCAGGTGAATCTTTTGCAGTGCTGCTCTAATGGCACCCTTGGCCTCCAAATGAATGATCTCACTGAGGTCCTAGCCATGGGATAGCTCTTGTCCCTGTGGGCAACCCTGCAGGCTTCCGTTCTCCAGGTTGTGATTCCTTGCTGGAAACCCAGCACACAGGATCTGGCAGCTCCAGCAAAGCTGGAATCAGTCTGCTGGTGGACTTTTCTAACATTTATCAACAATTCTTTGTAAATCTTGAGCGTCTCTGTTGTAGGCCAGTGTGCATCGTACTTAAAATAAGTCCCCTTTTATTGGTAGGAGACAGGAAACAACAGAGTGATTCACTTATTCCTAAAGTATGTGCTTAACTCATGGAAATAAATTAAGAAGCTTTTTTTTTTTTTTCTTCTGCTGTGTGCAGTTATTTATGATGTCTAGTGAGGAGCCAGGTCTCAAAGCAGTGTTCCTCATTCCCTAGGTAAAGAGCAGGAAACTGATTTCTCAACTGTTCTTCATTATGAACTCCGAAGTTCATTGTAGATTGACGTTTACTTCTGCTATGAGTAAACCTGTGGCTGCCCCTTTGCAGGACTGTGAAACCAATGCCTCAGAAAATGCTTTGTCTTGAACCTACAAGTGCAGACCCTGGAAAGGAAAGTATGTTTTAAAGGAAACTGTCCTAATCTGAGAGGGTGTATCTGATCCAAAGAATCCTTTTCATGGGATGATTTCTTGGATTACATCAGTTAATGACACATAATGTCAAGATGATCTCTCCATGGTTCTCCTTCCGTCTTGTAGAGCAAAGGCTGAAGGCTGCTTCCCTGTGTATGGTCTGTTACAGCTAGAGAGCTGAGATGGTGCTTTTGGCAGAGGAGGCCTCGCTGCAGTTAACAATAAGATTTCCAGGAGTTTCAATTGACTCTGGATCACACTTCTGTGTAACTGCTTTTATACTCTGTTCTTGAAAGTATTTATGCGTAAAAAATGCCTCGCTGAAGAAGTTTCCTTTTCTCAAATAAAAAGGCATATGTAGAGTTCCTACAGATTATATTCCATAGAAACAAAAACAAAAGCAAAGAAGATGTATAAATATGCCTTCCTGTGGCCTGAGCATGGCCTCAGCATGGCCTGAGTCAGCTGGGGTGTGCAAGACACTGCAATTTAAAGAGATAAAAAAATAGAACACATTTCACTTTAGGATCAGAATCAACCTAAACTGGATGTAGAAAACATTCTGAAAGATGAGCTCGAAAAAAGTATTTCTTCATGTCAAATCAGTTATTACTTCAAATGTGAACGGAGAAAACCAGTTATTTCCGCAGCTCTAATAAAATCACAAAGGCAGCATAGATCTTTAAACAGTAGGTCCGAGATATTTTTTTGGACTTTAGCTTTAAAAATTGCTGTAAAGCTTCCGTATCTTTAGCTGTACGCATGCTTTAAATATCTATGAAATTGACTTTATTACAACTAATTAATTTTCCTGTTAATTCACTTAATTGAAATGAATTAACTAAATACCAACAACCATTATGTTTGAGAGAAAAAGATCCGAAAATGGGATTCCCAATAGGTCAAATGGAACACTTTTCTGCACCTTATTTTCTCCAGGAATCCTTTCCAAAAAAAGTACAAGAAAGATGTGGGGTGAAGAGCAGTGACGCTGTTTCTTCGAAACACTTTTCTTTCCTAAACCTCTCCCTGGTCTCCTGTTCTGCAGTTCTGTGTCCTTGGCAGTCCCTGTTAGTTTCCTGGCTTTCCCCACCTTTTTCTGAGTAAGGGGAGAAACGCATCTTGCTCAGGGGGCGACAGTGGGGAAAATAACGTTGTGACCCACTGGCCACATACATAAAGGTGCTGGTATCTTTAAGGACATCTCTAGGGCAGGCTCTGTCCTGTAGAGAAGAAACCCTTCCTCAGCAGCTGTGAACAGCTTCAGAGTGCTGGGACAGAGCAGAGCTAATGAATTGCCTGTTAATGCCCCATCCGTGCTTATGACAGTTAGTAAAGGCACCAGTGACAAGGCAATTTTTAATAGGATGAACGGTGTGTCAGAATACTAATAGGGCACTAAAAGGAGTGGTTTCCAGGGGAGTCACCTCATTGCTCGAGTGAAAGAGGGGATTATTCCCTCCAGCCCTTTCTTCAGAGCTCCCAAGGACTGTCACCTATAATGATCCGAATCCCACAGCCTCTTCTGAACTACTGCTTAATTGGGAAAGTGCTTCAGAGCAACAAGAGTCAATCCTTCAAGCCGCAGAGCTTCCCAAACCTCACTGAGCTTAACTTGAGCCCTGATGAGTTTGGTTAGACTTGGAGGATTCAGCTGGTTAACGGTTAATTATTTGTGTTGCCTAAATAGCCCCTATGGATGACTTAGGCCCTGGGGGTCACAGACTGTCTAAAGAGTGGGAAAAGGCAATCCAAAGGAATCCAAAGAGTTCACTGGCACAGCTATAATATGAATGGCATTCCCTACATATAGACTGGCAAGGGAATACCAGCAAGGAATAAGTCCGTGCTGTTGTTGAGCTAGACCTGCTTACCTGAACATAACTCTGGGAGGAATAAAGGGGTAACAAAATTGATTGGGAGCACGAACAGGCTTCCGTGCAAAGAGAGAGGACGCAAATATCCTTTGGAAAGAAAGAAGCACAGAATAATGGCACAGGAGGTGTAGGTAGAAATACTGCTCACGGTATGGAAATAGATTAAAAAATCAATGCAAGGATTTTTTAGCATTATGTATAAACCTGAGGATGCCATTGCAACAGGACTTTAGAGGCAGAGGAATTTTTAAAAGGATGACATATGTTTACAGAGGAAAAAACATTCAGAGTTATGTTTTCCAGAGCACAAGCCAGCTGTTAGCTGATAGTGACTGGCAAAACATCTGGATGTATTCATGGTCTTTGCATCTTCTTCTGCTACTCCCATTGAAAGCTGGTCAGAGAGATGTTACAGTCTGAAATGGGCTTGGAGCTTCTAGGCAGTTCTGTCAGGGGTAAGACAACCACGTCCATGAGTAAAAGCCAGATCAGTTCAGTCCTTTCACTGTACAGTGTTGAACTCTGAACATATGCTCATTTTTTGGCATTTTGTGAGTCTTGTGCACTTATTTTTAACCCATCAGTGCAGTAAATGCAAAACACAAGAAAGAACGGTAATGGCACAATTATTCCCTTGTGTAACAGTAAAACCACCATATCTTACCTGCTGGGAGTAAATGTATCAAGGACTACTCCATAGAAAAATGGTGTCTGCTATAGATCACTGTTTTAATGATGAAAAAGCAGCACACTGAACCCTCGGTTTGGAAAAGTTAGTAAGTTTTACTGTGAATGTGCCTGAAATACAATGAAAAAAATGTGTCCTGGTCAGATTTCTTCCAAAGAAACCTTACAATCTGCATTTTTGCAAGGAAACCCACCAAAATCAATGGAACTATTCACTATTAAAGCTTATTAATGTGAGAGCACGTTTACTTTACAGGAACCAGCTGCAAGACTCCTCTCTTACCAACCAAAGATTTATCTATCTCCCAAAGATTTATTGCTCCAAAGCTAAGGTTGAAACATGTGCATATCTGTATATCCCTGTAATTACAGTATGTGTCCTTACAATTGCTTCATATATCTAGGTACTCTGAGTGGCCTGATAGCTGTATGTCAGAGAGATGTTGTGAACTGATCCTTTCAGCCTTTGTGCCTAAATGTAATGTTTGCCAGGCACATGCCATCACTGATGTTCCTGGTTTTAATATTAGAATCATCCTAGTCACACAAGTAGGGTCGTTAAACAGTAGCCAGTCAACCTTTTACAAATCATAACTGCTTTTTATCATTATTTTAAATTTCCCTCTAACCTCTGCCAGCAGCCACAGCTGCTTGTTCCTAGCCCCTCCTGGAAGCTTTTAGCCCTGACTTGGACTAGCTCTGCAAAATTTGCTGTTAGTATTTGGTTCAGCCTGGGGGAGGAGGGGATTTGAAGGAGGATGGGAGGCAGAAATGAGCAGTGAAGCAGGGGGAGGCAGCAGCCTTGTGTCAGGCAGCTTCTGACACAACAGAAAATTTCTCTCCCAGTGGTAGATTTGCCATTAGAGGATCCTTTACCCCTTCTCTTCCATGCCTCAGTTATGTTGGATGCAAAATCGACTGTTTGTCTGGCAAATCTCTAGCTGTGGGGTTGGAAACCTCCCTCTTTTAAGGGGAGAGGAGGAACAACACACAAACGATCATTGTCTGTTTCTACTTCCTTCCAGATTATTGATCAATTGCATTTACAGAGCAAAATTAGCAGCTGTCACCATAAGTCTGACTCACTCCTGATTGATAGACACCGAAAAACCTATGTATATAAATATAGATCTATACTCATACTTGGGTATGTTGGTGACAGGGGTCTTTCACCTCTCAGGCACTTCAGCAGCAGGGAAGTGTGCTGTTTCTCTTCAGAATCAGCCCTCAGCCCTCTCTTGAAGTTAGGCACATTATAAGGCAATTAGATGCATAATAAGAAAGAAATGAGGACAGCCCTTTTATTTGGAACCGTGAAGGTGAGCAGCACTGAAATGCTTTAAAAGTCTGGACCCAACATTAATGATTTTAAATGACAAATAGTAATCCAGCATCTTGGTTTTATCTGAATGAGACTCCTGGGTAAGAGTCACAAGTGATGGTGAGTAAAGCATTGGTTGTGTTTTGCTCTCACTGGAAGCCACTGGGATAGTGCTGTGGAGTTTCAAGATGGTACAGTTGGTGTGGATTGACAGTGAGGTATAATCTAAAGCACATTTTGCCTCTAACTGTTGCAAACCATCCGACCACACAGCTAATACACCATGAACCTTTCTCAGAAATGCCAGCTGGTCATCTCAAGCAAATGGAGAGCTTCACGGGGACACTCACACTCTTCCTTGGGTAGTGTCCCCTGCTCTGGGAGTGGGGACATGGACACCCACTGGTCTGGAGCTGTTGTGGACAGAGCTGTGGTGGTGGAAGCCTTGGCGCACCCTTTCCCACTTGGCTGGGGGGCTGCGCTGAGGCCCACGCTCTTCACCTTGCAGGGTGCAGGGCTGCCCCGCGAGGGAGGGTGAACCAGGAGACAAGGGCTGTTTGTTGAGGTCTCCAGCCCTGCTGGGAGGCCAGGAGTTTATCACACAACCTATCTGTCTCCTGTCAGGCAAGGATGAGTGTCCTTTCCATGTTAACTTGGCGGCCAGCGGGACGGCAGGTCCAGGGAAGCTCTCCAGAGCAGCACTGCTGGTGCTTGGGCGACACCAGACAGGATTTTCTGCAAACCAGGAGCGCAGAAAACTCTTGTCCTGGGCAAGTTGTCATGGCATCTCACCCCTAGGTGAGTGGATGAAACCCTGGGCAGAAATAGCCTGTTGATTTACACACGTAAGCCCCTTCCAATACAGGAGAAAGCCTAACTGGTGCAGATTAACCCTCTCTCTGTGAAGCCCCCATCAGATGGCTGCAAGGAGAAGACAGGTACTGCCTCCTGCCATCCTGGAGCCAGAAATGTGAGAGTCACCAGGGTGACCCTGCTGCTGCCTGAGCACCCCTCTCCCTCTCTGGGGGGCTCAGCCTGCCTGCAAACCATGGTGAGGTCAGGAAAGGCCCTCTTTGGGTTAATGCATCTGCCCCAGCCTTACTTCAGGAAAGTTTTCATTAGGGCTGGAGCGCTGGTGACAGCTGTGGCTAAGGCTGCCAAAGTGTTTCCATTATGTTATATCTCCCTGTTTTCACTTGCTTGTGACTATCCAAAAGTTTCACCTAGAAGGCTGAAATTTTCCAGGCCTCCTCACTAGCTGGAGGTGAAGGGTTTTTTGGAAAGTTGGAGGAAAAAAAAAAAAAGAGAGAGGAAAAAAAACAGTTCTGCTCTTTTAGAAATGGCAGCATCCAAGGAGAGGTGATAATTTAAGAAAACAAAATTTAATAAAAGCAAACGCTGCAATTGCAACCTCAGAAATGGTTGACATGTTGAATTTTGGGTGAATCTCCAAATAATTTTTTTATGCTAAGAGATCCAGCTAATTTTTACTTGGCCTTTTTGCTGCATCCTTCCCTTCAGCGCAGGGTGTCTTCTTCAGGCAGTGCTGCCTGCCTTGTGCTGCTCAGCCCCCAGCTCCCTCCTCCCGCTCCCTCTGCTCTCTGTCCCAACGCTCCAGGCTTGAGAACAGGCTCTGCGACCTGAAACTCCACGAGAACCCACTCACTGAGCCAGTGCCTGGATGGTTCCTGTGACCAGCAGGGCTCTTCCCCCAGTGCAGCCCTGCTGTCAGCCTAGTGAGTATTCTTTTCGTCACCCGAGCGTAGATCTGGTGAAATTGGGAAACTTTTGCTGTGCTGGACTCTGTGTTGGGGTGGGTCTGGAAGTTGCAATATCTTCAATGCAGTGCTTTAATGCAAGTGTCCGTTCTGAACCAGAGGTGGGCTGCAGACAGTAGACTGTTAAACCATGTGGCCACGTAGCATGAAACTTTAGGTAATAAATTTACAGTGTAAAAATCAATTAGCATTAATAGAGTTTTTATTAGCACCAAGTGTAGGTGCTGTGATTTCTCTGGTAAGCGTGCAAAGTAGAGAAATCTGAAGCTAAATAACCTGTAGCAATTAATCATGCTTTTTAATTCAGCTTACTTCTCAAACTGGAGAGTCTCCTCCCCACATTGCTTATTTGAAATTGTTTCTGAGCTAAACAAGGATTGCAGTTCTAGGTCTCTGCAGCTGGTGTATGGAGCTATACAGCTGGCTTAAAATGAACCAGTTCACATTTGAAAACCCCTGCTTCACAGCTCTCTGCAAAAGAAACAACCGCTCATCTCAATTAACATTTCCAGTAACTGCTAAAGGAAACCCAGAGTAATTCATTTGCTCTAATGGAGGTTGTTTTTTTCTTCTTATGTAACACATTGGCTTGGGTGTTTGCGTTCTCTTTTGGGTATTTTTTCTCTGGAGAATGTAGAAGCCCAGCGCTGCCCACGGCTGTTGGTGATGCTTCTTGCACACAGGCAGTAACAGGACATGGTTTTGGCTGTGAAGGACCCATTCTCAGGCCCTGCTCATGAGTGATAGTGGAGCCAACAAAAATACCCAACTCAATAAAATCAAGACCAAGTTGAAATACTTCGAACTGGATAATTAAAACACAGGAGACAGACAGCTTCATGTGTGGAAATGGAAAATCGAGATATGGAAATTTAGGAGAGAAAAACTCCCCTTCCTGCCTCTGCCATCCCCACAGTCCGCTGTCACTGTTTTCAGATGTGGACTTTCTCCCAGCTCACGCTGAGCTTAGCTGACTCTGTTGACTACCCAGGAGGAGATTTGTAAACCATCAGTTTCATAACAGTACTCAAAACTGTAAGATCCGACTTTATGTTCCTGGTCACTGCACAAGACCCTGACGCCCCTTCAGTTGTGAGTATGTGAAGGCAGAGATCACCTGAAGCTTGCTGATAGAAAACATAACAGACAAGGGCTCATCTTAAATTTTATGCCCCCCCCCCTCCCTTCCCCAGGGTGGGTGAGCTCTGTATGCTGAAGGAGGTACTTTGTTTCAAACAGGATGCACAGCTCTAAACCTCCTGGAACTGAAGACCAAAGCTCAAAGGAGCTCAGTCCGTCCGAAAGACAACCCAGTGACATGGTTGCAGGTCTTTTATTTGGCTAGTTAGGTGGCTAGATGACTTGCTGAGGTGTGAAATAAATGAGGATAAATTTTCAGCCCCATTGAAGTGATTAAAATTTACATTTCCCAGGAAAAAGGTTAAAAAACCCCTGCCACGTGAGGCCCTGTAGGTGAGATAAGCCAGAAGGATGCTTATCTTGTTTATCTTGCAAGTATGAGTAATGTGCAGAGTCTCACCCTCTTGAGGGCTGAGGAACTGCTGCCCATGCCCAAAACCAAGCTGTTAAGGGTGTCCAGGGAACTTCCCTGGTGAAAGCTGAGGTCCTTACATCAGCTTTTGGTGGAGATGGCATTACTGTGCCTTGTTTTAAGCCTACAGCAGCTGAGACTTCAGGTGGATGCCAGCATGTGAGAAATAATGTGTAAAATTACTCATCAAGAGAAGAATTAACTCCCCTTTGCAGGTAGGGAGACTGAGGCAAAGCTGAAGTAGTGTGACTGAGGGAACATCGTTGGCAACAGGAACAGAAAGTTAAGAACTGCGTTGGAGGTCACTGGCCTGCTCTGAGGCCACATACAGCCTTTCATGTTGTACAGCTGTGACAGATAATGAGTTACGATCTTTCTAGACCTGCTCTCTGGAACTTGAATTTCATGCCTCAACATTTTCCAGGTTGAGGCAGAAATCTCCTAGCTGGCATCCTGATTGCTACCTACAGAGATCCTGAAAGAAGGGTCCACCTGGAAGTGGATTTTTCTGGTGGAAAATACAAAGTCATAAGAGAAGAACCAAGCTGTTCTAACTGGGGAGAGGAGGGAAGGGGAAGTAATGATTAGAACAGGGTTAGCGGCTAAATGAAGGAAGGATACAGAGGTGCAAGCAAAAGTGGGAAAATATGTGCAGAAAATGTAGAAAGTAGAGCATGGCCAAAAAACACAGACTTTCACCCAACAGGAAGCTGTACATAGCTCTAAGATATACCAGAGAAAGCAGAAGATGTGTTAACAGAAAGGAAAGTGAAGAAGAAAACACCAGACATCACCAGCCGGCATCATCTTGACTGAGAAATTCACAGGCGAGTTTTCCAGTGCCAAGAAAACACAGTGCCGAGGATCCAAAAGGCACTTTGGTATCAGGCTCTGACCCTCTGGTCCTGAGCCCTTCTCAGCTTCTAACAGGCACCGCTCGCTGCAGCAAGGATACCATGGCACACACAGCGTATTTTGTATTCTCCCGGGCCACATATGCTTCCCCATCAAAACAACTGTTGTCTTTCAGCTTTTTCCCCATGAGGGAATAAGCTTCCCTTGGACCAAAGCACAAGATTTCCTGTCTGCCGCCTGTACACCATTACACCATCTCTCCTTCCCCGGGGGGCCAGGGCTCTGTGTATGCTCCAGAAAAGGGCTGCCCTGCAGCCTTGGAAAAAAAAATGGGATTTCAGTCCCAAGCACAACATTAGTAGCATCAAGAGGGGAGCAGGGAAACATCCCTATCAGCACCAATACCAAGGTCTGCCTGCCTGCCCCCACCCCAGCACAGAGGATGAACAACGTGCTCCACAGTCAAACCAACATCCATCAACATTAAATGGGGGCCATGGTTACTGCTGTGGGGCCAGCATGTGTCTGCCCGGGTGTGCGCGCTCATTTCTACACAGAATTAAGAGAGCAGTGCAAAATCCGGGTCTCACCAATAGCTGGATGAGTCTGGAGATGCTGCTGAAGGTCATGGTGGGGGTGCCAGGAGTGTGGGCACTTTCATTTTCAAGCGGTCAGCAGAAGTGAGGCAGCCGTATCCCTGCAAAGAACATTTGGCACTGGAGGGAGCAGCTTTGCCTAAAGCAGCTGAGTTTTGTATAGCTATCTCTGGAAATGTAGATAAAGAACATTTCATACTGGAAAAAAGCCCTGCTGTCGAGTTAGCTATTGGCACTTTTCATCTTCCATTTCCAAGCAACTGACCAGATTCTGAATTGGCTGTGTCTGGGACAAGGAAAGCAGTACAAAAGGGACTGGTAATCAAGGAGCACCTCCAGCTTTCGAACCATAATTAAACACATTCTTGTCTTCTTCTTTGGACACTGATGGCAAAAATCCTACTCTCTAGTAAGAGAGTTGAAATCTGGAACGACGATTGCATCGGTGGAAGGAAGCCAGATTTGCAACGCTGTGAGCGAGCAGAAGATCTGGCTGACAATCAAGATGCACCATTATAATGAAATTTTTTGGGTAGTTTCCTTTTTAATTTTGTCTTAAGTGTCTGGGCCATGTTCTGATTTCACTTACATCAGGCTACGTCTGACTTTCAGATGCCTCTCATGCAGCAGCAGTGTGCCTGAGATCAAAACTCAGCCCTGTAGGCTTCCATTCCCCTTCTAAATATAAATTTCAAGGTGGTAATAAATACCAGAACAAAAAAGATACGTAATTTTAGTGACAGAGAAGCAAATTGATGCTGAATGTATGTGACACTTTTTCAATTTTCCTCTTGTTTTTCCTGATGGTGTTTTGTGCTAAACGTTACATTTGCAGATGCAAAATTTAAAGAACACTTTATCTTCAGCACTGAGAAACACAACATGTAATTTGTAGCTTCAGCCAAGAGTAATGGCCTTATTAGTAATGGGAATTTACTGATTAACTGCTGTTAGCAAAACATCATCTTCAAACCCGTTAGTCTGAAACTGGCAGCCGCTCTGTCGGCAGGAGCTTTTTTATTTCATCTCGGGGGAGTTCTGTAGAAATATTTCTCATTTAAACAGCTTTAGCCTTGGCCTTTCAATAATTTTTATGGTCTCAACTAATAGGTTAACAATTAGTTAAGAGCAACTATCAGCTTAATGTCAAGTCATTCACAGGGAAAAGTTCAAGGAGAGAAGTAACACTATTTCAAAAGATGGGTTATTTTTGAACAAAGAGCTCCCATCAGTTTGAAAAGCCAGAGGGATAAAAATGAATGTGGGAGAGAAATGGAGAAATCAGGAGTGGGGAGGCAAGGCCTGGGGTCTGAGGAGGGCTGAGAGAGGGGTGTCAGGGGGAGCAGGGGGGTCAGGAGGCACAGCACAGTGCCTGGAGGTTGCCCACCCTCGTGGTCCCCTGCCCCGCTCGGGGCACATGTGTCTGTCTGCAGCATGGCAGGGCTTCGCTCCTGGCTGCAACTGCCCCTGAGGTGCTGGTGGGGGGAGCCCACGCCACTGGGGTCCCTGTTCCCCGCAGCTCTGCACCCATGCTCCAGGTCCCTCCAGTGAACCCCAGTCTCTGCACAGGCATTGCCGGGTTCAGAGCACGTGCTTGACCCTAGGTCCCAGCTCCGGCATCTTATCCTCTCACAAACTGTCACAGTCTCCTCTTGTCCATAGTTCCTTCAATAGCTTGTCCCACATTTCTCCTCTTTTTTTTTTTATTTTGTTCCACCATTTTCCCTTTTTGCTTACAATTCCTGCTTTTCCTATTTTCTGCTAGTCTCAAGCAACACCGTTAGCCTTTCACCAGTTCCCAGTCTCTCGTTTATCTCCAGGCTTTCGTCCATTCTCCTCCCACCCTGTCCCTCAGACCCAGCTCTCCACCCCAGCTCAGGATGCGTCTTTCTCCTTCATGCTCTCTAGGCACTAACAGGGCACTGGACAAGTCTACAAGGAATATGTATGTTCTTCCTCTTAGCTTCTGTGCCAGATGTCAGAGTGGTCTACACACAGCTGGGAAGGAAAATCCTGCTGAGCCATCGGTGGCACGTGTGCAATCAAGATGGCATTGGCAGATAGATGTGTTCATTAGAATGAGTCTCATTGTCAGGGCATGGATGGAGGTTGTGGTGGTTTGGGTGATTTTCCACAAGAGCTCTTGCACAGTCAGATCTTGAAATTATTTACAGGGTTAGAAAAGTGCACGTTGTTGCCTCCAGAGTAAACCTCTGCTAAACTGGAGCTCTCTGATGCTTCTCCTGGATGTGCAGACTGAGTCAAGGGCATGGGAAGTGACTCCCATCTCCTAACAGCTTCTTCCAGCTTAATAACTCATCTTGCCTGGACACAATTTTTAACCAGCAGTTTTCCTCAAAATACAGGCAAATGAAAGTCCCTCCCAGGCGTGTGCAGTGTAAATGACTGTGGGAAAGGTGGGCAGAGATCCTTGCAGACATCTGAACAGCCTGAAACATCCCTGGCATATTACACACCCCTTTTGTCCAGTAATACCAGATAAACAGTCTGTGTGAGGGGCTGCATAAAATGTAATCTCCTGCTGCATCGTGGCTCTTGGACCACAGGTTCCTGGCAGACGTGCGAGAGGTGGACAGCTGTATGCACAAGTGACTGACTGGTCTTATATAGGATGGGTTCTTATATGGGGAGGAACAGTCAGGCCACTGCTGCCATCACACCAAGTAATCAGGGGAAGAAAAGAGCCTGCTATGTTTACATGACAATTATAAAGCACATCCAATCTTTTGTTTGCTTTGCACTAGCAGCTTTTGCAAATAGTGTTTATATATATATATATGTACATATATATATATTGGTGCATATATATATTTTTAATATATATTTGTATAGATATATATATTCGTCCGCTGCCTGAGATCTAAATCTTGGTCTGTGAGCTGTGCAAGGCAGGAATGCTGATGTCTTATTTCCTTGTGTGATTCCTCACGGAGCTGGGATGTGAGCCCCAACTGGGGTCTTTAGACAGAATAGTAAATGAAACTGCCACATGGCCCATGTTATTCAGTGATCTTCAAGATCAATGCTGGCTTCCTGAAGTCCAGTCTACTCTATAGACTTCTCATAATCAAAGGAAGGAGCTTTCTCCCTCCCCCCAGTATTTATTGCAGACAGTGTCTGAGCTTCAAACCAAGGCGACAGAGCACTTTGCAGACACATAAACCAACGATGAAGTTAAATTGCTTCACCTCAGAAACGGGGCTCTAAATGACTTCAGACAGCTTCTGAATATATTCAGTCTGAAGGAAAACTTCCTTCTGGCTTTAAAGTCTGGAGATAAAAGAACTGTCTGGTGAAAAAAAAAAGGCAAATTTCTCCTAGCCAGAAGAGCCAAAATGCTGCAGTCTATTGTTTAGGGGCACAAGGGAGGTATATAGCTAAGGTTAGGCTTGATGTATGAACTGCGTCTCAATGCAGTGACCCACTGGGAACGTGAGCACCCATGTCAGGGGAGAGGACCCTATGGTCATCGCAGAAGTTGGCCCAGGGCTTGCGGCCAACTCTGCCTAGGCCTTTGGCCACTCAGCACTGGGACATGTACTTTCCTGCTCTTTCTCCTGTACCTTGAATGAAGGCGCAAGCGACAAGTCACAGCTGGTGATGAACAGCAGCTGGGTTGGTACGTGTCTCACAAGCCTTGGTTTTCAGTCCTAGAATGGGAAGGAATGGCATAAGGAAAAAACAACTTTACAACATTGTTTAAAGTCTACCTGAAATTCAAGATTCATAAACAGGGGCCAGAGTCAATGAAATCAAGGGGTGACTTGAAACCACTTTTCTTTAGTAGAGCCCCTTGGATACATTCATCTACCTTTTCTGTAACATTAGGTTTTGCAGCTGATTTCTATCCGATTACAGAGAGCAATAAGAAGATAGGACCCAAACACTATTATCCAGGGGCCTGTTCTCACTTTCACTGACGTGGATGGTAAATTGACTTCAAGGGAAACTTCATCATGCTGTAGTGTTGATAGCATCATAGAGGAAAGTGTAATTAAAGGGCAAAAAAGAGGGGAATCATTCAATGCAATGTATTTCTTGGATAGCTAGAACCGACTCTACATAACAGGGAAAGCATTTCTTATTTTCTAGGGGAAGCTTTTTAATGGTAGTTGAGCTGAGATTTTTTTGGCTTTTTTTCAGGCTTTTTATTGAGACATTGCTAGAGTATTCCACTAGCTGCCAGCGTGTAAAGTGGGCAGATCAACCTTGAAATATTATGGTCTTGGGACAAATTTTGCTCTTGTTTTCTCCCCAGTGTAAATCCAGAATAACAGTAATGACTTCAACTGAGCCACTTCAGATTTACATCAGCATAAATGAGAGCAGGGTCTGCCCATGCGGATGCAGCCCGAGGGATTAGGAGTCTGTCTGTGCGTTGTACCCTTGCTTCAAATTGACACCCTGGCCTTGATTCAGTGGAGACCCAAAGAAACTGCTTGCCCTGCAAATAAGCATTGATGCTAATGTATTGCAGTGGGGATTTATCAACAGGCTGACACCTCAGTACCCATCTCTTATTTGCATAGCAGAGAAATGTGAATAAAAATGTGAGATTATCTCTGCACTGGTCAGGATAGGAGGTAATTCTGGCATTAGCAAAGCTGCAGGCTCAGCCACAGGGAATTTGGTAGGTAAAAATGCTTTGTGTGTCCATGAATGCTGCAGGTGTGTAAAGACCAAGACCAGACCCTTATTTAAAAAATACAGTTTATTAGATAAAACGTACATAGAACCAAGTAAATCCAATTCTTTATTAAAAATACAGAAATAATTTTGCAATAGTAAAAGAAAGTACTGGCTTTTTCTATGAAACGTAAATCTGAAGGTTTGGGACATTTTTGCTTTATCACAGCCGGTCCCCTTCTATACTACGTTTGTAAACACACAACATCATTGTGAAACGCAAACAAAAGTCTGTTGTACAAAATTAAGAACATTAAGACCAGTAATACTCATTTTAATTTAGATGCATACAGTAGCATACAGCACACGGAACAGTCAATATACAGCTATACATTAAAACATGCCTCTAAATAGTGTCAGAGAATCCACTGCAAGGAATAAATTACAAAATAATAAAAAAAAATGTCTGAAGTAATAAAAAAGGAATCACAGTTTGACACTATATTTGTTAAACGGTTGCATATGTATTGAAACACTGTACATATTAAGAATGAATATATTGGACCCATCCATACAGAACATGCTAAATCGACAGTTATTATTTCACTTGGATGCATGAATATGTATGAGGTGTTCATATGGTGGGCAGGTGCATATCTGTGTGCGTACATCAGACCTGTGCGTACATACACATAGAAAGGCACACACCTCCCCAGGTGAAGACAAATCACTTCAATAAAAGCCTTTGAGGCAGGGTGAGAGCAATACTAATACGCTGTTTGTCATAATTGTGCTGCTCTGTGGTCTCCAGGCATTTTATTCACATGTTATTCTCACCCGTAAGTTCCACATTTGTTTCACCTCAGCTCTCCCTTGTTTGCATATTTGCAAAGTGAATACAAAGCTACTCAATATAATGCAGTGTTCACTGTTAGAGATGATTTATTAGGGGAGGTTTTGATAGCTGAGAAACTGCGAAGTAATAAAGGGTTTGCATTGCTTTTCCAATGAGTGGAACTAAGGGGCAGATGTCTTTTCCCCAATTATTGTTAGCATCATAGGGTAATCCTGGCATTAATTAATAATATATCCTATATGTCATGTTTAGTAAGAATTCTTGGTCGAAAATGGAGAAGGCTTGCATTAAGAAAAGTTATAGGCATCTAAGTCTACCTAGCCATATAAGCAACTCAAATTGTTTATCACCTCGTGACAATAATAGAAAAATAAAATAATGCTAAAATATGGTGCTAAGTAAAATGAATGGACAGCAGAATGAACATTAAGTGAAAGAATCCCTCAGGCTTCACAGGATTAGAAATTACCTAGATTCAGAAAAGCATGTCGAGCGTTCAACTTGAAACAAAGCTCAGGACTGACAGCAGTGATACAAAGGTGCAGGCTGGGCATCGAATGGCACAGAACTGCATTGCTGCATTGGGACCTTGAGGTGGTCACAGGGTAAGATGATTTTTTGTTCCTCTCTCATTGAAAGAAAGCAAAACAAAACAGCTCTAAGGCAAAGATGTGTAAAAGATGAATACAGAGATCCTGACTGTTCTCTTCTCTCACCAGTGAGTGTGACATTGGTACCCTCTCACTGACGCTGGTGGGGATGGTCTAGCATCAGCATCAGAAAAGGAGCAGCCCAGGAAGGTTTACACAGCAGGACACGATTGAAACATCCTGGAAAGCTGAGTGGTGCTGTGCGCTGGGGATGGGGCCAGAAGCACCGTCGGAGGGCAGCGGTGGATACACTGAGGGGAGCTGACACAGTCTTTTCTTTCCACGGGGACACCCAGGCAGCATCTCTCATGTCACAGCCCACAGAGCTGCTGTGAGCAATGTTATACTGCCAGTGAAATAAACCCGGCTGCCTTTTGCCATCGGGAAAAGAGTAGGAGCCTGGTGACACCAGTGTGGCAGCACTGGGTAGAGTAAAACAAGGCAGAATGCTGAAAACAAATGGGACAGTCTGAGCCAAGGACCTTCAAAATATGTCAGCCATATATACACCTCACGTTGAGTCACGAGACCCAAGACTGAAGTCGCCATCATTCAAGCCCATAATCTCATCACCACAGCATATTTTTATTAAAAACGAAATCTCATTATTTACATTCTATTTTTAATATGCAGGCTGGCAGGTGAAGAAAGTCTGGCGAGCTAGGGTACGCAAGCTGATTTCTCATTTTTGAGAGCAGTCACAGAGGAGAAGCCTGTGCCACATGCTGGACAGGCTCCTGTTAGCGCCTGTGGGATTTGGAGGAGAGCAGTCACAAATGCATTTTTCTAATGATGTGAGATTTGGAGATGCTGCATCTCTCAGTAGTAAGGTATAGGCTGTGATAAATTTAGGAGGGACTGAATTCAAGACAGTGTGAGTTTGAACTCTTGATTGTAACCAAATTCTCTGTATATTCAGGTTTTTTTCTCTCTGGCAGATTTTGTATATGCTTGAAAAGATGAAAATAACTATATATTCACTTGATATCTGATATCCCTTAGAAAATTTCTACTCCTAAGGTTGTACAGTGCCGGGAAAGAGATGTCATTCACCAATCAAGGAGTGTGAGATTAATATATAGTAGATAAGTTAAAAAGTCCCAGATTGTGAAATACCTGCAAGATGTGATGAAAGCAGCCCTACTTATCCAGCCACTGCAGAAAGTGAGGCTTATCTAGCAAATTACAGAACATTAAAAATCAAAGTTAACACACTTTGAGCCCAATTAGCTATACAAAAACTGATAGCTGCACATACATCAGAAAAGCCTTGAACATGCTTCACTAGCCTTGGAAGCTAATGCTGAAGAGTTGGAAGGGAGCTCAGAGCAGCGTTTTCAAAAAAAGAAAAGTGTGAGCAGGAGTTGCGCTATTTTGTGGCCTGATTTAAAGCTGCCACTTTCCAGCTGGATAGAAACTGTTCTGCTCTCATTCTTCATACTGTTTGGAAACAGAGACCCAGAGCCAAAATCTGATCTCATTCCCACTGGTAGAAGTATGCAGTAGCCCCACAGAAGCTACAGTCATTACTCTAAACTCACACTTGTGCATCCACGTGTAAATCTGCCCTGCGTTATTGCACGTATTTCAGTATGAGGAATGATGCTGTAAATATTGCAATGCCTGTTGCCATGCGGATTTGCTCGCTACTCTTAACGTAGGCTTACAAGCGTGCCCTTCCCTCACTGCCGATTTTATCAATCCCATCACCCCCTCCTAGCTGGCCAACATCGCTTCTCTTCTTGCTCCAGCCGGGTGGCTCTTTCCTACCTTCTGTTGTCCTCACCATTGGCAATGGGCACCTCTTCTTTGCAACCAACTCTCTGATGCTGGCTGAAAGCAAGCTGGACCTTCTCCAGGTCTGGGGGAGTGATGTCGGTGGCTCTGTGCTCAGCACACATCGATGCTCGCACCTGCCTAATGGTGTGCCATTCACAGGGCCAAGCCTGGTCCACGTGGCCATCAGCAACAGGGCAGGAGCCAAGGATTCATCCCAGTGAGCAAGGTAACTGGGACTGTTAAAACCAATAAGCATTTAAGCAGCTTGAATATCAAGAGGCAGCACAGGAAAAGATGGAAGATAGCAGGGAAAACTGCAGTCACCCTGCATAAAAGTGCTGAGCCTTTAATGAGGTATTTATTGCAAAAAGTCATCAGCCAGCTAGTTAAAAACCATCCTCAAAAAGTGCCTTTCATGCTGGTGAATGAAAGCAGTGGAAGGTTTTTTGTGCAAGATAAAGAGTATGTCAAAAAAAAATACAGACAACCTAATTCAAAGATGTCAGCACATGGTAGTCTTTGTCGCAGCAGAGCTGGTACTAGACTTTCCTGTGAAGGGCAGTCAATTGAAAGGAAAGAAAGGGTTGCAGAAAACCACAGAGAAAGAGAGAGGGGAAACAAAGAAAAAGGAAAGACCAGGGAAGAGCCAAAAGGTAGAGAAGGAGTTGCAGCAGGGGTGAAGGAGACACATACATGGTGACTGAAAGATGGAAAGGAAGAAAAAGGAGAAGAGATGCTGCAAGAAAGGAACTGAGGAGAAAAGAATGAAAGCACCTATAGTGAGGCAATAGGAATGGAAAGGGGTGGGAAGGTTCAGGGGAAAAGACTAGAGAGCAGAGGAAGACTAAGAGGGAGAAGAATGATGGCAGGGTGAGGGACTAAGTGACCCTTAAAGGCCTGTTTGTGTGCAATCTTTCTGGTGTGTAAGGAAGGTGTGGGCAAGGGCTGTGTGAGGAGTAAGTCAGATGTGGACAGCATGGGGAGAAAGGGTGGAATACGGTGAGAGCGGATGGTCTTGTGGGTAAGGCACTAGATTCAGAACAGGAGATCCGGGTTCAAACTTCTGGCTTCACCAAAGGTCAGGTTTAACAATGCTCGGATGGAGGCAATACAGTTCACCTTCATGGAAGTTTTGCTTAATTTTTCTCAGTGTTCTGCTGTCTTTCCCTCATCTGCCGTTGACTTCTATCTGTTTTCAGCATTTATCTGCAACAGGGAAGGAAAACTGCCTTTAGGAAATCCTTCTCCTTAGGTTGTCCCTTTTGCTGCATGAAGCTGTCAACTCTCTAGGGCAGGCTGAGTGTCTCATAATACGTCTGTGCAGCACCGGACACGATCCCTACATACCTTTGTGACACAAATACTGACTGAGTTTTGATAACAGCAGCCAAACATGTTCATATTTGAACTGTTAGTATTGCCAGACGGTAGATCAGATACTTATCTCATTTACACTGGTAAAAACAAGGAATAACTCTGCTATATTTACAGTAGGGTCAATGAAAGACTGTAGGTTGGCTTCTTGTGAGTGGATAGACTGAGTAAGCAAGACACTTTCTTTTACTACTAAGTTTCTGAGAGGCATAAGATGAAAAGCCGATATATGTTGAAAAGCCTGCTACACAGCTATGGCTACAGCTGCTTTCTGAAAAACACAAGAAAAAAAGAAAAAAAAAAAAAGATGTTTTTCTTTAAATACTGACTCTTCCCAAACTGATCAGAAGCCGTCTAGATGGTACAGCACATTAGAAAAGCCATGAAGAAGACAGATAGGTTGTAGAGACAGACATTTGGTTCCAGTGGAACCTGGACACATGGATCAATTCACAATACTGCCACTGCAGCAATGCTCAGGGCCATAAAACACATTACACATCAGGAAACCACCAAAGTGAGGGATAAAATCAATCACTAGTCTTTCACTGGCTTGGATTCACTGCAATTCAGAAGTCCCTTTTCTCCACTTCTCCTGTGTTTCAGCTGAAAGACACCGTAAGCTGTGAAACTGCTCCACTCTGAAATGTCCTCATTCCTGTACCACTGGGACTTCAGTTTTTTCCCATTCCCCAGTCTTTTAGAGATCTCTGAAAATAGGAAATTGGTTGCCCGTATTTCATGTTCAAAAAGAAAAAGGCAGCATGATCCCAGTTTTATATAACACCAAGGGAAAACTCTGGGTAATAAAGACATACTGCTCTATGCAGGGAAAGTTCAATACAAACCACGGACAGGGCACAAACTCTGCAGGAACCCCAGTGAAGCCTGGGACTTGCCCATTTTTTAAGCCCATCCTTCCTAACTGCTCTGCCTTGCTCTTATTTCACAGGCTTTGTAGCCTGTCTGTGCAGCCAGGCAAGCCTCTCTGAGCAACATATACACTCTCACACACTCCTGTCCAGCCTCCAATGCTGCTTTCTGGCAGCTGCCCATAGACCAAGAGGAGCAAGACTCTGTAGTCAGAGATGGAGTCTCTTCTGAAGTCCTGTGAGCTATTCCTGTCCGATTATGGCACTACCGAGAGACTCAACCGTTTGAAGTATGATGAAGTGCCGTGGATGCTGAAGGAGCCAAAAATTGTGGGTCACTGGGGCTGATTTTGAAAAGTTTTATTTTTAAATTCCACCAAGGGCTTCGCCTCAAGAACGTGTGGAAGTCTCCCAGTGAAGTCATATTCAGATCAGGGCGAGTTTCTGCTTAGTGGCACGGCTGAAATCCTCAGCACACGGGCTTTGGTTTGCTGAGAAGTGGAAAACCCAAACCACCCTCCACGAAAACTCGTAGCTAAAACGCAAAGTTAACTGGAGAAGGTGTGGGGGTCAGGTAGAGGTGCAGCTGGAAGAGCTCTCTACCAGGAAGCTAGCATCTCTCCCGGGAGCCAGGGAGAGGGGGCTGGCCAACGGCGGCTGTCTCCGCTCTTTGTAAGGGAGGATGAAATAGCTTGTTAGGCTCTAGTTACTATGGGACGTGGCTGAAGCTTGACCTGGTTTATGAGCCAAGCCCCGGTCTTATGAATTCAATAGAAAAACTTACGCGGACCTCAGTGGGACCTGGGTTTGGCCTAACATGCTTTATTTAGCGTCTTGAGTGAGGGAAACATTTTTCTTTAGATTACAGTTGAAAGATTCTTGGGTTTCAGCTTAAGTCTTACGGTGGCGGTGTATTGCACACTCATATTTCTTTCTTTTTCTTTAATAAATCACATTTCTCCTACACTTAGCCTCTGACCAAAACCTGTCCGCTTGAACTGCAATAAACCTGGCCGGTCAGTGATGTCTCTGCTGACCGCAATCCCCTCCAACCCCACCATGCGTGCACCGGCTGACCTCCAGGCTGCCACATCCCCACCCGCCCCTCCAGCTCCAGGCACCTGGTGGGGAGCGAAGGGAGGCAGGGACTGTAAATTCACGTTTGCGTAGCCGTACTTCTGAGGCACGGGGATTTGCTGGAGCTGGGGCCAGAATGAGCGAGTCGTGCTAGAGTCTATCAGATTTGTGAAGTACAGATGTGATAATACCGCTGCAACCACAAAAGAATTTACAACAGGAAGCGTTGCAGCTGTTGCTTATTAGCATTAGTACAAATTACACAAAGCAAATTGTTAGCAGACATGTTTCCATAATATTTAACTCATGGCAGTGAATAAAAGTGATTCTTTTTCAAGCAAAATTTTGGATTTCTAAGGGAATCGGTTTCCAATTGTCCATGAAGGGAGCATGGATTAGAGAGCAGCGTGCAACTATTGCAAGGCATCAGAGGCAATGTGTGCAGCGGCTTGCCTGCTTTCTCTGGCGAAGGTGTGTGAATTTGGGACCATATTTCTTGGTGAGAGAAGGAAAATCCATACGGCTCCATATGACCCAATTACCAGCCACGAGGAGTGATGGTGTGTGGGCCCCATTCTGAAGCTGCCACAGTAAGGTTCTGTGCACAGGAGTGCTTGGAAAGGGAGGGAGGCTCTTGCTGACCTGCCATTTCCCTGAATTTTTGCCCCCAAAGTACTTATTATGACTTATTTCCCTAGCAACCCCAAGCCTGTTGATGTGGAATCGGCCCGTGCCAGCAGAGCAATCCCCTAACACGAGCTCAAGAGGGTGGATTTGGAGACAAAATCCACACAGCAACAGACTGAACGTGCAGACTGAAATGCTGGGCTGTGACCCGTGAACAACTGACAGCAAAATCCCCAGCACCAAAACCCTGGGCACGACACCTCTCTCTGGCCAAACCAGTTTCAATCTAGGGCAGCAGCTGGCTTTAGTCCTACCATACCTGTTGCCTGGCTGGGCCACCCATTCGGGGCACCTCCTCTGCCTCCCTCCTTGCTGCGTGGGGAAGAGCCAAGCAACTGGCCCTGGGGAAGGATGCTGCGGTTCAGAGAGGAGGAGTGCCCGAAAAGCATTTAATTTTAATTAATAAAAAGGGGGCATTTAATTCCCGCCTCCCTCCCTGGTGCCAAGGCAGGACTGGTTGCATCCTGGTGGATGTCTGACCCCAGAGATGCTCCTCCACAGAGTGAGCTGTGGGAGGAATTGGGGGAGCTGTGAGGGGCTTGGGGGATCTTCTGCCTGATGTCTTTTTCCAAATAGAAGCCATTCAAAGGAAGAGAGAGAGAGGGAGATAGAGGAGGAGGAAAAAAACCAAAGGCGGCACTAAATAATTAACTGAAGGTTTTGGGCTATGTTTCGGGCAGGTAAGAGCTGCCAAATTCCTTCCTGAGGTTGCTCAGTCCCCGAAAGGTGCAGGTGGGAAGGGCAGGGCACTGCACCCATGGCAGAAAGGGGCCATGGGGTGGTTGCACTGGGTTGATAGGAAAGGCTATCCATGGCTGCTGGAGTCTGGGCCAAGCTTTAGAGCTGCTCCCTCCCTAAAGCCATACACCTGCACCCACGCTGTCCTTTCATCCTGCCTTGCCCGAGCAACACTGCTTGAACCACAGGATGGTTTATCCTGCTGCTGCTAATCCAACAGAGGCATCTTTTCGCACCAAAACTGCATTAGCCATGTTCGTATTGTTTTGCTGATTATTGCTGCTTTTGCTAATAATGTTCTACTTAATCTCTCGCAGCCATCCTTTCTTTAAGAAGGAAAGAAGTGTAACTCATGAAGACTGCTGACAACCTATAGAAATTCAGCCATCAGTTTAAGGGCAGTAGCAGCCAAGAGTGATGCCTTACATGCCAGTCCCATGGGTGCCTGCCTGCATTAATCACGTTGAGCGAAGCTGCCAACGCTGCAAAGGCCGCCCCGCTCCCCAGCCTGCCGAGCAAGAGAGTGGGCTCGGAGAGATGGAGGCATTCCAACAGGCGTTCCTTGAAACTCAGTCAGGTCCGGCTGGGGAAGGAGGCGTTTGCCGGTGCGAGAGAAGAGGCCGTGACAGTGGCGTGGCTGACCTGTCTTGCAGCAGCGGAGGCTGAGCTGGTTGGCCATGCTCGGAGCAAGAAGCCGGTCTGCCTGGGACCACCGGCTCTGTGCTCCGAGTGCCTGGCACTTGAGCAAGGGAAGGGCTCTCCCCAAATCCTCAGACTTTGCCTGCTTCCTCTTGTTTTTTTAAAGCGGATGCTCACAAAGTATTGAAACTGCCTGAAGCAACCAAAGTGCCTTTTGATGCAGCTATGAGTGCTTGGAAGCAGAAAAGAGGCACATGTATTGCTTTTGAGGGTATGCACGTCCACCCACCTTTTGGGAGCAGATCAAAAATACAGCTGGGTCGGCTGCAGTCTGAAGCCAGAGCCACGGATGGAATAGCAAGTGAAGTAATTTGTACAGGCAACGTCTCAAGCAGCAGCTAATGGAGAAGTGGCTGGCATGCATGTTCTGGTTCTTTAGTGCTTGTTCTGAGGAAATGGCCTGACACCCTCGGCACAGGAGAGCTGCTTAACTACCCTCACCGACAAGACTTGAAAGAGAAAAAATAGTTATAATTGCAATATTATTGCAGTAATGTTTGCCTCCTAATTGCCTTTCAGTGAAAAAAAAAAAAAAAAAGAAAACCAAACAAACCACATACGGTGAGGAATTTTTGTAAAATGAATCCACTAAGTGCCTCCCCTGTAACAAATGGAATGTTAAATATCATGGTCTGGACAGTCCATGTACCTACCAGTGTCATATCGAAGGAGATAGCACCACTGAGTGTTTACATCAGATACATACATGAAAACTATTTTAGCGTATTAAATGTAGAAACATCATTACCACTAAGGAGTTTATAAAGACCGTGTTGGTATTATCAGCCCTCTGAGGCGTAATGTCCAGAGCAGGGCAGGTGGAGAGAAGGGGTAAGACACGGAGCTGAATGGGAAGGATTCTCGCTCCAGAAAGTCTGTAGTTGTGGGGGGTTTTTTCCCCCACTCTCAGAACAAAATGTAAAAAAAGGTTACAGATTCTCCAGGAAAATACAATAAAACAAAAAAAATCTTCTTGGAACAAAAATGTTCCACTTCCAAAATGTCAAAATGATGTTTTGACATTACCAAAAGCTGTAGTTTCAGTTAAATAGAATTTTACATTAGAAAGTGACATGCTTTTATGAAGAGTTTTGATTTTGACAAAGTGGGATTTTCCAGCATTGAAGCCATCTGATAAATTCTCACCAGCTCTGACTACTGATATACTACAGTCAGGTGGGTTTCTAAGTGGAGGAATTAAAATCACCTTTTGAAAAAACAGAGATTAACTAAGTTCAAAATAATGAGGTGGAAAAAAAAAAAAGAAGAAAGAAGATTGTTTGAGGACTCTCTGAAGGTGACATTTCTAATACAGCAAGATTTTTACATATTTTGGGGATCTTTGTGGGGGAAAGATTAATTTTTTAAAAGATGTAAGAGTGAGAAAAGATCTATACATGTTTGGTGTTGATGTGAAGTCACCTCTGCCTCAATCAGACAGCCGGCTGAACAGATTTCCGTTCTCTACACCATGGACACAAAGTGATGCAGGTGGGTGTTACCTTCCAAGCATTGGCACATTTAGGGTTCAGTATATTGCATCACTGGATAGTATACAACTTTTCATTTAACACACCTGTTCAGCTATTCCTGTTAAAGGTGTTTCAGCGCGCAAACAGGATTTGCTGAAAGCTGGTCAGTCCTGTAAAGATCCAATCCTGCAAATGTATGCAGACAATGTTTTTAATTTGGGGAAGTAGTCCCCAAGAGTTTACTGAAAGTCTTGTGGGATATGGTTTCTTATATTGTTTAGGATTTTCAGGATTAGGTCTTGAACCACTATCTTTGTAGGAGTTCTAGTCTAGCAACATGCGTCAAGTTGAATTTTATTCCATGAGGTATTTTTGGTAATATTCTGTTCTGCATAAACAGGGTTGGACAGTATGATGTCTTGCATATTATCAGGACCCCGTTTCTCAATTCAGTTGAGGCTAGCTCTACGATAACCTGCACGACTTACAAACACTTGCTACCACTCCTTGTCACACACTAGGGGTTTAAACTGTATGGATGTGTCCCTTCGTCATCCTTCTTTGTGAAGGATGAAAATGAGGGCATAACCACGCCACGAATTACCTCCTCAGCCTGAGACATGTCCTCTCCCGCCTGGCTACATGAAATATCAATGAGCACTTTTTGGATTTTTATAAGAGGCAGAAGAGCATTATTTTTAATCCACTTAAGACAGAAATCCCAGCACATCTGCATATGTGCTGAAAGCCCCAGCGCAATCAGGAACCAACCCTACCACGTCCACCCTGGACCTGACCACCGTTGCCAAGTGCAGAGATGTGCCCTGCATTGCCAGCCCCACCCGGGGAACGCTCCCACCCAGCTCCCTCGCTTTTTAAAAATGCAAACAAAACCCAAACCAGAAATTCTTCTTCTTCTCAGAGTGCCACTGCCACAAACTGTATGCCAGACAGAAACGGCTCAGGGAAGGCAGCCGACAGCTGAGCACGCCAGACACCGTGGGAGCCGTCCACCCCCTCTTCGGCGTAACGGGAAACATCCTGTCAGAAACACTCTCTGCATTTGGGCTTTTCTTGAATTAATTATCTGTAAACAGTGACGGGTTTATCCTGCTGGGAGCCTGCGATTCCTTGTCGGTGTTTATAGATGTGCTCGATAGGAGAGTTGTGATGGTCAAAGCTCATCAGATAGAAAGCACCATGGCATCAGAGCTCCAGCCTCAAGTCTATTAGGGCTGCTCCCTCTAGTGGGAAAAAGTACTTTAGCTGCAAATCCCCCTCTTTTTTTTTCCCATTTTTTTTAACTTTCTTTTTTTTTTTTAACTCTCTTTTTTTTTTTCTTTTTTTTTTTTTTTTTTTTAAAGTGAAGAATCAAGTTTTCCAGATAGTGCAAGACATGGGACAGTTCCCATCAGACAATAGATGACCAAACGCCGTGCTTTTCCAGCCCCTGAGCATCAGTGCTGGAGCTGGAGCCCAGTCCCTGCAGGTCAGCGGTTATTCCTCCGAGGCAGACACGTGGTAAGACTCTTGGTTAGTCTTCCAGCAGTCCTCAGCATATGCCATAGCTGTGTTTGTTTTTGATTTCCCACTTCTGATTACAAAAATAGGACTTACTATAATCATAATAATATTAATGATAGAAAATAATTACTGTAATTATATACTTTTTGGCAAATTATTAACACAAAAAGCATCCCAAAAGACCCCATTGGATTAAAAAAAGGTGACAATGCACAAATGTTAAAAAAGACAAAGTCTTTGTTAAAAAAGAGGGAAAAACAATCTGCAAATTAATGCATTTCTGTAAGGCAACATGTTACCTTTAGTTTTCCATCTAGATTTAGGTCAGGTTCTGTTGTTGTTCAAGAAATTGTTAGAACTTGGCTTGCTTGAGCTTATCAATGTGGTAACACAATTTCAGAGCAGGTCCCAGTTTCAGCCCCAGGTACTTCATGATCATGTCACTTTTCAGCAGCAACAAAGCATTGCCATCAATCTCCTGGTTCCAAAAGAGAGAAAGAGAATCAAAATGTGTTAACCCTGTTCCAGTGCTGTGTCCTGACACATTAAACAAGGTGAATCAGAAACAGCATGCCTTTTAGAGTACAGCTAGCTAAAATGTCATGCATTTTAAAATGTCATTTAAAAAAATTAAAATCTGTGGTATGACAGAAGGAAACTCTAAAGGAGGGGTTAATCATATAGTACTTTTTATCCTTCAAGGAGCTGTAAGATTTGTCTAGGTTTTCACTTATTTTGCAATTAAAACAAGGATTTTTTTAAAAAATCAGGTTTGCTCCAAGCCCAATTCTGGGAGAAACCCGTCAACCTTGAGAGAAAGGACTGAGTGATGGAGAGAAGGAGAGGGATGTGGCCTCGTGAACTGCTAATGGCACACCGCTGAATCAGTTCCAGCTTTGTCCCTGGCTATCTGCATAGGATTTCACATATCCTCAGTGCATTTATATCGGGTGATATATATATATATATGTTTCTTACATCATAGTAACGTGCTTATTTTATTAATATTAATATCTATTATTAATATTATCATTTTATTAAAGTTAATAACATATATTCAGATTTCATTTAACCATCACGTAAGTGCTGGAAATTACGACTGCGTTGAGTTTTTTATCACAGACCTGTTGGCTTGAAAACCTTTTGAAACCACAAAGTGAGCACAAAGTAGCTTGGGTGCACAGAGAAAAGGGTTCTGTTTTACTATGGGCTGTAAAACACAGAAGCTTTCAGCTACACCGTGCTTCCTTGGATCCTGAGCTTGTATGTTTTTTCCTGACTATATTAGTGGATCTGCTAAAAAACACCACCCCTCTCCACAGTCTCCACCACACTTACATACTCGGACCATTGGAGCTAAAACATAACTAGTGCTATTGTGTGCAAAGCTACATGCATATATACACATACTAATGCTGCATATATTGTATTCTGGTTTTGATGGTCAGATCTTTCCTCTGTGATCCATTACCTACTAATTAAGCAATACTATGGATCCTAATTTGCCCTGATCATTATTATTCCATTCAGTAGGTGATTTAGCTGATGAGCAGTTAAGGTCACTTTCTGATTAACTCAATCAATTAATGCTCTTCATTTTGCAACCCCCACTCTATCCATAATAGAAACTCTCTTCACCTTCCCCTTCTCCTTCCCATTATTTTAAGGAAGCTAAGGGAAAGTAAGAATAAGTACTACATGCAATTAATATTTGCATAAGAAAGAAAAACAAATTCCTGGAACTGTGGTGCCATAGGGTAAAAATACTGTCAAGGGTTTGGTGCGGGGGTAGCTGTTTCTAAATGTTGAGTTCAGCATTTTCTTATTTCCTTTATTATTACTGTGTAGGGGTCAAAATTAAACTCCATGACAAGAGTATGCCAGAGGGAGCATTCATATCCAATTAAATATCCCATATTAGCCACGTCTCTGTGCAGATTGTTGGCTTGACTTCTCTACAGTGTTACTGTGTCAGCCTTTTTAAAAACTAATTTAAAAAAGAAAAATTCTATAGCATGGTCCCCAAATCTGCAATAGCCCCACCAGAAGATCTTGAATGAGATCTGGAGCTGGTAAAATTCAGTGCAATTATCTTGTTTCACATAAGTTGAGATCTGGCCCACTGCAAGTTAGAACATTGCAGATCGTTGCCATGTTCCTGCAAGGGGATGGACACAGCAAACGTGTGAGCTGTGAGGTCATGATACAGTGGGTATAAACATACACCTTCCACCTGCAAGAATGAGTATCACTATGTTTGTGCCAGCTTCTTGCAGCATTTGTTGTGAGGCTACTGTTCAAAAAGCAGAGCAGCCCCTAAACAGGTCCTGTGCCATGCAGACAGGTATTGCACCTGGTGATGGATGTCCCCCAGGATCAGGCTTTTAATAAGAAAAGTTAAACCGCCCATCTTCATGGGTATTTAAGCACTTATTTCTGAGTAAAATGAAAGACATCAGGATCTATATCCTGCTTGGGAGATATACATATATATATATTTATATATAAATCCCTACTTTTGTATTCTGCGATCTTGTGAACAGATTCCAACCCTGGTAAGGCCACCACCTGCGACAGGAGTGCAGTGAGTGGCATCTCAGTGGTCAGTGCTCAAACACTCCAGATGAAGAAGGTCTAGGGAAAGCTGCATGCTCACAAGTCTGGTGTCTAGCACAGGCAGAGACAGGTTTCTGTTTGAATAAATTGGATTAATTATGTTAAACTCAAAGATTTTTGTCTCTTTCATACATGCATTTGCCAATCACTGGCCATAATTAAACCATCAGACCATAACGTTGCTTCAGTCCCTTCCAGCTTGCATTTTCTACCTGCTAATCACCTGCGTAACTCTTTCCTCTCCTCCATTTCCCCTTCCTCAGTCTTTCTACCAAGTCTTTCTTGCTGAGAGAGAGTACTGCATGGGGCTTTCATGCAGTGCTGCTCCAAGGTCCCTGCCAGGTCGATGGCTCCTTTGCACGAGGCCAAGAGACCTGTCAGTTATGAGCTAGGCTTTTCTCAGCACATGTCCCTGCAGAGGGAGCAGGGGACAGCAGAGGGGAGGTAGTAGGCAGTTTCATGGTCTTTGGTGGACAATCTCAGGAGCTGCCTGTGACAGAGCTCCTTGGATGCCTCAGCAAGAAGAAAAGCTTCTGCTCCTGGTGGGAAGAGCAGAGCCACGGTCATCCTTCAATGCAGATGGCAGCTGTGGAGGATGCGGGCTGCACTTCCTTACTGCACCCTGGAAGAGCCGGCTCTAGGGACTGCAGGCAGCACCCAAATGTCTTAATACAGAGGTGGGAAAGAGCACTGCCTGCTCACAGAATAACTGCCCCGGCCTTTTCTTCCTGGTGGTCCCACCACCCTCTCTCTCGCTGTGTCATAGCTCAGATGAGTTGATTGCCAAAGCAACGATTTCAGGTGATAGCTGGGCCTGGTCAATGACAGTAAGTGCTTCTAAGTAAATTATGCACCTGCTTCATAGAAAGATTGAATGTACAGGAAGATATGGCTAAGGTTAATGGACTAATCACTTGTCTTTCACCCCTGGGGTCTCTGTGCTAGTCCAGATGAGATTTGAAGGCTGAAAAATTGCAGGGACATATATAACTCGAAGGTGTAATTGAATTGAGTTGTGTGGCAATCTCACACCTACAGCATATTTTGCAAGGAAACCAATGATAAGTAGAGCCCATGGGTTTTGGGTGTTCAACAGAGGATGACAGGGACAGTCTTTAGTGGCAATTTAGCTTGGTCTCTTTGGTCACAGAGCAGCTGTATTATCGTGGCATGCTCCAGCTGGCCCACAAGTGCCTGGACCATGTCACTGCCCTGCTGCTAGATAAAAGCACACTGTGCCATCCTTTGCTGAAGTGGAAACTAGACAAAACCTGTACTTTTGCACTGTCCATATTCACAAGATGAACTTTAAATGTTTCTCTCCTTTGTTCTGTAGCTATATGCCTCAGACCATGGCAATTCTCTCTCCCTTGCATGAAGAGTTTTCTCTTGATGCACAGCCCCTTCTGATAGTCTCAGAAATTCATGCTAAAGCAAGTTCCTTTAAATCTAAAGGTGGCTTATTTATCTGCTTGGTTACCCACACGGCCAGCGTAGGACATGTTTTCATTGTCAGCTTATAAGGCAGATCTGACTTCTCTGCAGAAGGCAAGGAAATTAGGCTGGCACCTGACCTGTAATTGCAGATTTGGTCCTAGCACCACTGTGCCTGCTCTGTTGTTCTCATCCCACCAGCCTGTCTGCAGAATGGCAGGTGGCTTCAGTACCTGCCTAGGGTGAGCAGACATCAAGGCCTGTGTTCATCTTCATTTTCATCTGCTCCTCAGCCACCTCCTCTCCTCAGTATCTGGAAACCCTGCATCTGGGGTGTAGCTGGAAGTCCATCAGTTGTCTCCCTCAACTGTTTTCTGCAGCCCCACAGTCCCACCTGTCCCCACTGGCCCACAGGCAAGGAGCAGGGCCTTGATCAAGCCCTCTCCCTTGCTTTGCAACCTGGTGCGCTGAGCAGGAGTCAGGGCTGGGAAGCTCTTTTCGTTTAGACCTAGGTCCAGGCACTAACATCCAAAGCTATGACCTTCAGCTGAACACAAGCAAGTCACTTTTAGGGTAAAATCCATTTTCATAGCCAGACTGAATTGATCAAGGAGGGATGGAGGAGGAGGAGGGGGCTGAAGGTGCTATTACATGCATTGGTGCCGACTCCATATACAACAGCAGACCAAGAAACTCAAGATCAGATGTGTGTTTACAGTCTTCCCCTTTACAATTAAGGATAGTATCATTTCCCCCACTGGAGATCGCCTAGCAAAAGCAACTATCATATTCTCCAGTGAGTCAGCAGGTCTGTTAAATTTGGTTATGTAGTCACGTAATACCAAGGGGAAAAAGATTAAAAGCTTGGCTGTTTTGGGTTTCTCCTGCTAAGTGTCTAGAGAAACATAAAAAATCCTCTCCAGACAAGAATCATAGGTACCCTGGGAAAAAAGTTGTCGTTGAGATGAGGCTCTTTTGTGACAATGTGACAATGAAAAATAAGCACCAGATCCTCTGTGCTTTCTCTTAGGCTTGGCATGGAAACAATTCACACTGACGTAGTTGGGAACAAGTAGTGAGTATTTTCTCAAGACATTGTTAGAGTCTCCCCATTGAAGGATAAATAGAATAGAATTAGGATAGCATAGCATGGCATAGAATAGAATAGAATAGAATAGAATAGAATAGAATAGAATAGAATAGAATAGAATAATAGAATAGTTGGAAGGGACCTACAACAATCATCTAAGCCAACTGCCTGACCAATTCAGGGCTCACCAAAAGTTAAAGCATGTTATTAAGGGCATTGCCCAAATGCCTCTTCAGCACTGACAGGCTTGAGGCATCGACCACCTCTCTAGGAAGCCTGTTCGAGTGTTTGACCACTCTCTCGGGTGATAAGTCAACCTTTCTTCAGCCTGACCCCTCCAGTGGTACTGAACACCTTGCAGGGTCCTGCATTCAACCTGGCTGAGCACAAACACTGCCTGTAGCAACCAAAGGCAGCTGAGGGGGTGTGTGTGATGTGTACTGCCTATCTCTAGGGACTGCTCACGCACTTAGCTTCAATTACCCAGAAGTGGCAAGGGCAGCCTTCTACATACGTGTTTTCTGAAGAGCTCCACGTGGGGACCTAAAGCATGAGGGTCTGCATCCTTCACAAACCAAACCACGTCATCCACTGTCCAGGTCAAAGGATTCTTGCTTGATGGCCGAGCCGCGTCCTGTCGTTCTGGTGAAGGACTTGAGGCTATTGGTACAAAAAAGCCCACAACAGCACATTACAATGGCACGCAGCGGTTTCCTCAGCTTGTGAGCGTGCAGTGGTACTGCAGCACTGGATGTTGGATCTGCATGTGCAAGCATCAGCCTGAGATGGTGGGGTGGGTGAAAGAAGGGGACTTGGAGCAGTTTCCAACCTGACTACTTATCAGGAGACACAATCCCAGCTGGCGAATTGCGTTAAAAAACATGAAATCCTCAAGTTCCTGCTGGGGAGGGAAAAATGTGCCAGCTGCCAGGCTCTTAAACCGAGCTGCCCCTGCTGTCTGATCTGCAAGCAGTGGGGATCTTGGCTCAAGAAGACACCACCCTCCCACCTGGAGAGAAAGCACTTCAGCACCAAACAAAGGAGTTTGACATTGAATGCAAAGGCTAGAGGATAAGATCAGGATTTAGCAAATAGTTGGGGTTTTTCTTCACATTCAGATATTCAGATTTCTTCACATTCAGACTTATCTTAGAGCTTAAAGGAAGGTCCCTAGTCAATAACCTCCTAATCTTAGGCTCTCACAAAGGTGATGGTCCCCAATGAATGCCTATTTGGAAAGCTACTAAAACATGCAAAGATGAACATTGCACATGTGACTTTTTAATGGTATAAGCCCTGGATGATTTAAGGTCACTTCGGCTTGCTGTAGCTTTAAATCAAGTGAATAAAGGCACATTGGAATGAAAGTGCATTTATGTTTTTATTCTTAGTCTCTGCAGAATTATAAATCTCAGCCTCTACATGAATATAATTTGCACCCCCACTTACGCTGCTTCACTATTACAATAACTATATTATGCTAGGTTACAGGAAAGCTGTTTAAATTTGTTTATATCCACACCAAGCAATCTTTGCATTAGCAGGCGGCAGCCCACAGATGTATAAAATGTCACTTGCCCAGACCTGCTCATCTCTTTCCGTTAAGGCCCAGTTTTTAATGAGAGAAGTGCAAATGGTGAGCAAGCAGGCACTTCAGAAGACAGAAAAGGAAACAGAGGAGGGCAAGTAGAGGGAGACCACGGATACCTAAACTGGCGCCTGGAGAAGTCCCAAGTAGCCAAGAGGGCTGAGCTGCTGAGGAGAGATGGGCTGAGCTCTCCAGAGAAATACTGAGCTTATAGAGACAGAAGAAATCTATGTGAATCCCCATGCATGACTCAAAACACGATCCTAATGCATGTGAGCAAATGTCCGGGGCTGGGTTTGTGGCTTATGTACATTGTGATTCTATTGACTTCAATAGAGCTATGCTCATTTATATTAGCTGAGGATCTGCCCATATATGCCCAATAATGGCTTTATGTGCATATTGGTCCTTTTTTTCTTGCCACCATGCTCATCCTACAGTATAATGTAATGAGGTATATTTTGCAGTTACGAAGGATGAACTCCGGAAAGCAGCAGCGCTATGAATGTGCAAATCTGGTCGATGGGCTTCATAATGGGATGTGATGTAAATATCATGATAATTACACTCTCATTTGCTAAGTCACTGTTCTGGATATAAAGGACAAGGAATAGCCGCAGGTCCTCTTAATTAGACAGCGAGGATTGGTGTTCGTATGGACTCAGACAACGCTGGGCTCTGCTCGCAGAATAAATGCAATACACAACGGTACAGACACCATCTGGAGCCTTTGGCATGAAACAATGAAGACAAAGAGTGCAAAATGAGCAGGATAATCTTGGCCAACCCCTGGATCACCAGTAACATTGAGTAACTTTGTCAGGAACAAGTAGGAGACCTAAGACTTGTCTTGGAGGCAGAGGGGTGAGTATTTCTCCCCTGCTTGATCTGCCGATGGACTGGGTGCCGGCTGATGTGTGGAGATACTGTCCACTTGAGCACCTCAAACTAAAGGCAGGAAGAAAACCAGACTTTCACAAACCAGCTGGGAAATAAAGAGCAGGGAGAGAAAGGTTTGGCTGTACCCAAAGAATTGTAGAAGTTTATGCTACTGCCATAATGTGGTCGGGGGAGATGTGCCACTACCAAGGATCACCTTTTTTCCCTTAAATTTGCATGAATGTAAGGAAAGCCCATGGGGCTTAGACTGGGATTCACATTGGGCGCAGAGAGAGCAGCCTGCGGGCCAGTGACTCCTGCCCACAACCCGCTGCTTCCAGAAATGCCAGGAAAGGGCAAAGGGGAACAGAGAGCCCCCAGAGAGGTCAGGAGCCTTCACAGGTATTGGAAATATCTGTAATGAAAGGAAGGGGGATGAGAAGAAAAGGTTGAAATGACAGGGGAATTCTGTTCACTCCTTTGCAATCTAGCAATCAATAACATAAATCTGATTTTTTAAAGACAAATATATAAATGACCTTTCTAAAAAGACTGCATGGCTAGAACTGTTCCAGGCCCCAGCAGGTGAAGATAACCCTTTCAGATCCCTACCTGAGGTACAATATAATGATATAAAACCAAGAATTTATGTGTAGATACTAACTCTTCAAAGATGGTTTAATCTTTATTTACCTACCTACAGTCAAGTCCTGGACTCTCGGCCACTTTTTCATGAATTAAGATGTGTTATTTTATTTATGTGTAAGGGGCTACCTTTAAACATTGTTAGCAAAACTGGGATACCACCAGCTTGCAGACAAATGTCTTGAACACTGTGGGAGAATGGCTAGCTGAGAAGGGTCACGTAGACATGATCCAGCTGGCCGAGCAAAAGCTTGAGAAACATCGGATTCAGCCCCCGTAACTACTGGGCTGGTAAAGACACCTCGTCCTTGACTATAATTGTTGTAAGATAACAGAGAGGTTGCAGCTGCTCAGGCATGGGAAAAGAGGATGAAAGTAACTGTAAAGAAGGAACCAAGGGTGGAGTTGATCTTTCTAAGAACTAACCAATCATGAGCTTAACTTTTGTAATATGTATGAGCTAATTATGTTAGAACATAAAAGGCCACTGTGTGAATCAATAAACGAAGCTTGCTGATCACTCATATTGAGTGGCCCTGTCTTCCCTCCGTCGCGACAAATGGCGCCCGAACAGGGACCCTACAGAGGGCTGAACCTGCGAGCCACGGTCAACGGAGTCTCAGTGCTGGTCCTGTAAGCAGCGCAGGAGGCGAAAGGGATTAAAGGAAAAGGTCCCCGCGCCCGAGAGCGAAAGGGATTAAAGGAAAAGGTCCCCGCGCCCTGGAGCACCTATAGAGAGTGTCCTGCCGGCTACGCGCCGCCGAAGTCTGGAAGGCTGCAACAGCGCGCTGACGAAGGTATGAATAGACAAGCGGCGTATGATCTGCTCAAATGCTTTTTAGAAAAGCGGAGCATAGAAGGTTTACATTGTAAAAAGGAATTACCAGAGTTATTAGCTTACGGGGCAGCTAGAGGATTCTTTGCCAATCCCGATACAGTTTTTGAGGAAGAGGAGTGGCGGAGATATGGGGATAAAATATTTGATGAAGTAATAAATGATGAGAAGTTAGCCAAGAAACTGATGAAGCCTTGGCGTGCAGTTACGAACGCTCTGGTGATGCATAAAGCAGAGCAGAGAGCTGCTGCTGCTGCGTCTGAAAGGTTAGGGGGATTAACTGGGACGGGTGCAACTGCCTCGCAACAAAAGCCAGGTCCCCCTCCCTCGGGTTGCCCGTTGCCTCCCTCGGTTCGCACTATAGTCGTCCCTGAAGGGGTAGCGGGAACGTGGGAGCACTCGGTCTTTGTTCCATCTCCTCCCGAGTCACCTGGAGATAGTGAGGACCCATCGGCCCCCCCGATGGAAACAGAAAAAGGAGAGAAGTCAGAAGAAAGTTATGCAGGGAAAGGAATGAGCCATAATCCTTCCACGGAGGGGCAGAGTATTATCACAGAAAGACAGAGGATGTGGCAGCAAATTGCAGAGGAGGCGATGGCCTCCGGAGATAGAGAATTTGCCTCGAGCATTGTACATGAGGCGTTCCCGGTAACTTACCAGCTAAATGACCAAGGGCGAATAACTGCCACAATTCAGAACCTAGATTGGAAGTTATTAACTCAGTTGCGATCCACGGTGAGTGACTCAGGGATCAAAGGAGAGCCCACAAGGCAAATGCTAGACTTTATCTGGGGCACCAATATATTACTCCCGGGGGATGTACGTAGTATTATGAAGTTGATTTTGACACAACACCAGCAGCTGTTGTTTAATGCGCATTGGCAAGCTGCTTGTCAGCAATCAGTTGCCACAGTAAGGCAACCGGGAGATCCGTTACACGGAGTCACCCTTGATGAGCTATTGGGGGTGGGACTGTATCTGCGGCCAGAAGCACAGGCACTTATGGGACCGGATAAAGTAAAAGAATCAATGACATTGGCAAGACAGGCTTTTGATCGTCTTAAGGAACCTGGAGGTGTGCCTTCATATATGGGTATTAAGCAGGGAAGGGAGGAACCATTTGGCCTATTTATAGATCGAGTAGCAGACGCCATACAGGCGGCCGGGGTGCCCGATTATCTCAGAGGCACTATACTAAAGCAGTGTGCTATACAAAATAGTAATCCGGCCACACGCAACATCTTGGCTACATTGCCAGGGACATGGACTATCGAGGAAGGACTAGAAAGGATGGCTCAGGTACCGGTAGGGCCACAGGCAATGTTAGTTGAGGCAGTAAAGGAACTAGGGAATAGTTTAAAGGAACACGCGCAGGCTACGCAGAGTCAAGTTCTTGCAGCCCTTGCTCCTTTGCAAGCCTCCGTTCATCGATTAAATGCTAGTGAATCATCTCGCCCACGATGCTACCGTTGCGGCGCTGCTGGACACATCAGACGGAACTGCGACGCCGGCTCAGTATGGTGCAGAAACTGCCGGTCGGACAACCACAATGAGACTGCATGTCGCGCTTCCAAACCGGGAAACGGACGATTCAGCGGGAAGAGCCGCCCCGCGCCGACACAAAAAGCGGCTGCATATCCGGCAGCACTCAATCCCTTCAGCTCAGACCAGCCACAAGCGGAAGCCTCGGCTTGGACCTGGCAACAGCAGTAGATTGTACCCTGTTGGACTCAAAGCCTGTCAGCATTGCTACCGGCACACAGGGACCAATCTGTATCAATGGACAAGCTGTCGGAGCACTACTTATAGGCCGTTCATCAGCCACCATGCTGGGACTTAATGTGTTGGTGGGACTGATTGATAAGGATTACCACGGTGAGATCCAGATCATGGCCCACACGTTATTTCCACCGCTCTTCATCGCTAAAGGCACCAAGGTGGCGCAATTAATTCCCCTACCACATCTTGCGGGAGCCCTTCCACCGCTGCAAGAGCAGCCACGAGGGCAAGGAGCCTTTGGATCTACAGGACAAATGGCCTTACTAACTGTCGGCTTGCGCCAAAGGCCACAACGCCCGGTTGCTGTGCAATACGCCAACCTAACTATATCACTTGTTGCTCTTCTAGACACTGGCGCTGACATCTCCATAATCAGCACGCATAAGTGGCCGGCTCAATGGCCGACCTACGCGAGCAACGCCACGGTCACGGGAGTAGGAGGATTGACCCTTGCTCGCAAATCACCCCTTCTACGATGGACCATAGGGGACAAGGTACCATCTGGGTTCCCAGCCGTTGGGTAAGGCCCGCCATCGACCACCCTGAAGTCGCCGCTGAAGGTGACCCGACTAATCACCGTAAACCAACGGACTGAGACCGCTGCGCCTGAGTGTGAACCACGAGGTCGCAAAGACAGAAATTAATTGTATAGTCTGTGGGGTTTGTAACCCCTAGATATTATGTGCATGCTATTTGCTTAGAAGTTGAAACAGAGAAAATGGTTAATTTAGGTATAGAAAGCTTTATAGTAGTTGCCTTAGTTGTAAGCATAAGAGCCATCCCATATAGCGAGATGTTTGACCCACGAGAAAATGTGTGGATAACTTTAGCTCGATCACTCAACACGACCAGCTTTTGTGCAAGCCTAGCAACACCCCGCTCCCCATTTACTACGTGCCTTATAGGGGTGCCCTTGACCAGTGTCACCTTTAAGGTATTTTATGAATCCCTCTCAGTATTAAGACAACAGTATAAGGTGACAAGCAAAATCCAATTCATGTGGAATGACATTGCGGAAATGTTTGAAAAGTATGACATTTGGGATGATAAGCTCCCTGTAGGTCCCGAACCACAGGAGATTGATCTAGCGGACTCCCTCAACGCCAGTTATTGCATATATATTGGCACTGAGAGTTGGACCGGGGAGCAAAAGGAGGGACGCATGGTCAGGGAGACGGCCCCTACAATCCTCTCTCCAATAGAAAACCATACTAGTTGGAGGAAAACCTGGTGTCAAAGAATGGCCCGTAGTGAGAGTTCTCCAGCTCCTGGCACTGTACTGCCCAGGCACCTTCCAAAAGGATTCTTTTTAATCTGCGGCAACCGAGCATGGTCAGGAATCCCTTCAAACCCTCAGGGAGGACCATGTACTATAGGCCAACTTAGTCTAGCTGCGCCACTAATGCACCCTAATAGCACTCACCGATATCGATTTACAAGAGACACTTCCTACAGCCTGACTAGCGATTGTTCCGACCAAATTAGCCTCTGGAATAAATGGGAAGTTATCTTTGCATCCCTTTTTACGCCAGGTATTGCCGCAGCACGAGCACATAGAAATTTGAATAGTATAGCATGTTGGGTGGCAAAGCAAGCCAACGCAACAAGCAGAGTCCTGTCCGAACTTGCAGATGATTTATCCACGGTGCAACATGCAGTATTACAGAATAGAGCCGCGATAGATTTCCTTTTACTAGCCCACGGACATGGCTGTGAGGATTTCGATGGAATGTGTTGTATGGATCTGGAGGATCATTCAAGATCTATCCATAAAGAAATTCAATACCTAATGACACATACTCAAAAGATACAACAAGATTCAGGATTCTTTGGCCTGGGTGCTCTTGGAGACTGGTTGGGTCTGTCCGGATGGCTGAGAAACCTTTTACAGACGGGATTGCTAGTCTTAATCATTGTACTAATAGCATTGCTTTGTGTGAGTTGTGTGTTGTCTTGTATGAAAACCCTTGTGTTACGGATGTTTAACCAAGCCTATGTCATTCAAAATAAAAACGGGGGAATTGTGGGAGAATGGCTAGCTGAGAAGGGTCACGTAGACATGATCCAGCTGGCCGAGCAAAAGCTTGAGAAACATCGGATTCAGCCCCCGTAACTACTGGGCTGGTAAAGACACCTCGTCCTTGACTATAATTGTTGTAAGATAACAGAGAGGTTGCAGCTGCTCAGGCATGGGAAAAGAGGATGAAAGTAACTGTAAAGAAGGAACCAAGGGTGGAGTTGATCTTTCTAAGAACTAACCAATCATGAGCTTAACTTTTGTAATATGTATGAGCTAATTATGTTAGAACATAAAAGGCCACTGTGTGAATCAATAAACGAAGCTTGCTGATCACTCATATTGAGTGGCCCTGTCTTCCCTCCGTCGCGACAGAACACAGTTTGTAGCTGGTAAGTCTGGAAACAATCTGTTTTTCCATATCTTTTAAAATGTATTTTTTTGTTTAGTTTACTCTGACTTTTTAACATTGTAGTTCACACATTTAAGTGTAATCTCTCTATTTACAACAGAAAATAAATCATTTCATGTCTACACAAAGGCATGGGGTTTGTTTCAATAGCCTCACTTTACTGAAATATTATATTAAGCACAAAAGTGTTTGATGACAGCAGGGCAAGTACTATACATTTTTTCTTATCTGAAGGTATTCACACTTAACCTAAGAATTAGATAAATGAGGAAGTCTCATGTCTCCCGGGTATCCTATGCCATCCTGTCATCAGAATTAATCAAGATGATAATGAATACTCAGATTACAAAGAGATGGGAGTGCTCGCGACCAATAATTATTTTTAGAGATCGTAATCTAGGTCAAATCCAATTTCCTGTTTTTGACAGGTGGCAAAAATTTGTCAAATTAATGGAATGGGATATGGAAATTTAGGTAATCAGAGGGAAGCACTTCCCCCTCCTGCCTGAAGCGGTGTCGGGGAAGGAGAGTTGAAGAGGTTCCTCTACAGGGGAAAGTCTCAGGGCATCCCAGTTGAGACCATTGCCTGTGCAGAAATGGATGGAGATATCAGGTCAGCGGCCAAAGCCCAGCAAAGTCAATGAAAAGACGTGGCCTGGCTTGGTCTGAGCTCTCACCTCACACAGGATTTTCTCTGCCTCACACCTCTGGCCTTGGGACCTTCCTGAAAAGGAGGATGGAGAGAGAGAAAGCCAACAGCCAAACAGCTGCAGAGGCATGACAAGGAAACCCACTGCGAAAATGGAGTTAAACCTGCGAAAGAAGGAGAGATAAATAACAGACTCCCTAAATATGTTCTTGGCAAACAAACAGAGCCCAGAGGGAGTACGGTCATTGATAGATAAGAGTGGAAAGGGAGTGACAGATGAACTTTAATACTGCTGCAGGCCTAAATGATTTCCTTGCCTCAGGGGAAGGGGGTGGGAATGAAATTTTAAAAGGTTCTCTCTGATTGCACTGGAGCAGATAATAAGGAGCAGCAGATCTACTGAAACTAAGCAGAAGTAGCAGGCCCTCCAAGGCGCAGAGAAATGGGAAACATTTTAAAAAACAAGCAACCTCCCACTATAAACAAGGACAGGAGGAAGGCTTTGTAGAAGACACTTTTCTAAAAGTCTGGGGTGCACCAAGCAGAAGAGCAGAAGCATCACAAAAGCAGGCGTGGGGGAGAACACAATTACAGGATATTTATGGGCGCAGGGGGGGTTTGATGAGCCACAATCAGCAGAGAGCTCTAGAGAGAAGATTGGGCTTAGCACGTCAATTTGCCCTGGCAGGCACTTGCAGGAGATGCCATGCACCACCCGGCTGGTGGCCTCGGCACCACGGTGTGGCAGGGCAGAGTCCTCCTCGTTCCACCAGCATGGCGGCTGCTCCTGCTCCCAGCATGGCATGCACCACATGGGGATGCAACATCGTGGTTGCTCCTCTGCCCACTGCAAAAGCAGCCCAGCATCCAGCTGTGTGAGATGCGGCCATGGGCTGGTGTTAAAGATTCATTTGGGCTTCTCTTGATTTGCTGCTCTTTTGCAGGATGGGTGGGGAGAAAATAGGAGCTCACTGAAAGCATGGAACCTTTCACGCTGTAAATGTCCCCAAAAACTAACAGGCAGTCTGTGTTTGCCAAAGAATTGGTACCCAGCTCTGAGCCCCACAATGCCATCAGCAGCTCCTTGGGCACTGCCTGGGGGAGGAGCTGGATGTGGCCCCCGCAGGGTGCTTGCAGCATTATTCTGGAAAAAGAGAAACTTCAGTCCCTGCGCCCCCAGTTGTTTTCTGGAAATAAATGTATTAGCAAGCAGGATTGCCTCTTTAACAAAGGCCCTCAGGTGATAATAATTAACTGCTAATATTGGATAATAAAATCTACATAAAAATAACAAGCTACAGGGCTTAAGGTTAAGGTTATTATGTTGTGGTTGAACACACAATTCGTCATACTTGGAATAAAGGCTTTGTTTGTTATGTAAGCAGGCTTGGAATGGTTTATGATGTCCTTGACTATTCCTTCCCTGATTTAAGAGCTTCAATTTGGCAAACGATGACAGGAAAGTGAATGTTTATCTGTTAGCAGCCCCAACTGGCTTTCTGAAATGAGATTTTTTTTTTTTTTTTTTTTTTTTTTTGGTTTGGAATTTTTTAGCATAATCATGGAGAATTAGACATTGAGCTTCTGATCACATTAATGAGAGCTTTGAGGTTTAATCTCATCCATTCCGCTTGAAAGACATGTTCTGCTATGCACTGAGATATGTTTTATGGTTATGGTTTTTTCCATGATATTTGCCAACCATGATAAATAAGGCAAGCTATTTTTCAAAAATATCCATAAATAAAGAGGATTGGTTTGAGGTTTCAGAGAGAAATTCTTCCTCTTTTTAATGAGTCTTGCCCGTCTCTGCCTTCTAAGTATGCAAACTGAGGAGGATAAGAACAGAGACTGGCATGCACCACTTACTCATCTTTGCTTACTTATGATTCAGCAGCATATAAATTACCCCTAGGAAGAGGAAAAACACAGGCAGAAGCATTGTAGTGAGAGCGTACATTCCAAAGACCTTTGCAACAGAGAGTCTGCGAAGACAGTAATCAAACTCTAGTGTGGTTGCACTAAGTCAATTGCAGAAAAATGTGCATTTTTGAAGTCTGGGATTGGCAGTAAAAGTCGAAGCAGCATGGTGGTTGAAAGTATGATAGCTGTGAGGAAATACAGTCTTTAATTTTAAGAAGGAGCAGGCAATGCTTTGTAGAACTCTACAGTGGGAATTCCAGCACTACAGACCTGATGTTATCACAAACAGAGTAGGAGATGAAACCAGGCTCTGACTGAAAACAGCACAGTTTCTTTAATGCTAGAAGTGATATCATAATGAATCTGTGGGCACCTTGACTTCATGGATGTCTCTGTGTTGCCCATTACAGCCAGTAAAAACTGCCTGGCCATGTCTGAGAGCAAAAGCTCTCCTCTGCCTCAGAGGACACAGGTCCTGCCGTGGATTGCTGGAGTCTCCAGAAGGCAGCTGAGTGGATCACACTAAATATGATGGATGGTGGTGGCACGAACATGCACTAGCCATTTGTGCTGCTGTACATGGTGGAGTACAGGGGTTTGCTATTCCTCCTGTTGGAGACCTCGACAGCAAATCAATCTCCATATGGGTTTGCGTGTACCTTTATGTTGCACTCTAATCTACAATGGATGATACCAGGACTAATAAATTGTTAATAATTGTAAATAAGCAATACTGACGAATCAATAACCACTTTCATGTTGTTCACTGCTAACTACCAGCTTTAGGGAGCCTTAACTGTTGAGCTGGCCTGGTGACCCAGAGGTCCCAGAGGAGCTAGTCTTCCCAAATGTCAAATGCTTGTCATATAAAAAACAGTAAGCAGTTTTGAGATGAGTCCTGCTACCCCAAAGTATCATATGTAGCAGCTCAAAGTCACTTGTAACTCCTTCACAGACACCCAAATGTCACGGGTGCCTAGTCCAAAAGCAATCTGTTTCTCTTTGCTCCTCAAAGTGCTTTAATATGTTTCAAGCTAGAGCGATACAGGAACTGGCAAAGCCTACTTACTTCATGGCCATTCTATGACTTTTCTCTTGGTTCAGCTCTGAAAAAAAGCCGTGCCATCTTTTAGGCTTTCATTTTGTCAAGACTGCAAAGTTTGTGGGAAGTCTTAAGAGAGATGAAGCTGTCTCCTGAAGCTTAGCTTCCTGCCTCAGGACCATGCTGAGTTTTCACAAGACGTTGGCTGAGACTGGGAAACAGTGACATTCACAGTCAGAAACAAGAAGGAAAGTAATGCAGTTCAACAAGCTTAAGGACCTCTGATTTTAAGCTTCAGTCCCTTGAACGTAGATTCAAACCCCTGATACCACGGCTTTTCTTCACACAACACATTTTTAAGCACGGGAACTCTAACACAGTATTTTTTGGATGCTGAAAATGCACAAAGTATTCAATAAGCCACTGGGGAATTCCAGAAAGAAAAAATCTATGAAGCGTTTCTAAATATGAATCCACCACTTCTGGTTCAGGAAGTCCTTAAGCCAAAATTTTCTGAAGGATGAGAGGGTAGTAGGGAAGCATCACCATCTCTGCACTTATCTCTTTCCTGGGAGTGTGCTGCTGTCTCGTGCTGGAGACAGGATGCACGGCTAGACAGACCTTTGCTCTGAACTGCCCTGACCCTTCCTATGTACTACAAAGAGATAACGGCTGATCCCAAGCAGAATGGTAAAGATTTTCAAAGCAAGCCAGTAACAACATTGTTAAATCTTGGCTTCTCGCCACTGCCAACTAAAAAGCTTGACGAAAGGGTCCCAGTTCTGCTAGGAGGCTCTAGGGAAGCAGTGGGAGAGGGGAAAATGAATCCTGTGCACAGTGAGCCTCTTGTCCTCCCAGCACCTGATTATGCCAGCCTGAGAGGCACTGAACAAGATCTGAAAGAAAGGGCTTTTCATTTCCTTTTCTTTATAACTGAAGTCCCCAGTTCTTAGTGACAACCTTTTACAAGTTGTTTGCAGTAGTGCATTTCTATACTATCCACTTTGCTTTGAGTGAAGTTGACTCTGTCAGTAAAGAAAAAATAATGATGAGAATTGAATGCTTATCTGTGCTCTGTATAATAGAGTAACACAGGGATAAACCAGGGAAACAGGTGTGTAAAAATAAAGGCAAAGTGAGTGATGGTTTTGAGCAGGTATCAAACATTTAGGAAGGCAAAATTAGATAAACAAAGAAATACAAGGATAAATACTGGTTATACGTACTTTGCAAGAATAATGTTCTAAAATATTAAATAGTGAAAGTTCAGAAACAAGAAATACAGATGTTGGGGAGGTAAGGGATATGAAGGAATTATGCAAAGATCTGCAGCTAGTGGAAAGAAGCTCTGGAGTGGCTACCAAGCAAGAATATGCAGAATCATTTGCAGTTTCCAAGAAAAATGCACGGGCAGAAAGACAGTGCAATGGTAGACAAAGGGGCTAGGGGAACCATCAAGTCTTCTGCAAATATATCAAGATTTTTTAAAAAATAATATTAGAGTGACAGTAGATTCCATTAATAAATGAGTAAGGGAAAGAAATTAATGACTTAAAAATGGCTGAGACACTCAACTCCTTTTTTAGATCTATCTTCAAAATGAAAAATGCATAAATGAAGTTTGAATAATTAGTAAGGGGTGAAGACACTGTTTGAATCACGACTGAAAAAGACCTGTTAATGAAGAACTTGGAAAATGCAAACAAAGACAAAGTTAACGGAAGTTCAGGGAATTAGCTCACCCATTTGATGAACCCAGGTCATTTCTAGAGAAAAAAATATCACGACTAATAGGGAACATAGATAATGGGCAGAGAGACTGACCCAGAAAATCTAAATCCTAGCAGGGTAACTGGACAAGAATACAAAGAAAGGGGAGAAGAAGGGTTGTTGAATGCGGTGGTTCCCATGGCATCCCTTGAATTTGCAGATAAACTTTGTGTGACTTTGCTTCCTGAAGGATGAAAGAGCCTTGAGCAGTGAGCTGGATGATTTTTAAAAATATGTGTTTTGCTGGGCAGTCTTTTTCAAGCAAAATCTGGGTTGGTTCATGATTAAAGGGGCCACGCAGTTTGGAAGCAAACCCTTTTGCTAAAATGCTTTGAGGCAGGCGCTAATATTTGGGTTTGCTCTGCATCATATCTTGTACACAGCTGGTGTCACACAAATAACAGGTACCTGCCTGCAGACAGTATCAATCTTTGGGAGGAATGTCTTATATATTAATATTTATATCTGTAAGTCAATAATAACAGTTGTGATTGCCACACGATTATACATGATACATATGTTTACATAATTAATAACAGCATTAGAAAACATTCACCCTTTTACTTAATGATGAACAGATTGATTTTGTGTTTACATAGGTTATTATTTCTCCTTCTAAATGGAAGCTTGAGTGGTCTGGATAGATGTCAACCCAGACTCACCTCACTAATCTTCCTGGGAATTTGGGAGTGAGTTAAGACTCCAGCATGGTACCAGCATAGCAACACACATTGCTAAATGGAAGATGTTATATTACCACTTCTGTTTCCATCAAGATAGGTCCCGTTCCTTGTTGGGCTGGACGTCTGATGCCACAGGTCAGTAGACGAGGACCCCCCTGAAGATATCTGGGCAGGACGATGGCTACAGGAGGAAGAGGAGCCTCCAGCAGGACGTCCATCTGCAGGACTCTGCCGCATGGCATACACGGAGCCCATGCAACCCAAGGCAGAATCAGCAGGATCCACGCTGTACCGTTTCATGTTTGCAGCATCAACCAGGTAGTCCTCAGGTATCACCGTTTCTGCTCAGGAAGCCAAGACACAAAAGAAACACCAGTAAAACAGAACCAATTTTTAATTCAGCCCTTGAAAAAATACTTTTTCCAAAATTCCCTTTTTTTGGCAAAAATTTTAACTCCATTTCCAACTTTCTGTACAGACAGCTGGCTGCAGGGCGGATCCTTGCTGAGAATTAATAAATAATAAAGGGAAGCACAACCACTCAGAAGTCAGTAGAGTCACAGCAGGGAAACTACGGCTTGATGTGACTCATCTGTGTCAGTTTATGGCAATACTCTCTGTAAAGTCCTGGGCCACTGACTAGCGGGTCCCATTTGCCTCATGGTGCTCCCCAAATACCTCCGAGACTGGGGGATTGTGCTGCTATTGTTTGCTCTGTCTTTCTTTTAAAAACATGGAGGTTGAAAGGAGGAAGGCAGAGGAGGACAACAGGACAGGCAGTTTGTTGGGCTCGTAACGCCTAGCAGCCAGTAGGAGGGAGTGAAGGTAATAAACCAAATCCTTTTGGCTGCAGTTAATAAAATTAATCAGAAAATATCCTCAGCTGCAGACATCCATCAGGCCCGGTAGCCCACAAGGAGAAGAGGCTTGGTGGCTGATGAGCACGCCCAAGGTTTATCACAGGCAGAGATGTGTGAGTGCGTCACTCAGGCCCGGCTTGGGTTCAGACACGCACGCCGGCGTCACGGACAACAGCAAACCATTCTCTGGTTCCTCTCCTCTGTGTTGCACTTTGCATACCATGCAGGAGTTAAATACCTTGCTTTTCAGGCTCTTCCCAATAAACCAAATTTTTCACTTGCAGACCTATTTTAGAGAATTATATTCCCCTTTGCTTGGGGGTCTAACGCATGAGGAGGTCTAGCCCCAGGTTTTGCAGTACACAGACTTTTTTTGTCTGTTCCCCACAGACCTAGGTCCAGGTCCCTCTTGCTTTGCTCTCTGGACCAAGACCTCCATGTCTGTGTCATTGTCCTCCTCTGGCCAGCCCCAGTCTCCTCCCAATAGGCCTCAATGTTGAGGCGGTATATAACAGAGTTTTCCTTTTAATTTACACTTTCACTGTTTTCCTTTGAAAAAAAACAAAGAAACCAAAAAAAACCCCAAACAAACCAAAAAACCTTGGCAACTGCGTACGGTAGTTGATGTTAAAGAAACATGATTTAGTTTGACAACTCAAATACTCAAGAGTTGTGCCATGCCAGCATCCTGGCTTGCGTGTCAAGCCATAGCAGAGATTTTTGTTACATGATAGCCTGACTTTTCATTTTCTTGTTGTTGTCTTTTAAGACTTTGTCCCATTCTGGGCCAAGGCTGGACTTGCCATAAGGCAAACATCAAATCTGAAGAACAGCTGTAAATGTGAAGTTTCCTTGCTTTTGGGCACTTGCCTTTACAACTGCAAATAACTTTCCTTTAGCAAGGCTTTTTTCCCTGAGGTAATTTGGTTCCTTACAGCACGCATTCAGGTATCCTGCTGCTTCCTGCCAGGGATTTCAGAGCTTGATTCTCACACAAATACAGATAGGGTGTAATTCAATTGAATTCAACGGAGTTCAACTAATGTAACACTAACATAAGAGAAATGGGAATCAGACACTCTGAACATTTTTCCCCAACCTCCAACAGATGCCAAAATTGTATAGCAATTGAGCTAAATACCTTGCTTTTCAGACTCCTCCCAATAAACCAATGAAAATCCAATCAAGCCTCCTCATTCAAAGGAATTTAATTACTGTGTAGAACACTTGCAATAAAAGCCTCTTACGCATAAAGAAGACAGCTCTTTCTGCAGCATCCTGCCTGCACTGCATGGAATAATTATGCCTCTTGTGAATCATTACCTCTTTATTCCAGGAAAAGAATGTTCTTTTAATATGATTACAATATGAAGAAGACACAGACTATCAAAACAACAAACAGCACATTAAAAGAGCCCTGCTAAATAAACGGCATACAGCTTTTATTACTGTGGATATAAATGACTCCAAAATTTGTGAGCAGACACTGGGGATTTTTTGTCTGATGTCAGACTCTCTCAGTAGTCCGTGTGAAATAAGGCATGTGTGGGTAAAATCTCCCCATGGAAGGACACCCATGAATTGTGTATGAGACTGTGATGAGGAGCCAGACACTGTCAGTTCTGTTCTTGACCCTGATAAGACTTTTTCTTGATCTAGATCAAGTTATTCCACAGGTCTCTGCCTTGAGTTCCAAAATGGGATTGCCACAGATCAAGCAGGACCCTCCATTCATTACTGTTTGAAACATGCCCCAGTGGAAGGCGCACTCTGAAAAGTCAGGCTCCACTGTCCAAAAACTACAAAAGACTGTGGAAGCTCTTTGTATTCATATTTCTCCAGCCCCTTGTTAGTTTGTACCACAGAGAAGCCCCATGAGTTGGGGCTGCACCGATGAGGTGTATGAGAATATCTGCATTTTGTAAGCTCCCACAAGGCCTTGTAAAGTGTACGGTTTTCACAGCTACTAATCCCACTTTGGCCAATTAGGGAAAAACCTGTTTTCTAAGACAATAGAATAAAACATAACTCTCTATTGAGGTTTAAAATGCAACAGTTTCATAAATCTGTAGCTTAGCCCTTCTCTATTCTGTCACATTTCCGTATTTTATTTTCTAGGTAGTCAGCAGAAGGGCACACACTAGTGAGAAATTAGTACACAGTGTTTTAAAGCAAGATTTATGAGAAAGCTGCTTTGAGCACAGTAGTCTCCATTACAACTATTCACCACCCTGAGATGCTCAAGCCATTTTGGCATAGTTTTCCTTTCCATGAATGGTCCACAGGCAAATGGATCGAAAAGCCCAAGGCTGTTACATCCAGCACACCTTAAAATGGAGCAAAGGAGGAGAGAAAAAAAACCAACTGCTTTTCAAATTTAAAAATGCACATTTCTTTAGCTGAGTATCTTTAAAGCCTGCATGATTCCTAGCCAAATTTCTGAAGATGGGTCAGCTGAGAGTTAAAACAGCACAAGAACCTGCAGCTCACATGCCAGCTTTCTGGAGTAACCTTGGTCAGGTTATCCATCATCCCTGGACACCAGTTCTCCATGAGGATGAAGAAAAACATTTGTTTTGTCTCTCACCTGTGTAACAGGTTAAGTTCTTTGCCTTGGCGGTATCTGTATGCCACTACAGCGTGCCACATGGATCTATACTACATGTGTGAATGCACAACACATACAGTGGACCTTTGGTAGTAGCTGGGAATAGAGACACTCCAGAAAGACAAAAAAAATTATGGCTCCCATTTGCATTAGGGAAGCAAACGAAAATTAGTTTCAAGCAGGAAATGAAGAAGAGTGTGAACCCAGAGAATATGATCCTTAGCTGACGTTTTCCTGAGCAGATCTAATCTCTCACATATTCTTTATCATTAAAAAACTCAAAGTTTTATTCTGCTAAAATCTCTCCTACAGTTAGAAGCTCTTTCTGCACTCCAGAGACAAGCTCTAGTCTGCGTTCTCTGCTCTCCTCCCAGGACAAAACATTTTATGCCACTTTCCTTGTCTGCTGCTGTTCCCACATCACTTCTTGTGTTACATCCCTCTCTCCTGTTACCTGTCTCAGGCTCCCTTCCCTTAAACACCCCGCCTGCTCCTCCCTCCATTCTTCCCCACCGTCTCTTCCTACTGCTTCTTCCATCGTATTCCCACAATCTCAACGTTGCACTAGTGCTGCTTTCCCACACCAGCAGCATCACCCTTTTCCCATTTTGCCAGCTATATTTTCCTATCTGCCTCTTCTATTTTCCCTCCTCCCGCCCCACTGACCTGCATAGCCATTTCTTCCCCAGGCTGCTCCCCTTCCATTCATCTCACACTTTCATTCTTCCAGCTTTCCCTTTCCAGACACTCCCATGCCTTTCTCTGGGTTCATCCCCAAATTGCTGCTTGGATGGCAGAGCCCGAGGTCAGGGCAGTGAACTGGATCCGAGGTCCTCATTCCCAGTTACCAGGCCGTGTTCTGCACAGCCGTGGAGTGGCCGCATGGGCAGGGGGCGGAACTTGACCGATGGACACTGATCCCCAAAAACAAGGAGGTCCTCTTTTACACACCAGTAGCTTTCTGGGACAACTGCCCTTCCTTCTAGGCCAGTACTTTTGCGTCATTTCATAACCTTTCACTCCACCACCTGCAATGCTCGATGATATGTATTTGCTCTAATTAAATTCCCCATTAACTTCTTTTCCTCACAGTCAATATAGATTTCTTTATTTTTTCTTTTCTCTGCACCCCCCCTCCTTTCCTTTTTTGTGTTGTCTCCTATTCCTCATATCATTTAGTGATGGGCTTTGCCCTCTGACCCTTCCCTGTACCTTTTTAAGTGCTACCATATATTTTCTATAATGGGTTGACCAGATGTGAACTCCATATTTTAAGCGGCATGATATCATAGCTTCCTCAGACTTCTCCTCTCCCCCAGCCGGGGCCAACCTTTTCTCATCTCCCAGTGGTTTTGAGAGGAGCCAGCCACAGTGTCAAAATCCTATCGGGAGACTCCTTGTAGGGTTTTATCTTCACCTGTATTCCATAGGTCCTGAGCTTGGCTCCAGCTCCCCACACAAGGATGGCATTTGCCCTATCTGTGAGGCAGTGGCAGGGAGTAAGAGGGGACAGTTTTAAGCAGCTGTGGAGGTTAGAAACCCTGCATCTCAGCCTTCAGGCTGGGAAAGGAAAAATAAAAGTGGGGAAACACAAAAGGCAGATGCAGAAATGCAGAAGGAAATACTGAGGTGAGTTTAACCACCAGTACGATCTAGTGTAAGCTGGAGGGGAGAGAGCCGAGAGATCTAAACAGTATTTAAGAGTGCAAAAGATATGCCTTGGTTCTGAACTGCTATCTTCTCTTTTAACATTAGCTCTTAAAAGATTAAAAAATAACTTTTTCTGTCTGCCAAACAGTCTCATACATTTCTGCCCAGTCAGAAATGGACCGTGGACCTTATCTGCCTTGTAGCTTGAGCCTGCATGCATCTATCTAAAGATAAGAGCTTCCTATGATGGATTAAGACTTTCCAGTTCTGCCTGCTGTGATTTACTCTGGGATTACAGCACCAGCCCATTCCTTTTTAGTCCCATCACCCATCCAGATATGCAGCTCAATGAAAATATGATGTCACCCCTTTAGCAGGCGTTTCTACACCGCGTCAACACCACTCTCTGGTGCATTCATCTGCACCCACACGGCTGGGCAAGGACCGGACCTTTTCCACACCAGCCTGTGGCTGCCACGGTTTGGCTGGACGAGGAAAGCGTTACAGGGAGCGACATCTGTTTTGTGGCGGCAGAGACGAGCTGCTCGCCAAGGCAGAGTGGCACGGAGACGCGCCCCTGAGGAGTCACAACATCCCTGAGGCTGCTGCAGAGAGGCAGCAAGTGAGCAGGCAGCCCAGGGCATCCGCTGACAGCAGTTCAGGGCTGTCACGCCCGTGGTTTTCTGTCTATGGGTTAACTTTTCCATGGTTGTAGGAACACACAATTGCATCCATGGGGGAGTAAAAGCGGGGGTACTAGTCAGTCAGAAGAGGAAAATGTAAATAAGCCTCATCCACTTGTGAATGCAGATATTATGAACACTGAAATCATGGCCACACTGTAGAGATAAAACCTGCAGTGAATTCTCCAGGGCTTAGTCTGAGGCTTTACTGCACCATGTATCATCTCGCTGTGTCCTAGCTGTTAAAAAATATTTTGTGGTAACTGAAATACCAAATCCCCCAAGGAGAAGTTGCCAGTCAGTTAACATCAAGAATCTAAATTTTTTAGAGAACTTTCCAAAATCCAATGTTGTCCTGATTACAAGGACTTCAGCATAGGCAATTTTTTTTCCATTATTTAAACAATTTCCCTTGAGTGTTTGCAGCCCAGACAACACCCACATTGTGTTTAATGCAGTAGAACCAGGGAATGAAACCAGCTGGGAACAGATCAACACAGTTTTATTGTCCAAAGTGAGTAAAAAGGTAGAGTAAATTCACAAGCTAGCTGCTGACAAATTTATTAGATTTAATAATAAAAGGTGCTCATGTGTATAAATAACCCATCGAGGATTTTTTTTTTTAAGTGCTTGGGGATGATTGAGTAAATATCTTGTATTGCAAGTAAGAGGTTTTAATCCTGTCTTACAGCACAGGTAAATTGTTTAGGCACTGCTTACCCTTGAATGAAAGCAAAGGGATTTCAATGACAGGGATCTGGCTTTTAGAAAAAGTCTTCCTTTGGTCTCTTCTCCCTGATTTCAGACCTGCTCCTCCATTCTCTTCCCTTCTCCCTTGCCTTTATGTTACACCAAAGTGTACATCATGAAAAGGAGATTTATCAGGGTTGTAGAGTTTTGTGTCTTAGCACAGCAATAGTTCCACACTGGCAGAGGGAGATGGGAGAGGCTGTGATCAATCTTTTCTGTCTCCAGCTTCTAGTAGTACCTAGAGGGGCTTTTCTATCCAGGTAGTTTATAATGTACTCTGCATGCTTATTAATCAGCATTGATAAAAGTCACAAAAAGCTGTATATAAAATAGACTAGATGAAAATGACTGTGTTATCTGAAAATTTCAAGGTGTTATATACTGGGATTCTCTGCAGCTAAAGTACTTCTGTTTCTGTGCAGTTCTGTTCTGTTACCACCATGATTAATCTCCCTGCATTATATTGGTTTATTACTGGCTTAAAATATTTAACAGCAATTTTTTGTGTGAAAAACAAATATTTTGAGACACAAGGAGTGAGATGTCTAGAGCAAAGTGCAGTAACTGCAAAATAAGCCGTGTTTGCCCATTAATAAGTAATAATATCCTCCAGAAATCAGGTAGAGCCCATACAAAGCATGAGCCTGTGCATGTATTTATATGTAGGTATAAGACCTTTTATAAAGTCCTTGCTTCATTTCTCTCTGCCCAGTGCTGCAGCTCAGATTTATATATACTTTCTGATATTTCTTCTGTGGATTCTTCTGCCATACAAATATAACATACCTGTGCCCTAGAGCATTAGTTCCCCTTCACAAATCCTGTCTTTTCCTGCCTTCTCTGTTGCTGCTTCTCATGTCCCTGGCCGATCTCAGTCCCAACAGCTAGGAAATCACCAATTACCCTTTCTCAGGGTAATTTTATCCCCACCTCTCCCCATGATTCCACAGAGCCAGTTTCCCTTCACACCAGTGAAGGGAAGCTGGGCTTGCTCTGGGACCCCATCCCAGGACTCACCCCCAGCCTCGCTACATTTCCTTAACTTTGGGTTTCTGCTGAAGTCTAGCAAACCAAGCTGCATATCACTGCCAACAGTTTGCTTCCGTTACTCTCTTAATTGCTTTAATCTCCTGCTCTGCACTCATTTTGCCAACAGATGAATGAGCTTCGGGCAGATGCTGTGTGTTACTACTATCTGAAAGGCACTCTGATATACTCTGTATAATTACCGCAAACAAATAAATCCTAAGGAGCTGGGGAGCACTGTTGGTTAAACAGGGGTCAAAGCTTTTCCAGAAAAATATGGATGTTCTATTTCCATGGAACTAGAAATGCTATTGTGTGTGGCTTTCCACTTCTTTTGTAGTGAACTGGAAAAAGATAGAGAGAAACACAAGGTGGATAAAGACAGATAAAGGAGGAAGAGCCTTTTAATCTTTTAATCTAAAAGGCTAAAATAGAGAGCAACATGGGGGAGGAGAAAAACTGAGCTGAAAAACTGAAGAACATCCAAGCAAAAATCAGTAACGTCCTCTGAAAAAAATTCTGAATCTGCTTTGAAACCTGTTAAATGGAAATAGCTTAAAGACAAGACTCCCTTTTCCCCCCTTTCAGCTGTCTCTGCGTCCTCCGATGGAGGTGCAAGTCCAGGCCCTGCCATAGGCATCACGTAGGCAGTCCCAGAAGCAAGGGCCCTCTTGTCCAGATTCACAAAACACGAGCAAAGGTTCATCTTTCTTCCAAAATATTTCTTGTTCAGTCTTTTGCTTAGTAAGTGGTGGCTTTGCTAGCTCTCGTAGCCCTCTCCACTGCCTTAGCCAGTCTTTCTATTACCCTGGCTGCGACAGCAACCCAGCAGCAACGAGCTACACATCTAATTGCCCATGGCTTTCATGGGCTATCAAAGCCTACACTGACATATCACATGTGGCTCCCAAGTAATGTTATCTAGTGTGGCTTGAACTGGCACAAGGTAAGGATCCTGAGGATCATCTTTTTCCCCCCTCACATCTATGAAAAATCTGGTGGGTCATGCTGGCTTATGCATGTGGCACTTGGATGGGGGGTAGGTTTTTATCATCAGTTCTGGCCTGTGGCCTGCTGATCTGACTACCTGAAGTATGGGTATATTGGATCACGGGTGTTCATATCAATATTTAAAAAGTTTAGGAAGGGAAATTCCTGTTTCAACTTAAATTAAATAGCTTTAATTTAAGCTATTTAAAATCAAAGCCTGGACTCCTAATTTCCGACATCTCCTAAAGGAATCATATAACTCTATGGAACAGTCTTACCCAACTAAAACAAAGTTAAAACCAAAACTGAAGCTAAAACAAAGTTACAATTACATGATTTAGCTGACCAGGGCTCTAAAAGAGTGTCCATGCTTCCTCCACATGACTGCACATGTAAAGCTTGAATTAAATGCTTATACCCAGGGGTATTTTCTTCTGTAGTGGATATGATCTCATCCACCATGCTTCATGCATTTACGCCCACCATTTCATCTACTTTCCTTATGCATACCCTTTGATATGGGATAAAAAAAGAGCATCTTTTTTCCCTTCTTTAAACTCAGTTTCGTAGCCTAGCTCTCTCTTCTAATCTCCATGGCTGCAGCCCAGGCAATCTCCAGCACCGCCGGTGCCTGTGCCATGGCCCTGAGCACATCTTTGGCTGAAGGACAGAAGGGCCTTTGGGTTTCTCCACATCCACCACTGGGAGCAGAGCGCCTCCCCCCTGGGGAGTAGCTGTTCAAAAGGGATGGGTTTTCTTGCATGCCCTCAAGACTGTGAAGGTAAAACAGCCTGGCAGAAGGTGAAGGAGAATTTCCCTTGGGCTGACTGCTGGAGGGGTGTCGGCTTATAGCTTCATTGCTTAGCATCCACAAGGAGATAAAATTTCATGAACTTAAAGGAACAGAAAGGGGTTCTTTCTTCATTTGGGAGTTAGCAAACAGTAATCGCCCAGCATAAGGGTCAGAAGACTCAATTTATCCAATTCTGCCAATTCTACAGAGTGCAGGCAAATTATATCACAAGTGAACTTCATCTCTCCCATCCATCTCTTACTTTTCTTCCTGCCAGGATTTACCCATTACTGTACATTTCATTAGTTTCTTCTGGTCTAGGTTTAAAGGGCCTAAATACCGGAGCCTCTACTACCACTCTCATGAAACTTCTCCATGGGAGCATCACCTGACTGTCTCTTTTCTTTCATCCTCCTGCTTTTACTTCCTACCTCTTGTACCATCCTAAACTGTTCCTGTCCCTCCCCAGGTTTCTGAGTGACAACATGCAGCTCCAGCTGCAGCTGCCTCTCTTTCTGCTCTGCCACAGAGTTACCAGCCTGGACACCTCATTTCAGGAAGCCAGTCCTGGGATGGTGCTCCAGCTGCAGGCAGGGGGCTCCTCGGTGGGATGCCCTACCCTGGCCTATGTCAGGTCTGGAGAGGGAGGCGCCTGCCTGCTGATGGATGCATGGACTAAGAAGGAAGGAAGGAAGGAAAGAAGGCAGAAAGGAAGGATGGAAGGAATGCCAGCAGCCATCCCACCCTTTCTTTGCTCTACTACAGGCTCTGGCATCAATTTAAATGCCCCAAAGACCAGACAAACTTTTTATATTAGACGTTGCTGTGGCTGGATGGCTTGTGCAGTTCCTCTGCTCCCACTTTAAGAGTGACCTTAATATTTTATTTATTGTTTAAAGGATAATGTTCATGGTAGAGGAATATATGAGGCAATAAATGGCCTTTGCAGGTAATTAAATGCCGAAGAGAGCCAAAGATATTGATAGCCATAAAAGCCATTTATTCTGAGTGCACTGAGAAGCCAGGAGCACTGTTCCTCATAGCAGGCAACAAGACAAGATAAAACAAGCCACGGTACTAGAAAAGGGAAAGACAACATTTTTCGTGCCCTCTCAGGGCTTGAAATTTCTGAGCTGCTGTTTATTTGGTGCTTGGAAGAGAAAATATTGATTGTAATAATATGTGGTTTTCTATCATGTTACTCTTTTTTTTCCTAGCTGTTTTAGAAGAGCTTTGCACATGGTGGCAAGAATTATTGCCCTCCTTGGACAGATGCTCAAATAAAGGCACAGCAGGGAAGGGTGCCCACACAATCAATGGGAAAGTCTCTGACAAAATCCAGCTCCCAGCCTAGTGTCTTGCCTTCTAGTCACGCTCTTACACTACATTGCTACAGCGCTTCTCGTACCAGCTTGGAAGAGCCCACCTTCCTATATATAGAGGCACTGATGTGCCATAGGGTACCTCCACCTCCTGCTGTGCTTCTGCTTCATATGGGGCCTGGCCTTCAGCCACCGCCAGAAGAAGTGCTGTTCTGTGGACAGTGGTAGAAGACACCATATGGTATCTACTCATACAAAGTTGACTTGGCCATGGGTAGAGGAGCAAGGCTGGGGACCTTATTCACAGACCTTGCTGTCATCCCCCCTGATAAGGACAAGGATATAGGGTGGCCACAGGAGTCCTTGCACAAAGAAAGGTTTGCTGCAGCTACATGCAGCCATGCTCTGCATGGAACACAGCCGTTGTCTACCAGCACAAAATAACCAAAACCCAAGGTTCAGGACAGAAAGAGCAAGGAAAGGATTGACTGAAAGGGGAAAGAAGAAGATGCTTATCAAGTCTGATGCTTCCCAAATAAAAGAAACTACTTACGTTTTTGTGGCCACCATCAGGTTGGCAAGAACTTTTATAGCAAACTTGCTTTCCTCTGAAAAATAACAGTCTAATATTGCATGGGTGAATGTCAACAGTATGTAGGTCTTCCAGAAATGTCCTTTTGCCGTGCCCACATCCAAGTCTCCATTAGCTCAGCATGGGAGGACTAATGAAAGGTGAACACAGAGAGTGTGGATGGAGACACTTCACAGGATCTCTGCTGGCTTCCCATCCATGCAGCCCCTGGCACACTTCACAGCATTTTCTGCAGATTTCACCCAAATCTTGCTATCATTTTGGTTCAAACTACACTATCAGTCTCATGGAAAATTTTTGGGTGCAGCTCCAGAGATGCTTTGAACCTAGATGCTGCAGAAACAGGTAACATCTCAGTATTTGCTGTAAAGCAGACCTGAAGCCACGCACTTCCCAGATGAAGTCCTGGGAGTCACCCCACAGCTGCTCCCCACAAATTGCTCTCATGAGCCAGAAAGTCTCCTCACAGATGAGAAGGAGCCATGGGGTATGTCCCCAGATGTGCCAAGATAAGGCAATGAAGCCACTGATGTTGGGAGAGGGCTGGAGAGGGATCCTCGCCCCATGTGTGGTGCGAGAGGCTTTGGCAGGGCAGGCAGAGTGTGGGGGCTCAGGTGCAGGGAGAGTAATGCACAGCCAACAAGGCTCATTGCAGAGGCTGGTGCTGGGTACAGCCCGGTGAGTGCGTGCTTCTTAGACATGTAAAACATCATTGCAAGTGATATATGCATATATCAACAAATCCCACCTGGCCTGTACACAGCCATTAGCATCTGGCAGTTTGCTGTGAGCACAGGTGAATAATGGCTTAGGGGCATGTGCTTTGGAGCAAGGTTAAAAGGTGAGTCCTGTATGGTGTAAGTGGATTAATATGAGTGCACACGATGCCGGCTTCTCCTCTCACTTCTGCCAGTGTAAATCAAGAGTAACTGCACCAAAGTCAATACATGTATTAAATTCATTGGTACACAGGGGCTGAAAAGCACATGATTTTAAAAGAAAGAACATCTCGATTACAAGCTGGAGAACAGAAACAAAGAAAAATGTGGCTGCTTTGCATGGCTTCCTGTGGTGCTTTATTATGGCCCTGCTCCTTCCATGCGAGCTCTATCCCCACAGGCACCCTCACAGACCCGCCTGCGAGAAGGGCTCCTAATGTTCTGCTTATTATGACCACTACAGGGAAGCTCTGTCTCTGTTCTGTGTCCCAGAGGTCCCCCCTGTGCTGACCTTGCTGCAGAGAAATGCTGGCTCCTAGGGAGATGGAAGGAGATTTAGGCAATGCAGCATTAAACATATCAGTGGCTCACTCTGCTTCCTCTGCTGCATAGCCATGGACACACAGCTCCTGAGCTGGGCTTGAGTTGTCCTGGGAAAGAGGCAGCTTTTCGCTTTGGCAGAGCAACCTGGGGTTCACAAAACTTAGTACACCAGATCAGTGGCCAGCAGAGTGCTGAAAGTGTCCTCAAATCCTATCTCTCCATATTTCTGTTAATCTTTGGTGGAGGGAGAGTCCCCTTTTGGGGCTGCCAGCTCAGAGAGCCACCTGAGCACTCGTCGGCTCTGGAAATGGCACTGCTTATCACAGCCTCTTTCGTTATGGGACCAGGTGGCTTCTTGATCACCGCTCCCACATCCCCACTTCCACAGGGGAGCACCCAAATCTCTGCAGATCTTTTTGACCCACGCTGTGGCGCTCTGCCCAGCATGCCAGTGGCTATCAGACCCCTGGGTAAGCAAGCTGGAGCCTGGTGGGATAATTTCAACCCCGTGTATAATCGCTGACCTCAACTATTCCAGAGCTTGTGTTCTCCACTGAACTACAGTGCTGCTGGTGATGGAAATATAAAAGCCCCAAGAACTTCTGTCTCTTCCCCCATCCCACTCCCAGGCAGAGGGATGGAGAGCCAGCACTAACCCTGACTAGTTCAGGCTGCCCAGCCCATGCCCCATGCTGCCTCCAGGGAGGGCTGTTAATTACCCCCCAGCCATGGGAGAGCCAGGGAAGGGAAGCCTTCCCTACATCCATGTCTTCTGCCGGGTCTGTGGCAAAAATATTTTAACACTTCCTCAGTGTCTGGGCAGAGCTGGTGGGAATGGTGTCAGGGACATCTGCATTGAAATTATGTAGGGAGGGAGATGCTCAGTGTAACAGCCACTGCAAAAACTCCTGTTGTGCAGTTGCCTTCCATCACATACAGCCTTGCCGCGCAAAAGTAAATGCAAATGTACATGCAAATTAAAATGCAAATGCAAACACAAATGCCAGGCCTCCTGGGCTGCACTCACTCAGTACTACAGAAATCCCTTGACCTCTCAGAAACATTCAGGTTACTGCAAATGTCTTAGTCCAGAGCAAAAAAAAAATTGCCTTTCAATCTGGGTTCCTGCCTTTGCTCCCCTGTGTGTAAGAGTGGCAGGTGGATTTCATTGCATAAAAAGGCAATTTCTGTACTGTGTACTCAGCCCACTCCCAGCTTTGGTGTGACAAATACACACTTAGGGTCTTCCTGGCAAAGAAGCGATTTGTGGATCATAATTGTGGACACCAAAATACCTTTCTCTCAGCTGCCAGCATGTAGCTACCATTAAACTGAATGCATGAGAGACAATGTGCTCCCCAAACACCCACAGTGTTGTTAATAAAAGAGGAGGAAAAATAATTTAAATCAGGAGGAAGCCTGCAGGTGAAGTGGAGGTTTGGGGCCATAACTTTGCAACTTTCTTTTTTTCTAAGTTTTTTTTCTAAACTAACTTTTACAATGTCCGTAGCAGGGCCCCAGGGCAGTTTCTGGCCACTGATTGCAGATGGGGGCTGCAAACATGTCACAGCTCCACGGGGACTGCGCGGGGCCAGCACCCCTTCCCATCATGCTGGGGTGTGGGCAAGAAGGAAGCCTAGGCATGCTGCCCACCTGGGAGCCTGATGCCTCCCTGAACCACCATCGTCCTTGGGTGCATCTGCTCCACACCACAGCCCCTCCAGACTTTGCCCCACACAGTCAAGCACTAAGGCAGGGAGCTTACTGATGGCCGTAGGTGTTTTAAGCTAGCAGAAACACACCTGCAAGTAACAAAGCAATCCCTTTAGCAGTCACAACTCTCCTTTAGGTTTATAGTCAGGGGTGCAGATGACAAATTGGGATCCAGGCTGAGTGCACTACAGCTAATGATGTTATCTTGGACTTACACTAACAGCACTGACCCAAAAGTGCTTTGCTGCAAGTGGCGTTCTCCCCTCACCTGGTAAGAGGTCCCCTGGGGTGAAGGCAGACCATGCTGCTTTGCAGGTGATCATTAAAACGAGCAGCATGAAGTGGGGAAGCACATGGGTAATGAAGTACTGGGGCAGTACTAGGTCAGAGTGTACCAGTGAAGGCAGTGATTTCCTATTCATGCCAAGATGACCCCAAATCCTAGGCTGGGGTTCATGCCGTCACCCAGCCTCCCACCTCTCACTGCAGCCAATGAGCCAAGGCAGTGCAGGAACAGAGGGGCCTGGGGAACAGGGACAGGCAAGACCTTGTTGGGGTGCCCGGTCCCCGAGACCGCTCTGCAGCAGGTCTGCAAGCAGAGGAGTCTTGGTAGTTGGTGGGGATCCTTCAGTGCCTAATATGGTGGTTGAGTTGGATGAAGGGAGTGATTTCCACACTACCTACCCTCCTGCCTGAAACTTGGAGGAACTTAGTCCCTTTGATGCTTCTACCCCAGGGCCAAGTATGGCTGAGGAGACCAAAAGTTATGGAAGATTGGACCAAAAGATTACGGAATTGATAGAAACAGGGACAATAGGATTGCACAAGCCTTGTTTCCTTAGGAAAAGAGATAAAAGAAACAGAGATAGAAAATAATAAAAAATTATTCCCATCACTGCTGTGTCTCCTCAACGCATTGGTTTTCACCTGAAAGCCTCCTCTATAGGAGGCTCACTGGAAAAAAACAATGCAAATCAGCCCTCTCCCTCCCTCTTGAAAGGTCCCACTGGGACCTGCAGTTCTCTAGCATATACAGTACAGGACCAAAAAAAGACAGATATTTCTTCAACCCTAATAAATCTGGAGCCCAAGCCGATCAAGCAGCCTACCTGCCTCCATCTGTCTGTTTTCATACACCTCTGGGCTTTCTGACACAGCGTTGTACTGCTGGAAAGGCTGGTTGCTGAAGAGATTGTCACACAGGAGGCTGCGACAGAGTTTCTTCAGGAAGCGGAGGACGTACCCGATGCTGTTCACTACCAGCAAGCTCAGGAGATGCTGCTTCCCCTCAAAAGAAGCTGTAACTGGAAAGTAAGCAGGAGCAATTCAATACCTCAGGATGCACGGCAGGAGGAGGAGTGAGAGCAGGGGAAAAGACTTCACACAAGTATTTGTATGTCTTAAAATATTTTGCATAATTGCCCCACTTGACGTGCAAAACAAACTGGAGGAGCTTAAGGAGCTGAGTTTGTGTGACCCAGATCACCTTCTCCCTGGAGTGCTGAAAGATGCCGACTAGCACAGCCAGCAGTGCGAGGATTTCTAATATATGCATCCAACTGAAAACTACTGTATGATTGGAAGGAGGCAATTATGATACCCTGGTCTAAGGAAGGGGAAAGAAAGTGATTTGCCAGTGATGGGCTATTAGGCTGACTTCAGCAATACCCACGGTTTTAAAAGATAATGGGGAGACAAGAATTAAAGACATGGCTGTGAATGAATAAAAGGTACCAGGGATGTACTGAAGAGAGGTCTACCAACTTCACCATGGATCTTTATTTACTGATTTAATTGCATTTATAGGCAACAGAAGGTTGTGGTTTATCCGGAATTCAGTAAAGTATGAGAAATCTTTCATCAAACTGGAAATGATTGCATATGAAAGGTGGGTCAGGAGATGATAACAGGCTCTGCTGGCAGGAGACCCCAAGCACTGGAGAGGAATCAGCAGCGGTCTGTGCTGGCACAAAAAGATTTTGTTGACAATGTAAGCTAGAAGGCACTATCAATGGAGAAGAGAACTGGGAGATTGGACAGAAAAGATTGGCTGATTTTGAGCTCTGCAATAATAAAAAAGGGTGGAAAAAAATACTAGAAAGTACACAGCAATCCATGATTTTTTGAGGAGGCTCAACATGACCTGATGGGAGGAGAAATGATGGGATAGGCTCACCAGATGCCCATGAGCCACCAAGGTGACACAGCAATTAAAAAGTCAGATATATTTCAAAGAGGTATTGAACAAAGCATTTCCAGGAGAGACAAGGGAGTGTCAATTCCACTATATAAAGTCCTGGTGAAACCTGAGCTGGACTGATGGGCATCATTCTGGTCATCCAGGCTCAAGAGGCGTGAATACACCCTTGACAAGGTACACAGGCAGGCCACAGCAACGTTCAGGGAACAGAAAGTTTCCCTGGGCAGTGCAGCCATCACCATCTCTGCTGCGCGAGGCTGAGGGAGGATACTTGCACTACTTCCACTAATCCAGTGATCTTCCTCACAATGCAGAGAGGACCTTAAAGAAACTATATTTCAGCCTTGCGGGATGAGAACTGCTCTCTAGACATACATCTCAGATTGAACTCGAGGGTGAGAGCAGAGCAATTAAAATTCCTGGGAAAAGCTGTCAGGGAATATATTTAGCCAAGAATCAAAAAGGGCATAGGTCCTAGGCATGAGAGAGGTGGAGGGGTCACAACAGACCTATCAGGATCTATTGTAGCAGGACACATTCAGGTGTCAACAGGCTTGCAGGGAGGAATACATTATATGGCTGCCTGAACTCCACCACCTGGTAGGTTTTTTTCCAGTCCTGCAGCCTCCAGTCACCACCTAACTAGTATAAATTGCAATATTAGGCTTATAATCTTTGGGATAACTTCAGAGATATCCTGCTGGCCTGATCTGCTGTAAGAGATCATGCTCCACAGCTGGTTGAGCATCTGTGAGGCAAGCCATGGGAAGACTGGAAACCCCATGACAAAAATCTGTCTGCACTGCTGCTGGGCTGGGAGTGAGCTGTAATCTCAGAGCCACACCAAGACTAGGAGGCCATTAACCCCTCCTTGATGACTAGAAAAGGCACCAAGTTGGGGGCAAGGTTGACCAGGTGCTTTTATCTCAGGCACCTGAAGCCGGCCCAGCTCAGAGGAACTGAGACCAAGGGGTTTGGCAGGCTTGGTGCACGTGACTCTTCTGCTTGTAATGAAAATCATATATGCAGCAGAGAATCAGACAAAAATGAAGCTTTGCACTAAATTTCTTCAGTCTCATGTTTCTGTGAACAAATCTGGATCACTCTCAGAGTATTTCTGATGTCCCTTAGGGAGGGCACACCTGTTATTAGAGAGGACAAGAGGAGAGGGAGGAAGCAGGATTTATATGCTGTACAGCAGGCCAGAGCCTGGGCTCCCAGACAAGAGGGTCCCAATGGCACAGCTGAGCTGCTTGGTCCCTGCAAAACTGATTGGACTTGCAGTCCTTGGCTTCATGTTTGTGCCTGACTCATTGGCAGCAGCTCACTGGGGAGCTTTGTTCCCATATTCCCATGCTTGTTTGACTCCCACCGCATCCCCGTGTGCTGAAACCATGTTGTGACACAAAACTCTTGCTGTGTTTAAAAGAAAAGTTCATGTTTGGTCTGAGAGCCAGGGCAGGAGACTCAGCATGGGACATGGGAGACTCATGGGGACACAGCGAGAAGTGTCACTGTGGGAAGATGAGGAGCTCCTGGGAAGTTTCCTCTGATCCCTGATTCTCTCTGATATATTGGTATAGTCCTGCTGTATGAGGAATTGTCGCAGGACTTCTGCAATTCCTACAGCTCAGAGCAGGTTTGGCTCATGAACTGCAGGCGGAGGACACACCAGGTTTTCCTTTAGAGCAGCATGTGGCGGCAACATGCGGCTTGAAGCAGGCTTGCAACGCTGCTTATCCTTGTACAGCTGCATGAAAAACTCCGCTGACAGAACTGGCCTCAGCACTGTTTCAAAGAGCGGTAAGTGCAGGACTCTGGAGCTAGCCCTATTCCTCACCTGAATCCCCGCTGCAATGCTCTTCACCGATACACTTTCATCTGACACCAAGGCAATTCCTGCAGCAGCTCATTTTACAAAGGCATAAGTGATGCTCAAAGCTGGTTGCCAGCCTGCTGATGTGAAGGGAACAGCTAGGACAGGCAGGATTGGGGACTAGCGAGTCCAGAGGAGGGCCACAAAGATGCTCAGAGGGCTGGAGCATCTCTGCTATGAAGGCAGGCTGAGAGAGTTGGGGTTGTTCAGCCTGGAGAAGGGATGGTTCCTGGGAGTCCTTATAGCAGCCTTCCAGTACCTGAAGAGGGCCTACAAGGAAAAATGGGGAGGGACTCTTTATCAGGGAGTGTAGTGATAGGATGAGGGGTAATGGTTTTAAACTGAAAGAGGGGAGATTTAGATTAGATATTAGGAAGAAATTATTTACTGTGAGGGTGGTGAGACACTGGAACAGGTTGCCCAGAGAAGCTGTGGCTGCCCCATCCCTGGAAGTGCTCAAGGCCAGGCTGGATGGGGCTCCAAGCAACCTGGTCTAGTGGGAGATGTCCCTGCCCACAGGAGGGGGGGTTGGAACTCGATGGTCTTTAAGGTCCCTTCCAACCCTAACCATTCTGTGATTCTATTTCAAGCACTTCCCAGTTGGCCACTAACCCCTTACAAAAATGCTTTACCTGACACCATCTCGCCTCCATAGCCCTGCTTGATGAGCGAGAAGACAGCCTTTTGCTGGAGCGCGCAGTCGATGCATGCCTGGACAGCCTGCTGGAGGGCCGCCGACGGTCTCTCGGGCCCAAAGTGCTCCGGCAGCTGCTGCACCTTTTTTCTGTCGAGGTACGGCCCCAGGTTCGCTTGTTTGTTGACATAAATGCAGACTGTAGAAACAAAATCCCACCATGATTAGTAAAAAATGGCCCTGAGAGTGTCCTAGTGAATGCTAGCTTTATACATTTCCATTTATTTCTTCCACCCACTGGTGAATTGCATGCCATTTGCAATGGTGTGGCCAGGCTTCCTTAACACTGACCGCCCATTGCCAAAATGAAGTGAGCTGAGTTTGGGCCTTTCCTTGGTGCCAGAGGTGAGGATAAGCTACATGCAACTAAAGAAGCTCATGGAAGCCCCTCTGTGCATGCCTGGGCTCTGCTCTCTTGCAGACTACCTCATCCGTGCAACTGGTGACAAGAAGAAATGCCCAGGGAGTGCAGGGATGACCTTACAGCAATGGGTAAACTCCAGCCCAAAGCGGTTTTGTCTCTTTATTTATTTTCTCTACGTGGTCTTAGACTGGTTTCATTGAGAAGCCCTTTGAGAAGTGCTGCTCTGAGCTGAGTTTTGGGAGTCTTCGGCTCCTTGCTGCTTCTGGCCTTAATGCCAGAATGGAGGGTTATGCTGTGCTGAGCTGCACACTGGCATGGCAGAGACTCTGGTCTTTGGGAGCTTCCTGACCCTCTCTTGTGTTCAACCCAGCACCCTGCAAACTGCATCGCCTCGAGGGAAACTGTATATCACATTCAGTGCTAAATCCCCATTTGGGACCACAGCCGTGCGACTGTGCTGCACAGGGGTTCTGCGAGGGATGCCCCAGCCTCTCCGCAGCCAAGCCCCGCGTGCCTCCTCTCATATGCTGTTGCCTGAAAAAGCAGTTTTTCTACACGCCATCAGGCCTGCCAGCAATAGCCAAAAAATCAGTGCGCTCCTCTCACTAGCATGAACTTATTTTAAGCTTGGCTGAGACTAACTGCATCTTGGAGGAAGTGGAGATAAGGCTGTGGTAACTAAGGGCGACTAAGACAGAGCCTAAAGTCAGTCTAAAGTGAGACATATTATAATAGCTGGCTGAGTGTGCTCGAGCTGTCTTCGCTCAGACAATATAACATTATCCTCTGACAGAAATCAGATATGTGACAAAAAAAACCCATCAAGCGGAGTGGAGGACATGATGACAGCTGTGTAAAGTTGGAAATAATTTACAGTTTGCATCACCATAATGAAAATCTAGTGCGACTGTCACAGCGCACTCTGCTACCCCATCTCTCACTGAGCAGCAGAAGGGGCTCAGGCAGTATATCCTGGGTAAACAGGAGGATAATAGCAATCATACTTATCATTACATAGCACTTTACACCTTCCAAGTGCCAAACAAACAAAGGGATAACACACTGAAAGACAGCAGCAGCATGCATGAATTGCAGGGGGTTGTCGGGGCGCAGCTTTCCTGGTGTGCCACTGTGCCAAACCTCACCAAATCTGCAGGAGGTGGCTTCTGCTGTGACAAGCCACTGGTTTTGTCTGGGGCTCAGCTGCAGGAGGGACTCCACAGCCTGCAGGCAGCATGCTGGGTCACTTGTTGGGGAGCCGGGGCCCCTCTGGCCCTTTTAGTACAAATAGGGAGGTAAAAGTTGACTTGAGCCTGCCTCCACCTCCTGCAAACCCTGCTCCGGTGGGAGCCTCCACACAACGTTGGGAAGGTGCTGGGAGAGCAGGTGGTGGTGGCACAAGGATGGACAGCTGTAGGTGTGAGGTGCCACATCCACACAGAGCCCAAAATGACCCACAGAGCCTCTGCAGCCACCCCAGCGATCTGATGGGGCTGGCAGACTCTGCCTCCCTGTCCCTCTCCGAAACCAGCACCAAGCATAGGTCTCAGAACAGCACTATGAAATGCCACTCAACTGATGTTTGCCAAGCGCTTTGCAGTCTTTGCATGTGAAGGGATAAATGAGAATAAAATATATTATTATCGCCATCATCACTACGTTTAGTATCATTCCGCTACCAGAGCAGATGGAAAACTTCTCCTCTGTGCATCCCAGCTAAGAAATAATGGGATTTATGTGTTGCGTTTAGATTCTAACATTATCTAATCCATTTCTCTGCTGAAACCTCTGGGTAAATCAACTGTCTTGTTGATTTTCTTCTCATTTACATCAGTTTAAAAGCATTGACCTATGTTACTTCTGGTAATATAAGCAAAAAAAAAGAACAAGGCAGTGTTTTCCCTGACTACAGTCAAAAATGACCAGGTCTGCTGCTGTGATAAGCCATAGGGGTTTATGTGCTGGTAGCCCTGTGTACAGTCAGACCATGGCTTCTCTGTCCTTTTCGCCACAGCTGTAACAGATGCTTCATGTTCACACTGGGGTTTAGCCTGGTCATTGCAACACATTTGATAGGGTAAATATAAAATGGTAGCATTAATGGGAGATTGATGTCCGCATTTCAAGAGGAATGCGTCTGTCATCTCCACTAAACTTGACACATGGCAGTCAAAATACAGTCTTGCAGGACATCTCTGTTCTTTGTCACTGGTCACCAGTCTAATCTACAAACACCCCATTTTCATGAGCTCCGCTTGTTCTGGAAAGCACAGCATCTGGCTGTCAGGCCATGGTTCCTGCTCACCCCTTGGCCAAGGAGCACTTGAGGCTGGGTACCTGTGAGAGCCTGCGGGGTGGCCGAGTTGGGTATCGTAGCTGCATCCTGGGGGATTGAACTAATATCCGGCTCTGGTGTGCTTCTTGGCGGAGAGATCGCTAAGGGAGTCATCAGGACCCGAGATTTCAGCTGCAAAAAATAACCGGTTGGGTAATGAAAGTATACACAAGATAGTCCATTTTTTTTCTGTGTATGTCACTCCCTATGAACTCCCACTCATTAGCAATCTGCTATTGCATCACTTTCTCCAGGCCAGAAGCATCCATTCTGCTCCCAGGAGGATACTGGAGCCTGATGCCTGACTGATTTGCAGCAGACAGCAATGCCTTAAGTTACGGGATGCAAATATTATGCCACCCACTGGGTAGTTATTTACACCTGAGCAAATTGGGTCTAACGCTCTAACAAATCAGCGCAATGGCATTTTACGACACATTTCGTGTGGGTGTAAACAATTCTCCACAACTCAGAAACATGGGGTCTTTAACCACATCATAATTTAGGGCCAAATTCTGCTCTTGGTTACAGGGGTGTAAATCTTGTCTAAATCCAGTGGCACCTAGAGGCTACTTTGGGCTGACACCCATGTAAATAAGCTCAGACTGTGGTCCGTAGTGGGTTATTACCAGGCAGTAAATACAAACTGCTGCACTGTTGCACCCAGCAATCTTCGTGACCTGCAGCCCGGCTTGGAGCAGTGAAACATGATGGGAATTTACGGTGCAATATCACCCCATCTTTACGCTGCTGATACCTGGCAACGTCTCACCAGTCAAGTGATGATCAGATCCTCATAATTACGAAGGGTTGACGTGATGGATGTGACCTGAAGGTACCACTGTTGCTTTTCCTTTTGCTACGAAGGGAAGCAGGGGAAAGCAGAGAGCCAAGCACACAGCTGGCTGGTTTGTATATTTACATATACTACACTGAGCTGTTCTTCTGGGAGGTGATTTTTTTGTTGTTGCTGTTTTTCACTGGCCAAAGGTAAAAATGCTGTAAGTGACAAGCACAAGAATGAAAAGGAATTTTTAGCCCTGCTAAATTTGCAGAGTATTTCTTCTCTCAGAGCTTATGCCCAAGCCAGAAATAATGTACAAAGTATGTTTTAGGCAGAAATGAAGCCAGACTGATACCTACAAACCAAACCTTGAGCAAGTCCTGGTGGAGAGTAGAAGTCATTTTGGACAAAGAGTCATGTTGTCCATGATTATGACTACAACTGTCTAAAATAATGGTCACTGTTTCAGTGTTAAAGGTAAAAACAGAAAGCTGGGGAAGGGAGGGGGAAAGCTGTTGGACTTCGTGCCATCCAAGTGAGTTTTCAATCACTAAATCTCTGGGAGTCTGGATCATTCCCCAGTTACTGGCTTATCCCAGCAAGGGGCTCATTAAGAGAGAATTCAGGGTCTCTCTTGCTTTCAGTAGCACAGTAGCCTGTGCTGGCATGGTACTCATCAAAACAAACAAAAAAGCATCTTTGTTGAGATGGGTGTAATTTTTGCCTGCCAGCTCTCCACCAAGCCCTTCCTGAACTTGCTCCTTTACGCAATCTAGCGTTTCCCTCCGAGCAGCCTCCGATAAGCCCGGATGGAAATAAGAGCTGGGTCCTCCTCTGGGCACCATCCCCTGCAGGGCTCTGTTTGGTGCCTGGGGCAGAGGCTGTGTCCCATCTGTCTCAGAAGTGCCAGACACCACCTCCACATGGTGCCACCACCATCCCTTTGAATTTAGCCTGAACAGGGAGAAAATGTTCCATAAGTGAATCTAAGACAAACTATGGATTTGACCTCCTGCTGTATGGCAGCCATAGGGTACTAGAGACCCTGAGCTGGCACCTGGCTAATGCCAGTCCTCACCTACCTGTGTTGAACTGTTTTTGTAGGGTTGTCTTGCCTTCAGATTGGCATCAGGAAAGACCAGCAGCAAAGTGCGGTCGGTTTGTTTTCCAAGCAATTAAAATAAATGGGAAGAAAACGTGGGTTTCAAAAATCAAGGTCCCCCATCCAGTTTGGGGTTTATCCCATGTGAGAAGGTGAGAAGCAGCATGTTTTGTTATTTTCTGTAGCAACACGTCAATGACTGACTTTTCTATGGTGAGGTGCACTAGCACTGTGAAACTTCGGGTAGCCCCTGTGCTAGGCTTCTGGGCTTGCTTTAGATCATACACGTATATGCATATATAATAAATGCACATATACATACGTGTATTTGTACATAGTATATACATAGATATAAAAGTACATATATTTACATAGAGATGTACATATACATACTTGTATATATATTTACATATGCATATATATAAAAATACATATATGCACTTACACAAGCACACACCTATAGAGATACTATTTAGGAGACAGCAGGCCTAAAAATTTCTGTTTCACTTGCATATTGGCTCCTTAATGTCCTTACTGGCTCACAGCCCTGTTGTCCCAAACACAGGTGCCCAAGTCCCCCCCTCCATCCTTGTGCACTGAGTGTGCACTGCCCCAGCCAGCACCATCCAGTGAAGGTGGAGATGGGACACTGCGCAGTAGGACCTCTTCTCTGCCTGTTCCCTGGTTCTCGGAGGCCCAGGCAGGTTTATGTTCAAGAGCAAATAAACAGAGGGCAAGACTTGTGTAAACTCTCTAGCTTGGAAGCCCCTTCTTGGCAATTTGCTGTTTTAGCAAACAGTTTACTGCAAACTTAATTGCAACAGTATGTCCTCTACAGCCTCTGGATACAGATAAATGCCATTTTATTAGGGGTGGCAAAGAATGTGCCTTCATTAGATCAAAATAAAACAATGCCTCATTACAGGAGACAATGCACTAGCAAACACGGTTTAAATACCTCCTGGACACTGAAACCCTGAGTAGCCCCTGAATATCAGTAAGCGTAGATCTCCAAGTATTTAATTTAAAGATGTCTTTTCTTGGACTGATTCTTCTCTATCACAAAGCCAACCCAACCAACCAGCTGACTGACTCAGAGCTTGGCAGAAGAGAGCACATATGCAGAAAAGTGAAAAAAAGCGGCGAAGAAGAGAAAAGAGAGAAAGAGAGAAAAGGAGACAGAGCAAATCTGTCAGAGCACTTTGGGAAATCCTCATGGTAAGGCATTCAAATCAGCTTTCGAATATCAAATGGCATAAGTTCTAATAGGCACAGCATGAGATATAAAAGGCAATAGTTGCTTTAAAACAAGATGTACAACCAGCCCCCCACTCTTATGGACCTCCTACCATGGAAAAGAGATCAGAGAAAGCTGATCAGAGGTTAAGGGAAGAAAGTAAGTGTGTCTACTTTGCCAAAGTCACAGTGCATTAGATGCAGAGAGAATGTGGGCTTTCGTGCTGCTGATGCCTGCTGCAGGCTTCTCTAAGTATACAGCAGCCACAGAGGACTCTGTTCAGTCCTGGAGTTTCTGTTACAGTCTGCACATCCCTGTGGAGCGGTCAGGGTTCATCTAGTTTGTATTTCTGTCATCCCACACCAAAAAGGTGAAAGAGGGGAAAGAAAATTTCCCGGATAATTGCTTTTTCCTTCTGAATAAGTACTCTGCCAGCTTGTACGATAAAATACACAGGAAGGAAACTAGATGAACAAAGATGCAAACTTCCCCTGTACTTTTCTTAAACCACTTAGATCACAGGTCCTCATCTTTATGGCAGCTAGTTCCCCTGTACTGGTTGTCCCTTGTCCTGACAAAACATTTGCTAGAAAACGCTGGGGTTCACACCGTCCCTTCGGGCCTGTGTTCTTCCAGCCAGGAGGGCAGGGGCACCTCCTGGCCATGAGAGCTTTTGCTGCTGGAGAGAAAAATCCCCTCCAGCCCCTGCAGATGTGCACACAGATGTGCACTGAGTGTCTAGTCCTGCTGTTTGGGCTTCTAATGGCTGGGCAGAAAGGTGCCATTAAACCTGCACCAGGGAAGTACAGAGCTTTGGAGTACACATTTTGGGGACCTTGGCATTACCTCTCTGTGCATGTGGCCTCAGCACGAGGCAAGTCAGGGTTCAGCTCAGTCACTGGAGCAGAGAGGGACCAGTGCTGTGATGGCAAAGGCAAAACACAGTCCAAGGTCTTTCTCACCTTTTCTTCTTGTGCCATGCAATACCTTCCACACAGCAAATGATGCAGGGGAGTCTGCACACAGCCTCCTACATCCCCTAAGTGTTTTGCAGTGAATGAGGCAGGTGACCTTAAGAGGAGTGTATACAACCTTGAAACCCAAGACTGTATCACAGGACAGGTGAATAAGCAGGGCACTGGAAGGTTGCCTGTGCAATCTCAGTCCCAGTGTGTCTGAATCCTGACTGCTTATTTGTCATCATTAATAGTGACTCCTAGGGCAGCAGGGGAACCTATACCCTGTAATGGAAATTGTCACTCCACGTGCTGTCCTGCACAGAGCAACTCTCGCTGCCCACCCTGCCCGGCAGGAGCTTGCAAGGTCCCAGCCAACTGCTCACCCCAGGCTGGGGCCACCTCCCCAGGTAGGAGCTGCTGCGGTGGCACAGGGGCGACAAAGTGCCCTTGGGCTGCTTGGATGGGGCCATTGCTTTGTTGCCCTCTGGGAGGGATGCAGTGGTCTTTGCTGCACTGCTGCCCCACTTGTCTGTTGCTCCGATGTCCTCTAACACCAGAATTCCCCCCCCGATGCTAACAAGCATTCCCTCGTACCGGCTCACTAGGCAGCTCTGCGGGGCTGCCCCTCACTTACAGCCAGAGAAATAAAACTGATCCATCTACTAAACTCCTCCCTGGCTGCCAGAACAGACTTTTTCCTAGAGATTTAGGCAGTCAAAAAGAATATTGCATTTAAGGGAAAATGTAGCATTTTACAGCAAATAGCTCCACATCAGGTACAAAACTGGTTTTGGAAAAACAGCTGATGAAATTTTATAACCAAAGCTGTGAAAAAATAAACAGGATAGTGAGGAAAAGGACTTTGCTTGGTGGTGAAGCGTGATGAAATGTCATTTTAGGAAGACACAGATATTTGTTTTAATATCAATAAAAACAGGCAATGGGTCATCTGGCTATAAAGAGCATGTGATTAAAAATATCTGTTATTCACATCTTAGTCAAAATAAATTTAAATCTAGGCTGTAAATTCCTAGTTTGCTAAAAATTCAGAAGTATTTTTCCATCTGTTCTGTAATAATTCAGCTATCTGGTTGCTATAAAGAATTTGGTCGTCTGCCATTTGGGCAGGGAGTCATTTTTTAAAATGCATTTAAGTCTCATGGTATCTGAAAGTCATACAATTAGCGAGCTAATTAAATCAAGCTAGAGTTCCCCATCAAAAAATGTAATCTTTGACTCACGCTGGGGAAGTGTTTTTAATGGAGAGGGGTTCACTTCAGCCGAGCGCAGAGCGTACAAAGGCGCCTCACAGAAAACATCACTTTGGTGTGCAAATCCTATAGCGCAAATAAACAGCGCCAGGCCAGATGCCATGGATGCTACAGCTCATGAGTGACAGAAACTTAAGCCATCGGTTATAAAAGGATGGCTTTTTACTCACCATCACTCACCGAGAAATAACATCATCCCAGATTCACTGTGGAAGGAGAGATGCCATCACCTTCCCACTGAGTCCCTGGGGACGGGGAGGAGGTGTGTGTGGCACCCAGCAGGGGGAAAAGCTTCGCTTTGGGAGGGGAGGGGGCAATGGCAATCAACTGCTCAGCCACCTGGCTCCAAAGCTCCAAAACTTGGTATTTGTTGTGTTACTGCAGCATTTTAGGAAATTAAAGTCTCCCTTTTGGGCTTTTCCTGCATACAAATACATGGTGGTTGGTGAAAGGCTTTTTTGCAGGTGGATGGGTGCATTTGGGGTGGAACAGAACATACTCCCCAACATTTTTTTTTTTTTTTTTGTCAAATTATAAATAAATTGTAAATGCAGAAGTAAGAAATGGAAATCAGCAAGAGAAGCAGGGGCAGAAGGGACGGGGTCTGCTGAAACTCTGCATAAAAGGTTATTGTGATATTTGGCAAATCACTTGATCATCTCAGGGACTCAATTTCACCACATCGCCAAAGTATTACTATCCCAGACTTGGATGGTTTTGATCTAAAGAGCCTACAAATGACCCAGCTTTATTGATCATAATTTTAATTATTACTTGTAATAAATAAAGTGAAATAAATATAATGAAAAATAAACTTGTAATAACAAGTACCTCAGGTAAAACAATTCAAGTGTTTCTGTCCCAGAGCTTTAACCTAATACTGAAGTGAAAAATAAGAAGTATTTCCCTATCTCACATTTTAAAAAACACTAGAGTATTTGCCCCAGTCTGAGCTTGGACACGCAGCTCTGTTTTGGACTATAAAATTCTGTGGTAGTCCCCAGAGGGACACCCAAGCCTGCTGTCAGGTTGGCTCTGTTTGGCCACTGCTGTTGTATCATTCACATTACCAAAGTTAGGGCTTTTCAGAAGAAATGGAAAACTGCTGCTGGAACTCTTTCTTAGCCATGCAAGGTCTGTGTTCACACACGCTGAAATGCCTTCAAAATGTGGCCCCGTAGCAGAGAGGGGTACAGATGAAGTAGGGAGAGCACGGAGAGAGGCGGGAGGAGGCAGATGAGGAGAAAGCATAAAGGGCTGAGATGCTGATGTCATCTGCAGTAGGTGCTGCACAGAGGGATGTGGAGGAATAGGGGATTCTGGAAACAGGATGCAGAGGGGTGTGAGGAGGGCTTGCCTGGAAAAGAGAGAGGAGGGAGGATGGAGGTTAGAGGATGGGAGGAAGAAGAAGGTCTGACAGAAGGTGAAAAGGAGGGAAGGGCAACGATAAGGGTAGCTCTAGACAAAGCCCAAACCCAAGGAGCTGAGACATTTGGTCCTTGTGCCCAGTGCTGACCCGGCAGCGCTGCGTGTACGGTGCCCCTAGCTGTCTGCGGACAGAGACAGAGAAAATAAAGGAGCAGTTGACTGACAACAAGACCCCTCACTACAGTGTAGCTCATTTTCACTCCCTAGAATAAATTCCCCTCCCCTCAGCACCACGGTCCCATTTTCGCCTGGGCTGAGGCGTAATGGTGGCCCTGCTCCTGCCCAGAACTGAGCCCACTGGGGGATACTGGTGGAGAACCCCAGCCCACCAGCAGCATCTGAAGGGCTTAAGGCACTCGAGGTTTCTTTCTTTCTTTAGTCCTGACTCCCCACTGGGGTCGCATTGAGAGCTGGGCATGATTTTCCTGCAAAGTGAGCAGAGAAATAATCAAAACTGCCTTTCCCTCAGTAAGTGAAATCACATTCTTTTCTAAAACATCCCTTTTTTATTCCTTTGGAAGTTAGTTTTATTTTCTGCTTTTATTCCCCATATTCCTTTCCTTTTCCTTTCATTTTGTTTAATTTCTAATCACTATTAGTGAGAGAGAAGAAAAAAGTGACAAATGAGAAACATTTCCCAGAAGGTACACAGCCATCTCACACACTGTGGGAGACAAGTTATTTTCAAACAACGCAAATTAAAATAACTGTAAACTTTAAAAAAACAGATTCCCTCTATTTTTTACTAGCTCAGGCAGAAGAGAAACCGGCTTCTTTCACTTTTTTGGCATTGCTCTGCCTAACGCACAACTTTGCCTCCGTTCCTGCATTTCACCTGAAATTCTAGGAGAAAACATATTAAACCCAGCAGGAGGTGGAGAAGGAGTGTGAAAAAACACGTATCTACCTTGTACCCGGGTTTTCTCCCTCTCTTCTTTGGGATCTTCACGACTGGCAGAGCACCGGCTGGTGCCGAGTAGAGGTTGTGAACGGCCACTTTGATGGGCGCCGGCTGCAGCGGGGGCCGCCCTCGCTTCCTCCCCGCCATTCTGGGGGACTGCATCTCCCCAGGGGCCAGGCTGGCGGGCAGGCACGGCTGGTGGCTCATCTGCCCTGGGGCTGCCAATCAACCAGAAGGAAGAGGAAAAACAAGAAAAAAAGGGAAAAAAAAAAAAAAGAGAGAGTTTTTTATTTATTTTTCAGCTTAGGTTTTTCATCCAAAGGCAGTTTTCTCATGCTGTCATTTTTCCTGTTACCATCAATCATCAAGCAGCAAGAAATACGCCATGAGTGTACACTCCTTGGTGGGATTCACCTGACCACAGCTGGCTCAGCTTCTCCAAAGCAGGACAAAAGCCTTGTCGTGCCCTTTTCTCTCCAGTGACTGTGAATACAGTACAGGGAGCTGGCTCAGGTGGCGAGGTCTCTGTCCCAGATGTCTAATAGGTGAATCCCACAACAGCCACCTTAACCCTGCATCCTGCAGAGAAGCGTGATGAAGGCACGAACTTGCACCCATCAGTCAGTGCCTGCTTTCATGGGGAGTTTGGAGTAAACGGCCTCCTGAGGACCCTGCCAACCTGATTTTTTCCCAAATTCTGTGGTTCTGCAAATCCTCCCTCACCTGGGAAGTACTTCTGATACCAAAATGGACTTCCCTCCACTTCATACACAGGAGGCAGAACTGGACCACCAAGCTGCCAGCACAAGGTAGCCACATTAGAGGAGAATTGCCAAACATTTACTCTCTGCAATTTTATAGCATCTGTTACCACGCATGTTAGTAGTGGGCTTTTGGATGCACTCCATCAAAAGCCGTTATTTCTCCACAACTCCATGCAGCTGATGAAGTTGAGCAGGGGTAATGGAGTGGAATCTGGTCCATTTTCTTCTGTCCAGGTTTTAATAAAGAAAACAAATATACAACCATACACAGAGTACCAAGGGAATATACAGCATTCTTCACAGCTTCTGACAAGGGTCACGTGCTAGCAAAGGTCAGTAAAAAAACCCAACTGCAGAAATATGTTTTCAAATGTTGGTTTGTCCAAGCATCTGCTTTCCTGCGCGTGGGCAGAATACTAGCCCCAGTCCTGCCTGCATACATTGCTAGACATAAGGGTCTAAGCAATTCTCATGCTTTTATGATAAGCCTTGCCATGGCTGATGTTTTCAATTTCATGCTCCCTCAGGCCAGTGATAAGGAAAGGCTCCCAGCTCTCCCTTCTTACAGAGCAGACTCATAGCCCTCTCAGCTACAGAGAAAAGCCTAAAGGTGTGGTCCAAGAACATCCTCTAAACTCAAAAAACATAAAGCAAGTAGAGGTTTGCTTATTACTACAAACAACTACAAATTTTTACAAAACCTACAAATGATAAAATCTACAAATTTCTCGCTAGACTGTGAGTCTCACCATTTCAGAAGCCAGTGTGATTGGACTGATCAGAGCCGACATTGCTGGAAAACGAAATCAGGGCTGCTTACTCATATAGTGGGAAGGGTACCACTTGATAGGGACCTCTGGTGACAAGTGTCTGCAACTGGTGGCTTCTCTGCTTCAAAGGCAAACTTGTTTTGCCTCATTAAAACTTTGTAAGCATGACTGACTAACAAGTGACTCAATTCTCTAGTCTTATCCAGTCAATAGTTTACACAGTCTGCTGTAGGGTAAGAAAAACAGAGAGCTGCCAATCTTACCATCCAGTAAATGCATTTATTTGCAATATATTAAAAACCGGGTTTTTTCAATAACACTAGGGCTATCTGCTCAGTTCAGACAGATCCATTACATATGGCAGGGCCAGTAGATTGACTATAAAATTTCCAGTCTTCAACACTGGCTGCCTAAAACTCTCATGCAAACACTGAAAGTCTAACATCAGATCAGAGCAAACCTGCAGTGCCTAATTTACCATATTGTCCAGGGCCGCTGTGGTTGCACTCTCCAGGGATGCTCAGCCAGCTCAGGAACCACCTGGAAGCCTGCCATGGGGCTCTGATTTTTCCCAAATAAAAGTCCCATGTGATGGCAGAGAGTATACTTTCAGGGTTAAAAGCATCAGGCTTACCACAGCAGGAGTCAAATGGAAAAGCTCTGTCTATCCTGAGCATCACCACGTTCCTTCTGTCTTCAGCAGTGTGCATTTTCCTCCCCGTAGTACTTTCTGAGGGACACCCTCAGTGTCTCTTCCACTGCCCAAAGCAAAATGTCCCCGGACTGTTAACGTTACAGGCTGGCTATGGGCAGGGAGTTCAGCAGGGAAGGGAAATACAAGGATTACATTGGATTTGGCACAAAAACCCACTATGAAAGCCTAGTGCTTCAGCATTTGCATTTTGGTCTGCTTTAAAGTCTGGCAACGCAAACAGACAAGCCCAGCTCAGGTTTGCTCCCTTACTGGGGAAGAGCAGTGGTTCCTATGGTGGGGGCCACTGGTGGCCATGAAGGTGTGAAGTATGGACCTGCATCGAACACTACACTGCATTGCCTTTACTGCACTCTCCTTTAATGGTAAAGGTAGGTGGTGCCACCTCAGAAATGGAGGGTTAACAGCTCCCAAAGCAAAAGAGCTGCTGACCTAGAGCACTTCTTTGACTGAAATGTTGCTTTCTTTTGCAGCTGGTAAGGTATGAAACACGTGGTGGTCAGGAAACACACTAAGTATTAGCAGTCATATGGTTTTTTGTCCTCTAGCTCTGTTTTTGAAACTTGTGCCACTGTGCTTTGGCAAAACCTCTTAAAAATCCTTGCCACATATGCTGACACACAGGACCCAACTGGACCATGCGCAAAATGATCTCAGTGTAACACATTTGAACTAATACAGCAAAGACAAGATAGTCAACTACAGTGTACAAGCTGTTGTTATTACACTTAATTACAAGCCCAACCGTGACTTGATTCTCCTTTCTTGTATGCTAAGGGAAATGGGGAGCGCCTTTGGTGGCATTTACTGCATTCTGCTGCTGCAGATCCTGGAGGGCAAATGTGCTCCCCAGCAGCAGGGGAAGACAGCAGACAAGTAAAAATTGCCTCTGTCTGACGGTGGGGGGGGTGACAGCATGACCCGCTCTTACAGCCAGGAGAAAGCTCTTGGGCAGGCTGGAAAAACACACAGTCAAATTGGGGGTCGGCCAGGGGGACAGAAGGGCTTGTCTGACTGCCCCCCCGACAAAGTCAGGGTGTTACCTCGGAAGGACTTTCCTGGGGCAGCTCCAGCTGCTGCCACAGCCTGGGCTTGACCCACGGCTGAGCGGCGGAAATGCTGGTTTACTTCAAGGGAAGTTAAGAGAACTTGATGCAATTTAAGGGCAAATTCAAGCAAGCAAATTACAGACTACTAGCAAAGGCACCGCCCCAGTTCAGGAAATCACGGTAGTACAAATAGCCTGGGAGAGTACTTTGGGAGGGAAATCAGTATGTGTTTGCCCTATCCTTGTACTTTTCCTAAGGCACCAGCTTTGGACAGCTGAGGATGCTACAGCTTCAGTCTGACCTGTGTCTATCACTTTCCTATTCTTAGTTTAAAAATAACAGCAGGAAACAGCTTTACATTTGTGGCTTCTCATTATTTAATGCAGGGCTAGACACAGGGTAACCTTTTCTTACTTGTCTCTCAGACCTTGTCATCTGGAAATTTAATTTCCATCCCCGCCTTCCACATTGCCCCATCAAATCCCAGACAAGAGGTAGCAGGGACCCCCACACCAGCGCCTGGGTGAGAGCTGCAGGAAGGGTGAAGTCTTGTCCCTTCTGGGCAGCAGACGTTCTGCCATGACTTCAGAGGACCCTGCGCACAGCAGTCCACCTCTGTGGAAGGCCAGGAATGGAGAGAAAAACATACCCTAGACCAACACTGGCGACCTGTAGGATGTTTCTAGCAGCCCGCGCTTTGCACTGTGCTTGCCCTGCATCATGTGCTGGTGTACATGCTATTTAATTAGCAACCCAGCTTACCATGTTGGCAACCGTGGCTAGGCGCAGAGGGAGCTACAGTGCCTTTCCTCCTAAGCTGAGTATTTTTGATGGACTGCAAAGATCCGTTCTTAATAAAAATAAATGCCTGCAATAAATGCAGCTTTTAACCTGCGCTCCAGTAACTGCAAGGGCTGAAGGTAAAAATATCACATTAAATTTTATATCAGTAATTCTAGAAGATGATCATTTAAACCTGGTTTAATGCTGGACCTCATGCAAACTCATGCCTGGACTGGCACAGGGCTGATGCATAGGGAAGGAACAAGCTATTCATGCCTTAAGCCAAAGGTGCAAAAGTGCAGTCGAGTAGGAAATGTGCCTGTTTCACAGCAGCTGAAGGAGAATGCCCTTCACTCCCAGTACAGCCACTGGTCCCAGCTGCAGAAGTACTCTGACCCTGGAGACCCTGACAGCACTTGCAGCCCTGGCTCCAACTCTCTACTCCTGCAGAGCTTCATGTCTCCCAGATCTGCACACCCAACAGCTGCATGTGGAAAAGATATAAACTTCTTGTAATCTTGTCTATCTTTCCTTCAGCTGTTGTTCAGGAAAGCACACGCTGCGGGGGAATATCACATTATTAAATGGAAGGGAGGGGATACTTTTCAACCTGTAACAGGACTATTTTCCCCTCCTTCTCTGTGCACAGCAGGGCAGCCCTTTGACTGTGACCGCTCAGAGATGGTGGCCTGTGGAGTAGGTGAGAAAAATGAGAAGCATTGCCTGATCTAGAAGCAAAGCTTTATACCTGCGTGCTCCTCTTGGATAGTATTTAGGGACAGGAGGCGTTACACATCTCTTCATCATGAATACCAAAGCAGCTCCACACAGTACATGAAAGGTGTTTAGTGAAGCAGACAGTTGGATTTTTTGCTAATAAAAGCTTTGAACCAATATTCTCCTCATGTCTGGATGTGATTGCCTAATCACTTTGCATGGAGAGCACCCATCTCGCTGTTGCTCAAAAAAAGGTCAGGATAATTTTCAGCTGTAGCATGAAATTCTTCTACAGTGATTTGCAAGGCTCTTCTCTTTTCTTGCCTATTGCCTTGGGGACTGAAGTGAGAAGCTACTTCTCTGAGGGACATTTTTGCCCATTTTGACCCCAGGAAGGGAATTTCTACATAAAACCCTTGAGACTGTCCAGCCAATGGGATCTGAGTAAAAGGGCTGTTTTCCTGAACCAATCATTAAAGAAAAATATCTGTGCTGGGTGTGGGAACCAAGAATGGGGTTCTTCCCACCTAATTTCAAACCTCAGTTTGTCAGTCGCCTCAGTATAGGTCTCTCTGGTCATTTCAGATGTGATCTCTCTTACACCCTGTGTCACATCTGCCAAAACGTCTTGGCCACCTCAAGTCATCTCAGGTGGCACTAGATGACTATTTTAGGCAACTAGAGTTAGCTATAGGGAATGATTCAATAACAGATTAAGACACCTAAATGCCTGCATTCAGACCCTTATACAGAGGTGTCTCTGTGTGTGCTGGATATCTGAAGTCCCATGGTATCAGTGGAGATACAGCCAATATGGTTGGGAGGTGTGCAGTCATTCAGCTGGCCAGATATACACGTAGTTTGTGGTGGGCTCAGTGGCTCTAGGGTCCATTGACCAAGTGCAATTTGATGATCATGGGAGCTTTGTCGCTTCCTTGTAGAGACCTGCATTTAGGTGTCTTAATCCAGAACTGATCCCCTTTCTAAATGCTGGGTTTGACTCATCTGTTTTATTGACAACATTAGGGTGAGGTTAATCAAGTCCTATGTATACATGTTTCTTCTGTTTATAAAATAGGTCCAGGAAAAATACCTCATATCTAGATATCTACAATGTCCAGTTGAATCCCACCCTTGGTCATTCATGCCTACCTACAATGGCCAGTTCTGCCTTATCCTGCGTTCAGAATATTTCTGGTTAATAGTACATTGCATTGCAGAAGAAAGCATTGCCTTTTTGGAAGTGAAAACTCAAGCTTCACAGGTAAGAAAGACTTAAGATTCCTGGGTTTATCCCAGCCTCCCTCTGGTGTCACGAGTGAGAAACTTCCTACGTTTTTGGTGCCTCACTTCTCCCACAGCATCCGCTCCAGGAGGCAGGAAAACAACCAGACTTGCAAATTGACTTACTTGGGACAAGGCCGGCCGATGGCAGGGTCCAGGCTCCTCACGCTCCCATCACCCGTATCCTAACCACTGCCACATGTCAATTCTCAAGCAAAAGTAGGCAAAATAATTTCAGTGCCTCTCATTTGGACAAAATAATGTGTTTCCCCTCTTAGTTCTTAGAGTAGTTGAATTTTGCCAGCTATCTTGTGTTTTAGACACTCTCACAAGCAGTTTAGGAAAGGCTGAAGAAAATACAAACACCTTTTCTCTGCTTGGAGCCACTCCCAAGGAAACTGATCCTTAGGTACTCAAAAGAGATATTTGTGAGTTTTCCCTACATGGAGCAGTGCTACAGCGAAGCCTGTAAGCAGCTACAAGGAGGAGTGAATATGGTCTTGTTCTGGGCTGTAAAAACATGGCTTTCTAATGAGCTGTAACCTTCTGTTAGAGCTGGTAGCCATATATCATTCTATCCCTGCAGCACAATAGAGATTTAAGTCTCCCTGATAGAACTGAAAGTAGTAGCAGCATCCCAAGCAGCATATACCAACACCCATCACTGCACAGACTCTGTCTGCCTCACCTTGGAGCCATCATGTCAGCCAGAGAGACTATGGGAGACAGCAGCACCAGTGAGGGCAAGATGGACCCGTTTTCCTTCAGTGCTGTCATTCCATGCGTGAGACACACATGGCAAAAATGTGGTTGTGCATTTTTTAAGCCTACTTTCCTGCAGAGAAAAAGTTCATGTACTCACAAACTCGTGCTCTCCTTCACTCCTCGTATGACTTTTGGATGTGTTGACTCTTTTCAAACAGACCTGATGGGACACAAGAGCAAGTGGTGCAAAGATTTGCAGGCGTAGTGGAAATGTGTAAAAGACAGAGACGTGAGACCTCAGTTGTGCTCCCCCAGTTTTGGCCACCCATCTTAAGAGACAGTGAGAGCAGAAGACAGAATATAAAAGCTTCAGTGCTAGGAAAAGCTCTTATCAAACCTGACACCCTCTCAGACACCAGAATCCAGCAGTTACAGGGCACAAATCTATAGAACACCAAGCATCCTTCTCTCCTCAGCTCAGGAAACTACCTGGGGCTGTTCTTTTAATTGCTCCATGTTTGAGTTTGTCTGCTGCCACATGGGTACTGAAGGAGGTGCAGCATCCAGTCTGGACATGGCTGGCACACTGCTGCTTGGCTATTCGCGTCTCGGGAAACAGCACATTTCTCTTTGCAGCTAGTTTCTTACCTGCATGTCTCCGGCTGAAAAATGTGCTGAAGGCTACACTCCAATAGCAATTGCATGGCACTTTATTTAAAAAATTGCCAGAGGATCCAAATCAAACTGAGTTCAAACAATAAAACATCTTTTTTTCTCTTGCAAACGTGTCCCAGTACAGCAGAAACCCAGCAACGTTTCTGCCATGGGTGCTTTGCTGGCTGCTCTGGGCTCACAAATGGCAGAGCCCCTTCAGAAGAGGTTCTGCAGCAGGTTTGCTCTTCAGCTGCTGAGAGCAGGTCCTGCAGAGCTGCATTTGGCATTTTCATAGTCACTGCATTAGGGTGGGAAAGGACCAGGCATCATGCAAGCAGCGTCCAGTGCTGTACCCTTCCCTCTTCTCCCTCTGACGGTCTGGGTGCCTTAATGAAGGGGCAGGGAGCTGGTAGGAAATAACACAGGATTCTTCAAAATCCAGACAAAAAGTATTGATGGTGTCTGTTCCTTTTCTTGTTACTAAGAGCAAAAGAAAGAAAAAATGGTTCCCGGTGTCATCTTAGAGTCCGATTATTATTTTTTTTTAAGTTAAATTCAGCAGCAGTGACAGCGCTGTCCTTGAGGAGGTGTTCTTTTGAAGGATAGCACCCTGGTGACGGCAGGTAGAGCAGTAGCTGCGTGCCCTCTCTCGCTCAGGTTTGTTTAATGAGCCAGAAGAACTTGAAAACCCTGGCGAGAATGGGACCCCCAGGAGCAGCTGAGGCCAACCTCGCCTCCTGATCTTACCTTTCCTCATTTGGCCTGACGGTTTTGTTGCAGAGGAGTAGCCTGTGATGGGGAATTGAGGAAATGAAACTTTACAGAGAGCGAGCGAGCGCAGGCAGAGCATCAAAAGAAGGATGTGAAAAATGGATGTGACAAGGCCATGGGAATGGCAAGGGTCACTCTGCTGAGGGTGGTCAAGCCAAATGTGCAGGAAAAAAGGGAGAAAACAAAGGCAATTCCTTCCGTCTCTCCCTCTTATATGGAGCTAGTAGCACCATTTCTGATATTGCAGAGAAACAAGAAGAAAAATAGTGGTTGTACTGTCTCCCACCTCGACAAGCTGCAGGAGAGGGTGGAGTTCCTCTTGCAGGTCTTTGCCTCAGACTGTGGTTTACCATTTGCAAGACGAGGTCCCAGCCAAACAATTTGAGTCCCTCCCCTCACTACTCCGAGGCCTCCTGCCTCAGCATCTGGGTATGAAGAGGTGCCATTTCAGTTTTCTAAAAAGAGCCTCTTAAAATCCCCAGTCCTGAAATCCTGAGGATGGTAAAGCATAGTGGGAGGTTCCTGGAGCACTCCAGGAGCCATGCTAAACTTCCTCTGCAAGTTCGGAGAGGCAGGATGGAGAGCTGAGGCCGAGGGTTGAGTATATTACAAGGCTGGTATTTATTATACAAGTACTTACTCCTGCAGACTTGCCATCTCAGGATTACTGTTTGCCAAGCCTTCCTACCAGCCTACCTCCACTTCATCTCCTCACCTTCCCCACATCGTCTGAGAGCCCTCCCCTCCACAATGACAGACTGCAAAGCTTCCAAAGGAGGTAGTTCCTCTCCCCCATCACCTCCACAGCCCGTTACGCTCCCTCTGCTCAGGAGGCTGATGGAACACTGCATGCCACACCAGCATCCTTCTGGGTAGAGGGGGGTGTGATGGAGCTCTGCTACCTTTCCAGGCTGCCATCAGCTGAAAATGCCTCCCATGGGCCCTCCACATGCTTCCCTGCTGCCCTGCTTCTGGCCATCTGCAGTCTGGGACCAAGGGACTTTTCCAGTGACCAGGAGGATTGTAATGCAGAGCACATCTCTCTTTTCTCCCTAAACTACCAGATGTGATTTCCAGCACCAAGATCCTCCAGCCTCAGTTTCCCCAGCACAAAATCCCAAATGCTGGAGATTCGAAGATGGTCAGGATATCTGTTATTAACTAATTAGATGACACTGGAACAAATCTTTCTGTGAATGCATGAATCTTTGTAGCCCTGATGGGGCTTTGGCCCGTAAAACTGAGGCTGAGTGATTCTGAACCAGCAATTAAATTTAAATTGGGCTTTGTATTGTAGCAGGTCCTGTTTCACATATTCAGCCAAGAGATTGCTAGCTGAGATGCCCTTGTTTCTGATCACACACTTTGCCAGTGTAATTTACAGGTTGCTTTCCAGAAGCCCCCTCCTGCCATTAGCTTTGTTACCAGGGAACTTGCGCGTTTAACAAGCTAACCCTTCTTGAACCACACGCACAAAAAGCAATACCTTATTTATCTACAACCTTCAGGCCAGCAAAGAAAGCACTAACTTCTCTTTTGAACATGGTTACTTTCTCATCTTGTCTTGTACAGAAGCCAGATGCTTTCATCACCCATAAGCCACAGATCCTTTCTGCTCTCTGATAAATTTTCAGGGGCAAAGATTTGGAACAAATGAATGTGAAATGAGCAACATTTATATTATGGCCATTCAGTTCTCCGGCTGAGTCTGTAATTGGCTGATACTCATATTTTTTCCCCTCTCGCTTCTCTGGCAGTACTCTGGCCTCTTCTTTTATAACTGCTTGCCTTTTTCCCTGCCCTCCATCCCAACCTCACACAGTGGATAGGAGGGCAATGGCTTGGTGACTTTCTCACACACAAACACTTACAGGATTGTGATTTAAACCCAGCGTGGGATGAGAAAGAACTTTCCACCCCCAGAACACTGGCAGGACAGGAATCTGCTTCCCACCAGCCCTGCTGATGGTGCCCCAGCCTTTCCCCAGCGCATGCTGCACTGGGTCCAGCCTGGGCTGCACAACCTGGGGTGATCCCTGAAACCATCTGGAATTAGCAGAAAGAGTCACTAGCTAGAGTGAAGTTGAAAAACTCCCCTTATTCCCCAGATCCAGTGGACCTCCAGCAGTTTAATAAGAAATACAAGTAAACTTGATAGTGGAAAAGAGAAAATTGTGGTGATGAGCAGCTTGAGGTGGTCTGGATGTTTTTTGCTGGCATTTATTGCTTCCTGTGCTACTCTAGGCATTTCATTACATACCAGCATCCTCAATTACTTCGCCAAGTAAATACGTTTTAACACAGAGGCACCCCCTGTCCTAGGTACAACCCCCATCATTCTCTACCTTTCCTGAGCCCAAAATATGGAATAAAACTTCTGTGCTTCCATCCTTGCCAAAGTATGTCTACTGTAAAAAATAACCAGGGCTAATGTGCTCATTTTGGAAAAAGAGGTGGGACACTCCCCCTTTCCCATTAGAATGTGCTCTCCAGGCAGCCTGAGCACTCCACTGCTCCTCCTGTCCCACACAAATGCTATCCCAGCAGTGTGCTGTGGAACCCTGGGAGGCTCAGGAGCCGGGTCCGGTCCCCCTGCTCCCACGTTGCCCCATGATCTGCCTCCCTTTCTGTCCCCAGTAACATCCAGCCACTGACTCCAGGATAATTTCTCTCCAACACCAACACACTTGGCTGGATCGTGCATACCAGCAGATAAGCCTACCACAGACATCTGTCCCAGGAAATAAATTAACCCCCTAAATCAGAAGAAGTGATATTACAAAAGTCAATAGGGAAATATCTTTCTTAGACAAAGGGCAGGAATTTCACATATTTCTCACACAAAGTTATCCTTATTCTTTTGGGACCTGCTGCACTTTTATATTACATTTTGAGAAATAATATTTATAAAACATTCATCCTTTTCTGGCATAAACTGGAGCAGCTCTTATGGTTCTGTCTATAGAAGCTTCAGGGACCACAGCTTCTGAAGATGCTCAAAGCTTTCACTTCCACACATGGAAGATACGCTTATATTCAACCACATTTTAACATTGTAATTGGACAGTATAAGTAAAAGGATATTCATTTAATCATTAAGTTCAGGGACAAGGAAAGCACGTGCATCACTTGCTAGAGTACGCTGTGTTATCCAGGACTGCTTAGGAACTAGACGGTCACCCCACTGCTACCACTTCCCACTCCAGAAGAAAAACTCTGGTGCCCGAGCAACCGCTGGGCAGGCTGGAGGAGGTTTGTGGGGCCATCAGCAGTGACTTCGCCCTGGTGCACCCCTCTTTGGGAAGGTGAGCTCTGGCGTTCTTGCTGTCTGCCTCCACACTGAATCTGTCTTTGAGGGAGGCTGCAGGTGGCTCTTAAAATGCAGAGCGGACACACCTGGAATAAAAACACACGGGGAAACTGCAACATATCTCGGACCTGAAACTGAACCGTGGGAACACCATGGGCAAATTAGCGAGGTGTGACTCGCTGTGACTGGGGAGCAAAGCTTTGCTAACTGGGGCTGGCTACTAAAGCATGAGGCACCCAAGGGCAAAGTTTGCCCCTGTTTGATTATATCTGTAATTCGTTTTCTAAATAAACATATAACTTTCATTTTTGAAAGCTGTTTTGATCCATTTCCCCTTCCAACAAACCAGTGTTTCCCGTTTTCTAGATGATTTTTACTTTGTGTTTGGCAACAGCCCTGTTTTCATCACCTAGAAACTCAATACTCAGAACAAAACCACTCCAGCTGGCTTGTGTGTCATTGTCTGCATACCTTGGGCAATGGATTTTGCAAAATTGTACTGATTTAATGTCTGCTTTCACTTTTCTTTAAAAAACACACACCAGATGAAAGGTTCCACTGAATGAATTTTCAGCTGGTTTGTCCTTGCAGGTGCTGGTCAGTAGAAGGCACACTTCCAAACCGTCTCTGAGGGCAACGAATGGAAAGCTTTCAGGCATGTTATGGAAACTAATGACAAAGTTTTGCCCCCATGTAATTGCTAATTGGTGAGAGCAACGCAGAGCACTAGCAAAAGGCATATATGCTCTTACAGTCCAGCTTAAGCCTCCGCAACAGCTCTCTGTGGGACCAGAGAACAGCTCCTGTTGCGTACTCAGCCCCTGCATGTTGTAATTTTTTTCCCCACAACACATTGAATTATTTACTGGTTCTTGAGATATCACTATTTTCATATTTTCTATGTCAGAATCACAAAACTGGCAAGTGATTTCTAGCAGAGAATGGCAACGTCTTCCATTCCTGGATATATTTCTTCTAGCTATTGGGACACCAATTCAAGTAGCAAAGACAACTCATGACAGCTCTACAGAAACACCTGGACCTGCCAAGGAAGAAGTGTCTCCACACACAGACCAAGGCACACAGCAGCCTGAGCCTGACAACAACCACCCACTGCCTCATATTCTGATTTAGCTGGGAGGTTTTCATGCTTGGTGAAGCACTAGAGAAGCAACGCACAGTCCCAACTGGTGGCACCCACTTTCCTCCAGGAAGGGAGACCTCCACAACCTGCTGAGCGCTTGTCCCGGTTTGAAGTAAAACCGAACCAATTTTCTGTTCTGTAACTTTACATCCCAGCTAGGCCTCCTCTAACTCTCTGAAATTAACGGCATATTGTGGAGAAAACTGCTCGTTCTCAGAGTGATAAGCCCAATGTTTGTGCTCCATGCCAAGGAACGGTATGCAGAGAGGCCCTTGCTTATACTTATTGCTATAACAACCAAGGTCAGCCAATTTCGTTATTTGCCCCCTTAGAGGGTCGGAAATGGAAAAAACGTAGAGGGGTCACATCGGTGGGGAGGAGTGGACAGGACAGGTGACCCAAACCTGACCAACTGGCATATTCCATCCCATCTGCCCCATGCTCAGTATAAAGGCTGAGGGATCAAAGGGTCAGCCCCTTCCTGCGATGGCCGACGTCCAGAGAGGACTCTGTCTGTTCATCTGCCTTTGATCCCGATCCGTGTGTTCCTGACTCCAGAGCTGGAATCCAGTTCCCATTCGTCACTGAGTCCAGTCTGGGACTTCCCCAGTGCCTGCCGGTGATGTAACTGACATCCTGGGAGCTTGATATGGTTTTGTATATATTGTATCTATTTCATTATTTTCTTCTTTATTTTTATTTTAATATTAATTCTTCATTAAAGTAGTTTAGTTCATTCTAAACTTCTGAATCTCCTTATCTCTTTCTCCTCCTCTCTCCTCTTTTAGGGGGGGGAAGGGGGGGGGAAGGGCCATCTGCCGGTCCGGTTTTGGTAAATTCAGCCAAAACCACGACAGCGCTGCAGGAGCTAAGTGAGAAGCACTGAGTGAGCCCCGGACAGGAGAGTGCTCTGCTCTGGAGCCCCATCCCACAAACCTCCCTAACCCAGAAGCCTTCATGAGGACCTCCAGGGCCTGAGCACTTCTCTCCCTGCAGAATCATTTCAAAATTGTTCAATAAAACATCTTGGCTTTTAATCCCTCCCTTCTGCCAGTAAGAAAGCACAAGTGATTACATACAACATATGACATATGTTTATGAGACATAAAACATCTGCAGGTTGCAGTTCACTCTGCATAGGGTAGGGGGACAGTGGATGGAGGTAAGTCATCTTTTTTTTAGTTTGTGTGTGTGACCACATGACTTAGGGACACATTATAAGCCCTTTGGGGCAGTACAGTATTTGAGACAATTAGTATGTATCTCTTCATGAAATGTCTGTGAAATTGCAAAGGGAAAAACCCAGCAGATTTAAATGCTCTTTGTATATCTCTTGGAAATCCAAGGCAATATCTAAATGTCACTGGATCAGGTGTGCTTCAGATACCCACAGTAGAACAGGCAAAGTGCCCCACTGCAAACTCCTTCCTCTGCACCTTAAAGCCAAAAGTCAGATTAACTTTCATATGGGATCCAACACCATCAATGTCATAATTATGCCCCAAATTCTTTGTCTGAAGCCATTTTCTCCTCTCAGAGCTTATCCTATTTTTTCCCCCCAAGCTTTCTTAGCTCCTTTATCACCTTTGAGAACAGATGATTTTAACATACTTCATTCAGAGAGACCTTCCATGCTTGCAAGGAACCTGCAAGGGGCTGTGGCACGGTGCCATCCACAGCGTGTGACGAATGGAACCTCCTGAATACCTGGAGGGATTTCAGGCTTTATTGATTTCATTTTCCTTCTGCTTTCCTCTAATTTTGCATTCCTTTATGGAGCATGCTATCCTGGCCTTCCCAGCACATCACTTCTCTCCTATGCTTTACCACCCCTACATTGACCAGCCTGAGCCGCCCTCTCTAGCAATCACCAGGCAGCAGGACCATAGCGTCAAGCTTTTCACTGTCCCAAAATTAGCATAAGAAACTGGCACATTGACTATGACTGTAGGCAAATGTGACCTTTTCAGAGGCCGATTTTATTTATTTATTCTGTTGCCATTTATTTCTCTGTTGCCAAAAAAAAAAAAAATCATAAAAAATGTCGTGGACTGTCTCCCAGACTTACTAACAATAATTATTAAAATATTTCTGACTAGCAACACTTTTTAACCAAAGAGTAATTAAGGCTGCAGTCGCAGCCTAGGACAAAGGCTGAGCACATGGCAAGACTGTCATTTCCAGTTCCAGTTCCTCTGCGCTTTCCCTTAGCTGGTAAAGTGCCAGGCGGGAGCGCTCCCACGGTTATAAATGTACCCACGTGCTGGCCCCAGTGGTAGAAATAACTTAGGGGCAAGTACAGCCCTGTTCACCGCTGGACCTATATATCATGTATTTCTATAATCTCACATGATGTTTGGGAAAACCGGCTCATGTGATGTCCTAAAGCACCCAGATGGGCACGCATGGCAATTTTGGCCTGCTCTGGCAGACTCTCTCCCTCTTTGGGACCATTTCTCTCAGCACAGCCTCCCACGGGACTCACTGTCAGCTGCACTCACCGAGCCGTCCCGGAGGGCACTCAAGACAGGCTGGAGCCTCACGTCCTTCCCCTCCCGGCTCCCTACCTCCTCTGAAGCTTTCACCCAGGCAGGACGATGGGCTCATCACCCCTCCCATATGCATGACCTCTCTATCTGCAGACCTAAATATTAATGAGTTTGGGAGAACTCCCCAGCTTTGGGGAGTTTGAATAAATCACCCACCAGAAGCCTCAATCATTCCTTCTCTCCCTGTTTTGCAGAGGAAGATGTTCCTGCATGCCTCCCTCCAGACCTCACACACTGACCACCCTTCATTTTCTCCTCCTGCCAACCCACGTAAATAAATACCTGCATCAGCCCTTCCCTGGACAGACTTTCTTGCTCCTTGCAACCCAAGCTGATGGAGAGACAAAAGCCCTGCCACGAGGTTAATGGTAGCTCACCTGAGTAGATCTTTACTTTTGGGCAGCGACAAGTAATTGAGTTTCTTTGCTGGCTCGGTGTCAGTCCCTGTTGTCAACAGAGACTGCCACTGCTAAGTCTGTAAAAATAGCGGGTAAGGATAAAAAATCAATCAACATTTTTGCAATATTGTCTCCCAGTTTAATAACCTCATTTAATTAGAAATCATAGGTAGTAACCATGGCAGGTAAATTTAATATAAGTTCTGAAACACCTGAGATTGCAGGAATTTTACCATCTCTAATATTCTTATTAATAATAATGTCTCTGAAGTTGAAGGTTTCTCCCTGGAGTCTGCCCACATACCACACAGCTCAAAATCCCAGAGGACTAGCACAAGCCTCCAGCAGGTCTTTGTGTCTGCTGCAGGGTTCCCTGTCATGCACGAGTTCCCGACCACTCGTGTAGCAAAGACACAAACCTGTGGCTACACAGGGACAGGGTGAGATGTGACTCCCTGCTCGACAGAGCTGCACAGAGCGAACCTCCCCGTGCCCAAGCTCCCTGCAGCAGCAAAACTGCATTTTTGCTGGTGTAGGTTTTCTCAGCTGGCTCTGGGATGAGGGGCAACTGTGCTGCCCAGCCATGGGGGGGTGCTGGGTCCCATTAGCCTAATTACTTGATTTTTGGTTTCAGAGCAAATTTACCTTCACCTAGACAGCTGTAAAGAACAAAAGAGCTACATTTTCTGTTTTTTCTTTAGAAACACCCAAAAAGCTCATGGTCTGAGAGGCAAGGATATTTGCACAGGTTTAACTTCAGCAGCCTAATATAACTACAGCAATCCCATGAGGAACAAAACACATTAATTTATGTCCAATAAATGCAGTCAAGGGGAGAGCAACAAGTGATAAATATCCCTGGACTGTCGGAGCTGCAAGGTGTCTCCTGAGCAGGGGGCCAGCAGTGCCATGTGCACCCATGAAAGGGTCAAGATGCCCCTGGAACCTGTTCTCTTACCGCAAGATTTTTGTTCTCCTGCCTGGCTTCTGGCTCCTCTGGCTGATGGGAAAAGAAGATGCTCAGCTCTGCACAGGGCTTTGTGGCTGAGCGGAGAGGACAGCATGGCCAGACAGCTGAGAGCATCTTTTTCACCTCACTGCTCTCCTGCAGCCAAGACAGCCAAGGGGACCACAACCACAGCTGATGTTTGGCCACCCTTTGCTGGCAAGTCAAGAGCGGGGCTTCTCATCCTGGCCCCAGCACAGTACACGCATCCATGCAAACAGCGCAGGGTCCCCAGAAGACGAGCTGGACCCAAGGAGCTGTAGAAAGGGCAAGCTTGGATTAAAACTCACCTCTGAGAAACCGCACAGCTCCTCCTCACCGAGACTTGTGGATTTTCAGTTTCAGCACTGTGGGCTCTCTCTAACATTCATTGGGAAACTCGGTCAAAGCCACCACGCTTCACCTCAGTGTTGCTGGGAAGCTGTGGAGATGCCCAGTGCCCAGCCCAAAATCAGGCATGCAATTGCAAATAAATGAAGTAAATAGTTGCTCTCCTCAGCTCAGACACCCTGGGGAGCAACAGGCTGGTAATAAAAAGGCTTTTGTCCCATGACAGGCTGAGGGTACCCAGCTTCAGCCTTCACCACGGACCCTTCCTGCCCTGGTAGAGCAAAGGGTTTTGAGCTGAGTGGCTGCAGCAGGACTTGTACCCACCACTATCTTTTGCCCAGATGGAAGGGGCAAAAAATAGAGATGCAGGGGAATAGCAAAGCTGGTTACTCCCCAGAGCACACCCTGTCCATGTCTGCAGCCTTGGCAGCAAGGCAGGGCCAGTTCAGCAGTCCCTGGGGGCTCCAGGCAGCCGGCAGCAAAGCCCCCAGCGTTGCAGAGGGGACATCCTGGTTTTTGGGAAGGGAGATGTAATACGCTGCATGCATGGGTAGAACTCAGCCATGCTGCTCACTGACCTACACAAATGCGGCCTCTTGGGCAAGAGGGAGGAGAGCCAAACCAAATGAAACCAGAAAGGTCAGTGCCACCCCTCCTGGGCACACAGCAGGGCCATCAGGTGGGAAACGGGGAATGCCTTACCCAGCTGCACCAGGAGCTTATGAGATACAGAAAAACCTGTTTTCTCCCAGCTCTCACATCCCACCCAGCGGAGCTGCCCCGGCTCCCACATGGGACACTGATTCAGCAAGGGCTCAACCCTGCAACACTTTTCTCACTCATGGCCACTGAAGCCTAAGGGACTGAGCCACCTCTGAGTGCGTGCCAGCTCAGATGTGACACAACACCCTACATGAGCAGCACCCTCCCTTCCTGCATTTTAAGGAAAACTGATTGAGTATCAGCACCAGAGAGGAGTTTTAGATTGCTAGGCATCCTTTTGAATGACTAAACGGCAGTGAGTAATATGTATTTACATACATTATGGTCTATTCCCCCATTGGAAGGCGATTTGTGTAGATAACTTCCATTAATGTTAAAAGGAGTCATTCACATAAATCCTCAGCACATTAATGGCCGACTAGCCTCCTCTCTGTAGTATTTCGTGTTGCTGCATTTAGTGAGCACAATATAAATGTGGCCGATTTAATATGCAAATAAATTCAAGTATTTACTGAGCCATAAGAGACAGTTACTAGGCACATCTCTCATTCATCGTTTATAGGGAAATAGATGGAGGCTGCCAGATGAAATCGGGGGATAAATGCTATAAACATTTTTTTAAGGCAACAGGGGAAAAGGTACTGAGTCTCCACATATACATAAATAATGACCAAAACCAGTTTCTTGAAGACATCTTCTCTCCTGTTTATTTTTACTCTGCATGTGTGTGATTACTACACATCTGCACTGAAGCTCTATTTGTCACACTGCTGTTCTCTGCTGGTGCACTGAAGTTCCTCCTGTCCCCCCAGGACAGAGCAGGACCCTGCACCATCCCCGCTCGCTTGCCCACCGCCTCCTCCTCAGCAGCTGCCCAGCTGCAGGACAGGAGCGTGCTCACCTTGAAGAGATGGGCCACTCACTGCAACTCTTCCTTTTCCTGGCACCAAAACGTGAGCTCTTCTGTTAAAGGCACCTGGCACAGGAAAGGGGAGGGAGACCTTTTGTGCCATTTCTTCTCTTGGATGCTCTCTTGAGAAGCTGCACTGGGCGTTTACAAAACAAGAGCCCTCTCCAGGTCTGCCCTTTTCTGTGGCAGAGGAAAGACATCTTCTATGGTAAACAGATCTTTAAAACGCATCCGATATGGTATTACTGAAGTCTTCCTTCAGTTCCCTGTGTAAGATTTTTAAGATGCCATGCCAAATGGATGTGCCCTCTACAAGACATTTCTTCCCAGTAACACTGACTCACTTGTTTATTCTTTCAGATGGAAAACAAGGCAAAATTCTCTGTCTCTATTGCACAGTTCAATAGGATGGTTCCTATGCACATACACGCTCATGAAAATATGCAGATGCATATATTAAGAGACCTTATCTACCATTAGCCTCCACAGCACTCTTCTGGGCTGCATCCCCATTGAATGCTGTGTGGCTTTTCCATAGGAGTCACCAACAAAACCCTGAGACCTTTCCAGCATCCCCATGTTGGGTCTGGGCTGGTGCGTTTGTCCAAGTTTGAGGGCACAGCAGTGAGGATGTGCAGGCATCACCCTGCAGAGCCGGGTGCGAGCCGAGATGGAGTGGCCAGCACCACCACCCTGCTTGCAGAACAGCCTGGGATGGCCAGGTGCAGCAGCAGCTCAGCCCCAAACAAAAATGACAGCAGAGACAAAAAATACCAAGCAATCTCTGTCCTTGATGGGGAATCCCCTCTTCTAATGTTTCCCTTTAAGGTTGTTCTCAGCTAAGACCCCTTTCCCCTGTTCAGTGACTACCTCTCCTTTCAAAAATCTCTTCTGCCCAAGTGCTGTCCCTGGCCAGGTTTAAAGGCCCCTCCTGAATCTTTGCTCTCTCTCCTGAGGCACATTTCTGTCTCCACAATGCCTGCAGGTGCAGATGGCTGCAAACCTCTGATGTATACTTAGGAAATCAGGTCATTTTACACACCAATTCTATAAAAGGGAGCCCCAACTCCAAACCTGCTTGTTCCCGTCCTGGTGTTGTTGTGCACCTCTGCTGCCCCCCTGGAAGAGCCTCCATCACCCCTTGCAGGGTGCAGTGCTGCCTCAAGGCTCAGGTGTCCCCACTCTGTCCCAAATCCAGGCCACGCTGTGGGGCCAGGGAGCAGCAGGAGGCACTCAGGGAGCTGGAGGGCATCTGAGGGATGGATTTTGTGGCAAGGGGACACCCTATAAATGGGACCAGTGGTGGTCCCTCACTCCCCCTTTCCTCTTGATAGACTTGCAGTGTTTGAGTGACACGTTCCCTCTGACCCTAAGTTTATAGAGTGTCTGAACATTTGCTGGAGCCCCTTGGGATGACAACAGCCATAATTCCCAATAAATCCGCCTGTGTCACAAGAGAAGGTCTTGAGTTAAAAACTTACCTGTCTGTGGTGTCCTCCCTGGCAGGTGGGCAGGAAGAAATCATTGGGAGCCAATGCTCCTTAGGGGCTTTCAGGTCACCAAGGGCTTCTCCTGCATTACGGAGATTTGGCAGCCTCCTCCTGCTAGCGGGAGGGGGCTAACGCACAAGGCCACCAAGAGCCCCTCGCACAGGCTCAGTGACATCTCAGGGCAGCATCTTCCTCCAGGGACCTGTTTCAGAAGGACTTCCCTTGTAGGAAATGCTCATTGCAGCCCGCAGGTAGCACTGTCAGCTGAGGGGGAACTGGCTCTCAGGAGTTCGCCCTGCAAGGCTTGGGGTGTGGGGAAAGCACGTCCTCACCTGCCATTAAATCTTAATCAGTTTGGAAAGCAAAAGCGCTCACAATTAGCTTCTGCATTGAAACCTCAGGCGCGTGACACCTGCAGGAAGATGGGGTGAAGAAGAAAACATCTCATACCTTCCCTGCACCTCCCACCGAGTAAAACACACCACATTTTGTGGTACCTCCTTCACACTGTTGACACACAGGAGGAGGTATGGCGAGAGGGAGGCAAGCATCAGGAAAAGGTATTTACACAACAGACAAGTAGGGCAGCTCTCGGAGGCCAGTCCCTCAGCAAAAGGCGCGTGGACACGTGCTGCTCGCATCCAAAGAGCACGTCAAAGACCAATATAGCCGATTTTTTACAAATTACTTGTGCTGCTTGAGATCAGGGAGGATGTTGTGAGGAATCACCTTGGGCTTTCCCCCGCCCCGTGCCAAGTTGCAGCCCCCTGCCCCCCTGCCACCAGCCGCAGCAGAGCTGCATGGGCACCCAGGGTCCGTGTGCCCCACGATGCAGGCAGGAGCAGACTCTCTGCGAGGAGTACGGCAACCAGAGCACCCAGAGCAAATTAGGGCACAACCCCAAGGGCTCAATTTCAGGCACACCTGCTGTAAATCAAGAAAACACTGGGGAATATTCCTGGGAGCCCCACGTATATAAATATTCTAAGCAACAAGAGCAACAGCTGGCCCCTGTGAAAGCTTTTGTCCGTCTGGCATTTCGAATGCCGAGCACGCCAGTGTCCACACATGGACCAGGTAAGAGGAGCAGGAACCACAGGCATATTCCTGGCCCTGCTGTCGACCAGGGATGGAAAGGAAACCACATCCTTTGAATCCCACACCCAAACTGAACAGAGCAACAAAGTCAAAGAGGCAGAGAGCAAAAGGCTGGCGTTTATAGCACTATTTCTCCTGTATGATGAGAATCACCTTTAAAGATGGGGTCAGGATAAACGGCAGGGCAACAGCAAACTGTTCGGTTCAAGAGAAATTATTCATCCTTCGGCAGAACATAATTACACATCCAGACTCTCTCTGGGCAATTCTGTATTCGGGCCAAATTTACACAAGTTCCTAAAGGGAGCAGTCAACCTTAATGAATGACTTAGAGTTTCATCATCTTTATAAGGCTTTATTAAAAAAAAAAAAAAAAAAAGAATATCAGAAGTTTAGATCTTTAATTAGTAAATGTTAACCCCACCTTCACTACACATCACCGTTTCTTTTGTCAATTCCTTCATTCTCATCAATAGGAACACTTGGGGCAAAGATGCTACCTTATATTATAAATTATTTTCAATTTTATTAGTCAATAGCAAATTTAGCCAGTACATTTAATGCACCCATATATCCTGATTCTCTTTGGCAGAGCTGTGTGTAATCCCCTGATGCACAAATTTGAATGAGTTTTTTTTTAATATACAGCAAAATAAAGAGAAAATTTTGCTTCCTTTGCACAGGAAACCAATTCCTCATGAGGCAACTTGTTATGACAGAATTAATATACATAATTCATTTTCCCCTTTAAGGTGAGCCTGGAATATTTTTCTTCGCATAAGTAAACCAATTATTGTTCGTTCTCACTGAGGGGAGCCCAGTGGTGACCATCACCTGTTAAATACTGTAGCTGCTCTTAATGGTCAGCTGGAGAACTCAGCTGGGAGTGTTTTATGTAAATAAAGCTGACTCCTCCTTTGCACCATTTTAAAGCTGTAGGGAGAGAAGTAGGGCAGGATTTTAGGGAACTGGGGTATTTTTTTCTCATCGTTATGTTTTCCTTTTAAAAAACACCACGATGCCATTGAGTATACTTTATGAAAGTGAACTAAAATCCCCTGAAGATAATAGGGCTTTGCTGACTTCAGGGATAACCAAATATAAACAGTTTGCTTCATTCAATTTTTAACAGAAATCGTTCCTGTCTCAGTCTTGCCAACAATTTTCCTGAAGGTCTTCCTTACCCAAACTACTTTTATGCCTTGCATTTAATTGCCAGGCTTACTTGGGTTCCCCGCCATTTGCAGGAGGACTGTGTGCCTTGGTCTCCAGTTTGAAGCACCCAAGATGTTTTCAAACTAGTGCTAGGAATATTGGCTAGCCTTAGTGACATAAGTTCAGTCTGCAGCAGGAAAGGAGCCCCTGGGTACTTCTGGTCAGAGCCCAGCAAGAAGTGGTGGTGCTGGAGAATCAGTTAAACCATCCCCTTTCCTACTGCAGGGTTTCGGTCAGTTCCCACCAGAGTTGGGCACTGGGGGAGCCTGTGAGGGTGCCGACTGGTCCCAGTGTGGCCAGGAATGAGGAGGTTGAATGTGTCCCCACCGAGGGCAGCCCACATCCCAGCAGCGAGGTCCTCCCTCACCTGCCTTGTCCCAGCGGGGCTGGGTGAGGGAGTGGGCAGGAGCCCAGCTGGCAGGGCTTGCCTGTCTCCTGTTCCCAGGCTGCGAACGGCCAACCCTCCCACATCCCACTTCCTCGCTTCACCCTACAACCTGTGCACTGCCTTGCTTTTTTTGCTTTTTTTTTATGTGACCTTAATTTCAAAGGAGGGAAGGTGCTGGGGAGACATCTGTGTAAGGTCACATCTCAGCCTCCTGGAGCTCAGGGTGTCACCCACTCGCCATGATGGGGTGCTCTACAGTGTTTCTCTTTTAAACTTTGTTTTTTTAATATGTATCAAAAAAAACAAATTTTTGTGTCAGGCACAGGAGCTAACGGAATGGCTGAGGGAAAAGCATCCTACTGCAATTTCTTCTTTCTAGGTACTGTAGCCACTACCAAGCACCTGTACAGTCATGTGTCCCCAGCAGGTGAGAAACCTCAGGGCAAGGCACTGATTGCCCAGGAAAGAAAATTGCCTCTTTCTGCCCACTCTTTTTCACAAAACATAGGAAAGTACTCATTAAACATAGCCGATAAACAAAATAACAGAAATATCAGAGTTACTGTGCTACATCAACAAAGCATTTATGGAGGTATACCCTCTGCAGAGTTTCTGATCTAATTCAGTACATGTGCTTTTTCTGTTGGCAGATTTTTTTTCATGTCCCTCTTCCACACTCCACCATTAACAAGCTCATGCCCCTGCCAGCCTTTCTAACCTGAAGAACACGTGCACTGGCTAAATAACTTTTATGATCAGACAGAGGAGCTCTGCCTTATCAGGAAAATCAGTGTGATACCTGAATTGAAATACAAAGTCACCGGCAGCTGGAGGGAGATGCCTCCAGCTCCCAGCTGGAGATGGGAGAAACCTCATCTAAATAAAACCACAAAACCTGAACTTGCAAATCTCCAGACCATATCCTCAGCTGGTGTCAGATGAGGCTGGAGCCAAGGAAGTTATGCTGATTTACACCACTGGCTGACTGAGCCCGGTGTGTTGAGCCGGACTGAGGACTGGCAGCACAGTGTGGTGCAGGATGCTGTAAGTACTCTTGTAGCACAAAGACACTTCTTAGACTCCAGCCCCGCTCCCACAGACAACAACATCCCCCCCACTTTCCAAGTATTTCCTACTCAACCCCCCTTTACGTGCTTTACGCTGCCTTACTCAATTTGAAAAGCCTTTGGTCTACCCTTGTGCAAAGTGTCCTCAGAAGCCCCTTGAAATAAACCCAGGATTAAACAGCAATCCCCCTCCAAGCAGAGAATCGGAACAACTTTCCTCCTGCAGCTCACCACACTAACTTTATACTCCCGCCACCAGCCTCGCATGCACCAAAACCAAAAACCAACTTCTTTCCGCCAGACGGCTGCCGCTAGATGAACCCGAGGCAAAGAAACCAGCGCTCACAGCCCTTCACCGGGGATGGAGAGGGACACGGCGCCCGGCTCTCACAGGCTGTTACTCACTGAACCACGCCGGGCTTCACCCTCTGTCAGTGAGCGGTGGGCTGGGGCTGGGGGGGCGGCAGAGGCTTGGGGGGGGCGGTCAGGGAGAGACCGGCAGGGCTACCCGGGGGCACACACGCATTTCATCCCCCGTGCCCTGTCCTCTCTCAAAGTTACCTTTAAAACACCTGAAAAGACAAACAGGTACAACTCTGCTAAAGTGGGCTCCTCGGTGACTCTCACAAGCTCGATGCCTTTTAGCCTCAAAGGGAAAACCCAGCATATAGACAGTATCATTCCTTTCCATTTTCAGTTAAAGATAAAAATTCAACTTACCATCTGGTTTGAAGATATGAGGAGATCATAATTAAACTCATTGCTCTATGAACTATACTAAACCCCAAAAATCTGTGATATTAATAGTGCCTGCTATGTATATTGCAAAATAAGTTGCTTTTAAAATGGAAGAGGCATTTACCTGACAGCAAAAAAAAAAAAAAAAAACAACACCAAAACCTGCTCGGATTCAGGTTTGGAAAAGCCCGAAGCAGCTCTGCATGCAGAGTGCTCTCTAGTCAGAAGTCTTCACCAACTAGTGCACACAGTCACACACACACACACTCCCACCGCCGCGCAGCACAAGCCGGTGGCACACACAGGTCTGCTGCCCCTCTCCTCACAAAACCTGCTCCCAGGGCCACGTAGGGGTGTGCTTTGGTGGAGAGAGTCTCCCACTGAGGAGCTGCAAAGTTACCATACACAGACAAGCAGAACCAGAACTGCTCCAACAAGGCTCAACGACAAACATCAGGCAGAGAAGAAGAAGCATGCTTTCCCCTTACCTATTGCTTAGGTTAAAACACTGAGTCTTTAGAGAGCCTGGGCATTGGGACCCAAAGGGCAGAGGACTTTCAGCACAGTCACATAGACCCCGGCAAAAGCCATCTTCTCCCTGTCTCTTAGCACAGTGCAAGTCTCCAGCAGCTCAGCTCTCCAGCTGCAAACATCTCATTAGACTAATGCATTCAGCACAGGCAGAAAACTCGATTTACCATAGCTACAGCAATGAATTTCCATTACGATGACAGCTTCAACCACATCATGTCCGGAAAAGCAGCCAACCACTGCCTTTTAAAGAACACACACATTTTACACGCAGAAAACGAGGCCTGCGCGTCGGGTTTCCTTTCTCTTCGCAGCTACACCGAGAAAAAACCCAAACTGCCGTTTCTTTTTATTTCAGAAATTCCACAAGCGGAAAGGTAAAGGCATTTGGACTCTTGCCCCCCCCCCTTCCCGCATCCCTCCCAGTAGCAGTATCTTTCGCAGTACCATGCATCGGGCTGCGATGAGCAGAAGGGGTGTTTGCAACATTTCTGGTTTCACTACGCCTCCTCTGTTGCCATGGAAACCGGACTGTAGCATCAGCCCTTTGTCCCGCTCCTGCAGCAGCCTGGCCTGATGCTGAGCTTACGTGATGCCAATGATGGGAAGGACCAGTCACTTCATTTTGGATAATTTACGTGGAAATCAGGGGGAATAGCGCTTGGGATCTTTTTGCCAGTGACACGAGGTGTGCATGTACAGAATTGCTCACACACACACACATTTGTACATAAACACACAGAGTCAGCTGTGCGGATAATTTTACAGATATGGCCAGGCAATTATTATAAATTGATATGTAGAAATACCTGTTATCACAAACGTACCACAGCATTGGGCAGGACGCAGGAGCAGCTTTTCATTGCATTTCCAGTCACTCATCACAGAAGGCACCGTGTCTTCCCTTATTTAGCACAGCACTAGCAGTTCCTACCACCAAAAAAAATATAAAAATCTGTAATACATATAATAAATAATGATCATCATAATCCTGTCATGCTCCATTGACTCTGGTAGATCAAATTATCCCAGCAAAGCAGTTTGTCGCAGTTGTCTGCGAGTGTTGCACAGCTCCCCGCTGCCCACTTCACACACTCACATATATTGTTACTCAGTATTTTTATCACGAGACAAAACGTGCTCCTCACCTCTCTTTGCTTCCACTCCTGCAAACGCCTCATCAGACGGGCTTGCAGCCATGGTCACTGGTTCTGCTGGTTTTGTGGTCCCCCGCACACTGGTTTCATGCTAGCCTGGCATTGTGGGTTTTAAGGGAGTTACTTTGGACTTATCACGACAGAAAATGAGATAAGCATTAAGCCTGTTATATTTACTGAGGAAGAAGAGGAAAAGCAAGGAACCCCAGATCCTGGACCATCCATAACAACAAGAGCGGGGGCTTTACTGGTGCCCTTCCCCAGCAGCGGGGAGGAGAGCAAGCACCTCCCTACCAGTGACTTCGAGCAAGGTGAGATGCTTGAGGTCACACCACCGGTCCCTTGCAAACAGAATACGGATGGGAGGATGGCCGAGATGTTTATTTTCTTTTTAAAATCACGGCTAGAGAAAACCTTTGTACATTTAAAAAAAAACTAAATTAAAGTTTGGTAGATCCAGGAGAAACAAGTCAGCATGTTTTCTTTTCCTTTTTTTTTTTTTTTCTTGCATTGCCATAAATTGGACAGACATTGTAGGTGTGAATAAAATGTATTGTCATCACAGAATGTATGAAACCTGTGATACTGGCAAACAGACCAAGTAAGGAAGTACCCAAGCACTCCTCAGCACAGCCTTCATCCTGGCAAAGGCCTGTAATCCCTCTTTCCCCCTCTTTTTTTTTTTTCTTTTTTTTTTTTAAATCAAGGTCAGTGGTCCAGTACTCATGGATTCCCACACCAGAATAAAACAGAGGGAACTGGAGCACCATACAAATTACTGCTTATGTTCCCTAATAGGAAAACCAGGGAAAAGTGTTAGCGATTAAGAAAAATCATGACACAATCTTTTAAAAAGCCTGTCTTCTCTTTTAAGCTGTTTAAAATTTTGGGCACGAGTCTTAGCCGTCCCTGTCATCTCACATTGCCTAGGCAGAAGCGTTGCTGCTGTGGCTTGTCACACCCAGCGCTGTTGGTTGTGTCACACCACCTCACCGATGCCACCTCGCACGGGCGGGTTGGCACAACAGCACCGCGTGCAGGCATCAGCTGCGGCCTCACGCAAAAAATATGATAGTAATACAATTACATATTGTAACAGACGAATACAATAAACAGCAAAGTGTTGGGGAGGGGATCAGGAATTTTTCTTTTTTGTCGCTGAATGCCCTGCGTAATTTTGGAGGCCTCAAACCAGCCAAATCCCCATTGCTTCAGGGACCAAGTTTTGCTTGGTTAAGGATTGCAGAGTTCTTTGGACTATGCACTTTGCAGGGCTCATTTGCCAGCCTTGAATTTAAAATTTAATTTAAAGAGTCTTGAATTTTTGTTTAAAACATACGGCTGGTCTGGAGGGCAGATTAAGTTACAGCTCAAAGCAAGGGAGGACAAGGTAGTGGGGGAATAGTTCGAAGCATTTACGTCGCCTACAAAGCCAAATGCAGGGCTTATTTCCCCATCTTGGGGTCCACAAGAGAGGGGCGAGGGGCAAAGGGAGATGAGCCAGAGGTGGGGCTGAGGGGAAGGTTTTGCCCAGGGTAGTTTGGGGGAACGGTCTGTTTGCATGCTGGTGGCACACGAGCACAGAGGAACATCTGAGCATCCACAGTCTCACATTGATGGGCTTCAACTCACAGCTGGCTCTTCCAGCCCCAGGCTTGCCCACACCACTCTCCCATGTACAATGATGTGCCTGACTGCGGGGCAGGGCAGGGGAGATGGAGGAGGTACAGGAGCTTTAAATCTCTGCCCAGGTAAATCTGCCGTCCAAACAATAGAAACACGGTGGACTGATGTAACCACTTGCTTCATTTCCAAATAGAAATTAAACAGGTGAAAAGTGGCGGGGGGAGAGGAGGAAAGGGGGGGAAAGAAGAAAAGATCTTGTTTACCTGAGGATCTGGGTGTCAGCTAACCTCAAAAATGCTAAAACAGTTTCCTCTGTAGGCATAGGGTTTGCAAATGAAGATGATGCTGCAGATAAATATTAAGGATCTCTGCACAGAGAGGCAGGTGATAGCAGAGCAAGGAGCATGACTGAAGTCTCCTGCATCCTGTCGCTGCTTCCCTGACTATTTGCACCACAGGCCACCACCAATTTTTTTAAAAAATGTAAATCTTTTTCATTGTAATCTCCTTCCCCTGCCATGCTCTTTTCATCAGTGTCCTGATATTTATCTTTTACCTATTTTGTGCTGCTTATCTTTCAGCCCTTCCCTCCACTGCTTGTTGTCGCAGCCTCCTCTGAGCAGGAGCAGGACCCAGACGTGGGACTGAGGCTTTTGAGGCAGGTGGTGGCACAGCAAGGGGCATGGGTCAGGGCTTTAATGACTAGCTGGGAGGCAGCCCAACACCCAGGGACTGGACATGAGCTTTCCAGTGCTGGATTAGCCCCTAGCTCACCTGGTCTCCTGGGTGTAAGGGCTTTGTTTGCTTGCCTCCAGACAAGCTGGGTATTCTTCTGTGGCACATACATAGATTTTACCCTTGGCCACCTGAAGTCACATCTGAAATACCAGGAGCCACACCAAAGCCCTGCCCTTCTGGCTGTTGTGGGCGCCTCTTTTGCTAGCGACATTGGGTGGGGTCACAGGTGTCCATCACCATCCGCATGGCAATGGGGAACAGGTATGGGAACAGCCCTGATCCCCAGGGTCATCTCTGTCACACCCTGTAGATGCCCTGAAACACCCTCAAAGAGAGTCTGACCCACCAGCTCTTGTTGAACTGCCCAGGCCGTTTTGGACTGAGGACAAACCTGGCCATGAGAGGGCGAGTGTCCTGGGAGATGCAGGATGCACCCACGCAGGAATGTGCCGGATCCCAACCTTGTGCCATCATCCCTCCCCAGCAGCTCTCTCCCCAGCACACCCATCCCTGCAGCCCGGCACCGGGCGGGATGGCACACAGCGCTCCGCTGCTCTTCATCCACCACCAACGTTAATAAACTCCCACAGATCGTCAATTTATTTCAAGCATTACCCTATAATTTAAATAATTTGATTCTTTAAACAATTACATTCAATTACCTTCAGATTTCCATGAAATCAGAAAGCAGTCAGGGTAAGTGAGAAAGGAAATTAAATATCCTGAAACAGCCTAAGTGTGTGCAACCCTACCTGCTATTTGGGCAGAAGACGAGCGAGGCAGGAGCTCATCTGGAGCTCTTCTTTCTGCCACCAGCAAACGCCTGGCTGCGGGGGTGACCTTCACCTCCTCAGTCACAGCTGCACAAAAGACAGCAGTGGGTCTTTCGGGGCATGTGCCTGCCCAGGTTATGCCCTATATGTGATTTTTCTCTGCATCTTTATTAGGCTTTTCAGTTTAACAAGATTTTTACCTATAAATCTTTCCAGGTGCTGAATCAATCTCGTGACACCCACCCCAACCCTGTTCAATCCCCCCGTGCCTGCATAGACACAGTTGGTTGAGGTATGATGGGGTCTGGTTTAAGGGGTTGAATTTAAACAATTACCTTAATTACAAGAGCAGTATCATCTTTCAAGCAAGCAGGTCTCCAGGGAGGACGGCTGCTGAGAAGTCATTTAGATGTGCGAGCCTTTGACAACAGCCGTGAGAGGGGTTGTGGCTCCAGCCACCACCAGTGGTCCCCGCTCACACTCCAGCTCCTTCCCCCTCGCCCAGCGGAGGAGGCGAGGTGGGACAGCAGCGCTTGGGCAAGCAAGACGTGCCTAGGCTACCTGGTCCTCACATCACCTGCCACTTGCCCCCTGCCCAGCCCGTCCCTGGAGGTCGTCTTTCATTCAAGCACTTGCTAAATTTGAATAAAGCGGCGGAGACTTCCTGAGGTACCCCGGCAATTTGCTCAGGAGGCTGAGCTGAAAATTAAGCCTGTGCCTAAGCGTGCTGCAGAAAAAGCAAAGGGAAACTCCCAAATAAAATCCTGGCAGCATCTTGGATGGGCAAGGGGTGGGAGGGCAGGTTTCCCACCCCATTCAGATCCCCCACCCAGTCCAGCCGCATCCATCGTCTGCCCCACAGCCCCCTTTGCCCCTGGGACGGGCTCCAGAGTGGCTCTGCCTCCTCCGTCCTCTGGTGCAGCAGCCCCTGCAAGGTCACCCCAATTCACTTCTCCCACCCCAATTCACTGCTCACTTGAGGACATGATTATTTCCCAAATCACTAAACATCAGGAGCTGCTTTGTAATTTGCTTGGTTCTTTATTACATTTATTGATTTTAAAATATTTTAATGGCTCGTTTATTGCTGTGTTAAAGAGCTTGGAAAGGCAATAAAGTCACGCAGCATCCTTAGTGATAAAAGGAATAATCCTTTGAGCTGCAGAATTCGTGCCTTCTCCCTTCCCCTCCGAGCTTCTTTTAAGCAAAAAACCAAGAGCGACAGTACCCAAAAGGCAAAATCTTCACATCCAAAGCGGGACGGTAGAATAAGGTGTAATAAACTGTCTTCAAAGCTCCGGAGCACCAAAGCAACCCGCTGCAGCTGAGAAACAAAGAAACCTTATTCATTCCCCTTGGTTAAGGTGCTTGACATACAAGGTCATTTTTTACACGTTTGTTTACTCAGCTGAGGTGACTGGCCATGGACTATCTCTCTCTGTCCAGCATCAGCCGTGAGGCTAAACCAGAGATGCGCCTCCAGGTCCAGCACAAGGAGGTTGCGTCCATGCCAGCTGAGGTGTACCACACTAACTGACCTATCTGCAAATGTTTCCTCATGAGACTCCCTTGAGACCCAGCAATCTGCTGGGGTCCTGTCCCCTGGTGAACGCGGTGCCTGCTGCAGATGCGTGGTGCTGCCCCGGTGCATCAGTTCCTGTGGTAGAGATAACTGGGTCTGGGCAGTAATTAAAAAAAAAAAAAAAAATCCTCCCAATGAGGAGTTTTGTTCCTTGGATTATTCTGCTGGTTTTACAGTCATTTCCAGCCTAGGGCATCCCCCAGCACTTAACCCATTAAACACCTACAGCCTGGCAGCAGCCGGCAGCTCCCTCTCCGCAGCAGCAGGCAGCAAACCCTGTTCCTGCACGAGGTACCACCAGATTTCGTTAATCAGCCCCCATTCAAGCACAGAGGCAGCACAGATGCCCTTGCTCTGCTTCCCAGCCTGTCTGTCCCTGCCTTACAGAGGCAAAGCCTGAGCTGCTGGGCTTGCTGCATGGATGCGATTAAAAGAGAAGCAATGGTGAGCTGTTGTTCAGCGGAGGGGGGTATCAAACAGGACTCTTCTCCTTCCCCTTTATCTACCATGGTGCATGCCATGCCCTTGTGCGGGCTTTTCCCACCCTCTTCGGTTTCCCCCTCTCCTCCCTCAGGCTTGGAAAACTGCTCTGGTATTGGGAAAGCAGATGTTATTCCCACCCCAAAAAGTAGGGCACTCCTGAGAGGACGTTAGCACAGAAATCCTGGAGGAAACAGTGCTGAAGATGCTAGGCAGGGTGGTGCTAGGCACGTGCCACACACCTGAGGAGGTGAAAGCCGGGAAAACCATTCCCAACCAGGGGTTCAGGCCCAAACATTTGGTCTCTGAACATTAATGACTGCAGCAGGGAGGAAGCTTCCACCGCAGGTCCTCCCCAGCAGCCGCTGCATGGCCAAGCCACAGAGAAAACCTCTCTTCCCCAGACTGAACGCTTGCTCACACACCAGAAAGAGAGAGGAGACAAGGTGCGATGGTGCCATCTCCTGACTCTTGCCACATACAGAGTGTGCTGCATCTCACTAGCTGGGACGCACTCAGCTGCCACCCTCAAGTAAAACACATCAGAGAGAAAGCCATTAAGAGCAATTTCTTACAATAAAATCGTATACAAAAGTCCAAGTCCAGTAGATTTGATTTTTTTCCATAGCCAAAAGAGCAGTAAAGATATATGTCTCTATATAAGCTATGTTTTCACACCGCTTTCCCTTAATTCAATAGAAAAAATAAAATCAGTTGCTATCCAAATTCACTGTAAATATCTCTTTTTTCCTCTTGGCAAGTGCTATTTTTAGTCAATACGCATGCATAGTCATACTATAGCATTGCTATTTTTTAAATTACATATGCCAGCGTAGTTTATAGATTTTAATTAACTGGGGAGTTGGATAGCCATCAGCAGTCAGGAGCTGTATGTTGTTTGCATACAAACTCAGTCGAGAAACTTCCCCACGCAGCGTCTGCTTGTTTGACCGAGGAGGAGCAGACCCTCTCCAGCAGCCAAACAGTTTAGAGCCTGCTGGATGGTAGCTGCGATCCAAGTGCTCAAATGCCACGGCTCTTCACTTGGAGACAGGGGGCCTGGGTGGAAGAGGGTACTTCAACGATGAGTGTGGATTTAGGAACATAAATGCAGCGTTCTGCTTCCCAAAAAAAACCTGAAGGATGGGCACATGGGCCAGGCATCCCTCCTCTGTCAGTGTACCAAAATGCCACGTCCAGCACTGGTCGCAGAGACCAGTTTCTGCCCGGGGCACGCTATGCATAACCCCGAGCTGGAACAAATACACAGACATGAACACATTGGAGGTCAGTGGTGGCTGCGAGAGGCACGGGGAGCCCCAGGACCTTGCCGACGGGTGCGATACCCGTGAGCAGAGCTGGGGAGCAGGGCTGTCCTGCCACCGGAGTGAAACGCAGCTGTGCAGCCACCTGGGCGGCTGTGGCACCTACGCACTCACGTGCCTCCCTCCAAAAACTGCCACCAGCTACATCTTTTGGCCACACATCACTTTTCTTGAAAACAAAAAAATACTAGCAGAGATCAGAAATATATCAAAGTTTCATCATTCATTTAGCTTCTGAGGATGATCTGTATCTAGGTTTTATTTTACTGGTAGTGAGGAAAGTACTTTAGTATCATTTAGCCCCAAACTACCCCAAAGTCGCGTGAAATCCAGAGTCCCAGGACAGGCTCTGTTGTCCTTCATCCACATGTAACTCTGCAATGACCTGTCAGATCCTGTCACAGGCAAGCAATTAGTTGACCTAGCAAAGGAGGTTTAAACTTTGCAAGTGGCCTCTGCTCTGTGCCAGAGACGGGACAAGTTTTCTTTCCAGCTGTGGAATAGCTGCCAACAGAAAAAAAAGGAAAAAAAAAAACAAACCAAACAAACAAAAAACAGAACTAAAACATACTTCCCAGTCATCTGAGCTAGCTGATCAATTGCTCACATGCTAAACTTTAAAAATCATATTGTGGTTATAATAAAACTAATTTTAGCGGTGACATCTTTTAAATGAAAGGATTGATTTTTTTAGGGTATTCCTTATATTTTGCCTCCTCTGTATTTTGACACTTCCATCATTTTTGAGGCTGCCATGATGTGCATACCAAAAAGCCTTGCCTGTGTCTAACAAGCTGAATTATCTTATTATTGCCTAGCCTACAACCTCGCATCTACAGAGACCTGGATTACAAAGGCTGGTGTCAGCCTCCGTGTTGGTGCCGTTGTAATATTTAACACTGAGCACTTACATGAAGATTCAAAGCAAAGTGGTGATTAATTGCTGTCATTCCTGCGATTCTCCCCGGCTCACATTTGACCGAGGGGGCCATGCTTCCCTTTTAAGAGATGCCGGGGTTTGAACAATATCATTCTATTTTTTGTTTTAATTGGCTTTTAGCAGCGAGGGGGGAGGACGTGGCGCTGGGCAGGGCTGGCTGGGTGGCTCGGGCTGACCTGCGGCTGCTGCCTGGCACTGACACCCTGGTGACATCTCACAGGCACCGCTCCAGGCATCTCCATCCAAGAGCATTTTGGAGGAAAAGGTTAGAGACACACCAGGCGGGGCTGGCTTTCATGCCGACTATTTCTCTTTTTAGCCCTCTGCTCCTGTTGAGCGCGTAATGGAGGCGGTCTCTGCTGCCTCACCACCCAACCCACTCTCGCTTTCAGTGCTTGGCTTGTCTCACTGTTTCCAAAGTGCTTGATGCAGCACTCTGCCTGTTGGTGTGTGCCCGGCAGAGCCAGCTCTGGTGTCACCCCAGGCGGGACCACGTCATCTCGTGAGGAGCAGCAGCACCCAGCCATCCCCCACCAACACCCTCTTTCCGACAGCGACAGCCCTTCAGGTGGTGGGGGCCCATCATCCTGACTGCCACAGCTACCAGGCAAAAATGCTAAAGGGAGAAGAGGTCCTTTACTCGTCCAAAACAGCCTGACTCCCCACGCTGGGACCCAGGGGCAGAGGGTCTCTGGAGGGGACAAGCAGGTGACATGGGCCACCTGCACCCCACTGCGAGGTCCAGCCCCAGCTGCCCTGCCTGATCACCTCTGAGTCTTATAAGCTCAGTGAGAGATGGGCCAGACATTTTAAAGGCATTTCTTGCCAAGAAATGCAGAGGCTGTGTATAGAAGTCTCTGTGTTTTAAATCCCCAGTAACTTTTAGCATACATACTATATATTAAACGGGAATTTGAATGTAAAATATAATGGGACAGCTTTTCAACATCTGAATGAACTATTCATCCCCAATTGCAATGAAGGAGGAAAAAAAAAGAGGTATCAAATACACCTAACAAATCTACATCAGGAGGGAACCATAAAAAGATACAACCAAGATAAAACCTTATGTGAGGAAGTTAACTGCAAAGAGTAAATCCTCATAGCTTCAGGAAGAAGTACCTGTAGGCAGCAGTGCCTTCTGCCACGTGAGGTTTAAGAGAAGCAGCTAATGACGTAAATGAGGTTGCTCAAATTGTCTCATGATGGGAAGCTGCCACCGGTGTGCTGCACCCAGGACCAAGGGAGCAACAGGCTCTCCTGCACCTGAACTGATTTGGAGGGACCTGCAGAGCTGGGCGGCTCGGACAGACCCAATGCCTGGTGCAAGATGAAGCAAGAACTATCACATTTCACCTCTTCATTTCAAGCGACAGAGGTGATTGTCACCTGGGCCTCCAAATCTCACCACCCTGTCATGGACAGTGTCTATTTTACAGCCATTATAACCTAATCTCAGCTAATGTGATTTACACATAGTAATTAATGGAGCTTCAGCTGTAAGGAAATTGGTCATTCAATTTGAGTTTAATTTACTGCACACGCATACATTAGAAAGCACAAATTCCATAGCTGTGATCAGGCCACGGAGAAAGGGTTGTGTGCAGGGAAGGAAAAAATAAAACGCCCAATAAAAAATATGCGTCTGGCCTTCCACACCTCCTGCTCCTGAAGGGTCTCCTCGATGGGAGAACAGCATGCAAATCCAGGCATCTCAGTACGGATGCTTGGAGGCAAAGTCCCTGCTGTCGCTGTTATCCTGTTTCCCAGCTGCGGGAAACATCAGCCTGGTCTATTGGTGAGTATGGCCTCAACCTGATCCCTGGGTACATTTGGGGGGGTATCCATCAGAGAGAGCAGGCTGGCTTGATAGGATATAAGGGCACAGGGTATAATGGTACGGGCTGTAAGGGTATGGGGTAGAAAGGCTACAAAAGATGCTGTATGTGTGGCACACACATGAACCACTCCCTGTGATGGAAAACCATGCCTAAAAGCCAGGACAGCCTTTCACAGCAAGGACAGCATTTCATTTTCAGACACCTTAAGTTAAAGGTGGCCTCACACCAGCCTGGCCTTTGGAGCATCTAAGAACCGTGCCCAAGCAAAGACAAAGGCAACGCCTGCCCCGTGTGGGACCGGGAATGCCCCAGCGGCATCGGGGCTCTCCCAGCTCAGGAACTGCCCTGCAGGAGATGATACCCATAAGATGTCCAGCTTTTCTAGGGTTTCTGTCCAGCTTTGTGCCATGAAGCATCTAGCTACATTGCTTGCATAAAAAAGAAAGTATTCGCAACTTATTTTAAAGTAAAGGTGGACAAATTAAAAACAATTGCTCAAGGTGGTCCATGCAGTCTCCTGTGTGCTACTGAATTCCACACATGCTATATAATGGTAACATCTTCCCTGTGTAATTATTAGAGCATATACGTGGAAGGCTTATACACAGTGAAAGGTTGAAAAAGCTTCCTGATTCAGCACACATTGGAAATGTAATTCGAAGCACATGTATGTAATTTGGCTTAAAAACAGTATCATTAGCTTTACAATCTATTGTGCTAATTAGATTCATTAATAACTGAATGATAAATAAACAATTTTGGCAGAAAATTATTTCTACCAACTAAATAGTGTCTGTGTGAGCTCAAATTCCATCTTAAACCAAAACATTGACATGAAAGAAACGAAGTGCAAGCCGTGAACGTCACCCAGATGTACGGTGTGGGCAAACTTGGTATCTCGTCTAGAGTTCGATACTGAACACGAGTCACCCAAAGTCCTCTCTGCCATCTGTTCCCCCGATTGCTAAAGCCCCAACAGAGCACAGCCAACAAAGCTCCTGCTTACCTTACCGAAGAGAAACGAGTTCAAGCACACGTTCAACCTCTAATCCAGCACTCGGGTGCTCTGCCAAGTCTTCGACAAACCCTAAGAAGAGAGAGAGTCATTGCCCTGTGAAGGTTTTAAAGATGATACTGCCAGGGACATCTTTAAATGTGTCTCTGCAGGGCACGCTGCGAATGCAGGCTGCTGCCCACAGGGCACCCCAGGTACCCCATAAATCAGCTCTTGGAAGCATGGGCATCCTCATGGTAGAACCACTTGATGTATCTCACTTTGCAGAGCTTAAAATACAGCTGAACCGGAGATACCTCCATGATGTCCACCTTACACAAATACATTTCCAAGAAGTAGCGCAAAGCAATGCTTAAGGCTCAAAACGGATTCATGAACACCCCAATCCCTGCTACAAAAGGAACCTCTGCCTTTCTTTCTCTGCCAGGTTTTAAGTTTTAAATAATTAAATAATAATAACAACAATTTAGATAATTCCAATCTTAAAATGGGTTTCCTTCAGCACTTTTTAAATGTGTAGTCAGCAAGGTGTTTGGGGAAAAAAACCCCACAGATAAACAGATATAAAAATAGTGGGAACGCACATGTAACAACAGAGTTTGTTTAAAACAAATAGAGAAAAGAAACCGCCATCTATGCATTCCTCCTCCAAAAAGTGGAAAAACAAAACCAAACCTACAGCTCAAAACACACTAGCTATCCCCTGGAAGATTCCTCCGGTTTCCTGAAGAAATACCAAGCCCCTGCCTCCCTCTGCTGGAGTCCGGCCTGGAACTACACCCCAGCACTGGGAAAAGCATCTTCTCTTCCTCTCCAGCTGAAGGGCTTTCTCCACTCACAAGACGTTTACAATTCAGAGAGGGTTTATCAGTTTTTTGCATAAGTGTAGCTTTCTAATCATCCAGCATCGGACTAGAAAAAAAGTGAAGTTTCATTTAATATTAATTAAAGGGGGACAGAAGTGTTAAATCATTTTACACACACACACAAAACACCCCACAAAACCCACTTTTATAACTCGTTCCTTTTACCTACCAATATCTACTTCAAATTTACCCTGTATTTGAACAAGAAGCATTCATCTGCCCTAAATCACTGTACTACCATCTACTAATTGGCTGGGCCGGGGGGAGCAGGGCCAGTTACGCTGCATCGCCCTCCTGCCTATCCTGGCCAAGTCCCATTTTTTTCCCCTTGGAAGTGGCTTCTGCCAGCCCTGAAGGTGTTTGCCGCATCTCAGGGTGGACAGTCCAGCTACAAAAAAGAAGCATGACAGCAGAAGGGCAAAAATAAAGTCACATTGAAACAATAATAGATGCTTCCAAATTATGCCTGGGCCACTACTGCACAGGGGGTGCAGCAGCAAAGCAGATTTCCAGAACTTTTTTACTCTTCAGTAGTGACAGGACAAGGGGTAATGGTTTTAACTTGGAAGAGAGGAGATTTACATTAGATATTAGGAGGAAATTCTTTACTGCGGGGGTGGTGAGACACTGGAACAGGTTGCCCAGGGAGGTTGTGGATGCCCCATCCCTGGAAGTGTTTAAGGCCAGGCTGGATGGGGCTTTGAGCAACCTGCTCTAGTGAAGGTGTCCCTGGTTGGAACTCGATGATCTTTAAGGTCCCTTCCAACTCTAACCATTCTATGATTCTATTCCAGAGTTTCAGAAGAGTTAGGTGTAAAATCAGTTGAATTAATTTCTAAACCCCATCAAAAAGCAAGACAAATACAACAGTGAACACAAAATGTTGCCTCTTCCTTTAAAGTTTTACCCATCCTGGTAACTCTTATTCAAGAGACAGGTACCGAATCTTTGAATGGCAATTGGAATTGTTCTTCAAAAAATCATTATTAATGGTGACACCACACGACAGACCAATCAACAGTTCAATAATCTAGTAACACTCCTAAGAGTTGTGCATCTGCAGTTGGTGCTTTTAATTGCGTGAAGCTCTTAAATACCTCCTCGGCACCATTTTTGCATCCGTCTTGGAAGGCGCTGTAAAATGGTGCACAACCATATAGCTGGTATCTTTAGGAGAGAAAGCATCAGCACGCCTTCTTCACATTAGGCAGATTTCCAATACCACCGTAATTTTTATCCTCGCAACTTCTATTAAGTTACCTTGACTTTGCAGGAGACCCATATTTGAAGAAGTATTAGACTTTGCCTTTGCTGGCTCAACAGAATCATCCTTGGTTTGCAGACTTTCAGCTGTCAGCTTCGATCTTTAAGAAGAAAATACTTCAAGAGTTCAGATTAGGGCCATGATTTTTTTTTTTATGTTTTTTTTCTTCTCCTCCTCAATTGCTTCAATACATTCATATCTTGGAAGTATATACCTTGACTTTAGTAAAATTCAGGGATCGGTAGTGAAAGCACTTCCCCCCACCCCCTGCCACGCTCTTATTATCAATTATATCTCCTAATTATAATCACTTCCCAACTTTTAAACAACCACAGCAGTTCACTGTGAATTGTTCTGGCAGAACAATGTAAGTTTAGCATTCATTTTGCATAAGGCATCTGGTGACTCTTCCTCAAGCATTTCTCTCATCAGTGCAGAATTTGGCTTGAAAGCCTACGGAATGCAACTCGTGCTTTTTTATTGTTATTTCTCTGCTATATTTTGCAAATAGAAGCGGGAGTTAAAAGGTATCAAGTGTACAAACCATTTAATTTAAACCCAGTCTTCATTATTGAGTTTGAACACCTGACACTGCTCATGCTTTACAAGAGTTCTTCCTGCACAAAACGCACTTCAGAAGTACTTTGAAAGATACCATAACCTCATTTAGAACATTTTCAATTTTTATTTGCAACTATTGCAATTACAAAGAATATAACAATGTAAATTTGCATTTAAAGTGACAACCCTTTCTAATAAACAAGGTCACAAATTAGTGTGCAACTATTCTGGCTTCGGGCAATTTTCATAGGATGGAAATTTTCCTGCATGACAATTTGTCACGTTTTACAGCATTGCATTTTCATAGTTCAATACATAGGAACAGAAATACATCTGTTCCTACTTGCAGAACACTCATATGTATTTCTGAAATACAGAAATACAACTGTTAATCACTTTCATTTGTTTTATTGAGAGGAAGAAAAGGAAGAATCCATTCCTGGCTTTTGTCAAGTCATGCAATACACTAAACAGCTCTGATTCTCCCCTCCCTGAATTTATTCTCTAATTGTGGTTTTTGCCTTTTTTTTTTTTTTTTTTAAAACAGGGTTAAGGATAGAATCACCCTCTTGTTCACAGCCCTGCAGGAGACTGAAGTAAAAAAGAAAAAAAACTCAAAGAGATGCACACTATTACAAATTGCAAACAGCCATCAAATTATCCAGTTTATTGACGGGAATTCAAAATTGATACAAAACATGCCCTCTTTGCATGTTGTATTTTACCCTTAAAATGTTTCCAACAGTGTCAGGTAGATTCAGAGTTAAGAATAGACTTCGGCTTCCAGCACGTACCCTTCATAAAGGTATTACACAAAAGCCACCAACTTACGTAACACGTGGTCCCCAAATTGCTTTCAGACATTTCGTTTATCAAAAGACTCAGATCTTCTGCTGATCCGAGGAAATAAAGGCTTAAAAATGTTTTAAGCCATTAATAAGTATCCTATGGCAGAGTCAAGAAAGTTTATGATTTCCATTATAGTCTTGGGCATAAAAAGGCAACAGTCCTAAAAAAGCAGCCCTCCAGAATATATGGAACGTGGCAATGGGTATGATGCCAATTTATAATGATCAAGTTAAGTAAAACAGATTTTAAAGCTATGAATGATGTGAGCAGTATCACAGCAAAAATATTTAATGAATACCACAGAACCAATCAAGTTTGAAAGTTGAGCATATGATGTTTCAATCAACAGAGATCTGTAATGTCAAATATACCAAAAATGTTTTCTAAAATAAATTCCTAATGCAGAAAAATTGATTTAAAGTTCGCTCCTAGCTAATAGTACCTTTAATTTAAATTGGACCCTAAATTGATCAGACAATACATAGCCCACACTTTCGGACATTTAGAATAAAAAAGCTTTTATTTTCAATTGAAACAAATGCACCATCCTGCACTTGAAGGCTATAATGAGCCATAAGCATATTCCAAGGTGTATCAATGGCAACAGATTTGTTTCACCTCCACTGAGAAGTTACATAATGCACTCTTAATTGGTAAAGAAAAATTAAACTCAGCCTTCTCAAAGCTTCTGTACTGTGTTTCTTGGTTATTGTACAGTTCCACAGTCAGACCAAGAGTTTGCAGTGTGTGCAGATATTGTAGTCAATTCAACAGTATTGTTTAATCATCATCTTCCTCCTCTTCCTCTTCCTCCTCAAAACTGTCTTCAAAGCCCTCGCTGTCTTCCTGGTCCTCATCACCTTCTATTGCTGTATCCCATTGCGGATGATTTTCTGGCACTGGTTTTGCTTCATGAACTTCCAGCTGTAATTGGATAAAGAAAGAAATAGGCGGGGAGGAGGCAGGAAAGGGTTACAGACAATACACATCAATTTGGGAAAACAAAAACAAACCCCAAAACAAATGACACAACCCATGAAATTGACAGTTAAAGAAAAAAAACAAACAACCACCAACAATCCAACAAAAAAAACAACCAATACAAAAAAAAAAACCCAACACAAAACAAAACCAACAACCACTTCCAGAAATAAGGCATGCATCTCATTCATGGAATGTATCTAGGACTAAGGGCAGAGAAATGGCATGGCAGGACTCAAGGTATAAAGCCAGAGCCAATCATACTGCAGAAATTGAATAAACGTGAGATTATGTTTATTAAAATATGCAGGCACTGGAAAGCATCACAAACTTTAGTCCCATTTAACCCATCATAAAATTGCCTCTACTGGCGTCAGGCAGAAACAGCTTATAAATCCTTCCTTGCCACTAGTTTAAATTAGGACAGGTTGAATTCTTCAAGATAACATGACTTTGGGGGTTTTAATAACCATACGAGGTAGCTTTCAATATAATACAAATACGTAACACAATTATACATCACCTTCAATGGTTTAATCTGGTCCAAACCCATATATGAATCCGATCTTAAATAAACTGTGTACTGATAGTTTCCAGGTTTGCCTGGTGCTGGGAACTTCAGCTCTACCTACAAAACAGAATTCATGCCGTAAGTTCTTACTGCTTTCAAGTGACATATTAGAATAAGTATCTAAGTACACTAATGAGCGATAAATACTACTACAGAATATTTTTTCTTAAAAAAAAAAAAAAAAAAATACTAGTTTCTAACAGGTGACACTTCTTTGAAAAATCTCTATATAATAAAATACTTGCAGAAAAGAGACAGAATACCCAAGCACAATACCTTCCATGAAAGATGAATAGTCGAGTCACATTTTTTTCTGAATTAGATCAAAGTAACTATGTTTTTAAGTAAACAATTTCACCCTGTTTTATGCTTCCTAAGTTTCAAAAACCTGAACAGGTTAAAACACTTAGTCTGCTGGAAGTATTAGCTTAACTCTTACTTGAAATTGTACAAAAAAATCTATTTTGAAAGAACAAAATACATCAAATCTCCATTTTTCAGAAAAGCATAGAACACAGCCAAAGGTTACAGACTCAGAAAGGTTCATATGAGCTGAGGCTAATTAATTTGTCACAGCCTTTGCTTTACACAGAAAGAACACTTAGTATTTCTCACACATTTGAATAACTGTAAGAATGATCACTGTGTATGAATACTGGTTTTCATCAGCTTTTGATATCATATTCGGCAAAGAAACTTGAAAGTCTTCTTAAATTATCTCTTCTTTCTCCGTTATCAATTTCTTTTATCAGGAGAGTAAAATTTGTTTCCCATCTTAAGAGATAAGTATGAAAAAAATTAAAATCTAAATGTATTTGCATACCATAAGACACTTCAGTACAGTTTTGCAATACCCTAAAAGAAAATTCTTCAAGTACTTTACCTCTTCTTTATCTTTTAGTGTACAAACGTGATATGGCATACATATTAGCATCTGCTCCTTCCGATCTGCAATATACAGCCACCACCATTCTTGTTTTTCCTTTCATAAAAGAAAAAAAAAAAACAACAAACCATGAAACAGGATTATTGAAGTCATGTAAAATTATGACCCTACACTTTATAACAGGTAATTACAATTCACTGGTCCTCACAATACAGCTAGAAAGGAGGTGGCTTGTGTTTATTTGGTTGGGTTTTTTTAAACTCTTGGATGTGTTAGAATAAAATATATAGTATATACTGCACACTGAAAGCCATCCAGTTATCACAAGTAACTGTTGGTCTCCGAAGGCCTCATTCAGCCTAATATACGTTCAGCCTGAGCTACTGCGTGAGACACGGAACCGCTCTGAAGAACTGTGTCCACTAAGGATTAACAGGCAGCTTCAAGCAATACAATACTACCTTAGGTCCGTTAACACAAATCCAGCCTGAATAAAAAGGTCAGTATACAAAGCAAGGCATGCCAGAAGACAGATAAAGTACTCTTCCCAGTCAACAATCTTTTTCAGGAAAGTATGTTTAGCCCCACTTCTTCTCTCCCCTTCCAAAAAGCAGGAATGTCCTGAAAGTCAGAATTTGGATATAGTGTGATTTCACTTCAAGGACGTATGAACCACTGGCAGTGTCGGTGTTTGTAAAGGATACCCAACAACTGCCGCCTGTCACACACACCTTTCAAAATAGCTACAGGTCTCAAAGGTCTTGCCGCTGCAGGCACTAAAGTATAGTTCCTACACTAAATGAAATTAAATGAGCCCAGTTCTTCATAAAGGACAGCAACACTGTACAAAAATAATAGTTTACCCCTCAAGAGGAGTCAGATTTTTAAGACTGTGGTGCAGTTCAGCAGCATGGACATGACCATTCTCAAATGGGAAAGGCTACAGCTCTTCGACGTCAATTGCTCTTCATTTAACCACTAGTCCCTTTTCGTTAACCCTCTGGCACGTGTTTTAGGCAAAATCCACTTTGTTTTAATAGAAGCTGAAACCTTTCTATTGCAAAGTTAGTTTAGTACTGCAAAGCGTGCTTCCGCTCCTTCACCTCCTTAAGCCTTTTTTATTTAAAAGTTGGGGGGGGAGGGAGACTTCTTCAAGTAATAGTCGTAACAGCACAATCCTAACCCTTAGGGGAAAAGAAAAAAAGGGGAAAACCCTCACCTTTTCGACAACCCAAATGACAGATCCCTGAACTGTTCCAAACCAATTTTTACCCATCCCTGGTGGTCTGATCACATTTGTGACAGACTGGAGCCCTAAAGAGCACATCTTATAACAGTTACAAGTCAAGCTCCAAACCAGGAGGCCAATTTTTATATATTTACACCAACAACAATCAGATGGTTGCTTCAGCACTGCATGACAGTGGTTGTTTCATTTTTAATCTAACAGCATTAGAAGGACTGAAGGAAAGGATATAGCGGAATTCACCACCACCACTGATCCGCTTCCAAATTCCGCAAGTGGGGAAGCAAATGCTGTTAATATGTAGAATTTGAAGAATCTTTGTCTCTACTGAAAGAGTCAGAAGTTCAATAGTTTTGGTGCGGTGGTGGTTTTGGGGTGATTTTTTTGTTTGGTTTTTTTTAAACACTTCAGAAGCCAATGTTTGTTGATCTGAAATTTAAATACCCCAGGTTGAAAACTTACAAGAGCTAAATTAACTCCTCTCTCTTCAAGTGACTAATTGCTATGCTAGTAATAAACGTCATCATCTCACTGAAATATTCAACTACAAAACTACAGATTTACAACAGCAAGACACTCACACCAGAAACCAAAACACCCTGATTAGCACTGCTGAGTTCCAGAGTAGGAGTTTAAAATTAACTCGTTAATGCCCATTTTATAGTCTATAAAAGTAAAAGCAACTGCATCACAGTAAAGCAACAGCACTCCTTCATGTGTTTAGCACAACAGGAACTGAGAACACGACAAAACCCTACTTCCATACTATTTAAGACTAGAATTTGTAGAATTATAAGAAGTTCTTTCACCAACTATTCTAACCTATTTTCTTCATGAAAAACTGTCCCATGTGATTACAAGGCATAAGTTATTTTAATGGTAAGTTTCAACAATAAATATGATGTCAGTCTGCTTGACAGCTGTAGCGAAGAAGAATCTTACGCAGTCAAAGTGTTTATTTCCTAGCCAAGGGGCCTCTAGGAATAGAAGGATAAACAGTATAAATAGTACAGATGAAAGGAATTACAGGAGATAGATCCATTACACAAATGGCTACTCGCCATTTTGGGCCTATAAGGGACTCTGATCTCAGAAAAAAGGAACTGCATTTGTATCGATATGTTATTTTTGATGTTACCAAAACACTGTGCTGACTTACAAATTGTGCCTGTTTCTGTTTCCATCACTCTCAATGGCGAGGAATAAATTTTTTTTAGAACAATGATAAAAACTATCAGCCAGATTTTCACAAAAACTGGTAAAAATAACAACCGGGGGGGGCACGGAATACCAGAACAAACAACAGTCATTGATCTAATGGCCAAAGGAATCTATAGAGTAAACTCTTTGGAGGTAAAAGCTCCTGACCCCAAGTACCATTGCTCTTTTATAGAAAGGACAACTGTGCAGGAGTGTCATTTTCCTCTCTCTTATTGGGTGGAATTTAAAGTTTATGCCTGTGAGAATCCGGAAAGCTAACAGGCAAGCGGGCAAGATGCCCTTTAACAGATGGGTGCAAGGTTTGGCATGCCAGGGAACCAGTATGTTCATGAAATTGGAACACCAGGGCCAGTTTCTACCTAAAAATGTCAAAACTACAATCTGTGCAGTTTCTGGATCCATGGATGCAGGAGCAGAAGATAATTATTTAGGAACCTGCACAGATTAAAGATGCATCTCTGGCAGAGTAATCAACTGCCCAAAAACTTAGATGAAACAGTCTTAAGGCTACCTCCTGAGAATAAATATATTAGGCTCAGCTACACTCAAACATCCATAAATTCTGGAAATAGAGATTCACACAACTACAGTGTTTCATCCTCAACTCTGCATCTCTGAACCAGCCATGACCACAATACACATAATACTCTAAATCACAGATGAAAAAAACCACCCAGGGAGTACGATGGATTTTGCTCTTCAGACATTGCAAATCAACTTTATCTGAACATGCTCCAGCTGCAGCTACAGCACTAAGTACAGCCGCATTCAACTTCCAGGAAATCAGAGAAGAGAGTTTAGAAAATTTACGGCTGCAGGACCATGAGATAACACGTGTATCTTTCAAGTTCAAGTATTCAGTTCAGCCCTAGATTTTTTTTTTTTGCTTAGTACTGTATTTAGGTTTTATCATAAAACCCACCAGCAGCTTGGTTACACACAGCTGAAGCTTAAGCAGCTTTGTACAGAGTAAGAATAAGTGAAGTCTTTGAAGAAACCCTCAGTGTGGTAAAAAGGAAATATGAGTAGTTAGCACCCCTGTGGCCCTGAGCACAGCCCACACTCACTGTTTGAGCTCAGACTGATGACCAAAGCCAGCTGCCGTCGCAGCAAGGAGGTATTAAGACTCAGCTGCATATTTGACATGATTTAAGGCAGCCAGAAGAGCAGAATGGCAGTACACCTTTTCCTGTTACGCTGGTATACTGTTGGAAGCTGTACTGAGAGACGGGAGGGTACCTAACAGTGTCAGAAAAACACAGCATTAACATCAGCCATTACAAAACTAGATGTCGTGAAGCCACACAACTCTCAGTTAAGGCCTTCAGGAAAACAATTTATTTGGTTTGTTGGAATATCCTGCCTGGCTCCTTAGCAACAGGTCTTGCTTCCCACAATTTTCTTTCTAACGATGGCAGAACTAGGTAAAACCAGCGGGAACGGTGTGATCACAAGCATGGGGACAGTGGAGTATGTTTTGCACACACAACAAGCTGCATGGGGTACAGACGAGGAGCCTTGGGGACTGAAAAGAGGGAGCCCAGTGTATTTCTTTTTTCTCATGTTTTCTTGTTCTTCCTCATCTCAGTTGTCTCCTTTAAGCCACAAGAGGAAACATAAGGCTTGCATCCCACCTCCCCGTTCCTGGAGGGATGAGAGAGAAGAGATCCTAGACTAGATGACAGCAGGATGAGAGAGAAGAGATCCTAGACTAGCTCCCCAGTCAGACAGCAGGGAAGCAGAGGAAACCCTGTGAACCACTTCCCTGGAAAGAAAGTGTGGCCAAATACTCCTTCCTCCTGGTTCCAATCTGGTCGCCTCCCAAAGACCTAACTTATCTGCTCAGAAATCAACCACCACACTTTGAAAAATCCCATCTTTTTGGAGGTTTCATTGCTGTAATCAGACACCTATTGAGTAGTTAGCTGTTCGTGTAAATAACAACTGATATATGGGAACATACCTTCAACACCAAAGACTGCTGCAAAGACACCTCAGCCTGTCTACTATACTGATCACCACTCTCAAACACATCCTTTTCTCTAATACCCATCCACATCTGACATTGTATTTTTGAGCTCTACAGGAAGGACTGTTCCACAATTGGCTTCTGCCACTTCCAGACTACGTTGTGGTAGAAAGAGACAGCTTTGCCAACCTTCTCCATCTTCCACAGGTGCACGCTGTGTTGCCACCATGCTGTTGTGTTGAGACGAAGTCAAGCAGCAAGCCAGAACAAATCTGCTGATCCAAACGACCCCCAAACTCTCTTGTCATTTCTGTTATCACAGGACCTCCTGCTGCTTACAGGTGCTTGCAGTTAGAGTAATACTCTACCCTTAACTCTGTATTAGAGACACTGCTGTACTTTCACCTTCCATAGCAAAAAAAAAAAAAAAAACAAAAACACCAACCAACAACAAGAGAGAAGAAAAGGACTATAACTGAAATCCCTATATATCTGAAGGGTTTCATTCTGGATCGATCTATCTATATGTAGCAGATCAGCAGGAAAAAAAAAAAACAAACCAAAACTTCAGTGTTATTGCCATCAAAATGGAACTTTAAACTCTGTTCAAATCTGCAAATCTCTGGGAACTGGACAGAAAGAATAATACATTAAAAGTTTTTAGGAAAAGTATCTGAAGGAATTTAAGAGGATTTTATAAATTAAGACTTTTGTAAATGAAGATTAGCAATTTTTTCAAGTATTAGACTTTTTAAAAGCCCATTATTTACAGTAAAAATATAAAAAAGCAATTAATTTGTATTATATTAATTCTCATGTTTCACAAACTATGTAACGGTTTTCTATTACTGACCTCAGGGAAAAAAAGACTGTAAACGGGATGTGTTATCTTTGACTTCGTTTCAAGAAGGGCTCGTTCCTTTCTCTGTATACTTTGCTGTAATTCTTGCCACTCCTGTCAAAGATAAGTTTAAAGAGTTACTGTGTACTAGCCATCTTTGGCATTAAAGAGACAGACATTTTAGCCCATGGAAATGATACATATGCCAAGCTCTTATGCTATACTAAACAATGCAAAAGGGAAAGGCACATAGAGATTAAGTTATACATTACGATTAAAAGCAAAAAAATCAAGCAACCATAAAACTAAAGAGACCATTCATGTTAATATTAAAAAAAAAAAAAAACCAACCTAAAAGCACGGATCTGCGGGGCTTGCACACGTTCTTCAAAACACACTTCTACAGCACTGCCTATAAACACTCACTACTTGAATTGCAAGAGTCCTGATTACAAACTTGATGATCCTTTTCCCATCAGAAGCTTATTCTCACCCTGCGCAGGACTTCCAGCTCTCACTCTGAAGTCTTCCACTCTAAGACCTGTGGTGCAGAAGTCATCTACCACCACAACACCTCATTCTCAATTACCACCTCTTAATCCACAGTTTCGAACTACTAACTTAATAATTAACAGTCACTGGAGTTTATTAAGCCCATGTACAAGTTTGTTCAACTACTGCATGCTTACAGTATGCATTATGCAACAACCACTGCATGTGAAGAACAAAGTTCAAAGGAGAGACTTTATCTCACAAAATCTGCAGCAGCTAGTAATCAAATTAAGCTGAAAGAAACATTACAATCTTTCCCGGAAATTAAGCTATTTTTCTCATGCCATTTTTAAGTTTTCTGTCTATTCTGCAAAGACCCTTCACCGCTCTCTGAAACAAGCTTGCAATGACAAAGCTCTTATGCTGGAATGAGGTCTGAAAACCTCTGGAGAACAGATATTACTCCTTCATCCCAGTGTTGCCTAGCCTGAGGGGATGCTAGAGGATTAAAATGCATTTTATCTCAACCCCAGAGGCAACATTACCCTTCAAGAAAAAGTAAGGCTTACAGCTTCGTCATCTTTGTTTTGCTTCTCATCTTGTTCTCTGTCAGAATCTCTGTCACTTCCATCATCTTTTTCACTTTGAGAGTCCCTGTTTGTTTCTTCTTCTTCGGATTCACTTCCTTTATCAGAGATCTCCTCTTCTTCTTCCTTCGCAACTACTTCCTAATGGGAAAGAAAAAATAAAACAAACAAAAACCTCTAACTTAGTTTGTCTGCATTATTGTAGTACACAGCATTCACAACACCTGTCTTACGGTCATAGCTCTTATTTCCTATTTTGATCTACACTCTTCTGATGTCACAGAGGATAACTACAGCGAAGATTAATCCTTTTCACCTCATGTGCTAAGAGGAGCAGGGAAGCAATTTTCCTTCTCCATATGGCATCCAGAACACAAACGGGAGAAAATGGTATTTGATTCTGAGGTCACATTTCAAAAAGTTGTAAGAAGAGAGAATATAAGAAAGTACCTACAACACAGTCCATGAGGTGGAGAAAACACCATGTAGCAGGAGCATAAAGGTCCTAAAGCTACTTGATTTACCAGAAGAAAAATCTCATTTCGTTTTTTTTTTCCTTTAGAGGAAAAGTAGCAGGTACAGAACAATTCACCTTCCAGAAGGCAGCATAACAAGAACTAGTAAAAAGGGACTATGAAGCCAGACTTCTAAAGTAGTTGGGCACAACTTTCAGCAGGGGCCACTGGAAATACCACTGTAGTGGTTATCTGATTATTTTAAAATGTAGTTTTTATGTAATTAAAATATAATTACCAGTAATTTTTAAATGTAAAGAAAAAAAGGCTATTTTAGGAGATATGCTTCACAGATACAGATAGAATGAAATGTAACAGACAGATACAAAAAAAAAAACCTCATTAAATTAGGAGTGATAAACTGAACAAAATACTAAAATTCAATGAATCTATGAGCTACCCCATTAGCTTGTTTTTGCTTCTGCTGTTTTGGCGGCTGCAATGAAGGTGGCACAGGTTTCTTCTTCAATGGCTTCTTTTTCTTTGATTTTGAAGCTTTCTTGGTTCCTTTATTCTTCTGCTGCCATCCTTTGCTCTTAACTTTGTTGACATCTCCTTGCTGTAAGAAAGCAATATTTTAAATATTTATTCTGTTCATTAAATTTCAGGCATTCACTATACTTTAAGCATTTTAAAGTTAGATGTAACTTGTAACTTAGTTAGAAAGCTAGAAAGCAGAGCTCAAGAGACACTTCAGTAGGCATTTCTGGAAAAAAAAATTGCTTGAGAAGCACACAATTAGAAACTCATGATCTGAAAGAAAGTTCTCTGTAGCTAGCACAAGGAAAGGTCATTGTTCACTCACCCCATCTTCTGTTGGTTGCTCTTCTGCTGCACATATAGACTGTTCCTTTTCAAACACTTCCTGATTAGAGAAATACGTGAAAACTATTAATGCCTCTCTGTACCAAAAGAGCAAATTATTATTTTATGTTTGAACTTAAACTAAATCACCTTAAATCAGGTCTGAAGGTTTTACTCATTATGGCAAATTCTTTTATCAGTGACAAACACAACAGGAGATTAAAAGATCAAAATTAAACACTGTTTTGAACATTTGGTCTAGGATTTTTGCACCACTAGCATTATAAAGAAATTTAGTAACAACACGTCATCTTGTTCCAAAGAGTCTACTTGTTTTATAAAGCATAGAAATCCTGTATCACAAAAGCAAGCAGTAGTAAAAATGCAAATTCTGCTCCAGTTGCCAAAGCATTAAAAACTTCAACAGCTGCACTGCTATGCAGGGACACAGGGCAACAAATCAAACCAGAAATATGAAACATTAAGACAAAACACAATGTTAGTATTATGTAGACCAGAACATCTCTATGCAAATGGAATTTTTTCATGCATTTTTCTTCAAAACATACTACATGCCATTTAAAAAAAAAAAAAAAAAAAATCAGTAATAAGGAGCTGTCTTATATAAAGATGACAAATATCAGATCCCACCATATAAAAAACCTCATATAAAAGACTAGCTCTAGTCTTGTAGGTCATGTATCTCAATGCCAGACTGCCTAGCGGGGTTCACGTAGAAAACATCTTAAATAAGTTTTCTATATGCTGTCAGATGTTTTAATTAATTTCTAAGTACAGTTCAAGCTGCTCACAATTTTCAGTTTCCTTCATTTTTAAGGTCCAGCATAGCAACACAGTGCTTCTACCTTCTACCTACTGCACCCTCGGTTATCATGGAGATGATGCATTCTGAAATCCATAGTGTGGACACATGGTACTTATATATATACAGAGACTGCTTTCTGATGATCCAGCTTCAATGGCTACGCTGACCAACTGCTATACTCGTGCTCATACACCTTACCTTAGGGGCATAACTCAGACTTTCCATTTACTTCCGCGATTATCCAAATAGTACAGATGCAAAAATTGACACTGTGGGTTTTGTTAGCTAAAAGTTTATTTAGTTTCTGTGCATTAAGTTTTTTGTTCAAAGGAAGAAATTACTACATTTTAAGCTAAAAAACAAGCACAAGTCAGAAGTGTAACTACTAGGGTGTAGTATTATTTTGGTTATGCCACATTGCTACCCATTTAGCAGTTCACTTTCTTGATGTGCCACTGGTGTACCTCCTTTTTATTAAGTTTTTATTAAGACTGAGTTTCTTTCATAAAAGTGTCTAAAACACCCAAGAGATTTGTTACATTATGAGCCCATATAAAGTGAAATCAAACACTGTCCTAAGGACTTGAGTGAATACTTTGTTCTAGCTCAAAAACTAAGTTTCTGAATGCCTCTTTTCCTGTTATTTACAAACCTCAGGGCAGTATCGCTTGCCATATTCTTTTACTGTTCCCTAGACAACTGCAACGGGTCAGACTGAACTTTGGTTTGATTCCAGGAAAACTTTCTAATTCAGAAAAAAAAAACCACAAGGAAGGATTAAGAGCACAAGTTCTCAATTTCAAATCTTAATTTTACAGTTATAGCTAAAGAACACTATGTTGGCTTGCAAAGAAGAAATGCCTGTTTATTAGCATATATTTGCAGTTACCCTAAAAGAACAAGTATTCTTAATACTTACTGCCATGGTCTGTCTTGTTAGTGTGACCAGAACAGTGACAAGAGAACCTACTGTAATATTGTTGCTGTCTTCATCATCCAAAACTAGTGTAAAAAGAAAAAACAACACATCTATTAACCTTCTTTAAAGCCTTTTTTCCCACTAAACATTGTTTCTGTTCTAAATATAAACATGAAAATTCCAGAATTTTTAACAAAAAAATAATTTCAAAAATATTATTAAATAAGTTTGCTACAACCTTAAATGTACTATCAGGATGAGGGCTGGTAATTCAGCAAACTATAAAACAGCAACATTGAGTTTGAAATTTTAATTGCATGAAAGTTAGAAAATTCAAAGTTATAGCTGCTGTGGGAACCATAACTCTGTGATATTGTGCATTATATATTAAAGCATAAAACTTCAGAAACATGAAATACCACACATGACCAAAGGGACCCTATTATATTTGTTCTGGGAATCATAACTTTGATTTTCCTGACTTCCATATGATTAACAACTCAATTTCAATGCCACATTAACAATCATGCATTTAATTCTTTTTTAAGTAGAAGGCGAAGGAAAATAAAAGAACAGCAATGATTATTTTAACTAAAACATCAAACATAGAACCCACAGGAAAGCCACTGAGGAGTTTATATCTCCAGTCTATGAACTGGAGAATGTCCCAGTTTGGGTAGGAATAGGGTTATATCCCAGCGTGGATTTCCCACCAACACCGCCCGAGAAAGCAGTTTTACTATTCACTAGTTTTACACGTATATTTTATATAATGGTAATATCGAGCTAAATAGAAAAGCATATGCATTGTTTAATCTTCCATATCACACCTGAGTACAGTTGTGTGACAAATGCAGACTACACGCAGAAAAGGTTTGCTTGCCAAAATATGGGAGGGTACTCCCAGACTAAACAGATTTACACAACCGTGTACAATCTTTTTTGTGTTTTGTTTTTAAAAACAACATTTAGAAATACCAAACTTAACAGACTTTTGCTTCTTTAACAGATATTTCCATTAATGTTTGCTTCTCACAGAGGACTATGCATAAGCCAAATTACAAATTAGGCTACCCAAACAAAATGTATCACATTTTGAATTTGATCACTGCAACCACAGTAACAACACAAATTAGAAACAACCTTTCAAATATCTCATATTTACTAGCACTGATCTTCTACAAAGGAAAGGAGACCCTGGAACCAATTCACTTTCCACTGAAAGGCTGCCTAACAGGAACTGCTTAGTAATTCACCTAATCTTCAGGGAGGAAGAGCATTATACATTCACTGAAAAAGTGCACACAAAAGGTAGCTAAGTATAGCATGGACAAATTCTGCCAGATATAAAAACCATACAAGGATTATCACAAAGAAACCCATGAATATTTAGTCAGCAGGGTCTCCAACTCAAAATCTCACAAAGGACTCTCCATGCTGGAGTAAGCTGCGCATAAATTCTGGAATAAGCACAACTTTTGAAGATAGCTAATAAAAGTGGTATTTCAACCAGAATTCCACATTGCTCATGAAATATTAAATCAATGGATGAAATACCAGATAAGCTCCTGTAGGAGAAACTACTGCTGGCTTGGGAATCTGTGAAATGTTTCAATGTACTTTTAACTCCTCAGACTATAAATCTTATGTGCAAGAGCCCGCCACTCAAAAAAGTATGTAATTTCCAGGCCACATAAATAACAGTCGTGTTTCAGCATCCTCCAAAAGCTTACTGCCAACAGACTATCAAAATGTCAGAAGAGCGACATACACAGAACAAAAGGACCTTCCCACTTACCCTGTGGTTTTATATCCATAGTGACATATGGAAAGCTGCCAAGGACAGCCATAACTTCATCATATTTCTTATCTTCTAGGAAATGCAGTAAATTGCGACGATCAGAACCTTTCAAACTCACCAAATCCTGAATACTTTTGATTTTATACTGAATTGAAAAAAGAAAAAGGAAGTTACATGGTAGCAGAGAACACAGTCCACAAATAAACTCCTGATAATACATCACTTGTGTCCCCACATTACTAACACATACATACCGTTTGATTTGTTCTTATAAAAAACATGCTTTAAGAAACTAGCAAGCATATGTTTTGGGAAACAATAAAACAAAGAGGTTGCACTCAAACCTGCTAAATAGTACTGCTTTGAACATCAGTGTGTTCCATCCTATGTCGCCCCTTAGACACCCAATACATTTCTTATAGAACTACTACTTCAGACAGCTTTGTCAGAAAGCTAAGCCAGGACATTTTATTAATTGGGTTCTTTATTTAGAGTACTTCAACACTTTGAGATTTATATTAGCAGGAACAAGTTACTTTTTTTTCTTTTTTTTTTTTTTTTAATACTGAATTGCAAACAAATCTAAAACCATTCCTTCTAAGACCTGAAGACCAGAATGGAAAGGATAAAACAAACATGGATTTGTCTGAACACTCGATTACTTCAGTCCGTTAGAAAAGTGTGTATTTTATTCAAAACAAAATGCATCTAGATAGACTGACCATACCTCCACTCTAGAGGACTGTCTTTTTGAAAAGTTCAGTGAATGAGAATCCTGTACAAACAAGCCTAACACATTGGTCTCACCCCTCTTTCAGGGAAGAACAGGTAGGATTACGAGATGGCCATATTCTTGATTTCTGTACTTTGTTACACTGCACATGCCAAAAAGTACATCTAAAATTGAGTGCTTTTTTCTAGGCTCCCTGTAGTTTAGGGCTGGATTAAGAAAAGTGTTTGATGATACCTATAAGAGAATGGTTCTTTTACTTCATCCAAAGGAGAAAACTGCTTGACTATTTGATGAACAAGCTATCTTCAAAGGGGATTAAAAAAATGCAGTACTCAAGAATTCTTTATCTTCACACTAACACAGAAACATTTAAACACCACCTAAGGCTGCACTAAAGCTAAACAAAACTTCCATTAGATAAAAATAGTATTTTTAAGATTGATAAGAATTAGCCATTGAAATAAGACTATCACAAAAGTCAACAGCTTGTACTAGAAGATAACTGCTTGTTTCTAAACAGGAATTCCTAGAAGATAGAACTACAGTTAAACAAACAAGCAGGTTTGAATACAGTGATGTAGGAGTGAAGTCACATATGCAGGTATTCAGACAATACTATTCTCTTTCATGCTTAAATTCTACAAATACCAACTCTTACCCAACTACACAGCAATAGCTTTTTAAAGCACCCTCTTTCATACATAAAGGATGAGAAAATCTGAAATACTTCCCACAGTAAATGATTTTTTTTTCATTTTACAAACTTCTCTGTGCTACCTTCCAAATTTAGTTTTTTATCAAACTAGGTTAAGAATGATGTAACGCCAAACAAGGCGGAAAACAAAAATCCCAGCAGGGTATCCCAGCTCTATACTGCAAAAATGTTAAATTAAATAGGAGACAGTACTCTGTAATAAGAAGGAAATTGTGTTTCTTCTGCTTGTGAGGTCACTGTAGACTGATCTTTTACACTCTTTTACACTTACAAGATGTCTAATCTTAATTTCCACCTCCTGAGATGGACTTTAAATAAACATTTTTATTCTCTTAGTTAACTCATGACCTCCTGTCCTTATAGGCAAACAGGTAAAAGTAGTAACACAAAATATTTTAAAACATTACCAAATATAATTCATAGTTTTATACCTTCTTATGATTGGAGACCCGCCTAAGGTTGTCCTCTTCAATGTGAGGCAGCTGCAAAAGGGGAGACTTGAACTGCTGAAGTCCCTGGACAGTCATCTGGGAAAGCTTCATGCAATTTTCCAAAGATCCCAAAGATGGAGCACGGAACTCCCTTTCTTGGGGAGAATGAAACATATAACAGCATTTTTAATTATTTTTTTTCCTTACACTTTTACAATGTATACTTATGTTACAGACTACAGAAAACCTTAGTTTTAGTCAACCAAAAGATGCATCTTAAAATCATCAGCTTAGTTAACCAGGCAGCCGTTTTACTCTCACTGCAGTGACACAGCCTGGCAGACATGTTCTTCCCTCTATTTAGACTGTCACAGCTGAACACTAAGAATAGGAAAGACTTCCATCTAACACTGTCTCAGGGAAAAAACAGCACAATGTACCTAATGCAATTTATAAGAACTCCACCACTTAAGTTTAAAAAAAAAAAGAAAAAACAAACAGAAAAATAAACCAAACCAACTTTATAAGCATATCGTTAAATATATTTTATCATTAAACATTAATCTTTTACAACGCAATACATTATTTATCAGATTTTTATCTTGAGATGAAGATAAAGGCAGCAGCCTATTACATGCAAGAAAAAATGTAGGTATAACTGAAGCAAAGCAGGACATATTATGTTAGAAGGCAGTAAGAATAGCTATAAAAATATCAAAGGCATGGCTTTTATAAGCAAACCTAGAGGTTAAAAGGGGTGTCTGAGCAAACATCTACTTGACTTATTTTAGAAATTACCTGTAATTCCTTTAATGTTTTAAAGTACAAAGAGGCATACACTCTACATAATTAAAATAATCAAAAGACAGACAAAGAGAAAGTCTTAGCCAGAACAGAGCAAAAGAAAAAAATTAGTCATTTAATAGTCTTCATTGTGTCTGCAGAGAAATGGAAAAGCAAAGCAGAGAGGCAGACAGGTTTCCATATACTGCTATTTAACTTTGTTAGAGAACTGTCCGTTCATAAATAAGACTTCTCAAAACCCTGTTTAGGAAACTCATTTCACAATTCCCCTGCAGCTCAGGAGCTGCTGCGAGTCCAGATCTGGCAACATTTGGGTCGTTCTATTGAACACTTTACCATGAAACAGAAAAATAAGTTAGATTCTCTTCAGAGAGCCAAGAGGAAATTAAGGTACTTAATTCTTCATGTTTTTTCTGAACTCATATGTGGCATATAAAGGATTACAGAAAGCACTGGTAATCTATGATGCCTGTCATTTTATTTAAGAATCAGCACGTGTATTCTCCCTACACTTTAAAACCTTTTCTCAGAAAGAAAAAAAAAAAATAATCCGCCTTTGATTACCTTGACTGTTACAGATATATTCTGCATATAAATATATAAAAATAAGTATGAATACAAGTATTCACGTGTGTACATGCACAAGTATATGTGTATACAAATATGTGTATTTGGTAATGGATGTATTTGGCTGGTATCAGTACATTTGGGATGCTACAACAGGGGCATGGAGGCATCTTTCAATAGATGGCTTAGCGAGATGGCCAGAAGGAACATGCCCACTCTGTTGGGGCTGTGTGACTGCACTCACCACACTATCAAGACAATTACAGATGTGATTAAAATCAGGTTTACTTACACCTGGATGAGAAGGCTGTGATTTGCACCTGACCAAAAGGGCACCAAAGCAAAAATTGCTGAATGTTTAAGTGCCAATGGCCATGTACTTTGATAAAAAGCAGGTTTAAGTTAATTGTAAAACATTTTACAGAGTAAATACGAAAAGGTAACAAATCTGACAAAAAAAAACCCCCAAATCCAGTGTTTTCAGTGTGTCTTGTCCTTCAGCACGTTAAATGCGTATGAAAGATCACTCCACCACCTCTGCTCCACCTGCCCTTGTCCCCTCAAATGGCCTGTTCATTCATTAATTGCACCAAGCTAGAAATATCATCAGCTATCAAATCAAATTACATGGCAGGAGCTGTGTTGGGTTGTTTTTTTTAAACCCATTACACTAATAAACACCGTGAAGATTATACACAAAGCGAAGAGAAAAATAACACCAGAGGGATTATGAATGGAACTACCCAGCTAGAAATACTGATAAGTAACAAAGATGTAACTTCTACCTTTCCAAAAAAAGTAGTAATGGAAAGACTAATTTCCCAACTAAATGGCAAAAAAAATTACCTTCCATTTTACCTATCTTTCATCTCCCCTGTAATTTTTTTGGCTGCTGCTAAGGAAAGTCATAGAATATTTAAATTACAAAACCCACACTGCAAACCAAGTTATTAAAAGAATCCCACATACTTTCTGACAAACTGGCTTTTGCAGGAAATCCACCCAGAGCTTTGAGACCACAGAGCCCTAGTCAGAGTAGAAATGCTTCTCTTTGTTAAAGCATTGACTCATCATGCATAGGACAGTAGAAAAATATTTTAACACAGTTGGAGAATATTATTTTGGTTTCCTGAAAAATAACACAGGACTTCCTACTCCCCAAAAGCGAACTTGAGGAGAGACAGTATGGCTTTTAACAACACCCAACTGCCCCACCATAAAATGAATGCCATTACTGCATGTTTTGACAGCTTCATCAAAGTGCACAAGACAAGATAAGATGACCTTTAATCATCCAAAACCTATGACGTTAAAGTAGTCAATCACAAACTTAAATGCAAATCAAAGTTGCTTGTGAAGGAATGGTCTATGTCTGGGTCAAACCACAACCTCTACGTGAGACTGCAGCTTCCAACCTGAACGAAGAAAGGCAACTTGGACCGGAGAGCCAAACTGGCACCTAAGCTTTCTGCTGACAGTTCCTAGAGCACATTTCATGTTTTTTTGGCAGCAAAGACCTCACTTGGAAGAGCAGCTATCTGCTTTTGATACTTAACGATGATCTCAAAGAAGCCATCAAGGTAACTGAGGCCCCCTGATTATCAACTACCAGTTAATCATCACAAATTCATGGATGCAAGCAAGGGATGCCACAGAGCAATGCGTATTTTCAGGGAGCTTCACATGAAAAGAAAACCTCACAGACTATGCAGAAATCAGGCAAAAGAGCACATGACATTTTATTTAAAGGCAGCTCATAATTGCCACATTTTCCACCAGGCTGGAAAAAGCTTAGCAGTAACTAAAAATTGACTGGACTGAAGTGAGAATGTTATCAATTTTGTTTTTATGCAAGCAAATTAAAACTATTCCCTTGCAGATAACAAATTCAAAGAATAACAAATTCAAACTCATTTGCAAAGAATGCTAGCTCTGTTAAAAATTAAGAAGTAACCATGATTAAACGCTTTTTATACCAAACCTACGCTCATTCTTTGATGATAGATTGTTTCTAATGGGGTTTGGTAAGAAAGGCAGCGTCCATGGCTTTTATGTGGATGCATAAGCAGCCTGAGGTACCACTTTTTTTTTTTTTGCTATCTGGGGAGGCAGGATGCTTGTCCCTGTGAAGGGCTCAGACAGCAGAACTTCATAAATCTCTTTCTGTGATGGACTGTCCTTAGTGTATCTCAGTCCTTCTCGCACCTCCTTCAAGAACAGCTGATACTGGACCAATAGCCGAATGCTACATGGACACTTTTAAAATTAACTAAGAAAACAAAGTACCAAGATTCTAAAGATCCATCCAAGGTGCTTTTCCTCAAAAGACTTGATCACAAAGTATGCATAAATGGCTACAGACAGATTTTTAAGATAATAATAATAAGAAGAAGAATACAGGATATTTAAAAGACATAAATGAATGTAGCACAAAATGAGTCTCCTCTTCCTATCAATTTAGGTTTCATGAAGAAACGAGGATGATTCAAGGATTGGAGCATGTCCCTTATGAAGAAAGGCTGAGAGAGCTGGGACTCTTTAGCCTGGAGAAGAGAAGGCTGAGGGGAGACCTTATCAATGCTTATAAGTATCTGAAGGGTGGGTTGAAGGAGGAGGGAGCCAGACTCTTTTCAGTGGTTGCCAGTGAGAGGACGAGGGGCAACAGGCACAAGCTGGAACACAGGAGGTTCCACTCAAATATGAGAAGAAACTTCTTTATGGTGAGGGTGACAGAGCACTGGAACAGGCTGCCCAGGGAGGTGGTGGAGTCACTGTCTCTGGAGATTTTCAAGACCCGCTTGGATGCAGTCCTGAGTAACATGCTCTGACATGCTCTGGGCAATCCTGCTTCGGCAGGGGAGTTGGACTAGATGATCTTTATGGTCCCTTCCAACTCTAAAAAAATTCAGTGAAATTCAGTGAAGAAAGATATGTCCCCAAAATATTTCTTTAGCTAATATTAACACATGCCATCATCTTTGTATTTTCACAGATCAGGACTGCTGAATATCTATGGCTAATTACAGCCTGTGATAATTTTATGTACCATGTTATGGCTGATGTAAGTGAAAATTAGAACTAAACCCAGAAACATCTGTAGTTAAGTTTTAAGCCACTTAAAATGATGTTAATATGACAAATACATAAACTGAAACAAAGCAGTCTCAAAATTTTCAGTATTAACTTTAACTTTACTCATATCTTAAAAAAAAAACAACAGTAAACAAAACAATGACACCTTTTCAGTTTCCAGTTTATTCCCAACAGTAGTCAGCAGGGAGGCAAAATCTTCTCTATATGTACAGTCATCAAAAAATAGGGCCAACATTTTAAATTTGCTAAGTGACAAGTAGTAAAAATGGCAATTTTGCTTTAGATCAAAGACAAAATTCTGAAACAGTTTACCTTCAAGTCCTCAAATTCATTACTGCTGGCCTGATGGGCAACTCTTTCTTATCACCTTCGTTTTAATGCTTTGTGCTGAGAGCACTGGCTTGGACGTGAGAGGAAATGTTTGGTACTAATTTCTGAACACTGCCACTTAAACTTTGGAAACAGTTTTGAGAAAATCTGCTAAATAAATACCCAACAAATCCTCAACTCTACCTATGATACACTTCTACTTTTTTCCCAAATCCATAGAAGCAACTTCTGCCATACATAACGGCAGCTATAAATTCTTACCCGCTTTCACAGACTCATTGACAGAACTTCAAAGCAGTTATTAAATACACTGCATCAATAAATAATCATTTTACTGTCAAATTAAAAAGGTATCTCCATGTACAGAGAACTAGAGGAGAATAATACAGCTACTTGGAGGTCGTTCAAGCTGTAAAGTGTATCATGTACTCTCTTCAGTATCTTATTTCAGCTTTTACAAGAAGAGCTATTGGTGGCTTGCATTTTTCAAAGGCTTCCAGTTCTGTTGCATAAAAAAAAGCTTCTGGCTGTATTATTTTGGTTTCATTTTGCACAAGAGAAAACAAGTATTTGCTAGTTGACTAATATATACATAGGCCAACTTAAAAGACATCTTCCAGAGGTTTGAAGAACCTTTATAAAAAGAGACAAACCTACATTTGGCATATACAAGGGCTTATAAACAAGTAAAGAGATGTCTTCATTCAAGCACTTTTCATAATTAGCTATAATATGCGAACGTGGTCTGTCGGAGCTAGCAAAACTTTCAAAAAAAAAAAAAAGGGGGGGGGCGAACGCCCACACTTCCAAAACAGCTACTTCGCTTTTTATGAAATAAATTATTAAACTATTAAACTAATAAAGTTTCTTTGCAACTTTGTTACAGTTCTGGTTTGGAGAATGTTCACAGAAACATATCCACAGCTGAGCTCTTAATTGATACTCATTGACAAATATAATCTAATATTAGGTGAAGATTACTTCTACAATGAAAAATATGGCAACTGTTTACTTCCAGGTTTCAAGTTTCCTCCCCAGCAGTCTCACAGACTAGTAAAGACAGGGTTTAAAAGAGAACTAGAAATATACTTCATCTATACTTCTTTCTAAAATAGGACACACAAGCCAGCATGCAACGTCCTTATCTGCTCACCTCCGTGCTCTCATACTTTATTTGGTTAAGAACACAGTTTCCAGTAATACTTGCAATAGTGCTGGGAAAAATCTTTCCCAAAACCATTCTTGTTAGAAGGCTACCAATGCTTGTTAAAGGAATTTGGTCTAGTACAGATCAACCATAAATACTTATTTGGTAGCAAACCAAATGGTCACCAGTTTGGCATTTAAAAAAAATGCCTTGCCTGTGTTTGCTGCAATAAAGAAATGAGATCCCAGTCTTTTTTTCTTCTTCTACACTGCAAGCAAGCATCTTCAGTGTATTTCAGCAGAAATAAAAATGCTCAAATATTACATTTCAATTAAATTGTAATTTCTATGGCAGCAAAGCACCTGCCCCTACAAGTTCAGAAAAAAACTACATAGCAGGCTAAACAGCATAGGATCCTCAAAATGGAGAAATAAGAGCAACATACAAAGCAATGACAACAAAGAAAGGATCCAAAAAACAAGTGAAACTCTTAACAGGAGAGGAAGAACTGTAAAAGTGTAAATCAAAAGACAGAAGAACACAAGGTTTAATTTATACTAAGTGCTTTGCTACTAAAAATGGATGAGATGTTTAAGAAAAGGTTTTCAACTGCATTTAAGGAGAAACTTAATTGCAAAAATTACAAGATGAACACACATACTAAGGATTTCAGAGTAGGGCTTGGCAGCAGCATTGCAATCCTCAAAATAGAGAGCTCTCTCATTACAGCAAAAAGGAGAAAAAGTGCAGTTAGGCATTTCTAAATATCACAGGATAAGTTTCCCACAAGAATCAAGGACTTTATGAAATATTGCAATGAAGAATCATATTTACTAGTTTTAGTTATACAGTTTCTTTTCTTACCTTCCCGGCTTCGAGCCATTATTATTAGTTGGCAGATTACATTAATCATTTCTTGAAGTAGTGCAGGACTCTTTTTCAGGATAAACTGCTGATCTGCAAGACATAACCAGCTGCAATTATGCTGCACTTCTATTAGGAAAAAAGGAGACAGTTTACATGAACTGGACATTTAATGGTGCAGTCTTCATTTATACTCATTCTTGTGTTATTGAAAATACCACTTGATTCTCATTGGCACATCCATCTGTAACATTCCCTAACAAAACAGGAAAGCGCAAGCACTAAGAGGGAACACAAATTTTATGTACCAGACAAGCAGCTTCCACACCAGTTGAAGAAGTATTTATCAGATTCATCTAAAAAAGCAACAGGATGGCATAGACAATTTACCAGTCTCATTAAAATAGCTTCAATTCTTTAGTTAATTACAGGTTTAAAAGAAAAGGATTTTTAAGTAAAACACCAATTTTGGGATAAACATTATTTGTAAAGTACTAAATACTTCTGAATACAGATATGTGAAGTAGTACGCATAAACGGTAACTAAGTAGCAAGGAAGACGAGAGACTTTTAGTAAATATTTAAAATTCAACATTTTTCTTTTGTAAGAAACTGGAAGAAACGAGGGAAAGTATTTTCACTGGTTTGTTGTGGTTTGTTTTTTTAAACTGCATTAAAATACAGAACAACTCAAGTTTGCTGGTCAGCCTAAGAAACATTAAGTTTCATGGTTGAAACTTAAGAACTGCATTTAGAAACATTTCAGTTTGCAAATCTACGAGTATGAAAAATTGCAAAACACAAACTAAAGCTCATACGTAACTGATATTTAAAGTTCTAATCTTGTCATCTTTGCTTCACACAGTGGGCTAAAAACTCCAAAAGTAACCCGTATGGAAATGTTAGAGAGCAATATTATGCTTGTCTTCCATTTGTTTACTCTGAAAAGCAAATATACTTCACGTTTAACGTTTTATTCTATTACAAAGAGAAAAAAAATTTATCAAAGTCACATTTGCAGCCAAAAGCATTGAAAAGTAGGATATCAGTATCACAGGGCTGTCAAGAGAATAAGTAAATGCTCGCTAAATGTTTTAAAGAGTCATTAAAGTTGAAAAACTAAGTACACTGCATAGAGATTACCGAGCAGGGATCCATGTGACTCTTTAATGGACAAGAATTCTGAGTACTGTAGTGTGCAATGTGTTGCTCTGTTTTGGGGAGAAGCCATTACCTTCTTCAAGGACCTCCGGAACTTTCATCCTGGCGAGATGAGTCAACAAAAGAACTCTGGCTTTCAGGCTGTAAGGGCAGGTGAGTGGAGGCTCGTTCTTCTTTAAATTTATGCCACCAATTTCTCGGATTAACTAAAATAGTTAAACACAAATAGCTATTTTGGTGCTAAAGAGGAAAAAAAAATACAGGAGGAGAACAGTTTACAAGCAAAAAAGAAAAGCTACACTCACAAAAGCAGGCCTTTAAGTAATTTCTCCCTGGAAAGTTCTGTATAGATGAACATTAGCCATTTTTATTCAAAACGCAGCTCCAAAAAAAAATCAAAAAATGCCTTTAAATGCCTTGTTTCAACGTGAGAGCGAGGGGGGACATAAAGATTCGCACACAAGAAACTTTCCTTGGATAGCACTAAGTATATTTGTATTGATAAATATTTTAAAAATCTGATTTTATTGCCAAGGTTTACTAGATTCAACCATATTTCCAAGGTATTTGTATTAAACTCAATACACACTAGCAACAGCATTACCTTGAGACCTCTCACCAATCTAAGACACAGCCAACTTCTTCAGAAATAGTCTCAGGTATCACATGAAGGAGGGGTTGTAAGCCTGAACTCCCTGGTAGGCTACAGATCAAGTATTTTAACTTATTTATAAACAGCACCAACTTGAAAAAAAGCATGGTATTCTTTATTCAGGATTACCACTCTTGGTTCTGACTATACCAAGATGCATAGTTCTAACAGGTTTCTCTCACCTGAATTTGTTGAAGACCCCGGTGGGAAAGGCTGCAAAGCTGAGTAACAGAAGTTCAAAGTTTATAAGAATCAATGTATGGCCCAGAAGCTTCGCTTCTTAGGTCAACAAGTCACTTGAGGAGAGACAGGGGTTCCAAAATCTCCAGCCACAAAGGGAAGTGAGGATATCAACAGCCAGGCTACACTGACCTTTGCCCAGTCTCTCGCTACACTTGAAAAAAGATCTTCTAACAAGAAGCTCCCTCTAAGCACATCCTGGTATGACACCAGACCAACAAGAGTAAAACTTTGGTGAGAAAACTTTATTAAAAGTATAGATACTGGGTTTATGATAAAACAGTGAAATAAAAATGGGAACAATGATCATGGCCCCAAAAGCAGGATACACTAACAAAAGTTATTAGCAATACCCTTCTGTATTGATGCTTCAGAGACTTGTACTGCCATATACTCAGAAAAAAAAAAAAAAAAATACAGATGACACCAATTACAGGACCTTTAGAAATGGAACAAAATCCAACAGTATAAAATGCAAGGTCATGCACTTGCATACTAACAAGAACTGCAGCTCAAAGACGGGCTGAAGAAGAATATAAGACAACAGAAGAATACAAGACAAGAAATCCAGAGCACTTAGCGATCTCACACTAGCTGTATTAAATCACCATCTGAAACAACCATGGAAAACAGTACGCTGAAAGTTATTCCCTGCAGAAATACAGAAATAGTACTGCCACTGATTAAGGCACTGCTATAGACATAACATGGAATACTGGGAACAATTTTGAGCAGATAAAATAAAAAAAAAAAAGTAAACTGTAGAAATAACTGGGAACAGTACCCCATTCAGCACATAGGAGAATGAGGGAAATGAGCCTTTTGGGAAAGAGGGGATTAAAATACAGCAGCTTTTCCAGTTTAGCAAAATAAAGACAAGAAGAGAACAAATGGGCTATTGCTTCTGTCTATAAACACATTAAGGATATACACAGCAAGAATCATTTAGACTCAAGAATAATGATGACAAAAAACATAGCTATAAATTGGTCACAAACAAGACTCCTAACCACTAGAACATTAAGTTCTGGAACAGCTTCTCAGTATGACATGGTTACAGGAGGCTTGACTGCCTTTTAAATAAGGAATGATTAAATGTAAAGGGCTTGTACAACACCAATGCTTGCAACAGCACAGGAGAAGAACTGATGATCGAGGTGATCTTTTCTAGTCACATGCTCCCACTGCTGAAAAACCCTCCTAACTACAATTCCAGCTCCTTATCTTAAAATCCACAAGATGATAAAGAATTAGAAAAAGACAAAGACAATTAAATAAAGAGGCATCTCAATTTATTTTCTTTATGTTTAGGACATAGAATCATAGAATCATCCAGGTTGGAAGAGACCCTTGGGATCATCGAGTCCAACCATCTACCCTACACTACAAAGTTCTCCCCTATATCATATCCCCCAACACCACATCTAAACGTCTCTTAAACACATCCAGGGATGGTGACTCAACCACCTCCCTGGGAAGCCTATTCCAATGCCCGACCACTCTTTCTGTGAAAAATTCTTTCCTAATGTTCAGTCTAAACCTACCCTGCTGGAGCTTGAAGCCATTCCCTCTTGTTCTGTCATTAATTACCTGTGCGAAGAGACCAGCACCAACCTCTCTACAGTGTCCTTTCAAGTAGTTGTAGAGAGTGATGAGGTCTCCCCTCAGCCTCCTCTTTCTCATACTAAACAGTCCCAGCTCCTTCAACCACTCTTCATATGATTTGTTTTCCAGGCCCTTCACCAGCTTTGTTGCCCTCCTCTGCGCTCGCTCCAGCACCTCGATATCTCTCTTGTATTGAGGTGCCCAAAACTGGACACAATACTCCAGGTGTGGCCTCACCAGTGCTGAGTACAGGGGCACAATCACCTCCCTACTTCTGCTGGTCACGCTATTTCTAATACAAGTCAGGATGCCGTTGACTTTCTTGGCCACCTGGGCACACTGCCGGCTCATATTCAGCCGCTTGTCAATTAGAACCCCCAGGTCTCTTTCTTCCAGGCAGCTTTCCAGCCACATTTCCCCAAGCCTGTAGCAATGCACGGGGTTGTTGTGGCCCAAGTGCAGAACCTAGCACTTGCCCTTGTTGAAACTCATGGTTCTCATGGTTCTCTTTGTTGAAACTCATGGACATGAAAGTAGGTTTACAACTTGAAAATTCAATTGTGTGCATGCAGACGTTAGATCTGTGAGAACATCCCCCCCCGCCCTATTTTGCAAACTCAAAATCATTTTGAATCATTTTCATTGGAGTATTTTGTATACTGTGCTTTAAATTTCTTAAAACCTGGTAAATTAGATTTCCTAAAACTCTGCTAGCAATAATTATTTGCCAAGCATGCATTATGGCATCTCTGTTGAGAAGGCTGAGTGGAAATGAAAGTAAAAGGCAACCAGAGGGAAACAGACGTTCATGGAGAGATATTTATAATAAAGACATTATAAAGTTCAGACATCAGATAATAATCTCATTTCAGCCTTAACATACTTAACCAGATGTTAATGAATTAAAAGAACTTCATCAAATGGCGATCACCTCCTCATATCAATACTCAAAATTTGTAAGGACTAACACACTAATTCCCTATTTTAGTTTACCCCTCCCCAAAATCCCAACCCAGCAGTCTATATACTAAATTGATTCCATTTAAGCTAAGCATTATCACCAATTAATGGTATCTTTTCTTTAAAAAAAAAAAAAAGAAACAACTAAATCAAGTCTAGCTTCTAATTCCTATTTCTGTCACATCTCAACAAAATTAATGCCTTGAGAACTTGAATTCCATCAGCTGCTCACCAAGAAGCACCATCTCCCTCTTCCCTTGAAGGGGTCAGTTATTTATAAAACATCTCTTGATATAACTAACCTGTGGTATCTGAATGTTGTCTGCTGGTCTGCTCGTAGCATCTTTATTGTACTGAGGATCAAATTCGGATGCGCCTGCTAAAACCATGATAAGCCCTGCAAAGATAATTGGAGGCAGACAGAAAAAATGTCAGCAACACCCCATGCCATTGAGTGATTTCTTCAGAACCCTCAGCCATGAAACTTATTCCCACTCTTCCCCCAACAACCATGAATATCCATGTTCTCTATTTAGTGGATCAATTACTACTACCACAGGGCAACGGAGGAAAGAATCAATGCCTGGCACAAGGCTCCATGTATTTAACTCTCCAAGTCCAGCATTTGACTCTCAGTGTCTTCACAAAACCATAATTAGGCTTCTTTAGGGCTGGGAGACATCACTGCACAGCAGTTTGACTACTCCTGCATGCCCACAGAACCACGCTTCTCAGCAATTCACGTGCCTGCGGCAGCACCACAATGTGTGTCTTGGAGGGGGAGGCAGGAAGGATAAAATTTCAACTCAATTTTTGTTCAGTCAGCACTGAAAATTCACCAAACTATTTTTTTAATTATTAGAAAAACAGATCGATAAATAGCCCTGCAAACAAATCCCATGAAGATGATGGACTATTTTCCTAATGCGATTAGGAAAATCTATACTACCTCAAAATATTCTGTTGTGTAGTTTAGAGGAAAGACCTACACAATGCAGTATTTTAGCCCCATTATGAGCTTTCTGTTCATGAACATTAGACTCCTCCGCCATAGACAATAATACAAAGCTCACCCCATCATTTGCTCCAGTTAAAATAACTTTTGCGCCAATAGTCACTCAAGCTTCGTTCTTAAATTTTGAACAAGTTCTCTTCTGAGCAAATGAAAGTTATTTTTGCCTACTTGCAGTGCTCAGTAAATTCCACCTACAATTAGTCAAGTTCCCTGAGCACCAATTTTCATTTCCGTTCTCGATTATCTATTTACTTCCTGAGCAGAGCATATTGAAGAGTTTCAGGCAACTATAAATACTTTCCTATTATTTAAAATTCACAATTGTGGGTCATCAAGAAAGGAAGTTTTTTAGACTCATTTTTCTTGAAATCTAAAAAAAAAAAAAATATCTAACACAAGTCAAGTCACGCAGATTTTTCACTGTTTCCCTAGTCCAGTTTGATTACATCTGCCCAGGCTTAAGCCTTGGGTTGTGGCACTGGCACCTCACCACTGTGGCACTGACAACCAAGCAAAAGCCTTGCCTGATCACCCACTGTGTGGTTTGTCTAAGCCACCTCACCCACGCCTCTTTTTTCACTCAGGCAGCACAACAGACCTCAGGGCAAAAACCTGACCTGCCCCTCACCCCAGGACTCCCCGAAAGCGTTAAGTCCTTAAATAAAGCCACTTAAACTTAGGGTTAATTCAGGGTAGTAAAATCCAATCTAGAACTAACTAATACCAAACTAATTCTTCAAGCCCATACCAGCCTCCAAAACTGAAAGATCCAATTCTCCACAAACATAATGCATCTATAAATTTCCCCAGAAAAAGGGGGGTTATTTCGGTTGGCGGCCGGTCATCAGTGGTGTCCCTCAGGGCTCAGTTTTGGGGCCAGTCTTGTTCAATATCTTCATTGATGATCTAGATAAGGGGATTGAGTGCACCCTCAGTAAGTTTGCGGATGACACCAAGCTAGGTGGGAGTGTTGATCTGCTTGAGGGTCGGCAGGCTCTACAGAGGGACCTGGACAGATTGGACCAATGGGCCAAGGCCAATGGGATGAGGTTTAATAAGGCCAAGTGCCGGGTTCTGCATTTCGGCCACAACAACCCCAAGCAATGCTACAGGCTTGGGGAAGAGTGGCTGGAAAGCTGCCCGGCAGAAAAGGACCTGGGAGTGTTAGTGGACAGCCGGCTTAACATGAGCCAGCAGTGTGCCCAGGCAGCCAAGAAGGCCAACGGCATCCTGGCTTGTATCAGGAATAGCGTGGCCAGCAGGAGCAGGGAAGTCATCGTGCCTCTGTACTCGGCACTGGTGAGGCCTCACCTCGAGTACTGTGTTCAGTTTTGGGCCCCTCACTACAGGAAAGACATTGAAGTGCTGGAGCGTGTCCAGAGGAGAGCCACCAAGCTGGTGAGGGGTCTGGAGAACAAGTCCTATGAGGAGAGGCTGAGGGAACTGGGCATGTTTAGTTTGGAGAAGAGGAGGCTGAGGGGAGACCTCATTGCCCTCTACAACTACCTGAAAGGAAACTGTAGAGAGGCGGGGGTTGGCCTCTTCTCCCAAGGGAATAACGACAGGACCAGAGGAAATGGTATGAAGCTGCGGCAAGGGAGGTTTAGATTAGATATTAGGAAGAATTACTTTACTGAAAGAGTGGTCAGGCACTGGAACAGCCTGCCCAGGGAGGTGGTGGAGTCACCATCCCTGGAGGTATTTAAGAAACGTGTAGACATGGCTCTTCAGGGCATGCTCTAGTGCCTGGGATTGTTGGTTTGTGGTGGGGTGTTGTGTGTGAGGTTGTGGGTGTGGGGTTTAGTTGGTGGGTGCTTTTTTTTTTTTTTTTTCTCTTTTTTGGGGGGGGGGGTTGTTGTTTGTTTGGTTTTGTGTGTTGTGTTTTTTTGTTTGTTTGTGTGGGGTTTTTTTTTTTTTTTAATGTGGTTGGACTCGATGATCTCAAAGGTCCCTTCCAACCACTAAGATTCTGTGATTCTGTGATTCCTTTAAAAGTGAGCAGACAAAAATAAGTATATAAAAAAACCATAAACAAGTAACAAAGTAACATGAAATGTATAGGGAGCAAAAGTTTTAAAGATAAATTTAGCTAAAACACAACAAGGAATAATAGAGAACCAGAAATGCTATTTCATTCTTTGCGTTATAAAAACTTATGACAGCCCCTAGAAAATTCCCAAAGCCTATTTTTTTACATTAACAGAAGAAAACACACAGAGAGAGGCTGCGCTCGTAGTGGCCACGTAGTAACTCAGGACTACAGGCAAGTCAACACCTTTTTCCCAACATGCAATATCCTTTTTTCCTTTCTTTTTTTTTTTAATGTATAGGTAGACAGACATAAATATAGATTTATAAAACTCCCTCTCCCAAATACTTGCCTTCTTACAGAGTACTCTTCACCTGCAACAAAATTAAGTTTTTAAAAATACTCTAGAAGAACCAGAAACATTATTTTAACCTAACAAAACCTTATAAAGCAGAAGCTCTTTAACATCAGCAGATTGACATTTCCAGATCAACATTTCACAGTGCCTTTTACTTACGTTTCATGTCCATGTTCCGTGTTTTATAGACAAAATATGTATATATTTGAGTTGTCCGAATGAGAATCTGATCTCCACTATATCGTATCGATCGGTACCACCAGGAACCCTGAGACATTTAACAAGAACAAACTGACGTCAGCTACGATGAAGCACGGAGACAGCTATGCTGCATCACCTCATGCATGTTCACAAACAGGTAACTCAGCCCAACTGATTTTACCTATGTTAAGGTCAACTCAATTTCAGAAAGGAGAGGGAAACAAAAAAAATATTTGCTGACAAAATTTTAAAAGCACACCAATATATTCATCCGAGAGAAGCTGATGCAAAATTTTTTAGATGATCTCAAGCCTAGGGAATTCCCCCCAACACACATACACTGCTTTGGTTATGTTTTGGTGGTGGTGTTTCAGTGAACCCACTAAACAGTAAATCCTCTGGATCTACCACTTTCCATACACATGGTAACTCCTTATTGTGCAACTGAATCAAATTCAGTTTAGGCAGATCAAGACCAAAATAAAAGATTTCTTTCATTATGAGAAAATTTGCAAAAAATCATTTAAGTCATCAAATCAGAAAATGCTTTTCAGAAGGGGGATCCGGAGGTGGCACAGTGCCCTTGCTGCAGATTTTCAGAATTAAGCTATACGCCTTCAGGTTTACAGAAAAAAAGTTTTCCAAACCTTCAGAAACATTCCAATAATTCCCTCATTAGCATTCTACTGGTGACTTCAAATTACAGAACTCACTGTACAGTGATTGTACTCTATAATGTATTTTAAGAAAAATGGTGTGCTGGGCTACAAACTGCAGTCTGTTCATTAAGCTCCTTCTTGTAAGCAAAGCTCACTAACATGAGAAAAAACATACAAAATATCTCTCAATCTATTGCAAAGTTTATCACAAGTGAAAAGTAACAAGCAGTAAAGTAGTAAATGATGCTTACTACTATTAATTTAATAGGCAATAGTGTAAATTCCCCTACTATCACAAGAACCCTGCAATTAACCTAATTATTCAGGAAATGCTCTAGGACTGGCTCTCCACAAACTTTGGGGTTTTTTAAATAAATTAGGTTTGATTCTTCCATGAATAGAGGAACCCTGATACAAAAATAGTACAAAACTTTTGTTAAAGTTCTTCTGCAGAAAAGTTTAGATTATAATCCGATAGCAATCAAATTTTCATCTAAGTGTAGGTACTGGAAGAAAAATATAACTATAGCCAGTCCAAGTCTACGTGAAAGAGGCTGCTGCCCTAACTCCTTTTGCAGATACGGCTCACCTCAGGTACAGAACATTATTTAGCTCAGTGGAAGTCTAGGAAGTACTATGTATCAGTATTTGCCCTTTTGGTTGATCTGGATTCAAAGGGTGGAACTAGCCTTACTTTATTTTAGATGCCTATCTGAGATATAGAATGACTACACTGTAGTTAACTTCAGCTTCTTTATTGATTCATAAAAGAGAAACAGGCCCATTAAAAGCATGAATCATCTTCTATGTCTACTTCAGAATGAAATGATAAAATAACTTGCTCCATAAAGATGACTATTCCTCTTCACTGACTAGAAAAGAAATTTACAGTGACAAGTCTGAATGCACAAGTCTACGTCTGGTATAGGGGCAAGAACAGGCAGATTATGTTTTCTTCTCTGCTCAGGACATTTCTTCATAACAACAGTAAGGATGTTTACTTTCACTTGAGCTATGACAAACTTGGTATAAATCACTAAAAGTACATGTATACAAAAAAGCATCAACAGATAACAACTGAAACCTAAAAGGAATGACAGGAAAAAACATGCAGACGTTGTACCCTGGATTTTAGGCTTATTATTCAACAGCTTGTTGAAATCACTGCATCTAGTTTTCTACCTTCAATTATGCAGAAAGACTCTCAAAGAGAAGGGATAATGCCTGGTTGAGCCTCTGCACACAGAGATGCAATCAGCTGCCGAGACCCCAGGACACTTTCTCAAATGAAAATCTTCTTCTGGCACAGGTTGCCCAGAGAGGTGGTAGATGCCCTAACCCTGGAAGCATCCAAGGTCCGGTTGGATGGGGCTCTGAGCAACCTGATCTAGTTGAAGATGTCCTGCTCTTTGTAGGGGGTGTTGGACTAGATGACCTTTACAGGTCTCTTCCAACCCAAACTATTTTATGATTTCCAAGAGCATGAAGTGTCATTTTTCTGAGCCTTTTTTCATGCCATACCCCAAATGCACTATCACTGGATAAGGGACACTGTTCAAAAGCAATACTGTAGGGCAAACTTGAGCTCTGAAACACCACCCACCTAGTAATTGGTTCCTCACACAAAGAAATCTCAAAGCCAGTCATCTCATGTTGTACAGAAGATCAATAAAAATTGAAGTTATGAAAATAACATCAGCTAGGGGAAACCAAATCAAACACCTCACCTCTTCCACATGCAATAATCGTTCTAGTACCACCAGCTACAGACATCTCAGTCTTGACTCTACAGTAACACCACTGAATATACTCTTGAGTTCATCACAATATATTCACTTTCGTGTGATGAATGACAGAAGGTACAAGATGAATTACACAGCTCAGTAACTTTCACGATATCTAGTATTTTCCCTACAGCCCTTCTCTCTATCATGGCACTACTTTTTTTTTTTTGTAAGCTCTAAAGCAGTTACGCTTTTCCCATAATAAAAGAAAACACCCACATTATGTATAAAAAAAAAGCAGCTCATTTGCTTGCTCTCTCCATGAAAGGCAAGAATGAGCAACTCTACTTATGTTTAAGAGAGCTTTGTTTACACTTGGTTACAGAGGGTAGAATATTAATTAGATAATACTTACCACAACAACTGGAAGAATAACCATAAATGCTAATCCATATACAAGCAAAACCTAGAGAAAAATTATGAAACATAGTGCATTAGATACTTCAGTTACTTAATACCACTCTTGTTTAAACTTTATTCTAAAATACAGTCAAGTAGTATTACCACAAGCCTACTACAAATTAATATAAGCTTATGGCATAATACCTGTCATTATTTCTGAATAGTAACTTACAAGTAATATAATCAGTTGGGTAGGGTTTAAATAAGGACTATCAGTTTACTGTAAGTAAGCTTTTAAATCATCCACGTATTGTATTGGTTGGGTTTCTTTATTAAAGAGTTGGCAGCTAAACTGTGAAGCAGTGGACAGAGATGATTACCGCATTAAAAGAAATCAAGTGGGTAAGCCAAATACCTTGCAGCAACCGATGCAACAGAAAGAATGTTTAGACACCGTGTGATTACAGCATCACTACCAAACCAAATTGAACTACAGAAATCCAGCAAACAAACAGCTCTAAGTGTGTTCCCTTGCAAGAGCAAACACACACTTTGTAGCAGGGGTGACCACAGTACACCACCTCATCATCATTGCAATGAGATGCCTCCAAGCATACTAATACTTTACTCTCCAAGGTTAGATTTAAGCTACTGTAACACTTTTGACTGCTGAAATTTGCTTCAAAGATGTGCATTTGGACTAAAGTACTTTAATAGCACTCCATGTTTTGACTGAAATGTGCAATATTAAGCACAAACATTTTAAAGTGAACACTTCAATGTTCACCTTAAAACTAAGCTTAACTGACCTAGTTAATTGACTCACCAAAATTGAATTTTTCTGATCCACAATCCAAGCTGGCAAAGCTATACCGAAGCTTGTAGCTGTAGGATAAAAGAAAGGAAATTCACTATAAAATATTAAGGAATCGTTTTGAAGTCAAATTAAACCTAACAAACAAAACCACCAACCTATAAAAAAGTCCTTGTGTTTATCTCTTCAATAAGAAAAACTCTAACAAATTTAGCAAAATCAAAAAACAAATTAGAAATACACTCAAGTATGCAATAAAATAACAAATGCAACATCTGAAATACCAACTATTTTAGCTTAACATACTCCAGAGAAGTAAATAAGCAGGATTTATTAATATTAAAAAAAAAAGGAAAATATTTCACAAATGGAAATATTTACAAGCTTTGCCTTGCAGAGTTTGCAGCAGTTTAAATACATATAGTTCAGTAAATATATGAACTGCAAGAAAATTGAGCGAATGAATTCTATGGAAAGTTTTATTAGTTGTAACTTTAGGGAAGTGTTCTAAGCTGTAAATTGTAAAAACAAACCCTTTGCCAGTTCAAATTTCTGTGTGATTGGTAAGAAAGGAACACTTTTCAATTCAAAAGGAGTTTGGCTGCAGAAAATGGAAGACACGATTTCTCTAACAGTATTCAGGTCTGTATACGTTAGATGTTACAGGATAGCATAAAATAACTTGTCTTCAGACACTTTAGCAGTAAACTGAAGTTTGCAAACGCTACCTATCCCAACACTAAAAGTTCTAGGAAACTGAGAAAAAAAAAAACAACAACAAAACCCTTTACAAATGTCAAGAGCCTGCTTAAAAAAAAGAAAACCAAAAAACATGCTTTCCTCAGTACTAGCAGGTATCAATGAGTGTTATTGCCTTAAATAGGGACAGATTAGGATCCTCTATGTACTTAAATACTACTCTGATACTGTCTCCAACAGATTGTGACAACCGTCAATTTAGACAACCAGTTGTTATGCACAAACCTAAGTGACTTCTATGTAGTTAAACTGGAAACTACTGTTTGTCGAGACTCAAATATCTGACCAACTCGACCACACTTCAAGCTTAGGAGTTCCACAGAGTAACACCCAGTGAATTTACCACATTAAGTTACAGGAAATGCCCTGCTTTGGAGAAGAGTCCGGAGACACTTCCCTATCTGTTAATAGTTATGGATTTTTAGAAGAACCTACTATTTAGATTATTTAAATACTAACTATTTAAACATTTAAATATATCTATACCCTCACATAGATTCATAGATTGGTCAGGCCAGAAGGGACCTCCAAAGGTCATCTAGTCCGACCTCCCCGCAGTCAGCAGGGACACCCCCAACTAGACCATACATCCCTTTGAAGTGTGTTAACTGCATTTTGGTTAGTTGTTAATTTTTCAATATACATTTATAGTATCTGAACATAAATACTAAGAAATGTTAAAAATTGACAAGTTCCTGATGAGTATTATTCTATTTTTCACTTATACCTTCTTTTTAATTATGGCAAGTCTCTCTAGATACTTACTGAAGGTGACTAATTTAAAAATGTCCTTTTCTTTTTTCTTGAATGAGAAGTCTAAAAAATGTGAAAGCGAACTCTTTCTGCCTTTCCCTCCCCACCACTATCCCAGAGCCAGTTTCACAAGCAAAGAATTGATAGGATGCATTGCTTCAAATAATAGGAAAAGGTTATTTCAGATACGTTAAGATCTGAGTGCTTCTCAAATGATCAGGTATTAATTACACAGCTCAATATGCAGAAATTGCACCATTTGTGTCATTCGTAATTGTTACCTTGTGGTCCATCTGGATTACCAAATTCTTCCCAATTTTTTCGTGATTCTTCATCAGTTAAACTAGATTCAAGAAGAGATATTAAGTTAGTACAGAGGTAAAGAAATTCTCTAAATCATTAATATACAGAAACTTCAAAACAAGGTATTTATACTTTCCTTCAGAGATGGTTTGGCAAACTAAACAGCTTCTGCTATTGTTTGTATGAAATCCCATATGAAACAACACTGCTGTATTCCCTCGTGATATACAGACGAATTCTTTTAGCATTCTGACACCAAAAGAAATCAGACCTGCAAGGTACAGCCCCATACAGGAGATGCAACAATCACATCTCCCTTTCACAAGAGTGACAGTGTAGCCATCAGAAAACAGCACTTTTCAACGCCAGGTTACAGTACAGCAAATTTTGAAAGACAATAAAGGTTGAAAATATCTTTTTTTGGAAGGGCTTTTAATTCTCTTATTCTAGATTTTTAGCCTTCGATGGCATGTGTGCGTTTGGTTGGTGTTTTTTTCCTGGAACTCCCTAGTTTGATATTTAAGATGAGAGAAATAAATTAAGACACCACCTCCTGAATCTTACAGTTTCTATGCCTGTTCTGTAATGACAGATTCTTGGCAGTAATATACTGCCTCAAACAGAATCCCTGTTTACTAGAAGGAAGAATACAGCTTTAGGAAACAGAACATCACTACAGCATTCACTATATGGAAGACTGTCTCGCAGAAGAAACCCAGCGAGTCAGATGCCTCCCTGTCATTTCTAAGTCTCACACTTGTTAACAAGCAGACTCAATGAATGGGTAGCTTTTATATTCTTTGAAGACAGCATGGCTGAAGAACTTCACTGTCATTTACTTCAAGGTACACCTCTGCCACAGCCCTTGCACTAACATTTGAAGTATCAAACGGTACCACCAAGGACTTGAGCACTAGCTTGCGAAGCAAAGGAGTGAGATGTTCCAGGAGTTCAGAAAGCAATACCAGAATACCCCACTGAAGAGGCATTCATAGTGATGTTTAAGCAGAAAGTAGGATTTCAAAACTGCTCAAGTGAGCATGGTGTTGGTTCTCCTTCTCACCTCGCCCCAAAAAGGACTCTCAAACAGTCAGTAAGGTCAACCACAGACAACTGACTTAAAAGCAGAGATCACCAGCTTGCTAAGCTCTCTGATGATGTGACTGGCCCAGTAAACCCCCACAATGGAAGAAGGCCCAGAGTGGATGGGCAAGTGCGATGTCAGTCTGCGCTTGGCATCACAGTGACTCACCATGGCTGCTGCAAAGAACCTGACTCTGCCTCAACACAAAGGGGACTGGAGTATCCTTTGTTTTCGATAAACATCTGTCAACAGTTGAGCAGATCAACTGGTGGCATAAACCGCTTCCCCTCCAGTGCATTAAAAAAGTATGAATGTCTCCTCTAGTCTGCAAGACCAGGATGGGAAAAGCGCATACCTGGCTCAGCCAAATATATAGTATAAAAACTAGACAACTAGCAAAAGAATTTTGAAGAGAACAACAGGCTCGAGCTGGCTTCAACCCACTCATGCCTTCCCTGCACGTGGGGACGCCCAGCATCAGGACAGTGAGTGGACTAGAGAGACCAGTAATGGGAATCACATTGGTATTGACATTGAACTGTGTACTGAAGTCCCTATGGTTTGCTACGTTTAACTTACAAAGTAGACTAAAAACAATACAAATGTATCACTCCACCAACCAGAAATCACCTGTAACATCAACTGTCTTCAGGTAAGCAAATTTGATATTAAACATTACATGTTCTACAAATGGAATATCTAGAAGAACCTGGTCAGAGACTGTTGGACTCTAACAGACGATCATTTAGAATATAAAGCTGTATTAACGTTTTGTGTATGAACAGCATTACAAAAACCCAAACCCACATCTTGATTGTTGAAAAATTCAATAAAAAGGGATTTCCTTTATACTGAATTCTAATGTTAGACACCATCTCTCAGATAAAAAAAAAAAAAGCTAAGCTATAAGCAGAGGTAAGGCCAAAAATACTCTGGAGGAAAAAAGCTGAACCCTTGAATCTTCTTAAGAACTACACAGGTAACATGAAACAGTCAGAGTGAAAAATCAGGTCTGCAAGGCAAGCACAAATGAAAAGGGATGTGGGAGAGCTGAGAACTAGCTGGGTCAGAACCAGAATGAAATATCTTTGCCACTAGATGGGAACAGAATTAAAATACTGTCTCTAACTTTGGCTTTATCACCAGGTGATATGAACAATATATTTATTTTCTAAGTAACGTTTCAGAATTGTTGGTTAAAAAGCGCAACACCCATTTTTTTCTTTGTCATTTTTGAGATTTAATATGTATCGCACTGGAAACGCTTTTCCTAGCTGACATGGGATTTTAATACAAAGACCTAACACCTTGCAGTATTCTGACAGTTGTTAAACAATTAAGTTATCCCTCCTAAATCGTACATAACAAGTATGCACTGAAATGAGACGTGTTTTGACTTTCGTTATATACCCAAACACATTTTCCCTGGCTGCTTAAGTCATCCCTGCTATTACCTTAGAGATTTCCTTCCCCTGAATAGCAAGTTCCCATTTTCTGTAGGCAAAAAAAAGAAACTTACGCTGCATAGGCCTTAGCAATCCTCATGAACATAACTTCATCTCCTCCTTTATCTGGATGGTATTTTAGAGATAGTGCACGGTATTGTTTCTTAATTTCTGATACACTTGCTCCCTTAAAAAGAAAAGTTTTGAGTTATGAATAAATACCTTAAATCAAATAAATTCTTTTGTATCTATATTGTAAAGCACATTGTGCAATATTTCTCTAAACCATTCATCAAACTAAAGAATTATGTTCTAATATGATATGATCGTGAAACTACATATGCATTTCGTGGAAACATAATCAATTATTTTTCTAATAACATTTTTATGACCATTATATTTTTAAAACAAGTTAGAAGTTATAGTCTAAGAAAAAAGACACTCAGATGGCTGGGTTTTGGTTTTTTTTCTGGATCACCTTGTTTATCCATCCACAGGAAAAAAAAAAAAAAAAACCAACACGTAAGCCCACCTTATCTGACAAATCTTGTTTGACAAATCCTATATTTTCCTAAACATATTCATGAATACAAGGAATTCTCACTTGCAATATTCTTCCATTTAAATAGAAAAGAGTTCATAGATCAGGGATGATGGTTCACTTGCAGCTTGTAGGCAGAAATAAATCTGTCAGTCACCAGGAACAGTGGATTGCCCAGCTGCTTAAGAATGCCTTTGACTCGAATCATCCTACCCATAAATTATTTCAAACTTCTTGAACAAAGGAAATACATTACCTACAACCAAGAAAGAGATCAATTTTTATTCTACTACATTGCATTGTTACATGCCACCAACACAACTCCTTGCGCATTAACTTTCAGGTTGGACTGTGAACTTCACTACTCAAGAAAACCCAAAAAACTTTATAGTAAATGCAGACAGTTTCTCGAGTAAGCTCTCTAATTTTCACAGAACCACTACCATAGGACTTTTCAACATTTTAGTAGAGAGGCCTAGCATGCTGACCTTAACTGCATAATAAACATACAAGAAATTATTTATAGATTATGGAATTGTTTCAATAAATTTAAACCAGAAATTAAACTACCCTGAGGCTTCACTTCTTGTTACTTTATCTCTTTATGCAATGTGTCTATCATTTTTCCAACACTATTTTTCAACAGCATGCCTGCCTCATTTAATGCACAGAGTGAATTTACTCCATAATAAATGAGACTTCAAGTAAAAACAGCCATTTCAAGACTAGATGAAGAATGCCAGATGAGTAGCAGAAGCTGGAAAGTGGGGAGGGAAGGAAATCAGGTTGCTGGAGAAGAGATGGGTTTTCATGGCTCACATGAATGAAAAAAAAAAAAAAAAAACCACAATTTTTTCTCTCTGCCACAGAGGGTGCATGTGATCCCTGATAAGCTGGTGACAAACTTTGTCATTAACTGCTTACTCCTCATTGTCAAAAGCCAGGCTACAAAGGTCAGGCCTGACTTACAGAAATGCTTGGTAGCCCAGGTCAGCTGGTGTCACTCTGCTTGCAACACAGAGCTCCCTAAATCAACTCCTTACCAAAAAATTAAGGCCCCAATTGTCTTACATAAAGAATGCAAAATTATAATCAGTGTTGAACTTCATCTTTATGTCTTGGATCCCACCCATAAATTGCCAGTAAGGATACTCATTCAATAAATCAGTAATAATATCCAAGTGCCTTATGAATTAGCGAATTTAAGTGATGTGCTCCAAGAAGAGCTACTCTATGTTCAAAATAAAGTGCTGATATTACATATAAAATAAGGTGCATGCATGTTATCTGAACTTTGTCCATGTTGTGGTTCTCCTCTGGAGAAAAAAGCCCCTTGTTATAAGCTGATATTCTATCATAAGATAAAAAAAAATAAACTTGGCCACAGTGTGAATGCCAAGAAGTGAATGAATTATTGTGTACCAAAACTTTCAAGTGCTTGCATCTGCAACTTTGCTTTACGTTTGGGGTTTTTTTTGATTTTTAACCGTAACAGTTCCATTATCTAACAACACTTCAACATCTGTATCAACATCTGCATCACTTCAACATCAGCAGGGCTGGCAAGGACTCTAAAGGTTCCACTTGAATGGTAACAGAAGAAAGCTGTTAAGTTTATGTAGTCTGCACTGGAAGTTTTTCAAGGGGATTCAGCAGACACCATCTGATGGCACAGAAATACATAAAACAAACACGCTCTGGAATCTTGTACTCTATGTTGAGCCCTACTTCAACTGTTCTATCTTCACACCCGTCTCTTCAGCTTCCTTGTAACATCTCTGGCTTTAATTCAGCTTGTCCTTATGACAATATGCTCCATCCCTCTTATCAGTTCTTGGAGCATTCCAGTATTTGTTTCTTTGCCTGGATAAGATGCATGTATCTTGAGTGTGTACAAGTTTTCTTTGATAAACAATAAGTTACAATTCACTATATACATATTTTTTTCCCCTCAGGGTTGTTACTTGTAGAAATTTGCCAAAGATGACAAAAGAAAATCCTCTGATGACCTAATCCCTAGCCTGATTTGTTTAACCAAAGTTCACCCAGATATATAAGCATTTAAACTGCATGGTTCCAACAGATAGCATTCAGTAGTAAAAATTTATCTTCTTCCTGTGCGTCAGTGCGAGAACGCAAGTCAGCAATCGGTCATTCACAGAGGAACTGAGCAGAGGTTGAATTTAAATAACTTGCCTCTGCACATGACAGGCAGGTCTTGTTCTACCTGTCTGGCTAGAAACAGGCTGGAGTCACGTATCTGCTATAATGGCTTTCTTAGAATAGAAAAGCAGTACCGCTGATGCCAATCCTTATGTTGACAAGCCACATCACTAACGGCAAGAGAGGTACTTGTTAATGTTCATACACATACTAAGCTCTCCCACCCTAACAACATACATCAAGTTTAATTAAACAGGTATGTTCAAAGCTCTTCCATATTCTTGTGCTGAGCTGTATCCACAGGGTATTTCCTTAGATGGGAGAGAAAAGAATACCTCAGAGTTCAGAACTGAAAAGATGACTACTGTTATTCAAAAGAGGAGCTTTGTATCAGGAAATAATTACCATAAGCAGAGAATTTGCTCGAGGTATTGCGGTTAAGATGAAGAGTTTAAACAAAACTAAATAAGAGTTTAAGAGATGTATGGAATGTCTATTCATCTCCTCAGGATAGGTAACTTTTTATATCCATTTGAATCAGACCTTGAATATAAATAAAGCGCTGCACCTGTTTTCTATATAAACCATAGAATGGTTTAGGTTGGAAGGAACCTTAAAGATCACCGAGTTCCAACCCCCCTGCCATGGGCAGGGACACCTCCCACTAGACCAGGTTGCTCAAAGCCCCATCCAGCCTGGCCTTGAACACTTCCAGGGATGAGGCAGCCACAACTTCTCTGGGCAACCTGTTCCAGTGTCTCACCACCCTCACAGTAAAGAATTTCTTCCTGTTATCTAATCTAAATCTCCCCTCTTTCAGTTTAAAACCAGTAAACTGGTTTTAAATCCTCATCCTATCCCTACACTCCCTCATGAAGAATCCCTCCCCATCCCTCCTGTAGGCCCCCTTTAGGTACTGGAAGGTCCCCCTGGAGCCTCCTCTTCTCCAGACTGAACAATCCCAACTCTCTCAGCCTGTCTTCATAGCAGAGGTGCTCCAGCCCTCTGGTCATTTTCACGGCCCTCCGCAGGACCCATTCTTTTCCAGTTTAATAAAGCAGTTGGCTGGTATCACTATTTAGAACTTGTTGTTTGCATTCACAGATGCAACTGAGATTCAAGGTAACCTTTACAACATCAAAGTGTGTATCACCAATGCCCTTTAGTGAAAACTTTCATTTACAAGAGAAATATTGCTGTACAACAGCTGTAAATCAAATGAATCCACATTCTTGCTTATACAGTTTATTCAGCAGCATCCCTAAAAATGGCTACTGAGAGGATTTTCACAGGGCATACAAAGCAGAACACCTCTTTCGTTTTCCAAGCGAGGAAAACAACATCTGAGTAAGATTCACAATAGACAAAAAAGCCCACCTCACTGTATTAAGAAAGTCATTAGAAGTTTGAAGGAGTTAGATAAAAAAGTTATAAATTAGTACAGACTGATTTCACAATATGCAGCAGCAACTTTCATACACCAAAAAAAGAACAAAACCACTAGATACATTCACTTATTTTATTTAAAAAAACAAGAATAAATTTGACATCTAGACATAGAATACACAGTTATAGTAGTACAGACTAGTAAAAGATCCTGTTACTTACAGGATCCAAATGTAAAACTTCATAAGGATTGTATTCTTGATACTCTCGGTCCGTTTTGGAAACTTTGTATGCAAGAAACAAAAATAATGCCCAGCCAGCAAGGAGGACTATTTTCCTGTTTGGAAAAAAAGAATTTTTTTAATGTACAAATCCACTAGCTCTATCATAATTCTACAAATAACATAAGAAGCCATTTGATATCAGTCTTCCAGAAACAATATTAAAATAGTGAGAAACATTAAAGCCATTTTAAAGCAGGTATTTCAGTTATAACACCACCTTTGACATGGATGACACAGCTGCTCTGACTTTGAATTAATTTCTTTTCTCTTTTTTTCTTTCTTTTTTTTTTTTTTTAAAGAAAGGCAAGCCACTACCAGCAAAGACTCATTCCATTCTTTAATTGTCTGTCCTTAGCAGGTATACAATAGTATTTCTTATTTTTAAAGGATGATTTTAACCTGATACTAGACAAAGTCAACATAAAAAAAAAAAATCAGAAAGCTGAAACAGATGCTTAACAGACAGCAAAATATTTTGAGGGTGGGAGACAGCATTCATCTTGATTTCAAGCCCTACTAGAAAATGATTAACTATTAATTATTCAAATATGGTAGATTGCAAATGTCTCTTCCGTGACACAGAAGCCATTATTATAGAATTAATTCCAGCTGCTTTGATTACAAAAAATATATTTTTATAAAAATAAAAACATAGGAATTGCTTTAATGGAAAGTAATGCATATGAAACATACTTACTTTACTGTAGGAATCATGTTTTGTTGTGGTTTTAACAGTCGCAAACGATACCACAAGCATCTTCCATATACGTTTCTTATATTCTTTAATCGAATTTGCTCTATAAAAATAAAGAGAAAGATTGTGATTAACCAATCTGACAGAAAGCAGAACAAATATGCTCACGTCATCCTGGAGTAGGTAGTACAAGGTCAGTTGGAGGACTAACAGAAAATCCAGGAATAATAGTGAAGGAAAGAATGTTTTTTAATCCAAGTGACACTACACATCCATAGACAGAAGAAGTTGGTCAGATCATTCTCTGCTACCTAAAAGGAACCTAATCTGTTTTCCACGTGCCACGTAGCAACCATCGCTTGTGAACCCAGCCTTTGCCTGGCGATCGTGAGTGCACCTGTAAATTTTACTTCTGCCATTCTGTACTCAACTCCAAAAAGTCTCCCGTTTCAGTATGTCAGCTACTGTGTGCAGGAAAAACAAACAAAAAACCAAACAACCCCTAACCCACAGGCCGAATGGTGTTTGTATACAACTAAAGAGTAGCAACAGTTACTTCCACAATTCAAAATACGGTGCATTTTCTTCCTCTTTGCAACATCTGCTTTTTATAAGTTGCCTTCATTTAGGTTTTTCCTGTCAAAGGGGAAAAGGAAGGAAGAGTAAGATAATAGTTATTTGTAAGCTATGTAGCTCAGTAATAAGGGTCCTTGGCAAGAGTATATACACTAACAACAAAGTAGCCAACAAGACTTCCTACTTTTGGGACAGGATGGGGCTGGAAGGAAATTGCATTTATACTGTCACCATGACAAGACACGGAAACCCTCCCTGTTAAGAAAGTTGTAGTTGTATTTCACAGTTAATCGAGACCAACTTAGGCTTGGTCAAACAAGCCTTTTATCCTAAGAAAAGTACGGTGGAAAGCAAATAGCTTGTACAGAATTTCTGTAAACACTGAAATTATATCTTATACAGCGGCTTCAATCCTGTTTATCTTTTAAGTAACTCGTCTATCCGTAGAGTATGCAGTCTGACCTGCAACACTTCTGAGGCGAGGAGGACAATGCAATCACCTCACCTGCAAAAGAATAAGATCACTTGGCCCTTTTCAGACTGAAGGAGAAAGAATTCAGAGGGGAAAAAAAAGCTACCACCATCTCAATACATTTAGCTACTGCTGGCGAACAAAGTGATCAAATTTGCCAATTTAAAAGAAGTTTGTGAATTATTTAAAAGCAGGAATTATATTAACAACTTTGATGCAAAGCACATGTCAGTCACATCCTAAAAAGTCTTAAATCTCACCTTTGCACTTTGAACAAGGTGATGCCCTCATCTTCACTAAAATAGCAGTTATGATACATAGAAACATTTTTCTCTGGCAAACTTCTAAAAGGTGATTGTGGAAGACAGCAGTAACCTCTGTTTAGTTATTCTGAAGGTATTTGGTGGCGAGTGCTCAGTGATCTACTTGAATTTCTAACCAAGCATGCAATGCAATTCAGATGAAACATCTAGAATTTCAATTTGCAGTCACCAATCTATCTGAAGCCAGAGAAACGTGACCATAAATGCCAACATTGTGCACTAGATCAACCACAAGTTCAGCTTTAAACTGGATCAGATGTGAGCACAGGATGGTATTTCAAATTCTAGCTGATTTGGCAGAAAGAACGGGAACACAGATGACACCTGGCCACCTACAAACTAGTAAAGCAGACAAATATTGAAGCTTGCACAGACCAAGTACCAGAAATGGAAAAAGTCTATCAGCTTATTCTGAACTACTTAATGCTATAAAGTATATCTTCCCTCAAACTCAACATGACATTAAGCAGTTAGATGGGATTCCTTGGGAAGATTAGTTTAGCAGTCCCATGGAAATAAAGGAGGATAATTTAATCCCTTGCATCTGATCCAACTCTTGCAGAGCTTCAAAATAAGCTTCCAAACCAACAGATAAACCACACAATTATTTTGCGGTTCTCCTGATCTGCAAAGATTGTTCAGACACTCGGAACAGGTACTAAACCTGAAACTTTCTAAACAAAAAGGATATGACTAATATTTGGTTAAGCAACTGCCCACTTAGTTTCACTTGTGTAAGGCTTTAGAAAGTACTGTGAAGGAAAAAATGAGGAGACACTGAAAACAGGGTTAAAATGCAACACTGACTCCCTACAGGTAGAATGCAAATTAATTTGGCTTTTTTCCTTTTCTTTTAAAACAGAAATTGTGGGAGATCACTATTGATTCAGATCTGGATCCACCACAACTAGGAAGTGAGCTAATCATTATTTAAAATTAAACATATTAAAATGCAAAACTAAGAGACATGACCAGCACATAAAAAAAAAAAAAAAACCACCACAAAAACACAAAACTGATGGCATTAAAGACCAATTAGCTTATGAGGACTAAAGAACTCTGCTACAGAAACGGAGGGGAAATGTTCTGCGAGTTTTAAACAGTCCCTGGACAACCATGAGCCATAGCATGATGCTTTTAATGAAAAAAGCCACTGATGATACTTGAACAAATCAGGCATCTCAGCTGGGCAGGGTGCTGGACCATCCCGTCTAGACCATGCTTTTGTGAAGAAAGGTTAGACCAGATGATCCTTGAGGTCCCTTCCAACATGGTATTCTACGACCACAAGCCTCACAGAAGACACATGTGCTTGTGTTAAGCATAAATCACTCATTTCAAATATTGTCGATAAATTCAGTTGTGCGGTGCTGAGGTAAGATGAAGCCAACTGTTCAGCTCAACCCCACTGACCCAGACCAGCTGCCTGATCCAACCTGCACCACAGCCCCACAGCCATTCCTCCAGCACAACCCAGGGGCACTGCTCTTTGGTAACACTCTTAACTGCACAGCTTGCAGAAATACCTAAAAGTAATGTGAAAACAGATTACCGGTGCTCTTGGAGAAACAGAAGGTGACTAAGAGAACTTTGTTTACTTAATCCTGTAAAACTAAGCCTAACAGGATATGACTCCTTTTAGTAGTTTTGCTAGGACGTTTTTAACAAGCTGCTGTGTCTTGTCTTTAAAAAAATCTGTGACACCATGCTGCAGTCCTCAAACCTGCCTACTGTCCAGCCCCAAAGTACCAGGCAACCCTCTCCTTCCTCCCTGTGAGAGCAGCCAATACCCTTCACTTTACCATGCCAAAAAGCCTCCAAAAGGCCCTTAGGGGAAGGCACTGTGGAGAAGAGAAAAATAGTTGTGTGAGGTAAACTAAAGAACTGGCATAAGGTGAAACAAAAACTGACCACAGGGGAAAATGAGGCTAGAAACTAAAGGTGTTTTATAATAACCAGAGAACTAAGGTTTTGGAACAGCCTTCCAATAACAGCTGCGGGAGTCACATTTTGTGAACAGTCTGACAATAGCACCAAGAAAAAAAACAGACAAACAAACAAAAATTAAGCAAGTGGTGTGAGCAAAAATTAAGCCCTTGGATAGGTACACACTACACACCTAAGCCAGTTAAGGAGTCCCTGGGAATGATGTCCTGGACCAGCTATGCTGCACAGGGAGACCTCTTCAGATAAATACTGAATTAAGACATTATGCTAAACAGCCATCGTGGGTTTTTTTTTTTTTTTTTTGGTTAAAAAAAAAAACAACCACCACACCTGAACAACTCTGGATCAAATCTAAATACAGTTGATTAAACCACACCAAAGCAAAAGCACCTCATTGATTTCTTTCCAGTCTTGGGATGACAATGGTCTCATTTGATTAAAAACCCCCAAAGAAAATAGGGCACTAAAAATATGGATAATTGTTTACAGTTATCTGTCCAGAACACTGAGAGAATCAAATCCTCCCCAAGTTGAGGCTAAAGTCCGGACTATACAAATTATTCAGAGCTACCCTGAGGCACTTCCTCTATCATATATGATCATTAACATGTATTAACTTGAGGAATTAAAGAACAGGGAGCTACCTGGGAGAAAGAAGGAGAAGTAAAGACAGCATCCCTCCCAGCTTATGCAGAAAGCCACTGGCAAAACGCCACCCTGAGTAAGGAAGCTATATTCCTGCTGTATCCAGGAAAAACAGGCTTCCTGTTTATTTACAGACAACGTATGTGATTGTACCAAACACAAAACTTACCTTGTTAGGAAGAAATTGGTTGCAGGGAAAAAAAAAAAAAGAAAAAGGAAAAAAAAGGCTAATAAGAGCTGGAATACCAGATGATTACTGTGCTTAACAAAAGCAGGAATGTATTCCTAATGAGCAAGTCGTGGATAAATCAGGTCCTTTTTTGATTTGCCTTCCCCTCCCAAGGAGCTTGCTCTTTCACATGAGTGGATTTCCCATGCCACAGAACCGGCACACTGTCCCTGGGAATGGGTTTGCATGGCAAGGTTTTGGTAGCTGGGGTGAGGAGTGGGAGCTACAGGGATGGCTTCTGTGAGAAGCTGCCCCATGTCCAATAGAGCCAATGCCAGCTGGCTCCAAGGTGGAACCACCGCTGGCCGAGGCTGAGCCCATCAGCAACAGTGGTAGCACCTCTGGGATAACATATTTAAGAAGGGGGGAAAAAAACCTTGCACAACAGCAATTGCAGCTGGAGAGACGAGTGAGAATATCTGAGAGAAACAACTCTGCAGACACTATGGATGTCCACGGTAGAGCAGATATCCATCTGCAACCTGTGGAGAACCCCACACCAGAGCAGGCAGATGTACCCAGAGGAGGTTGTGATCCGGTGGGAAGCCCGCGCTGGAGCAGGCTCCTGGCAGGACCTGTGGCGAGAGGAGCCCAGGCTGGAGTAGGTTTGCTGGCAGGACTTGTGACCCCGCGGGGGACCCACGCTGGAGCAGTCTGTTCCTGAAGGACTGCACCTCGTGGAAATGACACATGCTGGAGCAGTTCATCAAGAACTACAGCCCATGGGAAGGACTCACATTGGAGAAGTTCATGGAGAACTGTCTCCCATGGGAGGGACCCCATGCTGGAGGAGGGGAAGAGTGTGAGGTGTCCTCCCCGTGAGGAGGAAGGAGCAGCAGAGACATGTGATGAACGAACCACAACCCCCATTCCCCGAGGAGGTAGAGAAAATCAGGAGTGAAGGAAGGGGTGGGGGAAAAAGTGTTTTAAGATTTGGTTTTATTTATCATTACCCTACTATGATTTGATTGGCAATAAGTTACATTAATTTTCCCCAAATCAAGTCTGGGCTTTGCCCGTGATGGTAATTGCTGAGTGATCTCTCTGTCCTTATCTTGATTCATGAGCTTTTTGTTGTATTTTCTCTCCCCTGTACAGCTGAGGAGGGCAGTGACAGAGCAGCTTGGGTCAACCTACCACAGCCTGCAATACCCTGCAGACCCCGAGCACGCAGGAGTAAATACTTTACATGCTGCTCAGGGTAAAGCTTTGCAGTGAAGCAGGAATTGTACCTTCTTTGGATTTTATCTCTGGAATCCTTGCTCTGTCAGGGAAAGTGGTTCAAAGCCCAAAAAAGCAGATAAGGGTTCTCTGTTTCTTCTCACTCCAGATCACGGCTCCCCATTAAAGCAGAAGAGCACTTCAGACACCACCCTTTGATATGGGATTACAGGGAGTTGGGGGATGAGAGGGGATGGGGAGAATGCTTTCCCTCTAGTAAAAAAGACTTCTCATTTGATGGGTAAACCCCTTAACAATACTGCATCTCTCCTACAGTTTTTAAAATAGCTATTAAACAGCCTTGAAAAGCAAAGGCATAATGCATCCGTGGGCTTTTGAATTAATCTCGCTAACAATAATCCATGCATCAAGGTACTGTTAAAGCACCCCTCTCAGATGAGGACACAGACTGCCAGCTCATTTCTGTAAATAATCTGGGGAAGCATCCCATGCTTCCTGCATTTCCCTCCAAATTGTTCTGGATGCATCCAAAGTTCCTGAGATTCACAAGCAATTTTTCATCAATACAACTCTCTTACCCTTGAGAGTGTTCTCTTAAATGCCTATTATAATATCTTAACAAATTTATTTGAATATCCAGCCAAAGCTACTTCTTCATACACTCTTTAAGTTCTCAAGAAATAAAACAATTACTGGCACAAAAGGAAACCTGAGTGCTGTCTCTTCCACTTATTCAGAAAGACCTAGTCAGGTCGTCCAGCGATACCAGTAGGTATTTTAATCAAACATTGTCTAAAGCTTTTATATAAATGAAAATAAAATCAAGACCATAGCACAGCTAGGCTACTAATAACTAAATGGGGGGAAAAAAAAGTTTATTTGTACCCTAATCTGCTTACTACTTTTGGATGAAAATAATTAAACAGTATTTCAGACTTTTGCTTCCTTAAAGGCAGCTGTCCATTTGGCTACATACCTCTTTGGGTTCAACATGAAGTTGACTATATCTCACACTTACAGATCAGTCAGTGATCTTTAGTCATTCTCTAGTTAAGGTATGCGACATCTGATTGACAAACTCAAAGCAATTATTGAAAAAGGAGTTAAAAAAAATATTATAAACCATCTTTGATCTTTATTTCTTTTATTTGGTGACTAAAGGTTTTCCTCCTTTGTATTCCAGGAGACAATACAGGTATCAGTAGAGACTGCTTAAGTAAACAATTGACTCCTCTTTGTCAAAACTTACATATGCTTCTTGAATACCCAGGTCTTTAGAGAGTGGAATTTTAGGATGAATAAGCCAGAAATTCTGTTTTTTCTGGGCGGGTAACCCAGACCACACAGTTCCTGGTTATCACAGAAAGGCTGAACATTTCAGGAAGAGATTGATTAGAGATCACCTAATCCAACCCTGCTGCTCGGAGCAGGGTCAGCAAAGCAGGTTGTTCTGTGGCTGTAGGCCTTTGGATATCTTCAAGGACAGAGACCCCACAGTCTCTCTAATCAACCCATTCTAGAGTTTGATCACCCTCACAGGGCAAAAAACTTCTCATGTCTGTCTCAACATCTGTTAATTCACCCATCGCGCGGTAGGTGAGGCACACAGGGCACACAAACACAGAAGGAAGCTGATGACAGGTTGGATTAGCTGTTTCCATAGATTACATACAACCTGTGGCCCTACAACTCAGCCATGCTTGACTTGAGTTTGGGTTTGATGCTCACCCATACCCATACCTTCCTCACCGGCGCACACACACCGCCTTTCTGCACTTCTCCCCCGCCCCCTCCTCATACGAATACGAAGTCTTTGGCTTCTCATACAAATGTTGTCTTCAAAAGCCAAGGTCTTTATAAAATGCAGCAACTGCATACTGTTTTACCACAGCGCGATCACCACCACCTCCGCAGCACTACTTACTGATGACTAGCAGAGCCGACACGGTTCTGTCAGCACACAAGGAACACAAAGGATGCTGGCAACGTGGGCACTGCCAGGCAGCTCAGGAACACGAGCACTTCTGTTGCCAGAAGAATCTGTGACACGCGTGCTGGCACGGCTTCACAAAACATGTTAACAACAGTACCACAGAAAGAACGAACCAGTTCCGTGGGCGATGACAAGGGCTCCAGACAACTGGGCTATGCCAAGACATCAAAAGAAGGATCTGGGATACAAGCCATTTTGGGGTGAACACCACCACAACAGCACTGCATGAGTTTTGTTTCATTTTTAGTAGCCCGTGTAGGATAACCTAATCTAGCTGTTACTTCAGAAATTACTTCTGACCTACTCCTTTCTGACAGTGAAGCAGAAGTGGTCTTCACTGTTCTACTACTGGAAGTGCTCGAGAAGTCTTAACATACCTCTTTCTGAGGAAACAGGAGGACCCATTTTATCCTTAGTAATGGCTGACAAATGATCCCTACCTAGACCTAACCTTTTTGTTTCAGGTTCTAGAGGCTCCAACAAGTACTCCAAAAGAAGACCTACAGGAGATTCTTTTTCATTTTTTACATCCTCCTGAAAAAAGAGACAAGAATACACAGTTATTGGAGATGGGCAACTCTGGAAGAGGGGGAAGGGAAAGAGGTACACCTGAAATTATATAGAAGAGCGAAGTTTTAATCACCAGAATCCTGTTTCAGATGCCACAAACACAGGTCAGTTTTAGGAAAACACACCACAAAATAAGACTGTTAGTATCAGCACTCATATCTAAAGCATATAAAAGTTTAAAAAGATCATATAGTCAATTTTTAGGACAGCCAAAAACTATCAAAAAACCTTAATATCTAGAATAAACAGAAGCCACTGTTTTTCCACCATTTGACCTCAAACAGTAGGAAAGAACAGAGGTATGTCCCAGCCTCCTGCATCCTTTCTGCCTTCAGGCAACTCAGAAAAGCAAAGGCAGCAAGTCTAAAATACAGCTCCAGTGGACTCGGTCAGAAAGAGAAATATGAGGAGGTGCATATGAAACATTCTGCCCACCAGATGCAGACAATTCACCCAAAGGAGAATGCTACCTGGTTTCGAAAGAAAAGGACTTCTTTCAGCAAGAAAGAGAGAGTGACAGAGTTCTGCAGCCTAGAAAATGCCAAGATCACTTTCAAGACAGACTTTCACAAAACTTATTTGCAGCATTCTCTATACCCCTGCCTGGGAAACTTACACCTGTGGAATGCATCAAGAGATGCGGGTAACATACACAGCACACAAAGTCTTGAGGAGGTTATGACCCAAGGGTACTGCAGCTCCAAGCATTAAACCTGTTCTGTTCAAGCAGATGGTAACAAGCTTAGCTGAAACACTGCTCTTCAGAGTTTCTGATTTTGCTGGTTTTTGTTCAGAGTTCTACAGCTTTAATCCTCTAAACCGTGCACTAAATAGGTTCCCATTTCCTTTCAACAGCTATGTATAACGTGCATATATACGCAATGTACACACATACATGTGCGAATAGCTGAAGTCTTGGACTTTTTCCTACTTCAACAATCACGGAAATTAAACAATGGTATGGATAATTTATTTATTTATTTAGGTCTTGAAATGGGGCTCTCCGAATAAATTTACTTTTTTAATCACAGAACCATTTGTCAGATAACAGGTGATGAATACAAGTATGAAAATGCTTTCTTGCTGCATTAATAGGCCATTTTTGCTTAAGTCTATTGACAATTTCCTTGTTAATTATTGTAAAATAGACTCCACATGGATATAGCATGGTACCCCGGAATAATTTAAACACCACAGGATTAGGAAAAAACCCTACACTTACTTTCAAAAGAAGCCACTGATAATGATGTTTTAAAGCAGTAACCCATCTTCCCCAGGAACTAAGAAGCAGGATTCAAACTCACAGCAACTCACAAATTCAGCAACTCCTCTGAAGTAGTAAACAATTACAAACCTGATTGTAATAGGATTGACTTCTAGTGTCAAACCTCAAATTATGAAGCATGAAGCAAATTAAATTGATATAAAAGCATTCTAAAATGCTGTTGCTTACATCCCAAAGCTTTCAAATTGCCACTAGTGTTTCAGTTAAGATTACTTTTTTTTTTTTAAACTGGAAAGCATGTTCCAGGACTTTGAACTGACTATATTGGTGAAATTATCTGAATAGACGCTTTCTAATTTTCACGTCTGTTATTGTAAGAATTGTCCTCATTACCCCAAGTTTCTCTATGAAGACGTCATGTCCAAGTTAGAAGTTAGCCTCTTCACTAAAATGTTTATAGCTGAATAATCTGACCCTAGTTGTTTCCAAACACTTTTTTTTTCTGTCTAGTAAATATTCATAGAAATAATAAAAAAAAAACCCCGTTTCAAGTATCATGTTGTTGTTAACTGTTAAAATTCCAAGCAGTTCATAAACTACAGAAAGTCCCGCGAAAGACCTTAACAGCAAAGCTGCTTCTTTTCCAGAGGATGTTTTGCAGCAACTAGATTAAGTGTAAAAGAGACAAAAAGTAATCTAACTTTTCATTACCGCATTGTTCCACACATATTTGCAGACCAAAAGATATCATTTGTTACTAACAACTTTAACAAATAGTAACATAAGATGATTCAGCACCTTGAAAGCTAACTTCTTTTCAGAGTTCGCTTGGACTTTCTGTTTACAGGCGGCCTCGCTGGTCTCAGGGCACATTACATTACTCCTAATCAAGCCATTTCCAAACCTTCTCCTTCCCATTGGTATACTGTCTCATTTGTGCTGACAAAACTGCTAGTGGGACTAACTATACTATCTTTTAAGCTACATCACCTAAATTATCAAATTTTTAGTAGGGCTGGACCTCCAGGTGCATCTGCAAAAATAATAAGAGTCTGAGAGGAACCAGAAAACTGACCCTTTTAATATGGAATGACACCCACATGAGTCAAAGCTAACAATTTTAGATGAAATTAACAACAATACTGGGCTCCAAGAGGTACACATCCTTAATTACTAGCTTTATTTTATCAATTTGGTGTGGGGAGGAAACCAGAACGCATTCAATCCAAAGCAAATGTAGACGAAAGTCACTTAGCATACCACCAACCACTATAAATGCCTGTGTTCAGTCATGTTCTGATGCACATCTTGGAGAAACAATAATAATTACACAGAATTAGTGGACACTGGGATCAGCACCATACATCCATTTATCATCAGTGGGGCTCTTGTAAAGGGAAAGTGAGCCTTAGAAATGTGACTCCTCTAAAGGAAGTAAACACATGGAAGAGGAGATCCTACTGACACAGTCTGTGGTTTCCAAAGGGCTTTTGAAAGGCGCCTCTTAAAAGTCTTTCAGGACAACCATCTAACTATTACAAAAATAAGTATGCAACTAGAAGACAAAGTGAATGACCAATTCTCACAGCAGAAGGAAAGGGCTAGGAGTTCTGCAGGAATCTGTGCTAAAACTACGATGCTCACATTTCACTAATAAGTAACCTGGGTAAAGGGGTGAGCAGTAACATAAAGCATCTGGGCAATATTAACTTATTCTGGGTGACGTGGACATGGGTATCCTGAAGAACTGTAAAGATCAAGCAAGTGTACTACAAAATGGTACGTGCAAGTCGGGCAATGAAAATGTATAGAGCAATAAGAACTATCCTAATTTTATATATGTAAGGATGAGCTTGGGGCTGACCATTACCTCTTGGGAAGGCAATCCTGGTGTTGTGAGAAACTGTTTCATGAAAACATCAGCTGAATGCTTAATAATTATAAAAAAGCAAAGCAAGTGTTTAGAGCACTCCTGTAAGCAAAGGAAGAGAACATTATTCCACCATGTAAGCCTGAGGTATGTACAAACCTTGAGTATGATGCACAGTCCTATTGCACCTCTCGGAGAGGGACAAGTAGAAAACATTCAATTAAGGTGAACAAGGGCCATCAAACGTATAAGAAGATTTATGTCCAAAATATAAGCTACAAATCTCTCGGCTGGGAGAGAGAAAAGCACAAGGAGAGGTAACAGAAGGATGTAAAAAACCTAAGTGACACCCAGGACAGGCAGGATTGAATGTTTACTGCCTCATCCAGTACAGCACATAAAGATTGTCAAATAAAATCAGAAGCAGATGCAAAACAAAGGCAATTACTTGCAGTTCACAGCAGAGCTGGTGAACTCCTTGCCATAGGATGGTATAGATGCTATGCTGAAAGAGAGTCATTGAACTAAAAACCACTGGAAACTGGGAGAATATGCAAAGGAAGCACCATTTATGCTTGTCCTGTTATTCCTTCCTTAAGGCATGCACTTCTGTAAAAGTAAAGATGGCATTTGATCTGACCCCATTCTTTAAAAATAATTTAAAAGAAATTTAAAAAAATCAGTATTTGAAACTTTATTGGTAAGCCTTTGTAGAAGTCACAATGCTAGCAAATATCCTAGTTTCAAATAGTTCAACCAGCTAACCAAGATAATGGCATCTTTTGAACCTAAAATGCATTATCTCCAACAGATATATAATTAGGATGCTTGTAAGTAATTTTCTGTACAAGGGAAATATAAAGTGAAAATCTGAAAACACCTCTTCAATCTTCTCAATTGTACGCTTATTTAAAAACTGGTGGAGACACAAATCTTTTTCCCAGAAAAGAAATGAAGTACCTATTTTGGGCTTCTCCCTACTCTTTCTATGCTCCATCCAGCATGACCTCCCTCACCATGAAGTGGAGATCCAGGTGTGTCAGGTCCTGGCAAACAACAGGGTGGGGAAGGACTACAAATCCCTCGGTGGAGAGAAGGCAGCACCATAGGATGAAAGGACACAGCAGCCGCCCCAGGCTAGACTTGTTCGAAATGCTGCAGATTTGCATCCTTCCTCATAGGCATGAATTTGAAGGAATAAATAAATAAATAAAAACTCACCCCAACATCCTCACTTTAGAATTGCTGTTGATCCCATTACTTACCATTTACCTTGCTCCTCTCCAAATTCCTCCTTCTCCTGCCAGAATGGTGTAGCTACTCATGAAACCACAAGAAACCCATCACACTTTACCCTTAAATATATCAGGTTAAATAGCACTAACTTGACTTCTCTAACAGGAATACATAGCCAGTACATCCTGGTAGGACCCTGGTTCAGGGTCATCTACATCACTAGTCCAAGACAGCCTTGCAGCAAGTATAAAATGAGCAACAAGGTTTATAATGAAACTTTTACAACACTGTTTTCATAAGCTTCCATAACAAAGGTTGAAATTTAAAGAAACAGAAACAGCTTTATTTTCATGTACATGTAATGAGAGATAAAGTTCTTGTAATAGCTTGATCTTTATCTTGCAACAAAAAAGTTTTCAGAATTAAGTGTTATGGACAGTCTTGAAGCTACTCAAGTAATCTCGAATAGGGGGTTATTAATTTTATTCTGCTGCTAGGAGGCTACAATGCTTATAATAAGATTACAGTACTTCCAAATAATTCCTTGAAAAGACATGCCTTTTTTCCAAATAACAGAGCAGTTTGGACAGCCCTGTCCAAATGCTTTGTTTTGGAAAGTATTTTTAGAGATAATTGCTAGGCATCACTAATGACATCTCATAATGTTTGCCCTTTCTTCAAATGTTTCTGCAAAAAAACCCTACTGCTTCAAAATAGCAATATAGTAAAAAATTAACAGAACAGTATTAAGTATCACCATTACATTCCATTCTCCCTTTTAACAGTCACCTAATAAGCTGCATTTTTCTGAACTTGAAATGCTTTAAGTTAACCATAGTACACTCAATGTCTCAATACCTAAAAAAAAAAAAAAAAAAAATCAATTTATATGTAATAACAGTTCTTAAATGCATAACTGCATTTCACTGACTCTCCTCCCACTTCCTGACACTAATACTCAAAGGTTATATTAACAGGAAAGGATAAGCACATGCACATACAGGCGGAAAATGCTTATATTCACAGGTATCAAGTTTTCACAGCCATGCTCGTCCACCGCATTAGCAATGAGCGTGGCATCCTGTCTTTTTAACCTGTCCTTTTATCCCGTGCTACCAAATAGCAAAATGCTGTGAAATACTTTTGAGGTGAGGTTAATGAGACCTCAACGAGTTGTGAGCAAGGACAGGGGTCACAGTTAACCCACTCCCAATCTTATCTCACCAGAGGATTAGAAGCAGCCCAGAGGGATTTTACCCCCGAGTGGGAGCAGCAGCCTTAGGTAGTACGGAGGTATTTGCCCTTCCTCTCCCACAGCTGCTGTAAGATACAAGTGCTCGTTATTCCATTACAAATAAAACAGAAGGAATGCTGCCTGCATTCTCTACACCAGCTTGAGTCGCATCCAAGTTGCAGACTCACTGTTTGTCCTCAAAGAGCCAAATAAACTTTATAGCCTCAGCTCCTCGACTTCCACCTTAAAGCAGGGGATTAATATGGATCTCCGAAGACAGCCTCGAGATCTACAGATGAAAAACGCACCAAAAAATTACAGAGAAACCTTCCTATTTACACGGGCACTTATAGTGATATCCAGTGTAGTGGGCAGATATACAGAGAAGTATGGTTCCCAACACAGGAAACCTTACAGAAGGGACTTTCTTGAAACTTCTATTCAAGGTTTTGAACACGGGTGCCAAGTACCACCTACCTACAGTAGCAGGCAAAAAACCCTACTGCTTCAAAATACCAATGTAGTAAAAAAATTAATAATAGTATTAAGTATCACCATTATATTCTATCCCCCCTTTTAATAGCTGTCTATTAAGCTATATTTTTAAGTATTTCTATACTTTGTCCAGCCTCAATGCAAAAAGGCCGGACTAGAGCGGAGGTTCTCAAACAGCCAAAGCCAATTCCTAGATGCATGGCATCTTCAAAGATTAGCAGGGAATAGCCTCCTTTAATGAGATTTTTTTTTAAGTTTTTCTTTGTATTAGCCCAGTACTCTTCAAGAAAACTTCTGCTACACCTCAGGAACACTTGAGAGCGGAGGGTGTGGGGGAAAAGGGCCAGTGAGCAACAGGACAACATATATGTTGGGGCAGATGGGACATAGGACCAACAAAAAAAAAAACCCCACGCTTTGTATGGATTTCTATCACAATGGAAGTGAACTGAACAATTTTTATCTGTTTCAAATATTTTTTCCTAGATATGAAAATGCAGCAGTTCATCTTTCCCCCCCCCCATTCCTACAGCAGGTTTTTCTGTTCTTACAATTCAAGAAGGAAGATCTATGTTCCAAGCAGAATAGCTCCTACAGCCTCTTTTCTCTCATAGAAGAGACTGTGAGAGAAAACTTCCATTAACATTATCCCTGCATTCACAGCTATTATTCTTTGGGGATTTTGAACTGTTTTCAATATCTTGTTTTGTTCAAGTCACTGTAAAAAAAATCAGGAGAGAGACTTTTATTCTTTCCAGCAGCTTTGCGACACACTATAAATAACCAGTGCCCCAAACAGGATGATTTATTTAATGTAGACCTAAATCAACTAAGAAATGGGATGAAATGACAAGCTTTCACAGATACATGTACTTAACTACGAAGCACACTGCACTCTATGACCACCTGTTTCAGCACAGCTTTATAATTACGTGTCTCAATTCAGCAGCACAGGTATAAGTCAAAAAGTACACGAAAGTTCAGCAAACACATCTGCATTGTGCAACAACTGGACAATTATCCAACTAAATTCAATCACCTCTTGCTCTCCATTTCCTTTCTAAATGCTGAAGATGAGCCACACAAGCCTACAGTGAAACTGGTTCAAAGCAAGTCCAACAACACGAAGACACTCTGACGGGTATTTAACCATCCCTAATTGCTGAGGAAAAACATATTCTCTTCAACTCTCACAATCAACTTTGTGAAAAACAACTTAAAAATTCCCATTTCAGAAAACACCTTTTAGTTAGGAAGTGAATCTGCACAATAATGACTTTTTAGCAACTGCATTTTTTATTCCAAACCAATAACAGTCGCTGCAATAGTTCTCCTTACAGCAATTATGCTGAAGTTATACCAATATTTACCCAAAACAGTACCCAAAAACTCAACAAAAAGTATGAACTGTTGTGGGGTTTTTTAATAATAAAACACACACTTTTTAAAGATACAAGTCAAGGATAGACAACATGGCAGTTTCACCATAACCTGAAGCGATCACCACCACTGAAATAATCAGTCTTCTCCCCTCCCAGCTCTAAGCCATGTCCTGCACCATCCTAGACATCCACAAAGTGAGTCATTCCCAGAAACTAATACACAGTAAAAGACAAGGAAAAAAAAAAAAAAGAAAGAAAACAAAGGCAAAAAAATCCGTTTTAGCTCAAATGAGTTTGTTCCAGCCCCTCACACTGCTCAGATGCTCTATTTGACACAAGGGAGGGGAAGAAATGCAAGACATACTCTGTCAGAGCCCTGCTACCTTGAAGCAGTTATGAAACTGCAGCCCAAGACACAAAGCTGAACAATTAACCTTTTACAAGAGCCTTATTAGCTCTACAATGAACACTGCGGAGATAAAGTCATTGGGACAAATTCGTTTCCCAAAGTCAATTACCTGTTTGTTTGGTTTATCAAAGCTGAGGTAATGAAATTATAGAACAGTTCACAGGGTGACTACCACACCACAGCAAAACCACCCCAAATACAAATATTGATCTCTACTGCAGGCTGTAGCAACACTTCATATGGACTCTCAGAATGCCTGGAGAAAGCAGGTTTAGACATCCAGGAAATAAAAGCAGCTCAAATTTTACTCAGGATTTGAGAGAGACAAGTTAAATCATGCTGTTCTTCAAGACAGCGGTATTGAAAAGGCCTTTCAATAGTTCATTTAAAAAAAAAAAAAAAAAACACACTAAGAGTAAAATCGTAGTGGGTTGCCAAATAAAAACCTATCCTGCTAAAAATCTGACATTAGGCAACACATTGAGTCTTCTCAAAACAGTAAAGCAGTATAGATATATTCTTACGTTCCAGTCTTCACTATGGCAAAAACAAACACTGATTTATTTTTTTTCTTCAATTTACTCTACAGGCATTTACTACAAAATTACAGCACAGAACAAATCCTACAATGTTACAGACCATCAGCAATTCTCAGATTCTTGGTGCCAAAAATTCGCATGTACATCCATAAACCCTGGCATGTTTGATTTCCAGTTCTTGTATTGCATTAAACCCCTCAGCTCAAAGCCAGTTTGACCCCATCTTTTCATGGATCTGGGCCATATTTAAGTTTCATACTAAAACAGGAATAAACCAGAGACATATTCCTGCATACGTGGGGGGCGCAACGCACATAGAGAGTTGTGAACGTTTCGCACTCCCGTTCCTCCCCCTCCACTGGAGCTCTCGACTCTACCAAGTCCCAGCAACCTGCGGCAGGGCACTTGTAGGAGGAAGCAGCGGGCACAGAAGGCTCGACCTCCCCGCTACAAGCATTTCACTCTTGCTTCAGACTAGCTCCAGTTCGCCCTCACAAAACAACGTGGCTGAGGCACATCTTCCAACCTAGTTTTTAGCAAAAAAGGCATCTGCTCTGTGTCTTTCGGGTGCTCTGGTTCACATTGCAAAACATGTCTTGAAGTGAGGAGGACAGGATTTACTTCAAGTTCGCTTTGATCCAATCTCCTTGCTCCTGGCAGGCTGAAACAGGTAGCTAGTCCACCTGGACCTCACCAATTCTGCCCATGGCCACAACGGCATCTCTAGGCTGGACTCTCTAGCACAGGTAGGACAAAACACAATTCTGGAACAAAAATGTTAGTTGGTCCTACACGGAGAGAGCAGAGGTCTTGGCAGAGTCTGCTGTGTTTGGCCCTGTACTGTGCCTCACCGCTTGGAAAACCTGTTCTAAATTAGTATCAAAATAAACATCTCTTATCAAAGTCTAGATATTCCTGCTCATTACAGAAATCAGAAGCTAGCAGTGCTGGAAAACTTCTCTCCTGAAGACACAGGTCTTCTCTTAGCTTCCGAAATGATACATGTGTTTTGGTTTGTTTGGGTGGGTTTTTTTTCAGTGAACTATTCTGAAAACAAGAAACCATGGCTAAACAATCAGTACTTTGCATCATCACAAGGTTTTCCTTTATTCCTGAAATCCAGTTCAAATGCCGAAACAGACAGGGTTGAATACATACGAAGTTGAGTGAAGACTATTCAGAGCGATTTGCTGGTAACGAGTCACTCAAGACCCATACGATTAAACTAGAACATATCACAATGAAGCATGGGAGCGCTCCAATAGCCCTGACTGTGATCTGCACAGCACCTCAAGTCTTTATTCAAGAAAGAGCCTGCAGAACAGAACTCAACCTGGAGACTGTAGGCACACTATTAAGCCGTATGCTAAAAATTGGACTATACCAACATTTTTAAATCCATTGAGACAATTATGAGGCAGAAATCATTCTTTCATTTCCATTCACTGCCATGCCTGGTGATTTCCACTTAGTTGACTCATTTTTCTACCAACAGCCTAATACAATTTACCTTGTGTTTTGGAAAGTACGGCTGGATACAGCTTTGCAAGAATCTAGCACTAATTGCAGAACAATATGCAGCAGGTCCTCCACACATTTGACAACGCTGGCTAGAGGGAAAGAAATGAGTAATGTTTAACGGCAGGCCTATTTGGAAACCGGGTACAATCCATATAGTCATATTCCAAAGTTAGGTTTTCATTTTCTGCCGTTCCATAAGGATATCTGAAGATCAAACATAAGGCTAGTAAAGTGTTTACAAGTTTGACAGCATTTCTACGGCTTTTCCTGCTTCTGTCAGCCCCTCAAACAGCACCAAGTGTCACTGCTGGCCATACCATTCTGCACAGCATCTCAACCAAGTCACATCAGTTTTCTCAAGAAGCAGCTGCCAAGAACTACAGAGGAAGTAAAATGTTATTCAAGAGAAAGAGCAATTTTCTCCCTCACTGCCTCCCACCCTCCACCAGAACAAAAATAAAACAGAAATACTGAGTTTTGGAGAAAGGTTACAGAAGCAGAGCTGTCTTCCCTCTCTGATCCCCAGCTCCTTAATAACAACCCAAAGATTACAAAATGTCTTCAACAGCAGTAACGTCTCCCTCTTGCAACAGTCAGGACTCTGCAAGACAAGGCAGAGAAACCTTTCTTTACAACAGAAAGAACTAACTCCTCAGCCGTACAACAGGTAGTATCTGGAAGGCAGAGATCAATCCTTCAAAGAGGTTCTCAAGCCAGTGCCCTGTCAGAAACCCCAGGCATGTTTGTCAGCAACCAAGAATGTAAACAGCCATGATTTAGCACCAAAACATTTGTTCTATCAATTTTTGTTCTACCTACTCCTCACTAGAGGGTATAGCAGCAAGATTTCAGTGTTGAGTATTTCTTTTACATATGAAACTATGTTAAACAGAACCATGCAAGCCATTTAAAATGGCATACTAAAATACTAAATAACACCAGATATTGAACGTAAAAAAAGACGCAGTGAACGAAAGGGATCTGTCTCATATTGCAAAGCACAAGCGTTCTTAAAAGGTCAGTAGTTTCAGTGATGGGAATCAGCATCAAGCATCCCTGGTCTACTGAGCATTTACTATCCTGCCTTTAAACACAATTTCTACAGCCTTTTTCACCTCAAAACTGCAGTTAAAAATGTGTCCCTGACAGCCTATATACCAAAATGCCTTCTCTCTCTGAGAACAGAAGGATGCAGGAAAGACAAAGAGGGAAATGACCGTGGAAGAAAATTTAGAAGTATTCTGAGAAACTTTCCAACATCGCTTGGGCCACAAAACATCATCCCAAAGGGTGGAACAGGAATCATGCACTTAGGACACTGCATGACTTGCAATGAAGAAAACAAAAAAAAAAAAAAAAAATTAAAGCCCCATTTTCACGCTCGCCGTGACCTTTCAGCGAATAAAAGCGGGGCCGGGTAACTTTTCCTCTTTGGCCTCAACTCCAAAACAACGTTCAATAGTTTATTCTTTTCCCACGATGCAAATTTAGGTCACCCACCCCGAAACACCCCGGGAAGAGAAGGAGAAAGAGAGAAAAAAAAAAAAAAAAAAGAGAATCTCAAACCACAGCGTTACACCCCGGCGCAGCAATGACTCTGCAGGAGCCGAGGCGCGGAGCCCAGCGCGCTTTCGGGGCGGCGGGCTCGGACCCCGCCGTTTACCGCCTGCCCCCCCCCCCCCGGGGACCGCTAAATGGCTGACACCGACTCCACCGACAGACCGGCGCCCCCCCACGCTTCCCGCCCCCCTCAAAGAAGCGGCAGCTCCCGAGGTCTCTCCCTGCAGGGACGGCCCGTGCGGGGCGGAGCGGAGCCGGTGCGGGCCCGGCCCAGCGGGAGGCCCGGCCCGGCCCCGCTCTGCTCTGCTCTGCCGCGGGGTCGCGCCGCCGCCGGGGGTGGGGGGGGACGCCCGTGCCGGCAGGCGGAGGCGCAGGCCGGGCCCGGACCCGGAGCAAGGCCGCTCACCGGCGTGCTGGTCCCGCGGCCACAGGTAGTATGTGGCGGGGATGACGATGAGCCCCACGAAGCTGGTGAGGAAGTAGAAGAACGTGTTGCCGCTGTCGTCGTACTGGAACTGCTGCCCCGCCATGGCCGCTCAGCTCCGGCTGCGCCGCGCCGGCCGACCACCCCCCGCGCCGCCGCTGGCGTCCCCGCCGGCGGCCCGGTCCGAGGGGCCGAGCAACAGCCGCTCCGGGATCCCGCGAGAACGAGGGCTCCCCCCGCCTTCCCGGGCGCCGCCGCGGAAGGAGACGTGTCACTGTGCAGCCACCATAGCCATTGTGGCGTCACAGGAGGCGCGCGCGCTCCCACCCGCCCACACCCCCGCCCGGCCGCTGATTGGTTCGACCAAAGCTCCGCCCCTCGCCTTCCCTCGCGCCGCGAGAGGCGCCTGAGGAGAGATCGGAGAGGGGTAGTTTCGTCCCCGACCCAGGGTCTGTCCCTGTCCCCGTCCCCGTCCCCGTCCCCGTCCCGAGGGGCGCCGTGACCGCGCCCGGGCGGCCGAAAGCGATGGCCTGCAGGCAGCGTGGGGGCCGACCCCCACCTTGCCCCCGGGCCGCCGCCTCTTCCCCGCAAGATGGCGCCCCTGCCCCGGGGTAGCGCCTCGGCCGCTGCCTGTTGTCTGCCCTTCATCCCCGCGCGAAATGCGTGTCCTCGGGAAGTGCTGGGGCCTTGAGGCCGGGGAGGGCCGTGAGCGGCGTCTTGCGGTGGGCAGGGTAGATTGTGGGGCCGGCGCTGGTTTTAGCCCAAGTGGGACCGAAGCTGGGCCGTGCGGGCAGTGGGGTCTGCGAGGGAAACGGGAGCGGGGAAGGCTGCAGGAGTACAGCCGGCATGGAAGTGAGGAAGGCAGTAAGGGTAGAAGCTGGGAAGAAACAGTCAGAGGGTAAATAAGGGACCAAAAGGCACAGTGTTCTTAAGACGTGTGAGAACTTGGATAAGGAAAGTAGTTCTGACGTATGAAGTCCTAAGGATTTGGAGGGTGGACTCTGAGCAGCCATGTGAGGGCAAACATTTAAAATGTGTCTACATTCTGAATTTAGTTGCAGGAATGGTCATCCTCTACAAGAGGATGCGGCCCTAAAGGTGTGAAATCAAAAGGCAGATACTGTGTTGGCATGCATCACACCAGTAATGGCAGGTTACCTCTTTGAAGTAGAAAAGGCTGCTAATCATGCCCGTTCGTGAGAATGTGCCCGTCTCTACAGCTTCAGAGTCAAGTGTACAGCCACTCATAAATGGGATCTCATAAATATCTCACTGTTTCAGTACTTGCAAGTTCAGAGTGTGGGGGAAAACATGACAGAAGTTGTGATGGCATCACATGCAAGGGAGGCATTAGGGATACCTCAGTGGGAATGAAGTGCTGTCCCAACATTAAGGGAGACTCTGATGTGGGAAGTGGGGAGAAAGGTAATAACCAATGAGTGGCATGAAATGTCCTGGTGCCGTGATACAGTAATCCATAGATGGAAGAAATATCTTTTTTTTTTTTTTTCTGGGAAAGGGTTCTGTGTTAATTAATTCTTTTTTTTTTAATACTTTAGTTTTTTCATTGATACTCTTTGTAATTGTTCCCAGTTAGATCCTTGTAGAGTTCATAGGCAAAGTTTAAGATACTTCCTTCTATGTCTTTTGCTATATACGCTGCCTTTGAGTATTGTACACCCTCTGCAGTGACGACAATTCTCGCAGTAGCTGTTTTGGAAGACACATGAACGCATGACGCTCACCTCCCTCTATGGGTTTATAGTCCTTTATGTTTCAGTGAGGCAGTGAAAGGCTTCTGTACAGTAAAAAAGATGCAAGACAGGTAAAAATCTGCATGTGCAACCTATTTTTGTAAGCAGAGAAAATGCACTTTCTGCAAGCGTGTTCAGCCACTGAGTCTGTTACTTCAGTCAGGTGAAGGGGCAGAGCTCTCAAAGATGATTCGGTTCCTACAGGTTTTGTGAAAGCACCCCGTTAGATGAGGAAGACTTGTGGGTGCACCAGCTTGAAGGGTCAGCAGTGGGTGAGCTAAGATCTTACTAGACACTGTAAAATCCACGCGGGAGACAGTGTAAGTGTCCTGTAGAAAATCTCTGGTTGATGTGTTCAGCCGATCACAGGAGCCAGATCAGGAGGAAAACGGGCATTGCTCATGTTGCAGATGATGAGGCTCCTTCTTAATGCCACTGTTTTGGAGCCCACCTATGGATCTTCCATTAGTTGCTGGCAACATCGCTCCTTTGCCCTGTTGGCTCGTGAGGGTGTTGCCTGTGGCCATAACTGACCTAGTGAGGGAATCCTGGAGGGCTGTTCTCAGTCTCATGCTGTCTCTGCTTTCCCCCTGCCAGCCCATCCCAGTTATTAGCCAGGAGCCACTGAAAAGGAGGGCCTGGGAAAAGTAATTCCGGCTCTGGTAGCGCAGGGCTCCCGGGCAGGTGGCGGGTTGCCCAGTAATTGAACAGCAGTGAGCAGAGGCCATTCTGGCGTGAACCCCAACAATTTAATGCTTCTGGCCACTTTAACCCTGTATGTGTGCAAATTTTTGCTATTCTCTCCTTAATAATTCAATTAATTCTTTTTACTTGCCCAGATGCTTGGGGGTGATAAGGAGCATGCAATCTTTTTTCTATCCCTAAACTCTTAAAAAGTCTATTATTTCTGCAGTGAAATATCACCATCTGTCTGATTCAGTAGAGTCTGGTACTCCATACCTAGGAATGATTTCTTCAAGGAGAGCTTTTATTACTCCTTCAGTGTCTGCTTTTGTTGTTGGGAAAGCCTCTACCCATCTTGATGATTGGTCTACTACCACTAGGAAATGTTTATATCCATGCACTGCAGACATATCAGCATAATCTATTTGCAATCTTTGGAATGGGAAAAAACGCCCATGGTCGATTTCCCAATTCATGTGCAGGTTTTATATTTGAGAATTTTTGACAGGTAGGACAGGCATTAATAATTCTTTTAGCAGCTGCCTAGACACCTGCGGCCATCCACATTTGCTGTACTTGATTAGCCACTGCTTTCATTCCTCCATGAGCTTCATCATGCAACCGTCTAGTTAATAGTCATCGGGTATTTCTTTGGTAAGACAGGTTTCCCCCCTGTTGGCCATATTCCATCTTCATCTTTCACTGCTTCCCACTTTTTCCACTGTTCCTGTTCTTCACTTGTCACATCTGATTAATTCTTTTGGACAGTCAACATCAGGCCATGATCTCTTACCCGAAGTAACTGCTATAATCTTCACCGCAGGCTGATGAGCCGCGGCTTTTGCTGCTGCGTCAGCTAAGGCATTCCCTCTGTTGATTACAGTAGTGTCCCTTCTGTGGGCTGGACAATGAGCCACAGCCATCTCTTTGGGAAGTTGAATTGCATCCAACAAGTCCCAGATTTCTGTTCCATTAGGCACAGCTTTTCCCGAGGAGGTGATAACCCCCCATTCTTTCCGCAGTATGCCTACCAATGCATACCTTGAATCTGTATAGATGGTTGCTTGCTTTCCAATTCCCAGGTGAGCTGCTCGGGCTGACGCAGTTAACTCTGCCCCTTGAGCACTAACCGTTGCTGGAAGGGATCTGGCGTCATAATCTGCCACTGGTCCACAATTGCCACAGTCTTTCATTGCCCATTTAAAGAGTAGGACAATCCGCCCGAATAAAACAAGATCTGGGTTTTGTAAAGGGCGTTCGGTGAGATCTGCTCGTGGCTTACTAATGACCTGGGTTGCCATGTCACATCGCTGATGTTCTTCCCCTTCTCCAGGTATTGGTAGTTGTGTTGCCAGGTTCAATGTATTACACCTCTTTAGAGTCACATTATCTGCATTTAAAAGAGGTGGTTTGTATTTATGTGCACGTTGGGGAGACCAGGCTTGTAGCATCTATTGTTTGAGAAGTAATCCATGTGGCACAGAGATCGTAATCGGGTGCCCTAATACTAAAGGTCAGCTTTTTTCCACTCTTGTAGCTGCTGCTGATGTAACGCACGTTGGAGCTCCAGCTGCCACTGGATCCAGTTGAACAGAATAACGTGCCACAGGTCTTTGATGAGGTCCTAATTTCTGCGTTAACACTCCACTACCCACCCCTTTTTATTCACGTATATAGATCAAAAGGTTTTGTGTAGTCTGGAAGTCCTAAAGCTGCAAAGCCAAAGCCCCTTTTATAGCTCTAAAGGCTTTTTCCTCTTCTGACCCCCACGCAATGGGTTCTATTTCTTCATTTTTTGTTGCCCCTGTCAGAGGTTTGATTAGTTCCCCTAACCCTGGTATCCACAGTTGGCAAAACCCAACTGCACCTAAAAACAGCTGGTAGCTGGTTTCATTTGGTTTTTTGGGTTTTGGCCAAGAAATTTCAATTCTAGCTTTTACTCTTTCTGGATCTATTACCCACTGTCTTTCCTTTAAAATGAATCCCAGGTATTTTACTTGCTTTTGACACAGCTGGAGCTTGGACAGAGATGCATGATGCCCCTTGGTTGCTAAGGCAGTACAGTCATTACAGTTTCTACTAACTATTAGTAAATTGGCTACGTGTTGCACTAAAACTGATCCACCAGGTAACTCGATATCCTTTAGATCTTCTTTTAATAGCCGAGAAAATACGGTGGGAGACCTAGTAAACCCCTGTGGAAGGCAAGGCCATGTCGCCTGTTGTCCCTTCGAAGTGAAGGCAAACAAGGGTTGCCTTTCTTCATCTATGGGAATAGTGAAGGATTCTGGGGTCAGAGCAATCACAGTAAAACACTTAGCCTGATGCAGTATTTGCAAGAGTACAGTAGAGGTTAATGGTTAATTAACTTTTTTATCGTTCTCGAATCTCGAACAAATCGAGACTCAGGATCCCCATCTTTATCCAGTCTATTTTTTCTCACTGAAAACATTGGGATATTATATGGGGATTCACACACTTCGGAGATTCCTTGGGCAAGGTACCCGTCAGGCTGCTGCTGTACAGCAGAGGGCGGCCCTCCCCTTGTTTTGAAGTGCCTCGGCTGTGCCGGTTTCAGCAGTCCCACCTCAGCTCCCCATTCATTCCACGGTTCCCCGGGCACCACTGCCAGGGGTTTTGGTACCTCCAGGACGGGATCCTGGACTTCAGATACTACACATACCCCTGCGTTTATCCAGCCAGTACCCCTGGGTGATAGATTTACTTGTACATTCAGAGTTTGGAGGAGAGCTGGGGACTCCTCTGCTATTACAAGTCTTCCCCACGCCCCTTTATTTCCTGTTGTTAATAATAATGGTTTACTTAAAACATGTTCTCCTTTTCCCGCTACCCCTTGAATTAATAAATAGCTTGGCCTGTGATACAGATCCCTTCAGTACAAAATTTAAAAGTGATAGTGTCACTCCTGTGTCAACTAAAAATTGAACTTCCTTTCCTTCTGTTTTCCCAATTATATGTCCCTTATGATTCAGCAGAGCTTTCCGCATCCCATGGACTCCAATTTCCACAGAATCTTCCGAGTCCCCTGCCTCCAGTTGTTGTGGATGACTTGTTGATTCCTGCCTTACACCTCCCATGTCCAGTTCCCTTCGAGGCCCCCTCGGTCAAAGCGGGCATTCTCTTTGCCGGTGACCAAGTTTCCCACAGTAATGACACTTTTCCTCCCAGTTATTTCCAAGTCTTCTCATTCCTCTTTCAAACCTCCGGTCTGACGCACCTCTTTCCCTGTTTTGTTCTTTTGGAGGGGGAAGTCCCCTCCCTCGCCCTCTTAAGTTGTAAACTCTGTGCCACTGCTGCCGCTAAAGGACTAGCTTCTTGTTGCTGTTTCTTTTCCTTTGCGAGCTCAGCTCTATGTTTTTCCTCCCATCCATCGAACATAAACACCGCCACACTTGGGGTCTTTTATAATGTCTCCCCTTGCCACCCAGGCATATGTTCTTTAAAATATTTCCATATATGTGGGGCAGCTTGATCAACAAATACACTTGCCGCTAGCTCGTTGTTAAAGTTCTGCGCAGTCATTCCTCCATATTTTAATAAAGCTCACCACAATCATCCCCAATAGTCACTAGGGTGTTCATCTAGCCTCTGCCTACATTCCTGTACTTTCGTCCAGTCCGCTCCCATTTTTCACAAGCTCTAATAGCTTCCACTAAATTCCGAATCGCTGTCTGACAGCTGTCTCCTGCATTATTATAATCCCAATCTGCATCATTTGCCAGCCAAGGATTCCTATTTCTCCCAGCCTGTCGCATCAGTTCTGCATACTTTTCAATTATTTTATCCCTTTCATCAGAACGAAATAACTCCTTCAATAATATTTGAGTGTCCCCCCATGATGGATTATATCCAGTACAAATGTTTGAAAATTATTTGGCACGCCGATAGCATCTTCCCTCAATCTCACCCGATGCCGGCAGCTGGACATTGAGAGATGAGAGGGTCCGACGTCCAGTGGTGGTTGCCCAGAGTCTCATCTGGGTCACCAAACTGTTTTGGAAATTAGGCACATCAGCCACCGTAACTGGGTTCAACTCTAGGTTTCCGATGAATCAATAAGCTGAAAAAAGATTCTTCTACAAAGTCCGTTTCATTAATAGAGCTACAGCTCAAGCTGGGTGCCTCCAGACAAAGAAATCCCTGGGCAATTATACCCTTACAACCCAAGTTCCCCATCCCTCACGTGACAGTTGGGACCAACAATAATATTAGGGTCTGGGGTCTTCTTGCTTTTTATTGGTTTGATTTGCTTGCTGCTTTGTTACTAAGCGGTTGCTGTGTGGTCATCTTCTTACACCATATACGTGGTATATGATTCTATACCCTGTTTCAAATCCTCTCAGGTCAGTTTTGGCCAGTTCTGTGGTTGGCTGTTCAGGGTGTTGTAGTACGGTTGTCACAGTTCATATACCACTATCTATAGGCTTTGGCTACTCTCACTATTAATGCTTAAGCTGCTAGTGCTGTTTCAACTAACTTTTTCTACAGCAACGGCGATCCAACGCAGCGCTGGGAAGTTCTCCAGCTCACGCCGTTGCCAAACAAATCAGATAAGGTGGTGATGGATTTCCAATGGTTTGCCAGCTTTATCAGTGTACTAGTTTCCAGCAAAATGCAACGTGACATAAGTCTAGCGTATCTGGGTCATTAAACCAACAAAGGAAGAAAGCTCTTACTGTGTGTAGGTGAGAAAGAGAGAAGATAACAGGTTTGCGTGGCATATTTCATTGAAATGGGCATTGCTGACAAAATAGCTCTTTGTAAGAGCTTCAGAAGCACCTGCAGCTGTGGAAAAGCTACAGGCATGAGAAAGGCAGCAGGATCTGCACTGCCTGTGTAGCTGGGACCCACCCTGGGCTGCCCGGCACTGTCGGGGGGCCAGGCCGATCCCTGCCTTTTCTCCTCTCTCTCTCTTCCTCTCTTGCTTTCTCTTCTTTCTCTCTCTCCCTTTCTGTGCCTTTCCCCCACCCGCACACAGGGAGCAGCCATGAGGAGGTGCAGGCTTTGCCGCAGGGCATCGCGGGCGTCAGAACAGGGCACTAATGCTGGGAACACTAAGAATGAAAGCCGGAGCGTGGCTGCTGCTTCTCTGGAAATTAATAAGTGTTGCGGTTAAATCCAGCAACCGGGACTCAGGGGTATTATGAGGATAGGCACAACAAAGATGCAGTAAGTGGATTATCTGAAAAGTCCTCCCCTCTCTCTCCTCCGAGTTTCCCATTTTTGTTTAAATTAACTATTTTATGCCATATCGTTAAACATGACCTAAAAATGATGCAATAGCACTGCTTTTAGAAACGGAAAATAATTTGTGAATTATGCTTACTACATTGGCGTTCCGAGCTCTTCAAACAATGTCTGTTTTGATAGTTGACCTTGCAAACCGGGGAAGACAGGAGTAAGTCACAAAGATTCCTGTGGGTTAAACTATTTTCCAAGCTGATTATGAAGCTTAGAGCTCAAATGGTCTTTGCCCAGAAACTCACAAAATACCTTTTCTTTTTAAAGGGTTATCACCACCTAATTCATTTTACCTCTGGTTTCGCATTAGAGGTATTGTTTACTCCTCTGCTGCTCAGAAAACACTCAGGAAGTGTGATATTATGGTCCACTCCACACGCCCGCTCCGAGGTACAGCAGCTTAGCGCAGCATAACGCTGCCGTCTGTTCCCCACGGCTGGGCTTCGTTAACGAATATTGTTTGAATGTTTAAGAAGGGCTTTCCCTGACATTTTATTTATTCCTCAATAATCTCAATCATGCTGCCAGTGATCAGGCGAAGTTCGCATCGACACCATTGCCTGGCTGCTGCCGGTGCGAGATTTGCCCAAGAAATAGTTGTAAAACCGTGAATGCAATGTTATGCACAGGGGCTTGTGCTGGCTTCCAGAGAGTTTTATCAGCTTTCATTAACGATTTATGATTAACTACTGTTCTCTGGTTTGCTTTGTCCTTTGCTTATATTTAAGGGGCAAGAGCGTCTGGGTTTAGATTGAAGTGTCAGAAGGCAAAGGATAGAAATTGTTCTTCATTAAGATTAAAAATCTATTACTATCAAAGAGAAGTCATGGCAAAAGTAAAAGGGACTTTAAAATAGTACCTACCGGCTGAACTGAGCTACACCTGACATTTGTGGCCAGAGCAGACGCTTGTTGGTATATACCCGTGATACAGAAAAGTGGAGCTGGAGGAGGCACAGGGAAGGGCAACTCAAATGACCAAGGAGATCGTCTTAAGACCACTTTGCAGGGAGCAAGGAGACAGGCTGGGACGCTGCAGAGGAGGCAGCCGAGAAAGGACGTGGTGGAGGTTTACAAAGCTTCGGCAACAACAGCCAAGCGGAAGAGCTGCTCGCAAGCATTGCAACATCAGCATGGGAGAAACTGGAGGAAACCGGTAGGAGATGGTTTAAAACAGACGCTCTTTACACAGAAGGTGGTGAACTTCTGTTGCTGGCAGCTACACAAGGCTGGGGGAGTCAGACGGTATCAGGAAGCTGATAAAGGGGTTAGATGGACAATAGCTCCATGGATGGATACTAAAAGAACTAAGCCAAGAGACATACCCCTGAACATCCCTAGCACAGCAGCGCCTGATGTGGCGGAGAACGGGGGCAATGGGCTACAGGAGGTGGCTCGTGCTCTCTCCTATCAGCCTCTCGGCAACTTATGAGTGCCTGCCTGGATTGTGTACCCAGGGCATCAGGAGTAAGATGGCCTTTGGTGGCAGACTCTGGTCTTCTGCTCTGTGAGCAAAAATAATGGTCATGGGAGATTCAGGCACAGAAGGTGGGGAGTGCAGGTAAATTTTTGAATCAGAGGGATTTAGCTTGACCTAGGGGGGATGGGGACACGCACATCTTTGCTATGGACAGGGCCAGGCCACTACTCCTGACCTAGTCCTGACCACCTAGTGATTCACACCGGGCCAGCAAATACACAGTAGCTTCAGCTCAGCTCAGCTCAGCTCTCCCATGCAATGGGGATGGCGTGCCCAGGCAACAAGACAACGGGCAGCTTTGCTGCTCAGTGGTGGTGTATTTTAAAGCTTTCTTTTTTACCTTGATGTCTGCCAATCTGTATGAAATAAAGATTTGTAAGAATACCTTCATATGTTTTCATATTTATTTTTCCTTCACTGATTTCCAGTTTGCTTTTTTTTTTTTTTTTTCCTCTTTAACTATCAGGCTGACAAACCCAGAGCTGTATTGTGTTCTCCATCTTACATGTCAGGCACCAGGTGATAAAGATCTGTAAACCAAATGCAGAGGCTGTGCAAGCGTAATGAAGGGAATAATGTCATTCTGTAGAGCTTTTATTATCATTCCTCATGAAAGCACCCTACTTCATGACATAAATCTGCAGCCACAACCTTTTCAAACATGGGCTACTATAGAGAGTTATAGCTTAGGCGAGGATGTAAGATTGATTTGTACAGTGTCCTCATACTGTGATGACATTGATTCCATTACCAGTATTTATTTTCTGAGCTTTTCCGTGTACAGATAATTTACTGTTTTAAACTACTGTAGCAAGGTGGCTGTGTTCAGCGCCACATCCGCAGCGGTACTTGGGCTCCCACCTCTCCCCGGCGCAGCGTACACACACCCCCTGCCCGAACAGCACAGGGCGTTTCACCGTATTCTTTCAGATGTGTAACGCTCTGCATTTTGCTACAATGAGATCGTTTTCTGAATTAACAAGGCAAAGGAAAACGTACCGACATATATTTTTGTGTGCTCCTAAAGCCTACTTAAAATTGGCTGAGCAGATTTTTAAAGATGAATGCCAAGGACCTCCAGCAGTCTTCTCCAGCTCTGTCGCAGGATTAACAGAGACCAGCACTAGGCTGAGACTTTGCATGATGCTATATTGATTTTTTTTTTCCACAGCTGAGCTATGTATTTCCAAACACAGGGGTTTCTAATGCAAATGCGGCAGCCCTTCACTGTAGCAACTTAGCAGAGCAATGCTATGATTTTAATAAAGCTGTCAGATTAAGTGACTGCATGGTTACACCATGATATTAATACAGGTTCTTAACTGTCAATTAGTTAACTGGCTAATAAAAAGAGCCTAGCTTATAGGATTTTATTAATGAATATAATGCTTTGTTTCTGGGCAAAACATATGCTTTGGATATATAATTAGAAAAAGCCCCCCTCTCTCTCCCCCATCGAGAGAGCATGTGCAGCTGAATAAAGGAGCTCATTATACCTGCAAGGGGTCAAAGTCTGTGGATCTGTAGCTTATGGTATTATGACAGATTACAAAATCACTCTATTATGTTAGTCAATCTGTTTCCAAGCACAAACTAGCGGGGAGCAGGGCACTAGAACCTCCCGAGCAGGGCGCCCGTTGGCTTTCCCCGGAGGTCTTATGATGGGTCAGCTGGCGGTGACACCACCTCTGACAGCTCACATGTCAGACCTTCCCTGCCTGACTTCTGCCTTTGTTATCCCAGAGCCTCTTCACCGACAATCAATCCCTGCTTCAGGTTGCAAAGAGCTCCCGGTAAGAGCTGAAACAAATTTGAAATCCGTGGGTAGCCATCACTTGTGCTAATGAAAGGGAAAAGCAGAGCACTTATGCTCCAGCTGACCTCTCTCAGGCTCTCGCCTTCAAAAAAAAGAAAAAAAAAATTAAAAGTTTTTAAGTAGAGAGGGGAGAAGCTAAACAGCAACAGCTGAGAAGGAAAGCACTGGGTTCAGCTTGAGTGCGTTTGTCGGTTTAAAAGGAAAAAAGTAGTTCATATGCAGGATAAAGAGATTTCAGACATGATAGAGATCCTAAGAAATATTTGACTTTCCTAATCTTCCAGGGAAATTATTCTGCCAGAAAGTCTTATTCAGTCAACTCAGCATAAAACTCCTTGGTACCGAGGGGAAAGAAAATCCCCTTGTATTTGAGAAACATAGCGGTAGTCAGCACTGTGAGCACATAACGTTTCTCACGGACCACACGTTTCCAAGGTCCTACCGGATCCACCAGTGGTTCCACCACTGCCTTGGGCTGGTTCTTTCACCCTCACGCCAGTTTGGCAGCTGGGCCAGGGCCAGGAGGGCCCCAGTACTGCCAGCACGGCACAGAAAGACAGGGAGGGGGTTAGACCAGAAGCAGCAGGCTGGGTTGGGTGGCCCCTGAGGACTGGAACTAACCAAGCCACATCTGTGCCCCGTGGTCAATTGATTGCGCTACCCGGGAAGATGCAAAGTCTGACCGAAGGTTTTCCTGCAGCTGGGACCTGTACAGGCTCCGTCACGTGGGGTTTTGTCGTGTCTAATGGACAGTGAGGTCAGGGCTACAGCCTTTCTCCGAGGGGTAATTTCTAGGTAATTCCATTCCTCTTTATCGTGAAACTTGTAGGAGCTCATTTCTCTTTGCGTCTTCTCCCCACAGTCCAGTTTGATTAAAATTTGTGAAAAGATTCGAACGCGAGGAGGGCGCAATCTGCATCCACAGCCCGTGAGCACGCAGGCTTGCCTGCCCCAGGAAGCCCAGCTCAGAAATCTGCTTGCCCTATTATCCATTGAGAGCTTTGTTGTTGTTGTTGTTGAAATACCATGTTGAGAACACACTTTCAACCATTCCACATTTACAACAGGCACCGAGGGTCACACAACAGCAGCAATAGCAGAGGCAGCTTCTCTCATGGTTAAACGACCAACAAAGGCCCGGGCAGAGAGGACGGCAGGAGTGAGGAAAGAAATGCATTGTGCCCAGGTGGCCAAAAAGGCCAACAGCATCCTGGCCTGTATCAAGAACAGTGTAGTGAGTAGGACCCAAGAGGTGATCGTCCCCCTGTACTCGGCACTGGTGAGACCCCACCTCGAGTACTGCGTCCAGCTTTGGGCCCCCTACCACAGGAAAGACATTGAGGTGCTGGAGCAGGTCCAGAGAAGGGCAACGAAGCTGGTGAGGGGTCTGGAGCACAAGTCTTACGAAGAGAGGCTGAGGGAGCTGGGGTTGTTCAGTCTGGGGAAGAGGAGACTGAGGGGAGACCTTATTGCTCTCTACAAGTACCTGAAAGGAGGCTGTAGAGAGGCGGGGGTCGGTCTCTTCTCCCAAGTTACAGATGATAGGACAAGAGGCAATGGCCTCAAGTTGCGCCAGGGGAAGTTCAGGTTAGATATTAGGAAATATTTCTTTACTGAAAGGGTTGTCAGGCATTGGAATGGGCTGCCCAGGGAGGTGGTTGAGGCACCATCCCTGGAGGTATTCAAGAGAGGAGTTGACATAGTGCTTGGGAATATGGATTAGTGTTGGGTGGTGTGGTGGTGTGTGTGTGGGTTGCGTGTGTGGTGGTTTTTGTTTTTGTTTTTTTGTGTTGTGTTTGTTTGTTTTGTTTTTTGTTTTTTGTTTTTTTGTTTTTTGTTTTTTTTTTTTTTTTCATTGGTTGGACTAGATGATCTTAAAAGGTCCCTTCCAACCTCTGTGATTCTGTGATTCTGTATGTTTATTTAGCTCTCACGGTCCAAGATCAGGGAGAGCCAAGCGGGCTGTGGCAGAGAGGGGGTACCGACGAGCAGGGAATGGCTTGCTGCATCTCTTTTTTTATTATTTGATGATAAATCAGACACTGATGGAACGAACATAATTTAAAACAGCAAGCTGAGTCAAGACCCTGGGATCTTTGGCTGGCCCCAAAATGGAGGAATGCCGCCATGCAGGTGCCCCCATGTTCGCCCTGGATTGGGGTCAGCAAAGATTTAAGGAGCTGTTTGGCTCACTCTGATGCTGACACGGGGCTCCCAGTTGCTGCACCATGGACCACCCTGACCTCCAAGAACTGCAGCAGGAGCTTAGACACCAAATCCACACAACATCCATTCTGGAGACACCTGCTTTTGGGGCCAGGTGCCACCAGAAGCACACCACGGGACAGCCACAGCACAGCTGTGGAGCTGCAGCCCCTGGAGGACACAGGTTGGCTGAGGAGAGACTTTGTAGGATGATGTTTGACGCCATCCTGCCCCAGCCAATAGCTGGGCACAGGGTCTGATGCCCAGGAGCCCCTGCTCAGCACGTTTCTGGAGCCACCAAGTTCACTTTCAAAGGTGCCCCTGCAAAAGTGGATTACTGGGACGTTCTGCATAGACTCACCCTGGGGCAACCGGCTCCAGGTGGCCCTGCTTGAGCCAGGGGGGTGGACCAGATGACCTCCAGAGGTCCCTGCCCTGGTAATAAACCTCACTGCAGCTGCAAAGCACCCTCATGATTCTAACTTCACCTTTTTTAGTACCCCTCCAAATTAGCTGGAAAATCTCTGAATTAAAATACAGGGTGATCGATTAAAGTCAGAAGCCTTTTCCTTTCTCTTTGAGCCATCAGCTCAGGTGAGGAGAGGGAGAATTTCCCATAATCAAGTTTTGCTGTTGCTGTATCGAGACCTGATCCTTTACCGGGGAGCAACCTTCCCTGGCAAAAAAACGGGAAGTCAAAAATCAGAGTATTCGGAGCAAAGTGAGGTTTTGAATCAAGTTTCCTAGGTTTTTAGAAAAGATGTGGGGTAGGTTTTTTCCTATTAATCCTGTGAAAGATAAACAGTGTGTGAGTCTCTCTTGGAGATATCTGTTACATTTCAGGAGGTAGCTTTTCTTCTCTCAAATACATTCGCAGATTTTCAAACATGTTTATCCCATTTCTTCGTGGAACATACGGCATTTACTGGTCGTACAAATGCCGTGTTAATCCCCAGAGGCTGAATCCAGGCGTGGCAAAAGTCAGTTCACATCCTTGGAGATCAGCAGAGGGACATTAGCTTACGCTGGGCAACAATTTGGTCTATACGCTCTGATGTATTTGGGTAGCAGCTGAGAAGTTCATGACTTTTATGTGTTTCAACAAAAGGCGTTGAAAAGAGCTTTTGATATGGTTATTTGGTGAAAGAGATCAAACATTTCTCCTTTGTATTAATCCTTTTCATGTTTTCAGTACATAAACTAAATTTTAAAAACCTCATCCTGCAGGTGTTCAGGCACGTGGTTTGAGAAATAATTTGGGGCGTATGTGCTACTGGGGCAACTGCAGAAAAGAAACAGTGAAAGTTTATGAAATGAAGGAGAACGGGAACCAAAAATGTAAGTCCTGCCCATCGTGCCAGAACTGTCCGGGGCAGTGGAGACAGGCTCCTGGACGAGAGCTGATCCACACAGGAGCTCTTATGTTCTTCAGCTGGCATTGCTCCTACGCAGTTGCCACCCTAAAGCTCATCCCTGTAAAGCTACACGTGCCCAGGACGTGCATTTCAACCACCCAAGAAACGTACCAAAACGGCCTCATTTTGTGAGCAAATGAGCGGTGCTGCGCTGCTCCACCAGCCGGGACCGTGCTCGTCTGTTCCCAGGCTCACCACCCCGGGGTTCAGGCAGATTTGGCAGCAGTGGGTTTGCTGCTGTCTGCTGGGAGCTGGTGGCTTTCCTCCTCCTGGAGCATCCCTCCTGGTGGGGGCGAGGGCTGAAAGGCTCCCGCTTCCACCGGGGCAAATCTTGGATGGGTCCCTCTGAAACCAGTGGGGGCAGGAGGGTTTGCCCGAGGGTCAGGAGAGGCCGAGTTCCTCCACCCACCCCTCAGCGCTTGTTTGCTGACCTCTGAGGGCCCTTTTGCGAGCCCCAGACGGGGCTTGTTCTATGAGCAGGGCTATTGTACATGTGCCGGGCTTCACTGCCGCTCTTGAAAGCTGCCCCCAAAATGAGGTTTACTTCTAAGAAATAACAAAACCCAGGCAGGCAGTTATGCTCTTTTCATCTTTCCTGGTTTTTTGATTTCTTTTTTAAATGACCTCTAAATATTTTCCCATTAAAGCAAGGTCTATTTTTAAGCTACCGCTGTCATTTAATTAGTCATTTTTCACGAGAGGCACATCTGACTGGAATTTATGCTCTCTTTATCCCCTTTTAGCAGCAAATACTTTTTTTTCTACCAATGAGTAAGACGGGGTCTCTTAGTCTTAGCTCTAACAATTGCTACTTTTTTTTTTTCCCCCCTTTTCCCTCATCTCCCCCCTCAGATGCTGGAAGCAAGTTCGTTAGACAGCCTGTGCACCCCCAATTCACAGCTTCTCTGACTCACGGTACAGGAGCTAAGAAATGCGCTCTGAAATCAAGAAGATGCACTTAGCAGAAAAAGAAATACATATATATTTAAAAATCTATTTTAGACATTGGAACTAGATGATCTTTAAGTTCCCTCCCAACTCTAACCGTTCTATGATTCTAAGTGGACATCTGTATACATAAGAAGTAGGAATCTGCCCCCGTATCCCGTTACCAGTCAGCTTTCATGCACGATCCACGAAGGAAAGCGTGAGAGAAGCTGTTATAAGGGAACTGGGGGCAGGAAGCCCCCTCACCAGCTCCTTTTTCAGAGCGGTTCCTCGCTGTCCAGCCGTTGTGTGAGACGGCTGTGTGATCCCTGGCACGGCTGGCACACACAGGGCCCTGGCTCAAAGCAGCCTCTGCCACAGGGTTCTTTGAGGATGCAGGTAGAATCATAGAATCATTCAGGTTGAAAAGACCCTTGGGATCATCGAGTCCGACCATCTTCCATATTCTACAAAGTTTTTCCCTACACCATATCCCCCAACACCACATCTAAGCGACTCCTAAACTCATCCAAGGATGGTGACTCAACCACCTCCCTGGGCAGCCCGTTCCAATGTCTGATCACTCTTACTATGAAGAATTTCTTCCTAATGTCCAGTCTAAACCTACCCTGTTGGAGCTTGAAGCCATTCCCTCTTGTTCTATCGCTATTTGCTTGTGAGACCAGCACCAACTTCTCTACAGTGTCCTTTCAAGTAGTTATAGAGAGTGATAAGGTCACCCCTCAGTCTCCTCTTCCTCAAACTAAACAGTCCCAGCTCCCTCAATCGTTCTTCGTACGATTTATTCTCCAGGCCCTTCACCAGCTTCGTTGCCCTCCTCTGCACTCGCTCCAGCACCTCGATATCTCTCTTGTATTGAGGTGCCCAAAACTGGACACAATGCTCCAGGTGTGGCCTCACCAGTGCTGAGTACAGGGGCACAATCACCTCCCTACTCCTGCTGGTCACGCTATTTCTAATACAAGCCAGGATGCCGTTGGCTTTCTTGGCCACCTGGGCACACTGCTGGCGTTGTGCACGCCGGTGGCACCGCTTCTTGGGACTCTCTAAGCCTCAGAGATGTAGAGCCAATGACTACTGTAATCATTAGTCCCCTGGGCGTCTACTTACATACCAGAACCTCGTCATGCTACGTGCTGCACAACCCATGATGAAAGCCCGGTGTCTGTGACACACACCCCCCCTTTATGGACGGGCAGGGGGTGCGTTGCTGGCAGCCCCAACAGCAGCGAGGCCGCGGGTCCCTGACAGCAGCCGCAGGGGGAAGGGAGCCCACGGCCCAGCGAACCGCAACGGGAGCGCACAGTTGCTTTGCTGAACTGAAGGAGTGGCGGTGTTATTTACCGCATTTGCTTTCCTTCCCCAACGGTGCTGTTACCAGCAGAGAACGGACACCGTTTCTGGTGAGTGGTGAACCTCCTGCCAGTGGCTTTCCATGCGGAGACGCTGCTGTGGGACTCCACGGGGGGCGGGGGGTGCACAGCTGTCGCAGAGCGCAGCCACCTAAATATCGTAAAGAGGCGAGGTCGCCTTGGCCATGCCAGCCGGGCAGCAAGCTAAAAGCCAAGGAAACCGTTCCAGGAAAAAGAAAGAAAAGAAAAGCTTAATCTTAGTAAAAATATAGTCCCCGAGCACTGGCAGGGTCAGGGTCAGATTGGGTTACGTGTTGTATAAGCCCCCATTATACAAGCCAAGGCAGGGCAGAGGCTTTCCCAGGAATATTCAATCCTGCTTTCTCTTGCTCAGTGTTTCTGCCCTCCCTCGTTCCTTCCTTCTCACTGTCCTTTCTCCCGATGTTCACTTCGACATCAAACAGGTCGGTCCCGAGTGCTTCCATCGCCGTGATTTAAGAGACCACTCTAATCACTTGGTCTTTAAATAAAATATGAGTGTGGGAGCTTATGAGTGGACCTAAAGTAACTCACGTGAGCGGCCGCACGAAAGGCGGCTCCGTACAGGCTGCTTATCTCCCCAGCAGACAAAAAGCATATTCTGCACCAGGGACAGGACACAGCCTGCTGTAACGCAGAGCAGCCAAACCCCAGGGGCTAGACACAGGCGTCGCTTAGACCTGTGCGGTCTGGACAAGAGCAGCAAACGGTGCCGAGGGGGCTGCTGATAACTGAGGAAAAAAAGGCCCCGCACCCACGTTTCATAGAAATACCACGACTGTCGCTTCTCAACTCTTGACCAACTTTAAACTGGCGGTTCAGGAGGGTATTTTCCCTTTGAAGCAGGCGTGCTCCCCGCGGGGCACCCCATCCCTTTCACCCTGCGATTCCGTTTTTCCATGAAAAATTGCCGTTATCAGTGGCAAACTATTATCTTTGCCAACACTCACCAGCCCTCTCCTTGCATCCCAGCACTCGCCCTTCAGGCAGATGTTCTGAAAGCATCTTCAGGCTATTATTTTTTTTCAATGGAGAAATGCAAAGCGAGGCTGCTCTTCCTAACAGACTTCCAGGGTGCATTTCCTCCTCCAGAAATCGCTGCCTTTAGTCCCTCGACTCTCCCTTTGCCAGATTGCTTTCAATTCTCTGTTCTGATCAACTGGAGGAAAACAGCATTTAGCAGAAGAAACGTGCTTTCCAGAGTCAGAAACAACCTCCATTTGAAAACCTACTCCAGCACAGTGCAAACACACTACTTTTGACATTTTTTTCTCATTTCTACCTGTCCGAGTAATTGCTCTCAAGCCAACACAGTTCTGCAATACTTTGAAGCTCATTTCTCTGGTTTTAATATTCTAGGTTTGATCGCAAGACCCAAAAAACGCCCCGACATATATTCCTGCAACTCATCATAGTCTTCCAAAGAAAAAGAAATAGAACATTATACTACAAACAGAAAATCCATTGCAATTTTTAGAACTATGGAGAATATACGGATACCCTAGCAAATACACTTTGCTTCTTAATCAACAAGAAGGGAAGGTAATTATCTAAAGCAGTCTTCTCCCAACAGAAGAACAAAACAATAACCAAAACGCACTGTCTTTACAGACTCGCAGCTGAGGCTTGCCCCAGTAGTAGGAAGAGAAGAACACACAGTTCTACCTGGAAACTGGAGAGCTTAAAAAGTTTTCACACCTGGCCAGTATTATACAATGGAACAGACTTGTCTATTGTACATCACACAATAGCGGACAGGTATAAAATACCTGTATCACTCATATTTCCCTGCCCCTTTCTACAGCATCTTTTGAAAATCTTCAGTCTTTACCACGTCTATCTTAAGACTCTTCCTTGCAGAACCAGGACACCTGCTCCTCGCAGTCTGTTTCTCCTGCAGCACGGTAAATTGCTACCGTTTCAAATGCTTGAAAAAAAAATTTTTTGAATGAAGTCCAAAGGAATATTGTGATTGCCAGTGGCTGTTCTCGCTGTCTTAACCTAGATCAGTTTGACATAAGCCATTTACTTCATGGTTAACCCCGGAAAAATCCTGCAGGGAATATAAATTCGTGCATTAATCCTGCTCACCAGTTTGGTTCCACGGAGGTTTGGATGAAGGAGGCGCCGTGTTGCAACCCTGACTCAAATTTACTGCTTCGAATGCTTTAACAAAACACCACTCCGGAGCCCTTTGTGATCCTCACGCAAACTCTTTAGCGCAGAGGAGAGAAAGAGACAACACTGTAAGCGCTGAGCATTACAATGAAACATAAAGCAGCATTAAAGTTGCTCTGTGCTTAATGCTGCGGTTTAAGCAGCTAATCTTGTTTCGGTTGAATGGCATGTTCATTACAGCAAATAAATCAGTAACGTGTAGGATTATTGAAGAGGAAAGACATATTAAACCAGTTTAGGGCATCATATTGATTTGTGGGGTTTTTTAACGTCCGATTTAGCTTGGTGTTTTTCAACAGTCAGTTCTAATAAACGCTTGTATAGCACAGATTAAGTAGGTGGGAATGCTGCCCAGAAAGAGTATTATGAATAACTTAAGGCACTGGTTTAATTGCAGCAATCCATGATACTTACTGTGCTGGCACCAGAGGGGAATTTTCAGTATTAAAAGTTAAAACTTCAACCAAGCTACTAGCGAGTCACTCTTTTATTAAGTATTTGAAAGAGCTTTCCAATATTTTCACCTCAGATGGGAGTAGGGGAAGATTTCAGAGTTCATTTAACTTATTTCCACTACAACTCATTAAGTTATTTTTAAAAATAAATCATCAGCAGTTGACTCAACACAACTTTGCGTCTCTGACTGCAGAACATTGCAGCAGTGTCCCTGCCGTCCCTGCCACCCGCTCAGCCCTCTTCTGCCCGGTCCCCTTTGCAAGGAAGATGCACAGAAGTGAAAAAGCCAAACCCAGGTGACACTTGAAGCAGCAGGGTCTTTCCAAAGCTAATACTATACCATAGAGTATTCCCATATTCCTTCCCCACGGTGCCAGTTAGAAGAAACACAGTTAAGGTTCAGGTGAAAGCAAAGTGTTCCCCAGTGCCAAAGAGCCTCCCCTCAGCAACTTGTCAATGTTCTTGTAGAGTGGAGATCCCCTGTAAGACACCAGTGACATTTGCAGCAAGCAAGCCCCCGTCCCGCACCCCTTACACAAACACATCAAAGTAAGGATTCAGCAGGACACCGGGGTGGGGAAGTTGTTTTACCTGGGGGAAAACTGCAGCTTTCTTTTCTCTGCGTAAGGCTGAAAGTAAGCAGAACTCCCAGAATTAACCATTACCAGATGGCCAGCAGAGATGCTGGTACCTCTGTATTAAACAGCAGCTCTTGGAAAAGGCTATCACACACCTGACTGGTCATCAGTCACACCACCTCCCATTTTCTTTGCCTTGGGTTAGACCAGGGTCTCCACAACAGCAGCCGCATTTCAACTCTCAGCATAACACAAGGCTATGGGTGGCACATAAATCACCCTGGCTGACTCCAGCAGGCAGCAACAGACACCCAGTGCAGTGCTGGGAGAAGTAACGCTTCAGAGAAGTTGCAGAATTTATTGGCTCCACTCCTTCAGCGTGTAACTTTTTACACTGGCAAAAACACAGGAGATGCATCCTGCACAAACTTCACAAAAAATCAAGCTAAGAAATGCTTACACCAGTCCCAGAACAGAAATTCACAATAAAATATGAACAAAAATTGGTAAGTTACCCATACGTTCTGATTAGGAGTACGGTGACTTTGCTGATCAGACAAGTTATCACTCCAGAGAAGCTCTATATTCATGGCATTAATGTATAAATTAGCAGAAATGCAAAAAGATTTGATGATACTTGATTAACTGGACAGCATCAGAAACAAAACATTAGGAAACTGAAGCCATTTTGTGATTGCAGCAGGCATTTAATAAAGATGGAAAAAGCAGCCATTACACAAAACCAACTATTTTTTTTCATTTGTTTTAAAGAAAGAGTACCCTGTCTGGTGCTAAACAGGAGTCTTCACTCAGCTTGAAATAGAACAGGAGCTTTGTAAAGAGGCTTTGAACCAGGATTACTTCAGCACCATCCACAGCATCACGCAATGCAGGTACCCTCCCAGAAGCAAGCAGACGATTTTGAGTAACTCTGAAGGAAAGCCCTGTTGCCACCCCACTACTTGCTCCCCTCCCCAGCCTGCACAGACAGCCCACCAGTGTGTCCCACCACAGAGCAGTGGGGACCTGGGCTCAGCTGGTCCATCTTCCTGCTGCCAGTCCCCAACCTCAACACCACCACCAAGGAGCCAGAGCCTCCGCTTTCCAGCTCAGCTGCAATCGAGCCCCCATTTGTACCCTCTTTTCTTGCTGTCTTTCAGCCACCCGCGAACTTTGGCAGCCTCCCCCTCCAAAACACTTTGTTCTGAGTGTGCTTACAGACCCCCATTTCCACCCACAATTACTCTGAGCCCCTGCTCCTCTCATTGGGTAAATACCCCCCGCTCTTCCCACTTTCCCTTCTCCTCCGCTTACTCCCTTTCAAGTCCCTCTCCCAAGCATACAGGCAGCCAGTTCCTGGCTTTCCAGCTGAAGCCCCACTCACCCACTGGCACTACAACTTTTCCTGCCTTCCTGGCAGTCCCTTGCAAATGATGCACTGAGATTTAAATTTGCCTTTGAGATTATCCATATCCAACCACTAGTGCACAAGGCCACTACCACCAGCCGGGACAGCCGGCTCTCCCCATCCCGAGGCACTGCCATTTTCAAAGAATCTTCCAGCTCAACAGCAATCAGCCACCCTGCCTGCTGAAGCTGAAAGAGTGGCCACTGCAGGCAACCAAAAGCCTCCCCACAGAGCCAGCAAGTTGTCCCCACTAGCCTTACTCACGCACGCCCATCCAAGAAACTCCATTGCAACTAAGAGGAGCCTTTCCGTACGCTTCAGCAGGCTCCGGCTGAGCCAAAACTCCCCCCTTTCTCAGCAGTGGCGGTTCATTTGTGCTGTAATTCAGTACAGCGCTGCTTTGAAAACATCCTTCTGATGCTGTTTTCCTGCAAATGGCATAATGAGGAATAATAAGCAGGTGCTTCTGAACACAAACCCGGAACAGCAGGGGTATAAAACTACTGTAAATGAAGCAATTAAGTAACCACACTGTTCACTCTTTATTGACAATCTTTATTAGAGCTGACTTTCCGTGTTTAGAGGTTTCCTAGCAAGTATAAATATGAATCAAAGTGCTACCCCACCGTAAGAAATCTTTATTTGCACAAAAAGATACAAACAACTAGTATTTCAAAGGTCACCCTATTTAGTAGATACAATACCAAAAAAGGCAAAAATAAACCAAGATGAAAGACTAGCAGCAAAAAGAACTCTAGTTCTCCTTCAACACAGTCTGTGTGCTTCCAACATTTCTCTAGGAAACAGAGTATAAAGAGAATTCAATTTATATATGAAATATCCTACCAAAAATATAACACTGTGTAAAGAAAGTTAGTGGTACAAAGTCGGGTGGAAAGGAAAAAAAAAGAAAAAGGCGAAAATAGTAGATGTAATATTAAAAATCTCAAGTGTAAACTTTACTGTTGCTTTAAAATAAAAACCAACAAAAGTCACATGAGTATTTCCGTTTGGCTTAGCAGCCAGGAAAATAAGAAAAGCTGGTTTTTTTTATTTATTTTTTTTTTAAAGTGCTTAACCACCATATCCAAAAGTAATGACTTTCAGACCTACTTAACATGAATGTGCTCAAAAAGCCACTGCTTACAGTATAAAAGCTGTCATTCTGAAATGCTGCGCATACAAACTGGCTTTATCTGCACGAATGAAAGATCGCTTTGAACAGCTCTCAATCATATGATGTCCCAAATCAATGTAATGCTATTAGAGCAGGCAGCTGGGTAAGTCCCAGAAAGTTGAAGTTTAAGAATAAGAGATATAAAAAAATAATCTCTTTTTTTTTTTAAAGGCAGCATGCCTCTCCCAGCCGCAAGAAGGTAACTTTATATAATAAGCAAGAGAAACAGAGTTTTCTATTATTGTTATAAACTACCTAAAACAATCTGACTGTTGACCTAGTAATTCACAGGTTTAACAGAGGGAGATAAACACTTCTTAGTGATAAAATACAAAAAGGTAATCGTTTGAGCAGGACCAATATCGCTAACACAGTATTTTACTTAATATGAAACATACTGTCAGCTTGACTTTAAAACTTGACAGTATGTCCTAACTCAAAAAACCCACAAAAAATAACAAGAAAAACAACCAATGACTTGAAGAGCTTTAGGACTGTTTTGTTACATCGTTATATATTTATTTGAGCCTTAGTGCAAAGGAAAAATTGAACATTCTAGGCTCCAAAGCGAGTCAAATACATAAGACTATTTCACAGGGTTTTTCAACAGACGTCAGACACACAAATTCCAAGAGAATGTCTGGGTTTTTTTAATGACCATTTTGTAACGGCCATTCATTTTTCTCTCATGGTTAGAAAACAGATTTAAAAATGTGAGCAAAGATTCATTAACCTCAAGTACAGCTATAAATCATTTCGAGTCCACCACTCTCCCGAATCAGGGCCATCGCAACCAAACCGAACCGTCGGTATCGCTGCAGCTGTTGCAGTGTGCCCACAGCCCGTCAGCAGCACTACCCATCCCCACCGTTACTGTATGAATTTCTCCATCAGCTTTGGAAATCTCCAAGCTTGAATCTGTTTACATTCATCTATTTCACATGCCTTGTTTTTGAAACTATTTCTTGAAAGCCATCAATTCCCAACACAGTGTCTTCACTGTCCTTCAGGACAGTTTTTAAGTTAGAGAACCCTCTGGTTCATTTACCACTAAAATACATATTATCTAGAAAAAGTAACTTTTCCCCTACAAAGTTCCTGTAAACACCTCTGTATTACACCATAGCAATCTCTAGACCAGGAAATTCAGCATCTCCAGTGACTTGACTTTACCTCACTTCCCTACAAAAGCAACAACAAATGAAAAAAAAAAAACCACCTTATAATTAAAAAGTAAAGGAAATAACAATAAACAAAGAGTGAAGCATTCAGTTACCGAAGCAGACATCTAAAATAAGCGTCTGAAAATTTAACATCTGAAAAGCAATGATTTTAGTGGTTAAAGTGCGCAAATGACTAAATACACCGCCTGTTTCAGAGATAACTGAATACTGTAGTCATCAATGATTACTATTCAAGTCTAGCACTGGCAGCTCTGTTTTTTTTTTGTTTCTGGCTATGGACAATATATATTACCACTTTCTCTGCATATTTCATGCCTTTTGTTTTTTTTGTGTGGTTTCTGTTTGGTTGGTTTTTTTAACAGATACCAGCAGCATCACTTTAGATCAGTACAGGAAAGAAGAACTTTTTCTCAAAGGTTTTCTGTCCATCCCAAGTCCGGCAAGACTGAATATTATATGTGAAATTAAACATAATGTTTCAAGCAGGAACATCAAATATTATTTCAAGTTTTGTCTTGTATGAAAACTACCTCAAAAAGATTCAGAATCTCAGGTTTCTGTGAAATGAATACAATAAATATGGAAAAACACCATGCAAGGAAAGCGTAGCTATTCTATTGACGAGAAGTACAAAAGCTTAGAAACAGAAAAACACCAGCTTTAGCTCAAGGCTGAAAAAAGCCCACAGATTTTTCAAAACCAGAGTCCATACAGTGTCACACAGCCCTGCCTTGTCATGTTTGTTAATGTCCTTGCTTAGAAGTCAGACAGCATTTTGTTTAACTTGTGTTGCTCTGTATCATTACACTAAACCATAATTAACTCCTCTTTTGTGCCGGCCTCATTCCAACACAATTGTACCCACTGTATACCAGCAGCAGTTCTCAGGTTTTGTTCTGCAGCTCAGCTGTATTTTTCTTGGATGTTCACAAGACTGGCATTTGACTGGATACGCTTGGCTAGAAAGGGAAAAATTATATGAAAATTAAACACAAAGAATTCCACAAAACTAGTCTCTCCACTCCCTCTATTTAGCCGATGCAGACTTGCAAACAGCTTTCTGTTCATGTCCAGAAACTTTAATGAAAAGATATGGCTGAAGCTCTTTTCCAGCCTTCTTCAGGGGACAGCAGCCGACTAATAGTGGCTATTAGTGCCGTCAGCGCAGCTGCAGGCAGATCCGGCTGGGCCCCTTCTCCCACCAGCGCCAAGCGCATCCCTGGCACCACCCAACTCTTAACAGTGAAATGCCAGCACCATCACTTACGCAAAATGAGAATCCGCTTCTTCTGCTTGGAGTGAAGGAAGCTACTAAGATAAAAAACAATAGGTAGGAAGAGAATAAAGGAGGAAACCGCAATCACCGGGACTGTGTCACTGCAGGGAACAGAACAGTTGAAAGTCCTGCTCCAAAGCTTCCGAGTGATGTTCATCTAAAAGAAAGACATAAGCAAGCCATGAAAGCAAGCACATGCACTTCTGCTGGGCAGCACAGCAAACACTCAGGTCTCAAGACATTCAAGTGTGCAAATATGATCTCAGAAAACAACACCTTAACAGATCTCCCCTCAAAAGCAAGCCAACCCTTGAAAATGTAGAAACAGAGAATTTAAATAGATCCAGGATTTTACATCAAAACTTATACAAGCTTCAAAACCAGGCTATATTCAGATATACTGTAGAAACTGCCACATGCTTGTTTCCCAGAGAACTCACTGACAGCCTGCAGGGACAGGGCTAATCCCGCACTTTCAACAACGCTCCTTTTGCCCAACCACTTAAAAACCCCCACAATATAACAAAGCTTTTTCCAAACATATGTCGCCAATGCTGAGGACCCCTAGAAACAGCTGCTCTAATAAGGAAACAATTATTACACTGGCTAGAACAATAGCAGTAAAGCTTCGCATTAAAAGCCAGAAGATTAAGAGATTTTTATTTTTTTTAAATCCATCCCCTTCACAGTAACAAGAAATTAAAGCGCAGCTATTCAAACTGGAACACACTCAGGCGATCAGGAGCATCAGTCAGCTCCTGCTCCACTGACTGAGGACAGGAGCGAGTGAGACAGCCCCACGGAGATAACTTCTTCCCCTGGGGACATCAGCCTGACAAAGACACCGCTGTCCCTACTGCCCCACACCAAAAGGGAAAAGGCAATCCCTAGCAAGACAAGGGCAAAAGGCTCAGGTAAATAAAGAGCTCCATGACAAGGCCTCTCTGCCCAGTATTAATAAATACTTACTGCATCTTCCACGTCGATACACAAGTGCGCAGAGTGCCCAGACTCACCACCTTGCCTGTTCATCCTTTGCAAGTTGTTATACAGGTCATTCAACATTTTGTAGGTTTCGTTGCAGTTTTTACATACTTCTGTGTAGTTATTTGGTGACAGATAGACGGTTTGTCCCTGGGGTTATAAAACAGCATTCATACAGAGTTTTAGGGCATTATAAAAAAAACCTTAAAAACAAGAGCCAAGTTTGAGCCAAAATCCAGACTTTTTAGCATCCTAGATTGAGTAGGGGCCCAGACAGACAACTCACATGAGAATCCAGGAGGAAAAGGGACCACCTCTAATTCATTAGGGACAGGATGCATTTCCTGCAGCTTATGTATCTCAAAGTGCTACCTGAACTACCAGCTGCTTTTTTTTTTTTAAAAAAAAAAAAAAAAACAACACTTATTTTTAAAGTACCCGTTCCCAGAAGGAGGAAAAAAAAAAAATTACCAGTAATTAAACATTATTCTGGAGCCAGAGATCAGGTTCCTTAATACTGTGGTTTGGGTTTCGTTTGCCCATACCTAACAAGAAACTGTTGTTAACTGCTGAGCTGCACTGACAGGGACAGACTTTGCCATAATAAGTAATCCTTTTCGTTTGTGGCCTTCACCACCCCCAAATGCAATCTGACACACTTGAAAACGAAACTACAATCTCTAAAGATACTCTAACCCAGTAATGGTTGTATCAGCTACCAACTGACCACTGGGTTAAGCTCTAGTTCAGACACTTGAACTGATCAATAGGCCAGTCCTCACTGCTCCCAGGCAAGGCCCAAAAAGGCACATTTCCTAAAAATGATTAATAATAAAAAAACCAGTCTCCTCAGAGATTGTTTCATACCCATAATTTCTCATTTCTACCACTGAATGATCCCAGAACTTGGCCAGTTTCTGACTGAAATGGAATACGCACAGTTTCTTAGGCTATTTAGGGCATTTTCTCTGAGGACAATCACCACGCTTATTTCACTAAGCGAATTATATTGCCTTTGCAATACAGACAAATGTTGTCTACCATTAATTTTACTAGTCAAAAGAATTGTTGCAATGATTTAAGGTACTGGTCTGTCTGAACGAGTCTACATTATCAAAAGGCTATTTAAAGATTGAATTGTTAAGTCAGAAGACAACAGTTCTCCAAAGAGGTAGAAAGAGAGACTTGCAGCATGCAGACATGGTGTTTCTTACTATATAATTATCAACTATTGTGAACTCAGAAATTCTGATGTGAAGTAGCACTGCAATTACACACAAAATGAAGTCAAGGTGAATATCAATTAGAATTAATTTTAGGCTCTCAATCTGTAAACACCTGCATTTTACAGATCATGGCTTTATCTACCTAAAATTCACAAACTCACCAGCAGTCTATTTGCCTAACATGTATCTGCAGTTTATTCAGCACACATAAGATTTTGCTAGCAATTAGAGGATTTAGTGCTTCTCTTAAATACACAGCATAAATACCTGAAGGTTATGTTCAAAACATGTCAGAGATTTATTGAATAAATCCAGGAATTCTACAGTAGAATTTGATAATCCCTCACTGCTGTTCTTTAAACAATCTGTCAAAGAGAAAGAAAAACATCAGGATATTCTAATTTCTAACATTTCCATAGCCGACAAGCCCCAGACACTCCACTCCTGCAAAAAGAGCTCTCGACTATAAAAGACAGGTCTAGTCAACACTGCGGTCTCCTTATCTGCCTGCCATTGATGTCTCAGACCTGCTGACCTAACCCTTCATCGAGAACATATTTCAGAATTAATTGGCCTTGATTAAGTGAAAGATGAAGACTATTATCAAGAGCTTTCTGAAGAGGAGGTCTGAATTATCTTTGGACTTCAAGATAAAACAAGACATTACTTTTATTTTCTACCCTGCAAATCTGGCTTTGCCCAGCAACAGTAACAGCCGCTACGCAAAAGCAGAAGCACCAGCAGTGGAGATGAAACGGAGAGCACCCAGGAAACAGCTAAACCACAAACACAATGGCAGACTCAGAGCATAGGTTATTATTGTTAAAGAAAAGAGCTGACCATTTCACCAGCTTGGAGGGGAGCTCTGGGGCTTTCCTCCCACTCCCAGGCTCAACCACGTTACTCCTTCCACCCCACTTCAGGTGCTCTAACCAGACAGACCCTTGAAAACAACAGTGGTTTGGGAATTTAGATGTTCAGCAACAGTACCGTGAGAGCAATCCAACATCCTAGAGAATTCCTGGAGAATTCTGGACCACAAAGATGATTAGGGGCCTGGAGCATCTCTCTTACAAGGAGAGGCTTAGGGACTTAGGTCTTTTTAGTCTGGAGAAGAGAAGGCTGAGGGGGGGATCTAATCAACACCTATAAATACTTAAAGGGTGGGTGTCTAGAGGAAGGGGCCAGTCTTTTTTTCAGTGGTGCCCAGTGACAGACAAGAGGTAACGGGCACAAACATAAGAAGTTCCATCTAAACATGAGGAGGAACTTTACTTTGAGGGTGGCAGAGCACTGGAACAGGCTGCCCAGAGAGGTGGTGGAGTCTCCATCTCTGAAGACATTCAAAACCCGCCTGGACACGTTCCTGTCCAACCTGCTCTAGGTCGACCTAGGGGGGTTGGACGAGATGATCTCCAGAGGTCCCTTCCAACCCCATATCATTCTGTGATTCTGTAATTCCCGGAAAGAAGGAAGCGCCATCAGTGCTGAGGGTGAACATTCAGCTGGACACTGGGCAGCCAGCACACAGGTCACAAGCTACACACGGCAGGAGAGCACAGAGCTCCTCCTGTACCACCTCTCCAGTCCTCACACGGCCCAGACTCACAAACGGAAACAAACTCTTCTGGGCTCTCAAGGACCTCTGCAGCAAACCCAGCGTCTTTAACACTCAACTCCACAATGCTATTCCCTCTGTTTTCTATTGCAGCCATTACTGTGGGGTCCCACTTCCCACACCAGGAGAATTGCAAAAAGCCACAGTTCAGCTGTAAGCGTGGCACAGCACCATCAGCATGGGGACAGTGGGAAGCAGTGATAGACTTGGACACCCTCCACCCCCAAAATGAAATAAAAAGAATGGCTGTGGAGGCAGATACTGTTCAATGTGTAAGCATTCCAGAATTAGTGACTTTATTAACAAACAAGGAAAAGTTTCTTATGCAAGTCTTTAAAAAAATGGGAAGATGAAGAAAAATAGAAGAAACCACCACGAAGCCAAGGAAAATCTCCAGCAAGGTCTGTAGATCACAAAGAAAACTGACATGACTACCTGTCGTGGTTTAGCCCCAGCTGGCAACACAGAGCCATACAGTCACTCACTCATATCCCCCCCGCCTCCTCCCAGAAGGGGGAGAATTGGAAGAAAAAGGCAAAACTCTTGGGTTGAGATAAGGGCAGTTTAACAGAACAGCAAAGGAAAGAATAAAACAGCGACGATACCAATAAAGGAATATAGAAAACTTGATTAATATACCACTGCTCATGGATGGGAAGCAGGAAAAGCCCCAGCCCGCTCCCCCAGCTATATGCTGAGCATGGCATCACATGGCATCCATACCCCTTTGTCTAGCCTGCGTCAGCCGACCAGCTGTGTCCCACCCCAGCTTCTTGTGAAAAATAACCAGACACAGGACACTACCTTTTGAAAGAAGAGCCTAAAAGAAATATTTACATAACAACTAAGTTTTCTGACAGACTAGTGCCCTCAGATTTTGGCAGTAGGCCTTACAGAATAAAAAGCTCTGGAGTGGTCTCACTGGAGTGGCTCTAGTTCAGCATTTTTGTGCTATCTACTGACTGTATCTAAATAAATACATACAATTCTGACCTGTGCAAATTTTAGGGGCTAAGTCATAACAGCAGCATGAAAGCTACAGAATGAGTGACATACTTGCACAGTTGGCTGCCTCCCAGGTTTCGTTAAAGAACACCGAAAGGGTCACAACTATCTGCAGCCTGTCTGAGGTCAAGATGCTTTTGGCACAATTGTGGCTCTCAGAAGAATTCTAGAAGAAAAAAGAAACAAAACAAAATAAAAAGCAATCAAGTTTTAAAAATACAAAAGGGAAAATTTTGAAACATATTTTAGACACACACAGCTGAACAATCGAGTCTCATCCCATCAATATTTCTAGAACAGTCAGAGCAGAACTGATGGAACAATAAAAATCTTTTGATCCTTCAATTCACACTACGAGCAACACAGCACGTGATCTTTGAAGACCTACTAGGACTGCATGTGACTGCAAAGAAAGAAAAGCAAGCAGAGGGACATGACCTCCCCTGCCAGGTAGCTCTTATTCATCCATTTCTGGGCACAGCGGAACCAGCTCAAGGCATGTGCAGCCAGAGAGAAGGATGGGGTCATTCTTGTTAGGCTGAAGGAATATTTGAAGGAGCTGAACCAACGGACTGGTCTCAAACCAAATCAAACCCAAACAACAGAAAACAACCTCCAAAACCACTGTACCAACGTACTGTCTCAGCAGCAAGCTTCCCCCGATGCAGCGATACCAGGAACACAGCAGCCCTTCAAAGCAGCGCCTGTGGGCACTCCCCAAAGCCTGTGACCAGGCCGGGCTCTTGTCCTTCCCAGGAGAAGGTACCACTCTCATCTGTCTCACCAAGCCACCCAATGCACCCCATCCTCAAAGCAGGCACGGGCACAACTCTTACAGCAACTTATTCTCCGGACCACGTTAATAAAAAAAAAAAATACAGAGTGACTATAAAAGTGATTACAGAATAAACTGGAGGTATCCCTATCAGAATTCAGAACTATGTTTTTCTCCTTCAAAGCTTTACTTTTCCCCTCAAACCACTGATATGAGACCATGACCTCCAGTCAGCTGACTCCTGTGCTGTAGCTTCTGTTTTCTGGCTGCTAAATTGACTTAAGCACTCCTCAAAATTGCCAAAGCTGCCAAAAGCCTCTTTGATAAGTGACATGGGAGATACGAGAAAATAATCTCTTTAATGAGAAACATGTTCTTACAGAGCTTTATGAGAGATCCAGTTTCTGCTTCTCTTTGTTAAAACAGGTTGATTTTTTTAAAAAAAGCAGTTTCCCTTGGAGACTCAACTGTCAAATATTGCCACATCTGGCAACTCCTACATTCAACCGCTTTCATTTTTACTAAATTGCAAACAGATATGCAAGGAAGTTATTTATGCGGGGAAACTCTCTGGTTGCTTCACAAAGGCCTTTAACTGTGAAATTTCCTCACCAGCTGGATTCATGAGTGGGGAAAAAGCACTTTAAATCCAAATTGAATCAAGTAAACCTATATCATGCCTTAAGGAGGTTTGCCTAGTTTATTCTTTAATAAGCCTAGCGAGGAGGATTTTACATTTCAGAGATGTCCAGAACTTAACTTGGCTGCTTCTTTTACATTGCACTATAACTACTGCAGGATGGCAAAGATAAACACATCAGGTATCTGAGGACTTGCAATCATGGGCTGAGGTTGCAAGAGGTCACCTCTTTTATTTATTTGGTTAGTTAATCCATGCATAGAAGGAAAGCCAAACGCTCTCTAATACAGATGTGTCTTCCAGATAACACACTGGACCAGCCCTCCCAAGCCACCAGTACTCTAGAACAGCAGCTGCAATGAGTTCATACATATTTTAAGTACTGGGATATGTTTGGCAACCGAGTCTTAGCCAAAACATGCTGAAAGTACCCAAGAGAATCACATGCTCAATTTCTCACTTTCACATTACCTAGCACTAGTATGAAACAGCTTCCATATGCAAAACAAATAGACTACAGGTTTGCAAATTAAAACAAGAGACCACTGACGAGGTATTTGCCCTGGAGAGGACAATCACCAAACAAACATTCCGTGCCCTTTTCCAGTACGAGCAGCAAGTGGTGAGGGGAAACAAGCAGACAACGCATCAAAACCAGAAAATTATATACTTCTTCACACAACAGGTAACTAAGCTGTGAAACAGTTTGCAGCAGGATGCTGCAGCACCAGAAGTTTAACTGGGTTTAAAGAGCAACAGATTTTTCTTATAAATGGCGATTCTAAATACAACTTCGGAAATCTCTACACTGGAAGCACAGTCTGGGTGACACACTACTATAAACTTGTGTTCTGCTTGTACTCTTACCAGGCACCCACTTCTAGCTGTCATCAGAGAACGGACAAAGGTCCTTTGGTCTGATCCACTACTGTCATCCTCACGTCACATAGGGACTAACTTTTGCAAATGGATAAACTGGATAAGAGCATGCAATACTAGCCACGAACCACCTACAACACTAGGAAATGAAAAAAAAAAAAAAAAAGATGATCAAGAGCCTGGAGGATGTAAACAGACAACCCAGCTTCAGTCAAGGTTTCCCACTAGTGGAGTCCACAGGCTCCAGCCAGCGCTTTATGGAGCCAAGAACACTGCGACATGGCCCCCCACAAAGGACGTGCATCACTCGCCACTGCTTCAGAGCCCATCAATTTTCCAAGAAGCACCAGGCAACACAGCCCGGTCAGCATTCCTCATTAGTGCCATACAACGACCTGCAAGCCAGAGAGCTCCTCTGGGTATTGCTACATCAGCAAGAACGACTCGAGTTTTTCCACTTGCACCGAGGAGCAGAGCTTTTTTCCACAGGTGGAGCTGCTTGCCCCCAGTCACGCTGGCAGCGGGCTGCACCGGCCCGGCCACCGCACCGGCCAGCAGCAGGCAGCCGTCACGGCCAGACGGCTCCAAACATTCCCGGCCCGCTCTCGGTGCCCGGCTAACCCTGGAACAGACCTGACATGACTGGAAACCTCAAGGAAACAGCCCAGGCCCACCCCACTCCCAACCCGCCACCGGGGCGGGGCGGGCCGCAGCCCCGGGCCGCCTGGCAGCGCCCCCCTCGCCCGCCCGTTCCCCCCTCGGACGCACCCCGACGGCGCGGGCGATGTTGCCGTACTGTGCGAGGAGGAGTTGGTAGTGTCGGTGGCAGTCCTGGCAGAGCCGCACCGGGCGGGCGCGGCGGCCCAGGCAGCCCGTCAGCGCCGCGCTGCCCTCGGCGAAGGCGGACAGGAGGCGGCGGCACTCGGGCTCCAGCTCCGGCAGGTCACCGGGCAGCCCTCCCGCGTCCCACAGCTCCTCCGCCAGCTCCTCCGCCTCCCCCAGCGCCAGCGGCCGCCTCAGCTCCCCGGCGGCGGGGCCGAGGGCGAGCGCCAGGGCGGGCAGCAGCGGCAGCAGGCAGCGCACCGGCGCCATAGCGGCCGCGCCGAGGAAGCGGAAGCGGCGGAACGAGGAACGGCCCCGCCTCCGCCGCCGGGCGCCGCCGCTCATTGGCCGCGGTGAGGGGAGGGGGCGTGGCAAGGGGCGGGGCCTAGTGCAGGGCGGGGACGGGGTGGGCTCCTGCCGGGGTATGGCGGCCGCAGCCCCCGGGCGCGGGAAGGGGATGCGGTGCCCGGGAAAGGCGATGCGGTGCCCGGGAAAGAGGATGCGGTGCCCGGGGAGGGTGCTCCTGACCCGGGACACGCTCTGCTCCCTGCGCAGCGCAGCTTCCGTGCCATACGTTTCCTCCAGGAAACCCTCCTTTTCACCCGCAAAGGGGATTTAAAAGTATCTGTCGCGTGGGAAGCGGCTTTGAAAAATACTGAAAATAGAGCGACAATTAGAAAAAAAAAAAAAATTATATATCCCCCAAACCAGAGAAAAGGGGTGACGAGGGACGAACATACCGCACCTTTCTGCGGTCAAAGCACCTCCAGAGCACCGTTTTATCTCACGCCGCTCACCTTTGTGGGCACCTGGCCCCAGACTTCCCCGTGGCCACCTCCCGGTAAAACCACAGTCGCAGAAGGAAAACTCTTCCCAGGGCAGGAGGAGCGAGCGCAGCAGCGAGTAACCCCCCCCGGCCGGGAGCTGGAGTGCCAGGCTCTCTAGTAACTTCTCTGACTGGCAGGACCTTGACCCCGTGCCTGACCCATGTCACTATAGCCCTGTCCAGTGATCCCCACGGGATTTTGACCAAATCTGGGTTTTTTAGCGCTCTGGTCAGACACACGTCAGAGAGGCAGAGCATAGCCCTGCAACTCCATACTGTGGTGCCTGCGGGAATAAGAGATCCAGGCAGGAATGCTCCCATCCGTTTCTTGCAGCTGATTTGGTAGCCCACGCGTGGCACCGTCGACAGGAGACACACAGCGCTGGCTGACGGCGGTGTGACGGTTGTGGCAACTGATGGGAGTTCAATGCTGCTTGAACCGGTTTCCCGTGTGACCAGCTGTACCCACCTCTGCCAGTTTGGTGTCACCTTGTGCCAGTCATGCAGTAAATGTCTCAGCATGGAATGGCCAGGATGGATTCGTGCTGCCAGGTGAAAACACAGCCGTAAAAGTGATGATAAAGATGCCGTCAGGCAGGCAAACCACCCAACAGAGACCACCTGACTTCTCTGAGCGGGCTGAATACCCCAGTTCTGAAGAAACGGCTTTCAAAGCGATGGGTGAAAATAAACGAAAACCATGTCACAGGTATGACACAGAGAAATGACAGCGTGTGGACAAAAATGTACCAGATCGCCTGTACTTGCAAACTGATGAGAGTGAGGGCCCCGGTTTGGGTGCCGGAGCTTCCCTGTAACCCGCTGCCCAGCCTCCGAGGTGTTGGCTGAGGCCAGGCAGTGACCCCCGCACATCGCCTGCAGATTCGGGGACCACATCCGGCAAGGCCACCGTGTTTGGAAGCCTGAAGCTGCTTAGCAGGAGGCATGTGGCCGGGTGGCTCCAGGGGGGAGAGGGTGTCCCCCCGCCTTGCTTAGTTCACTAGCAGGGCTATCCCAGACACCAAGAAACTTTGGGGCAGCCGTGCTGCCTTCACCAAGCCGGCAGCCCTGAGAGGGGGACAGGAGATGCTTGCCACCCCTGAGCGACCCTCAGCCAGAGAGTTTGCTCAGCGCAGGGGACAGGGTGGCCCTGCACTGCACCCCCCAGGCAGCCCGAGGCGGCGGGCAGGAGGGCAGGCAGGCAGGAGGGCAGGCAGGGGCTGGCAGGCAGGCAGGAGGGCAGGCAGGAGGGCAGGGGCGGCGCGGCCAGCCCGCCCGCATCCCCCCAGGAGAGGGCAGCAGCATTCCCACGCATGGCCCCACCGATGGGCGCCGGGAGGATGGAAAGGACCCTCGGCGTGTCCCACACCGCCCTGGCAGCATCTGCGTCCCCGGGGAGGGATGGACAGACACACACACCCGCCAGAGCAGCCGCTCGCCCTCCCCACCGGGGCTCTCCCTGCCGTGGGCTTTGACGGGCACCGGAGAGGAGCGGCCGGAGGGGGCAGAGCTGCGTGTTCGTCTTCGCGGGTCAAGAAGATGAACGTTTTACCAGGGGGTAAACGTTTTACCAGGTCTTGGTAAAAAAAGGTCTTTAACCAGGAGTGAGTTAAATACCCTCCTGGGAGTGGAAAACTGATTTCAGGGGAAAAGAAAAGGGAGGGGGAGAAAAAAAAAAGAAGAGGGAAAAAAGAGGATTTAAAAAAAAAAAAAAAAAAACACAAAAAAATTAAAGAAAAAAGAAGAAGGAAAAAACAGGAAGGGGGAAAAAACACGTCTTAAGAGTTTCAGATGAAATCTCTGCGACACTACCAGAATATAAACATTTTTAGCATTAATAAATGCATTGCTGCAGACTTGTAAGGAAGACATCTGGTCATTAAGTACATCTCATTTTTATAATAATAAACATGACATTACAGAGCAAAATTACAAGGTCACTAACTTTTTCAGCTGTGGTTCAGAAACAGGGCCTGAAGAAGACATGGGCCTCTTCTCTGATAATAGACAAATGTTATCAGGCAGAAATCAGCATTTACCTTAACTGACAAAATAAGCTGCCGAGCAAACTCGGTTAGTTTTCTTATATGAGTGGTGCCATTACCTTTCTGCTCAACCTCATCAAAGGGGTTGTACTCATGATTAAAGCAAGCAAGATTTGGCCTTGGCCAAGAAATGTCAGAAATAACACTAAAAATATTGGAAGTCTTATGTGGTTGTATAGCCCCAGTTATTCTTGACAACACGTCCAAGTATTTCCCTGACTACAGGAAAAAGTATGTATCATTTGGCAGAAGGAGGAGTCTTAACAACGAAGAAACAGAACACATCAAATGAATATTGATTCCCTATGCCATCTTGCTGGATCTGTGGAGACGGCAGTATGAACCAGGGAAAATGAGCAGTTCGAAGCTGTGAAGCTGGTTCTCTTCTCTGTTTGTCTCCCTGCTGCCTTCAGTGCTCTTTCTACTGATTTACGCCACTCTGAGCCGAGAACCAACATCTTTTTTTGAGTTTTCTTGGCATCTTTGAAAGACGATGGCTTGGATAAAGCCTCTTAACCAAAGGGCTGGAAAAGGAGGGACAGACTGTAAATGTCAAGGCAGAAAGTTAAGTGATACCTTGAATGTAAGGAATAAAGAGGGAAATGAGCCAGAGAGGACTGGGAGGCTGAGTGCTTGGGGAGTGGCACAGCCTCAGGAAGGGAGAGGGGGCAGGCAGCAGCTCAGAGGGGAGAAAGGGCTCTGCCCCCTGACCTGAAACTGCTTCCCAGGAGACAGGCAACTCCTCAATTGGAATAGGGGCCAGCGAGAGCAGGGAGGTGTGAGGGTTGCCTGCAGAGAGGTGTCTCTGAGGTTGTGAAAATGGAAATCTTTTTCTTCTTTTAATCTTCAATGATTTCGTTCCAAAGATGGCAAAGCTCGGCATGAGCAAAGGATCAGCTTATTACGTCTTCTTTGCACAGCCATCCCCTACCTATAGAAAACTTTTCTTCCCTGTCTCCAGTACAGCCCTGCATGTCCCTGTTAATTCACAGGGCCAATGCTGGATCCTTCTTGTGCTGGTCATGGCTGATGTCGAAGCCTAACAGCGCATCACCCTATTCAGTGAGCATCTTCCAGACTTCACAGAGCATCAGAAGGCAGTCAAGACGACAGTTGCACAAAAGCAATAAATTAAGGGCACACACACATCCCCACCACACCCAAGAAAATGAACTTGTGAGGAAATAAAGACATTAAATAAATTATTGGCATGTAGACTCATTTTTGATTAGTTGCAAGTGGAAATTATCCCAGCAATACTGTGTAATGGTTCGAGCCAATTCTTATCTTCAAAAGACTATGTGGGCTTTGTTTAAAAACAGTTGACAAACACTTGTCTGACTGCACTGTTTCTGACCAGCCTGAGCTACCGTGCCTCTTAGCACAGTCCTGATGGAGCATTATTTTTCTACATGCGTAGCGAAGAATATGAAAGCATTTTCACGCAGCACAAGAAGACAGAGTCACATCTGCACTAAACCACAAAGAATGAGCAAAATAACAAGTCGGGGAAAAAAGCTGTTTTTAAATGATTTACAATCATTTCAGTCTTTAATTCAGAAGACCCAAATCTATCAGATGCCAAATTTAATTCAGAAGAACCCCCAAATCTATCAGATGCCAAATCCTGTCCTTCAGCCATGAGCACTTGGGAGCAATAACACTGCATTGGCTGCTTGGGAATCAAGGAAAGCCAGACACGGGAAGTGCAAAGACACACTCTCTAGGTGAGTACAAGAAACTGCTGTCACCAACTAAAACTTCAGGTGTTTTGGACTCACAGGAAATAGGTGACGGTGTCTCATACAGAATGCTTTTTTAGGAACCCTCTGCAAATTCAGGGATTATTTCCTGAAATTACCAATGAAATGAAAAAGGACTAATAGCAGGAGGTTTTCTAAAGAGCTGCTGACCGGATCTACTGTGCCTGATTTGCCAGCTTGACCAGGGTCTGCCATGCGTTTGTCTGGATCAATTATACAGCAAATTGTGAGAAGAGGAATTTTCCTCACCCTAATCCAGACCACCACATTCTCATTTTGGAGAATCATAAACCTCCTCCATGCCAGAATTCAGTCAGAGTTAGATGCCACCTAGCACAACCAACACCTCCTTCTGGCTATCTGGTTCACTTGGTGAGGGGGTGAGGGAGGAGAAAGGGGGACTGAACCTCCATCTGACATCCTCGAGGGATCAGAGGTTACGTTTCTGACCAGCACTGTCCACAGAGACCTGCCCAGGACCCATCTGCATTTCTCCATAGCCACCCACTCCTGAAGCCTATGGCTGTTGTAGCCTCTGGTGGATACTCAGGCCACCTCAGCCAGAACAAGATGAGTGGAGGAGACTTGGATGCTGTCCTGTCCCTGGGGCTAAGGTATCAGAAGGAACTGAAGTGACCTGAGATGGTGAGCCAGAAAGCCAGCACTAATTTTCACGTTTCCAACCAGATACACAGAGAACATCAGGCCATTCATCAGCTAACCCTCTTCCCTGTTTAGCATCATCACAGTTCTGAAGAGGGAAAACAACCCCACATCTTCATTTGAAGGTTTTTATTTTCTGTATGTGTATAACACTGCAATAGCTTGAGAAATCATAGATAGTGCCATATGATCTTTGCTTAGACCTTAAATGTTTCCATATAATACTCTCTGTGAATCCAATGCACAGAGAAATGTCATTTCCATGCACCTGTCAGAATTTTTGCTGTGGAAGAAAAAAAAAAGTACATTATCTTTTTAGAATCATGACTAGAAAACAATTAATTGTCAGCAAGCAATTATGCCAGTCTGAAAAAATCCATCTTGAAATAAGTTTAAGGGTGTTTTTTTGTTTGCTTTTTTTTTCAGGATGCTGCACTTGAGCAACTGAATGATACCACATTTAAGGTCCTGGGTGGCGTTTCCTTACTCATATGCATCTAATTAAGTCTTAATTGTGCCATTCATTATGAAATGAAAGAAGAGCTGTTAAACTGGATATCTTTCATGACACTAAAACAGGACGATATTGATGAAATAGCTAATGTATAGAAAAAGAACAGAAGTATGCCGGGGGGGGAAGACTTTTTAAGATAATTATGTTTAAAACAAACCAGAAACATTAGAAGCAGCATAATCGTGAAATTGCCACAAATAACTTCTTGATCAACACAAATAGTATGAAAGTTACATTCTTTTTATAGCTCACTGAAGCGTGGATGACTGTCCATGCTCAGAAATACCCAGTCAGCTGAATTCTGCTTTCAGTTACCCTGGTGTCAGTGTGGTATCATCCCAGGCTCCTCTTCAGAAGGACGCAACCCAAAACCGTTCTTCTCTTTTGCACAGATTGCTTCGTGCTACTCAGATGTGCCTACTGAATTCCACCAAGTTCCCAAAGCAAAGGCCTAAAACACGACTCATAAGGGAAGTGATGGGCCAGCTTCCGCAGGAGCTGGATTCCCTCCTGCACCCATCAAGTTTCATTCCTTCTACTTGCAGCAACTCCAGATGGGGTCCAGAACACCCTCCAGCAGTCCCACAGGAGCAGGAGTCCTTCCCTCCCGCACACATATGGCTGGGATTGAAGCAATGGTGCAGGACCTGATGTGACCATGTGAGTTTATCACCTGAGCTAAGGGAGAACATTTTGACAGGTGTCTCCACTTCAAATATATCTGCCCTGATGAGTTCTTCACTTTACACCTATTTGTGATTCACCTAGGTACTTCCTTTTACCTTAGTAGTAGAAAATTATCTATTTACTAATTCCCTAGTGAAAGTTCTTCCTTTCCTCTCTGGATAGAAGATCACAGCAAGATGAGCTGTAATAGCAGAGTGGCCCTAAATATGATGGATTATTTCAGTAAAGTTCTCCTCAGAACGTAAGGACTGATTATCCTACATAGCTGCAATCTTACCTGAAGTATTCCCCATCTCTGTTGACTGTTGGGAGAAAAAAAAAAAAAAAGGCAAAAAGAGTCTTTGGCACAGTTTCAGGGTATTTTAACAGCAAGGTGCCTGCAGGTGAGGAGTCAGCATAAACACCAGTGGAAGGGACAGCCTGGGGCGCAGCGAGTGAAGTCCACCATGGCTGCTTCCCACCCAGCCTCAGCCAGCCGCAGGCACCGCACTCCAAAATGGCCAGAAGCTGTGAGCCTCGTGCCGCAGGAAAGCCACGATGGGGCTGTTGGGAGCTGCGAGGGACTTGGGAAGAGCCAAGGATTCTTACCGCCCGGCGTATGTCACCAGAGTTGGTCCATTGTGGTTTCCACAAAGGGCCAAACTTTCTCAGCTGTGAATTTGCAAGTCTGCTCAGTGGAGTTCACCGAGGTTGCGTGCGTGCAAGAAAGGGAGCACGCTCTGGTCAAGAGGCTATAAACATAATATGGAATACCAGATGGCTTCCCTTATGCTAGCAAGAGCCAACAGGCACTTCCAAAAGGCTACAGGCAGTTGAAGACTCTTGATGAAATTTTGTCAGAAGCTGCCGTCACACCTCGCAGTGTTCGTTGCCGTGTTTCAGTCCTGGGCCCTCTGCTGTGACCTGACACTCACCACCCCTCTTCCAAGGGTTCACATGGAATTTATTTAATAAAAAATACCCCACAAATAGGATCTCAGATGTAAATACCACATGCAGTGAATGCATCTTGTACTGCTGGGATGATATTTATGGATATTTTATTTTTAATAGCTTCTTTTTCAAATTCGTTTTTCACGTCTCCCTCCCCCCAAAAAACGCAAAACTAAACAAAAACCACAGAAAAAACCTCCACAATCCGTTTCCAGACTTAAAACTGATCTAATACTGTGTAGTCGATCTTTCTCTGCTGGTAAGAACTCTACAAGCCTGTCTGCAGAGCCGGTCCAGGCAATCTGGCCACTGCATGCCCCTGAAATCTCTGGCTGGCAGGATTTAGCCCTATTCCATATTCAAGGAGACAGTTGCACTGGCTCCTTCCAGGGGTGAGGGACCCCAAGCAGATCATCCCATCGAGAAGGAAAGTTTCAGCAGCAGAGGAGAGGCCAGGCTGTGGGAGTCAAGAAAAGAATAATATTTTATTTTCCGGCTCCTCCTAGACCGTATTAATTGAAGTGTTTGAAAGAGAGGAGTTATTCATTCAACACAAACCTGTAAATTCTTTAGCAACATGGGCAAGCCTTTCTCAGCAGCAAAGGAACGGGTTTGTGGATGTTTTGGACTGGTCTGATGCGAACTGGTGTCCCACCATCTTCCAGCTATTCAGAGCCTGCGTATCTTTGTCCACAAATGATTGGAAAAAAAAAAAAAAAAAAAAAAAAAAAAGGAACGGGTGATCCCGGGGAATTTCCCACGGGTTTTTCAACACCTTCGCTCCCAGTGAAAGCTGGGGGGCGACTGGAGAGTCCCCAGCACCGACTAGGGCCAGACCCTGCTTTCCATGAGATCCGTCCGACAGCTGTCTTGCACCTCTTGGGCATGTGTCCGGCTCTCGGACCTCCAGTTTCACCCCCTCTCTCCCTCCCAGCCCCCCAGGAGGGCTGGGGGTCTGAGAACCGGACACAAGCCGTTTTCTCCCCCCTGGTCAGCCCCAGAGAGAAGGTAGCGGGTTGGTTTGGAGGGTTTTTTTGCATGGAGAGGGGGTTGTTTTGAGGGGCTTTGGAAGCGGTGCCGGCCCCCCCCCCGCCCTGCCCCGGCTCCCCCCCGGCCCCGGCCCTGCCGCCCCCGGCCCCGCCGCCGCCGGGGTCGCCTCCCCTGCCCGGGGCCGCGCTGGGACTCGGCTTTTTGTTATTTTCACGGAGCAGATATTAATTAAAAGAAATACATGATTAAAAAGTAATGAGTTGAATAAAAATTATCTCCGCTCATTTTCTGATTATGTTAATTGTTAAAAACCCTTCAATCACGCTGTTGCAGTCAATGGGTTTTAATGTGAAATTAGTGGGCTCTTGATAACTTAGAGTCCAGAATAATCCTGGAGGTTTAGTCATCATTCCTAATAACGAGATGTTACTGAGAACGGAGATTTTACATGATTTTGCTACGTTCAGCCCTTCCCCCATGAAAAGGTCTGCCTTTGTGGCACACAACTTCAATTTTCATGCCTACGACTACTTTGTTAGTCTTACCCTGTATATAGCTCCATTATACGCCAATTACATATTTTATGTGTCTGTGTGTCGTCCGAAAAAAAAAAAAAAAAAAAAACCCACCCAAAAAAATCCCACAAACGTGCCTGATATGAGGATAGAAAAACAATTTTGTCCCTCATGGATTTCTAATTTTATTTTTCTCGTCCAACTCATCTTGAATCTTGCGATTGCTTCTCTTCACTGGTTAATTACCTCCCTAAGAGATAAGCACAGGTTCATACTGAAAGTATTCAAAGTAATTAAACTGTTAAGGAAAAAAAAAAAAAAAATTGCCGCAGGAGTTGGTACGCCACGGACAGGCTGAAAGGCTCCGGAGGGAAATCAATATGGAGAGTTTCTCCGATGGATGATCGCAAAGACCCGGGGTTTGAAATAACTTCAGCCCCGCGGTTCAGAAACGCTGTGAAATTCGCCTCTCGTAGAGGGACGAAATTACGGTCCCCAGACCACTCTTATTTTAGCCAACGCGTTTCTTCCCTGGAAATTCGTTTAAGAAAGGTTTCATTTTCATGCAGATAACTAAATTTATCCTTTGCTGTTCGACAGCCTTGAAAATTTGCATCTAAAAACCGCTCCTCGCACCCATCTAACAATTTAGCTAAAATCTCGAGCACTGACAGCAAATTGACTCCTGGCTGGAAGGAAAGGAGCGGGGCGAAGAGAGGAGAGGCTGCGGGGAAGCCATCGGCGCTGCCAGCCCGGGATGTGCCCGAATTCCTTCGCAGGGGCTGTCCCCGCCGCGGGCAGCGGGCGCAACCGACGGGCAACGGCCCGGCCCCTTCAGTTCCACTCTTTTAGGTTAAAAAAGTGGGGGGGGGGGGGGGGGAAACAAAAGGGGGGGGGGGTGTGTGGAAGGCAGCGGCAAAATTGTAGCTCGCTGTTTGTGGGGGGGTGTGTGCGCGCATACCCACGTATTCCTTCCCCCCGAGACAAAGTGCTGGTGCTGTGCATCTCTCTGTCACCGCAAGGATATCTAATTACTGCTGACAGATAAGAAAAGACGTTTTCGTGCGGACCGAGGGGGCTGGGGCGGGGGGCGGCGGAGTGCGGGGCGCAGTCCCGGCCAGCCCTGCACAGACGAGGCTGGGGAGAAGTCTCCTTTACGGCGGCCTGGGCTGCTGCTGGTTTCATATTGATCCCCTATTACCGGCGGCGGGGGGCGAGCGTTCGCTTGCGGGCGGCGGGGGGCGAGGGGATCGGGCCGGATCCTGCACCCCTGCGCCTGGCTCCTTTTTTGGGGGGAAGAAGCGGGAGGCAGGCCAGGATCTGGCCCTTTGGGGAAGCGGCAGGCCGGGGGCAGCAACCCCGTCACCCGTCCGTGCCTGTCCTATGTCCCGTCCCCCCGTTCCGGGGCAGCTCCCGGGGGCGCCGGGTCTCGGGGAGGAGGGAGAAGGTTATGTCCTAATTTATTGGGAAGGGGGAGTGCTTGGGAGTTTGTGGTTTGGTTTCTTGGTTTGGTTTTTCTTGTTTTGTTGTTGTTGGTTTTTTTTTTCCTCGCTCTTCTCGTAAAAAAAAAAAAAAAAATCCAAAAAAGAGCCATTTGTTTACAAAGCCCCGCTGCCCCCATCTGAGCCCACCCCCAGCAGAGCTCCCGAAAGCGGGGGGGGGATCCCTCCGTGCCGGGCCCCCTCGCTGGCTCATTTCCCTATTTGCATCCGCTGTTAGCTGAAGATCATTTTAATAAATAACAATGAAAAGGGAGCGCATCTAGAGGGCTTGTCGGCAACATTCAAAAGCCAATAGAGTTTATAATTCTACTCTATCATTTCTTATTGATTAGAGTAATCAAGATAAAAAGCTAGCCGGGCTCCGAGAAGTTCAGCGGCATATCATTAAAGATAAGAGTCAGTTAATTCTGGCGCAGGGGTAATGGTGCCGGCGATGAAGAGTTCATTTGCATGAGATGCTGAGCCCCGTAACAAGAGGACAAAAATCACTAATTAGGACTGCAGAGTGTCTCGAGTTCTTCAAGCACCCTTCGAGATGAGGGATGATGCAAAGAGACCGCACTTTTATGTAAATCCAGGGCAGGACACCGCGACCGGGGTGCTGCTCCCCGGCAGGAATTGCGGAGCGGGGCCAGGCCGTTTCCCCGGGGCCGGCGGCCGGGATGGGCCGGGCCCCGGTGTGCGCCGCCGCCGCACCGAGCCTGCGGGATACCGAGCAGCCCGCTCAGGGGGGGGAAACACGGCGGCAGCAAGAGACGGGCTTGCCCTGAAATCTGCGGGGTGGTGGGGACAAGACAAGAAGGGGGGGGGGGGGGAGGGCGGGGAATAAAAATGGTAGCTTTCCTCAAAGGTTTATTCGTTTGCTTTCAAGAAAATAGAGCGAAAAATAAACCTCACGCTAACGAAAAATCAAAACCCGGCAGCCAGGCACCCGTGGACCTGCGGGGAGCTACGACTTTTTAAAAACTGGGGAAGGAGTTTGGCGGCAGCCTTCAGGCCTCTCCGCCTCTCCCTCCCGCTGCCTGCGGGCACACGGACACCTCCTTCCCCACGGAGCACGAGTGGGGCCAGCGCCCCTTCCCTTCCCCCTTGCCCCCCGTCTCCTCTCGCCCCTTCGCTGCCCGCAGACAGACTCAAACCTGAGCGAAGCCCCTCAGCTTTTGGCAGCTCTCCCCGGGGGCGGGGGGAGGAAGGACACCCCATGGGGCTTTGGGGAAGCTCCCCGCAAAAGCCGGGGCGCGCAGCAGCGAGCTGGTGGCTATAAAGTTGTTTACTCGCCCGAAAGGCATCAGCCGCGGGAGGCTTGGCAGCTGGCTATTAGCGCTAACTTTGCCCCTCGCTTGGCCGGGGAGTAAAGGATTCACGGCCTTCTTGTGGCTAATTGTAGGTGTCAGCGTGGAAAGCGGCAATGTTTGCCGCCTCTCAAACGTCTCACTGTCTCTCTCGCCCCCGGCAGCCCCCCGGTCAGCCCCCCTGCCCCGCCACACACTGCCCTGCACGCACACGCACACGCGGGACCGGGTGCCCGGGCTACACGCACCCACGGCCGCCTCTCTCCCGCGTTCACACCTTTCTCTCCCTCCGCACGCGTCCCTCCTCACCCGTGCCCCGCCGTGTGCGCATCTCCTGCGCGCGTACACGACCCACACCCGCGTATTCACGCGTGAATACCCCTCGCCCGCTCTCGCGCGGTGGCGAGCAAGCGCACACACGCGCGTTGGTGGCCGGGGCGCCCGAATGCCTCGCATCCACAAAGCCCCTTGCACACCTGCACACTCCCCCCCCCCCCCCCCCACACACACACACCCTTGCACGGCCCCGCATATTCACGCACTCCCCTGCAAGCTCACCTGCTCACACGCCCTCAGACAGACAGACAGACTGACAGACAGCCACCCCGCTTCCCAAACACCGACTCCCACCCCCCCTCGACGCCCCTCGTCCCCCCGCAGACCCCCTGAGCCAGGGCCCGGGCCGGTGCGGAGGAGGATGGTGGCTCTCCTCCCGCCTCGCCTCCCCGGTCCCCGGCTCTTTGGACTTTTGTCTGGCTATGTGGCTGAAGGCTCCGTTCCCCTTGTTCTTCCCATAGAGAATAAAGTCAGTCTGTATTTAATGGTTATGGCGGATGTGAGGAGGATTTGGCAAATGAAGAGGCCTTTTGCTCTAAAATATTGTTCCTTACGTCGTGTGAGTCTACCAACCCACCACGACCCCATATTCTTCTCCGGGTGTCTGACTCGAATGACAAACGAGCTGATTTTTTCAGTACATCGCTGGGAAATGTAGTGAGTGATAATAGAGATTTCTCTTTCATTTTTTACGCTTGACTTGGTTATTGTTGCTTTTCTTTTCCCGTGATTCCTTCTGAGGATTAGCTCTGACTTCCCCACTATTGGCGGTCAAAGTGGCCCAAACTCTGGATGACAATTGATGGGGATCAGGGGATTGCCCATTCTGTGCCTGTAAGAACTGATTTGTGCCAGAGAAACTCATCAAGTATAGGCGAAGAATAAAAAGCATTTGGGGGTAAATGTATTCATTGAGAAGGGTTCTTCCAAATTGCTTCTAAGTTTTCTTAATGAAAAGTAACGCTTGCAGCAATCAACGGCTTTTTGACGGATTACAAACCTGGGTAGGACTATGGGGCTGCATTTAAAAGTGCCCCAGCCTTAGCATGGGGGCAACTTGCTCACAAAAGTGTAGGAACGAGGGTCAGGCCGCAAAATACAAAGCTGAGGTTTGATGCGTGTAGGAGCAATGAAAGGTGCATTAATTTATTAACATGGTGCGCGCAGGAAAAGTGAAAGAACAGCCCGGTGTAAGAAGAATCATTAACTCTCTACCCCTGGGACCCACCCAAGGCTCGCCATTTACATCAAAATAGTTATTGTATCTTTAGAGAGAGAGCGCAAAATCCCGCAGCAGCGACAGTCCGTGTAGAGGTGGAGGACGGGAGAAAAGAAAAAGGAAAAGGAAAGAAAAGGAAAGAAAAGGAAAAAAGAAAAGAAAAGAAAAGAAAAGAAAAGAAAAGAAAAGAAAAGAAAAGAAAAGAAAAGAAAAGAAAAGAAAAGAAAAGAAAAGAAAAGAAAAGAAAAGAAAAGAAAAGAAAAGAAAAGAAAAGAAAAGAAAAGAAAAAAAGAAAAGAAAAGAAAAGAAAAGAAAAGAAAAGAAAAGAAAAGAAAAGAAAAGAAAAGAAAAGAAAAGAAAAGAAAAAAGAAAGAAGAGGAGGTGTCAGCGGAGGTACAGGGCCGAAGGGAAGGGGCAGGGGAGCGGCGGCCCCGGCCCCATCCCGGGCCCCGCCGAGCCCCGAGCCCCGCTGCCGGCGTTTCCCGCGGGGCGGAGGGCTCAGGGCCGGTCCCGGTTCCCGTCCCGGTCCCGCCGCGGGGCGTTGGGCAGCGCCGAGAGGCCGCGGCGGCAGGGACCGAGGGGACACGGGGGCCCGGCACCGTCGCCGCGCTCTCTCCCCGAAGCGTGGCTTCGGGCGTTTAAACATCGATTTTGTTAATTAGTCTAATCGTTAAGGGCCGGGGAGAGCGGGCGGGAGGCGGTGTTCAGAGGGGGGACAAGGCTTTGCCCCGGGCTGGGTTAGCGCTCCGCCGGCCCGGGCTGGGCTGCATTTCTCTATTCCTGGGGCTTTTTACATTTTTTTTTTTTTTTCTCTCGTATTTTTTCTTAAGCAGTCGAAGGACACAATGAGAGCGGCCCCGAAGTGAAAAGGGTTAGACCGGGAAGGGGAGCCGGGAGGAATCTCCAGCCCTTCCCTGCCTTCCCTTCAAACCCGAAAGGCCGGAATATTAACTTTTTTCCCCCTGCATCTTGTCAATGCTATCATGGCTTTGATGGGAGGGTCTTCAAGGTGGCACATTTCTGAACTTAACCCCTTTTCAAACTAACTCTCTACCTCCCTTGTTAGTGCCCAGCTCTGAACTTCTGAAGAGTATTTTTGTGTGAGTCAGGGTTCATTCACTCGGGGGCTTTTGTAGGACTTTCTTCCTTTCAGCCCTCAGTGTGTTACACCAATTAAAGGACGACGTGCTGTAAATGTAATGGGCCGAGCAGTGATTGTTTTTGACAAGCAACAAAACACATAGATCCACCCCTTAGATTAGGCCGTTGAAGGGAGGTTCATGCCGGTCAGTTTACTGAATAGTTCATGAACTGTAATTCTGAGGGCTTGTGTGAAAGAAAATGTCTCTCTCCCTTTCTTTTTTTTTTTTTTTTTTTTTTTTCCCTTCTAAAAAGAAGAAACACCAAGCATCTAGGGGGAAGGGGATGGCTGGGAGGGTGAGGGGAGTTGGAGGAGAGCAGAGGTGGCTTTGTCTTGTCATTTAGAAAGAAAAAAATAGAAGCTAACAGTCAAGCCACTTCATGTCACTAAACATGTCAGCCTCCTTTGCAGAGATGCTCCTCTCCGTACATCTTTATAGGCAGTCTTGAGCTAATAACCTGCTAAATGCTTCCATCCACACAGTATTTTCATCTGGCTCAGAGCTTCCCTGTAGCAGGACCAGAAGCCTTGGTAATCCTGACTTCATTTCACAGGAGGAAGAAAACATGGATTAGAGTTGAATCTTCGAGGGGCAGAAAGCACAAGAAATATCACAATATTATATCACAAGCCCGATCCTGTTCCTCTTCAGCTCACTGGGGGAAGAAAAGAGGGGAAAATCCTCTAAAACATGAACAAGCGCTGACTCAAAGGGGTTTGGGAAACGGAAAATGATCCTTCTGCAAATGCCTAAGAGCCAAGGGGATGCTGAGCTTGTAATTTATTTAAGTCAAAGCAACCTGGATATCTCCAGGGAAGGGGTAGGCACAGTTACTGGCTGTGGAAAGAGTGGGAAGAAAGAGAGGGATGTTTCTTCTTGAAAAGAAGTGAGTTCCTTCAGCCTTTCCTATGAAGATGATCCTGGTCACACCACATTCTCTTTAATCCTAGAGGCATCTGCTGTGCTACAGCTGCACGGGTACCACGGGTGGGTTTCTGAAGGGAATAGTGCAATAGTCCACAGTAGTGCAACTCTGTCGAGACTGGGTGGGAGCCGATATGGCACAGAAATGCCTTTGGAGCCCTTTGGGAGAAGGGTATGCCTTACTGTGTGATCCCAAAACCCAGCCTGAGGGGTGATCTCTGGGAAGGAAGCTGCCTCAGGAGCTCCTGCTGAAGAAACCCAATATGATTTTCTCTCTGCTTTTGCCTGGCCATCATTTCACCCCTGAATTGTTATATTAAATAAAAAATTTGTCTTGCTTTCTGATGTGCCGTTTCTTCAGGCATTTTTTAGTGACTCCCAGGGCTTGCTAAATCCCTGTCAACTCCTGGAGGGCCTCAGCAAACTCCGATGACAATTGTGCAAACGATGGCGCTGTCTCGAAGATCCAGAATTACTGCTGTGCAATAACCAGATCACAGCCGTCTGGGCCCAGGCAGCAGCGCACAGCACATTTTCCTAACTCTTCTTCCCTTCAGTTCAATACAATGGGACCTAATTCCTGCAACACTTTTTTTGGATGCAGCAAGTTGTTTACACTGGTAATAAGCGTACTGTATGCGCTGTAAAATTTGTACTTGTTACTGCAGGAGATTAATGAATATGTGAATCACAGCTGAGGAGTTTAACTCTCATTGACTTCATTATGCAGAAGGTATCAGGAAACAAAAAGACACGTGTGCTAACTCATAAACAGAAGTGCATCGCTAATTCTAGCCCACAGGCCCCACTAGAGCAGACTTCGCATCTGCTCCCCCAAAAAGGACCGTGTGCCGCTCACGCTGGCACAGCGACCACAGTCATTTGAGGCCGCAAATGCCATGGGAGATGAGGACACTGCTCAGACAATGGGCAGATATCACAAGGGGGGCTCTCTGACTCAGGGGGCTGAAATCTGCTCCCGAGGGATGAAGGTGGATGGGTGCAGGTCAGCGAGGACCGAGAGGTGCTGCACAATGTATGCCCTTGCAAAGGGTAAGATCGCTGTCTGTGTTCGGTTAATAACAAATTTCACTTAAAAAATTGATTAAAATTTATTAAAAGGCTGCAAAATGTTGTGGTACACACAGAAACACGTGAAAGAGCCCCCTCGTCTATTTCCCACCCTTCTCAGCATGGAGGGGAGAAAGCTCCACCTCCTAAAATGATGTGGAGGTATTTCCACAGACAGAGGTTTCCTGAAGAATTTCTTCTTCTTGTTCCTTTCCAACTGGATCTCCCTGAAAGACTTAGCCCAGGAAAGCTGAAGAATTTCTCTTTTTTTTTTCAGGTTAGGAGAGAATATTCAAAACAGCCAAGTAAAACACGTTATAAATTTGTAAACATTTCTGTCGTGCAAACGGCCCGTTCTGGTTGCAGAGCGGTAGGGCAATTCTCATTTGGGAGAGAAAGCATAACCCACGCAGGGGTTGCCAGTCGTACGCAATGTAGCCGCCCTAAGCCCGTGCCAAACAACCTTTCTGCTATGCCAAACCATCCCAGATTTTGTGTAAATTTATTACACCAAGCACACAGCAGCTGTTTAATTGCAGAGAATTTAGGACAGGAAGTGAAGAATAAATCTGCATCCAATTGAATCCGCAGCATGTAATTATCTGGAGCACAAATGGGTAAATAACTAAAACTAATGTGTCTAGGAAAATAAAAGCACACATATAGACACATATTTGTGTGGGGAATGGAAGTGTGTTTCATTCAAGTAAAATGACTCACTTGCAGCGTCCCCTTGATCTGGCTCCAAGTGTTTGCAGCGTGCCTTGCGATTCTCGCCTGGAGAGTGCTACATGACTTCAAAGCACGGTAACTTTTTTTCCAGGTGTTACAGAGTATTTTACAGCAGCAGATCTCATGATCTGGCAGCTCAGAATAGTAGGCAGGAGGAAATTAGCTTGTAAATTCATCACAGAAATTAGCAGAGATTTGTGCTGTATGAGGGCGGCCGTACTCTCTTCCAAGGGATGTAGAGGAATGAGAAAAGGCATCCAGTTTTACCAGTGAAGAAATGACTGTGTTTGTGGTTTCCTCAGAACCGGAGAAAAGGAGGAGCAGGAAGGATTCATTTTTACGTATTCCCTCCCAGACAAAAGTACAGTATTTTTTACACTTTCTGCAATTCTGAACTTTTCCCAAGGAGAACAGAGAAGAAGGAGTCTGGGTGTGTTCTCTCAGAACAGATTTTAAACAATTGCTGTGAAAATCAGTATTTGAAAACGGACCAGTGAAAAAGTGTACACTCAATGCAGGTGGACAGGCTGCAGTAAGCTGCCCCCCAAAAATGTAGGGAGAGTGTCCTGGCTAGTAGACAGATGACTGGCAAGTAATGTAATCTCCTGGGGAGATAGTTTTCAGATCTCCTTCCCGAATAGATGTGGAAAGCACTGTCCTGCTTATCCGAGTTAATACGGTGTGAATACAGCACTGGGTAGCTGCGTGCAGCAGGATGGCTATAGTCTGAAAAATCTCTAACCGAGATTTACTCGTAAATGTGGTATCCAGAAAGACTGCCTACTAATCTGGTCCCTGCCTTGTCCCTCTTCTCCTCTATGTAACTTTCCACGGCTTGCATAACCATTTGGACACTCATGTTAACGTTGTATACCCATTCCCAAAGCTGTCAGCCACTTTTGCGGTCTTCTTAACTGCCAGGGTTTCTCAAACAACCCACTGCAGGGGAAAAAAAAAAAAAATCCACTGAACTAACCATGCACATTTCTTTTGGTGGTGGAGTTTATTAAAGATTTTTTTAATTTTTTTTTTTTTAATGGAGATATTTTTTGGAGATGAAGCAAATGGAGAGGATCAAAGCAATTTTGCGTTACTGGGTGGCTGAATGATGGTTAGTGAGACTAGAGGAGATTGACTGTTTTGTAGAGAGATTAGCAGAATTCACATCGCTGCTGAATGAAAGGTGGAGGAGGCAAAAACCTTAAACAAGTGAATTCAATTACCTCTGAAAGGAATAGGGTAAATGAGGATTCTCTCTTTGGGTTTGCTCCAGGAAATATTTCTGAAAAGTTTGTTGAAGAATACCAGTCATCCAAACCCTAATTTTGCTATTATGTAAAAACTCCTCGCTCCACGGCAGCTTGTGATTTGGAAACGCTTCCCTTGTTTTGTGTACGCTGTTGGCATGTCACCTCTTCATTTAATTTCGCTCTCAAATTACACCACCCAGCGCAACTTGTTTGCACATGTGGCAAGGGTTTCAAAAGGAATATAAACCTGATCCCAAGCCCACCAGAGTTAAAAGAACAGATCCTCCTCAGCTTCCCTGGGTAACTGCCCCGGCGGAGGGAGAACACTGAGCTGCCTTGGGGGGCTGTGGGCTCTCGGGGGGGGCGGTATGCTGGGGTGTGATTGCTGGCGCTGGGAGGGATGCTGAGCTCTGAGCTCTGGCGTGCGCTGGCATGGCCTGAGACAGCCTAGAGTTCACGACCTGGGAAGTTTGGATTTTCAGTTTATTTGCTATGTGGCGATTTTGTAAGCAATATGGCATGGTAGGAAGTAACATTGGTTCCACGGGCTACTAGAGCAAGATCAATTAATTAAATGTCACGTTCTTGTTGCCAGCCTATATCTCTGATGGGTCTCCCTGGAGCAGGAGAGCTCCTGCAGGCACACAGAGCTCTCCCCTCTTTCCTGCAGCATTTGAGAGTGCTAAGCACAGAGGACCTCCCAGCTCTCCTGGGACCTCCAGGCATTGCCAGTACAAGGACTAGGAGCTGAGGCGGTGACTGCTGCCAGGCTAGGTAAGAAGGAGGTACCCCAGGGGCACATCTCCCCTCATTCTGACATGCCAGAAGGCATTGCTGAACAGACATAGAGTGGGAAGACAGTGACTTGAAGATGTTCCTCCCAAGCAGAGATTTCTCCTTTCCACACCTGCTGGGTCCCTGTCATTCCAGGACTGTCTCTCAGCGCTGCAAACTTGACATATCTCCAATTCCTTCATACCTCCCACCCTGCCTCAATCTGTACCTACCAACTTCTGTTCCCTCCAAGCATCCCCTGTGGGTGCCGCTGCCCCTCTGAGATCCCCTCAGCTCATGGGGCACAGCTCCACCCATATCTTTAGTCCTTCCAAAACCTCCTCCTTAGGTGTGGATGCCACAGAAAAGTCCCACAGTCTCTTGGCAGTCAGAGTCATTGGGTGAGGGTGAAAATGGGTGTCTGCCCTTCACTATCTCCTAGATCATGTCCTCAGTTTATCCTATCCTCTCTCAGTTTTCCCCCTCATCCATTCCCACTGCAGCAGGTGGGGTTACACATTTTTCGCTCTGAAGCAACTATGCACTTTGGCTGGATGTTCTGGAGAGGTAGACAGGGGCTCATGTTGATCAGAACACAGCTGACCTTCAAGGACCCACCTCAGCATTTTTTTCTTTGACACCCTTAGTATTATTGCAAAGAGCTCATTTCTTGCCAAATTTCTTATGTTTTTTTCTAGTGCTTTACTCACCACAAATCCTCTAATAGATTGCCTAAGATTTTTTGCATTCTCCAAATATCTGGCAGTTTCAAAACTCTTGTGTAGCTCAGAACTGAGTTAATAGGCATTTCAGATCAACGGCTTGTACCAGAACCAGCACCGGGTAAGTTTTTCTATCTTTTACACCATTTTCCATCCCTTTGTCGCAATGACAGTTCTGCAGTACTCATGGACGAATACCTTTGCCAATAGATCTTTTAGTTACCTGACGTGCCACATCCAAGGCAGAGTCTTTGGGAAGTGCCTACATTTCTCTAGCATACCTGATCCTGCGCCTAGTAGCATTCAGGGCACCCACCAAAAACCTTTGCACCTGAACACATTACGGAAGTGGAGAGACAATCTTCTCAGAGGAGTGCCTCTCCCCAGCAATCTGTCTCGGAGCAACACTTGCAACTAACTTCCACCAGGCAGCTGGGACAAGGCATCTGTAACACCTTTCTTATCCTGCGACATGAGTGTGAGTACAAAACCCCAACACTTGTCCCATTTCCAGGCAAACTGACTCTCTGAACTCCTATTACAAAGTCTCTGGATTACTTAGACCATTGCTGATACTAGATCTTCATAAATTAAATCTTTATAAATTAAATATTAAATCTTCAACTTCACAAATCCCTTGTATTCTTGTTTCAGAGCAGCCCCCAGTCTACAGGGAGTAGCATCTGGGCCTGCATGAAAGGGTTTTAACACTGGATCTGCCGAGACAAGAGCAACTCTAATTCTGAAAGTGGTTAAGTCTCAGAAGGCACTGCAGTCGGTGTGTCTCTCTCACCCAGTTTATGTCGTGTCTCTGCAATACTGGCAAATCCACAAATAAGCCCTTCATAGTAAATTCAGAGCCCCACAAAACTCGGCGCATCTGTGACTGCCTGGGAAAGTGCCCAGTCCTGTGCACAGCCATATTTTTCTTTTTGTTAGACAAAACTCTCTCTCTCGTTGGGTTGTGTGTCCATGAGAAGGTACCTCTTTTCAGAGCAACTCTCATTTCAGGAAGCTCAAGTTCAGTGGCAGCCTTGATCTGATCCCAGGCTGGTTGTAAATACAGTCTTTCTTACCAGCAGTCTCCAAGTGTGCCCAGAGCCATCTCAACACAGCAGACAGGCTGAGAGGGACCTATTTTGCAGTGACCGCTTCCAAGATCACTCAGTGTGAGCCAGAAGCGGGCACTTTCAAGTGCTGCCTACTGACGCAGTAGAAATGCTGTCTCCTGCCCTTCACCCCTGCTCTTTGCTTCCACTGCCACTTGCCAATTCTTCTTAAAACCGAGTATGGCAACCAGAATGAAGCACTGCAATATCCAAGGTGTTACCCGCTCACAAGAGCAGTTGCACCTACTATGGCATTATTTCTTTCAGCATGTTCTGCTCAGTACCGAGGCATGCACTATTGTCTCCCCTAACCAGACTGGTGGATAACATCCAAGTTACTGCTGAAGGCACCTTTAGGTCTGTACAATGCCTTCTCCCCAGACAGTGTGGAGCAGTTTAATGGGTCAGTCAGTGCCTCTGAAGATGAGCCTTGAGTCTTTGCTATGAAGCAAAACCAGTGACTTCAGGACTCAGAGAACTCATCCTTGAACTCTTACCAGAAACGCAGCTTCATAGTCTTTTTTCTAAATAAAACCATTAAAAGAGGTCCTGACCCAGCACTCACCCTTTCTTTGTTTGCTGCCCATAACTCACAACTGCGCAGTTACTATATCCTCTGGCTGTGATCGTGTTAGCAAGCACTTTGGCTCCACAAAGGACTGACACAATTATTGGCCTCCAAATCTACACTACATGCAGCCTGAGGAGTTTCCTTCATATAACATTTAGCCAGCTTCTCTGGACCAAACACCCCACCACACAAGTGGGTGGGATGCTTGGAGCATATTTGGTGGGCATCTGAACTTCCCAAGTAGTGTTCTCTGACAGGAGATGAGCTCATACGCTCTACAGCTGCTCTGTCACTGAGCCAGCCTGCAGCAAGTGGGAGTCAACACGGGATTAGTTTCAAAGCTGCACTGCTGCTCCAGAGCAGCCTGCTTTTGCAGGCACTGGCCCTGATGCCCAGCAGCATTCACTGCCAAGATTTCCCAGATCTCAAGGGAATCCCAGATTCAATTTTGGATCCTCCTCAGCTTTCTTCTACTAGCAGAGTACAGACTGTGTTACGACACCTTCTTTTCCTATAAACAAGATACAGAACAGACACTTTCAGCTCATTTACTTCATGCATGCAACGTCTGCAAGGGTGGCAGCCTAGACCCCACTGTTAGAGACTGACCTTTCACAATAGGCTACAGAGCAGGCTGCACGGTCCCCACCATGGTGTCTCCTCACTTCAGCCCATGGCCACCCAATGACTTGTACGCTCAGCTGGTGCCCACTGTCCTCAGAGCTGGTAAAAGCCAATCCACCTGCCTAAGATGACTGGGTTAGCATCTCTGACCCTTGTACTTCCACAATCTGACTTTCAGGTCAATAAGTTGCACCTTTTCCCCTTCAAAGCTGGGCAAGGGCTTTCACTGGATACCACCAGTTTGGCCACTCCATTTTGGCCACACTCAAGATTATACTTGTTGTGGCATTTCCCTACCTGCCCCCTTAAATGAGCAGTTAACAGGGCTGCTTCCCTTAGCAACCATTTTCCTCATCACACAAACCGGTTATATCATTCCTTCTAATCACTCAAAAGTGCCATCAGGAGGATTCCCACCCCCCATATCAGACTCTCGCCCATACTCACCATGTCCACAGCGCTGACATCCTGTCTCTCTCCTGCAGTGATGTCCCCTTTCAGCATAGAGCTGCATTCAAGCCTTGCGGCAAATTCCAGCACCTCTCGGAATGGTTCTGGCCTCCTTTTGCTGATCTTTGCAGGCCAGGCCAAGTCCAGCTGAGTCCCTCTAAACTGGTCCATTGCCAAAGCATCTTGGCGGCCCTTGCTGGAGGGGTTCCAGGAGGGAAGGCTCCTCAGGTTCCCCCCCAGCTTAGGTAAATTCTCCTCTTCTCTTCTCTGAGATCCCTGTTGAACTCCAGCCTGGTGGGCTGGTTTCTAGCTTTGAACCACATGCTCTGGTTCAGAAATGGAGTGGACAACTAAGCCTGTTTTTTTGCTGGAGATGAGGCTTCATGTTTAGTTCCTGGGAAACACTGTCCATCTTCTCTGCCATTGATTGGGGCTACACATTAAATGACCATGTTAAAGCATTCTGGGCTTACTTCCTCAGATCATTCACTGCATATTATTTTTTTCAGTTTCTTATATATTGGGACAGTTTGTTTGACTTCTTCCCTTCTGGTTTCTGCAGTTGTGATAGTGTTAGTTAAGGCTAGGCAAGAGGAGTCCTCTGACAGCCTTAATTCCACATCAGGTTTCCGACTTTTGCAACTTTCTGATTTCCTTGTGATGTTGGTATTTTTAGCTTTTTAAATCCCCACTGCCGTCCTGCTCAGCTAGTAACATCCAAGCTTGCCAAAGATTCTTTGGCCTCCCCTGTGCCCGGAAAAGCTGCTGGTCCTCAGCCATCTGGTTACTGGTTCCTTATTCATTTATTTTGAACTTGTTCCAGCTTCTTCTGCCCCCAAAAAATGTTACCTCCAGTCTCAGGTCATCTCACAAGCCTTCCAGCAAAGCCTTCAGATGTTGCTTTAATCCCTTCTGCAAGGTCTCATGCTCTTTTCTTGGGTATTTAGACCTTATTTTAGTCACTTGTGATACCCTCCATTTCTGCAGGTTTTGTTCACAGAATTCCACAGGAAGTCTCAGTGCATGGCAGAGCACAGCATTCCTGTTTTCCTTTCTCAACTGGAAACAGCTCATTTGATATAACCTAGAATTTCATTTGCCTACTTGGCAACCCTATAACTTTAGTGTCTCATGGTCAGAGTGCAGTCAGTAATGGAAGGTCTTTTTTTTCCCTTTTGCATTTCTACGTAACGAACTTCTAGCCTCAAGCAGAAATCCTTCCAAATAATCCTTAGGGGCATTTTGCACAATTACAAATCATTTCCATTGTATTTGTAAGGGCCATCAGTTCTTCCTGTTGGATATTCCTGTTCTTCTCTGCATATCTGATGTTGATATGTCTTGCACTCAGATATTAACTAAAAACATAAATCTTCTTGAGAAACTCCAGGAGTGATTTTCCTTGATGTGTCAGCTCCCCTTTCAGCATAGCCAACTGTCATCTTCTCTAGCCAGCTCCTTTCCCACCTCATAGCTCTCCAGCGATACTCCATTCCTTCCACAAGGTGTTATATGCTGGAGTGCATTCACTGGAAAATGCTCATGGTTTAGCTACAGCACTCAATTTCAAGGCTGAGCCTAACTCAGACAAATTTGTTGTCCAGATCCCCTTTATACTCCGAGGAGGGGAATAGGCATGTTGAGGGCACAGTTCATCTCATCTTGACATGAGTCTGAAACAGGTCAAAAGAACAAGTTTTACAAGTGTTCCTCTGTCCCCGTTGAATAGAAAAAGACACTCAGGACACTAAAACAGCACCAGATGCCTAAAGCTAGGTGGAATTATCTGCCTTTTAGATACCTGGACTTCCCCAGAGATCCCTTCCATAATGTTTTTAGAGAAGATGGCAGAAACTGCACAAGCAGCCAAAAACTGGCTCCTGGACAGCCAGAGAACTTCCTACAGTTTTGACTGGACTTCTTTTGCCTTGTCTCCTGTACTGATTCCTTCCTGTGCCATTTTAGGAACTTTAAACCAAGTGGATTAAAAAAACCCAAACCTACTTTCGCACTGCTCGATCACTTATAAGTGCAGCTATATTGAACACAGTTAAAAAGTAATACTAATGTGCACCTTTTACCAGCCTTCTCAAAGCTGTATTAACTGTGAAATCACTGTAAAATTGTGCTTGCAATGATTTCTGTTTGCTTTGCTCCCAGTCACAGCCACCAAGGAAAAAAAAAACAAACCACATGAAAAATCCAGTAAAATTCCATACTAAAGATACAAATTTGGGCTGCAATTCCAGGAGTATCTGCTGAGAAAAAAACACCTGTAATTCACCATCTCAACCTTCGTATGTTTCTTATAGCTGCAAGAATTTCCTCCCACCCTTGATATTTCATCCTGTCCATCTTCTGGACAACTTCTCCATTAGTAATGCACTGCTTACCAGGGGGTTTGTACAAATGCTGTTCAATATTGCCAGGAGATTAATCGCAGGAGTGCTGAAGTTAATACTGACACCAGCTCTCCACCCTCACATGCATTTTAATATGGAAGCTATAGCGATACAAAAATATGTCTAAGCAACAGGGACCCTGCGTTTTCCTACCCAGAATGATTTCCAAAGCCTCCCAAAGATGCCACCTTAAATTTAGGAACCCTCCTCTAGTCGGAGACCAAAGCTCTCAAAGCCACAGGACTGCTACTAGAAGACAAAAGGCAGTAGGAAAACACATAAAAATCCACAGTAACTCTTGAACAGCCACTGCTGCTCCATAATAAAAGAATAATAGTGTGTGACCCTCTTATAGCACTTTATCTGGGGACCTCCGTGGCAACACAATGAGTGAGTTAGTTTGTCTCTTAGCCTAAAAGAGAAAAGGGTCCAAAACAGAGCTGTGGGAACACAACACCTCTCCAGGTCAAATCGCAATTCTCTGGGAGCTCTTCAAAGCATGGAGAAAGCCTTACTCATGTAGTATATCTTGCTCCATCTCCCTTTTGACACAAGGAGAAGGATGCAGAAAAGCCGAGGGTCGTGTGGAGCATATAGGAAGCAGCTTGACATTTCTTTGCTGCTGTTTCTATGCTGATACTTGCTTTCTATATGACATATTTGGCATACTAAAAATACTAAGTAAAGGTTGAAATATTCTAAGGAAGAGCTAGAGTTACAGGCTATATATAAAATAAAGTACTATCTACTGCAGTACAGAAAGATATAGGCAATAAGGCAGATGTGTGCCGTGTGCATATTAAAACTTCTAAAATGTAGACATTTTTCCTTGGTATTTCACATTTGAATCCTTTTTGGTAAAGAAATTCATGATAACGTTAAGAAGCTTTTTACCAGAACATGAGGAGCAAGGAGAAGTACAAGATTTTTTCAGTAGATGGTTAGTCTTTAATGGCCTGAAACCGTGTATAATTTATCCTGAAGAACATCTGTCAATTAAAGTCTTATTAATCTAGTTGTTTTATTTTTTTTATCTTTCTAACACATTTTGTACCATGTGGTGTGTAGTCCCCTAGATATCCAAACAGCTGCATTTTTTAAAATCCTCAAACCAATGGCTCCAGCCAATACGTTCCAGGACGGCATTGCTTTAACATAAACATCCTACATTGCAGTAGCTCTCGTCTTTGCCTTCCTTACCTGGAAGGAGATGGCTTCCCATGTTCAAACACAACCCTACTTCGATGCTAGGTCACCTGGTTACAACGCTGAACAGGCTGGACTTGCTGTAATCACTGTCCTTGATGTAACTTATTCAACATGTAAGGAAAAATGTGAAAACTAAACCAGTAAAAACCTCCACCCAGCCAATTCTCCCATTAGGTTAAAAAAATATACATATTAAAATGCCTGGACTGTCTAACATTTCACTTGAAATTCTCCATAGCAACACCACTTTGGTACTATAATGGGGAAAAAAAAAAATATAAAAAAAAAATCTAAGGTCTTCAAAAAGGCCCTTCAACTTTAAAGTGAATGTATTTGTGGAGAAATGAAGGCTCTGTTGTGCAGATGGCTGTTTGCTCTCATTGCTAGAAGCAGACAGCCTTCGGTTAGGAGGGAAGGGGAGTCAGATCGTGTATTACCATGCAAAAGCAGCAAGCTCTGCCTATGATGACTGCAATATTAACTCCCAGGGCTTCCTGCGGCTGAGAGGCAGTGGCGGCAGCAGCAGCAGCAGCAGCGAGTTTCACTTGCCCCCTGCCCCCCACCCCCAAGCTTCCAGGTTCAATAAAGATTACATCATGGAAAAAGTATGCCATGTAAGCCTGAGAATCAAAGCCGTCACAATTGGCGGCTGTTTAACTGTAATGTCGCTGAAACACATACTCCCCCTACCCGCACACACACTTTCCCCCTCACCCCTCCCATCCCACCCCGAACCCTCCGCGTCTCCTACGATTAAGGGTAGTATTATTGGGGAGAGGAAAATCTGATCAAAACTGTCGACCGCCAACTGCCGATTTTCTATGGATTCAATAAAGGCCACCTTAACGATTTCCCTAATTAATGGATGACATCTTTGGCTGGAGGAGAGGCGCTGTATTCTACTCTGCCTTAGTCTTTGTTAACCTTCTAATTAACTTTCGTAGGTCACCCAGGTCTCCCAAACCTAAAAGTGAAGAGAGCCATTGTGCTAGAAGCAGTAAACTTACTTTTTCTGCCTGGGTACTTAAAAGGGAGAACGATTATAGGCAGGGAAAAATAACTCCATTTAAACTCTTTGTGACTGTGGAGAATGCATAGGTCCCTGCCTTAGAAAATAATTGAAACACCTTTTATACCAATATTTGCATGCATAATAAACCAAATTAGTGAATATGCATCTAAATTCAGCTGTGGTTTCAAATTGGTTAGGGATTTGGAGGGGGTTTTGGTCTTTTTTTTTTTTTTTTTTGGAATGTGAACTTCAGTGGGTCAACAAAAGGAATTGGATTTCTTGAGCAAATTGCAACTGCAACAGCTATCAGCTTTTAGACGGCATGATCTCCAGCAAAGAGTCTGGGCTAATAGTACACACACATGCATTCTAATACTATAATATTAGGCCAGATTAATCCCTGTGGTAAGACCATTGAAGTCAATGGAATTGTATCAGAGATGAATTTGGTTCACTGCCTTTTGTGGAATCTAATATGAATTGACCATTGAGCTGGAGGCATCAAAGATGATAAATGCAGCCCTCTTTCAAACAGTCTGATGCAACCCAAAAAAGGGCAGGCAGAAGGCATTTAGGATGGGTGGCCTTTTCTTCTGCCTACAGCTTTCTCAGGGAAATTCTGCCCTCATTCACGCCCATTGACTGAAGTCAATTAAATTATTTTAATAAATTGTAATTAAAATTCACAGTGTACAATGAAAGATTGAAACTTCATAGCACAACTTGACTAATAAACCTGAAGTTAATTGCTTCTTGAAAGTAAAGATTGAGAGTGCTTCTCTGGCTTACAGAAGAGACATGAAATTAATTGTTCTTAGTTTTCTCTACTCAGCAGAGAACAACAGAGCAGAGTAGAAGACAGTAATAATTGCTCCCCAATATAAACATACAGATATACATCCCTGCACCAGCATCTGACTGTGCAGCCCGTATTCCTCAACAGAACATACTGAGCTTAAAATTTGCATCACAAAAAATAATTTAAAAAAAACAAATCTAGGACAGAATAGTTTGGACATTTTTGGATTAACTGAGGAGGAAGCATGACATGGTGATTAAAAGAGGCCTGAAAATCAGGCTGTCTCCAGTCTCATCCCTCACTGTCATTGGCTCACAGTGGAAAATGGTCGCTTTGACCTTGATTCAGTTTCTCCATCTTTAGAGGAGTTTCACCGAAGTAGCATTAAAAAAAAAAAAAAAAGCCTTGAACTGATTGAGTATGAAAGCTGTAGAAATGCAAAATGTAATATGCCAAACTAAAAGTCTGAGTTTTCAAATAGCCAAATTTCTTTTTTTGATGGTTTGATTCTAACACCATCTACCACACATTTTCTAATGGAAAAATTTGTGTGTAAGATGGCGTCTATTGCTTCTTTGCTCTGTTCTCCAGTGTGGTGGTACAAGTATATTAATCATCCTCCCAAGTGTCTCTTGTAGGAACAGCCTGGCATTGGATACCTAACTCTGAGGAAATTTGAACTGTGACACCTTTCAAAAATATCTTCAGTTAAACATGTCTTCTACATTTCTGCCTGCAAGGTCCCAAAGGAGGTTTGGGGTCACGTGAGTTTGATTGCTGAGGCGAGACAATCAAATGACATGTCTGGGATCAAGACATAGAAAAGAAGAAGTACACCTTCCCCCCCTCTGGTAGTCACTGCCACCAGACAGCTGGAGGACAGATGGAAGTCCAGGGCTCTAGCCTGCTCCAAATGAACAGTACAACAGGACAATGTTGTACCTGACCATTCAGAAGACAGACATTTTGGGAGAAAAGTGATCCCACATCAATGGTTAGGTATTGCCCTTTATGGCCTGATGAAAGCTTTCAAGGTCTCCTGTGTCAGGGTCTGCCTCAGAAGGAGTATTTGTACTAAAGCAAGAGGTCTTTGGAGAAGGGAATCACCATTAAGGTTCTCAGGAAAACTGAGTTCATTCTCAGGCACCAACACAAACCTCCCATGTGACATGGAACCGAGAGGAATTCATCTCACTTGACTTTTAATATCCATGTGAAGGTATACCTGCATCTGAGCCTTGTGAGACCGGATGCCTTGAGAGTTAGTGGAAGGAAAGGCGTCATACAACTACCAACCCAGAAGAGCCTATTTTGGCTATCTGGTACAGGAAGGATGAACTGTGCCGCACAAGAATCTTCCCAATTTACTATGAAGAGTCAACATACCAAACTTGAACACTTCCAGTTAGCACTGCAAATGTCTGTGTTGTGGTCAGATGAATTCCACCTTGAGTCCCTCTGCACTTCTGTTCCCCATCTGTGAGATGGAGATAATAGTATTTCTGCTCTTCTACCTTTTTCCCTTTTTGCCTTCTTAAACAGTAAGGTCCTTAAATATCTTGTCTGGGATTCACCTGGCAGGAAGCAGATGGCTACTTTTAGGGCATCTACTAAATTGGTACTTTTACGATGCAATTAATCTCATCCAAATTTGAAATCTAAAATAGATCTGAGGAATGCATCACAAAAGCGCCTTTTTCTCAGCATAAAGGGAGATGGAGATAACCAATTCTGCAATTCAGATTTCTAAAGGCAAGTCAAATTAATCTCCTCTGTTCATACAATGCAAGAAAGGGCTCTGATGAAAATAGTTTAGATATCTTGTAATACTGTTCTAACTGCCTTTGCATCTCGAACAATCCAATGACTAATTAATTGGGAAAACCTGGTTAACACAGTAGAATAAAGCATAAGACATCATCCTCAGTAACGAACGTGACACTTTAAATCTTGTAATTTCAAACTAAATAAGTGATCTGTGGAAATATTTCACAGCAACCGAAACATTTGTTATCTCTTTTCTTGACACAACTTTCTGACTGACATTAAAGTCATATTTCACAGCCTGTGAAAGAGGCAGCAGCTAGAGGCTGATGCCTCCTTCCAGCCCAGTCTATCCTTTTCTGGAGAAAATCAATTAGTTTTACCAGATAGCCTTGCAGAACCTGGTAGTGTGCAGTTAAATTAAATTATGCTCAGTTTTCATCCAGAAACAACAATCATTTCATAAAAATGACCATAAAAACAAGTTACAGTCAGAGAGTATAAACCAGGGCTCCTGAAATGGAAGTGTTCCAGACCAGGCTGGATGGGGCTTTGAGCAACCCGGTCTAGTGGGAGGTGTCCCTGCCCATGGTAGGGGGGATTGGAACTAGATGATCTTTAAGGTCCCTTTCAACTCTAACCATTCTATGATTCTATGAAATGCATTTAATTTGCTTTCTCACAACACAAAAATGATCTTTTTTAGATCGAACTGATAGCCAAGTCTTCGGCACATAGCTCATTGAATCCAACCAACTTGGCAGGACTGGAGTTGGACCTCAGAAATTTCACCTTGCCATGTCCTCAGCCCTGAGGTGTTTGATAAGCTGGCTTCCCAACCCAGGAGGGCCATATGGGCTTTCTTGGTCCTATGAACTTTTCTGTGGAGGAGAAGCCCATGAACCACAGAGATGTCAGTCCTTGTCCTTCACAACTTTAGAGTGAGCTCAATTCTCAAAAGTGACCTTATACAAAGCAGAGCAAGGCTGTACAGTTGTTGGCTCTTGGTGGCTTCCATACCAGATGTGTTTCATTTACATGAAAAAAAGATGGTGTCTCTCTCCCTACCTGGCAGCCTGGCAGAGGCAGTCTGGGCTCTGAGAAGCAGGAGGCTTGATCACCTCTCATTACCTTGATTATCTGCAGCCCCCTTGTCTTCACACTCAGCAATACCTAACTGTCCCCACACCAGGGTTACACATGTTTACCCAATAGGGCTGAGCAGATGGCTCCACTTGGGGTGAGCACAGTGCAACCAATGCAACTGGCATCCTGGTAGGTACTATAACATCTGCATGTCTGGCAGATGTGAAAAATCAACTCCACCCAGCTGCCTAACTCATACCAGCAAACACAGCACCCAATGCAAGGATCACTTTAGTGATGTTTCGGTGCAATAGGCCCGCTTCTCTTGGAAACCAAAAGCCATCCACATGGTTCTTGTGATACAAAAAGGCACAACTATATTCTTATTTCTCTTCAGACCCCTTTGCATTGCCAGAGCTTTGTGGATGAGCTAGACTAGACTTACAAAGCAGTCTTAGACACAGGGAGGGTGACTGAACTGCTCAGTACTACGCAATAGCAGAGATTTTTTAGCAAAGGGTTTCTCTCCAAAATCAGGTACTTTAAGTGCCTCCAGGTTGATATAGGCACCCTGTATGTTGATCTTACACACCAAAGAGAAAGCCAGGAGTGAAATGAAAGCACTTTGCTCAGTCCTAGCAGGAGAGCCCTTCACTGAACATTAGACTGTCTAGGTAGGGAGCAACCAACCAAAACAGGCTCAGGAGGCAAGTCCATCTGTCCAAGATGCAAATCCTGGTATCTGAGAAGTTCTGAGGATTCCAAGGGTTTTACATGGAAGAAAAAGAAAACAAGATAATCCATAGATTCTTCCCTGGCTGTTGTCGTTTTATTCAAAGAGCCCCTTTTATATTTCCCAACTACTCCAACTGAGAGAGGACTAGGGGCTTTGGAAACACTTATGGCCATGCCTGAAACTAGATTAACGTGTCAAAATTGCAGGTATGTAATGACACTGCCGTCTCCCTAGTTCTTTTTGCCTCGCTGTGAATTCTGCTATGTCCGCCAGCTGTGGTGCCAGTCCCTTTCTCCCCTGTTTTCTTATCTGCTGCCTCATAGTGTGTTCCTTGCAACTATTCCTGCTCCTCATTGTTGCTGATTACGTTTCTCTTGTTGATTTTTGCAGCTCAAGTCCTCTTCTAAGAGCTTCAGGTTTTAGTTGCCAGCTCAACAGAGTCACTGACCTCGCTGCATGGCTGTTTCTGCCTCTTACATCTTGTGCACTCCGCAGTTACCTTTTGGCTGCTCTGATTTCTTTGTCTTGCTTTGTCCTCCTTTTAGCCCATCAATCCAGTGATAGTTATCCATAACTCTCCTCTCAGTTTCCCCTGTTGCCCTTCCACACCCACTAACTACTAACTCTGCCAGCCTCTACACTGCCTTATTTCACCCAGGCACATGGTCTGGTGAATGCCTCTGGGACCTTGTGTTCATCCTCTGCATCTTTGCATTTATCCTTGGAAAAAAATTCCTTTCTTCATCTACTCCCTGCTAGGGTCCCTTCAGCCTCCTCCCACCCCTACTTATTCTTTGATTAGCACTTTCCTTCTCCAGACTCACCAGCATACTCTTTCTATGGATCGCTCTCTTCGTCTGTTTTCAAATAAGCTTCTGAAGCCCTTGCAAAAACAACCCTCCTCTACATACCATTATGCCTTTCTCATCTCCTTTGCCTCTTATCCTTTCAAATGACTAGTTTACTCCCATTCTCTTGAACTCACCTCTCTGACACTCAGCAGTCTGGTTTTCAGCCACTTCACTCTGCAGGAATTGCTCTCTCTAAAATCACTAATGATGTCCTTCTAGTCAATTCTAACCGCCTCTTCTCCAGCCTCCTTCCCTTTGATTTTTCCAACACCTTTGACATATCAGACCATTCCTTCCCTTGGAGTTCCCCACAACTCAGCTGCTTTGCTGAAAATTGCCATCTTTAGTTTTAGGAGAGCTTGGTAGCTGACAGCCAGAAGCATAAGAATAGGGGCACAATGAAAACTATAATTCATTCTATCGTCTTCTGCACACTAATGAAGCTCCTCTTAGGAAACCATGAAGATTCTAAGGGCAAACCCAACAGTGAGGAAAATCCCAGCACATGATCTCTCTACTTCGTACAGACCTCTATGCCAGACTTAATGTATAATATGAGAGATTTCACCTTTTATATCTTCATAGTTTCCTTGATGGATTCTTGTAAGGGGAAGAAAAGGGAGAATAATGAAATCAATAATTTCACCTTTCTACAGATTTGTTATTTCATGGCTCTCTCTGTTCACTGATAAAATCAGAGCTGGATTAATTCTAAGCTATATATAGACAAACAATACAGATAGAAAAAGGATCAGGCTGGGAAGATACCAGAGTCAGGTTAGCCGAAAGCCAAAGAACATCATACAGGGTAAAAGCAAATGCAGTGGCATAGTGAAGGTCACAGTCAAAGGTTCGAGGGGGAGGGTGGGGTGTGTGTTTAAATCCTATAGCTCAGCAATGAAGCCAGAGGCTCTTTTCAAGTTAGGCTATACTTGCAGAGAGCTACATGCATTACGTGAACGGACGGTCCTACTGTTTGGCTCCCACTGTACCCATTTTTACAAAGATAGTTCTACTTGAAAAGTGGATGTAATAAAATCTGTAATCACTTTATGCGGACCTTAAAAAATCAGAAAATTCACGTGCAGAATTCACAGAGAGAACACATGAGAATTATCATGAACTTCAAACTGCAGCACTCTGTACCCTTCTACCCTAGTTTCAAGCTCTGTTTGCCTGCCATATAGTCTGCAGCAAAGCTGTGGGTGATAAAACACAGAGTTTCCCATTAAAGTAGGAATAGGTTGCAGAAAATGATGTTTAAAAAAACAGGGGAATTAACTTTAACTGTTGGATGCACTACTCCCTCTCCTGTGTGTCAAAGCAATTAGTGAGAGTCGGATCAAAGGATCTGCTCTGCAAAACAGGGAAAAATAGAATCCAGTGTGAAATGTTCCCCTGCAAAGACAAAATATATGCAAATAAATTGCAGGTAACTAGGAGATCTGATACTATACTACCGCCAGGAGGAGAGGGTCAGCAGTTACATGTGATAATAGCCTCTGTCTTTTATTTGGGGATCACTATTTTCCAAAAGAAAAGCTAAATATTGATTAAGTGATATCTCAAATACCACAAGATTATCAAACCAATTACAGGGATTAACTTCCCAAAATGCTCCAGTATAACCTCAGCTACAGAAACTGTGCCAACTTGGTAATGGCTATTAACATCTGTATGCACAGGAGTAATCCCCTGGGTTTGTTTCTTCTTTCCTCTCTCTCTCTCTGACTGCTCCTATATGTATTATAGTTTTTCTGAGTGCACGGGATGTATCACTTGGGAACCTCCTTCTGCATTCCCTGGTGGGACATGCTTAGAGTCAGGGGAAGTCAAGGTGGGCAGAAAAAGTCAAGGAGGAAGTAAGACATCCAGTTGTGTTGCCCACTTTCACATGAGAAAACCTTACCTGTTAGAAGAAGGCAGGAGACTTTGCCAGTCAGGAAGTCCTGTATGGATATGCTGACTTAGATCACACTAACTCTGCCTTGTTCCCTACCTAAGGATTGAACGTGTTGCAGACATCTTTGAGAACAGCATCAGATGGCTGGAGAAGTTTATCTCCACTAAATAAGAGCTCGGGATGAGTCCTCAGCACAGTCATGGAGTCCGGGCTGTTTGGTAGCTTTCTATCCCCAGAACCCACTCTCACATTCACGCTGATGAGGACGGCTCACTTTTGCTTCCATTTTTCCCCCCTCACTCTTCTCTTAGGGGGAGAAGCAACTTTAAAGCATGGGAGAGACAGACAGAGAGAGCATGACGCCCTATAATCCAACAAGTCAACTTCCCGAGCTCAAACATGAACTGATTTTTTTTTTTCTTCCCTCGCCTTATAAAAAAGAAATTGACTTTTGTTTGGAGTTTGTGAAAAGTGGGACTCGGGGCCCAGTCAATGGGGCTCCCCGCAGCGCGGGCTGAGTGGAGCCATCTCGAACCAGTCAGCCGCGGCACCAATTAATCCGCTCTTTGTCACAGCCCCGGCCTCAGCAGCAGCGGCAGCAGTAGCAGCAACACATTTGGCCATTGTTCAGACCTTCATGCAACGGGATTTACCCTTTCAAAGAGGCAGTTTTGTCCCAAAGAGTTCGAGCGGAAGTTTCTCACTGACAATTTGCCCCAAATAGATAGATTTGTCAGCAGCAACCTTTAAAAGCAAAAAGCCATGGAGGAAAAAGGGGAGAAAAAGAAGTGAGGGGGTAAGAGCAAGTGCATCCTTGTCCGTCTGTCTGTCTATCTGAGGGTCTGTCCTAAGCAGGTGGGGTGGGCGCAGGGCCTGAGGTACAGAAGGGCGAAATGGCATTGATGGGGGCTCTTGTTCATCTCAAGGCAGATGCAGCAAGGGAGCTAACAAGCTCCCAGGCTGTTGTATAGCTGCTCTGACTTCTGAAAGCCTTTCAGGGGACTTCTTTTACATGGCATTGTCATGTCTGCTACACAGCACTGTGCAAGGCCGGGGTTTCCCAGCCTCAAATACTCCACCAGCAGCTCAACCCTGAGAGCAGCAGGCCTCATTCGCTGTGGCCTTGCCACCAAAATCTACATTTAAACCCATACAAGACATTTTTTGCAAACAGGCTGGTGTAGCTTTTCCTATGCACGGTGCACCGGGGCCCATATCCTAGGCAGAAAAAGGCGAAACAAACCCAGAGGTATTTCCTGCCCCCACGCCGATGCTGCTATGCTCCTTACGGACAGAATCCCCTTTGGACTTCAAGGACTGTTTGCATGAACTGAGGGTTGAACCCGCTGTGTTGCAAACTGCAGCTATTCACACGCACCACTGTTGCTCCCAACCTCGGATTGTACAACTGCCCAATATCCCTGGCTCACACATGGGACCTGCCCTTCCCCACACCACCTCCCTGCGTACTCCAAATCCAGAAAGGGAGAAAGCGCAGGAAACTCTCTCCCCGGCTTGGGCTCCAGCAGATCCAGGTCCACATAAACACAGCCTCTCCCAACATCACGAAAACAGCCTTGTTCTCGCTGGGAGGGTCCCAACCCAGTCAAACTAATCTCTCTTTATGGCACCAGTTTTGGGAAAAGTAAATAATAAAAAAAAAAAACTAACAAAAAATACCATAATTTCACCTGCGACTCCACCTTCCATCCTGTTACCCCATCTGGGTTGGTGGTGAAGGGGTGGTTAGCTCGTTTCTTTGAGTACCATGGTGCTGAGAACTAGAGCCTTGCTTCTTTTTCCTAGGAAAGGCTGGAAGAGGTTGTTCAGCCCTACATAGGTTCACCTTTCCATACAGGAAACTGTCATCTCATCACCTAGACTGCAATTGTAGACTTTCCTGCTCCAGAGGCGAAGCCAAATTCACAGGAGAACATGCAGTTCTGCTGTAGTCACGGCACTTATCTGCTGCTACTCAGGCAGTCTGGCCTCCCAAACAAAGCTAAAGAAACCCAGTTTGCTGAAGCAGGTCTGCTGCAGATATCTGACCAAAAGGAGGGGCATGAGAAATGGATGCAAGGCAGCTATACGGCCCTAAGACTTTGCAATGAACTCTGGAAACTTCATTGCTGGGTGACAGCTGGTCCAGCTCTTCTCTCAGACTACTTTGTCTTGCTGTATCTTAAATGGGTTTGATCTACATTACTCAAAGGATCTCATTGTTTGAGTATTGCCCAGCCCACTGGTGTTTATTTGATGGCCTTCTCAAGGCATTTCCTGAAAGACACAAGAAAAACGAAGGCCAATTTCAAACTGACATCAAAAATGTCACCAGCCTGTTTTATACTCACCAAGTTCCCCTGAGCCTGCTTACACCAGCCAGAAGCAGGGCTCGTCTACAATTAGGTTGGGGCAATTCCAAGTGAATAGGTTTACAGCAAAACTAGAACACACTGAGCTAAAACTGAAACATTGGGCTCCATGCTTGAAGACACCAGTAGGTGTCACATGTTCTAGGTGGCCTTCAACACAGGGAACAAAGACTTCAACAAGCAATTGCAGAACAGCCGTGTCCTCTGTTGCAGCAGGCAGGTATAAGACCTAAGACCTCCCCCATCTGCAGAGGAGTTTTAAGAGACCATAAGGGCAGGTAAGTAAGGACGGACACACCTTGCAATGGTGCAAGGCACTGAGATGGGCTAAAAGTCAAGTGGTATATTTTCAAATATGTTAAAAAACAGTTTTCTCCAGGAAGTCCAGGGGAGAGAGATGCCCATGTGTAATCTCTCCTGTGGAGGCCTCACTCATTGAACTCTCCTGGAAATACAAAAAATTAAGTTAACACTGTTCTTCCCTGGCATAGGAAGAACACTGGTACCTGGGACAATGGTATTCCCAAGGAACTTTAGCTGTCCCACGCTTTATTCCCTTACCGTGACTGGCCCTGGCTATCAACAGGGTTCCCTACACCAAAACTCTTCTTCCTCCTCGAGTAGTGAGCTTGCTTATGACTTCCAATAGCAGAAAAATCCAGCTACTGGACATGATATAAAATATCCTACCAGCTACAGTGTATTTGCCATGTGCACAGAAAAATGAACAGAAGAAGAACCCACTTCCTCTGCTTGTCTGTCAGTTGCTGCATTGCATCAACCTCATGCCAGCAAAAGTGCTAGGTGGATTTGAGCAGCATCAGCAAACACGGACTGCAATGACACCACATAGAAAATGTTGATAATAATTAAACAAGTACTCCTGATGGTACAAAACTGGTAAATTAACCATACAGTATATTTTAAACAACTTCCCATGTGTATTTCCAGCCAAACTGCAGTATTTGAATCACTCTTAGGGTATCTTATACATCATTATTTAATATGCAGTATAGTCTCTAGACTTGTAATTGGAATAAAAGCATTGTTGAGCAATAACCTGCGCATTGGACTTCTACTACTTCTAACTAAGTGAGCTGCCATACAACTTGGCTTACCGCTGTCAGCAATGCCACAGAACAGACTAATTATGAAAAGCAGTAAATGGAAACATTACTGGTTGTTATTACTCCACATGCAGTGTTTCATGCTTAATTGCCATCCAAGCCAATCCTCAGAGTTTTAGATTAAATGTTTCAATACTTTGTGCTCTGTATTGTAGCATAAAGAACTAAGTCACAAGACAAAGCTCTGTCTGGGACTCCCATCACACGTTCCCCTGATTTCTATTTCTTTTTAAGAGCCATTCCTCATGAAAAAGAGGGACATACAGTTATTGGATCACATCTCACCAAAGACAGATCCTTTCCCACATCCAAGCACCTGTAATTCCCTAATGTCCACAGTGATACAAAGTTCTTGTGACAATTGAAGCAAAATCACATCAGGCAAAGTTTCGTGTGGACATGACTGAAAATATCTGAGAGCACTTAGAGCTTGGAATCCCTGGGTGAGTAGCATGTGATCACCCCACACTGCAGAAAGCGCTCCAACCACCAAAATACACTGCAAGTTCAAGGACATGCGTTATATTTTAATAGTGAAACATTTGCTGAGGACTGATAGGACTTTTCAGTCCAGAGAGTCTGCATGCAACTTTGTTCGTACCAAATTCTGCAGACCTTGTGCACACCAGTAATCCTGCTATAGCCCATTAAGGTACTACCTATGTCATACTTAACGATGGAGGGCCACAGGATCAGAATCTGTCTCAGTGGTATATTTTCATTGGACTGCATTTTCTGTTCAGGTAGAACAAATACAAATAGCTGCAGGAGTTAAATCATTTTACAGAGGATCATGGTGGACCTCTGCTTTCCTCTTTTCTTAGAGCTAGAAGTGCTGGATTTCATTATGCAGACTCAGACCACTGGTTCCTCAAGTTCAGCATCCTGGCCTCATCAATGTCCAAAATCTCAAAAGGCAGAAAACCTCAACCAACCTCATCTAGCCAGTTGCAGTGACACATACCATGCTCTTCTCTGCTTGGACATGCAAGAAATTGCTCTACCTGCAAAACATCCTGTGACCTATATTTTACGAAGGGAAAGATAAAGCAAGCATGTCTATAAATGTCATAGACAGTCAAAAAACTATTCCTCTCTTCTTAAAAATCTGTCTGCACCAACTGACACAATACTTTCAAGCAGTGCTGAATGCGATATGCTGACTCAATGCTGCATCTGGAAGTATTTATTTTTGTTGGTTCTAAATTCGTTTCCCGAAATAGATACCACAGATCTGGTCTCCAGCCAATATCAAGAGATATAGCTAAATTGAAGTCAATGGAGCTGAGCCATTATATTGCTTGCCAGAAATACAGCCCTTCCTAAGAGCATTCTTTGCTGCCACTACACAGTATTTTGCGCAATTGCCTCAAAGGTCAGCTTGTTAATAGGCTTCTACAGCAAAATTTGGGAGGCCAATCTACCGTAGAAATGATTACGCTCAAAGTGCGATCAATCAGGGTCATAGCTGAGGCAACCCTTTCCTACGCACACACAAGTGCTTAGGACATACCCAGAGCTATTCGTTTAGAAGAGTGGTAAAATGATTTTTAAATGTCACGGCATAGCTCCAAGATGTATTTATTCCTTGTAGTCAGCATTCTTTTGTTGGCAATTTAAAACTGTTAAAGTACAGACCTGATCTAATTTTAAGATTTCTTTTATTGAGATAATAATATATTTGCCCTTGTATTCGGACCTTTCACTACTTTTATACAGCTGTGTCTCTACCAGCTTCAGTATTGATACTGTCTTTTGTGTTCATGTCAGGAAAAGTAAAATGAGGCTGTTTCCTCTCTAAATTAGATTGCAGCTGCTGCTACATCATTGGCTTATTACGACACTTTGATTTATATCTAACTAGCAAACTAACAAATAAGTCAAGTTACTAACTAGAGCTGCTTTGTTAAGCGCTTGTCTCGCATTGTCTAGATGGGATCAGGTACCAATGTAGGCGTATAAGCCAAGCCTGACATATCCCTTTCAAAGGCATACGTGATTAATGGGGCATTTCATTGCCGCGAGTGAGCTGAGGCTTGTTCCACCCCTGAATACCAGCATTGAGAAGAAGTGCCATGACTTAACGGAGACACTCTTTCCTCAGTATCTTCCTCAGGTATAGTTTTCCCCACTATTCTGCACAAGGCAGCTTTGCTAACGTGCACTCATCAGGTGCACGTGTGGAAACAGAGATATATATGGTCGCTGTTTATCGCAGTCATTGACTTACTTAACCAAGCACGCACACACACACACACACACACACACACACACACACGGGAGAAACTCACCGTTTTTTCACCGGCATCTGCGAGGAGCGCAAGTCTTTCCCAAGTTTTTTGCTGGATGGATTACTCGAGGTGGAAGATGGGGCTGAGAGTAATCCAAGCCCAAAAGCCACCAGAGGTGAATGGGCTCAGGGAAAGGTGGTTTTGCCTTACAGAGAAATCATAAAAAAAGAAGAAATCCCTCTTGTGCCGGCGGGGCGGGGGGGGGGAGGCGTTCACAGGAGAGTCTTTTCACGGGATCAATTTTCTGTGTCTCGGGTTTTCACTTTTTGGAAAAAAAAGCCTTGTCGTGCCCTGCCTGGAGAAAACGCACAGCGTGAAGCTGTGGTGTTTATTGTTTTTAAAATCAGCAGGGAAAATCAGCGTGGCCCTGCAGCTCCGGAAGGCGCCCAGCCCCGGGGTAGCCATGAGGTGGCGCCAAGATGGCCACCAGGGCGGCTGCCGGGCGGTGTCCTCAGCCCGCGGGGTCAGCCATGTTGGGTGTGAAGGGCCAGGTGGGGTGTGGGGAAGGTCAATGGCGCCATCGCTGGGTGTGCGCTGCGGGACCAGTCTGTCACCTCACAGCTCCCCGGGCATAGCCATGGTCCTCCAGAGAAGGTGTCCATGTGGAAACGGCTTCTCAAGGGAGACTCAGTACCACGAAAGAGCTCGTTAGGTGGATGTACACCACCCACATGGGGGGCAGCCCGAGCTGCAGCCATGCCGCAGGCCAGGAGCATGGCGGGGAGGCCAAGGAGCGGCAACGGTCCCTTCAGTGGCCTTCAAAGTGCCACTGCCAGTCCATCTACCTGCAGGGGGATGCAGAGAGGGGTTTGGGGAATGCCGCAAAAACACGGACTGTGGCCTACAAAGAAGGGAAGGCGCCTCAGGCTTCAGGGGGGATTTAGCAACCCGGAAGAACAAAACAACCTGGTGGGTTTGTACAGTTCTCACTTCTCTCCATGGGGCTGGCAGGGACACCAAAGGATGCCCCTGGCTCTTCCCTGGCACATGCACCAAAGGAGGGGAATGGAGATGGCTTCTCGTGCACCCCAAAGCAATGGCAGCTCCTCCTCCCAGGAGAAAATAGCTCTATCCTGTCCTTCCTCATCTCCTTTCCAAGAAAATGGATACATCAAATTTGCCTGATCTTACCCACCTGCTTCCCATTAAGAGAAATGGATGAAAACAGCACATCTCTATATTCTGCTGCTATATCCATACACCTCTGGCAGCTTAAATTTTTCCTTTACCTGACTTCCTTCACTTTTTTCTTTTCCCTATTTTTTTTGTTCACTGAAGATCCATTGGCTCACCATCCAAAGAGTAGAGAAGTCGAGCAAGACAAAGGCAGAAGGAACAGTGTACTTAAAGATAGGTCACAAGTTGGATTTTTCCTGCTGCTAAGACTCCAACAGAAGAAGAGATACCTGGCAAGAGACTGTGGCACAACACTGAGAAATGTCACCATGTAATTGTAGTCATAGTCCAAAGTGTTGAAGGAGATATAGTGCAAAGGGAACACGTCAGCTTCTGTAGCAGAACTGGTAACTATTTGTACTTCCAAGCATCTTCTGTGTATGTAGGACTGCTTAATAAACAAAATGCTAAATATAATGGTAAATGCTTAATGGTAATAATGGCAATAACGGTAAATAAATTCCCTGCCTTGTTGGTGCTGGACTACTTTCCCACCAAATGACCATGGAAAGAGCTTTGACAGAAGCTGTAGTGAAAAGCTGGAGTGGGAAGGGAGCTCTTCCCTGTACTCTTGGAGGATGCACCCCACCTTCACTTTCAGGGCTGAGAGCTCTCTGTCCATCACAGAAACCACAGGAAAGGCTCTGAAGAGACAGAGGACAAACCTCAGCTGGTGCAGGATTGCGAAGCAACAGAAATGGCCCAAGGGGCAAGGAAGGGCTGATGGTTTGCTCCCTCCTCAGCGAGTGGCAGCCCCAGCCCACGTGCACAGCCAGTTGTGGCGTTGGGTTTACAGGGTAAAGAATTGTGGCTGCTGTAGGGTCAGAGATCTGCCTCACTAGCGCAGGAGATGCCCAGGGCAAGGTTTGGGCCTTGCTACCAATTAACCCTCTGTCTTTGTGTTGGTCTGCAGGTGCTGCTAATCTAGCAAGGTCCTCTCCTTCCCTGTTGCTTTGAGCGTTGCTCAGGGAGGTGAACTTTTCCCTGCCTCCCTGCAAGCAGACTTGGAGTGAAAATCTGTCTGCATTCCCTGATCCACCAGTTTCTTTGCTTTCTGGGATCTCCCTGAGCAACATCCCAGCCCTCTGGACAGTGTCTCTCAGTGTTAGGCAGGACCAGGCTTGTCCAGATTGAAGAATTCCCTCTGTTCCGTGGAGGCACTGGTTCCCTTGGAGGGGGGAAAGTTTGGTTTTAAAGAGCATAAAGTCACTGGGATCACAGTGGTGTCCAGAGTCATGCAGCCCTGCAACACACATATGGTACAGGCACAACAGGAATCACCCATGACATGGGACAGAAGGATGGAAGGATGAAATGTGAAGTGCAGAAGGACAGAGACAGCGTGTTTGCCGCTGTGCTGAGCACCACATTCCCCCAGGATCACGACCAGCAAGGAAGAAGTCAGCTGTGGTGCACTAACACCTCACACCCGTGGCAGGGATGAGAAAGCAGTGACTGAGGGACATCCAAGGGCTTCACAAACTCCTCAGCAACTGCTGGCCCTGCTCTCTGGTGCTGTTGTTCACCCCAGCTTGCATCCGCGGGGGAGATGCTCCTTCCTCCCTTCCCAGATGCATACCTCTCCCCACCCTTGGGCTGCTCTACCAACTCCACCTCACAGAGAGTTTCCGACAGGAGTGGGAGAGCTCGGCAGCCTCTCGGTGCAACTAGAGCTGCCGAATTGGGAAGGGGTACCCCCTCCGGCCCCTAGCCGCGCCCCCCCCACCCCGCACCCCAGCCCTGGGGACACTCGGGGGAGGGGGGGCTGCTGAGGCGCGGCGGTGCCCGGGGGTTAGAGCATCCCTGCGGGGCAGGCGGGGCCCTCTTCGATCTCCCGGAGGCCGGGGCAGCGGGGGGCGGGAGGACTGACCCCCGGCTGCCGGCGGGCTCCCCGCACGGCCGCCGTGCAACAAGTCCCGACCCCGGGTCACGGGGAGCCGGGAGCCGGCGGCCGCGGGGCTGAGCTCGGCCGTGCCGGCGGTGCCCCTTACCCGGCGGGGCCGGGTCACCCGGCTGAGCGGGCGGCAGGCGGAGGCGACTCCGGCTTCGGGGACCGGGAGACGAGGAGGTTTTCCAGGCTGGGGCAGGGCAGAACGCTCCCCGCTCTTCCCGAGGGCGACAACAGCCCTCCCGTCCTGCTCCCCCTGCACCCCTCGCCTGCGGGAGCCAGCCCGCCCCTGCTCCCGGCTCCCCGGCAGGAGGGAGGGAGGTCCGGCCGCCCGGCGGGAAGGCTGGCAGCCCGACCCGGCACAGCCAGGCTCGGCCCGGCTGGTCCCGCAGCCCCGGCCCGCTCCCCGCCTGCCCCCGCCGGCCGCCAGCACTGCCGCTGCCCGGGCCGGGGCAAGGGCAAGGGCAGGGGCGAACCGCAGGCGGGCCCCACCTCGCCACGGGAAAATGCAAAAGAAACGGGATCTTGATCCGTTCTTTCTGCTTTTCTTTTGTCTCCTCTTTTTTCTTTTTTTTTTTTTTCTTCTTCTTTTTTTTGGGGGGTGGTGGTGGTGTCCCTTTTTATGACAGCGAGGGCACAAGGCGAGTGAGGAGGCGGAATCATCTCGGCAGCCGCTGCATTTTGTGTGGAAGCCGCTCGGGGGTTCATTAATATCATTAGCATTTAACCCCCTCCCTGCCCCCTCCCCTTCCCAGCGCAGGGTGACGTCACACGGCGGCAGGAGTTGGGGGGAAAGCGAGGGAAGCTCAGTGGGCAAGGGGCGTCCCTCTCCCCTCCCCGCCGCTGCCTGTCACAGCCTCTCTGCCGATATTATAGGGGCCGAAGCCTGGAGCTCAAAGCGGAAAGTCAGACAGTGTAATGAACTTCTGGAAACCTTTCCCTTTTTATACCATTCAGTTTCTGAGAGGCAGAGACAGCCTCCTCTGACGCCTTTTCCCCCCTTCCATTATTTTTCCAGGCTCTGATCTCCCTGCTCGCTGCACCGAGGCGCTCGGCGCAGAGCCCCGCTCCCCATCCTACCTTCTCCTTCGTCTCATTGTTGTCCTGGCTGCTGTGGCTCTCGCTTGCCTTCCAGGAGCGCGGTGGCGAGCCCCCTCGCACCCCCCTGCACCCTCCCGGGGTCCCGAGAGCATCTGCTCGCAGGGGGGCAAGCGAGCGGCCGCCGACTTCGGGTCATTTCGTTTCTTTTTTTTTTTTTTTTCTCTTTTTCTTTTTTCTTTTCTTTTTTTTTTTTTTCTTTTTGCTCCTTTTTTTTTTTCTTTTTTCTTTTTTTTTTTTTTTTTCCCCTTCCCGTGTTTCTCCGTCCCTCGGAGAGGACATCGCTGGGGAGCGGGGCAGCGGCGAGGATGTGCTGGCCCCCGCGGCGGAGCCAGCAGTGAGCGCCCGAGGGAGGCACCTGCCCCGCGGAGTCGGCGTTGGGGGGGGGTGGGGGTGGGGAGGGGGGGGCCACCGCCTCGCCCCGACGCCGACGCTTCGCCCCAAGTTTAACGACTCCCGGGGGCTTCGAGCATGAGCAAGCCGGCGGGATCAACAAGTGGGTAATAACGCGGCGGAGGCTTCGAGCAGCCTTTCCGAGACCGGCCTGGGGGGGGGTGGGAGGTGGAGGGGAGGGAGACGAAGTGGGGGGAGGGGGTGCTGTGGTTTGGGTTTGCATTCTTTCCCCCCCCACCACCCCCCGAATTAAAAAAGAAGTGTATATTTCCATCCGGAGTGGCAACGAATATACAGGCTCGGAGTTGCCCCGGTGGAGTTTGGGCCCGGGGCTTACGAGAAGCCGCTTTCCAGCTGCCCGCCCCGGCTTTCCTCACCGGGAACCGGGGTAGGAGCCCGGGGGCAGAGAGCCCCGGGAAATGCAGCTTCCCCGGCGGCGGGAGGGGGATCGTCCCGCCGGGGCGCGGGCGGTTGTCTGCGGGTCTCCGGTACCGGGGCGGAGGGCGGGGGGGGGGGGAAGGTTTGGGTTTAAAGGGCATTACGGTGTTGAAACGTACTGCTTTTCTCACGGGCTTTATGCAATCTTTGCCACATAATAATTTCTTTTTAAGAGTTTGAAACTCCGGTCACTCAATTGCACGGCATGGCGTAAGCAACTCTATTGAAGGAGGATTTAAATGCGGCACTTTGCACACCATTTCCAGTTACAACGAATAATCCTGCAACGAGGAAAGCAGAAACAACTTAAAAGTCACATTTTCCTTAATCCTAAATCCATGCACCTCATAACTGGGGAATTTAAAGCATGACTAACCGCTCTTACAGAACGGCTCAATCCGTATAATCCCAATGGGACTTTCGGAGTTGGTAATATGGATGGAGTCAGTAACAAAAGGGGAAAAAAAATACTCAATCCAATTTAATGTCTGACAAGTGACGGGTCGGACAGTTATTTCCTCTGCGCCCCGGCGGGCTCCCGGGGTTGCGGAGCGGCGGAAAACGGGAGGCAGAGCCGGGAGGGACCCGCCGCCGTACCTGCCACCGGCCGCCCCCCGCCAGCCCCGCGGCCTTCTCCTTGCCGCTGCCCTCCATGATTTTGACCCGGGTCCCCGCTTTGTCCGCGGGGTCCGGGAAACCGAGAGTCCGCGGCGGCGCCGCGGCCCGGGGTCGGGCGGGGGCCGCGGCGTGGAAGTGGGAATGGTGCGTGGGGGAGGCGAGCGGCTCGGAGCCCGGCGGGGGCCCGGCGCTGCGGCCGAGCTGCCGCCGCTTCGGCGTGGGTTGGCTTGCCTTCTCCCCCCCGGCGTGGGGCTGAGCGCGGCGGTTTTCCGCGCCGGCCTCCCCTCGAGGGGAAAAAAGAAAATAGTAGCGGGACGGCGGTGGAGGTAATACCCGGCGGAGGGGAAGGGGACAGCGGCAAAAAAAAAAAGCAGCGGCGGCCGGGGCGGCCCAGACTACCCGGGGAGCCGGAGCGGGATGGGGCCCGTGGGAAGGCGCCCCGGGACGTTGTCGGGGCCCCTGGCAGGTTTCTGAGTGTCGGGGAAAGAGCAGGAAGGGCCGGGGAGCCTCCTCCCCAAGGGACGGCGGAGCTTCTGCCGCGGAGTAGAATTTTGCGGAGGAGAAAACCCGCGGGCCTGGACCGCGCCTCCGGCCGCTCCGCACCGGCGACCCCCGGCCGCCGCCGCCCCTTTCGCTTCTGACTCCGACCCCCCCAGAGCCCCGGCGACCGCCCGAAGGGGACCCCCAGGCCCGACCCGGCCAGGCCCCGAGGGGACGAGGACATGCGGGGACTGCCCCGTGCCGGGGCCCGAGCCCGGCCGGCTTTAGCAGCGCAATGGAAAAGCTCGGCCCGCTGTCCCGGGGCCGGGGCACCCGTCCTGGGGGTTCCGAGGGGCTCCCGGGCAAGGGGGCTCCGGCCTGGCTTTGCTGCCCGCCGGTGGGCGTCTAGCGATGTCAGCTGCCACGTCTGCCTGGGTGGTAACAAGACCCCATCCCGCCGTCCCCCGAGCCCAGACTAACTTCTTTCAACAGCCTCTGATGGTAATTACAGTAATCGGGGCTGCCATATATCCTTTAAGCAATTATGACACACAAAAAAAGCCCCCAAGGACCCCCTGTCGTGGGATGTTCAAAACGGTTTCCCAGCTGAACAGAAATCCCATTTTCTTAGCGCTAAACTTCTGAGACGAAGCGGTACCTCGGGGAACCGGAGCGCTTTTAAACAGAGTTAATCAGTTATCTCATGACCCCGTGTCAAGCTTACATTTTTCTCTTCCCACCCCCCGCCCTGCCTCTTCCCCGTCTATTTATTTCATATTTTGCCCTGCACGAAAGTTTTCTCATAACAGGCTCCGCGGGGCGGAGACGGGGGCGGGGGTGGGGGGGGTGGGGGGGGAATGGCGAGCAGAGCGCGGCCGGGATTGCGGCCGGGCGGGCGGCGGGACGGGGCGGCCCGGTGGGACGGGGGGGCTCCAACCGCCTCCTTGGCCGTGTCCCCCCCACTCCGTCTCGCCAGGGGCCGCGGGGTTGATCGATCGGGCCGCGCCGCTCCGCTCCGGCGGCTGGAAACGTGGTTATTTGGGTTTGGCGAGATAGTTCCAGGTGCTGGGTTTGTACAGATGGAATACGTGGCCGTGTAAAGAATATACGGAACGTGTGTTTACATATATGGTGTGGGTATGTACCTATAGATAATGCGTACGATTTTTTTTAAAAAGAGGCTCCCAAACTTAAAACCCGTCTGGGAAAACCTGTTTTGTAGAAACCAACCCAAGTTTCTTCCCCCTCCGCCGCCCGCTTTCCGAGCAGAGGAAGCCGAGCCGGCTGCCCCTCGCCGCAGGCCGGCCGGGGAAGCGGCGACCCCCGCGGCTGCCCGGTGCCCCGGGTGGCGGCCCCACGGCGGGCCCGGGTGCTCGGCGGCTGTCGGGGCCCGCCGCTGAGGGGAGGAAGAGCGAGGGTGGGGGTAGGGGTGTCCCCGGCGCCGGGCCGGGGTGCCGTACTCTGCACCGGGATGCACCACCGCTGAACGGACCGCTCCAGTGTCTCTCCCCCCACCCCCAGCCTGCCCCTCCTCCTCCTCCTCCTCCTCCTCCTCCTCCTCCTCCTCCTCCTTTGTGTGCGTGCGTGTGGACCCTCTCTCTCCCCGTGGATGCTGAGGGCTGGAGAGGGAAGTCGAGCGCTTTCCCCCGTTGGCATTGTGCGATATCCGAATTCCCATGCTACACTTTTTGACGGGTCACTGGTGCCCCAATAGGCAGGTGGCAAGGAGGGCTTGTAATTACACACTCCCAGAAACCGTGCCTTGGCCTCAGCCCTCCTCACGGGCGCCTACCTGCAGCTCCAAAGCCGCGGCTTGCTCGCAGGCAGTGGGGCGGGAGGCGGGGGGGCTGCCTTTAGCTGCACTCCTTATTAATTGCGTAAAAGTTTTCTATTCTTTAACCTCTCTCCCTCCCTCCCACCCTCTCTCCCTCCCTCCCTCCCTCCCCTCCGCCACCCCTCCCTCTCGCAGTCCCTAACCTAATCCCCGTCCCTCTCGCCGTGTTGTGTATAGCAGCTGTCGGGTTTCATTTAGGGGAGAAGCTGGCAGCTTGTGCTCATTGGAGGCAGTCAAACGAGTTTCAATGGGCAAAATCATTAAGTTAACACTTTATCTAATGTCCCCATTGTCTGCCACCAGGCATTGTCTTAGAGCCTTAGCGTAGACATGTCTGAAAGTATCTCGGGCTCCTAAATTCTCTAGGGAGCGAGAGGAGCCCCGGAGGCCTGTGCTCCCCCCGCACCCCCCCCCTCCCCCAGCAGCGCTCCGCACCGCACCGCATGCTGCCGCCTTCCCCCTCCAGCCCTCACCCCCACCCACCCGCAGCCGGGGCTCTCCCTGAACTACTTCCAAACAAAGATAGCGGTCCCGAACGCTCTCCATTGGAGTTTGGAGACCAAGGTTTGGTGAGGAGGGACTCAATCTTCAGCTTAAATTCTGGTAGGGGGGAAGAAGCTATTTGAAGTAGAGGAAAGGGAAAGGGAAAGGGAAAGGGAAAGGGAAAGGGAAAGGGAAAGGGAAAGGGAAAGGGAAAGAAAGGGAAGGGAAGGGAAGGGAAGGGAAGGGAAGGGAAGGGAAGGGAAGGGAAGGGAAGGGAAGGGAAGGGAAGGGAAGGGAAGGGAAGGAAGGGAAGGGAAGGAAGGGAAGGGAAGGGAAGGGAAGGGAAGGGAAGGGAAGGGAAGGGAAGGGAAGGGAAGGGAAGGGAAGGGAAGGGAAGGGAAGGAAGGAAAGGAAAGGAAAGGAAAGGAAAGGAAAGGAAAGGAAAGGAAAGGAAAGGAAAGGAAGGAAAGGAAAGGAAAGGAAAGGAAAGGAAAGGAAAGGAAAGGAAAGGAAAGGAAAGGAAAGGAAAGGAAAGGAAAGGAAAGGAAAGGAAAGGAAAGGAAAGGAAGGAAAGGAAGAAGAGAAAAGAAGAGAAAAGAAGAGAAAAGAAGAGAAAAGAAGAGAAAAGAAGAGAAAAGAAGAGAAAAGAAGAGAAAAGAAAGAGAAAAGAAAGAAAAGAAAAGAAAAGAAAAGAAAAAGAAAAGAAAAGAAAAGAAAAGAAAAAGAAAAGAAAAGAAAAGAAAAGAAAAAGAAAAGAAAAGAAAAGAAAAGAAAAGAAAAGAAAAAAAGCCGGAGAAAGGGCAGAAGCCGAGAGGGGTTTTGGCGGGTTTCTTGAACCAGGCTGCAATAACCTCTGTACGAGTTTTTACATCACCCTCAGAGCATTTGCAATTGCAATTCTAGTCAAAGTCGGAGCGAGAGCAGCGCCCGGCGGAGCGGAGGCTGCCGGCGCGGCGGAGCGGAGCGGAGGGGCGCGGAGCGGAGCGGAAGGTCGCTGCCCGCCCGCCAGCCCCGCGCCCCGCGCCGCTGGCAGCCGCCTCCGCGCACAAAGGCGAGGCGGAAAGTTTTGCCGCAGGTTTTGGGGTGAAAAAAATGGCACGCCTCCTCTGCGGTAGGAACCGGCCCCCTTTCCCTGGGGTTGCGACGGAGGAGAGGGGGTTACTTGGCGTCCCCGTCATTTTATTTTGTTTTGCTTTATTCTGTGCCTCGATCTCCCGACTGCTCTCCTGCCCAGGGAAAGTGCCGTCCTCTGTTTGCCGAGAGACAGAAAGAGAGGGAACTGCCTCCCCCCCCCCGGCTAAGTCCGCCCCCTCTCCCTCGCCCCCCCCCATCCCCACTTCTAGCAGGCAAGTCCACTGCTCCCGCTGCTGTAATCTTCCCTTCCAAAATGGGTCTTGGCGATTATAGAAGATCCAAATAAATGTAGCGGGGCATGAATAATGCTCATTGTAGAAAACTGACACTTGCTCAAGGAAAAGAAAGTTGGCTATAAAATCACTTCATTATTTGCTTGTACTGCGGCTCCGGGGCTAATCCCTCCGGAGGTCAGATTGCTGAGCGCTCTCTCTCCCTCTCTCCCTTCTCTGCTTTCAGGTCGCATTTTAGACATCCCTTGCAAAGTGTGTGGGGACCGCAGCTCCGGGAAACACTACGGGGTTTACGCCTGCGATGGGTGCTCGGGATTTTTCAAGCGGAGCATCAGGAGGAATAGGACCTATGTTTGCAAATCGGGAAATCAGGTACCAGCCGCAGCGCAGCCCGCTCACCGCCTGTCATCTCTTACCCCGCATTTCCCATGGGACCCGTATGGCCACCTTCCCCCGCCAACAGAAACACCCGCAGCATGAGATCCAGCTGCCCACGTAGTCTCCTTCTCCCTTCCAAGGGGGTCCCGGGCCGAGGCTGGGCGCTGGGTACCCCAGCCCGCTTCCCCCCGGCACGTCTTCCCGCCCCGGGCCGGGCAGCCCCCCGCTGCCCACCGGGGAGGGGGGATGAGCAAGGAGGGAGCCAGGAGGACGGCGAGGGGAGGCGAGGAAAGAGAGGGGCAGCTCCTCGGTAAGCCGCAACCCGGTCTTGTAGCCGGTCCATGGACAACCGACATGATTTTCACCCCCGGCGGGTCGCGCCAGCACCCAGGGCTCCGCTTTTTTCCCCTTCCCGCTCCGGCCGCGCTCGTTTCCGCTCCCGGGGACCGTCCCGGCGAGGATGCGTGGGAGCCCCCGCCGCCCCCCGCCACCCCCGGGGATGGGGAGGCGGGAAGGGAGGCGGGGGGCGGGGGGGGGGGACGGGACAGGGGACCGGGGCGCCCCGAGGGGGCGGCGCCGCCGTCGCTGTCTCGGGTGCTGAAGCCGCCCCGCCCCGCCGCCGGGCACGGCACGGAACGCACCCCCTCACCGGCATGGCCCCCCCACGTCCGGTCCGGCCCGGCCCGGCCCGCCGCGGGGCCAAGCACCCCGGTACGGCACGGTCCGCCCCGCTATGGCACGGCCCGTCCCGCCGCGGGGCCAAGCACCCCGGTACGGCACGGTACGGCCTCCCCGGGCCCGTCCCGTCCCGCCGCGGGGCCGTCGGGACGAGCGCGCTGCTCACCCCGGGCCGGCGACTGGCTGTGTTGCAGGGGGGTTGCCCAGTGGACAAGACGCACAGGAACCAGTGCCGGGCCTGCCGGCTGAAGAAGTGCTTGGAGGTCAACATGAACAAAGACGGTACCTTCTCCCCCTCTCCCGGGGCGGCAGGGTGGCAGGAGGGGGCAAGGAGCAAGCCGGGCCTTGCTCTGAACCGGGGATTGGTGTGTCACTGCAGAGTCTCCCCTCCCGGGCCCCTAATGGCCCCCCATCCCGTGGCAGCCTCACCCATTTCTCCCCAGGCACCCCCCCACCCCGGGCGTGGGGCCAGCCCAGTAAAATTGCGGGGAGGGAGGGAAGGCCAGCCAAGCACCGCGGGGTACCTGATGCAGGACCCCGTGGTGACCCCGTCACCTCTCCTTGGTGCCCCACAGCGGTGCAGCACGAGCGGGGCCCCCGGACATCGACGATACGGAAGCAGGTGGCCCTCTACTTCCGCGGGCACAAGGAGGAGAGCGGTGGTGCCCCGCACTTCCCCGCCGCTGCCCTGCCGGCGCCTGCCTTCTTCACTGCCGTCTCCCAGCTGGAGCCCCACAGCCTGGAACTGGCCGCCGTCGCCAGCACCCCTGAGAGGCAGGCTCTGGTGGGCCTGGCGCAGCCCACCCCAAAGGTCAGCCACTGCCCCGGCCCCTGGCAGGCCCACAGACCCCACTGATGGGGTGTCTGCAACCCACCAGGTCCTTTCTCCCTCTGGGGTAGACATGGCAAGGCTTGAGGGTTGTGGTGGGGACTCTCTTGTTATGTCCCTAAAAGCTCTGAAAATATGAGGTGCAAGGGGTAAGAGGCCCTCTGCAGAAGGGGGCTGCTCCATACAAACCCTGTCTCTCTTTCTTCTACATCCTCACACCCTCATGGTTGCAGAAGTGTTCCTCCTGCCTGGAGCCCATCCAGAAGTCAATTTTAGACCTTCTTTCATGAGGATGAGTTGCAATCACTGACTTTTCTTCAGCAAAATGCCCATCTGCATAGTGGTGTAGTCCAGACAGTACTATCTGTGCTGACCAAAGCCTGCAGCTTGTCCACACAGACACAAAGATTTCTAAGCTGGCTCTGCGCTTCTTGGCTGTGCTATCTCCCAAGCAGCCCAGCAGAAGTGCTGCTGTGGCCTCAACTGCATAGGAATTAGCCATAAGGTGATGTTTTTCATTAACCCATTTGCAATGGCATTTTGCATATTTACAGCAGTTAGAAAATCAAAGAAGAGACAACTTAAATAGATCTGCATTTCCAGAGCTAGTATCTTGGGAGGATCCATCATGAACATGTTCACAACATACAGCTTTTTATTATAATTTTGGAAAATCCCGAATCAGAAATTATTTAGCAAGGAAACATAGCACATGCTTGAAAATGTAACTCCATTCCAACCCTACACACCCTTTAGGTAACTATGCTTAGCTCTATGCATCTGCTTACAGCCTGTTGCAGTCTGGGAGCTAGGTGAAGGTTAAGGCTAAACAAGTATTTACAGTTTTGCTGAGCAAGGCTGGAGCGCTAAATCAGCTTCAATGCACAGGCTACAAACCACAAATTCTTAATCAAATTTGTCTTCTTTTAACTCTGCTACCAGAGGTGTGCTATTGTGTAACAGGGTAAAGGATGACACTGCAGTTTGATAAATATTTCCCCTGATGTAATAATTTAATTCTCCCTTCAACCTCCTCTAGAGAGCTGTTTCTGTAGTACAGTTCACCCACACGGATGAGCAGCAGAGAGCAGTCTGGAGTGGGCCCACTGAAAGCAATGCCCTTTGCTTGCAGAATAAGAGAGTGCACACTCTGTATCGGGCATGAGTACGATGCACTGAACGGCAGCTGTAGGGGAGAGGAAGACCAGGCTGTCTTGGTGACATTGTATGAAGTTGCTTTATTTCTTTTTTGGCATTAGTACCCACATGAAGTCAACGGTACCCCTATGTATCTCTACGAAGTGGCCACCGAATCCGTCTGCGAGTCAGCAGCCAGACTTCTGTTCATGAGCATCAAGTGGGCCAAGAGCGTCCCAGCCTTCTCCACCTTGTCCTTACAAGACCAGGTAAGGTGCCTGCGGTAGGAGTGGCATTGGCCTGGTCTGCCTGTTAAAGAATGCTTGGAGCTCAGATTGAGTCCTGAACCTTCAGCCCTAGACCTTTTAATCTGTCATGGACTTCAGCAGTTCAGAAGTTCAGTGCAGAGTTTTTGTCTGTCCCTCAAAAATGGATTTAGAAACTGCTTTCCTCCAACTGTTATTTCATGAAGCAAAGGAAAATCAAGCCAGAAAAAAAATAATCTAATATAAAGCAAATATTATGGGAGGACAAGCTCTAGAAGAAAAGTCACCAGGCTGCAGACGAGGCTCAGCATGTCAAAACTGCTTGTGGGACAACCTTCCCCTCCATAAAATGGGGAACAGCATCTTACTTTGTTATTTTGGGATGAGAAGTGCTTAGTTAAGCACATGGTCTCAGGATATGACTGAGGTGATTTCTGAAGACCATTCCTCCTCTCCTCTCCTCTCCTCTCCTCTCCTCTCCTCTCCTCTCCTCTCCTCTCCTCTCCTCTCCTCTCCTCTCCTCTCCTCTCCTCTCCTCTCCTCTCCTCTCCTCTCCTCTCCCTGCCAAAATCTTTTCTTATTCATGAAGTGAATGTGAACTTACATTATAATTACACCAATACGGTGGAAGCAGAATTTGGCCAGCCCCCAATATTTTTCACCATTAATTACAATCTTCCTTAATTTGTCTTGTTTTCCTCTCTGACAATTTGCCTTTGCCTCAGGTAAATCATATGTGAACCATATGAGCTGAAGCAATTTCTTAATGACCTGATTCTTGATGAGGACTCAGTGTGCTTTGTATAATGCACTAATTTTTAAAAAAAGTAATCAGATAATTATAAAATGGAAGGGGAGAAATCTACGCAAAGCTCCAATCATAAAAGATGTCTAATACTTTGATATGATTGAGCTAATTTCCCCAAATGGTAACTAGAAACGTTGTGCCTTAGATGTTACATAGCAGTCAGCAGGGGAACCGGTTCCTTTCCACGGATGCACGTTGCAAGCGTCGCAGTTGATATGCAAATACATATTTTGAACTCAAAGAGAAAAAAGCTTCTTAGGAAACCAATAGCATTTTCTACTGGCTCTGTCGTACTAAGCAACCATAGAAATAGGCCTAAATATTAGGGGCCACAGCAAGCGTGCCGCTTCAGCAGGAGCCTCAGCGTGCGGGAGGAGGCTGGGCTTCTCTAGACCAGTGAGGTCCACAGGAGGGTCATTAGGCAAAGGCTTCATTTGACATAAAATGGACGCATTTCCCACAAGGTCATCTCTGTCAGTGTGCAGAGGAGGGGGCAGCAGGATACGGGAGGAAGGGAAGTCTCCATTGCACATGATCAAGCATGCCTGAGACAGCATAGGTACCAGAGTGTTCCCACTATCTTTAAATAACCCACTGCCTCTTTGCTTTCACACCAGGGACTAACGTTAGTGAATCACATACTAAAATCCCAGCTTTTGCTTAACATCCCCTTGACTTGCTGTACCTCAGTGCAAGCCAGCTTCCTCAAAACTCAGAGCTGTTCAGCTCTAAAGCTTTGACCTGGGCCACTTTCTGCACGATTCCCCTGTCATATTCAGGAGAGCTGGAGAAGAAATAACTCTGATTTTAATCACCTTATTTCATGAATAATCAGACAGCTGCTTTTTTTATAATAATGCCGTTGCATTATTTAATTTGAAAATGGCCCAGCTGAAAATGTCTGCATTTCTCTTTTTGTGTCCCTGACATCTGCCTGAGGAGAGTCTAAATCCTTTTCCTAGATTTTGCTTTTGTTTGGACTCTTCCGAAAAGGCAAGCACATTGTGATTCCAGGACTCTGTGACAGTTTCATCTCGAAGGCAAGGAAATAAGTAGAAATGAATTTGCTGACAAAACACAAGTCCAAGGATTGCTGTGTTACTACCTTCAGTAAAACAGAGGCTGTACCCCTTCCCCAGCTCCATAGGGCAATTACCATCGTATATTGGAAGCCACACAACAAAAATGCCATGCTTGAAATTCTGCTGGCCGGCACACCTGCCCACCTTGTCCGTAAGACAGGTTGGCCCAATGCAGGTCACCAACAAAAGGTCGCACTTTCAGGATGGGGTCAATTAAGAAGCAAAAACCAGTCCTTCAGAAATCCTGGTATTTCTTGTTTCTTTGAAGAAGGAGGGCTGAGTATGACTTCAGCATGAATTATTTTAATTGATGGTTTTACAGACTTATGCATAGGCATGAAGAAAGCTTCAGCTACTGGAATAGTCTCTTGTTTCTAAAGTCTTCTGACTTTAAAGACTTAGTGGGAAAGAACATATGAAATTGATATCTTCCAGGAAGCACCATTCATTACCATTGTATCTGCATGAATGAATTACAAAAAAAGTTCTACAAAAGCAAATGAAAGGCTGGCAAATCATTTCCTATGTCATACAGAATCCTGCACATCCATTAGGTAGGATTATCCGGAGCAGGGGCTGGGTTCACAGGCTGCAGTGCTTAGGAGACTCACAAGCAGTTTCAGCTGCTCTCAGAACAGATCTGAGATGGGCACTGCACCCCAGATCCCCTTCCCCTCCATGTCACATGCAATAATCTGGGCAGCTTCCAGTACTGTAAAATCCAATGTAGTTACTTCAAACAGTAACTACATGCAAACAGAGACATAAATACTGTCCCATCACGATTTCCTTAGTCAAGTTATATAGAAGTTCTGCAAAGCACATAGCACAAAAAAGGCACAAAATGGGCATAAGCCTGCGGTGATAAGCTGAGAGCAGAGACTCTGAGAGCTCTTCCTCCCATTCTGATTGGAACAGTGTGGTTTAAAACTCATAATACTGTTAAGAGTTAGCACATAGACAAAGGATTCCCTCTTACTGCATGCTTTCTGTATCATCTATTACTTTCACATCTCTGATTCCAAGGAAATCATAATTCATTTGGTAAGAAGTATTTTTTACTTTGTTCTTCATTTTATAGAATATTTATAGACTTAAAATATGCTCCTTCCTATTCTCCTAAGAAGCTACGCTGCTGATACTTTCAGGGACCATAGCAATATTAACACTTGTGGTTTGCTTTTTTTTTTCTGCACAAGTTTTGGGCAATCTGTTTTCACTGCATGGAGACAGATGCATTCCTCCTGAGTCCACTGCAGTTCTCACCCTTCCAAATCTCTCCCACCCTATTGAGAGACGTGAAGCCCCAGCAATGTACACGCACCACATCATGTCCTTTAGGCCATGAACTTCAGCTGAACTGGGGCCCTCCAAGCCCCTCTTAAGAGCTGGTCTGGGCCAACAATTCATAAATGCCCTCAAGACGAAACATGTCTGTTCTGGCTTTGCCAGTCTGCACTACCAGGAGTTGTGCCTCTGCTGTAGATGCACCACTGCCTCTCCACGGAAATCAAAGGCATTGCCTCCAAACAGAGAAAAACACATCCTCCACAAAACAGGGCAACGCACAATAATCGCTTGCAAAGAACTAGCAATGCAGTTGGTGTAGGTGCTCAGATACTCAGTTCTCTAAAAGGAAATAGCTCTCAGCGCCTGGAATTTCTGAGTGATTTCAAGCAAAAAGCAAGAAAACAGGTGACGCTGAGAAACCGTATGTGTCTCCAGATGCTAGGCTTGAAAGAGCTAAAGACTTGCTTAGTAAGGAAGGGGTTAAAGATAAATATGTGCTCTAAAGTAGTGCTCCCTACTGAGTGATGTAATTTCAGGATGTGTTCCAGGTTTTCTTCACAAATCCTGCCTTCCCAAGAGAAAGGAGGTTAATCCCTAGAGAGCAATAGGAGAGCACTCTTCCAACTTGTCCTGGGACAGCTCTAAGCGGCCAAGGAGAGGAGGAGAGAGCCCATGCTGTGCTGAGAAACACAGGGGAGCGTTCATGTTGTGTGCAAGCTCCCTGGGGCGGGAGTTCTCACTCTCCTTTCTCTTTTTCTCTTCCTTTTTGGTCCACAACATGGTGCGCAGTGAGCCAACCCTCAGTGCTTTTCTACAATGCGTAGACATATTTCTAGACACCTTCTCAAAAAGCTAAGAGAAGAGCTAACGAATGCTGTGGGGAAAATACCATGACAGGCATTTAAAGTGGTTTTTAAAATAACAGAAATTTACATATTTAATTGTTTATAAATCTATAAATTATACACTATGTTATATTGTACATCTATTGTATGACAGCTGATGCTTTTGGAAGATGCTTGGAGAGAACTGTTTGTTCTAGGAATAGCACAATGGGCCATTCCAGTTGATGCTAACACTCTACTGGCTGTATCTGGTAAGAATTGCACAATTTAATGACTTTGTTACAAAAATTACCATAAAAATACATTACTGAAAAAAGAACAACATGTAAAGAATAACAAATTCCTACTGAACAATAGAGCATACCTGTCATTTATAAATCTATATTTAAATGCAAATAATGTTGTTTTGTTGTATTCATGACTGCTTGCATTGTCATTTAAATGCAAATTACTGTGTTTGTTATCATCCAAGAGAAGATTTTATATTAACTTTCATACAATATAGTCAGTTTACATGGAACCAGATAGACAAGTGTGACAATAGAGTGGATATTGATACAGAGGATTTTGTCAGAAATCAATATAAAATAAAGCAAATGCCTTTAATATTATTTATTTAATCTGTTTCTGTTTTAGGCATGAATGGTGACAATACAGATTCTCAGAAGCTGAATAAAATTATTTCAGAAATACAGGCTTTACAGGAGGTTGTGGCTAGATTTAGACAACTTCGGCTAGATGCTACCGAATTTGCCTGTCTCAAATGCATTGTCACTTTTAAAGCTGGTAAGCAGAAAGAATCTCTTGCCTGTCTGGTCTGGTAACTATGAGGTTGCTACTTTAAAGCAAAAATGATGTTTTGAATCAGATATAGCTTTATATCATCCAACAGGTTTCCTGGTTTTGAATTCCAATAGCCAGTGTTGCATTTTGAAAGGCTGACAGTGGAGTGCTGGGGAACTAATGGGAACATTTAATTTCCATTATTAGCACTAGCTGAACTCTTTTGACCCACCCAAGAGTCAAGCTGAACTAGTAACTGATCTGCTTTCCAGTGCCTACACACAGTGGTTCCGAACTGAGGAGTTTCCGAAACGCTGCCGCCATTGCAGCCCTTCAAGATGAAGCCCAGCTCACTCTGAACAGCTACATTCATACCAGGTGAGCAGTGTCTTCTCTCAATACTTCTTGCAGGTGCAGTGGAGGTGACATTTCCACTGACTGAAATGGGGATCAGGCTGTTAGCCTGCTGGGATTTGGCATTTCCTGATGAACGAGAATCATAGAAAAGGTTGGAAAAGATTCTCAAGTCATCAAGTCCAACTGCTAACCTAACCCTACCAAGTCCACCACTAAACCATGTCCCTACATATCTTTTAAACACCTCCAGGGATGGCAACTCAACCACATCCCTGGGCAGCCTGTTCCCATGTTTGATAACCCTTTCGGTGAAGAAATTTTTCCTAATATCCAATCCAAACCTCCCCTGGCACAACTTGAGGTAATTTCCTCTTGTCTTATCACCTGTTACTTGGGAGAAGAGACTGACCCCCACCCCACTACAACCTCCTTTCCGGTAGTTGTAGAGAGGAATAAGGTCTCCCCTCAGCCGCCTTCTCTCTGGGACTGAACACCCCCAGCTCCCTCAGCCGCTTCTCATCAGACTTGTGCTCTAGACCCCTCACCAGCTTCATTGCCCGTCTCCGGACATGCTCCAGCACCTCAATTTATTCAGAAAAATGGAAAAGCACTAAAAGGAGAGATCTTCCCCCGGGAAGTGATACCTGCTGTGGAATGTTTTGCATTTCAGAAGGCTAGATTTTCCTCTACATTTTATTCAACTAAATACTGCTAATAGATATGCTTAAAATAACATCACATCTCTCAGCAGTATGAGCGCTTGTCACCTAGGATCTCCAATCCCTGTGTCATTTCCTTCATTTTGCAGACACAGAAATTGGGACAGAAGGAAGTTAAATGACTCTTCCAAGATGCTCCCTGAGTCTGGTCTCAGGTTGAAATAAAACACCCAGAACCTGTGAATCTCATTTTGGTGCTGCAGCAGAGTGATGAGAATCATTGTTTGGGATGAAAATATTTCCCTCTGTATCATTCAGGATAAGTCCCTTGGGATACAGAAATCTTAAAACCTGGTGTAAAAGCTGTAGCTGTCATCCCACAAAGCGTACAGGGGTGAGCCCAGGAATGCACAAAATTTACTAAGCAAAGTACAGCCCCACACTCTAGAACCACTGGCTGTGAACGGATCAGTAGCCTCCTCCTATGGGCCACTTCAGAGTGGTGAGACAGGGGAGAAGCCTGAAGACTGCACCTGACATTTTCTGCAATAGCTACTCCGGTTGGTTCACGACTTCTGGGGAAAACAGTATCTGTTGCAAAAGATACTCTTTGACAAGGAAAAAAGTGCAGTCCACTGACAGACTGTCACATTGACTCCAACGGGATAGGGCTTTCAGCTTGAGTTTCATCCTCAGGCTTGAATTTACCTTCCTGCCAGTGCTACAGCAGTGGCGTCGCTCTCAACAGGACACAAGGGAGGGCGGACTGGAGAAGCAGAATGTTTCTCCAAACGATCTACTCCTCCTTTTAGGGAGATCACTGTAAGCAGAGGTTTGAGACTCACACTGGTATAACATCAGTGTAAGCACAACTAGAATACATTTCCTATGTTGTGTTGGCTTCAAAAGCTGGGAGAAAGGATGGAAAATAGCCTATTACCCAAATATATTTCCTGGGGATAAACCACAGCTTCTTTAATAAAAAAATTCTTTCCAAATGTGAATTGGTATTGAACGTATAAGGCAACCAAAAGGGGGCAAATTGATTACCATGACAATCCAGCTAGGTTTAAATTGCACTTTAAATGACAGGGTATTTATTGTAGGTCAAGCTCTTCCCTAAACTGCATCAAGAACACAGTTGTTGTCTGAGGCACAAGTCAGAGCAGATCCTGTCTCTGTATTACTACAGTTCTGAGGGAATAAACAAAGGAGCTAATCAAAACTCAGAGACACTGGTCTATGTTTTGCTAATCTCTGTTAACAGAGTTTTCCTTGGGATCAACCCTCTTGCTCATGTGAGTACAAAACACTGGGTTTAGCACAGGTCGCACCCATCTGAAAAATTTGCTGAATATTGGTCATTTCTGTATAGCAAAAGATTTTCTTTGCAAAAATATCTAAAAATTTCAACAAGTTTTTCTCTCTCTGTCTCTCAGGTACCCCACACAACCCTGTCGTTTTGGAAAACTTTTATTGCTTTTACCAGCTTTACGTTCGATTAGTCCATCTACGATAGAAGAAGTGTTTTTCAAAAAGACCATTGGGAATGTACCAATTACAAGACTGCTTTCAGATATGTACAAATCCAGCGACATATAAATCATCTTAAAATAAACAATCAGGATGGACAGTTTGAGAAGAACTTTTATCTATGGAGAATAAGCCTCAACTAACAAAATCTACAGGAAGCATAAGCCTGGGAATGTTTAGCCTTTAAACCCATTGACAAAAAATACCCCAGTAGATATGATTCTGCTGCTCTGAACAGAGTGATTTAGATCATGGAGAGAATGCTTTGTTCTACAGAAAAAGTGAAAGTGGTTGGAATTTGGCTGCTATTCCTGTTACTACAGGATGGAGGCAATTCAGATGCCAGTCATAGTTAACAAAGACTCCGCTATTCTCTCATTTAACTGGCAGATCTGAGACAAAATGTGAAAGAAGGTACTTTAGTTTGTTCAGTATTTGGAACTGGGTGACCAAACTTGGCTTCTGTTGTAACAAGAGATGCGGTGGCCTTCAGAACTGTTTTAAAAGTAGCCTATGTTGGGAAAACGTTGGTAATACGATAGGCAACATTTAAGACCAGGTTACCAAAACAATTGCTTCTGCTATAATACGTCATGAAGTGGCCTTCAGAACTGATTAAAAAGTAGCTTATGACGGCAGCTCCATTCTTCCTGCAGAACAATCTGGTGATCTTTGATGCGGATGTCACCACAATTTGTTCAGTTAACGTCTCAAAGACAGAAGAGCTTTACACACTTCCTCCCCGACCTTCCCTCCTTCTTCTTCCACACAGGCAGACACACATTCACACACACCCACCTGAAAAGATACAAGTCAAGAGAGGAAGACTGAAACAGCAAAACCAAATACAATGGAGATGAGCGCGCCGGCGACCTGCTGGCTGTCCCGTTGGCACAGTGCTGAAACCAAAGGCAACGGTGGCCAAACTCTTTGTCAATGAGATGTGCAGAGAAGTGAAATGACTATTAAAGAAATAAAATAAAAAAAAAAATGAACGGAAGGAATTTTATTTCCAAGAAATAAGGGTTGTTGACTGCTACAACGCTAACAATTTCCAAAAGTCTCCAATGCCTTTTTAGAAAACTCCAGGTTCTAATTTTGAAGCCTTGTTCGCCTACACCCTCTCACACACAAAAATGTTATAAGCTGCTTATTTGATGTATGAAAAATGTAGAAAAAAACATTTAAAGATAGCTGCTGTACTTTTCAAAATTTGATTTGTTATTAGGAACTAGCACTGAGAAAAATCAGCACTTGGACTATCATAGAATGAGTAAAACTTTTCCTGTACAAAGTGGATTAACTGATTTGTGAAGTTAAAAAGTTGTACTCATTGTATTTACAAAGAATAAAAATATATTGAATTTAAATTACTTTCCGCTGTTCTTTTAATGCTTGTCCTTCTATTCCTGGCTTAGTTCTTCCACTGTACCACGCTTACCAGGGAACAGAAATATTCTCTGATAAAATGGATTGCCTTGGATGCTGTGGAGCCTCCATCACCAGAGGTTTTAAAACACGTTCGACAAACATTTAATAGCTTTGGTGATCCTGCCTTGGGGCAAAGGGATTTTGAGGTCCTGCATAGAGCTGTTTCCTATAATTCAAATATACACCAGCTCAAGGAGCTGACGCAGAGCTTCTTCTACGACATAGTACTAAATGGATCAGAGGTCTAACCTAGTATGTCTTCCGTTTCATGTTATTACAATTTTTAATATCAGTGAATTGTGCAGCTAATGAAGGGTGATGAGTACAAAAACACTGCTTCAATTAAAAAGATTCTGAGGTTTTATTAAGGTGTCCAATTGTGTAATCACACCAAAGAGGAAAGCAACTCCCAATGCACAGGAACAAGTTGGCAGTAGGAGAAGGGAAATATAACACGATTCACGTGGCAATGAGTGACCGAAGAGCCACGCACACTAAAACGACAGGTTGAAATGTAGTATATATCCATTGGTTTTTGGTGTCAAGGAATACAGATCACAAGTGAAATCCTAGATCTATTGACTCCAAGCACAAAAATCTCACACGTTTCAGAGGTCAAAGTTCTCACCCCATCTCTCTTCCATTTGTGCAGTTTGCTAGGTCTCACATTCCACCCTTTCCAAGACAGCCAGACCATAAAGTATCTGAGACCAGTCTTCAGATGAGTCGGGTGAGAAAAAACATGGACTACAGGACTTCGAAACATCTTCTACACAAACTAGCGTGGAGCACTTGAGAATGCATTTACCACAAGGCATAACATGTTCTTAGAAAGAAAACAACAAATGCTTTGTGAAGCTTTGTTACTGTACCTGTAACAGCCTTCAATCATTTTCTGCTCTTTACACTAAAAAGAACTGGACAGGGCAGAAAAATCAATTGTGGCTCTCCACTCTGTGACAATTCAGTTTACGAGCTGAAGAAGTTGAGCCCAGTGCTGTGCAGAACCCATGACAGAACACTCATTTCAATAAGATTCCTGCTGCTGTCCTGGAGCAGCAATAAACACAAACTGCACCCACGCTGCAAGGCCACCGCACTCTGTGGCACGCTGTAGTCCCAGTCCCTACAGCACCCGGGCCAGAGGATGCAATTGAGTGTACTGGCTTCCTCCCAGTTCCAAAGCAGGCAGGGCAATGAGTGCACATCCATATCTCATCCTCTTACTTGCAGGACCTAGCCCAGCTGTAGAGCGGATGCACAAGCTGAGAACAATTCCCAGATCCCTGTAGTTTGGGCACAGTCAGCCTCAGACCATGTCTTCCCCCCAGCGCTGCAATTGCGCAGAGGCAGAACCAGTTACGCTACACTAGAATTAGGGTCTCTAGTTAGCCTTGATGGACTGAAGGCCAGAGAAATCCAAGAGTCCAGTGCAAATATCCTGTCAATCTCAGAGGTTCACACTACAAAGTCCTCACTTTGGAACTAGGAATACTTTGACATCAAGCATGCAGCTTCTTTCTCTTCAGCTTATTTCCACAGCTGATGATACAGATTGTGTCATCATCTTTTAAGTATAAGATGGGACATTTATTTGGATTTTTGAAAGAAGCTTCTCTCGGAAAAGAAGATTTGAGAAAAGAATCCTTTACTACGTATTTAAGCCTAAGTAACAAAAGTTCATACACATTTAGCCCTTCTTCCCCCATTTCCAAGAGTAATTCAACTTTTAAGTGTGATTCAACAAGCACAGGGAATTTTAGAATTGATTTTACATTATCAAAAAATTCTTGAATAGCTAGACAGCTGCAAGTGGGTTGTGTCAGTTTTGGTCCCTGGTTTCATTAAGAGGACTTTTGGAGAGACTCAATGCAGTCTTTGTTAAGTATGAGGGGGAAAGAACAATTATTTGAGAATCTAACTAATCAGCGTAGCTAGTCACTAGAGCTACACATAATCTAGTCAGCCACCACCGTTCTGTCAGCTCACCCTTTTACATGCAGATTTCCATAATAGTAATAGTTTTATTTAAAGGAAACTAATAACTTTGCCAGTAAGTTTATAGGAATTTCTCAACAGTCATAAGTAGCATTATAAGAAGGAAAAAGCAGTAGAGCCAAGCCTAAGCCAACTTGTACTGTTACCAAATAGCACAGAACACAGATTGCTACTAGAGTGTTCTTGAGTCTGTTTTCAAGAGCATCTGGATAGGTAACTCCCACATCACGTCTGGAAGCACTGTGGAAGCTTCTCCAGCCATAGAAACATCTAGCAAGAAAGATGACTTCAGCAGTGTTGCTTGTGAACTGCAGTTCAGGCATCAGCCACCTGCACTTCACCAGCAGTCACACAAGCACAATGCTACAGCTTCCCCCTCCTTTAATGTTCAGGGAAGTGGTCTACAATCACACTAATAGCTGGCTTGTATGACTTCATGTACATAACTGTATTTGTAGAGCAGAGCTACTTTAACCTTCTAATATATTATCAGTTATGTCAACACTCCTTTCTCTGTAGGGTGGTATAATTTGTACTTGTTAGTTGATGCTAGATTGAGGCTTCTCATGACAAGTAGAAAGGCACTCTTTTCCCAAACCCCTTGATCAGTGAGTGCCAGCATCTAAGGGTATTTAGTGGTGGCTGTTAGTAACACAAGACTACATTGCAGAAGAGCATCACAGCAAGGCTGAAACACCAGTTCACTTAGTATAGTCAAGTCCCTACTTGTCAGAAAGCACAAGATACCCCACACTCAAGGTCAAGAGTGACAAAACATTTGAAGTGCATTTTCACTTTTATTTCAAAACTTTAGACAAGTTACTTTTGTATATAAATTTGATTTTTTTTCCTTTTACAGAATATAAAGATAATTCCCTCATTACTTCAGTATAAAGTGTTTTACAAGCTTGAAGACAATTGCATAAGTGTTTCTCACACAGGGTATCAGAAATAAAGCAGTCTTTCTACAGAAGTTCAGACAGATTACTACCTCAGAAACAGCAGAGCAGTTTAGTCAAATACAAGTGAACACGTGACACTACAACTGTGCAAGTTCAAGTAAGGCCAAGTCAGTAAACATTGTTAAGTCATTGCAAATAAGTGGAAAGGTTTGTGAGACATTGCAAGGGGTGGATGGTCTCGTAGTATAATACTCTTAAATCAAGGAGTCAGAGGGATTTAGCTAGAAGACAAGTGAGTTCTTTAATGCTATAAAGCATATGCAAAGACGAAGCAGTGTACTGATGTTAGTGGAGACTTCGTGCCTGTTTATCCTCAGCATGCTAAGACAAACTACAACCTCTTAAAACCAAGCATAAGAACCACTAATGTTTGAGAAGATGTTTGCAGAACTCAAGTATGTCTTATTTTGGATGGTGTGTAGTTTTTGTCTATTACTTCATCTTGTAAGAACATGTGAAGACAGCGCTCGTTCTGTGCCAGTGGGTGGCCTGCAACCCTGGAGAGGGAAAAACAAGCATTAGTGCTAACAAATAGAGTCTACTTGCAGCTAGCCAGCAGAGCAAGGTTTTTATAGCAATAACCTATTGCTATAGATTCTCCACTTAGGCACAGATCCCGCTTCCAATTCACTGCTGGCGAGTAGAATGATGTCTGGCAGCAAAATCTGTCATTCTCTCCCAGATGAAGTTAGTCCATAGCTACCTCTGATCATCTGGAAGCATGTAATGTCATCATCTGTCACCCGCAATTGAGGGGAACTATCAAAGTCCCCATCGTAGCATTACAAAACGTAGAGTTAAACAAGACAAGTGGATTATTACAGGTTTTGATACCTTTGACACAGGACACCTTTCTAAAGGCAGCTTAACCCCTCATTTCTCAGTCTAATGCAATAGCAGTTACCCCAGGCAGAGTTAAAAACTTACTCCACCAGAGGGTGTGAAGGTCTCTCTGAAGGCTCTGACACTGTGACTTACCATGGTCACTATTCCTAGCATGTAACAAGCAGCACTGATGCACAGGCAGAGGGTACTGGCCATTCTGTTAATTGCAGTTGTCTTTAGATATAAAACATAGGAAACAGCTTGTCTGCTCTAGAAGAGACCAGCACCTCTACTGCAGATTTAGTTTTGTTCCACATATAGACTGAGCTACCATCCTTTTAACAGTAAAGCAGCTGAAATTGAATTAGAAAACACTGCTGGGCTCAGGAGAAAATCACAAGGTATTGCATTTAAGCCCTGAAAATACCATGCAGCCTTCTGTGTAGGTAAAAATCCAAGAGAATCAAAATCTCTGGAAGTTGATCACTTGTGGATACAAAAACCTAAAGCAGTTTGGTTTGAAAAAAAATTACATCCAGTTCAGTCAACCAAGACAGGCTTCTCCCTTTACGAGAGAAAGCCCTCCATCCTCATGAAGACAGCTTCTGTCAGTCTTAAGGCCTCCATATCTGTCAGAACACTTCTACTCTAAATGGAAGTTATATAGTTGAACACGTTATAGAGTCAACTCCAGTGGTTCAGCATCAGTACTTCCAAGTACTTTTGTGCATCTTCTCCAAAGATATCTATTAGTGCTTCTTTCACCACAGGACAGATTCACTTGTCATTGAGGGTGTCTTTTAATAAGGAAGCTGAGCTCTCCCATTCAGCACTGATAGATTACTTCAAGTGCAGTCATTAAGCCTATCAGTCTTGCCAGGCTCTGGTAAATGGGCAGCAGTCTCAAATGCTAGTTCACAAGGCAGACAGTCTGGAATAACTAGTTTGAGTTTCTTCGCCACATCAGACTGAAGTTGCCAGTCTTGAACTTCAAGAGAAAGATATACAGGACACGAGGCAGCAGCATATTTCTTCTCCCTTTCAGGAAGACTTCCAAATTGGTGGCTGAATTGCAGGACTAGATCTGATCTCTCAGATTCAGCTCAGTTTCACATGAATATCTCACTCTGCATTGGCTTTTTCTCAGTATTCTTCTGTGAGGTGAGCCTTACACAGAGCAGCTGCTACTAAAAGCCCAAAGTCACATTCAGGCAGACAAATGTGTTGCAATGTAGCTGTGAATGTCATTGTAGGTAACATTGATGGTGGTGCCAGCAAGCTGGCCCAAGAGAGCTGACTCAAGCAAACTGCGCTGCTGTGATTTAGCTTCTCAACAGTATCCTAGATATCAAGAACTGGCATTGGTGCATGAAGATCTTTTTTGGATACAACGATATCAGTTATCCGAGGGACTCTAGTTCTAGGAGCAAAGACCAGCTTTGAGAATGCAGTAATGTGATTGTATTATGCAAGTTAACCTCAGGACTAATTTCACTGGTACCTAGAATACTCAGTAAAAGTCTTAAAGCTTCTACATGGTTCAACACTAACTAGTAACATTTGCTTGATGAGTTGGTCATGCCATTAGAATAAATTGATGTGGTCGAATAGCTAGGAGTTCTGCCTGAAAAGTCTTGTTCCACCTGTACTCGAGTCTGCCAGTACATCAATATCTACATTAACAGCCTGCTTTTATGTTTCAAAGGAGGAAAAATTGACAAAAGTTTTACACTTCCACAAGATCAATGTATTACTTGCTGTAGGACTGAACAAATGATACCAGTAAACTGGCCACTCCATTTGTCAGCTATATTGAGTTTTTCAGAGATTCCAGTTGACTGTTTCACTATCAGCTACTTCAGAACATAAACAGCCTTCTTCCCCGACATATTGCTAAACTCTGCATACAAAACTTTCACTAAGTGCACCTCTTTGACATGTAGAGTCTCAAGCCTGCATGGATAAAAGTTGTACTTTGCAGTCATGACTGCCTTGATTGTATCGCCTTAAAATCCCACATTCCATCTTACTATAAGCACATCTGCCTTCACGTAGTGTAAATGCAAGACTAGATGCATTGGAAATTCTTTCCACTTGTCTTTGAACAGAGGAAAGAGCTTTCTGAATTTTTTTACCTGCTCAGAACCATTAGTAATACCTCTAAATTGAGCTAACAAGCAACTGTGTGAAGAAAAATTTGAGACTTCATACAGTCACACTTAGCTTACTTGCACAAGACAGACACTTTTAGTGAACTAGTCACTTGCAACTCCAAGCCACATGCCTGAACTAACAATAACTGACAAGCAGATGAAGTTCTGGCTTAACTCACGGATATCCTCTGTCCCTGTTAAACAGCATTACTACTGAATGAGATTAAAATGCCAGAGGAACTGACAAGCTTGAATGTTTAAAGACAGCAGCCTCAAATCCAGTTGGGTCTGAACAACACTGGCTCTAGAGACCAGGAGAGCTGGTTAACTGACAGTATTCCTTCTTACCAACTGTTTGGATTCACATTGTTAAAGAGATTAAAGTAGCTCTTTAGGTCACTATATGGAGAGCGGTTAGTAGTGTCAGATGGTAGAAAAAGAAACATAAGACTACTGTAATTTCTGCTCACCCTTTGAAAGGCAGTGACAAAACCTTAAGTGTCTATTTCAAACTATATATGTGCATACCTCAGGTAGTGTTTTTACATTTCAGAAAGATTCTCACTATGATTACAGAAAATATGCATCATTACACAAGCTGATAATACCTCACATCTGCAATCAAAGTAAACTGCTGTAAGCCCATTGTAAGCTCCATTGTTCACCCAATGGAGGATACCTTTTCAGAAATGAAAAAGTAGAACTATTTTGAATGCTGTAATTTTAGTAGTAATTTGCATAAATTAACAACAACTCTAACATTCATTTCAGCTGTTCAGGTAAGCGTTAAGATATCCAAACCAAACACTGGATGAGCAATGTTAGTATGTCCTACTGCAGGATTATGTGAAAGTTATTACTCTGAACCTAGCACAGCTACCATAGTTAGAGGATTAGCAGCTTCGATCCAGTTTTCCAGAGCTGAGTTCTAGGTTTGTCTCCAGATAACTAAACCCAACACTTACTTGTTTATGAATTGTTCAAGAGCCTGCTTCCTTTCCTCTATAAAGGAGTCATCAAAGATGCCATCATCTCCTCGGAAGGGGAGTTGACGGAGAAGAGCTTTTCCTGGTAAAGGTGGTACCACAACCTGAAAGATTTACAAAAGAGTACTTAAGTGCAGCCTGTAAGCAAGTTTATACACCTCCTGTGCCACGTCTTCCTCCTAAAGGACCCAACTCATCAATCACATCCCTAGTGAAGTAATAAAATGCAACAAGAGGAGAACAGTATCTGCCACAGGTGTAAGTTGAATTAAAGTAATTCAACTGAATTAACTCAAAGCCATTAAATAGTATCTAACATTGTACAACTGAGGTTTGCTGAATGACAGTGTTTTAGTTCTGGACATATTCAACCACAGTATCTGCTCTATATAATATATATACTGGAAGCCTATGAAGACTTGTATTTAGCTTTCATTTTACCCACCTTGCTTTCTCTTTCTAGTTCATTCCTTAGCCATTCAAAGTCACTGTATCTCCTTCTGACTGTAGATTCTTTCAATTTGAAGATAGGTAGATTTGTCTGAAAACAAGAACATAAGTTATTCATTAGCCAAATTAGAAGTTCTGATAAGCAGAGGCAAGACACAAGCTGTTAAGTTACAAGTTAGTTCCACTTCAGCAACAACAGTATTGAGAAACACTCAAGATAGAGAAATATAGATAAAGCTCTGTAAGCTACACAAGTAAGCTGTGCCTCAAAGTGCTTAACTGTGGGCCTCATTTATGTAGCATACTAATCACTGGTATTTGGCTGCCATATCACCTAGTAGAAGAGCAGACTTGCTGGTCACGTGAGAAGTTCCTAAGGTTGCACAAGTATCTGCTATTCTTACTTTCTCAGGATCTGGATCAACATCAATATATGCACAAACTTGGAGGGAAGGGGAAAAAGGAGGAAGAAAAAAAGTCTTCTTAACCTACACAGGCTCCTCTTATTGCATTCAAGGGAGCGTTTCAGGTACCAGCACAGGACATTAATCAAGCTTCCTGTACTTCTTTGCTACCTGATACAACTTGGCCTCCCACATCTTTAAAAGTAAAACCACTAAGTCCTACAGTGAACCCATTCAGGCCAGATGAAGCTGAAGGCTTGCTAATACAAGCTGCCACATTTGGATAGCTCTAAATAGAAGCTACCAAGGCTGACATGGAACACAGCATTCAGTGCTGATAAGAGCACACTGCTTTGCTACAAAGTTAAACCAAGCAGAGATTGATGAGGCAGAACTTTCCTCAACAAGGCTAGGAGTCAGCACCCAAGCCTAACACTCTTGAAACAAACATCAGATGGGAGCCAAACCATAGTGCTGCACAAGACCATGTTAAATACCTGAGCATTTTGATAGATGCCCTTTTCTAACTTGTATAAAAGGCTGTATTACTTCTACTCATTCTTGGAGGGCTGGGTTATCCCACTGCTGTAATCCAGCTTGCAGTTATTTTAGGAGTAGATGTCAAGAGAGCACTCTCCTAATGACATCCCCAGAATGGAAAGCGCCAAGATCACAATCTGAAGCTTAGATGTTGTTGAGATGGCAAATTGGCTAGAGTGTTACAAAAATGTTTGTAGGAGTTATGACCTACTAACAGCAAGACCAAGAGTCTGTACTTGCCATACATAACCAGCACTAGCAGAATAAAGTTTACTGCTGTCAGACTGCATATTCACTATCTTATAAACCTCAAAAAGAAGACTCTTGAGGAGTACCCTAGGAACCTGATGTTCACACAGGACTACAGTTATACTCAGTTTTCCTGTTGGCAGAAGCACAGCAGTCATTCTCAGCTAATGCCTGCTGGTTTTTGTTATTGTATTTTGTAAGTTGTAAGCCACCTCACTCAGCTTCTGGTCTCAGTTTGAGTGGATATCCCTGTATGATATCATTTATAGGCTTTTACACTTAAGCTATCATTGAGTGATAATTTCGGCTGCTCAAAACAGGTTTAATTGCAGAGATACTTTCCTACACCAGGCAGCCCTATGACTACAGGACACTGCATTACTGCCAGCCAACAATTTGTTGGCTGTCACAGTTCAAAAGTACTTGAGAAGTTAGTTGTGTACTTTCACATTGTGCTATTTAGTCCATAATTTACAGATGATAAAGTACAGAATACTATTTTGTTATGAAATCTTATTGCTAAATGTTTAAAATTATTCAAGCTCTCCTTCCCAGGTAAAACATTGTTGATTGTACTAGTGACTAATAATAAAATTGCACTTAAGGCTATTATGTCAGAAGTCAGGCTTTATTTATAAACACTCTCATCTTGAGGATAAGAATACTCAAGAGTGAATAAAGCTAGGTCCCCCACAGTGCATGAAGGGGATTCCCAGAAGTGAAGTACTGGATTATTTTTCTCCAATTTCAGCTAGTAGCTTTTTAACAAAGTTCAACCTTCCACATTACAACATCAACTCTTTGTCAGTGTCTTGGGTAGAAAGTACTTTACAATATTTAACATATACACCTTCACCTGCAAAAGATATTCCATTCTCCTCTCAAGTTACTTACAAGAGGGATTAGAACTGAATAAAAGCAGCTAAAACCCAACGAGTTCCCAGGTCTTCAGGAACTGTTTTCATAGTTCTGGGCGTGAAGTCTATAAAGTTAATCTCTAAATGACATATCACGCTTACAGGTACAATGTGGGGTAGAAGTGCCAATTGAGCTCGTTTTACCTTCTGCATTCCCTTTTGAACTTTTGACATGCTAACCCAGCTAGCAATTTGGGGAAAAGGAGAGTGAAAGTACTTGTTTTCCCTTCGAGTTGATGCACGTCCCACTGCCTCCATCTACCATGGATAGATGGTTTTCATTAAGCAAGCCACACAGCTGCTGAAGCACAGCCTATCATTGGGAAAGAATCTGGTAGGAGATAACAGAAACTTTCAATTTCTATTGAAGTGTCACTTGAAGACCATACAGCATACTAAAGTTATTCTCAGCTTCACAGTTTATGTTGAGAGTTATCCTTGTTTAGTCACTGAGGTGACAGTAGCTATTCTCAACACTGTTAGTGCTTTGTTTGCCTGCTGGAACAGAGATGAGATTAAGGCGTAAAACTTGAAGTCAGGCTAGTTTCATTTTTACAAACCTTTCTCCCCATGCTTATTCAGCATTATAGTGTCATTTTTCTGGCCTGCTGATCTGCTAAGTCTTCTGTCATGAAACTCAATGACCCAGTTTGGCACAGCCCTTGGAGCATATCTCATTCCTTTGATAAATTCAGCATAATTACTACAGCAATTGTTTTTTCTATAGTGTAATAATTACTCTCATTTTTATCAAAAGCATTTTCAACAACTTCAGGCGTCTGAAATCACACCTCCAGCAGTTTGAATGCAAGTCCTCAACCTGAAAGAATTATACATTACCTAAGACATTAGAAAACCAGAAGTCACTAGCCAGACTTGCAGAGAAAGTATTATTCCAGGACCAATAAACCAACTCTGCAGAAGTCACACATAGCCCAAAATCTTAAGCATAGAAAGATGCCAAGACAAGACAGATTCTGTCTAGATACTCTTTCTACATTGGACTATATGTATGCAACCATTAGGCTTTCTCTGACTACTGTCAAACTAATCTTTTGTATTCTGCTAGGGGAGTTAATGGCCAAGCCCGTACACTGGAATAGACATTCTCAGAACTGGTGCCAAGTTAAATTACATAGTTAAACAGCAGATGACAAACCCAGACTCTTAAGTCACTCCTGCATTACTCCACTCAGATGCCAAATGAGTTTCTACAATCATTTGGCTAGTGTTCAACAAACTGGTAATGGGAAGCAGTGGTTGCCTGCTAATAGATTTCAGGGCAAAAATTTGTATTCACAAAAAGCATGTTTCTTCAGCTATATTTATGTTACTATAAGTAAGTATATTTATGTTACTACAAGTTCAACTCCAAGCTCAGTAGCTTGGATAACCAGATAACAGTCTTCCAGCTGTTACTATGATAAATCCCTGAGCTATGCCCACTTAGAACTCCAAAAATCATTTATTTATATAAGTGAGGAGACTTTCACAGGCACGATGCAAGTAGTTTGAGTACTAGTCAATACTGTTCATTCAGCTTCAGATACACAGCTCTCCAATGCAGCCATTCTAGTATACAAGTAACCTTAAATGCAGGAGGAAAACCAGAATACTTTAGAATATAAGTAATTTTCAGTGTTCTGTTATCCAGAGTAGATTAATTTATCCAGTGAGTGGAAAAAGCCTTGCAAATAGCCAGACTTGCTCCTACAAATTTGTTTCCAGACATAAGTTGAATGCAAATAGCATTTGGGTTCCTTCAAAGATCATGCTGACACTCCACAAGATTGACTCTGAATGTCACTGCAGCCCAGTCCACCCCCACAACTGCAGAAACTCCACAGCTGTAGCTGCCCAGGTTAGTTTGAGGTAAATTTGATTAATTTTCTCATCTGCCAGTGTAACACTCAGCAGCAGCACTGCGTTGCCCATGTCTCTCACTCCTTAACAGACTGAGAATAAAGCTGCACTGTTGCCATAGCACCTACTTTGATGTGGTCTTTTCAAGTAGGTTATGGTAGCCTTGATACAACTCTATTTCCATTAAAATAGAGTGAAAGAAAGCACTCAGCTCACTTTTGATAGAAGTTTGTGGCCTTGACTCTCAGAAGCTAAATTCAAGCTTCTTACTATCTCTTCATACAAGCTGTAATTTTTGTCAAGAGACTACACCCTTTGGCTACATTTACAGTCAGCCAATGGGAACTCTGGGGTATTACAGTAAGTAGCATTCAGGGTAGATAAAAAGTATTATCATTTTCTTAATGCAAGAGCCTGCTGTCCTTTAGTACAAGAAACTGGCTCCAGCAGTCCACTGTTATTACAGAATCCTTGCCAGTGGTTTGTTTCCTTCCCGACTTGACATCACCAGCTACCTCCCTATTTCCTACAATTATAAAAAGCAAGAAAGAAGGCAAACATGCTCTAAACTTCAGTTGCTAAAAGTTTAGCTTTTTGCTGTGTACTTTACTGAAGGGAAACCTCTTTCCCCAACACAAAAGGTCAGATAAGAGGTTGTTATTTTATTTTTCTAAGCTTCAGTCCTTTTGATCTAAGCGAAGTCCTCCCTCCCCTTTTATCCACTTGGTGTCCAGGTCTACTGAAAGTAATTACATGTAAAAACTCTAAAGTTAATAGAATACTGAAAAATCTGACCATATGTATACACCCAAGTTTTAAACAATACTGACTTAAGCTAAACCAAGAACTACAGAACTTCCCACTCTACAGTACTGAGACATGGAGCTAGGATCCTAATAGCAACACAACCACAAGGACTATCAGTCTTTAGACAAGAGTTAACCTTTGCCAAGGCCAATGCCTTGAGCCTAGAACTGCTCTATGAAAATTAGCTCTAGGGGTGTCTGGGCCTTTGCCAAGCAGCATCTATCACCACCAATTTCAAATTCACCAACATCATGAACACCTGAATTATGGTGTGCCATGGTCGAAAGGCTCAAAGCAAGTCTAAAAAAAAAAAAACCAGATTGATAAGCGATGCTTTATTCTTCAGGTTGCATCCTAAGACAACAAGGGTAAAACCAGGAACCAACTTTAAGGAGGACACATTCAGGCAAAGGCTTTTACAATACCCAGACAGAATTAGTAACTCTAGATAGTTATTTCAGGGTTAGCAAGCCAAAGTCTCCTTTGAAATACCAAATTTTCCTTTTAAAGAGAAGGGATTGCTACTTTTACACAATTGCAAGGTGTAACTGCCATACATACTGCTCTGGTTTGGTCTATTGTAAGGTTACCATTCATTTCTCATTGAGAATGACTGAAGTGGGATCACATTAAGTTGATGCTTTAGCATCCTTAGCTGACATCTACCAGCTACGGTCAAATGGTGCTGACAAAATTGCAGTGAATTGCTGCAACTGATAGTTTTTATCAGGAACAAGAGTTTTAATGTGCTTTGTAAGCTAAAAACAGTCCAGTATCCCCACACTTCACAAATTTGCAAGAAACAAGAGATAAATAACTAGGAGTAAGTATACTAAGTAGCAAAAAATTCTCTTCATAGTTTTAGTTTTATAGGAACAGTAACATTCACTTTCTTAAGTAGCCACCTAACAGCTACAGAAAGGCCAATAGCTCCTGTTCATTAATTTGTAGCATATCTTAACACTTAGGGGGTGCTGTAGCTTAGGCCCATAGAAATAACCTCTGAAGCTTTATTTCCAGATATAGGGGTGGCTTTAAGACACTTAAGATATAGCTTAATTTTCTTCTGGATTTTACACTAGCTTGTAGTTATACTTTCAAGATTGGCTTCATGGCCAACACAAACTATACTGTCACATGCCCCAGAAGATCCTCCCACAACAGAATTTGAGCTGGATTCTCAAGAAACAACCACAGAAGGAATATGGTTCATGGACCTGTCTTCAGTTGGTAAAATATTTGGTTTTATACCTTGATCAGAAGGTTAGGGTTTCTCCATCCATCTCGCATCAAGAAAGTTACCCTTCACTCAGTGCTCTGTAGGGCATTTGGATTATGTACTTGCTAAACCAGCCTCCAGTAGCACCACTAGCATTGCATTACCAAGTGAAAAAACTTTAAAGAAAATACTTACCCTACAGTTAGAAGCTCACAAGTCTACACTGCATTAGTTATTTCCCCAGATGAAAAACAGTAGAGACTTGACTGCTCTAAAGTCCAAGCTGACACTTTTTTGGCAAGCCATCTAAAAATAAAGATGTATCAAAATACTCTGGCATCACATGTCTACCTGGATCATAGCCATCTGTCCTACAAAGATTAGTTATTGTTCCATTTGATTTGGTCTGTTCAGCACTGGACTAGAGTACCCTCTTAATACACAACAATCAAGGCCCACATTGCACACACAGAAGAGTCCAAGTCACCAGTTAAACTAATATACTAATAAGAAACACTACTCAGTTATTTTATTTACATAGTAACAGATGTCAACACCAAACTAGTTCAGTGCCTTTGGATTAGTCTCTTGAACCTAGTTTAATCAAAAACCTCTACAGAAAAGTCAGCTACTCCAAGCAGATACATGCAATAAACTTGTAAACCCACTTTCCCTGATTTGGAAGTTTCTTTCTTCCAAGCCGTTCAACTTCTACATCTCCCTAGTCAGTGTCCTGGGAAGATCTTAGCCTTCCAGCTATCTGTCTCCGAATTACTGGTCAAGGGAACAATTAATGTTTGTAAAGGTGCAGTACCTGGGCTGTAGAACAGAAAAACGAAGTCACTTGAATCACTGCATTTCCATTCTTTGAAGAGGAGTCTAAAAATATCTAACTGGTAGCAGTGTCTAGAATGGGGCATTAAAAGAGTAACGAACTCGTTAGAGCAGGCTTGCAGTGTGATGCAAGATTTGCAGTAGTAGAGAAGTAGAGAATTAGTGCTGATTATGCATTCCTAAACACATCCACACTGAGTCAGTGTTTAGTCATTACTCCACCACAAGCTTCACTGACTATGAAACTGAACAATGCTGAAGTCAACTACACACGGAAGCAGATTTGATTCTTCCCATAGTGGGAGAAGAGCCTGCAGCTTCAAGCCCTGCTGAATGCACCAAGGATAGGAAACTTTGCACTGTTCAAGGACAGAACATTTCAAAGACACATTCACCAGATAAGAAGCGCCACTTTGCAGAACCATGACATAAGACAAGTGCTTTCTGAGCAAGCTACGCTTTCAGTTCATTTACCATCTTACTCTGACTTGATCTGATCCAGAACTCGAGTCAAATCAGTCACTAAAGTCAGACAACTATAAATATGCAAAAATGCAGATACTGTATCCAAGCTATGTCTTGAAAAAATGGGTTAAAATGAGAACAGACTTTCAAAAGCAGCTCAAGTTTAGCCGTACTTTGATATACTTCCCCAATCCCTTGGGACCAATACTATTCTTAACACTGCAGGCACTCCACAGCTTGTGTGTTCACTTCCTTCCCCACACCGGGCCTATGTAGTCAAGTACCTCTGCAGGTCTACAGAAGTCGTTCTGCAGAAGACACAGGAAAGGCAACTGCTGCCTTAAAGAGCACTGGCACCACCCAAGTGATACATTTCACAACATCTGGAAGCACAGCAGCAAGGTATTGCCTTTCTACACCTCAAAACAAGCCACTGAGCTGTGGAACATGGAGAAGTTAAGGTGTGCCTTAGTGCCAAGTTTAATCATACTGATTAGAGGCAACAGGCCACTCAAAATTAAAGAGCAGAATTAAGAAGACAAAGGCTTTTTGTTTAACTTTGGTTTGACTAAAAAGAATTAACTACTTGGACTAATAGCTCCTGCAACAGGTACTTGTTTAGTTATAACTGTCAGTTTGAATATTACTGACTTCTCTGCAAGTTCTCACTAACCATAAACAGATAATTTAACCTTTTTGTCTAGGTGACAAACCCAACTAAAATGGATTACTTCTACAGAAAGAGTAACAGATGAAATAGTGTTAACAAAGGGATAATTTCCCAAATGTAGCAAGCTTCTGGATATCCATAAACTTTGCTGACAGTACTATAACCAATGTGCTGAACTCCTATAGCACTGCTTTTACAGTGGGTGTATGGCTCTGAAGTGTGTCACCAGTTGCTGGGATTGGAGTCAGCTTGTAAAGCTTACACGTTGTCTCCTTAAAGGATTTAGCAACCGAAGCTGCTGCACAGAATCTGTTTGAGCAAATATGTTCCTGTTGACCCACTTACCAGGAAAACTGTTTGTCTCAAGTACAGTAGAAGTTACACGATACCTGGATCTGGGCTGAGGACTGCAGACATGCCGTAGGATGATATGACAACTGTCATTTTTTTCTAAATATGCTTCCAGGAATTAAGAGAGGACTGACTTACAGCCCATAAATAGTAACAGGCATTCACATGCCCTTTAAGAGTGTTGACATGCACAAGCACACCCTGAAAACGTGTAACAAGCAGAAGGGAACCACCACCCCTCTGGTGGTGGCTCCTGAGTGAACAGCTAGTAAAGACTCATGAGAAACAGCATATGGCATGCAAGGGTACTTACACTGAGAACTTAGCTGTTGGTTTACACTTTTCCTCAAGAGGTAAGGGCAGTGGTTTGTTGTATTGCTTTCACAGGCAGTCCAGCTGATTGTGTTAGTTTTAACCACTGCACAGTCACCATGCTGTGATCATCTAGGTACCTTTAGAGGAGATGACTCCATCAAGTTTCATTTCACTAGAAAAAGCACTTGGAGCTTTATACCCTACTGCATTGTTCTCCTTTTTAGCTCACCCTAAGCCTTTACACAAAGGATACCTTAGAATGGTACAAACTCACTGCCTAATGCTGCTGATGGAAAGCAAATTCTCAAGTGTGCTGTCAAGAACGTGACCCACTCAAATCTGCTATTTTAGCACCGCAGGATGGCATTTTCTATTATTTACCATTACTGAACAAGACATTTGACTTTCACTGCCAAGCTGCACTGCAGTGGCAAACTGCCACACTGTGTGCCTTATACTGGTTGCTACCGTGGGAAGCTTTCTCTTATCACCTTGTCCAGTTTGCTGAGAACAGAATGTTATTTAATGCAAGTTTAGGCTCAAAAAGTCAATACTTGGGCCAACTGACCATCTGTGAAGTAAGCTGCCCCACTAGAAGTACTGTACAGCTTCTTCCTGCAGCACACTCAGAGACCTTGACTTCTTCTGAAAGTACCATGCATTTACCAGAATGCACAGCTATCCTACCAGCCTGCACACATGCTATGAAAAACTTTAGTAAGTACTGAAATACAATTGACTTGCTTATCCAGTAGTATACCGCTGAGCGGTCTACGCCAAATTTTTTAGTTCCCCCTTAGGCTTTCCAACTTCCACCAGAAGTTGGTGAGTACAGCAATACAAGAACTAAAGCATGAGGCTGTCCCACCTGCTGCTCTCCAAGCAACAGATATGCTTCAGCTGCAACATCAGTAGAGAGCTTGCCAATAAAAAACTTTGGGGGAAACTTCGCAGTATTTCAACACAAGCATTTTTTTTTTTGCAAGATATTAGTTATTAGGCATCAATTCAAGAATCTGCTAGCAAGCTCAGTCTTCCCAAAAAAAGTTAGGCTTTGAGATTCAGACAAAGCAAAAAAGATAGAATTACCCTTGGACCAAGTTTGTAAACACCATGACAACGGTACAAGTCTAATTGCTTCAACACAAACTTGAATCTCAAAGTCCTCTCTGACAATGTTTCAGGCTTAGCGTGACCTCCAGCCATAATAAGAAGCTGTCCAATAGCTTTTACCAGAACTTGGCAGCAGTTAAGGCATCCATTTCTGTACCACTTCACATTTTAATGTTGGTGGTTAGTTGAAGACATCACTTTCCAGATATGACACAGGTAACTCCATCTTTTCAGGTTTGTTCTGCTGCCACTCCTAGCACTGCTGGGGGAAACTGCAAATGTCAGCTGCTACTTTGTGTGACCACGAGCAGTTATCAAACCAGAGGCTAGCTGGTGGCTATTATCTGCCACACTTCAACAAGTGGCTTATAGTACAAGGCCTACCTTTTAGAAATACAATACTACGGTGATTCAAGTTCAAACTCTTCTCCCATGCTGCAACTTGCATATTAGCAACATGGCCTGTGTTCTGCTGAGAAGCAGTTAATTGATACAAGTTTAGACAGTGAATGTAATTCTGCATGACTTGCATTACCTGCTCTGTAGCCTTCCAGCATACAGAGACAAAACTCAACTTTACAGTTCATGATGCTATAAGTGTACGCAGCATGGATACAGTAGATATACAGCAGTACTCAACTGGAAAGGGAATGATCATGTATTATAAGAGATAGTCCCATATACAGGCATGCACAGATGAAAGTAAGGAGTGTGGAGGAAGCAATGTTTATATAGTAGTTGAACTGTGAGGAAGAATAAAGGAAGGTCACGGTACTATCACAGGCTGTGTTTGTTCAAGTCACTTCTAGGTCTTCATTACAAGAGGAATCCAGAATTTTCTGCCCTAAACAGCACATGGGCTAAGAGTAACCTGTCTCAAAACCTGTTTTTCTGCTTTCCTTTCTGCTGAAGAAATTCAGTTGGGGATTTAAAAAACATTATTATTTCTTAATGCCAGCAAAATTGGTCTCATTCCCAAGGCCATATGATGGCTCAGTCCCTTTTTTATCATCTTCCCCAGATTAATGCTCAGTCTCATGGAAAGAAAAGTCATCAGGAACTTAAGGCACAAATACTTCCCAGCAAGGTAGAGTTACATCTTTCCGCTAAGTGGACAACTAGGATCCTGGTAAGGGCAGTGCAATGCAACACAAGTTGGCAAGTTCTAGTTTGTCCTCACAGAGGCCAAACAGAGCCTACAATTATTTTAGTTGATTCTTCCTGCCCTATGAACACATCTTGAAACATGAGAATAGCTACTGGACATGACAATTTAGGAGCATCAGAATTAAAAAGGTATCCTCCCTAGCAGCTTTAGATCTCAGTTGATTTTGCTTTAAGTAAAATTACACTAAACTGAGAGCTTAGACCTTTAATACCAGAAAATCCACGCAGGGTTTTAGTCTTGTCTGAAGAATTTTAGTGACCAAGGCAGCAGCCCTCTGAAGCCTTCCCTGCCATGAAGGCATGCGCGTCCCATGGCATCCAGTGAAAGCCAAACTCATATTGCAGAAAACATGTGCAGGGGGTCAATGAGGCTTCTTCTCCCTCTATCACTGCCTGTAATAACTGACCAGGTTCAATCAGCTGCAACAGTAAAGCTATACAAGGTAGTAGACTCAACCACAAGTTACAAAAAAAGATAAAATTGTAAAAGGTCAACTTTCTCAACGCAACTTACTCCTGGCAGCATAAACTTAGAAGTACCCTGCCTCAAGTCCCTACCAGCCACAGGCAAGGACCATGTCATAGATACTGCATTTCTCTGTTCACTCCTCCAGGCCCTGTTTATGAAACTAGAAAATCCAGGGAATGCAGTAATGACTTCACATAGCTTTTCTAAAGCTCAAGACTACTAGCCTTTAGGGCAAGTCAGTGAACAGCCCTTCCAGCTAGGAAGGAGTCTAATGCTACTAAGAAAAAGTTTGTGATAGCCCACAGTGAGAAACAGCCCTGTTCGTTAGGCACTCAATTTATATTTCAGGGGCAAAAGAAAGCAGGAACCCCTCCCCCACATACACTCACCTTATCACTTCAGCTAGCTTTGATCTAGCACATGCACCCACTAGACTTATTTACACATTCTCTATGGATTTTTGAGGCTGCTGGAATCCTGAACTTGACCTCCTTCACAGGGCAGATCCGCCCATATTACTACATCTCAAACAGCTGAGAGTTCGCCCTCTTCTATTTACTTAGAGACAGGCAAGCTGTTGTGGTTTAACACGGCCTACTCGCTGCTGGGGTGGTGTGAGAAGCAGAAAAGGCCTTGAATCCCTGTAAGCACTGCTCAGCCATAGCAAAAACATCTCTGTATTATCAGCACTGTTTTCAGCACAGACCCAAAACGTATCCCTGTGCCAGCCACAACAAAGAAAATTAACTCTACCCCAGCCAAAACCAGCACGCAGGCAATTGCTCGCAGTGTAGCGATATTTCAGTCTAGTGGCAGTTGTGCACAGCAGTGCCAAAAGAGCGTCTGCCCTTTGGTTATCTTAACTAAGATGCGTTGTCTTAGCTACCATGCGAGTTATCAGCTCCAGGCGCTCACAGAAGCTGGGGCCTGCTCTCAGGCCGAGGATGAAGTCCACCGCTGCTCAGCCATCACCTCCCCAGCAGCACTCACCGCACTACCTGCAAAACGGGCCCTGAAGGACACGGTGACAGCGGCCTGTCACCGCCACCCCGGCCAGCCCCGGCCCCGGCGACACCCCGCCGGCTTACAGAGGGGCCGGCCGGAGCCCGACACCGACACACAGGCTCCGCATTCCCCTTCGCAAGCCCCGTATTTGCTCCCGAGGCGCCGGGCCCCGCCGCGGGAGGGGCGGGGACGCAGCCGGCGGGGCTCCCCTGGCCACTCGCCTGGGCCGGGGCCTCGGTGAGGGGGAGCGGGACGGGCCCCAACGCCCGCCGGGCCGAGCCCTCACCTTGACGCGGATCTCGTAGGTGGTGAAGCGGCCGCGGCCCACCCCCACCGTCTGCGGGTTGCCCACGTCGATCTCCAAGAAGTTGCTGGGCGGCCCGTAGGCGTCGTTCAGGTTCTGCGGCTTGCTGATCAGCCTCCGAGTGTCGGCGATCGTCTCGGCCATGGCGGAGCGGGCACCTCTTCTTCTTCTTCTTTCCCCCCGCTTCCCTTCCTCCCTTCGGAGCGCGGCAGGACGCGAGCGAGCACTGAGCGCCGCCGCCCCGCGCCGCCCGCCCTCTTATCGCCCCGCGGCCAGCTGACTGCCCGGCAACGCGCACCCACGCCGCCGCCAGCGGATGCACTCACCGCCCGCGCGCAAGGCAGGCTGGGTATTGTAGTCTTCAGGGGCCGACCCGCTCACTACGCCAGGCGCGGCCACCCGCCTGCCGAACTACAGATCCCGGCGTGCACGGGGAGGCTTGGAGCGGGGGGCGCTATCCGAGAGCTAGTTTCTCGGGCCCGCCCGCCCGCCCGGCGCCGGCTGAGGCGTTCGGCCTGGCGGTGCGGAGGCTGCAGGGGGGTGGCCCGGGTCGTCCCGCTGATCCCCTGCCCCTCCTCCTCTTGGGGCCCGCAGTGAGTCACCTTCTGTTGTCCAGGGAAGGAGACTCTGTGCGGGGTCGTGTTTTTTTGGGAGGGAAGGTTGTGCGGTGCGGGCGGCCCCGGGAGTCCGCGCCGTGAGGCGAGCCCGGGAGGGCTGGGCTGGGCCCCGCGGCCGGTGAGGCCGAGGCGGGGAGGTGGGGGCTCTATTGATGCGGTATGGCCGATCAGGAGAGTAGACAGACAGCGATGATTTGCGATTCAGTCAGCGCAGCACCAACGTAACGGGGTTTCTTTTTTTAAACCAAAGAAGGTTTTAACAACACATGACAATAATAACGCGTTGCTCCCAGCTGCAACTTGTCACCTGCGGCCCTTAAGGAGTGCAGAAAAGGAAGGACTGCTGTTCCATACATGTGGGGAATCCCAGGTTGGTTAGGTTGGTATATTAGCCAGAAAAGTAACCTAGGTCTCAGTGTAAGAGAATAAGAAATGATTTTTCCAATGGCATTGTCACAGGATCATAGAGTGGTTTGGGTTGGAGGGGACGGGGTTGGATGGGCCTTTGAGCAACCTGGTGTAGCAGGAGGCATCCCTGCCCATGGCAGGGGGGTTGGAACGCGATGATCTTTAAGGTCCCTTCCAACTCTAACCATTCTGTGATTCTATGACCTTAAAGATCACCCAGTTCCAACCCCCCTGCCACGGGCAGGGACGCCTCCCGCTAGACCAGGTTGCTCAAAGCCCCATCCAACCTGGCCTTGAACACTTCCAAGGATGCAGCATCCACAACTTCCCTGGGCAACCTGTTCCAGTGCCTCATCACCCTCTGCGTGAAAATTTCTTCATGATACCTAATCTAAATCTACCCTCTTCTCGTTTGAAGCCATCACCCGTCATCCTATCTCTACATGCCCTTGTAAAAAGTCCCTCTCCAGCTTTCTTGTAGCCCCCTTCAGATACTGGAAGGCTGCTATAAGGTCTCCCTGGAGCCATCTCTTCTCCAGGCTGACCAACCCCAACTCTCTAAGCCTGTTTTCATAGGAGAGGTGCTTCAGCCCTCTGATCATCTTTGTGGCCCTAAATGTCAATGAACACAAACAAAACTGTACATATCAAGATCAGAGGAAAAGGCAGGGCCATAATCAGGATATAAAATGGTGAGAGCCAGGATGAAAAGACTGGATAGGAAATGCTGTATATGCAAGGTGTTGGGCAAAAGAAACCAGCCAGGTATGAATGTGGGCTGGAGGAGATACCTACCAAAAGTCCTGCATTAAAAACAAAGTCTAGGTTATTGATCCAAGCTGCAAGCAAGGTGGCAATGCTGTCTGTAGTAGCATTAAAGCTTTTAAAAATTACTGCATTTTCACAAATGATATGTGTTTAATAGCAGCATAACCACCTGGCCCAGATTTTATATCCTGATAGTTTACAAAGATTAAGAGTTTGTTCACATTTCATTCATAGAGGATAGGAAAGGAAAATTGTGTTTACAGAATAAGTTAAAAAGAAAAGGTATTTTAGTAACTTGAAGAAAGATAGAAAGAAAAAAAGAGAAAGGGAGAAGGGGAGCTGACAGAATTGTTCCCTTTCAAGTCATAAGTTCTTTGAGTCTTCATTACCTGATTCAAGTAGATGGTATGTTACAATAAAGGAAATGTTGCCAAAAGATGTGGAATGTTTGCCTTCTTGATGCATCTTGGACATCAGTGAATAGAAATTATATTAATCCACTGCTAATATTTCTAAATGACTCTATTATCTTAGAGGTCTTCCAGATTTTTTTTTTGTATCTGTTAACAGTACCCCTCCAACAATTAAATGCATATATCATTTTCCTTCCTTCCTTATGAAAGAGTTGTGGGGATGCTCCATTACTATCCAGGCAGAATGAGACTGTAGAAAAACTAGTTCTGTTTTTTCTAAAAATCTGTGTCTAGGCAGTGGGCAAAATGGCAGGCTGCCCACAGATCACATCCAAGAGACTCAAAGTTAACATCTGGCAAGTTTAGTTAGCAGTTTTCTATGTTAATAAAAAGATAATCAGAAAGCAGAGATGAACCCAAGGTACAAAAACAGCCCATCCACATAACCAGTATGCTGTAGGTGGTTTGCTTGGTAACTTCTCTGTGAATTTCCTGCTCATCACTCCTCCAGTATTATTTCTCGCTCTTACTGATGCACCTTCCTTACTTCCTTTCTTTCTGCTAATAGCTGCCAACGATTCACTTTATAATTATAAACAGAAATTAAGCTGACAGTTTTACAAGTGGGAATGAAAGGGAGCCTTACCTGAATTATACTAGTTATTAAACTCGTCTTGCAGCGAGGCAAGAAAAAACGCATTAATTCTACTGAGGTTACATATGCACATATCTGGATAAGCTTTTGTTTGTTACACAACCTATGGTACCACATCTGACTGCAAATGTGAAAATACAGCAGAACACTGGTGTTGTCTTAAGTATAATATATTGCCTGCCTCCTGGCCAATCCTGGTTTTCAGATTCCAAAGAAACAAAGTGCCTGATACTGTACATTTGGGAAGTTGGTGAGCCTATGATGAATCAAGAATATACTTTGTTCTCACTCTGGGTAAATACAAAGAGTGAGGCTAAAGTTGAATGCTCTTCTCACAGCACACCGTCTTAGCACCATTGTTCTATCTGCTTTTCCTAACACAGATAACTGGTGGTGGAGAGCTGTACGGAGGCAGGCTACAGGGAGTGAGGGTTTTAGTGCCCGTGTGCCAATAGCATTGGCAGGTAAGGAATTTACATTGATTTGATAAGGTTTCATATCTCTGTGTTTTTTCTTTTTTTTAATTGAGGTCATATACAAACCCTCTGACCTGGGAGACAGAGGGGAAGATGCCCTGCTTCACGACAACTCCCCCTTACATGAAAGCATGCATGCCACACTGGCTAATGAGGCAAAGAGAAGGCACGAAGGTGGGGAAAAAAATCAGAGTCCTGTGAGCCTCCTTGTTTCATTCCCACCCTCAGAAAATGCAAGTGTTTATTTTGAATCACGTTTCACATGTTTTTTTGTGATCCATAAGACTGGAGTTACACTATCTGTAGTGGTTTCTGCTTGCTAGAAAGGTTCTTCTCTCACGATGAAGGTAAGCATAAATTCAGAAAAGAAAGTTTCATTTCTGTTTCTGACATGAACTTTGGGCCAAATTTCAAATCTGGGGGGAGAGAGGTCAGCTGTGTTTGTAGGTCCAAAGATCAGTTGCAAGAAATCAAGCGTTTAGAGTAACAACCAAGAGATTAGACACTCATGGTTTTATTACTACACATTATTTATTCAGCTATGACACAAAGATTTTCTGGCATAACTTCAAGTGGCAATGTGAATACCAGAGTTTTATAGCATGTACCTACAGAAGCAGGTATTAACGGACGATTCATTCTTAAATTTGGTGTAGTAATATCTCTTAAGTAGTTTTTTGTTTGTTTCTTTGTTTTTAAAAGAAAGTCACATTTAACTGGAAAGGAAACCAAATCTCTCTGTTATCCAGTTAGGATTCTCCAGCCTTCTGACAGGTGCCCAGGTTAACACATTTTAGTCAACACAGGCATATTTTGTCAGAACTTGTGGGGAATGATGACTCGGGATAAAGCAAAACCCACAAGGCATTGAACCCATTGTGCAATGCTTTATGCGGAAAAATTACTTCCTGTTTCCTGCATTAGCTCCAGTGCTTTGAAGCACAATGTTTGAATGCCTGTGTTGTATACTTATCACCCAGATAAAAATATTAAGCGTATAAATACAATTTGTTATATCTGCATATTTTTTATATATATATATTCAGATTTAACTGTCGCATTCAGTTCCTCTTCTCCCTTTTTACACTATATTATCCCTTTCAACAGGGATGATTCTCATATACACCTCTAGATTCTTTAGCATGTCATCCACCAGCTCACAGGCATTCGTTTCTACTGTGAACCCCTTGTTCTGAGAGATGCTGAGTAGTGCCCATGTAGCTGGAAAATTGTGCAGTGAATTTCTAGCACATTGAGCTGTTTGAGCTGACTGAAATGCAAGCTGTAAACAGATAGTGAAAATGGCTGTAAGCCCCTAGTTATGGAACATTTCTGCATCTTTGTTAATTGGAGGGTTTGTAAGTAACATAGACTATTAATAGCGTATTTGATTGTCTCAAAATAGATGAGATTAGTATCATTTACCCCCAAGTGTTTTGACATAATCCCAGGAAAATGGCTTCTGATCAAAACTGCGTTGATGAAAACTAGCCACAGAATGAATTTTCATAGAGTTGGCTGAATGGTCAGTACTAGATCAAAAGTACGTTTATGTATGGGAGCTAAAGATGTTTCCCACGGTGGGAATATCTTGGAGCCTTGGCAGCAGGTAGACCCTGCCCTCATTCTGCAGAACTTTAGAGGAGGTCTGGCAGAGGCCTAAAGACCCTTGGACACATACATCCCCGCAGGGTTCAGTACATCAGGATTTCTAAAAGGAGTGCACTTTATACCACTAAAGGCCAGAGGTGGCCTCTGAAGGAGTCTTATTATACCCCTGATTTTTATTTCTGTTAAAGACCACCTATACTTTTGGGTAGCTGGCAGCTGGGTAGCTGGGTTCGACAAGTGTCACTGATTTCTACTCGGTTGAAACATCAGATTTTTGGCGGTGAGCAAAGGGACAGGTACAGTGAACAAAGTATCCAAACGTATTACAGAATGGATCTATATCTGTTACAGGCCATTAACCACGCTAATCTATAGAAGTATACTTGAAAGTCCTGGTTTTTTTGGGTTAACACCAAAATGTGTTTTTGCCAAGTGCTTACAGCCGATGCAGATTCAGTTGCTGGGATGTGCAATACAGCGTGCGGTGGCATTACAGAGTTTGCCAGTGTATAGAAGACTCACAGCATTGCAGAAGGTTTATTCACTTAGGTAGAAGATGTCAGAGTAGACCCAAATGGGAAGTTTTTCTGTGCTGCCTTGGATAACAAGGTTAAGAAAAAAAACAGCGACAATTTAAATAAATCAGATGTTTTTGCTGAAGATTATGCTGTCATTTTCTCCAATTATTCTTGACATTTCACCCATTCATATTGTGATCTGAGTTAATAATGGAAGAAAAAACGGCTCTTGTTGCCTTGTTTATTCTTTGTTCTCAAGGAGATAAGCTGTTTATAAAGATAAGTTATTTGTTATTTAAATCACTTTTACAGAAGTTGTTTGTTTCCTTGTTTGAGTTTCTAAAAATAATGCAACAATTGTGATGCATCTTTGAGACGTCTATTCAATTCACTATGATTTGTACTGGAATTCATTCCTAAATGGGCACAGGTGTTGATAGCTATAACATGCTAGAATGAGTCAAAACCAATAAATGCTCAATAAAGGAAAGATGAAAGAAAATGCACTGAAACCGGCTTTTTAAAGATGTGATAAATTGGCACTTTAGTTCACTACTTAATTAGGTATTTAGTATTGAAGATGTGTCTGGAGCAACTACATATTTTAAAACAGCTGAACATGTTAGAACATAACTTTAGTCACTATTAATATTTTCAAGATCATAAATGTTATTTTTAAAATTAGCAGTACTATTCAGGATATAATCAAATTTTGTTTGCAAGCCATTCTGTAGTGCCCTGGTGCAACATTTTGCTACACTTATAAAAAATAAAGTTGATTAATAGTCTATGAAAATTACTTGCTCGCTTTCTCATGTTGCACGGAAATTTAATGCTATGATAAGCTAGGGATTCTGACGTTGCAAAAGCAAAAGTCAGTTAAAGCATTTCCTTTGTGCTTTTACCATGAGCAGACATTTTGTTACCCATTTTTTGCATGATGCCCTCTATAGATAGGCAACACCTTTCGGCGCCCCGTCTTGCCCTTTGGGTGCATTTCTGACGGGAAGGGAGGGCTGGCCAGCCAGCCACTGGGCGAGTGCTGGAGTGGATCATGGTGGATTCCTGAGTGAGGGTGTCTTTAGCTTGGAGCGCAGGCTGCTTTGCATCATGCCTTTCTGCCAAAACGAGCCTTGTAGCCACAGCGGAGATGGCTGGATAAGACCATCAGGTACCTATCAAAGGAGGCCGGTGGTCGGTGTTCTCTGGCGGAGCTCTGTGGAGCCTCGGGTGGGTGAACTGCCCAGGATGGGGGTGACCCTGTGCCGAGCACACACCTGCCCTACGGGGCCGAACCAGACTGTGCGTTTGCCATCATCTTCAGGGAGGTTGCTTTTACGTTAACATGTCTTGCTGTCGGGAATTTAAATATATGTTCTTAGGCATAAATGGTTGTACCGCTAATATGTAGATAGGCTGTAACTCTGTCCAGGAATATTTTGCATTTACTGTTTTACAAATATTTGTCCTTAGTATTTTATGGTCTATGCTTTTATAGATAAATGACACAAGCTAGACATCGTCGACAAAACGCAAATTCAGTTGCCAAAACTCCTCAGTGATGGCCAAGCAGGACGGAAAGCTGCCGTATCCAGTGCAGCCACGGTGCAACACGGAATGGATCATAGCCGACACGCAGGTTGCGTGGAAAATTGGAGTGCGTGGCTGCGGCAGTAAGGCACTAAAAATGGCACCAGCGTGGCACTTGGGGGTCTCTAAGGTGCGATTTGTGCTGAGAGGGCGGCCGTCCTGGCTGCGTGGGGAGCACGGCCCTGGGGTGGGCACGGCCGGCTCTGCCTCTCACGGGGGCTGCCTCACAGCCTGCGGCTCGCTGTGGGGGGAAAGGGGAGGGAGAGGAGCCGGGAGTCTCCGCTCCTGCTGGGCCCAGCACCGGCCGAGGCCCGGCTCCTCCGGAGGCCGGCGGCCGTTGCCCCGGGCGGGGCGGCGGGACTCCATTTCCCAGCGCGCCCCGCGCCCCCGCCGCAGAGGCCGGTCCGGGAAGATGGCGGCGCCCGTGTCGCCCTTGGTTACTGCGCGCTGCTTGCTGCGGGTTTCGGCGCGGCGTGCCGCCCGCCTGTGTCTCCCGGCGCCGGCCGCCGCCCTGCGGAGAGGTCAGTACCGCCGCGGGAGGCGGGCTCGCCGGCCCCGCTGCCGGGCGAAGGGAGGGCGAGCGACGGGCTGCTGGAGCACCGCGCAGGGAAGGAGGGAGGCAGGCAAGGCACCGTGGACCGGCCGCAGGAGCCGGTGCGTCCCTCCCCGCCGCGGGTCTTCCCTCCGGCGGAGGTGGGGCCGAGCTGAGGGGAGGGGGCTTGCCGGTGCCGAGCGGGCGGCAGCCACCGGCGGGTCGCGCACCGGCCCCGCCGCGCTGGCGTGGCCTGTCCGTGTCCTCACGTTCCCAGGCCGGGGCGGCCTCTCCGCCGAGCCAGCCCCGGAGGGGTCCCGCGTCCCCGGGGGCTGGTGCCGGGAGTCGGTCTCCTAGAGCGGTGGGGGCTCCGTAGGCGGCCCCGCGGCTTCCTGAGTTAACGGTGCCGTTTTTCCCGTGTAAACGGGGCTTCAGATGGCTGTGGCCCCGCCAGCGGCGCGATGGGTGGCCAGTGGGCTGGTGCTGGCCGAGGCTTTTGCTGTGCTTTAGGCTGTCTCGGGGACTCTTTTTTTCTCCCAAGGGATCCTCTGATGTATAGAGCTGAGCTCTGTCTGGCTTAAAAAGTCAGTGTAATGCACAAATTTATGGGGAGCTAGGTTTTGTTAACTTGAGCCTTAAGAAGCAGAGATTTTATTTCTTTAGTGAGAGTTGTTTGTCCTCTGCTGGTCTGATGAAAGCGTGGGGATTCAGCCGAGTCCTAGAGGCCTGGTAGTCAGTGAGCAGGTCTGGGAGGATTGATAAATGTTCACATACACACATTATATTGTGACTGTACAATATTTATACATCCTAAGGAAAATAGACAGGCACTACAGTTAGTACTATAGTTGTGCATGTTTTATTTGGTGGTGTTCTAACACTTTAAATCTATGTAGATTGGCTTTTATAACCATTTTTGAAAAGTTGTCAGAACAAATCCAGTAGCTTTAGTCATAGTTTTTCAGTTTCCATGTTAAAGGGAAGGTAGTCCTTATTTGAGGACATCTGCAGGGGTGGGCATCCACTGTTGAATTGATTCATAATCTGGTTTTTATGATTACCGGTTCACAGTCTTCTTCCACACTTTTGTACCTTTTCCTTAATTAAAAGACGGCACAAGCAGTATTTGAGTAAAGTTGCAAATTCACTGATAAACTTTTCTGTTGTCTTCTACTTTCATCGGTAGGTGAAGTTGTTAAATGGGGTTTGCATGGAAGTAGTACAAGTAGCCTTATTTCAGAATGTCACAGGCATGTGTGCAAAAAGGAGGAATTCTAGTTCCAACTCACATGTTTCTCTAGAAGCTTAAATACTACTTCATATATTGCCCGAATGAATGGACTGCCAGAAGGCTAAATAGGGGTTCGGTGATTTGCCCAATGTCATATAGTGGAGGACAGCCCAAATCCTTTTTCTTGTATCGTAGCTGCAACCTGCCTCTTCTGATTGGAACTGCTCATTTCAGCAGGTGTATTTTTTTTTTTTTCCATTTGTTTTATGTGATACTGGGCTAATGTTTTCAATTTGTGCAGATAACTTAGCCTCTTCCTGCTCCCTCCGCCCCCCCAGTACGGTTGGTTGGACTTTGCTTTTCTAAGCATTCTATTAAGCATTGGAAAGTAAATAATTTTTTTAATGGCCTCCTCTCCCATTCTTCTCATTAAGCATTGTAAAAGATCTTGAAAGGAGCAATTATTTGGTGTTACTGTAGGAGTATAAATGTATTTTCTGCTTTATAACCAGCACATGATCTCTTTCCTGAGAAGCTTACAAGTCTTTGTTCTTCTGTGGGTTTAACACATGTGCTTAACTTCAGTGCATGTGCTTAGCTCATCCAGATCCCTGTACACCATGGGGTAATTTACCTGTTTGAGACTGATTCTGCAAAACTTGCACATATATTTAATAAAAGATGACACAAGAGAATATTATTATTATTATCATCTACAGGTACTAGCCTGCAAAAAAATTGTCTTTTTGATCTTTTTGCTGCCTTCACTCCCATTCTCCTGGAGGAAAATAACCTTTGGAGCTACAAGACTGTACCATTGCCCTTCCCCATCATTGTGGTATCACCTAAGAAGGAAAGATTTTGCAGCAGTTCTGTTATCGGCTTAATTAGAAGTTTAGCGAAGTCTCTGATACCACCATCTGCCTGTTGATAAAAGTGCCCTCTAACTTCAAAGTCGCCTTTTTCTGTCATGGCAGCTGTGTTTCATAGGCAATTTTAGCAGCTTTACATTAAGAGTTTGGGAGTTTGAAGCAGTTTGGCTTTGTTGTGACCCAAATTAATATTCTGAATTTCAGCGTGGCTTGTTGAAAACGGGACAGTTTTTAAAAGCTGCCTTCTATTACAGTTTTTTTTTTCCTCCCCCCACACAAACTCCAGTGTTTGTGAAAAGTTCTTAAGGCAGAATTTTGTGGGCAGAGCAGTAATGAAAGAAATGTTATTCCTTTATGTTGTCTTAACACTGTTCTAGCAGAAGCTGTTCCAGCATCTTGATTGTGACTGTCAGCAAAGGTGGCAGTTAAGTGATTTTGGGCTCATTAACTTTGGTGCAGCTGTGACCTCCATGAGTTTGGTTTAGATGCAGTTCTTGAACAACTATTAGTTGGAAATATGTTTTATCGTTAAGACAAATAGTAATTAACCATTACAGCAAACTGGCATAGAAAATGGCTAATTCTCCATCTCTTATGTCTTCAGAATATATTTTCTTCAAGATATGCTGTAATCAAACACAATTCTCAAGTGTAGTTTGGGGGTAATTAGATAAATTTAGCTTCCCTTATGCTTAGAAAGGTGAATGTTGTCTTCAGCCTTAGTCCCTATGAATGAAAACTCTGTTTAACAATCATACCCATGAGGGAGTGGTTTGAAGCATACACACAGCACAAGGGTTAACGCTGATTTTTTTTTTTTTTTTTTCATCCTTAGTCCCTTGAAGTGCTTGTTTCAACTTTGTTTCTAGAATTAGTAATATACATTTTGATGTGTGCTGTGTGTAAGCGAACCTCTAGTGAGGTGAATTTTGTAATCTGAAGCATGACTTACCTTTTGCAGTAGGAGTTCAGTCCCATTTGTTTGATCTTTGCTTCTTTAGCTAGATATTATCTGTCTGTCATGGTTTTTCTTTTTCATCCCATTGAAAGTCTACAATTCTAATCGTGTGTTTGAAAGATGCTTAGTTTGAGGGCAGTAAGAGATATTGCAGACCAAATTTGAATTCTTTCGTGGACGTAAAATACCTTTACTCTCTCAGAAGTGGATAATCATCTTAAATTCACATGAAATCTTTTTGTTACTTGAAAACTCACAGATTAGTAAGTTCAAAGGTGTCAGTTTCTGCAGTCATGGAAAGATAGCAAAGATAAAATCTGTGTCAGGGAAGCCCGGGTTCTTTTCCTAGGCCCTGAAATATGGAGGAACAAGGACCTGCTAGGATTTTTGTCATGGGAATTCTCTTCTGACAGATTTTAGACATCATGGTTCAAAACCTTACATAATGAAATGCAACGACTAGCAAAAAAAATAAGGATTACCAGGGTGAGTGGTGTTTACCTCAATTGCCCTTCTGTGCTCTCAGCCTCCTAGCTACTGTCAAGATCAGTGTTTGATACGCCACAACCTAGCTTCCATTTCAGATTGTCTTCTTACATAAATAACTCTAGTGCCTGCCTCAGCTGTGACTGTGGCTTTCATAAGCAGTGTCATTGAAACTCGCATGCCTTTTTCCTGTGTCATCTCAGACATCAGTTCTAAGAGGCAGTAGGAAAACTCAACAACATACTGATTAGTTTTTTCAATTTGCTGCTCTTTTCCAGAGCAGAAGGTCCCTGGAGTTAAGAACACTTTTTATACTTTTATGTAGGCACTTAACTTTGCAGTGGTAAATTAATGCGAGTTTACTGGAGGTGTTTTTAAGTTTTCCACTTTAAAGGAAATTTTTGTAATTTCAGATTGGCATTTTCATTAGTCATTTATACATTAACAAGTGTTTTTTGACTTTAGTGAGTTTTTCCTCTTGGATTTCTCCAAGGCAGGACTTTGTGTGTATCACAGTACATCTTCACTGCAGCTCGGTCTGTGATTCTTGGACAGGCAAAGAGAAAGGCAAATGCAAGCAGTTAATTTTATGGCTTGAAATAAAGTGAGATTACACTTGAATATGTATGTTTTAGCAACAGGAATTTAGTAAAAAGTTGTGAACTGGTGGCAACTCTTAAAGAAGTAGTTAATGTCAGGCTAAATGTGATAACATCCAACACTGTCATGCACCCTGGAGGTGGGAAAGAGAGGTTATGGATGAATGCATGTCTCTAGTTTTACACTGGTTTATGTATAGGTGAATAACGAATTGACACTGCCCTTTCCTATAGTTGTATCTAGAACACTGCATAGAGATAAAAGAAGCTTTTTCTCTGTGTGGCACAAAGATTTCAGAGGGGAACTAATAAAAATCAAGTAATAGTTTATGTAATACAAAGGAACAAAAAGATATAAATGAAAATGCATCTTTTGCAATGCGGAGGAGAAGGCTGTAGGACTACGATTAACGCTCTGAATCATAGGTGATTCCTATTCTAACAGTAGTTTCCTTGATGTAAGGTTGTGGAAGGTAATTGTCTGGTATTCCTCTGCTATGTATTAAGATTTCTGAAGTTTCCTTTTCTTTATTAGGTCGGGAATAGATTACTATAGGAGCACAGTTGCGTGAATGATTTTTCAATCTATTCCACAAAATGCAGGTTAGAATGGAAGACCTAAATTTTTTTGTCTCTTGGATAGTTTATCACTTGAATAGCTGTCTTTTGTTGACTTACTTCTAAAACCCCTACACACTTTTTAGGAGTATATGCTTTTGTTTTGCAGCTACAGGTTTGAGTTTATCACTTACAAGTTACTGGATGTCTCTAGGTGGAGTATTATAGTGTACCCCCATCATATTTAAATCCTAGCTTTTAATATTATTTTAGGAGAACAGTAAGTAATGTGTCCCATGACATGTCCTCTGTCATCACTTGGCATACTCTCCATCTCTGTCATCTGGTAATGACGAAGTATTTTGTTCCACTCCCGGGATGGTTAGCTGTAAGTACATGTAATCTGAGACAAAAAGCACACTTCTGAGCAGTCCTACTGGTGTGCTTTCTCCATGGCCAGGAAGGTCATGAGCCACAAACCCTTTCTTATCCCTAAATCAGCTTTTTTTTTTTTTTCTTTTTTTTTTTTTTTTCCCCCCTCTCCAATCTTGTGGTAAGCAGTAGGAACTGGTGGCTTTATAGGTATAACGGGGCACTGGCCGTCTCTCATATTAGAGCTTTCGGAGCCATCAAACCTTACACATTGTGAAGGCATGAATAGTTTAGAGGTACAGACCACAGGACTGAGGCTGACTTTATGTGGGAGTGGAATGGTCAAAAACAAGATTAAAAAACTTTGAGAGGTCATCTGTGCTTTTTTTCCTTCCCTTTGGAGGTGGGTCAGGTATTGCTGACCTGTTCCTGACAGATTTTTGTCAAACTTATTTTTAAAAGTCGCTTCTCATCAATGAAAGTTTTACAACTTCTAGACTATTAATCAATTTCACTGCCTTAATTGTAGTTATTAAAGTAAGTGTATAAATACAGCTTATTTCCTTTTCTCAGTGCCCTGTGTGTATGGAGGTAGCCGTGTGCTTTTCTTTAGTCACGTCTAAAGGTTTTACTGAAATCTTTGCAATAACAGACTTTGAACTCGCCTCTCTTTATGTGATCTCTTTAGCTAGGGATGAGCTAATTACTTTTAATTAATAGCAGTAACTCAGTTCCTTCAGGGCAGGAGAATTTGGTGTAATTATTGGCTGGAGATGTAACTGTGTCTTGCTTTGGGGAAACTAAGGTGTTACTTGCAATAAATAAATGTAATTTGATCTAATTGTTCAGTTTTATCCTTCTTTTTTATAACTATATGCATTTTATGTTTCTTATAACAATTTAAAACTCTGAGAATGCTATGTGACCCAATGGCAAAAGTGTTACTGCAATTAAGATGTTTTTCCTCTACTCACTAAGTGTGTTGCCTGATCAGAGAGGAAAACTTGTTGATCTTGTACTGTTCCACAGGAGCTGGTGTTGCCTTTTTATTTGTTACATTGTTATCTTGTCAAGGGCTTTATTAAGAAAAAAAATAAATAATATCTGCTAGTACTTGTTCCAGTATTTTTGAGTGTTTTGAAGTTGATTTGACTGATGTATTAATTTCTGCATTTGCCTTAATCTCCTTTTTAAAGACAGAAATTGTTTCATTTTTGTGTTATTTTGGAACCTCACCTGCCTTCAGTAAGGCCTCAAAGAAAGCTGTTAGAGGCCATTGTGTTGCTTAGGAAACTTAACTAAAGCATTTAGGGATGAATTTCCTTAGAACTCACAATGTTCAAAATATCTAACTATGCAGTCTGTGATATGTGTTTTTCCTACTCAAATCTATTTCTTTTATTACTCATGATTATACTTAACCTTTTAAATGACAGTGGAAGCAAAGAAGATATTAAACACCTTTTCAATGTTCTCCATTGTTAAGTTTCTGATCTTACTGATTTAGCAAGCCTTCTTTGTAATCCTGTATGCCCTTTCCTTTTCTAGTTATGTCTCATTTTATATCTAGCAATTCTGACTTCTTTTTTGTTTGGTTTTTTTGTTTGTTTGTTTTTTAATAAACAGAATTCCTACTTGGTCATGGTCCTGTCTTTTCTAGGAAGATGATAATGCCAGCAGAGCAGACTGTGGCATTACATAGCTTAACAGCTATAGCCTTGCTTAGTGTGGTCTTTGACACTTTCAGCTTGATTACAGAACTCCTGTTTTGGTCTCCTGTTTGCTTGCTTTTAAATTCTTCCTGCCTACTTTAGCCCACCACTCTGTAAAGGATTAATCTGTTCAGAGAAATGCACTTTGCCCCAGTTTGGGGAAAAAAATAAAAAAGGTGAAATCTTCCCTTGCAACAGCTCATCCAAATCTTACCAACTCTCCAGCTTGGCATTTTAGTGTGTGAGCTTGATAATAATAAAAATACATGTTAAAACATACTACTAGAGTGTTTACTACTGAAGTTAGAAGGTGATTTAATGAAAAATGAAAAGGTAACATACTCTAGATATGTAGATTGTATAAATAAGTAATGTATATGAATCTTTGCGTAAACTGTTAAGAATGTGTTGCTTATGAATATAAGAGGATGCTTTTCAAAACTTCTGTATTAATAATGTACTTTTCATTTTACAGCATACACAGCTCAGGGAGATGAGAAGACAGTCCCTGGTACTCTTACAGATGCAAATGCCAGAGCCTTATTGGTTTGCAATGGACCTTTAGAACATTATGACTTTCTGATTAAGCAAGAAGAGCTGAGGAATGATGAGCAACAAAGAAGAGTTGTGCAGCACCTGCAGAAGTTGCATGAGAGCCTTAAAGGCTACGGTATCAGTTCAAAAAATCTTCTCTCAAAGGTGAGGTTTATAATAAAAATATTTTTTGCATTTATATTTGCTCCTAGGAATATGCTTAAAATACATAAATTTCTGTCATTAACACAAGTCTGATTTTTGCAGCTGAGTCTTTACAGATGGAACGTTGTTTGTGTTTGGATCTCTGATACTTCTTTTTTTTGTTTGTAAAATTCCAGTGGCACTCTAGAAGCAACCAAATAAAATATTGTTGAAATAATTCTGTAAGAAAATATGATATGATTTTGGTTATGTACACTGTCTGCCTTTCCAAAAATGTCATTTGGTTATAGGAGAGAGGGGCCTAGACCAGGTTTTAATTCTCGAGCATGGGTATAACGTATGTGTGTTTGGGTTACACGTACTGAACACTGATGTTTTGTGTTCTAACAGATCTTCCGTGAATGTAAGTGAAATTAGCCAGCAGTCTAAATAATTTAGCTTTGCAAAGTATTATAATATAGATCAGACATGACTTTTTTAAAAAAATGTCCATTCTTTCCAGTGCTGTTAGTCTCCAGGTAAGGTAAGAAAAGAAGGAAGAGGTGATCTGCGTTTTTGGGGTCATCACAGCTGCTTTTCAAAGTATTAACAAAAATTCAGACACATCCCTGTTGCACAGCGCCTTAGCAACCATACTGCCTTAGCATTAGTAATGCTAATAGCCTGCTGTTGCAGCTCTCTAACTTTTCCCTGAAGCTGTTGACACAGAATTTTCCAGAGCCTCCGTGGCAGTATTTTTCATATCTTATTCTCGTGCTGTTATTCTCAGATTGCTGCTCTTGTGGCCTTGCACCTGCAAATTTTGATAGCGTGGTTATGGCAGGTTCTCATGGGAAGCAACCAGAACTGGTGTGAGAATCGCTCCTCAGCTTTCCTTGCCTCTTGTTGTGTAGATTTCAGTTTGTATTCCAGCAAACCAAACATAGGGCCCAGCAAAGTAGACAAGATATTTAATTGCTTGGTAAGTATTAGGCAATCACAGATGTGCACAGAAGCTGACTGACCAGTGAATATGCTTCATTTGCACCTGATTAACATACTCCCGTCAGCACAAACAGTCATAAACGTGGTGAGGGGAAACAACAAGAATAAGGTGTTTGAGCCTGATGATAAAAGTGTAGTGCTAGGAAAAAAGCATGGCAAAATATTCATTGCCATCATTATCTTCACTTTCCCTGCCAGAACTGGAGAGACACCTCCTTACCCCTAAGAGGAGGATATTTGGAAGCTGTCACTGCTCTCCCCAGCCAGTGGCTGAGTGTTTTCCTTTTTCTTTCTCTCTTTCCCATGTGCTGCTTTGTTTTTATTTTTTGTCAGAAGTAACTTTCACATTTCCAGTCAATGTATGCTGTCAGCTGCAGACCTTTCTGATAAACCTCCATGTCAACCTTTCTTGGCATCTGTTATGCAACACACCTCATCTCATGGCGTATATCTAAATATCTAACTCTAACTTGTTACCTAACCATATACTTCCCATTCCAACCCCAAATTCTCCTATTACCTGGCACAAATACTGTATTTTGTTTGCATGGCAAGCCTAAATGGTATTGTGTGAAGTCAGGGGAGCCAGTGCCTACAGGGCTCATGCCTCTAAATGACGTGCTGTCCTCTGCCCTTTCAGCACCAAATGACAAATTCCCACTCTGAGGCTCTTGCGATGTGTGTTAGCTTCAAGGCATGAAAAAAGTAGAGAAGAGAACGTTGGTATGAGAAGTAGTATACCTGTAAACAGCCTGTGTTATACCTATAGATGTGCCTGTTTCAAATGGGCAAGTATAACAGGGTGGAGAGCACTGGAACACACGCTTGCCTATCAGGTTGCCTCCAACAGCCCTTGAATGCTTTGAACTCATCTATGTAGCTGGAGATTGTGTGTTTGTTAATCATATGCTCGACTGGAAATGCCATAGATGTTCTTCTGCCTCCTGATGAAAGGAAGCAGACTAAACACCTAGGAAGGAGCTTTTTTTTTTTTTTTCTTTTTTTTTTCATTGAGATACAGTGAGAAGAAACCTGAATGGGAAATATATTCCATGGAGCTGAAGTCAGGCACTCTGGAAGGAAGAACACAAGAGTAGTAAAGTACAGGAAGCGAAGTATTAAGGCAAGGCTGCTTCTGAAGGGCAACAAGTGTGTCTTTGGAAGTTCTGTTCTGGAAGCAATTGACCCAGTCATCCTTATGGGTCCCTTCCAACTTGAGATTTTAAACTTGAGCTTTAAAGAGGGGGTTTGGCTGCGTGATCCCCTGAAGTCCCTGCCAGTCTAAATCATTCAATGATTCTAACTCCGGTGTGGGAATTGGAGGCAAACAATGGTTTAGGGTATATTTTTGCCTGCTCTGGTGGGTCGGCTCATCACATTACTTACCTTTTTACTTTTGGAATTTCTTTAATTAAAATTATTTTAAACATTAAAACAGTGTAAAAATGATAGTTATAGTCTAAAAACTATGTATTTATGGTATTTTAAAACATTTATGTGGGTGTGTGCCTGTGGCCACGTTGCCTTGATGCCTTTGTAGGCTAACTCTTGAGTCTAAACCAGCCTGTTGGTTCAATTTGGGCAAGTACCAAATAAAAAATAGAAATTTCCTCTTCAAAAATGCTTATCGCCTATTTTTGGTATCCAAAGCAATATGGCAGTGTGCCTGAATGAGAGCTGGTTTTGCATAAGTGTAAGGAGATCAAGCTGGATTCAGCTTGCCAAACGAGTTTGGTAAGTGTAATCTATTAGGCCAGAGTTTATATCTTGAGGATGCTTGATGTTAAAAGCTTTGGTGTTTTTTTTTTTTAATCTATCTGGGCTTTGGCATTGGGCTTGTAATCTTTTAAGTTGTCTATATCAAAATTGTCTTTAGGCAGCGTACCTGGACTGTAGAAGAGGAAGTCACTCAAAAGGAAGCCCATTAACTGGCTTGCTCCTGCATTATCTTTTGGACATAATGCCAGACTTTTATTAATTTTCATTCTTTGGAAAAAAGTTGTTTTACTGTCAAGTAAGACAATCCAGACAGTCTTACTGTCAAACCTGAGGATCAGTAGGCTAGAGCGTTTTGACCTTTTCTGGTAAACTGTTTTGGACATTTGGATATTCTGTTCTAAAAGTGCTGCCTTTGAGAATAGTTTTGAGAGCTGACTTGTGTTAACTGGAGTGCCCTGAATTATTATAGTTGTTAGAGCAGGTGTCTTGTAATGGCTTAGTAGATCAAGCATTATATGGATTTGTTATTTACTGTTTCTTTGATTGGGAAGCATGAATAGGGAAGAGTCTCTATTGCAGAGAACAAATACTAATCTTATTCTATTTAGGAAATTGCGATGCTACTTTGTCCCTGTATAACAGAGCTAATCGCAGTAAAGCCAGACTGACTGACACTTTCTTAAAAGGCAGAAGTCAAATGCCGTTTTTTTAGGTTGAGAATGTGGTTTTCCCTACTTCCTTTAAAGCATTCCTTTTTCATTTAATAATGCTTCAGTGCCATACTTTAATTCTAAACCAGCTTTTAAAAATTGTTGTATGGCTTGCTGATACCTGGGAACTAATGCTGCAGTGGTGAGACGGAGCTGTAGAACTACTTGCTATTGGGATAAACGTTGCAGTTTGAGGTTTTTCTTCTAGAGCTTGATATCTCTGTGGAAATCTTAAGAAGATTGATAACCAGGTTGAGCACTATAGTGCTGTGCCATACATCAAAACCCCAGGAAAGGAGAAGAGCAATGAGTTTTGTGTAAATCTTTGTTAAAGATTTACAAGCAAGCCTAGTAGCTTGTGTAATTAAATCAAATCATGATTCATGATGGAGAAGCAGTCACAACAACTTTGTTTCTCTTCTCCTGACTTTGAGAAAGTAGTTTTCCGGTTCAAACAGAGCTCCTTTTGATGTAAAATGAAGCCAAATAAAGTATGGTTTAAATTCTAATGCAAGCCAGGTTTTGCTTCAGCAAAATTGTAATCAACATCCTCAATGAAGGTTTTCCCCAGCATAAGAGTCACAGCTGTGAATAGGTAGTTGCTAAAATCACAGCCATCAAGCACTGTACCAGCTGTAGACATCATATACTTGTCATATGTCTGCATCTGTCAGAGTTTTCTAAGTAAGCAAAACATCTGTTTTTCTGTGATGACCTTTCAGGGCAGGGATGCTGCTGCAGACTTAGTTCAGTTTTCAAGAGTAGAACTAAGGCATTTTGTGCCTGTAAGAGGCAGTGAGTACTGCTCTCTGGAATTGGCCTGGGTTTAATAGGATTTGTTATGTGAGCTACTTCGACTCATAAGCCTACACTAGTAGAAGGCGTCTCCAGGAAGTACTAAGGATAGAGGGCACAGGTAAACCCTTATTTGTGAATAGCTTGTTGGCACTCTCCTCCCACGAAGGCCTGGTACTTTGTAATTTTGAATATGGTAGGAAGTAAAAGATAAACCTTATACTGTAGATGTCCAGTTGTTTTTATGATAAACCAATTGGCATTGGTTTTACTTAACGTTATTACTTAATGGGTTTTAATAGATGTAAATGAAATAAATTGATGTATTTTAAATTACTCAAGGACTTTTTGGAAATAAGTCAGACATCAGTTACACATAGTAGTTTGTAGATTGACTTTTTGCTTTTTCAGGAGGTTTCTAGCAACTTGGCTAACCTACTTTTAGTATAAAGTCTCCCGCATTGAAAAGAATCTACTGGCAGCTTTTTAGAAATAAAAAATAATGGTGTTTTGCATTTCAACATGCTCATTTTTCCTGGTTCTGTCATTGAAGCGAATGTGGTTGAGAAGTTGCAGTGAAGAAAAGCGGGGAGAGAGAGAGAGGTCTCGCTCTGTCAGCCTCTTCTTTAGACTGATACTCTGTATTTTATTACACGATTTCTTCTGTGATAGAATTGCAGAAGCCTCTTCTAAAATAACAGTTATTCCAGAAATAGAAGCTTCTTGCACTTCTGAACCATTACAAGAACGGTCTGCTTTGGTTTTAGTTTTATTCTTTGTTGTCACTTTTTGTCTAAATGGTTTTATTCACCAAAAATATGGCAAAAGTAGATTAGGGAACAAATATTTACACCAGATACAATGAAGAATTTCAGTGTTTATCCAAGAGGCTTGCATTACCTCGCAGGCCAAAGCTTTCTGAAATCAGTAGTCTGGGGGAGGGGACAGGACACCAGCCATTTCCTTTATGATAATAAAACTGTATTTTTTTACGAAGTAGGTTTTTTTGGGGCATCAGCTTAGAGTGAATTTGAGGGGAAAAAACAATTAGTCTTGCTGCAATCCAAGTAGGCTTCTGTTTTTCAAAATTATTACTCAAATTTGAACAATGACTTTGATCTTCAACTTAGTGAAAGCATGGCCTTGTATGCTGAGATATTTTGAGATCCTCTGAATTGAAGTTCAAGGCCGTAAGAGTTTGCATAGACGTTTCAGATCTCTAGCTTTTCAAATAATACCAATTGGGACATCTTAAGAGTTGTTGAGTTGCTGTACTAATGACTTGAAATAAGCTCAATTATAAGAGAGGTCATGTTTTGAAAAGAGGTATGAACAATAGTAAACACCATTCAAGACCTTGAAAATGTCTTCAGCTACAACAGCAACTAAAAAGGAGGTCTGAAAGAGTGGGAGAAAGAGGCAGTCTTGTTAGTGTTTACAAAAAAATATGCAGTTGGGAGACTTGTCTCTTGAATTTTGTATGTTTTAATTAAGCGTCTTAGTATTGACATGCATCTTCGCTTAAAAGTTTTTAAAATCAGAGTGTAAATATTCCCAGGAAATGAGTTGCTTGCTTCTGGTGTCTGAGGTAGGGGGCATGGGAGAAGATGGGAAGACGTTGCACGTTATTAAAGATACTTTAGAAAGAATAGGAAGTTGTCAGAATGAAGGAGATGTTTTGACCAGTATAATTCCTTAAATGAGGTAGGATATTGATTGATTAAAGTGAAGTTTAAACAAAAAAGAAAAATCCGATGCGATAGAATCAAAGCAAGGCATGCAGTTTTGAAACAGAAATGTGTAAAACATTTTGATAGTAGAGGAGAGAATTTCATATATCTGGGGACACTAATGTGTGTGTTGTTTTGTGGAATTGTAAATATTGTAGCATATGAATGATTTTTGAAGAAAATTCTGTAAGTCAACTGATCTATGAAAGGGAAAAAAAAAGCTCCTGCTGTGGCACGTCCTGATGATAATGAAACTTGGTGAAGCACTTAAGTGCAACATTAGTGCAAAGAATGTTTTGGGAATTGGGAAACTTGGAGGACTCAAGGAATTTGACACATTTGTGGTGATGCCCTCGTTTGAAAGGATGTGGTGAGCATTCAAAACATACATCTAAGGATTTCAAAATTCTCTCCTCCAAACTCAAATTTTTTGCATGCCTTAATATCTATGGGTTTGTACATTTTAAATACTAGCTATAACATCCTTAAATCTTACTGTTGTTGCAAAAGCAAATATATTTTCAACCAATTGAACGTTGTGATACTGAGACCCCAAATATACCTCAGGATAATATGAAAGTGAGGAGACGCTCATTCATCTAGTTTGTCTTCCTTCGTCTCCCACTTTTCTCCCTTCCCTCCCTGAAACAAACAAGACTACCTTTATTTTAGAGTAACTGGAGGATCTTCTGCATTAGGTCTCCCCCCTCGTTCTTTTTGGAGTGTGTGTTTCTGTAGAACCAAGAGCAGTCTTCTGCTTTCTTCGCCCCCACATACCACTGACTTTCTTGGCTACTTGCTGTGTTCTAAGTTGAACCAATGGCATTGATTGGATTTTATCAGAAATCCTAGTGGAAATTGCTTGTTTTCTTACGCAACTTCCAGGCTTTAGAAGATGTATGAGAATAATTTTTAAAAACAGTGAAAAAAAAAAAGGAAATCCATTTTGTCCCAGGATGTCTGGGTTTCAGTACTAAAAGTCTGCTGATCAAGTTCAGTTTCTTTAAATAAAATACACATTAAAAAAAACCAACAAAACAAACAAACAAAAAACCAAAACCAGCCCAAGACTATAAAAATAAATTCTTAGTGTTACGCAATACCTGACAGAACTGAAGAAGTGAATCCTAAAAGTTTCAATAGCATCACTTCTGGCAGAAGTATATGTAAAATATTTTCTACAAACTTCTTTAATTGCTCAGAGAGGATAAGAGTTTTTCTGGTATTTGGGTTGCTCTTAGAGATGATCAGTTTCAGCCAAGCGTGTTTGGATCTGCTACAGTATCCAGCCAAAAATTGCTGTCTTCACAAAAAAAACCTTAATTCCATTTTTTAAATCAACCAGAAGTTGATTTAGACTTTTATGGAGACTCAGCTGTTATATGTTTCCTTCAGCCAAAAACCCCTTTTTGTCTAACATATTTTCTAGAAATGGTAAGTACTGGAGTGAGAATAAAATATGCCTACAAATGGTTAAATTAATAAACACTTTACATTGGAAAAAAAAAAGGTGTAAAAAAGTAGACATTACTACTTGTTCTGGTTATATAACCTTTACAAGGCCAGGTAAAGCAGTCCTCTAAACACTGATTTGTTTTTCTAGCTTTGTGTCATTCCTTGTGAAACTGCAAATCACATTAATACATTTTTATGTAATAAATTAAATGTGATACTCTTTCAGTTTGTTAAAATTGCTATTTTTAATCTCGAAGAAATTCTTATGAGTGTCTCTTTTTTTCCATTTCTCCTTTCTTCACTGTGTAAGCGAGCATCAGGAGTTTTAATGAATGCAAGCTCTTAAAAAGTACACACTGAAAAATGTTCGTCAATTAAATTTTCTTGCAGTGCTTTCAAAGCACTAGCAAATAGTTGCAGCCTTGTCTATTAATGGAACGGTTTCAGAACATCTGAAACCCTGTTCAGCCGTAGATTGATGATACAAATTTTTATTATCCTATTAATATAGCTCTAAATTAAATCTATAAGTGGGTCTTATATAAGAGCTATGCTTGCATATTTTCTGATAAACTGGTACTACGGACCTGAGACACTATCTTTCTACCTTTTGGTCATATATTTTCTTTCATATTTAATTGTTTTGCTACTGACTCCCCCATTTCTTTAACAAGGGAGTGTATTTTGAGAAGTGCTTTAGATTCAAGTTGTTTAGCAATTACCCAGCTCCAAATGAGACCACAGGGTTGCAATTTTAATTTTCTTCTGTTTTGGCTCAGCTCATAGAACTCTTTAAAATAACCAAATACTCTTCAGCAGTGTTTCTGTGGATGTCAATTCGGTTTCATAGATTTGATGAGAATTTTGTTAAGATTTCCAGTTTTTTAGAAACTGTTTCTTTTTAGAATTATACTTGTAAGTGGCTATGCACAGTACTGGGGAGAGGAGGACTGTTTCAAATTGAAAGTCTTGACATTATTGCAAATTTTTCCATAAAATATGTATGTTTGAGTAAAATGGAATAAACCATCAGGTATCATAACGTATGTCCTAAGTAATATTAAGAGATTAAAAAGTCCTAAGCAGTATTCATTCAAGATAAACATCACTTGAGAAAATTATTAATAGAAGGCATACTTTGAATATAACTTTTTTTATATATATACCCATATACACACGTGTTTGTGTATATGGGTACATATTTTTATTGTGGCTCCGTTGATTTTAATCGTGATTAAACCAGAGATGATTCTGCATTTAAAATTCAAAGTGGAGAGAAAAGGTCCTACAATGCTCACTGGCTTTGCAATACTGATTTTCTAAATCCTAATGGTTTATATCTTAAGCAGAGCTGCTTTAATAGGTATATATCTATAAATACTATAATACTGCTTAATTTTGTATCCTTTTTCTTAAGACTGTTTGAAATGGCTTAATGAGAAGAAGGATTTGTTTTGATGATTATGCATTAGGAAACATTTAATCATTTTATGTGTGTTCTGGTAAAAAGGCATGTGTGCTAGGACCAGGGATGGGGATATTTTCACAATGATCTAAGAAAAGAAACAAACCCTGCATGTTTGGCCTCTTTTATAGAATTTGCACAAATAACAACATGAAGATGGCTTAACAATTCTGAGCTAATGATTCATTCAAGGTTAGACTTTGCTAGCTAGTGCTACTTTGATGGTAAAGCGTAGCTACTTTCTTACTTTACCACAGCAATGTGCTTGCTTTTATTTTACCCCATATTCTTACTTTTTTTTTTCTCTTGATTTGCAGCTGTTTGCAAAAAGCAAACCCCCAAAAGGTCTTTATGTCTATGGAGATGTTGGTAAGTTTCAGTTGCATCAATTCCAATGGATTTTTCTCTAAATCATGTTTAATAAAATTCTGAAGTATCTAAAAGCTTTATGTAGTGTTACTGCTTTAATGAATTATCCAGGATTCATTTTCTTCCACTTTATGATGTTATTTAATGCAATTACACTCTGAATTCTGGAAGCTGTTGGATTCGACTACATTGCCATGTGTATTTTTTTTTTTTTCAATGCTAACCACTCACTAATATCTAAGAATGCAATTTTAAGAGTTTGGGAAGTAATTGAGGGGGGCATGGAAAGAATATATATTCTAATTGCAACAATGCAGCATGAAAACATACTTTTCAAAAGGAAATACTAAGTCTGTTTCCTGGATGCATACAGAGCCATTTGTTCAACCTTTGGGCCATCTCTGCATGGTTCAAAACTTTAAAACAGAAAAACAAAAATGCAATTGTTCCACATTTTCAAACAGAAAATATAACTGTTCTTCACAAATAGTCTGGTCTTGTACTTATTCTGTGGAAGAGTATAGTTGCATTAGTTCAAAGCTAATGAACAATCATTATTGTAATCAGTACATACTGTTCTTAAATTAACTACCTGTTGGGTGTTTTTTGTGTTTTTTATTTGAAGGCACAGGAAAGACAATGGTGATGGACATGTTCTATTCTCACTTAAAAGTAGAAAGGAAAAAGAGAGTCCATTTTCATGGCTTCATGCTAGATGTACACCAGAGTAAGTGCAGACACAGGTATTTACAAGAATTTTACTAAATACAGTATCTATTGAAAAGTATGTCTCGTTCTCATATCCATATTAATCAGTGTAATTTTATTTAGATATTTAAGCAAAAAAAAGTAAACAATAAGAGAGAACGTAAAAGATTTTAGCATTGCCTGTCCTACCAGACTGGATATTAATTGCATATTATTTCTCAAGTATTTTCTGTCAAAGATTCTGTATTCCTGATTGTATAGAAGACTAGGGTGTGTATTTACAATTAAATCCTTAACTAAATGTTTTCCAGTTACCAATTAGTTTACATGCAATCTGAAGAAGGCAATTGCTAAAACTGAAACAGTAAAGATTAAATTTAATCTGCATTTTGAATAAGCAGTGACTAAATCAGGTATAAACATCAAGGAGAATGAGAATTGTTCTGGTTGGCAAACTTAGTAATAATTTATAGTCAGGTGCAATACAATCCGTGAGACAGTAAAGTATGGCTGTAATACTTTGTGCTAGTGTCATCGTCTTTATATTTTGAAATACAACTGTGTTGCTGTGTCCGAGTTCTTTTAACTAAATGCATTTGAAGTATATCTTCAGAGCATGCAGTGCACAGAGCTGTGCCATTGATTTGTAAACACCGTAAGGGTTTTTCGTACTCAGAGAGAAGATTAAGACAGAAAATGCCAAATTACAAAGTGAAACTGAAACTAAGGTAATGGAGCAAGATAAAACTGTAATTTGTATCAGTTTTTAAAAGATAAAGCATAGGTGCATAGCATTCAAGTGTTCTTTGATTTATGTTTTACATATTTCTCAACAAGAAAATACGAATCGCAGAATGTGTGAGTTTTTAGTAGTTGCCTGGATGTGGTTGAAAACTGTTTTTCCCTCTTGAAATTGGGCTACATTTGAAGCTTTCTTATTTTTACTGGACTAGGTTACCTTTTACTTGGAAGCTAAATAATTTTGCTCTCCCTGTCTTAGAAATTAAAAATACTTGTTCTTCTCTCTCTCTCTTTTTTTTTTTTTTTAATCAACTGAGGAATACATCGCCTTAAGCAGAGCTTGCCAAAAAGAAAAGCAGGATTTATGGCCAAATCGTATGATCCAATTGCACCAGTAGCAGAGGAAATAAGTGAAGAGGCTGCTCTCTTATGTTTTGATGAATTTCAGGTAAGAAGTCAGGGATTACTCCTTTGCTTCAAGGGAAAGCTAATAAAATTACTTTTGATCTTAAAATATGACGCTTGTTACTGCTAATGTAGTATTTGAATCACTGGCCAGTAGTGAACTGTAGAAGAGTAGAAGTTCTTTCACAGCTTTGAAGATGGTGGAGTGGGTTTTTTCCAGGAGATAAGATGCAAGTTGGTGGTGTAAGTCCCCTCACGGTGCTTTCCTTATTAGTCTAGTTACTGGTCATACAAGGGAGTATTGGAGTTTGGTGAGAGGCTCGGGAGTACTTCAGGGCAGGAACCATCATCCCGTACTGAGTCTGTGCAGTGCCCAGGAGAGTAGCTGCCTGGTACTTGCTGGGCATGCCTGGCCTTTGCTGTAGTTCATGTAATGCAACAAAAATCATCTCAGTGTGGTTAAGGATGTTGCAATGACATGTCAAATTCAACCTAAATTCTTTCCTAGAGTTATTGGGGCCTTTGGCATGGCAGTGCCAGACTATGTCAACGTAACTAACGTTTTAAGAAACTTATTGAATTAAACATGAAAATTAAAAATAAACTCATAAAATGATCTTTGCCCAAGCTATCTTGGTTGATTCATTTGTTCTACACAGCTTGTGAATTTTGTTGTAAGGGCGTGTCACATTTAAGTGTAGAATCGCTTTATAAAAATTTTTAGGAGAGAGGCTAGAGGTATTTGGCAACTCAAATAAGCTGAGATTTTTTTTTTTAATTCAGAGAGAAAATGTAGAGCAAGATAGGAACTTGTTAGTGTGTTAGTTGTGTGTTAGTTCTCAAATCACCAATACTAAAAGAATAATCTATTAACTGTAAATTGTCTGTTATGCTCTTAAATTAATATATTACTGAAATCGAGCAATTTATATCTCCTAGCTATTATTATACAAATCTGTGCACCCAAGAAAATAACTGATTTATGATCAGCTCCAGTGATGGGGATTTTTGTAGTTGTGAAGTAGTAGGTGTTCTTGTTTTAAGAAGTTCTTGCATTTTTTTGACAAGGGGTAGTCCTTTGATCTGTGGTTTCAGAATACGTGGGGTCATTGCAATTGCTGCTGTTGGATCATGTAAATTGTGCTTTATCTAGTGAATATGGATGCTGGGCTTCCAAAACTTGCTTTATAAAATCTAAATGCAGAGACAGTTGTATTTACGCTATAAAGAAATGGGGAGGTTTGGAGAGGGCAGGGAGGAGTGTTAACTGTCGTGACATCAAATGCTCAAACGGTAGAAGGAGGCATCTTTGCTGTACCGTGTATTAGTGCAAATACCTGCTTTTCTGTGTAAATGTCCACTGCTTTCATATCCTGGTGTTGCTGTGTTTCCAGACTGTCACGTTTCCATATTTTGAGGGGAGAGATTGGCATTTCTCGTTTCCCAACTGATTGCCTGCTCCCCCTGCTGACTTGTTTGAGGTACATCAATCACTTCAGTTGTAAAAATCACCTGGTTTTGTCCGTGGGTCATAGTTGGGAAAGTAATACAAGAATTATACTTTAAAATGTGTATCTAAGGCTTTACATTCTTATGTGAATTTTAAGAATTTACTTGTCTTCAGTGTACTAATGTTCTAAATTCACAGATTTCTGAACAGCTGGATTTCTTGACTGATTTTCTGTAGCATGGAATGCTACACAGGCTTTGCCTACTGAAGATTTCTGCAATTTTGCAGAAGGCACTGAATTTGGGATAAGAAACCTTCTGCTTAAATAGTCATAAAGTAGTGCAGTGACTGGAAGAGCAGCTTACGTGGTGACACAATTAACATTGGTAATAAGGAGCCATATCTAATTCAGGATGTTTGCAGCTCATTTTCCCACTGACTAGATTTCACCACAGTCTGATTCACTCCTGTTTAAAGAATTGCTAGATTAAAATGAAACTGGAAAGATCTGGAGACTCGGAACATATACTGCTCTGACTTGCAAGCAAAGCTACTGTCTGTTTTGACAGGTGGAAAGTCAAGGTGGGTCCATCCTGCTTTGGAAAAATACTTGCGTGCGGAGGAAGCATCAGAAAACTATGGAGATTTGCTTTAAACACTTCAGGTTGCTTTCCAAATACTTGTTGGAAAAAAAGGAGAATAAGCTGAAATTATTTATTTATCTTGAGATCAGGCACACAGACTAACGATACTGTGGAACAGGGACAGCAAAAAGTATTGTTAGTACTCGAATTTCAGAGGAAACCAAATGTAGAACTTCAAAAGACAAACGCATTGCTGAGGTTGCACATGCTTTGGCTAAAGCAAAACAGAAGTATTCTGAAGTGTATCTTCCTGCAAAGCCTCAGAACTGTCAAACAATTGGAGAGTTGACTAACTGATGTAGAAAAATGTTTCAGTACTTTTAAAAGTAGTTTTGTGTATTCCAAAATATTGTCGTATTAAAAAAAAATAAATTACTGTGTCTTAAATGTTTCTTTTTGCAAACACTGTGTGATAGCCAGGACCTCAGTGATGGCATCAAACTTCAGAGTTTGTCCTTTCTGAAGCAGGTTTTTCATCAGCATTTATCTGAGCCACAGGCTCTCAGGTTATTAAAGCATTGCTACTTCTTACTGATCTTTGTCATACAGTTTACTGTAAATATTATATTGAAGTTTTTTTTTTTAAATCATGAAAGTCTTAAACCATTCTAAAAATGTGTCCTCATTTTGAAGAAAAACCCTAGAATTAAGCCATTTGTAATTACAATTTTGATGTTTTTGATGTTGGCCAATAAAAAAAGACTAGTTATTGTTTAGCCATTGCATTACTATATACAGGTAATTGGAAGCTCTGATTTTGGCGTGTGAATTATGTTAGTTAGAATTCATAATGAAAACAGAATCCCTACTTCTGGGTAAGCTGGGTGATCATACAATGTTAGTCTTTATGTATACCATTGGTACCACTTTGACTTAAAGCAAACTACAATTTAGGGAGTTTTTACTAACCTGCATGCTATTAAAAGCCTCTAATAAAAATTAGGCTCTTATTTTTGTGCTAATACTAATTACTGATAATACATGCTTATGTTTGTCATTCATTACGTGGAACTGTACCAATCAGTGGATGACTGAGTCTCAGGCACTTACACATGTAAATTAACTATTGGTCTAGTGTTTTTTTCTTTTTTTTTTTTTTTTTTTAACGTGAGTCATAATGGAAAGCAGCACTAGGTCATAAAAATCTTTTCTCTTAAATGCTAATGAATTTTCTCCATTCTCTCCATTAGCAGGCTCTCCTTATTCGTAATTTGTAGCCTTTGCTTTTGTTCCCTGTTGCAATGAATGCTGGATACAGTAAAAAACATGTGAAATGACAATGCTTTAGTTACTGTCTTCTACCTGTTCCACCTTATAGACATTTTCTGTCTTTCCCAAACTGTATTAGATAAAAAGAGCTCACATTTGCATCCCAGTTCTCAAAATCGTGCTTGCTTTTTGACTGAACTTCTAAGAGTCTATTTTTTTTTATAATGGGGTGAAAACATCAGAATTCAGCATCAAATAACAGTTCTCATTAATAAGAGAATGTTATTAATTGTTTTCTTTCATATGAACATTAATATTATTTCACTCCCTGTTTTGTAAAGGTAGCATGCCTTATAGTATTTTTAAATAAAAAAGTATGTAACAACATTATTTATATAATAAATTTTTAAAACTTGGCTATTAGGTTTTCTTTGTGATACAAGAAATTTTGTTACCTCTAAAATTCACATATACTCTGTGGGTTTTTTTAGGAACAGGAAAATTCAGAAGAAATAAATTCTCAATAGGTGGGTGCATTAGACATAGTACAATGGTGAATCACTACATGCTCTTTGAATTATTGGATCTTGCAGATCAGAGATGTGCAAATTTGAGGGGTGTGTTACTGATTGTGCAAAACTGGTTTTGAAAAAGAAAATAAAAATCCATATTAATGCATTCCACAGAGCTAATTAGATGAAATCTTTGGAAGAAGGCAACTGTGGTGTTTTCTTATGGTTCCTTTTGAACACTGTTGCTTCCAAACTAGCTCTCAGAAATGTAACCTAAGTCCTCTGCTATTTCTGATGTAGAATTAATTTTTTTTGCTGCCCGGAAGAGTAATTTAGAAATTTAGTGGGGGTCAGAGAGGGGGATGTGTGATGAAGTAGGGAAAAAATTATACTGGTTAAATCTTTCTGCAGATGTATTCCCATCACAACGTACACATCTAAACTGGTGAAAGCACAGCAATTTGTCAGTCTGTTGTGTAATGAGCGCGTATAACTGTGGACATGCCACCACTTTTTTATTTTTTCAGAACTGGGGTCTGTTTTGGTAAGTCAAAATGCAACAAGTGACTATATAATAGTCAAAGGAAAAGCAGGAGAGACAGGTGTAATGATAATAAAGCTGGGTTGCTTATTATGACTGCTGATCTCAGCTGGTGAACTGTGAAATAGAAATTGCTGTTGTAACAATGGGAGCTTTTTGTTTGGAAAAAAAATATTAAATTTTTTTCATTTGTACAGAGGGGAGTGCAAAACAGAAACCACTTATTTCTTGGTACTGCAAAGCAAGTTAGTTAAGCTAAACTTAGATATTGAAAGAAATTTTACTTTATGGCTCTTTTTTTTTTTTTTCCAGTCTCTTTTCTTTGTGCCATCCACACACCACCACCCCCCCTCAGCCCCTGCCAGTATCACTTGTCCCACCCATTTTTATTTTTTGTTAGTGTTTTGTGCCTGAAGGTTAGAAGAGGCTGACTGTGCTGGAAGTGACTGCCGTGCCTTTTGATTATTCATGGACAGTAATAGAAGGCACTTAAAAAGAACAATGAAATTGCTTATTTTTGTGATGGGCCATCTGTTGAATTGTTTTTTGCAACAATCACACAATAGTATCTATGTCATATCATTCTATTTTCAACAGCAGCTGATTATGTATAGTTGGCTACTTGTCTTTATTTCTGAAGTCCCATGACCATTTAAATTCACCTCTGCAAACCTTTGCCTCAAAGGTAATAGAAATGTAAAACAATCGATGTGTATTTTTTTTGTCTTCTGTTTTTTTCATGTTGTTTCTAATTAATTAGGCCTCTTAAATGTTTAGGTCTGTTCTCTGTGTCTCCCACCTGTAGTTTTACAATAGAAGTTAACATGGAATCATTTTAGCGATTGGTAAAGAAATGGTGGAGTTCTACAATAAAGAGCGGGCAAGTTTTGAAAGACTGCGGTACATTCACTGCTTATTAATTATCCCTTTTATTTTTTTTTTCTCACCAAGCAATAATTAGAATCTTTCTCCATGGCTTTCACTAACAAGCATTTTTCCTAGCTATAAAGCCACTTGCAGATCTATTGCAGCAGAAGCTGAAAGCAAGATAAAACAAATGTGTTGTCTTCTACAGGTCACTGACATTGCTGATGCCATGATTCTGAAGCAGCTTTTTGAAAATCTGTTCCAAAACGGGGTTGTCGTTGTGGCAACATCTAACAGGCCGCCAGAAGGTAAAAACAAACATACTACTAGTATTGTCCAAATATAACGAATCTCAGTATCTTACAAAACAATTGAATTAAAATCATATAATATTTAATACTAATAAACTCTATAGTCTTCAAGAATCTGAGATATTCTAATTTGTCCTCTGTTTTTTCATGTTCTTAATTTGACAGGTTTTTCACTAAGTCTTACTTCTGTCTTCTCCCAAACTCGAGGTTTTCCTCCCTGCTACTTCCCCCCAAATCTTTCAGTATTTTCTGATCCTCTCTGCTCTATCCAAACCAGTGGGAGGGTATCTGGGGACAGGGGAGTTGAGGAATGATGAAATATTGCCTCTCTTTTGGGTGTATTCCAGGGTAGGAAAAGATCATATTCAGCAGAAAAAAAAAAAAGGGGGGAAATGAGAGTACATTCCTTCCTGGTATTTAACTAGGAAACCTGAAGACTTGATTCACCAGCTCAAAGGGGAAGCTGTACCCCTTAAAAAGATGCCGTTCTTACAGCCTTGTTTGAGGTCATCTATTGGGAATTACTCAGGTGGAGAGTTATTACCATTTCTAACAATATTTTTAGATAGAGCATGACTTGCTAGGTAGATCCTTCTGTAAAGCCCCTCGTATGTATGGGTTTTAACCAAGCAGTAACTGCAGTTTTTTATAAGTGAGGAAAATGTTTCTTGTAGTGTTAGCAGTTAGCATAATGCATGATTTCTATGCAGCATTTATGACACTTCAGATTGATTTCAAACATTTGCCAAAAATACTCAAGAGTTACAGTATGAACTGTAACTATCAGTTAAAGTTTCCACCCAAATTAATTGGGTAAAAGAGAATCACTAAAGATTTACAATGCACTCAAATGTTGTTATTAGAGGGCGAAATAATTTCTGTTGGTTTATTTTCCTTGTTTGAACAAACTGTAGCTGGGTGAACTACAGATAAACTGGATGCTGGTGCCTCACTCACTTGGGAACCATCCTTGTGTGTTTTGAAGCACTACTCTTTAAGTTCAGGAGAGATTTTTATTTTAACTTGGGGATTGTATCCCACATCTGAAATTAAAGATGTCAGTTGGTGACCATTACCATCATGTGTTTTAATATTAATACATATTAAATGACTGTGTCGACCTGAAAGACATCCACTTGTACTAGCTACTGAACAGAGAATCTCAAATGTGGCATCTCCAGACCTGAGCTGTGTTGCTGTCCGGGTGTTGGTCAATGCTGTCTCTTCTTCCCTTCTCACTGCTCCAGCGTGCTCACGGTGTGTGTTTGAAATCCTCCCACAGGAAAGAGAGTTGGGTTAGTGTACTATGCTACATGAAGGTTTAAGACTGAATTGAGAGCTTCGTTTCCTGTGGCTACAAAAGGGAAAAGTGGCTCTTTTTGTTAGAGAGCAGATGTACCCAGCTGCTGACCTTTAGTGTTACGCTTAACCATGTTAAACTTGTGTCCCAGAGGAATATGAGGGGAAATGCTTGGGTGCAGTGTTTGAGGAATCCTGGCTTCATTTCTCCACCAAAATTACTGTTTCTTTTTCTCATCCCTACAAAACAGAGACATAATAGGAGACTCACAGCCTTAATAACTAGAAGAACTAACAGAAGTAGCTGTCTTACAGTACTGTTAGATGTTCGCTATTGTTTGCAAGTAAATATGCAATTGATTGCTGTTTTAACAAATGGATAGCTGTTATGATTTGCAGAGTTATGAATGAGAATGATATATGACTTGAATGAAAACGATATATGGCTTCATACAACTTTGTTAGTAATTAGGGTGTGGAATCACCTTCACTGACAATTTTCCTATATGTTTCTATGTACATACCCAATTTTGTGAAAACCATTTTGTAGGTGTCCTACTGGTTTCTCATGCACGCTGTATCTTCTGTCCACCATGAGGTGTTGGTAGAGTGTAAAAGCTTTAGCTTAGTTGTAGCATTCAGGCATTGTGGGGAATATGGGTGATATTGGTAACCTGCGGTGGTCTTTGTGGGGAGTTTTGGCAACGTCTCTGCCAGGTGCCTGTATTCTGTTATTCCTCCTGTCATTCATAGGGGCTGCACTGCCTTTTTAGAAGGCTTCCTAATATCAATGAAACATAGCAGCCCATCATACAGTTTCAGTGATAACGTTTTCAAAGAACAAGTCATTCTATTATGAACGTGTTGGGCAGTTGGATAGTTTCCAGGGAAGAGAAGTTTATGCTATATAAAATACAGAGATAAATAAGACACAGAATGCTGCTTTGCATTTTTTTTGTTAATTTTTATTTTCTTTGAGTGCAGAACTGCATTTTGTTACATAATGTTACTTTTTTTTTTAAATTCAGTTGTATTTTTAGCAACTTTGCATAAGTTTACATATTAACTTAATTTTTTTTTTTTTTTTTGGCCTTAGGAATGAAGGCCTTTTTCTTGCTTTGGTAAAAGGGGTTGTACCCGGTAGAATTGCTAGAAAATAACGTGTACCTCAGTACACTGAATAAGAATGATTCTAACTTTGTAAACTCAAATAGCTTATTTTTAGTTTACATTGGGTTTTTCCCCTCTGCCAAATACTTGGCACTTAGCAGTTCCATAGTTTTGGCCTTATATCATTATATACCCACTGTTACAAATCCCTTTTTATATCCTTACTGTAAAACAGATGCTGCCCTTATTTCTTCTGCTAAAATCAGCTATATATCATTAGAAACTTAAGTCATATTTCACTCCCTGCCTTTTTTAGACTTTTTCAGGATGTTCCTATCTTGCTTGAGAATGTATTGAATTTTCATGCAGCAAAAGAAGAGAAATCAATTTTAGGTCTTCTTTTCCACCTTTTGTTTCTCTTCTCTCTAGCAACACTGAGTTTTATTTGCCAGACTAAAAGACAAGCTGACATTGTTATTAAGACTGAGTAGCAAAATTATGCTAATTTCCTTTCTTTCAGATCTCTATAAAAATGGCCTTCAGAGAGCTAATTTTGTACCTTTCATTGCTGTGCTGAAGGTAAGAAGAGTCAGTTGTTAAATGCTTTTCAATTTTGCCTGCCGTATTAGTAAATTAGAGAATTGTATACGATTGCTTTGATACTAGATTCCAGATAAGATGTATGTGCTTTAACTGGTTGGAGCAAAAATAATTGAAGGTAAGGCAAAAAGGAACTCTTCCTCTCTAGAATTAACGTGGCTTCAAAGCTGGACATTTTTAATATGACAAAAAGTTACCTTTTTGACTAAGGTAGCAGAATTTGTTTGTTTGAATAGGACTTTCTTACTGGTGTATACCGTGTAACATAGTACTCCTCTAACAGTTACACTGCATTGTAGTTGGGGACATCTTACATTTATTGTGCTACAAAAACTTGGTGTTCCGTTGGTGTGAGGAAAGTAGTGTTTGGTGTGTATCCCTCAGTTACCTTGCTTCTGGGTCTTTCTTGTGTGTAAGTGGTTTTCTGAATGGGAATTTGTGAGGCTTCATGTAACGTTCAACAAGCAGCAGTTCTGAAGCGAGTTTTCTGGAGTCTGCGTGTTCTGGTGTGGCAGGACGTAAACTAGAACTGCTTCATTTAGATTAAAAGATGGAGCATCCTCTCTTGATGTGCATAATACAATCAGTGCTTATTTTGCCGTAAAAAAGAACATATGTTGAACTCACGGTTTTAAGTTCTGGGTAAGTCACAGATATTTTTAATAATAATTAATTTGGAATTGCTGAATAGATACATTGGTTGGATATTTCTGTTAAGATGGTCAGCAGTAAAGTAGTTGACAGTGTCTTGGGTTTTCAGGGGGGCATTTTGGATTCATAAGATTGCTTGGTTGCCTAAGCACTTTTGAAAATCCCATCTACTGTTGACATCTGAGCAATAAACAGGTTTCCAAGTTAATAAGCCATTGACATGAACGTGGCGCTCCTATGTATCTCAGAATGGCTGTGTATAAAGTCAGGGAGGTTCCTGGTAAAAGCGGTTCTTGCCTGGATGGCTTTAGAAAATTAAGAACCATAAAAATAAATGAATAACCACTTCCACTTCAGATTCAATGTAGCTGACTGCATTGGATGCAGGACGGGTCCTGGTCATAGAGTGTTTTCAAGAATAGTAGTAGTTTCATATGCATTTGTTTTTTGAAATGCAGTATCCATGGCAAATCTTTCTTTTCTATGTGTCTTTCCTTGTTTGACTCTTATTTTTCTTCCTTGATAAATGTAAGGCTCTTTCATTTCACTGATGATCACACTTAAAGAACATTTATCATGTGTGCTTCTTTGTAGTTTCTTTTTTCTCTCTTTTTGGCTAGCTGAAGGAAAAAAAAAAAAAGAAATGTAGTTTATGCGTACAGAACACCTCATCTGGACTGGGAAAACAATCTAAATTTTTAGAAGGGACCTTGTGGATAGAACGCTGAGAAAAGTCCTAAAGGTGGATTGGTTTAGAGCTACGACAGAGGATGGAGTAGTGTGAAAAGAAACAAGTAGCACAACCCAGACTAGAGGTGGACAAACATTACCATAAGTATGAGTGGAGAAAAAGCACTTCACTCAACACTCTCTTCACAAGGGCCTTTCTAAAATTCTGGATTATATGTCATCGTTTTTTCCCCTACATCTTTGTGTTTTAACAATGCTCTAGATGTATGTCTTTAATGTTGTTTTAATAAATGTTACCAATATAACATGATTCTTTCCCAAAAAAATAATGCCTGAAAGGTGGATCAGAGGAAGCTTATCAACAAATGCTTCTCTGACCTTAGTTGCAAAGTGGAAGGGTAATGGCAAAGTATTACAAACAAAACATTTCCAAATCTACATCTTGAAATCAACACATCAGAATTAGGCATTAAAAAAATGCACTGGAAAGTATTTTAAAGCACAATTTTAACAAATGACCTTTACATTACTAAGGCGTGGATAGAAATAAATCAATACTCTGGCTGCAGTGGTTTGAGAAATGCAGATTTAGGCCTCCCCAATGTGTGTATAGTCTGTACCATGGCATCCCTGTAGCTTTTCTCATGGCACTGGTGTTATTGGATGGAGTAGCTTCTGCATCAGCTGTGTATAGTTCCATGTGTGATTTTTAGGGTCATTTTCCAGGATTTTGCATGGAAATATAATGGAAAAATATTACATTGGATGCTTCAATTGTGGTTTACTGTCTTCTGTACCTTCATCTTATTCTAAGTTCAACGTGTGTCTGTGGTAGTGTTGTTATCATCTAACCTGTTCCCTGACTTTGACAACTTGGACTAACTTCTGTCTTAGTTTTCTCTGGACTCAGAGACTCCTGCAGGTCTTTTGTTTGGGGTTTGGTCAATGGGGGTGAGTGGGTAGGTTGGTTTTGTTTGCTTAGGAAATTAATTTTATGATCATAAATCTTAGCGTAAGGTTTTAGCAGTAAAAGTAGTTCATGTTCAATACAGGAGCTTCGATTTCCTTTAAATATTCTTGGAAAGATGGGATGAATGGAAAGTAACAACAGTACATTTCTGTGAAGGGATGCTTCACTTGAAATAGGTTTCAGGCTGTTTCCATTCCTCGGAAATAGAATGCATAGTTCCTAGATACCCTGGTAACTGTTATACAAAAATATTTCCCTTCAAATCGTCAAAAAACCCCTGTTTATTTCCTTGATCTAGAGTTACCTATGCTCATCCTTGATTTTCTTATTATTTTCTTCTTCAGGCTAGATAATTCCAGTATCTGGAATTGGGTTCCTATTTCTTACAAAGATAACTACAAACCAATTTTTGTGGAATAGGAAAAAAGGTGAAACAGCAGTCTAGGGAAGATAGAGTTATCTTGCAAAGTTTGTCTGTATTGCCTTTATAGGTGGTAGATTACTTGGCACAAGTGATTGCTGAATGCCTGCAGCGGGAGGTGCAGTTGTTCAGTTCCACTTTTTAGGGGCCACATAAAATCTCCAGGTCTCTGTAGTTAGGCACACCACTAAAACTGTTGGCAACTCTTCCTGCCCTGCACGTGTCCCCTGCCCAATTCTGAACCTATTCCAGTGTTCTCAGCTTTTGAAATAGTTTGAGATGCAATTTTTCAGCTATTCTTTAATCCTGTAACTTAAAGTGGTAGTTTTCATAAATAGGGGAAAACTCTCGATTGATCGGTTCGTTGTTGTGGCTAAAATTCTTTGGGAAACAGTATTCTTTATGGAAGGCTTTGTTTCCGCAACAGATGGGAGTGCTTCTTCAGTCCATGAAATTTTATGAAGATAGAGCTTTAAAGAGATAAGAAGTATTAGAAAGGAAAATCTTTTAATTCTATAATTGCAGTTAGATACAGTCTCTTCTGATTGAGCTTTTAATCTTGTAGCATCTCTTAGCAAGTGTTTTAAAGTGCATGAAACTCCTAGGCGATTTTTTTCTTTTTTTAACAAAGGCAGTTCTTGAAAAGAAAAACATTGCTCACAGGTACTTTGTTCAAACGCTTAGAGCAGAAATACTCCAAAAGTTGTTAACCTAAACCAATAACCAATATAAAAATTTTCTATGCATTTTAAAACTGGTTTACAAATAAAGCACTTTGATGAATTTGATGCAAGATCTGAAGTGAGGCTCTTCAAAAAAAAAAAAAGCACACTTTAATTTACTGGTTTGGTAGTAATTTTGGCAACATTTTAATTTTTCAGATGTTTGAGGAAGACATTAAACAAGCCTTAAGTGTTCTGGCATCCTAGTTCTAATGCAGTGAGTAGTTCAATGCTTCATTCTTTGGGCAATCGTGAAGGAAAGCTTCTCAAATAGTTTGTTTTGTAGAGTCTATAACTTTTGGAAGCTCAAGAACTGCTCATTTAAAGGTTTCCTGGAACTGTAGTGTGAATTTTTAAAATGTCAAGCTGAGTTGAAATACCAGATAAGTAACTTCTGCATTTTGTCACGTTTTCTTCATGCAGTAGGCCTGCACTGCACTAAATTCTAACTGAAAATCATGAAGTTTTAGGGCCTTTCATAGCCTGAGCATACCTTTAAAAGGGTACAGTTTTAAAATAAAAATGTTTGGTTTGGCTACCTGTGTTGTTTGCTTTAACTAAAGAGAAAGAATCAACCAGAAACCTGCTATCAGTAGGACATGAAATTACTGTAAACTTCCTGTAGTGAACTCTTTTTTTTTTTTTTTTTTTTTTTTTCCCTCTTCTGCTGTTAGGAACTAAGTCATTATTTATTTTAAAAATATTTGGTTAAAACTGCTTTTAACAGCGAGTGTTGTACACTCCTCTCAAATAGGAATAATGTATTTTTATACGTTGTATTATTCACTGTCTTTCTTGAAATTGGTTAATAATTATGGATTTACATTGTTGTCTACTCTGGTTAGTTTTAATTAAAATATACCCTTTCATTCAAAGCAAGAAATAGAGGAATTTAAAAGTAGTTTCACTTTTCAGTAACTTAGTTTGAATATGTGAAAAATATTTGTTTAAAACATTTCGAGCTGTCCCTAAGGAAGTTGTGGGAGTTAGTTTGGTACAAAGGCATTTGGTAGATATAAAATGCCTTTGATGGTGCACTCAGCTTTTGTCCAACCACCTGTGTGAGAAATGCAGGGATTTGTTGATTGGCGGATCTGCCTCTTTCCACCCCCCCAAAAAAAAGTCATCTCCTTGATGAAATTGATTTGTCAGTTTGTTCCAGTCTAATGGTGTGATAGCCCAGCAGCTTTCAGTATGTTGAATAGTTAAAACCTGCTTTTGAGGTCAGTGTCAGCCACTCTGACCCCTGTGAACTGTCACCTGAGTCAGAATTGCAGGGATTAGGCCTTTGATATTGTGATGGCTTCGCCTATCAATTGACTTTTTCATTACTGAAGATGTTGGGGCTTTTGTTTCCCTTCTTAGTATGTAACCAAGCAAACTCCTAAGTAGAAGGACCATTTGTTCTTGTTCTCTCTCTCTGCAAGTAATGGAAGTACTCATCTTTTGTGAAGTATACCTAATTAAACATAAAAAAAATCAAAAATAAAAAATACAGCATGATTGCAAGTGTGTTTGTGCTAGGCATCAGTATCGTTTCTAGGTAATTTTAGTTTGACAGATTTGTAAAACGGTTCACTGACAAAATGTTGTACTTGGAAAGCAAGGTGTCAGATTAGAAGTAACCAGCCCTTTCTGCATTCAGCCCTATAAGCCTGTGTGTGTGTTAATTTAAACAGAAGGATTCTTTGAATTCTGTAGTTCAGAGCACTTAACTGTTAAAATATTTTGCAATGTACCTGTTGCTTTAGTGTGTTCTTTTGATATTTAAGGTGTTCCGTTTGTTTGCCATCTACATCTTGCACATACCTGCTCCTAGACAGTTTGTTTAGATGCAGATCAAAACTTTATCTAAGGATAAAATAGTTGCTACTGTAGCTCAGTGTCAGGCTCCTTGCCTTCTCACTTCCTTTAATTGTTAGAATTTCCCGAGTTCTTGCTTGGTTTGTTTACTCCTTGATTAAAATGAGTAAATCAAAGCATATGATAGATATGGAATAGTTGGTTCCTGCTGTATCAGGGTAAATTAGTCTAATTACACGTGGCAGTTTTATTTGCTTGTGATGTAATGTGAAATGAGGTCCTGCCTCCCTCCAAAAAGCCCGAGCCAATTAATAAAGCTTTTAAGCTCTTTGTCACAGGCCACCGTGGAGGTCTGCAGAGAAGAACTTTAATCCAATAAACATTTCATTTAGATCATGAAAAGAAAGCATGAGGAGAAGCTCCTACAAGAGAGGGTGTTACCAGCAATTCTAGCCATGAAGAGATGTGAGGAATTTGCCAAATTAACCGAGGCCTTCATATTTAACACATAAATGTGTCAAAACTAATAATAGAATAATTTAATTTGAGTTGAACCTTATATTGTTAAAATTCTAAGAAGCCACAACTGTTTTCTTCAAAGACTTTACTGTTGAGCTGGATGGACAGGGCAAGGGGAGGTTGTGAGAAACCCAGATAGCAAATAGCACTGGCCGAAGCTGGTGGAAAAAAAAAAAAAAAGGAATAGATAATTAGGTGTAATTAGCGTGTATGAATTGTTGTCTCCCTGCCCTTGGCTTGAATAAATTTCGGAGAAAAAAACCCCTAGTGGTGAAAACGCTTTGATGTAAGAAGAGTCATTGTGGTTTGGCAGCATAAAGGCAGTGTTTTATACTTCTTACATAATGGTTGTGATACAGAGAGAGTGAATGGCCCCTGCACCCCCCAGCCTGCTTTACAGCAAGGACTTTTGGATTCCCTAGAAACAAAATGCATCAGAAGTTTTCAGTTGTTGGTAATGAGGTAGTGGACCTCATCAGAGCTAAGCGTAAGCCATCTTTAGCCTTTGTTTAGATCTTAATCGCATTTTTTTTTTTTTATTCTGGGAAATCCAGCTTCGTAAATCAATACTACTTTTTTTTTTTTCCTTTATTTTTTCCTGCCTGCCAACAGTTCTGGCAGGAGCAAAGGCTAATAGTGGGAAAAGAAATACAAATCAAATGTTAAAAAGAAAACCAACAGCAAAAAAGAAATCTAGACAAATAGTTTAATTCAGGGTATAATTCCAATGAAGTACATGTATTAGGGTGAATTTGACCCTTAGCTTATGAAACATCATGTTATAAATTCAGAGTGAACTCTTGGCCTTTGTGTTTGCCACAGCTTGTTTACTGGCAGATTGAAAGTTACAGTCATTATTGGTTCTTTAGCAAAACTGACTGTTTATACAGTGGTTTGGGGTTGGGCTTTTTTTTTTTTTTTTTTGTATTTATACTTACTCTGTGAGGAAGGTTTTTCTCCTAAGGGATGTGAAATGGGGAGAGCTGTTCAGTGTAGCTCTTACTGCATGGAAGTTTACTCTGCCATTCTTCTGCTTCCTGACTGGAAAAATGAGAGGCTACTTGTCTCCTACCCAGCACAGCCACATCTGTACCTCCTGAATTCTTTCACTTTTGTCTGAATATCTGAAATACTATTCACAAAACAGTACGTTTTAAGAGTCTCTGTCTTCATTCATGCACCATTATTTTACAAGTTAATTGTCTATTTTTCCTCTTCCTAGGGGGTAGCTGATTTGTAGCTAGACATTAAAATAAAGTTATTGAAAAGTTGTACAATAGATCGTATGTTCCTTGTGGTAGCAAGAATGGTGGGGTTTCTTAGTTGTTAAAGTTTGGAAGGCTGTAATGTAAACTTGTGCAACTTCAATTGAATTAATTTTACCTCTAAATTTATCTCTGCTGAACTCTTCAGTTTAAGGTTTAAATGTTCTTGTCACAAGTGTAAGAAAAAGATTCATTTAAAAATTATATTTGGCAGTATTTCACTTCCCAGATCTTTTTGCTCTAGGTCTGTTTAAAAATAATTCACAAATAAAACACTTGTTATTCAAAATTAACCTGAGCATGATTAGTTTCATTGATACCGTACAATATTCTCAGATGACATTTTGAAAGTTTTCCTCGAAATTTGTGTGGGTTTGGGGTTTTTTTGTTTGTTACAGTGTTTACAATTCAAACAAGCATGAAGTTTCTAAGGCTATTGTAGCAATTTCCCATATTTTGTTATTGCAGAAGAATATGGGGGGAAAGCACTGTAAAAACAACTTAGTTAACCCCTTAAAGCATTGTACTGTTTTGTAGAACAAATAGCCTTTTGTACTTGAAGTTGATTTGATCTGTGAAAGGCAACACCTGAATATCATGCAAGACTAAATAATTATGCCTGATTGTAAGGGGATTTTTTTCAGGTATAGGTCACAGGATATTCAGTTAGGGTAGGGTATATACAAAGCTAAGAAATATGCAGATTTTCTGTTGTAAGATTGTGTAAAAATTATTTACAGTTAATACTTGCATAAAGGTTAGAAAGGTTGATGAAGTGATATTTAGTTTTGCTTTACTATTCACTGCGTGTCAGAATGTAATTATGACTGATTCATGAAACTGTCTTAGCAATGAACCATCTTTATTAAAATGCTGATCAAGACAAGAGCTGACAGTAATAAAGAATAGAACATTTTAGTCTTGTTGCTTTTGAATGATTGCTAATTACCCCAGAGGTCATGTATAGTGCTTATGAGGATTCATTGACATTTTCTTTAAAGTCTACTGTTTCAACAACATCTGAACAGGGAGACAAAAACTGTATGCACACCCAGCAACGCTTGGACCAAGTTTTTATCCACCACAAAATACCGGATGATTCCCTTTCTTCTTCCCCCTCCCCCTGAGTATATCTCCTTTCCATGCGTCTGGGTAGCAGAAAGTTAGGAGTGTTACAAACTTGATTTACCTTTTGTTTGTTTGTTTTTTTCTTAAACAAGGCCTATTTTAAGTATGGAGAAAAGGAGCAGCCCTTTGAAGGTCCTGCACCTGTACCATGCTTGCTTGTGACTTAATGATCAGGTTGATCTCCTTTTAGAGCCGCACCAGAGAGGAAACGCTGCACTGCGCCTCGTACGCTTCTCTCAGCAAGCTGCGGAGAGACCTGCCCAGCTCGAGTCCCAGTCGGACCAGTTTCACATTCTGAAACATGCTGGTGATTGTCAGTTGCTGATGGCTTTGAGAGTACGACAAAGTTAAAACCTGTGGTTATGCTTTGTAGGTCAGAAATAATTTTTTCATGACATGCTGTGTTTTGGCTTGAAAGGGTTCTTGTTCTACCGCAGTTATGAATCAGTTAGGAAAATGCCAATTGTAAAGGTATCCTTTGGATGAATAAATCTTTTATTGAGGTAGCTTAAGAAAGAACTTAAGAAAGAGGAAATAATATTCTGGTTAATAATCTAACACTACATGGAGTCAAACAATGAAAAACGAAAATGGTTAAGTCCAGCGAGCTCTGTTTACCTGAGGAACTCTTCCTCTGTTGCTGGCTGAGGGTTCTCATCACGTGTCTACGTCTTGCGCGATGCAAGAGAATTTTTCTTTCTTAGGCTGGATCTAAATGTATAAGAAGAATGATTGCCAATGAGCAATCTCATTATTTTCTATCTGCTGGAGGGAAGGAATGCTAGTGATCCTGTGTGTTGTTAATGGAGACCAAATCAGCAGGACAGGTGTGTGGTGTTTTTTGGATATACATTAATAAAAAGAGATAGATGTATTTGAAAATGGAAGATGATACCTATGTGGAAACTATGATTCCTTTTGCTCAGAAAGAGTGGTTAGAAGTTGCGCTTCTCGGTTAGGCGTGGCTTGGTTATTAATAGCAGGTGTTCTAATCTGCTTGTTAAGAACTACACCAGAGGCCAAGAGTATTAATTGTGGAGCTTTGCATGCCTGGGGATAGGACTGTACTCTTCTTTGCTCATATGGAAAGTGGACTTGATGCTGCAGGTGCAGTGCTACCACTGCATTTGTGGGTGTCTGGTTTGACCTCAGTGTGAAAGGCTGAGGAAACTCAGCAGGTGTGGGAATTAAGGTAGCGATCATCTCAAGATGAAGCACTTCCATCCCCATTCCCCTACACCTTCTCTGCAGGCCCTTAGATAGGGTTTGTCTGATCCTGTGGGCTGACAGGATGAACTGTATGATTTTATATGTTGTTTTTTAATGTTTTTTTAATGGCATTAAAATTCACAGCAGAGAACAACAATTGGGTTGACTTATGGTGGTCTTCAATAAGGTTAAGAGATACCAACTTACCTTCATTGTCAAGAGTCATGAGCTGATCACAGAATTTGAGCTCACAGGGACAGGTTGTATTTAGTGCAGTTGATCACAAGGCCAAGTATTAGCATTTCAAGGGGTTTTGTGACACAGAGAAACACACGTCTTGAGAACTTGTTATCCAGTTAACTTTGACTGCCTTTTGAAATTTTCTAACACCTTTGTTCCTCTACTTACCTACCTATCATGTCATATACTTTGATTTCTTGAGCAGTTAAAGAACGGTAGATATTAAAAAGTTTATCGTGGCAACAAAGGAATATTAGAGGTGCTTACAGGAGGAAAAATGTATTTATATTAGTCTATATTTAATAACTTTCTACAGTAGGTATACTGAAAGTATAATTTTATCTATTCTGTCTGAAGATCATTGCTGTAGGTGTTCTCTCTGGAGTTTAGCCTTGAGGCTTTGTCTTTTTTCTTTCTGCAATAAAAAGTTTTTCTGCCACTTCAGTGGAAATGAGTGCATGATCATGCTGTATTTTTAACTTACTAATTGCGTTTTCAATTCTGTAATTGTATTTGTTCTTTGTATACATAAATACATAAATGACTTCAAAATAAATTGTATGACTAATTAATTTTATGCATTTGAATTGAATAGGGTAAGTCAGACTTGAAATATCTCAATAGAATAGAAAAATCTGTTGGAAACTGTAGATGGTTCCACAAGAACAGACTAGAATAACTGTAGCTTCAATTTTAAGTATTTATTTCAAAAGAAAAGTAGAAGTTTAGCATAAGTAAATGAAATTTGAAAGTTTAAATCTCCATCTTAAAAAACAGAAACCAATAGTCAGAGTCGTGGCTTTGACAATTAAGTACTAACAATCTGAGCACTCTGGTTAGTTCTTTGGCTGTTGATTAGGATTCTGTGGTGATTAGTGAGTGTGAGGATGCAATCACATCTGTAGGGTTTAATCAGTCCAGTGCTGGAGAAGTTAGTCCAAAGATGGAGAGAGAAACTAGAACTTCTGTATGTAATCCTAGTAAGGGTTTTTCCCTACTGCAAAAAGATGAAGGGTAAGAAGTAGAGAAGCCTACCTGCACCCCCACCCCCTAAATTTGCTGGGTTTGTGAATGATAGTATTGATTTTTCTGATGCCATGATGCAGGAGTATAATGTCATTGACACCTATGAAGGGGAGAGAAGATGCATGGTGCACCCTCTCTAAGGTTCAATATTTAATTCTTACAGTTGTGAGTAGTATTTGGTTTTTTGATTTTTTAAATTTTTTGATTTTTTGATTTTTTTTTATTTTTTTTTATTTTTGATTTTTTATTTTTTTTTATTTTTTGATACATTTTTTTAAATCTAGTATTTTAAGTGTTTAGGTTGGAAGTATACAATATTTTGTTGTGCTTTATTTTATTCTGTTTTACATTCTGATTATATGCTGTCTTTTTAACATCTAAAGCATTTCTCTTGAAAAAAAACCCCACATTTATTCTGCACTCCTGTGAAGCAGATAAGTGCATGTTTACATGTGTAGAAACAAAGAGCCATGGTGAGTACCCTTGTCTACAAAGGAAACCCCAAAATGAAAACCTTTGGATTTCATTTTGGGGTTGAGCTTCTTTGTGACCTTTCTGACTCTGGCTTTGCATTAAGGTGACCATGTGCTGAATCCCTCTTTAGAACCGTCTCCACTGGTACATTCTTAACTTGGAGGAGAAATGCTGCTGTTCCTGCCTGGGGGTGCCACCAGCCCTCCTGTTACTGCCCTTGGGTTCCCTGGTCCTGCTGTCACACCTGTCCTCTACTGCCCAGAGCTCACTTGGCGTAAATAGCATTGCGTGTTTGCGTATAAATACCAGTGCGTATTTGTTTGCCGTTTTGTTGGCATTAATTTCTTCTACATTGTTATTTAATGATCGGTTTCTTTATTCACACTTCTGTTAGATTTTTTTTTTTTTTTGGTCACGTTATTTTCCCGTAGCACCTATAGATCTGTACCTTACTGTCATAAATTCATGTAAGGAGAAGGTTGTTCCTACCCTTCAAAGCTGATAGTCTTAACAACAGCAATCGTGTTTTAAAGGAATGTTTTCTGGGAGCATATTGCTACACAGATTATAATGTTTTGTTCTAGTGGCAGGGGGCTGTGCTTTTTATGTGTACTTATACAGTGCCTGACAGAATAGGTGTGGGTGAGCTTTGAAGTGTCTCAGTAAAAATAATTAATGACGAACAGCGGTAGATACTTACACACATGAACCTGTAGAGGGGTTAGGAAATTCTTGTGGCTGTTTTAATGTTATGTAGAACATGGGCTCTAAGTGGCTGGAGTGCTTTCCTGAACAGAGCATCAGCCTGGAGAGTTCAAAAAAAAAAAAAAAAAAAAAAAGAGAGACAGATGAAAAAAAAGGGAAGTAACTGGCTTTGAGGTCCAAGTCAGTGGTTCTTGAGACAGTAATGGATGAAAAATATGATAGAGATTCAAAGTAAAATATAAGCCAGATTTCAATTGGAATGCTGGTTTGAAAAATAGAAGACAGAACTGTGTTTGAAAGATAGGACATAATTAAGTCCAAAAAAACCCCAAACCAAAACCGGAAATTAATTAGGAACATCTAAGGAGTAGGATAGTAAAATGCCAAATGTTTTCCAAAGGACTGAGTATTTCTCTGTTCCTGTTAACTGGCTTATATCATGTGTTTCAGAAAACTATTGTATATCAATTCTGTTTTTCCATTTTGCTGATGTTTGGTTCAGTTGACTTTTGCCTCCTAAGGAAGCAAAAAATCAGTAGAACTACAACAACTTTATTTTATATATCTCTGAGCGGCATGCTGCTATTGCCTTTCTGGCTGAAAGGATCTAGAGCCCGGAATATCTAACATTTTTTAAATAAACTATGTAATGTTATATCACATTAGAATCAATAGTAGTACATACATTGTAGACGTACAAGACAAGGTTCATAGGGAAAAGAAATAATCTTTCATTTAGGCAAATGTTTGTAGTGTAAAAAGCTTACTTAAATAACCTTTTGAGCACACTGGCTCTTCTTAACTAGAGTCACTAATGATAGTGATTTTTTCCTGAATAGTGATAATACTAATTATTTTGAAGAAAGAGAAAAGGGAAGACAGAAGAAATGCATCTACTTCGTAGCTCTGTTGGTAGTATTTACACGTACAGTTCTTACCTCCAGAATTCATTCACCGTAATGTTAAATCATGAAGTCATAGAAGACTGGCGGTGCATTTAAGGAGTGGTAAGCTTGTAAGCAGAACACAAGTGGACTAAAATCCCGTAGCACCAACCGCTGATCCCTATTTCAGCAGGGTGCAGTGACCTGCGTCATCTAGGCCAGCATCAGTCTGTATCTGAGCGCGCAGAACGTCTGCCCTGCTCAGCACTCGCTACCAGCTGAGCCGCAGGCACCGCTGTAAGTATCGGCACAATAAATGTGCACCAGCTAGAGTGTCCAGGTGCGCTTTTTCTTCTTTCAGCTGTACCATAACCATGCCACACCTTTAATTATATGTAGTGCTGTGTTCACTCCTCACTCTATGTGCAACACAACACGCCGAGAGAGCCGGCAGAGTTTGTAAACCCGTCTTGAAGGCCAAAGAGATGAGGCTGAATTCATGCAAAATTCCCTATCTGTTGTTTCCGGGCAAAAACCCCAAAATGATAAACAGCATTATCCAAGTATCTGAAGTTAATCTAAATAATTTCCTAGTCAGCATAGCTGTAGTAATGTGTTTTGGGTTTTTTTTGCTACTAACATGAAGAAAATAATACTTGAGCTAGTCTACTACTTTGGAAAAATAGAACACTAGGTGGAAAGATGCTGAGCATCAGTGCCTGGCAAGGAAAAGCTAAGTACACTGTCGGCTCTGCTGTGAAATGTCAGGAATCTTCCTTCTAGGCTTGGCTGCCAGACTGATGCTGAAGAAAAGCTTAAACATCCTCCCTCCCTTGTGCATATTATTACATGCCTCTGGAACTTTTATCTTCTGCTCTGTTATTCTCTTTCTTTGTAAGCTTTCGTGAAAAGAAAGGGAATAGATTATAATAATATTGTAGCACCAATGCTATTGTGTTTGCAGTAGCCTTAGCCCAAGATAATGATTTGATTAGCATGGCTTTTTCACTTACCGGAATTAAAGATACATGGATTTTCTTGGGATTCTGTGCTTTCAGGATGATTTCTTTTCCCCTTCTTTCTTCAGCTGTTTATCTTTGCAGAGAAGTTGGAGGTTAAAAATAGGTCTAGAGCCCTCAGTAATAGCCAAGGGAAAAAAAAATAGTACAATGAGTCATCACAGTCACTCCTGCAGATATTTGTAACCCGTAAGTCCTGTGCAACGCATTTGTTCAAAAAGGCCATTGTTCCTTAAATCACTGCTCATAGTTCTTCTAAAATTTAAGGGTTTTCTTTTTCCTGCAGTGTAGTTGCTATAAATGAGATCTGACATTTCCAGTTTTGATATTTGAATAGCCCCAAAGAGGCTTTGAAAAATTTGACACACAGAATATGAAGCGCTTAACGAGAGTATTAAAGATAAACTAATAGTTCATAGTGCAGTGAAGAAGCAGAGTAATTTAGTGGATTCTAGCAGTCTAAAGAATTTTAATGGTGTTGAATTACCTACCAAAAAAAAGTTTTATTGCTTTAATTCAATTGTTGATAGAGGTATATTTTCTAAAACATTAAAACTTTTCCTCCCTTTCTGTTATAGCTTCTTTTCCTTCTAGCTATATAACACCCAGAAGTTGTGTATGTTGGCAGTAGTAATAACAGATAAGCAGAGCTATTCCCTTTACCAGAGGGTGTGAAATCTTGATCCCACTGAGGTTAGTGAGAATTTTGCTCTCGGCCTCAGGCCTTGAATCAAAAAAAGCACCTTTTAGTGCAGCTGGTTTTGAGTTTTCTAACAGAAGCAATTATTGTGACTACTCGCAGACATCTATATCACACTTGGAATCTTACAGGTTGTTTAAAGGGGAGACAAAAGATCCTTTTCTGAGACAATTCAGACATTACAAAAATCAAACAAGATCTTTTTGACGCTGAGCTTTGTTTATTCCCTTTTATGCCCCAGTCTGTTTTGCAACAAAACTTGGTGAGGTCCATGTATTTGATGTTTGATTTACAGAATTTCTAATCTTCGTAGTAAAAGGAAAAGAAAAAGAATATTTTCAACTTAAAAAGTAGTAGTAGTTTCAGTTGTCTCTGTTGCCAGAATTTTATTGTGATCTGTTCAATTTTTATTGTTCCTAATTTTCTATTTCTAAATATGTATTCTTTAATGTGAAAATAATTATTTTTACACCCTGCCCCCAACAGAGCACTACCCAGAGAGAACAAGTAATATCTACCCTCATTTAATTCCCTGTGCGTCCATTCTATATTAATTTTCTAGTTGATGGACTTCTGAAAATGGTTACTTTTTTGTTTTGAATATGTGAATGATTTCCAGCTTAGTTCTTTGCTTCGATAGTTGTAAGGGAGACTTCAGTTTTGTGATCTTGATTTCATTTTTGCAGATGATATTCATGCTGATGGTTTATCACAGCAGTGTGTCTCCTCTCTAATGCAGACAATAATAAATACAGCTTTGGCTTGAGGAAAGCTATTCTCTTTTTCTCTTTTCTCTTTTTTTTTTTTTTTTTTTTGTCTCTCTAGAAATACTGCAGCACAGTCCAGCTTGATTCTGGAATAGACTACAGGAAACGAGTGCTTCCTGCTGCTGGAAAACTTTACTACCTGTAAGTTTATCTGTGATACGTTATTTGCCCTCTTTTTCCTTCTTATTAAGCAATAATTTCCTAGTCAATGGGAAATGAAAAAATGTATAGCAGAATTAGCAGAGTGTGACTTTTCCTTTCTTTGCCTTCTGGTCCATTTTGTTCAGCAAACCGCCTTCCATTATGCCTTGATATTAACTTCATTAAATTACATTTTCAGTATCCACACTAGCATCATTTATAATGTTTGACTGAATAAAAACTAATTAGATTTTTTGGGGAGGTGTGGTGTTTGGAGAACTGAAGTGACAGATGGTTAGAAAGTAATGAATATCCTCTTGTAAGAGATTGCACAATTCTCTTATAATAGAAGAACATCCTTATTGTATTTAAGTAATTAAGTATTTATTGAAATCCAATGACAAGGATTCATTTAATGTTGGGTATTTCCAGTGCTGTGGATTAAAAAAAAAATCAGCACCCTCCTATTTTGACAGATTGTTTCTGTTTATCTTGACAAAATTTCTTTAGCACTTTATTGTATATTTGCAGATAAATATATTTTAAAATACTTTCACAGTCCTGCTTATGGTTGCAGCTTGTATCTGCCTGATAGAAATATCCTTTTTTTTTTAAAATACTTTGAAACCTTTGCATTGCAGACACTTTTCTATCTTGTATTTGGTATTATAATATTATTTAATCAATGACAACTTGAGCAAGGCAAACAGTAACTTAAAATAAGATTTATAACCATTATATCTTTCAACCCAACATACAACATTGATTTTAATATCATATTTCCATTAAGAAATGTGCAGCATTTTCATCGATGTGATAGATAGTTTAAACAAAGTATGTTTGTATCACTTTATGAAGTTAGAAATTGTAGTTGTTTGTCTGGAAGGAGGAGTACTGCTTAGCAGAATTACGACAGGTCGTTCTTCCTGCTTTGGGAAGGAAATGACAGAATTTTATATGTGGAAAATGGTTCAAATGCACATACTCTATCTGTACTCAAGAAAAGTAACTCTAGTTCTATATTCTTGCCTGGCTCTAAGTTGTTTTATGTTTTGCGGTGTCTGCTTGGAAGTACTGCTTGGAGCCGCCACTCTTATCTCAAAATTGCTCATTGTGGCTCTTGTTCCGATGCCTACGTAGCTGTCCCTCCTTATGGCTCCGCTTATTGTGCCCATTGCACTCAGTGACTTTTTGTTTGATAATTGTGGAGAGCACCTACCGTATTCTTTTCTCACTGTCCGTACTCTGGAGAAAGGAAGAGCACGTATGTGGTTTCTAGCAGGTAAATGGTGCCTATGGTATCAGCTCTTAGAGGAGGAGAAGAAAATATGAGCAAGCCCTAGAGGTAGTACCCAGCCAAAGTATTTTGTGGTGATTGAGTGAATGGAAGAGATTGGTGATAAGTCTGTCTCACGTTCTCTCATTGGAAGAATGTTGGTTACCTCTAGAACTTGTTGTGTAAATCATTAGGAAGCAGTGTGGGGGGAAAAAAATAATCCCATAGCTGCCAATGGATAGAAGAAACTTGTTTCATTGTCCTTTCTTTTTTTGAGGGAATCTTACTCATTCTTCTATTCAAACTTGCCTATTGGAGCTTTTAACCCTGCAGAACTAGCATAGTATGTGGGGATTTCTTTTTTTGTCTTAAAATTAGATACTATACACTATTTTGCTACAGATTTTTAAAATTACTTAGCAGTCCTGTGCCCAAAAGAAAATGTTCTTGTCCATCATGTTTACATTCCTCTATTCATGGTTATAGTATCATCATCAAGTTTTTTTTTTAAAAATCCTCTTGATGCTTCATAATTTGTGTAGCCATTTCTTCATTTAAAATACGCAACTAAGGGTTGCTTAAAGCTGTTTCATACTCATCTGAAAGCAGTCAGTGTAACACAATTACAAGATTCCTGATCAAAGCAGCTTCCTTGATCTCACTCTCAGGTGTCTATTTTCGAAACAAACTTTCTTGGCAATTAGGTGCAAATGTCTGCCTGGGCACCGTATTTGGCTGTTTCTGCTTGTAGCCTTTACATCAAACTTTTTGATAGTTATGTGCATACGCTTGTGCATACTCTTCAGTATATATGTACCCTTTTTCCCCCTTTTGTGGCTTTTTTTTCTGGTTTTGTCTGTTCCTTTTCATTTGTCATTTTGTCACAGGAAAGCAGCACACAAACATAAATTTTGAGAGAAACTGCTTTTTTTGAAGTTACAATTTTATGTAATCTACTATTCACAAAAGGTTCTTTAAAGCGTTTGAAATAGCACTTGCGGAAGTTCGGTGGGTTTTTTCCCCAAATCTTTGTATCATCAATGCTTGCTATCATTAAGCTTGAGCTAAAAAGTAGTTATTTCAGTTCTGATGTTAATATTTTTAAGGTGCTTGAGGCCTAATGAACAGGAAAGTAATTGTGTAACATGCTGATCATCACTTGTCGTTTAGAGGATGTCTAGAACTGTGTGAAGCAACGCAACTAGCGTGCACCCATGATCCGTAACAGCAGACTTTTCACACCAAATGAGGTCATACACACTTCAGTGAAGCATTTCCTTGACTAAACTAGAACTATATCCTACTTCTAGTTTATTGTCTACTGTAGCATTAATTTACTGTTTTCAGCTTTCAAACTCAGCTAGAAGTATTATGTATGTTCTCTAAAAATGAAACACAGAAAGGTGGGCCCTCTAACCTATTCAGGGACAAAAAAATATTCTCTAATCCAGCTGATTTATAGGTCAACCAGAAGATGAATTATAAACTTTACTTCAGCTTCCAGCACAGATATTTTGCATTTTCACTGTCTGTGTGTGAGTTGATCTTTTCCCAAATAGTACTGGGGACAGAAGACTGTTTTGGGGACTGATAAAATTACTATTGGAGGGATCATGCTGATATTTTGAATTTCATAGTTTAATTTTGCAAATTGTTTCATCAATACAATCAGTTGACTTGATATTTTTTTTTTGTCCCCCACCAAAAAAGCTGCTCCAATATTTAATTCACAAAGTCCCCTCTCAGAAATTTCAAAGGATACTTCTTTAGGTGCTTGACTGCCTTGCCTTGTCTATTTGCTCTTATTTTGCATGCAAGATAGAGCCAGAAGCCTTTTTTCTCATTGTGTACACATAGTGTTAATGGATCTGCTCTGCCTGTATTGCCTCATTACTGGAAACAGCTCAAAACACAGAAGTCTTTCAGTGTATGCAAATAAGGCAGAATCATCTACCTGAGAGTTAATATTCTCTACTTTTAAGTGTATTCTAAATCTAATGTTTGTATTTAGAGCATAACATCCTGTTCTCTTTTTTATGGGCAAAAAGCTAAGCAGGCTCAGGCAGCTGTTTGATGTTGGCTTCAAGTGTTATTAATTTCATATTCTATTATTCTTTTCACTGTAGCACAAGTGAAGCTGATGTGGAGGCTGTCATGGATAAGTTGTTTGATGAGCTGGCTCAGAAACAAAATGATTGTACGTAAGTTAATTTCTCTTGAAAGAGAATACATTTAGAACACAATGCCCAATCTCCACTGACCAATTAATAAGTTCCATTGCTGTATATGGGTTGATGCCACACTCAAGTGGCAGTCATTGTATCAGCATTTTGTCTAATTTATGTGTTGAATCATGTGCTATTATTCATCAAGCTATGCATTTCCTATCTGTAAGAGATGAATTTTATAGTAATTATCCAGAGAAGATTGAGTCTTTGTTCATGTTCCCATAGTAACTAGACCAAGGATTCTAAAAGTGCAAGGCAGAGAGCTGAGGCTGAATAAAGCGTGTGGAACCATTGCAGACTTCACATTTGAAGAGCTGTGCGACAGAGTGAGTACCCAGTCAAATCTAGATCTGTTAACGCTCAGACTTTTCACAGGTATAAAAAGAAAAAACAAACAAAACTCCAAACACAAAACTTCACTATTTTCCCAAGCTGTACTAAATTAAAAAGAATTTTTTTTAACGTGGCAAAAAGATTTTGAATTTAACAGAAAAAAAACCCCACCTCCTCCCCAAATGAAAAATAATTTTTTTTTAATGATACAGTAAATTGACTCAAGTACGATAGTCTTCAAAAATCCTAATATAGTATGTGCCTTGGCTAACATCATTGCTGGAATATTAGTAGTCGCAACATCAATATGTAAATAACATTCAAATACTGTTTTTAAAATCTGGGGTCTAAGTTGTTACTCAAGCAAAGGCGTAGTAATCCTGGCACCACTAGAGTAAAGCTGTTGGTGCATGCCTTAGTTGTGACTAGCTGTACAAGGGCTGCTTAGTCCCAACCTTCTCAGAATTTGCCCAATTTTGCTAAATATTGCCAAATTTTCTGCTAAACATGTGGGATGTGATTCCTGAAAAGCTCTCTTTGTACATAACTGCCAGTGAGTTTGAACACAGTCCCCTAGAAGTTGCATCGTACTTCAGTGACTTCTCTGCTGACACCCAAATTTATTGTTAAATGATGACAACTCTAAACTGGGCTGATAGCGTCTTTGATTCAGGATGCTGACCAGTCCTTTGGTTATAACATTATGTTTTCAATTCCTTGTAGCTACCAAGTCAGTAACTATTTGGATAGAAATTTCACTGGTTATGTTTCAGACATATGTTTTAGGCTTTGATTTTTAGTTTCAGGTAAAAACAGCCATTTGTGAGAACGGAGCTATGTCATGGGTAGTACCGCTTGCTATTCACAAAAAGTTTTGAGACATTTTCCTCATTGTGCCTCTTAATGTACCAGGGAACTAGGCTGACAGCAGATGCTTGTGAAATTCTTTAGTGCTTAAATAGGATGATAAATTGCTTTTATGGAGAAGTGCTCTGGTAGGTCACGTGGCAGCAGCCACTACTTTGGATCTGAATGTTCTGATCCTGTTGAAGAATTATATGGGGTTCATAAAGAATTATATGGGTTTCAGACCATCTTGGTGTAACAGAGCTGAGTTGCTTGGGTTTTGTTCAGGACAAGTAAAGAGAATACTTATCAAATGTCAAATATCATTTAACAGTATTGTTCTTACACTGATTGCCCAGGACCTGGGAAGTCATGCTGGCCCAATCCAGATACCTTCTGCAGATGTGTTATGATAGTCTGTGATGGAACAATCACATGCTTAAAACTAAAACAACACAGCAGACAATAAATGTTTTCTTCAACAGCTTCCTCGGTCATCGCCTATTTTCCTTGCATATGCCCCCATTTCTTTCTACCTTTAATAATTATATACACTTATGTATTTTGCCAGATTTTTTTTTTTTTTAGATCACTGATGTACCTTCATAAATATTACGTGAGTGTATTGGTAAGGTAGTATCACTGTGCTCACTTCATTTGTAGAGAAGTAAAGTCATGAAGTTCAGACTTGTCCATTAAATTTGGATGAATGGCTTGAGTTACGTCTAATATGATTTTTTTTCATGAATGTGAACTTTTATAGGGCTTCATAGCAATAGTAAAAAATTCCCATCAGACTAAGCTGCATTTAAGACTTAGCCTGCCCTGTTGCTCAGTTTGCCCACCCTGTTGCCTTTAAAATCTGCTAAAAGGCAAAAGAAAAATTCAGTTGTCAAACCATGAAACCATGTTCTTTTTTTCATCAAATCGTTTAACTCTTCAATGGAAAAAAGTTATACACGCAATATCTCTTTTTACTAGAATGAGAAGTCATTCCCGCTAATGCCACAGAAGAAAAGGAAAAATAAGTAGGATCTAGAAGGGTGCACTGGTGTTTCGTAGCCAAAAAAACCCAACCAAAGTCAGGAAACATTCAATATGAGAGGAAGTATAAAGTTATTCATATATATTTAAGTGTGCTGGCTAATAGTGGGAACTAACTGTGGAGGACAGCTGTAGGAGACATTGCTAGAAGGTATTTGGTACTGCTTGTGGTACCAAATGGTGGGTAAGTTGACAGGCATCGTGAGTGCAGCTATTAAGAACAGGGAAACCAGGAGGCTGGGAAAGATGTAATGAAAAGGAAGATCCACAGAAGAAAATAGCGGAGGGGAATTTGTTGTATTTGGCCCAAGTGAGTCTGCACGTTTCTTTGTGCAGAACGTGGGGTCCAAATCCCATGGGAAGGCAGATTGTGTGAAGGAACACGGAGCAGGGAATCTTCCTAGTTGGAGCCTGGAGCAACCAGGAAGGGAAAAACTGACAGCCCAAGCAGAGAGTCCTAGGTAGATAAATGCAATTTAGTGTCGTAGGAGCCAATTAAACTTAGAATTGTAAAGAAGTTTTGCAGTTCGTTTTATATCAGTGATAAGACCCTGGTGACAAGCATGAGAAATGGGAAATTCTCACTAATGGAGAAAATTGAGATATAATTGATATGAATTGTCCCACAAGGTTTCAATAGTAAAATAAGAATGTGAAATCAGTGCCTACAGCCTAGTTAAGGAAAGAGTGGCTAAAAGGAGTGGAGGACAGTATGCAACATTAAGGCAGGTACCAGTGTCTTTAAAGTTAATTAATACAAGGATCTTGAATACACATCAATCAGTCTACTAATTAACAAACCCAAGAGGGTAGTACTCGTAGGGGTCTATTGCAAATGGAATGAGGTACGTTACTTCTTGAGCACTTGGCTATAAAAAGCATATAAAGAAAAAATACTGCTGTATGGGAAGCTTATGCTGTAGATGAAATGCAGAAAATGGTGAAATGTAATTAGCCTGAAAATTGCAAATGATAATTTTCTAGCATAAAATGTACTGCATGCAGTACAAGGTCATTTGGTTTAAGCAGCTTTATGGAAGCTTACAGTGAGGAATTCATCTAGAAATTTGTGTTGCATAGGGACAGTCTTCTCTGTAATTTTCTAACATTCAGTGTAGCCAAAAGATACTTCCAAACAGTAAAATTACCTATTAGACTGTTCAGGAAGAACTATTTTCAAAAGCAAAGGGGATATATGACCAAAATTAACTTGAAAGGCAAGCATAATCAACAACAACAAAAAGAACAAGAAGGACTTTTTGAGGAAGAAGATAGTAAAAGTACGTCCTGTGTTACTGTCAGGACAGAATCAAGCGTGTGTGTGCCTGGAGGGGGAGCAACGAAAACAAGATGTTGGGTGCAGTTTTTTTCTCAACAGAACTGAGATTTTGGGGAGGCGGGAGAGGGTTTGCTCTGGCTTTTGTAAATCTAAGCAAACACAAAATTTTACATGTAGAAATTTGGAACGCAAGCCATACCTACAGGAGAAGACTGTGTCCTAGGCATAGTGACTTGGAAATAGATTTAAGCATTGTAATGGACGAGCAGCTAAAAAGAAGCTTGTGGACCAGTGGTAGAGCATTTAGACCTAATTTCATCTGGGATGGGTAGAGTGGAAATAAACAGGAGGGTAGAAAGATTATTGTAATTTTGAAAACACCTCAGATTGATGGCAGAATGTTAGGTGTAGTTTTGACATCGGAATTTTAGAAAAGACATTGAAAAACCTGAAGAGGCTGTTGAAAAAGCCATGAATCATTTGAGCTGGAGAATTTGTGCCCTCAGATGACAGACTTACAGTTCAATTTGTTCAGCTTATCAAAAAGAGGACTGGAAGATGAAAATTTTATGATGTACAACTGTTTTCACAGGGAAAAAAAAATACGGGTATTAATGGACTTCTAAATCTAGGAGAAGGCAGCATAATGAAAACTAGAGACTACAGAGACATCCAGATTTAAAAAAAAAGAAAAGAAGAAAAAGCACCCATTCACACATTTGAATCAGTAAAGGAAGTGGCAGAACCTCTTTGTACTGTGTTTCAGATCAAAACCGGGTGTCATTTTAGGAAGAAGTGTGTGAGCTAAGTACTAGTTCTTAGGTTTAGCTGTCTCTAAAATTCAGGAAATTGGAGGATCTTGTGATCTGTCCTTAAACCATCCGAAACTAGGGATGTGAGCGTCAGGGTCCCCGCTGCCTGTTGGAGATGATCTCACTGCACCCGCAGTACGAGTTGAGCGGCCAGCAGGGGAACGTGCCCCGTCTGTCTCAAGGGGATACCCTGCTCTCAGCATCTTCATCCTTTGGGAGCGGCCAATACTTAAGTCTATCGATTTGTGCATTTTTCCGAGGTTTTAATTTCCTTGGATTTGAGTGGGGTTTCATGGGACACATAAAAGACATTTCCATGATACCAAGCAACCTGTCTTCCAAAGTTTACATTCCTGGTCCACAGCATGGAAGCACTGCAACTTCTCACTGAGCCACTGCTAAAGGGAAGTCTGGCTTGAGCAGCAGGGTCTATAATAGCCCTACTGTCAGAAATATAGTAATGGACTGAAACTTTTACAAATAAATATTGTCACACAGAGAGATGCGTGTCCACATGAAGTCAATTTGAAGCATCCATTCAGAATGGGAGAATTTTAAGATGAAAACTAGTTTCATAATAGAAGGTGGATATCAACTCTGGTTAGGCTTTTGTATATGTTTCCCATCTAGTAAATACAAGACAGCAAGATTTTTTTTTTTTTGTGTGTATGTGTGAAAAAGTTTATATGGTCAACATCTTCTGACAGAACAAAATATCATACAAAATCAAATATCAAAATATCATACAATTTGATTTAGTTAACACAGTTAATTGTGGTTAAATTTATTCCTTTTGTATTTGGTTCATAATTCCAAAACCAGTATATAATTTAAGGTAGAGGGATCAGTGTATGTAATGAAGGGAATCAATTGTTCTAGGAAGTTATTTTTGATTGCAATGAATTGTTGCAATAATATCTTGGACACCATTTTTTGGAGTTTTCTGAAACTGGCATATACCAGTGCTTGTGTGGTTCTCAGTAGTCATCGCAGCATGAACAAACAACATTGTAGTCAAAACTTGGTGAATTGATTCCTTTGGCCATCTATAACTTTTAATGGTTCCAGAAAGAAGAATTTAAGTTTTGCAAGCGTCAGTGTGTGTGAAAGGTTGAATGCTTTTGTTATGTTTGAGAAATAGCTTTCAGCCAAACGACACTGCTTTCACATTGCTGTGACAATATGTCTTCTGTGGTGTAGGATTAAGGAGATGCGTTTGAAATTGGTCAAGTGATTATTTATTTAGACAGTAACTTCTGTAATGTGCAATACTTTGTCTGAACAGTCTGTATATCTCTTTTCAAATTCAATGATGTTTGCTTTGAAATAAAATAAAAATTCTCTTTTAAAGGGATATAATAAAACATTTTCCACTTTGGTATCACATGATTTCATGAAATGTCAGCCAATAAATAATAGATGAAAATAGCAAATCAACAATTTGTAACTTCATACTGTTCGAAGCATCTCCTAGCTTTAAGTGGAATTTTCAAAATAGCTGCTTTTGTAATTAATACCTAATGGCCTTGGGAGATAGAATTAGTGCCCTGCTAGTGTTATAGTCTGTATTTTCTTTTTTCATGTGTTAGCATCAATTTTTTTCATGTCAAGAAAATTACAAGGTATTTCTGCATTAAAAAAATGCATCAGAGATGGGTAATTACAAGTTGCCCATTAATACTTCTAAAAATAAAACGCAGAGAATATATTGTATGCAGTGCTGGTGCAATATGCACTTGACATAGTAAGAAGCGTCTTGTTACATTATTGTTGACAGCAGTTTTTAATTTCCCAAGTTTTAGCTAACTTAGTTAAGATCAAATTTATACACTTAGCTTTTTTTTTTTGCGTTACTGGCTTATGTGAACACGTGGAAAACTAAAAAATGCTGGATGAGAGGATACTGATCTATTGTAGTTGCTTTACAGCAAAACGAGAAATAGTTTTTCAGATGTGACACACCAGGGTTTGTGGCAGTACGGCACGTGGTAGTGTTTGTCGGGGCGTGAAAGTAGACACCTACTCACCAGAATGGAGTCCTGTAAATGTGCCTCTCCAGTGTAATCATCCAGGAGAACTAGGGCTGGTTTTTATCAAAATGTTTGTTATCTTACCATCTTTTCTAAGGCCCCATACAATGAACAAATGTAGCCAGAGAAAGCTGGGAGAGGCACCAAGCAGAATATTAACATATAGTTACTGAATTTTAATGCTAATGTTATCTTCCTCCATACTTTGTGGCCTTTAATTAATTTCTGCCTGTCATTTTGTCCATCTATACAATGAGGAGTAAGTTTACCAATGGAATTAGATTGTTGCAAAACATAATTAGTTATTGTTTTTCATTGAGTTATTGGGTGAATAAAAGGATTGCCACAATAGTGGGTTCTAAGGAGCTAGTTCTTGACAAGCAAATACAGGTTATAATTGTCCTTGACAAATTATAGAAAGCTTTTTGCATGGTCAGATCTGATAATTTGAACTCAATGTGTTTATAAAAAACTTTTTTTTCCGTATCCCTTTTCTCGGCCATTGTGCATATATCCAAAGTTCAGATGAAAATATCTTTTAAAATAAAATGTACGTATTAACTTGACTTTAACAATATTCTAAACGAGCAATCATGCAAATGTCAGTCTTCCTGCCCCATCAGAGTGGTTTCATTTCTCTGTGTTTACACATAAAGGCCAGTGTTCATCACGCCTTAGGAAAATCACCCTCTGCCAGTCCTCTTTCTTCACTTCCCTTTCCTTTTTAAAATTTTGCTTAAAAACTTGTAGTTGTGACAGTTTGGCTTGAATCTCAGTCTGGTATAAATAATTTAGACAACAGAGTATCTTATATGTAATCTTCCAAGGTCCTAAGGGAGTAAGGAGATTCTGTCGCTCAGAATACTATCTTTTTAAGTCTTCCTCTCGCTTGTGCATAGCAACTACTGCCCTCTGCTGGGAATACTGACTTCTTAGTGTACTCAAATACATTTTAGCCTCTTTAGAAAGGTTGAATAACTTCGTTTCATGGAGACTATAGTGTTTTCATTAGGTAATTTAATATATCCTTTCATCCAGCTGCCAAGTAGCAATGAACACAGTGTCTTAACATTATAGGAAGGTATATCTATAAAACAGATTTTGTGGACGGGTAAACTAAAGAACAAAGGGATGTAAAATGCAAAAGGTTTAATACAGAAATGCACACAAGTTCATAAACAAGAAGTCACTGGTACCTGGAAAGTTTATCAGCAAAGTATTGCCATATGCACATTCTGTTCCTGTATTCATCCTACACAGCTGCTTCTGGCCCCTGTTAGAGGATACAGGGCTAGATGAATCTATGGGGTTTATTATTCTTAAAGTAATTTAAATGAGGTCGTGTTTTCAGCTTAAGCTGGAAAACAGAGCCAGGGAATTTGGGTTGCGAACCATAAGCAAGCATGCTACAGTATAACAAAGCTAAGAAAAGAAATTGAATATTTATGTTGTAAAAGGTTATCTTACTGTGATTTTTTTTTTCGTAGAAGTTGTTTAATGTTTCTGTAATTGGCAAAACACGGTATTCGTGTAGATTAACACAACAGAGAAGTAGCAAACAGTTTCTGTTAGGTTGTTGTTCCATTGCAATAGGCACACTCTGCAGACCAGGAGGTAGATGTGGTTCCTAACTTGAATAGCTTGCACTTCAAAATGAAAGATGTAACTAAGCTTTTTTTTTAAAAAACAAAACAAAAAAGCGCCAAAAAACAAAAACCCCCCAAAAACCAAAACCATTTTCAAAGGCAACCAGTGATTTAGGAATGCAAGTGTGTGTCTTTAAGTCAATTGACTGTCTCCCCTACATGATGACACAACTCAGCTGCATTTGCAGCTTAATGATTCTGAATCATTTCAAGGAAAATGCCTTCATTAAAAACTGCTATGTGTTTCTGCAGGCCATCTCACAACACTTAGTTAGGAAGCTCCAAAACAAAACTGCATGTTATTTTAATCTGTCATCAGTAAGCTCTCTGATGCGATCTTTAATCACACCATAACATCCTTTTTTTTTTTTTTTTTGCCACCAGAAACCTTCAGTAAAACTTGATAAGAAATTGCCTTCTTCATTAAATTCTCATTTTATTAATAATACTTCAAATGAACTTCTCATCTTTGCCTGTAACTTACAGAGCTTTCCAATAGATTTGCACTGCCGTCAATCCTTTAAATTTTTTAACCAAGTTAGCCATGCCCTAACCATCTTACATTTTTATTTACACTGCAGCATGCAACTGCATCACAGATCACGCTTTAGGTTTTTCTGTTCCCTTCTTGAATTATGATCTTGAAATATTACCTCAGTGCTCTATTTTATCAGCCCTACTAGTGATAGAGTGTGGCTCCTTTGGAAACAACAGAAAGAGCTCTATAATTTTTGCTTATTGCTTCGTGTCTATGTTGCAAATATGGTCTAGTCTTAAACTGTATGTTGGTTTTAGGAAGTTTTGGAGTGTTGGAGTGTCTGCACTAAATTGTAGTTATTGTCGGTCACAACTCTTTGGGCCATTACTGGAACCGGCCTTGGAATATCTTCCAACATAAACAAAAATAAATTTTCTCTTGAGATGAAATGTCTTTTTCTAACATATGTAAAGCGTTCTGTATTCTTTAGCCAATCCTAAAAGATGAGCTACTTTGTCATTCATGAGTCAACAAAGAAGGATGCTTTATACTTTAATTAAATGGAATATATAATAGAAACAGGAGACAACTATCTCTTCAAACAGTCCACAGAGAGCTCCAAATAATAAACATCCTACTTGAACGGAGATGATGATAGCTGAAAATGCATTAAGTAGACAGAGAAACAAAACCAAATGAAGGTGAGAACTCAGTCAAGCAGAGTGAAGTGGAGTAAACACTTTGTCAGGAGGGTAGCCCATGTTAGTGCTAATGCGTTTTGCATTAGTATGATGCCTATAAAATACTGACTCTTGGCATCAGAGTTAATGACAAAAATCTACAACAGTTTTACCTTATACAGACGTGCAGGAGCAATAACACTGTAAGAAAGATTATTGTCTGGTAATGTTTTGGTTGTTTTTTGTTTTGGTTTTTTTTTAATATTGCAGCATGTGAAAGAACTGGTAACAAATGGTAAGTGACAATTGTTGCATAAATGTGTTAATGGTTCTGAGGTTGAGTGTTGATCAATAATTGATGAAACAAAAAAAGATCAGACAGTACCAGAAACACGCACCAAATCGTTATTTTTAGAATGTTTTTCAGAGGACCAGATTAATCAGGCTAAACTTCTAATAAGAGGATTAGATATATATGTGTCAATATTAGGAGGATTTGTAGCTTCATTAGCAACTTCAGAGGAAGCAATACCTTCATGTATGCTACTGACTGAAATGGAGTACTTTCTGTGACTGGCTGAGGTTATAATTTTTTTTTTTATATTGTTGTAAAATAAATTTCAGCCTTGGAGGGTTATACAGAGGACAGGGGTAGGTGTCTGAAATTATTTGCCACGAGTCTAGTCATCTTGTCCCAAGCAGGTATCATTGGCAGCCAGGACCCAGCCAGTTCTTACTGCAAGGTGAGGAAAACGGGCCCTTGGCAATACTGTATAGGGGAGGGGAGGGCTGGTGGCTGCTGAAACAACAGAAATCTCCTCCTCAGCAGAGCTTCTGTATATGGAGTGTTCAGCCAGAACATCTAGCAGTGGTGTAATCTGGCCTTGAACCCGTTTACCCTGGCTTTCTTCGCTGTCTGGCACAGAGTTGGTACGTGGGTGGTTGTGCCAGCCTTGTGCCAGTTTTGCAAAGGCAGAAGGCCAGTGAGAATGTGACTGGAGAAGCTGTCAGGGTGTCCCTGCGTCGCCCTCCTCCTGCATTTGGAGCATTTTGAGCATAGCTGGTGGGTTAGAAAAGGTTTGAAGCAATTGCAGGCAGCATGGAAATTGGGCCAATACCAAGGTTAGAGGAATACATAAAGAGTTTTAAACTGTCCCTGGAGCATTTGAAAATTTGCTGGTTGTTCCTTCTTTTTACAGTAAGTCGAGTAAGTCAGAAGGAAATTAAAGGACTTGTCCAATATAAAAGTAAGTCATGTTGAAGGCAAGATTTAAAGCTTTGTCTTCATCTCCAGGGTTTCTAAACTCTAAAAGGAGAGGGTTTGAGAACTTTCCTATGTGAAGAACTACAGCTGCTGCCAGCTGAGCCCTACACAACAACAGCTTGGCTGACTCGGAGTTTCAGTTGTGTCTCACCAGACTGGAGTCTTGGCAGGGAGGTACAAATTTACTCCATTAAAATACTCATGGCTGCTGAGCTCAGATCTTTCTGATCATAAGATTTTGGAGTCTCCAAAGGCACGTTTCCACCAACACTTACAGAATATTATCACTTAGCGCTGACGTAGGTGTTTCAGAAATTCTTGTTAAACAGCTCAAAATGATCTGCCTTTTATGTCCCTACTTAGAGGAGTTTTTGAATTGCCTGCTTTTCGCACAGCTGAAGTAGATTGAATTCTTGTTTGCCTGTGTTAAAGATGCGTACTGTAACCCTCTATGAACTGTGGGTTTATGTCTGTATAAAAAACAAAAGTAGCATTCCATCTTCCTTTCTTCCCATTTGAAATGCATTAGCCTTATTTTTGTCCTCTACCCATTTGATCTCTCCGACTCCCCAGGTTTTTCATTTTCATGTCTGGACACCCACCAAGGTGCCCACCAAGTTCTTAGATGTATAGCTCAGCAGCTGGGTGCTTCAGTTTGCATATTTTTCAAAAGTTTGAAGCCTTTATTTTTTATTTATTTTTTCATTTTAGGAATCCGCTTTTAATATTTTATACCTTGTATTTGAAACAAGGAAGGTGTATTCATACGGTTTGGGTGAGAAAGCAGATCACATTTGGGGCAAGACAGAGTAATTCCTCGGGGGTTTGGGCTTCGGCAGAAGAGTGCTTGGGTTCTTCATGTGATAAAAGAACAAACCAGAATAGCAGTGATGTCTCTAATTTCTTATCTAAAGACAGACATGAGAAATTACTTCCTTTCTCACACATAATTATATCACTGCTGTTGCCCCTTTCAGGTCCTCAGCACACAGACATACTTGATCCCCTCTGTACTTAACAGTACTTCAGTCCCAAGTATGGAGTAAAAATTACCGTTACCTGAACTGTTTGCTTAAATCTTAAAATCTCCAGCAGCATCGCAGTATTTAGTGCTTCCATTGTTTTCTTTTGCACTTGATATGACTGTTGTCCAGCTGGCTCGTACTTGTGTCTGATGGTGAGATACGCGGTGGGTTTGCTCTGTAATGTTTCCATCCACCAGTTCCTTTCACTTTCTTTAACCTTTTCATGCTTTATTTCATCAAAAAAATTTCAAGTTCAGCTACTCATTGTCCAGATGAGATATTTTTTTTTAGAGGTGATGCAGGAGGCTGTTGCTGTTGGCCCTGGTGATGATTAGTTTCTTGGTTTCTGGTTAAGAAGTCCATAGTAGTGGCTGGGAGCCTGAAAGGGAGGGAGAAATAAACAGTATCTATAACTTTGAGGGGAGGATATAGTATATACTGCTCTTAAACACTGCCAAAAATACTTGAAAGCTTTTGTAATAATTCTTTTTTGTAGATTCCACAGGGAAGTTGCGCAGTTGTGAGTGGGAAAGCAGGGTGATTCATGAGACAGCAAATGGGAGAACTGGCTCAGAGTCAGAGACTTTAATACCTGCCAGGGGGGTTTAGCTGGTGAGAAGCTCTAGCTTATTCACATTAATTTTCAGAAGAATTTTTGGAATGCCAACAGGGCTTCACTCTCCTGTGCTTGCGTATAGACCGTTTCTATGGGTTTTTCATTCTTGCATCTAAATAAAACCGAAAGCCCTGGTCATGGACAGCCATTAATAATTGCTCAAAATAACTTCTCGCAGCAGGATTCTAGTTAAGCAGTTGTGCTTGGCCTGCAGCAAATTTGTCTAGCAATTTCAGTTAGAGAAAATATTTTTTATTTCCTGTTTTTAAGATACTGGCAGTATTGCAGTGCTTTATAACCATATTATAGTGGTGATACAGCACATTTCATTAGCTGGGAGGGGAGCTGTGACATTATCATGCCAAATGGTGCTGATCTTGCTCTATGGAGTAGTTGTGTCCATGATACTGAAGTGCTTGCACAAGTAAAACTAATGGGACGAGTTTCAGGCATAGTAAGTTTGTCTCCTAAACACGATGACTTAATAGCTCAAGATAAAGTACTGCCTGCAGTACTAATAGGGTAGATCTTGCAGAAGAAATTATACCTTCCATGTAATGAAAAAGTAATTTTAAATGAATGTATTTAAATGTCTACTGGAATGAGCTACTGCTGTTTGTTCATATCTTCTATTGATGGTTTAGATACATAAATAGAAACTAATAAGTTCTTACTATAGATTTTTATTTCATCATTACAGGTTAAACTATCAACAAAGGAACTGCTGAAAAATTGTATTTTTGTCTGTTTCCTGTTGCTTTCAGTACTTAGAACATAAGATTTTTATTCAGTCTGGGTTAGTCTTGGGTGGTGAACTAAATGCAGGTCTGCTTATGATTTAGTAACAGCCTATGCATTTGTGTTTAAAAATGGAACTGCTGGAAAAGCATCCTCATAGCTGTTCAAATTATTTATGCTTTAGGTTGACTTTGTAGCTTAACCATGTTTTTTCTTTTCTTCTACGGATTATGGTTTATAGTGATTATTTTGTTTGAGGTTGTCAGAGAGATTGTAACTTAGGATGCAGAAGAGCCACATTTTTAACTATGAAACACTGTTAAGGTAAAGCTGGCAGTATGAATGAGCACCCAAATATACCTATGTCAGTAAGAGCAAACAAGCATTACTGAAGCAAGATATGAAGTAACAAAAATAGGAATATGATCAGGACTTTACACCCTCTCTTCTGTAACTGTAGTATTTCAAGATAGTGTTTATGGATCATTCTATCGTGGGTTTCCATTTCTTACGCTTTGTTTTGTTTCAGCCTCTTGGGGCCAGTGACTATTTGGAATTATCAAAGCATTTTGACACCGTCTTTGTCCGTGACATACCACTTCTTACACTGGCAAAAAGGACACAAGCTCGTCGTTTCATTACTCTTATTGATACCTTCTACGAGCATAAGGTGAGAACCAAGCCTTTCCGGTATCCTGTATGTATAGGAATGATATCGGCAGCCCTAAAACCTGACTGTTAGAACTGAAGTAAGGCTTTCTGTAGTAATGATTTGGAAAACATAAGCAGAATGAACAAGCACTGCAAAGAAACATCATTCCAGCTTCACAAAAAAGTTCCCATTGCAATAAAGGCAAATAAGCAGGTTTGGTGGTTTTGTTTGGGTTTTTTTCTGTGAGTCTTAAGCATGACCATAAATATAAGCCTGAGCTCATTTGACTTTCTTGAATAGGGAGGGATGTTATTTCTTTCCTAACCCAGGAAAACCACAGAAGCCATGTCATCATTTTAATAATGAAAGATTGTGCTGCCAACTGGGCTGGAGTAAATTTAAATTTTAATCTGTACAGGCAGTTGGTCGGGGATCGGTGCCTTACTGAACAGGTTACTGAGGAATTAATAGTATAGTTACATCGTTAAGTTTAAAGGAAACAGACACTATAGGCTTTACATTAGGTTGCAGAACTGCTAATGGAATAGTAATGATAAATGCAGCACTTCATGTGGATTTACAGAGGTTTCAGTCATGGAAGCAAAATCAGCCCTAGTAAAACAAAGACAAGTTCATGGTTAAGGTGATTCTTTAAAAAGTAATACAAGATATAAAACCTTATCTTATGCATGATTATATATGCACACACTTAAATATTTATGCAATCTGGAAATAGCGATTGAGAATTTTTTTTTCAAGAATATCCAGGCAAGTTGATCAGAAAGGCCCTGATTCAGCAAGATACTGAACTTAGCGTATGAGTAGTCTTGTTCAGGTCAGCCAGATACTTTGTGCTTTATGATTTGGAACTGGACAGTTTCTAGCGGACATGCTATGTATTTATAAACTAATAATAGTGTGCTAGAAATAGGGGGTTGGGGAGTGAGGTGATCTGCTCTATCTATGTGCTGTCATTAAGTTGCAAGCAAACAGCCGCTTTCTATTACTTCCTCCGTAGGAAAATCCCAAGTGTTAAACTCCCATCACAAGTAGTTGTTTGGAAAAACTACCTGAGGGATCGTGTTTTTGAAGACCTGTCCACGACGCAGACATTTTGGCTGCATGCTCTCAGCAAGGGTCTCCTTCTGTAGTCATATTTCAGCCTGTCTTCATTGCAGCCCCCCAGGGATACTGTATCTCACTGCAATTTTCATGCCTGCTGGGAGGAGATACAAGGAGCATCGTTGTTATTAGCAAATAACGTGCACTTGAGTAGCATATGTGAAAGCGAGAGTGGCTCAGCTCATCCCTCTAGGAAATTTGGAATTTAAACATTCTTTAGGTGGAAATACGTGTGTGGTGCACTTACCTACTCAGAGGAATCTAACTATGGGGGGAAAGAAAGCTTTGGTTAACGATACTTTATAGCTGTAACTTTATAAAGTGACCTTGATTGTGAACTCATTGCCTGTGTAGCAGATATTCTTGAGTATTTACTAGCAGTTATGCTGTTCTCTGAGTAAAAGTTACATGAGTTGTTATTGAGAAAAAGATCCTGTAAGGTTAATATTTCAAATGTCAGGTAATTCTGTAGCAGCAGTGCTAATAAGAGAAAGGGAAAATACCTGGAGAAAAAACAAGGTTGTAATTTGAAGTTTGCTTTTCATAAAGTGTCTTTTGTCCCTTTTCTGCAAAACCCAAGTGATGATTTTGTTGCCCGTTTTCCTTCTCTCAGGTGCGTATTATTTGTTCTGCAGCGACTCCTCTCCAAAGCTTGTTCCTGGTAGGAGATGACAGTGGTGAGCTAGAGGACAACAGAGTGTTGATGGATGATTTGGACTTGAGCCAGGTACATGATATTAACATCATCTCCCTTTTGTAACAAAATTGGTTTTGGTCTCATAATTACAGTGGCGTTTTAGGAAGAGGAATCAAGTAAACATTTAACTAGTGATTTGCTGCTTTTTCTGCAGTGTATCTGCCGCTCTCATAATTGCATGTTATGTTATTTATTCATAGTCAAAGAAAATGTCACAGTATATAGAATCATTTTGCGTTAAGTTCTAGGGTCATTTTAATTGTTAATCATTATATCTGTTCAATCATGTATGAAAATACTGATTTAAGTTTAGCTCCTACATTTAAAATACAGAAATAAAAGATGGTCTGTTCTACCTCTTCCTAGACTACATAGGACGGCCTCACAAACAGTACTATTTTGCATGCCGCTTATTGTGGTTTTCCTTTTCCCTATTACCCAGTTATTGTTAATAACTTTTTAAGCGATTTGTCTAAATCAGTATACAATTAGTCAACAGAAGAGTGAAAATAGATGGTTAACATGTCATCATGTTGTTTTAAATCCAAATTATTGCTTTGTTGTGTTCTTTCACAGGATTACCTAGCTGCTTTTCTTTGATTTTTGGATGTTAATTTTACTTTTTTGGTGCCGTGCTGCTGTCTTGTATTGTCAAAGCCTGTAAAGCACTCAGCCTTAGGAGTTAGATAGGATGCACTTTAGTACAGCTGTGTCTCTCACAGTTTTGTGGTACCGTTTTTGTGTATTAATGTAGGATTCCGCCAAAGGACTCTCCATGTTTACAGGAGAAGAGGAAATCTTTGCCTTTCAGCGGACTGTCTCACGGCTTACAGAAATGCAAACTGAACAGTACTGGAAAGATGGGGACAGAAGCAAAAAAACATTATAATTAAAAGTTGAATAAAATCACCAGGAAGTAAAACTACAGAATTGGAAAGCTTTTTAGTACAACTGAAATAATAATTGCACTTTATCATCTGGACCATGCCTTTCTTTCATCAGTTCTTTTTTGTGCTTAAGACATGAGGACTCGGTTACTTTTCTGTACCACCAGTGTGTGGACATGTGAAATTTTGCCTTTATTTTCTTTTCTGTAAAATATAACTTTGACGTTCAGGAAGTTTAATGGGATTAGAATTTTTCTGGCGAATTGGTCTAGAGACGAAGCTAATGGGCCATGCAGGGTGCACAGCAGATTTATAATGTCACATGAAGAGGGCACTTTGTGGTTCATGCACTGCCTTCTGTCATGGACAATGCAGTTTGCACAAAAGAAAAATCAAATGCTTTCTTTATAAAACTCCTGATATTGTATAGGTCCCTGCTAGAATCCTGGAACTCCTCTGTAGCGTATTCTGGGTCTTTTTTCCTATTTTCTATGTGTAGCCATCTGCTGACATTCAGGCTCTAAGAGTTTCTTGTAATCAGACTGCTGCTCCCTCTGGTTCATTGAAAACTTAACAGTTAGAACCAAGAGAGAAGCCTGAGGTGGAGCTCGAAGGTACTTGAAACCACACAGGATTAAGATCTAAGTAAGCATGGTTGGGAAAAGAAATTATGGTAAGACAGGGTATACTGTAACATAAAAATGCAAATTAACACTCTTCCTAAATTTTGCAGTTCTTGCAAGGCTGAATATGCTGCCTCTATACCAGTGACACATTTCTACCCTGAATTTTCTCGGCTTCATTTATACGAAACCTTCCATTGCTGCCCCACACCTGCTCTGATCTGGGGAGAGTACTGCTGAGTTATGATAGGAATGTGTTTGATGGAAAAGATTGGATATTACCTCAAAACACATCATCCATCCTTGTGTTTGTAGTTGGAAACTTTCTTTTAGTTAAAAATGCCATTGTGTCATTCTTGGTTTTAATCTAACTGAAACAAAATACGGTATTGTGCATACTGGCTTACACTGTATTTTTATAAAAAGTCATTTAAAAGCATATTTAGAAACCCTGAATAGGGAAAACTATTATGCAGGTGGACTGAAAAAGATTTCCCCAATTTTTTAGGGAGGAAATACATAACACGCTGTCCCCAGATTTGGGGTTTTCTCAGATTTTGCAATGTGACCTTTTTCTTGTGCTGTAACTATTATCACAAATATTCTTCTCTGCCTTTAAGCCTGATTAAATTTTTTTAATCGTAACCCCCATCACAAATACAGAAAGCTTTTAAAAGGGACTTTTGGTGGGTGGGAAGGACTGGAAAGGTCCTGTGCGCTTGCATGTGTTATGGCAATACAGGTGTTTTGGAGCCATGTGCTCAAGTCTGGTTTTCTGTTCTGATCACTTCTGTTTGTCCTGGAAGTTCCCTTATACTGGTTATACCTGTTGTTCAAAGAATTTTTAAAGCCTATATTTATAATTTACAACTTATGCAACTATGTTGTTATTCCCACAAAGGTGACTGCTATGGAGAATTTTAATGCATATTTATGAAAAACCAAATCTGAATACATTGCTTATACTTAAGAGTATCTGAATAATTAATGTATATTTTCAGAAATTTTTATTAGGTTTCTCAACAGAGAGACTATTGAGATTCATGCATGTGTGTCTGTATTTACACACACATATGTATACTTAATTTATACAGATATATAAATATAGATAAAACTAATATATATAATTTAAGTGTCTGTGGTTCTGTATTTATACGTGGCAGTCTGTACTCATCAGCCTGGCCTGCGCCTGTGCCGATAACTCTCCTGAAGCTTCAGCCTTGGCTTTTTTTCTAGGAGCACTCAAATGCCTCCTGCCTTGTCTGGACCAGAATGTATTGTGGGAAAATGGGAGGTGGGGGGTAGATACCCTAAAGCATCTTGATACTTATTTGCATTATTTTAAAAGTGGTTTATATGTTTAACCTATTTGTCCACCTCCACCATGTGGTACAGGGGAAATGCATAATCTTGCACAACACAGGTTTGGGACGTGTGAGAGAGGAGGTTCTGGCGGGTTCTGCATTCCCAGAGAGACTGTCTCGGGCCAGGGAAGGAAAGCATTTCTCCATGGTCTGTGTGGATGATGACCGACGGGGAGCCCCCCGGGCAGATCTGTTTGTGTTCAAACTGGTGCAGCTTTGCCCGTTGGTATTTGAGGCTTTTCTGCAATCTGATCATCCATCCCAAACTTGGATACCTCAGGTTTTTGGGACTGAAGAATCATTGTAAGCCTCCTGGGATGTAGGTGAGCTCTGGCAAACCACAGGAGAGAAGTTCCCAAAAGCTTCCAGAGCCAGCCCTCCTTCCAGGGGATATTGCTAAATAAAACCATAGTGCATTCTTTCCTTGGCCTCCTGGGAAGACGTATGTTGGGAGTCATTGGTAGGTGCCAGCAGTAATCAAAGAGAAGAAATGAAGACTATTATAGAAGTGTTTTGGGGCTGAAAACAAGAAAAGCTGCTTGAATTACTGTGCAGTATTTGTGGTTGCACTGCAGAGTGTGGATTGCCACTTTAAGTCAAGACCACAAGGAGAGATTGGTGGGACCAATTTGTCAGCCAGCCCAGATGCCGGGGCAGAGATCCCCACAGTAACCACAGAAGAAGTCTCCTTGTGCCCGTCTGCTTCCCTAAAGAAATTGAGGCCCTGTGTGCTTATTTTACAATGCTGCTAATAATGCTGTGGTATGTTTCCAGTCTCTTTCCAATAGGGATTTTGGAGGCACTTATTCTGAGACCAAACAACTTCCAGGCAACTGGTGCTGGCCAGAATCTCTCACTGGGGCACGATGGACCACACTGGGTATGTCCTGCCCCAGGGTGCTGGGTCACCTGTGCTCCCAGCAGTCCTGTCCCCTGCTGCCTGGCCTGCTCCTCTCTGCTGTGAGAGGTCCATGACTTTTTATTCCCACTTTTAAGATGTTTTAGTTGCCAAAACATAAACAGTGAGATGCCTGTGAATAAATTAAGCACACTCCTTAATGGCCTTAAAATTGCTGGATTTGTGCTGGATGTTTCTATCTCAAGTTCAAGTATTGGCTTTTTAGGTTTTTCACTTGCAAATTCATTTCATCTCAGATCTGCAACGTGTTTTTATTTCCCTTTTAGTCATTCAGCAAATGTTATTGCTGAGTTATTTTTAAAGGTCTTTTCAAGTAACCTTATTGATGTGGTATGATATTTTTGCTGTCACAGGAAGCAAAATCCTTGTGATCATGGACCATCTGAAACATTTTACGTTGGTATATAAAGGCCACATCCTGGCTGAGAATCTCTCCGCTAACTTATTTCAAATACTTGATTGACGAAGGAATGTTCCTCATGCCTGAAAATTTAAATTACAGCTTCTGTGAGCATAGTTACTCCATACATATAGACATTTTATCTTTAAAGCTGTATTTTCATTTCATATTCTTGTGCAGTAGCTCTTACTCTTTTTTTTTTTTTTTTTTATAAATAATGCGATTTTGTCTTTTGTCTTTCAAAGCTTCTGGTTTTCAGTATTTACCTTTGCTCAGATCCAGGGAACAATTGCAGTATTTTGGGTATAACGAGACAGCCGCCTGCCACATGCCTTTGCAGGGATTGAAGATGCCGTTCTTGCAGTTGTCACTTTTTTGATCTAAAGAGGAAAACCATTAATGGCTTTTTTTGAGTAAAGGTGATCGTAGTGACACTATAGCTGGATAGATGTCACCTATTTTGCAGCAATTTAAACATGAAAAAAAACTGACCCAGGTTTCAAGCAGCACGTGGCACAGCCACCAGCCATCTGACGAGGAAGACTAGTCTTTCCATCAAGATTTGTCTGAGAGGATCAAGATCCAGGAGTTTTCTTTCTGCAATTACCTGGATTCAAATGATCCCAGAGCCTCAGTTTCCCTGTTGCTAAAGTGGGAATGATATTAGTTTCTTATTTGCTAACGCTGGAGTGCTGCCAGGCTTCACTCATTAATATTCTAAGATGCTTGCTCAGGCTCTGGGATGAAAATACTTCAGTAAAGTATGTAAATAGTGCAAAAAATAATTTAGCTACTCAAAGTGGATTAGTTTCCTTGTTTGGGTTACAGAATTAATGCCATCAACTAAACACCATGTGCCTCTTTGTAGTGATGATTTTTTTTTGGTATAATGCATCTATTTTAAATAAAAAAAAAAACACCTATGGTTTGTGATTAAAACCTTAACCAATTCTTGTAGTTCTTCTACCTGTAACGACAAATTTCCTATATGATTCATTGCAACCTTAGCTCCTGTACTTGTGAACTACAGTGGCTTTGTAAGTTCTGTTGGGATTTTCCTTGTATTATATACTGAGAAATTTTTTTAAAAAATACATAACTTTGAGTCTAATGTATAACAAACCGAACACTGTTAAATCCTTCCGTTTTTTTGAGAAGAACTGATGTTGTAATAAAGAGAAGTTAATAAATCCAGATTTTATAAACATTTCACTTATTATTCATGCTATTTTAGGTATGTCCTTCTGAATAGATAGGCCTTGTGTTAATTACTTCATGAGATAGGTGGGTTTTTTATCTCTGTCTCCAGCAGGCAACCCCGGACCGGCAGCAGGGCCAGTTCCTGGGTACTTGGTTGCCTGGCTGAGCCACAGCACTGCAGGCCACTGCCCTGCTCCTGGCTCAGCTTTTGGTAGGTGTATCCAGGGCTTGTCAGAAAGGTCCTCTTCTAGAGGCCATTTAGACTTGTCCTCCTCAGTTACTGCTGCCGGCAGCCCTAATTTTGCGTTTTGAAACCTTTTTTCCATGTCTCTGGCTCTTTTCTCCAGCAGTGTGAGGGTGGGGGCCTCCAGCTGAGCAGCAAAAAAAAGTAAAGTGCTCTTTTTTTTTTTTTTCCTGTTAATTTGGGATTCTTATTGTTCAAGATCTGCTTTTGCTGTCAGCCAATTAGACCCCCAGGCTTGGAGTTTCCCACTGCTTGGCTTTGGGCCTCGAGCACACATGAAATATGGGGTGTGGAGTCTGGGGGTGCATCCGTGTCCCTGCAGAATGGGAGACATTTCTGACCCTGGGGTTGGGGCTCTGCCTGCCTTTGTCTTTCTGCCTGTCGAGAAGGGGGACTCGCGGTGGCAGTCCCTTGCGCAGAGTGGAGGGAGGATGGAGCAGATGGAGGATGCAGGCCACTTGCTCCCTCTCCAGCCTTCTGCATTCTCCACATATTTGTAAAACAACTTTTGTTTTAAATTGAATTGAATTCTAAGAGCGCCATTAAAATACAGAAATGCTTCTCGCTGACCTATTACTCTGCATTCATGTTGGTAAAATTTTGGATGAGTTTCTATAGTCCTCCCGCCAGTTCTTTGTCAGGGTGAAGGGTTTAGTTGGCTCTGTTAATCCACTCTCTAGCTGAAATTGTTCATTTAAATAGTTATAAAAATCCACTTCTTTTTTTTTCCCAATGCGAATCCTATATTCCCAGATTCAAGCACTGCTGCCAGTGCAAAGACTTTACATTCTTTGAGTGCAATTGCACTGTGTCAGTCCAAAGCCAAATTGCAAACACTTATCCACAATTCCCCTTACTCAGCTTTAAGCTAATTTTTCCAGCAGGCAACAATAGCCATAAAAGTATAGGGAAAGATTATGAGAAGAGCTTGAGAAATGGTTGATCAATTCCTTCACAAACTGGGATATGATGCTACCACGTCCTCTTCTTCCAAAGAGCAAAACTTTTCATTCTGTTACTTAATTTTAGCGTGCTGTTCTTCAGTGTCAGAGTAATTAAGAGCAATCACAGCTGCTGAAAGATGAAGCATGGAACAAAAGAACAAGTGATTTTTTTAAGCTGAAGTTAACCAAACCAGGAAAAGTAAGTCCAATGACATGAAGAAAAAGCTTTCTTTGTGTCCTCTGGTCTTCTACAATTAGCAAAGCCAAACACACACGTGTAACTTTTTCTACCTACAGTGATGGATAATGTTCGGGTCACAACATGACGTGTTGGGCGGTGAGGTTTTTTCCTGCAGGCTTGTTAAGAGCATCATTCACGTCAGGTCTTTCCTGTAGCTGAGGTGTGATGTGCCCAGCAACGCTTCCCTGTTACTCAAGGTTTCAAACATGCCGTAAACAGCTAAAAAGTTAGTTGGGGGTGGGGAGGAGCGAAGTTTGTTGAAAACACAGACAGAGGACCAGTCTCCAGTTGTGGTTGGTATCTCCCAAAAAGTAACATTTCAGAGGCCAATGGAGAGAGGAGCAATTACTGTCCAGCAAAATTACAATCTGAATGGGCTGCCATTTTCAGTGCTTTGCTAGGACGGCCGTGATTGCTATAGAAACTTGTGAGAGCGAGACAGAGAGGTTTTCCAGCACTGAAAATTGCGAATGGAGAAGGTTAGACTGGGTGCAAAGCCCATTCAGTCAGGCAGCTGCCAGTTGAGCCTCTTTGCCAAGCAGATTGTAGGAAATGCTGATTAAAATGTCCACTGAACGCACCAGGCAAATTAAATTTCAGTCACAGCCGCCTGGCCAGTTTCAGCGGGAAGATGGCTCCGGCGCATGGTGCACCTGGGCTCGCTCTTCCCCCAGCAGCCTCTCCCACAGATGCTCACCCCTGCTCACAGGTACGGCAGGGATGATGCAGCCATGGCAGTCTAAGGACACAGGGGAGATGAGGTTTGTGGGGAAAGGTGGTAACAGCCGGTCTAATGAAGGATGTCTGTATGGAAAAAAAAACAAACCAAAAAATCCATATATCATTCAGGTGGGGAGCAGTGTCCCTCCCCACCCCGGCTTTGCCATTTTCTCCCAGGGCACAAGTAGGTGAGGGCTGCTGCCACCTTCACCTCCCTCTAGGCTGGCACCCCCATTTTGTTCCCCCCACCCCACTCCCTGTGTTGATGAATAAACAGAACTGCTCTCTTTGAACACTTTGCTTGCCAGCCCCTTCCCCTCCAAACAGCCTGCGATGGACAGCTGTCACTGTCCCTTTTGGGCAGAAGGGCTGGCAGTACAGCCAAAAGCCCGCTGCAAACCAGGAGACAGGGCTAAGCCTGCAGGAGGTCTTGGTGCTTCCCCCTCATCACCTCTCCAGCAGCTTAGACAAGCCCCTGAAAACCCCTACGCAGCCAATTGTCCCCAGCTTTGGTTGCACACCCAGGGGCATCTCCAACTCCAGTAGCATCTCTCCTTAAGAGGCTGCTCTTCCCTTCTTTCCACACCCCCACTCCCCAGTCCCTTCCTCTGTGATGGGGGAGGGTTTAATATCTTTTTGTGTTCATCACTGGCCTTGGAAAAACAGCTTGTCACCCTTCTGGCAGCAGTTATTCCAGTACCTTGCTCCCCAGCGATCCCCTGAAGGACCGTTGGTATTATCAGGCCCTATGGCCATCATTGTGTCATTTCCTCCTCTCTCCTGTCTCTCCGTGGCCTCCTTTGATTTAACTCCAGGTGGTCAGCCAGAGGGGTCTCAGGCAGGTAAGCTCAGACACATATAATGCTGTGACACAGTAACACGGCCATTTCCCTCCTCCTCCTCAAGCTGCATGCAGCCGGAGCGTGCCAGCTCAGGCAGCAAAGCCTCCAGTGCCCTTTTACAACAGCTCCGCTTAGGACAGTTGCTTTTCCAGTCATGCTTGGCTTTGAGACAAAACAATAAAACCCCTTCATGGATCAATGGGATTTCCTACCTACTTATTGCAGTTTCCAAATGTACTGGTTCTTCATAGGCTGCGCTTGGAAAAAAAAAATAATGTTTGCATTTAAGTACAAAAAATCATATGGCCTATATCATTAAGAGCAATGAGATTTGTCTCGCAGCAGAGGTGAACGATGTAACAAGTCACAGAGTATCAAATCCATGAAATGCTTGCTGTACAGAATATTTTTTTCAGACAAAAAAATTACGTACTTTTGATCGTAAATATAATAGGTATTTTTTGACTGATTGCAATTCTGTTCATTTACAGTTTCTCAATACACAGTTCTTTAAAAGTCAGACTGACTTCATTCTCTGCTGTCAGAGCACTTGAAGACAGCGCTCAAGCATCAAGACATCTGCTTAAGCCAATGTCTGTCATTGTGTATTTAGTCTTTTTACACGTGTTGGTTATTTGTTTTACTAATGGCTAACCCCAAGCTGTAACAGTATATTCAAGCTGAGTACATATATACAGGACCTATGAATGGGTTTTGCAGTCCTTGTGGCCTGTAACTGCTCCCATAGCCATGAGTTAAGGCTTGGTTAATGGATGCCAATCTGTCAATTCTTGAACTATTTAGGAAATTAGTTATTGGTATAATGGAGAAATGAGATCTGAGTGTATCACAGCAACCCATACTTGAAGACACTTCCATCTACTAAGGTTGACCCTAATAATTAACAGCCTTACTCAGTGCCCCAGAGGTGCTTTATAAGGCACAAGGCTGAAGGTTAAATAGCTTCTGTGCATCAGATGTGCTCATTACACCAACTATGTCTCTAATGGCTTTTCCTGAAGCCACAGCAGCTTGTTAATTGATTGTTCTCATTTTATGGTCTTTCCAGGGGTCCCCTGTACCATTACAAAGCTGTGCCCTTGTCCTTGCCAGATCACCTTTTCCTGGTTGGTCTGCGAACTAGTGTCCCCTCACCCAGCAGGGACCCACCTGCCATCCCTTTGCTTGCCCTTGGTTGGCTTGGTTGTGCTGCTCGGGCACCCTCTCCTCCTCTTCCACCAGCCCCACTCCTCCACCTCAGCTCTTCCTTCTGTGAAGCTCAAAGGCTCGATAGCCAGCCGCCTCTTCCTGTTCAACCATCCACCACCACAGTTTAGCATCCCGGCGTTAGGAGGCAGCCCTGCAACTCTCTCCCATTTCATCCAGGGTTTATTTAACTTAAAAGTTTTCCAAAATGAGAAGCGACAATGAATGAAAGGCTAAAAGTCAAGAGGAACAAGGTTTGCAAGGAGAGCACAACCACCTGCTTCTCTGATCAACTGCTACAGCTGGAAAGAAAACAGAAAAGCTTTCTGGGCTGAGAACACCAGCTCATTCGGAGCTGAAGCCACTGGAGCTGTTAATGCCACATGCGCTCCTGCCTGTGTCCCAAGTGAGAAAAGAGCTGCAAAAGCCTCAGCCCTTGGGTCTAAATCCTCCAATGTTCCTGCGTACCTGGCTAGAGTGGAAGGTAAGTCCCTACAAAGGAGAAACTGGGCTTTAGCACCTCCTGTCTTTTAAACAGGAAGATGATTGAATTTTTGTCTTGCATGTAACACAGTAAGCAGAGGCTAAAAGCAGGGGGGCATGGGTTTCAGCAGAGCTTTCCGTTTCTTGGTTTAAAAACCAAAGACAAGCTCCTGTCTTCCCATTGCCTTCACTCCACAGCTCTCCCACAGTTGTGCAAGTGGGATGCACAAAGCCCTGTTGTGCTGCGGCTCTTGGGGAGATTTTACAGTTTCACTCGGCCTGAGATGCTCCCGATGAAGGGAGAGGCTAGACACACAGTCAGGATTTGTGGCTCCCTCTCCCCTAACTTCAGTGCATCAGTAGCAACAGACAAGTTCAATGCTGTATTTTTAAGTGACTTGAGGTACCACTGTTCCATAATCTAGGCAAAATGGAGAACCCCACCTAAGAGAGGATAAGCAGTAAATTAAACATGAAAGGCTGACTCTGAGAAGAGAATGCTAGTCCCTAATCCTGTTTTGTAGGAATACCTTTGTACTTGGGTGCTTCATATGCCATCATCTAGCTCCACCGTGTGTTGGGATCTCTCCTCTTGCCACAGGGGATGGAATTTTTCTCCCCACCCTTTCCCACACTGACATGTAAGCACTAGCAATGCTCTCTCTTCAGCAGCGTGTTCCAATAGCACCGAGCAGGCAATTTCCACATACAGCATGCTCGTTATTTGTGTGGTTCGGTAGCACTTTTCAGTTGAAATCCATTCCCTGTTCCCCTTCGCTCGCCTTCTCCAGAGCTGGCCTCTCTGATGGTGAATAAATTTGTGAGCTGGGGCTGTAAAATTCTAGACTGGCAAAGATATATTGAGATACGTGTCCTTAGGATAACAGAAGGAGACATCTGGACCATCCATGACCCCCCCAAAGCTTGCAACTAACTGGGGCTCCGAAAACATGGCCGTTTGCTTTGCAGCCAGTCATCTCCCTGATTGATTAATTACACGGGCTGCGTGACCCGGGACGGTGCCTCAGGCTTCCCCCCACTCATATTTTTAAAACACGTCCCAAATTTTAAAACTGCTTTGGAAAACTTGTCCCACGTTCTGCTCCGAGCTGCGGGGAGGGAGCGGCGGCGGCCTGCAAGGCAGGCCGGGCCCACAAGATGGCAGGGCGGCACCGCGGCAGGGCAGGCCCCAGCCCCGCTGGCCGGGGGAACAGGTGCCACCGCGCAAGGCCGGAGACGCTTCTGCAAAGGTAATTCTAAAAAGACGTGGATAAAATATGCCCGTACCAGCTTGGGTAGAGATTCCTTTCAGAAAGCGCTAGAAAAAAAATATTTAAAAATGGAGACTCCAAACATCCGCGCTCCTGGCATGGAATAAACCCCCCAGTGCCTCCACAGCACCCTTGGGCAGCAGCCCTGGGGAACGCTGGTTGGCTGGCCAGAGGCAGGAGCCAGGCGAGTGGTGGCACCGAGCACCTTGGGGACACCCTCTGTCCCCTCTCAGGCAGGGTGAGGGCAAAAACGGGGTGTGGGGGGGTCGGCATGGGGCTGCAGAGGGGCTGCTGTGTGGGGCAGGCGGGCAGCGGAGCCTCATGGAGGACTGGGATAACTTGACCCTCACCACGACATGGAAGATTTATGTTTTTAATCCACAACCAATCAATTATGACTTGGTTTTGGTTTTAAGTGAGGGGTTCCCTTGGAAGTGGGGCTGCCTTATGTTCAGGTAAATGTGGTATTTCACATCATAGAATCATAAAATGGTTTGGGTTCAAAGTGACCTTAAAGATCATCTAAGTGCAGTCCCCCTGCCACATATCGCTTGATCCTGTCCCAGCCTTCCCCCCTGCAGCCAGATTCTGCTTTGCAGTGGCTCCGGCAAAATCCTCCCAGCCAGCTGCACCTCTCAGAGCCGGGAACGAGGCATGGATGCTCCCGAGTGAAGCAAATGGCAGGCCCCCCAAAAGCATTTGGGAAGCCAAGGGCTTTGGCTTCGCTACCTTGTGACTTCCCATGCAGGCACACTCCTGCCTGGATCGCTGTCTCCAGCCTACCCTTTTTAGCACGTGTTGGCACCATGTTGGCTTGGTGCTGGGAGACCTCCTCCATCCTGGGGTGCAGAAGCTCTTTGGAGGAGTCATTGCTGGCCCTGCATGCGGGGCCTTTTTGGCAAGTGGAGCTGGTGAGTAGTGCCATCCATGCCTGGGATTATTTGATTCTGGGCTGCTCGTTGCACATACAAGTGGCCTTATGAGAAAGGCAGACTCACCCAACTTCAGGTGTAGCTGTGAATTACCCAACTTCAAGGGCAGCTGCGATGACAAGGTGCTCTCTGTACAGTGAAGAAATCTCCATAGTGCCATGTTTCTTCTCCTTCATCTGCTAGGATCCTCCTCTCAAAAAGTCACGGCACCTGGAACAGATTTGGGGTTGATACAGCCTCATTTCTTCCCTAATACTACAAGCCAGTGCCCTTCCAGCTGGAAAGAGCCTGACTTTGAACAAACATGAAACCCTGATTCTCTAAGATCTGGAGCACTTATAGGATATGGCATATGGTGGACTCCTCAAAGAAAACCCCATGACTATGCCTCTATAAAAAGAGATGGCCCTTGCTTGGGCTTGCTGCCCTAAGAGCTTTAGGAAACTCCCCAGTCCTGTTCTGCCACCCCTTCATCACCACAGTCTCTACACCCCTCCTCCCACGTGGTTCAGCTTGCAGTGATCCTCTCCATTGCCACTATCCTGACTAGAATATGCAGGCTGTATCCTCTGCAAAACATGGGCAAAGAAGCCAGGGAGATACCAAAGGAGATAGGTCAACCTCTGGTTAACATTTCATGTTTAGGGGGGGTTTAATTTTTTTTTTTTTTTTTAAATGTGAGCAGCTCTTGACTGCATGGGTTTCCCTGTATGATTTTCCCTTCCAGGCTCATGCAAGCAGCTCCTTGTGCAGTGAGGTTCTGTTCTTTTGAAGTACCTGGCTCTCCCCATACAGAGTACAAGCACCCCACATAGCATTCAATGAGCCAGGCATTTGAATGTTCAGTGTTGTGGCATATTTGAGTACGTTTTAGGCTTTATCTCTTAATCCTCAAGCTCTAAAAAAAAAGCTAAATTCAAGTGGAAAATATAGATGAACTTGTTATGCATTGGTCCCTCTGTGGCTTGCCTAGAGGCAGAAATGATGTTGAGACTTTTTCAAGTTGAACTATTGTATAAACATGTCAAAGGGAGGCGTGTAAAAAGAGACTTTTACTGGAAAACTTCACTCCTATAGAGAACCTGCTGGAACAGAAGCCTGGTAATACATAGAAAAACTGCCCCAGTGTTTCAAGAAACAAGAAAGATGATCAGTCTGGCTAGAGTGATGAAGAAAAAAGGAAAAAAAAAAACAGCTCCAATCAAGCATGCCAGGGCATAACCCTCTCTGCAAGTCTCTTCTCGTAAGGGTCCAAGCCCATGAAAGAACCTGCAATCAATGGATGCTGAAGTCTACTGAAGGAGCAAGCAGGCCATTAATGTAAAAAGTCAATGAACTTTGATGGAGCTGACTTTTCTGGAAAATTAGCTGGATCGCCAAGGTAACCAAATCATAAAAGGACACAGGACACAATCAACACACGGAAGGGTACAGACGTTTGCTGAGAAGTTCTATGGGCATGACAAAATTAAACTGGATGTCCTAGAAAACAGTTTTTACTTTCGTCATGTCTTTTTGGCTGGATTCCATGGCATCACAGAAATGTTTCTACAGTAATTGATTACTTGTCACATTCTGGGCCCTGAAGAGCTTCCCATATCACTCAGAATAAGTAGGGCTTTTTGAGTACAGGCTTAGAGGTGAGATCTAAGCCAGCTGGGCAAAGCTACCATCCTTCAGTTACACATTACTATGCATATGACTGAATCCTGTGATCAACAAGCTGAAAGGAAAGTGAGTAAAAGGACTAGCCACTTATTTTACCCACATTTAGCAGCAGGATGTGCATATAAAAACATATAAACTCGGGGTGCAGCAGTAAATTAATCTGAGCCAGGGAGCAAAGGCAGATCTTTTCCCGAGACTGAGAATAATCTTCATCTGGCTAGTAGCTAAGCAAATGGATCCAAACTACAGAGTGAGGTCAAAAGCAACATCTCCCCAGAGTTTTGAAGAAGTTTAGACACATGGGTTCAGTTCGTCTTAAAACATGGGTCATTTGGTTCCAAACTTGAATGTCTCCAAGGGCTGGGAATAGTCTGGATCAGCTCCTGCCTGGGTCTGTTTTCAGCTGCAGTCTTTGCAAATAAGATCAACCATTGCAGAACTTCATCTGGTGCCCCAGCTAAGCCATTTCCATCTCTCCAGCCACAGTCTTATCCTTCTCACACCTTCTGTACTTTCCTGAGCTGGAGCTTTGTGCTCATGTGGATACTTCTACTGCTTTCCAGAGGCCCGTGTGCCTCTGGAAAACTGCATGAAAGAATGCTAGCATTTCCTCAAAAAAAAAAAAAAAAAAAAAAAAGATTTAAAAACATTTCAAATTCTTAAAAAGCTTTTTCCCCCCCTATGTAAAAATAAGCTCGGGGATCTCACTTACTATTTGGAGATCTCGGTTCAAACCCCTGCTTTACCTCTAACTTCCCATGTTCCAGAGAGTCCATGCACCAGGTTAATGGCTTGTGGGTACTGATGACAACTAGACGACAATTCCACTCCTTCATTTGCCTTGTTTCAGGTCTGACTCAGCACAAAATTAGCCTCTGGAGCAGGAAGAAGCCAGCAGACTTGACTTAGGTCTTGAGAGAATACAGTTCTTGCACCATCCTGAGCAGATGGGGAGGAAGTGGGAAAGCACTGGGACCCTGGAAAAGACAACAGGGAATGAGAAATTCTTGATTTCCACCACCAACTGGTTTTCCAGGAGAGAAGTTTTGTTTTTAAAATGAGATTAGAGCACTCTTCTAGATACAGATTGCAGATATTTTACCTTAGCGCGTTCCTGTCAATAGCTACACCATCTACAAATTTATACTTCTGGATAAAAGGCCCTTTATCAAAAAGTTCCTGACAAGCTCTTATCTACACAGCACATCACTGACAGACCCATCCTGTGTGAAATCTGTGCAAGAAAAGACAGGGTTCATTTTGTCAAATTATGAGGAACAAATGGTGCCAGAGTGAGTAAGAAGCAGCCTCCAAGTTCTACTGCAACAGAGATTATCAACGCAGCACAGTGCACTGAGCTGGATGGCAAAGGCAATACAAGGAAATGGATCCTAGGGAAACTAGGAGACAAGGAGAACAGGCGAGTCCAAAGCTCAAGAAGATGAAGTAACAACAAGCAAAAAGGAAAACAGTTATCCAAGCTACCACGTGAGCCACTGAGCGTCATGAATTTTTACTCATGCTTTACTAAAATGAGAGCCTGACACCAATCCGTACAGAGGGCTCAGGGACTGGAGAGAGATCCATCTTGCAGTGGGTGTTGAGGATACATTAGTAAAGCCCTGAGCAGGTGAAAGGTACAGTCCTTGCAGAAACAGAGGGCACATTACTGTGCCAGTGACAGGGCTGTCATTTTGACTCTTCCCTACCCCTTTCTGCTTAAGTGCTGTTTTTCTCAGCCTCTCAGAGCCTAAGGACAGATGGGAACCATTAGATCTTCGCAGCTCCTTTGGGAACTGTTAGTCAGACCTCTTGCATATCACAGCCCTTCAAACCTCACCTGCTTACCCTGCTTGAGACTTGACTACAGTGTCATTCATGCTTTTAACTGTGGTTAGAGCACATCCATCAGAAACATGCCCGTCTTGGCTTGGACACATCTGGAAAATGCGCCAACCGCCCTGACAGCTTGTTACAGTGATTAATCACCTTCATTCCAATAAATTTGTGCCCAGTTTTTCATATGAATTTATCTGGTTTCAGTGTGCTGCTACACATTCCCATAATTTACTAGATTAAAGAGCCTTTCAGTACCTGATATTTTTCTCCCAAGGAAGTTCCTTCGCCACCATAATCAATTCCCTGCTCAGCCTTTTTTGATAAGCCAGAGAGAGCGAGTGCTTCATGTCTCCCATTGCAAAGCATTTTCTTCAGGCTCTGAATCATGTTGTGTGGCTCTAACATTTCACCACCAGTTTTTCAACATCAATTTAAAACACACAAGCCATTCCAAACCCGGTCTCACAAATACAGCACATGGTCATATACAGTTGCTTGTCCCTTCAGACTCTTAAAAAAACCCTTCTATTCAGAATCTTAGGCAGATGCAAGCTGGCTTCCTCCTGGCTGGCATTTGGAGCAACCAAAAACCATCTAACAGTCACCTTCACTGGTGCTACCACCTCAGCTGGTAAAGAGAAAGCATGATAAGGCTGTCTCCCTGCTGGTTCACTGTGATGTGATTCTGCATTGGAAAGCAAGGCTGCCCCTGCACAGGGTACCACTCCGAGCACAGATCACCCCAGGCACACCCAGACCACATCCACTGGGATAAACTAGCCAACGGGCACAGAGCAGCCATATCCAGGCTGTTAAACCCTCCTATGCATCAAAGTGGAGTGGCTGCAGTCGGACTTTTTACACCCATGCCTGGGAATTGTTTAGGAAAATGCTAGCAGCCTGGGCCAACACTGTGCCAGGAACCATTTCGCAGCTTTGCCGTGGTCCTGGCTGAGCTCCAGTACCTGGCAGTGCTCCCCCCTGCCACCCCCTTTACTGACAGAGAATAACACCATCTTAACACACAACTAGGCTCCAAGGAGAGCAAAGGATGAAGCGACTACCTCGCTTTTTCTTTTCAAACCCTCTTTCCTGACAGGGTAGTGGGGCTTCAGATCAGAGAGGTGACAACAGGCTGGGGCATCCTTTTCCCACCCAGTGGTGATCTAAGGGCTCACACTGACACTGGAGAGGCAAGATTTCTGTAAAGGAATATGGAATATTAGTGGTTCAAAACTTCTTTAACAATCTCCATCACAGCAGAGCCTCCAGCAGGCACATCAGGCCTCTCGGCACAGCCTCGTGAGTCTTAGCAAGAGAAGGGACACAGGAAGAAAAGGCAAGAAAGAAGGCACTTTTGCATAAGCTTAGAGAGGAGGGCTTCTGCCTGAGGACTTACATCACCGTGCAGCTGGGACCAAACCCAGGCTGGAAACCTCTCCTGGGCTGATGCTTCAGCCCTAGGGGGTCCCTGGACTACCCACCCTGCATCAAACACCTGCCCAGCACTGGCACCCAGAAGCTTTCATGCAGCAGGCCTGTCCTGCTGTCACTTGTCAGAGTCAAAACAGAAGTACCCCAGGTAACCAACACCAGCAAAGCTGGTGGCACTTCACACCTATTATAGGTAGATGAGGCATCCAGGCTGAGCCTAAATACAACTTTTTCCACCATTCCAGGCTTCTCAGATCAGGAGGTTAAGGGCAAAATGATTTTAGGAAATGACATACTCCCTCCCCCATCTCAGAGGGGAACAAAAATACTTGACAGCTAATATTTTATTAGATTTTTTACTAGAATAAGAACTTCTCCTTTCCACAGAATTTCCCCTTCTTATATTCTGTCAGTGGCAGAAAATGCTGAATCACAAACCTGGAGCTTAAAAAAAATAAAAAAAAAAAAAGTATTTCATATGCAGAAGAAACATATCTTACATCATTTCATGCTTCCTGCTCTGCTCTCTGGTGCCACATTCCTCATTTTCAGGCTGTTTTAAAGGTCAGCTTCACAGAGCAAATCCTGACCTCAGACATGGGAAATACGCTGCCTCATCACTCCAGGATCTTTTCTCACATGATTAGTCCCAACATTCTTGCAAGTAGAACAGTCCCCATCACCACTGCCGCAGTCAAAAAAAAAAAGAAGAGAGATTTTTTCTTTCCATTCCCCGAGTTAATATTCACCACCATCACAGCCTCATTTCATAGGCCGAGGGCTACTTGAACGGTGTAATGCTATTGCCATCTATGGGCAAGTAACAGTCAGACTTACAAGTTGAAGTCGGAATACATACCTAAACTGACATCTACTCTCAGCAAAGTTTTAAATTACTTTAAAGAGGATTTTATTTAAGATTTTCCAATGGCTAAGATATAGGATCTGGATAAAAGTTAGTGACAGACAGCAATTACTTCTCATAGTATTTGTCTTAATCCTAAGTATGCATTCATTCAACTGGCTTCATTTTGCCTGAAGAATTTTATCTTGATGCTGTAATTTGAGCAGGTGGGAGGGGTCACAGAAGTACACATTTTAAACAAAAGATCTGAATTTATTTGAAATTACTACTATCAATTATCAAATGTTTAAAGAATGATGGAAGGCACAGCAATGATGAACAAGCTTCAGTGCTACAGGAGAGCTGAAGATTCATTTACTTGCTTAATAACTCTTCAAGAGTTCAACCTTAATAAAAGAACCAGTCAAATAATTTACGGGTTATAAATGACAAATGTATACTGACAAAACAGTTTGATTGAGATATAAAAGTTACTGCGAACTCTTTTTAGCTTGCTTATGCCTCTAAGAAAGAATCCGACTCTTTTTCAGTAACCTAGTGGATCACGTTTGTATGAAAAAAATTTTTGTCAGTAGCTGCAAGAAATACAAAGCAAAACTGAAGCTCCCACTCACTGGGGGACTCTACAGATGACATTTAAAAGAAAGCACAACACCACAGCAAGATGAAAAATGGGTTTTCTGTTGAAGTATAACTAGCCAGAGGGTTATACTGCTCTCAGGTTTATGATAAAGGCATAAAGATTGCCTCCCATGCCTGCAGAGCTCGTTGCCAGGTGGCACAGACCACGCATGGTTAACTTGTCAACCTTGGCCTCTTCTTGGTCCCTGCTGAACCAGTGAAAGGAAAATGCCCAGGCCCTGAGAGCAAAGATTGCCCCACTGCTTGTCACTCAGCTGGGGAGGGGGCGGGGGGGAAAAAAGTGGCTAAGGCATCAGACCCATCTCAGCCCCTTGCCAGAGGCACGGCACTGTAAGACTGAACCTCGTAGAAGTCATACGAGAAGAACCGAAGCACAAAGTCCTCTTCTAACAAAGTCAGAACAAAAATGTTTGGATAGGATTTCTGGAAGAAAGAGCCAGAGGTGTTTGTGAATAAGCAGAAGAATAGGCACTTCCAGTGACCGCAGAACTATAAACAAAAGCACTTTTGTGCACTCACGGATTACTTGCTCTTATTTTCTCTTACAGTCACATGCTTATGTCGGTCCGTACTGTTTGAAAACATGATTCATTAAGACGCCTTAAATTGCAACCAATTATTGTACTATTAATACTGACTTTGTTTTAACTTTCCTGTTACAGTTATGAAACAAATTATACTAAGTATCTCTTACATGACCCAATCCCCACTGAATCGTTTAGAAGTTTCTGTTGATACGTGCACTATATTCCCAAAGTGTTTCAGATTTATGGGCTTCCCCCTTCCCCCTCCCATCATTGTTTCATTGGTTCAGGGACATCCCCTTCTTTTCAGCAGATTGAAACATCCAGTAATCTGAAACAGATTTGGTGACCCTATAGCATTAAATCATGCTTTGTGGTGCTTTATTCCTGCTCCAAAAGACTTTGTGCATTAGTGGGTACATAAAATTGCACCAGAGACTGAATACATATTGAAAAGTAATAAATGATTCCATATGGTCTTAATTTTTCAAAGCAGTGCACCACTGTTTTAAAGCAATAGCATTTAATTTTCCAATTAGGAAGATTTTTAAATAGCCCTTCTAACCCACAGATATGGGAACACTCTCGCTTCAGATATTCTTCCCAGCTGAGAGATTTGGGTGCACCAACAATTTTCACAGTCTAACAGTGTCCTTGGTTAGCTAGCAAGGGTACAATTAGCCAAGGCAGTTAATTTCTTCCTTTTATTCAAAAAAGCTTGTGTCATCATTACTGTGAAGACACAGGTCACAAAGCCTCTGTGAGCAAACTGAATAGCATACATTCCTCTTTAAGCTTCACGTACTTGAACATCTGTCAGACCTCAGCTACAGTTCTTCCCCAGTTTGCCCTGTTTACTTCCAAGGAAAAAAATCAATTTTGGTAAAACAAGGCCTATAATACCTCTACCTAGATATATTTCAAGCTTAACATGCCTATTATGAAGAGTAGCTACCTTATTTAGAAACGGCAGACTCTTTGGCAGATTGGTTCTCAGCATGTACTCAATCACGTGTGCTCACTTAAAAAACTACCCCCCAAAAAATAATTAAAAAAATAAAATCAGGTCTCACTCACTGTCATTGGCTCTCCACAGGTAAGACAGCAGCGAACGACTAGGGATGCAACACCTTTAACACAGCCCTTTGCTGGACTGCAGGGAATGATTTTGGCAAGGCGGGAGAGAATGTGCGCGAATGGAAGAATTCAACTTTTCGGATTCCAGGAGGAGTTTGCAGGGCAGTTAACTATAACTGCATGTCCTGAGCACGTTTAAGTGACATTCACATGAGCTGCAAGGAATGTAAGGCCTTTAATACCAGAAGGAGGACCGGGGCAGAACTGAGGCGCTAAGTTCAGAACTGCCCTCCCAAAAGCCTGTGCTCAACCAATGCCTAATCCTGGAGGCTCTGGAGTCCTATTTTTAGGCTGTCAGCATCCCAAGACACAGGACATTCTGCTTTTGGCACACCCAGAACCACCCCACGTTGGGCAGCTCCGTGCCTCTCTTCTCCCTGGGCCCAGCGCTGGAATTCAGAGCTCAGACACGTCTCTGTGCAAGGTGAGACCCCTGGCCCCGGCTGCGCAGTCTGCTCAAAGCACATCCACCACATACCAGCGGCCTCCAGCTCCTCACAGCACACTGCTCTGATCGCTCTTCCAAGACGGGGACAGCAGGTAGGAGGTGCCCGTTGCTATCCCATAGCTCACTGCAGTGTGTCCCAGGCACTTGGGAAACGTGACCCCCCCGTCCCATTCCTCTGACTTGATGCAGCTCCTGAGTCAGCAGCTACCCAGTTCCTCCTGGGTGGGGGGGAACAGAGAGAACCAGCTGCAAATGCTTATCATCAACTTCCCCACCATGTGCTGAGCCACTGACTGCTTTTGCTTAACACTTCACCAGCCCCTTTGAACCCTTTCTCAACTCCCCAGGGGGGCACTCCCCCCCTTCCCCCGGTGTGCCTTGCAGTGCCCCCCATGACAGGAGACCCAAGGTCAACTTCTCATCCACTTCTGCCCGATGGGGTTCAGATGCCTCCCTCTGACCTTCCTAAAGAGTATCTTACCCACCACCAGGAAGGAGGGAGGCTAGCCTAATGCACACTCTATTTTCAACCAGCCTGTTGAACCCGTACTGCTGCCTGGGGGAGAGGGTGGGGATTCAGGATTCAAGGGAGCAATCAAGAAGAGGCCATGACCTAGCAATAATAACATTGCCACTGGGAAGGGAGGGGAACAGCCTTGGCTTTCAGTCCCCTTTTCCAAGTCTGCTCTATGTACTTTACATTGAACATTTTGTCAGAGGACAAAACACAAAGTTCTGGGAAAAGGACCAGGAGACACATCTCCAGCTCCTAAGCAAAATGCTCTGATCACTGCGGATACAGAACGACAGAGGGAGGGAGGTGCTTGGACTTCTTCCTCCAGGGGCCACATACAGGAGAAGATAATTAATTCTTTGAAGGAACTGCAATAGGCTGTACGTAGGCACCTGCTCTCAAAAGGTGAGGCCAGGCTGACAGCTTCAGCAAAGGGAAACCCTTTCCTGCAGCTGCCCACTCTCTTCACCTGATCCCCAATTAAAGCCCCTCCTGTACCTCTGTGCCTTGGCTTTGCAGGTAGAGGGAAGCAGGACTGTGAAATGCAGTTAAATTTTAAGGCCGTGCTGTACAAGCACCGCTGTAACGAAGCAGGGGCCGAGATGACATCTCTGCACGGTGCCACGTAGTCAGGACAGCCACCTCGGGGACACGTTTTTGTCCCAATGCAGACAAGCAGCAACGCCACAGTTTCAGAGGCGCAGCTTTCAGGTCTCCCCATCTGCGCTCTACCTCCAGGCACTGACCACACCGGGTCCCGCTGCCAGACAGGCTCCCGGTCCCTCTCCCTCACGCAGGGCGGCGATCCCCCCAGAGGGGGGCTTCGACTGCGCTTTGAGACAAGGGGAACCGGGAAACCGGGGGACCCCTTTGCCTGACCCTCGGTGCCGCCGTGGCTTCTGGCTGATGGCGATTTTTAGTGCGAGCGTCACGGTACCTTCAGGAAAGGCTTTTTCTCCCAGCGCCGCTGCAGGCGGTGCCCGCAGCCCTCCCGGGCCGAACGAAGGGGCGGCTTCATGCGACGGGGCCCGGGCAGGCCTTGCAGGGGACCTTTACCGGACCCTCTCCGCCAACCAGCCGTCGCCTTCCCGCCAGCCAGGGCCTGGCGACCGGCGCTCAACCCGGCGCCAGGCAGGCAGGCAGGCAGCCAGTCAGGGACCGGGACCGGGACCGGGACCGGGACCGGGACCGGGACCGGGACCGGGACCGGGACCGGGACCGGGACCGGGACCTCCTCTCCCCACCCCCCGTCTCGCGCCCCCTCCCCGCGCCGCATTTTACTCGATTGTTTATTATTTTCCAGGGGGCGGTGGCGGGGCGGAGGCGCTGACCAATGGGAAGCGTCGCTGCCCTGACGGGCGACAGGCGTCTGCCAATAGGCGGCGGGGGCGGGCCCCGGCGGTCACGCGCGGCTCTAGAGCATGACATCATCTGTTTGCACGGCGCAGCCTAGCTTGGTGCGGGCGGGGCGGTGGCGAGGGGGCGGGGCCGCCGCCAGGGGGCGGGGCGGCGGGGATGGGGCCGGACGGGGGCGGGACGGGGGCGGGACGGGGGCGGGCGGGCAGCGGCCTCGACGGGGCTTGGCGGGGCGGGAGGCCGCGGCCGGGCCTTCCCTTCCCCTCTGCTAGCCGCCGGCGGGGCGGAGAGTGTCGGTGACCCCCCTCCTTCCTCCCCCCCTCCTCGGCTCACCAGGCGGCCGTGTCCCAGCGGCGGGGAAGTCGCTCCCGGCCGTTGGGCTCGCGGCGCCTGAGGGGCGGCCCTCCCAACCGTCGGTTCAAACCCCCGGCTCCCCGCTGAGGTAACCCCGCCGCGGGCCTTCGGGCAAGGCCGCTGACCCCCGGTGTGTGGGCAAAGGAAGGTGTTAAATTATAATAATGGAGTAATTAAGAGACAAGCGGGTATGATTAAGCCCCTCTGAGGTAACCCAGACGGGTTAAGTGACATGCCCCGGGTTGCACAACGAGTCAGTGGCGGGGCAGAACGGCATTTGTCCGTCCGGACCAGCCCCAGCCAAGCGGGAGAGCTGTCTGCCTGCCTGCCTGTCTGTCTTCACAGGTATCAGAGAGGTCCGTGGGGGTGTCCTGATGGGGCAAGAGGCAAGGGGAGATGATTAATTGTCTCCTTGAATCATTAACAGGAACTGCTGCCGTGAAGATTAAATCCTTTCATGTAATGTAAACTGAATTAAAAAAAAAAGGTGGAGTTTCTTGCCCGATCTTAGCAGTTTGACTCATTTCACCCTAATGATATAAACTCAATAATTGCATGTACTCCCAAGTATTCAAAAATTATGATGCAAGCTTTTGAGTAGCATAATGTCAGTTTAAAAATCAGGTTTAAAAAGGTTTTAAAATATGCAATTAGGTGGGTATGTTTTTTTTTCTACTTTCTTCCTGTCCTTGAAAGTATACTTGGGTCACATCCATGGCGCATCAGGAACTTGGCTATTGGTTTAAAATGGATGCTGAGATGCTCCTTTAATGGGACTTTAAGAACAGGGATTTCAGGAAAACACCAGTATTGCAGGACTCATAAATAAAGCTGAGAGAGCTGGCAACGCCGCTATGCGCTGCTATTTGTGGCTGTTATTAAATGTACAAAACTGTTAGAAACCTTGTACTTCTATCCGTGAGAAACTGAGAGTCTTTCTTGGCCTACAGGGTGCAGCTTTGCAGTGGGCCTTGGCAATGCAGATGTGAGTCTGCTTTAATGACAATTTGAAGCGATAGGGTTGAATTTTCCCACTTGCTCAACTTCACAGTTCCTTACTCTAGACCAGGATTTTTTGAGGTTTCATTGTAAACATTGTTTCTTCCAGAAAGGTGATCCTACTTTTTTTAATGTGGATGCTGTAGTCACTGTACTCCACACAGTGCAGAAATGGGTCAAGAACTCAGTGCTCAGTTTTAGGTGTATGCAGAGCTGAATGCTTCCAGTCCCCAAATTGTCAAGATCACTTGAGGAAAGAGTTCTTCTCTCTACAGTAGTAATGTCACCGTTTCCTTCTGCTACAGCACTTCTCTTCCTTCTCCTCCCCTCCCTTGCAGCGGTCAGTCAGCCAGTTCACAGGCTGAAGTCCAACTTCGATTGATCTTTAAATTGCTGTTCATCACTTTGAGGAAAATTTTATAGTCAGAACTCTGTAGCCATCTTTGGCAAACCCTTCATGTCTCCATGGCACAATTTGGACCCGTGCTCTGCGTCTACCCGCCAGTTGGCCAATCTCCCCTTAATAGCCGGGGAACCCATTAGCCAGTTTTAGCCAAATTGGGCAGAAAGGTTAAAGTCTCAAAGTAGGAAGTTGGCTGGCTTATGGATGACATTTTTTTCTGATCAGCATACGGGCTGCTCTGAATCGGACACAAAACCTACTGCCCTTTGCCCAGTCTGTGTTTAAAGGACGTAGTAGGGAACTGTGGGAAGAACGAAAAATACACTGAGGGAGCCGCTCTCTCACGCGTCGGATGGGAGGGGTTGGCAGGGTTATTGTGGTGGACACAAACCTCTGGGAGACCAGGCTGCAGGATGGCTTTTGCAGGCTTACAAAACAACCCGTCATACACTTGTTTGTGTGAAGCCCATGTAGACAATGCAGCCGTTGTAGACAATGCAGCCGTTGTTTAACGTAACTGCAATATAACATCATTTTATTGAGCGGCAATATACACTTTACGGTAGATTTCTATAATGATGTAACGACAAGGAGAAGTTCAAGCTCCCCCACCCCCCGTGCAACTTTAGCTTCAACCATGCTTCTGCACTAAGTGCAGAAGTGCTTCAACCATGCTTCTGGCTCTGATAAAGCCAGAAATGTGACCTGGGCTTCTCTAGCCACCAGCCCAGGAGAACGTGGGTTATGGCAGAACAAAGGAGGGATCATACCTGGGTTACCACCGTGAACTGGTATGTTCCTGTCTTACAGGAAGCTGGGACTCTGAATCGACAAAAATGGAAGAATGAGAATGAAAATCGAGCTGATGACAGCCTGTGATAGTTGAACATTAGAAGCTTAAAAGAGTTAATATCAATGCAAAAATCACTTATGATGATTCCCACCCAGAGTGTTGTTGTGCAAATGTTACTTTCCCCGAAGCAGTATGCCACAGGCCCCACATCTCAGGGGTCTTGCGTGGTCCACATATGGCTGAGGTCACCCACAGGGATGATTCAGAGCTGCAAAGTAACTGTGACCCCGGCAGATCCATATAATCAGGTACCATGATAGGAACGCAGCTTCTCCCCTCTTCTTGAGTGGGGAGAGTAGATAAAAGGAGATGCGGAGGAAGACGCAGCGCTGCCCTGAAACACTCGCTGTCTAAGTAGGCACAACAAGTGAGCGAGGCTTTCAAATGGCCTCAGGGCTGGCCTAACTTTATTCCTGTTGAAGTCAGCGATAAAACTCCCATAAACGGAGCCTTTTTGAAAATCCCACCCTGGGGGCATTGAAGTACTTAAAGGAAGAGACTAGAAATCGTGCAGGCTTTAGATTCAATTTTGATCAGTTTTTTATATGTATTTCAGTGGGCCCAGCCACGGAACGGCGATAAGAAGAGCTTCTCTGTCTTTCCGTTTTGCGCACACACATTCCTTAAGTAAAATGTGTAGGAACAATTATACTGCGGTTTTAATTCCGCCTCTAAACTGCAATATCACGAGTGCACACGTGCTGTGTGGAGCTGTGAAGAACTAACTGGTACCGTGACTTAGTGATAAAGGCTGTACGGCTGAGAGAGCAGGGAATTCTGAAGAGGGCAGATAATCTTGCCGTAAAGGCCCAGAGCTGGCACTCGGGAGATCCAGTTTTATTTCTCAGTTCTGACACGGGCTTCCTGTATGACCTCAGCACAGTCACGTAATTGCTCGGTGCCTCAGTCCATCATCTCTTTAATAGGGTTACTACTTACTTACTTCCTTTCTCCCGCCCTGGCCTGCCTTACTTAGGCTGTAATTCTGCCAGGGAGTGGAGCATTTCTTACCACGTGCAGGGGCCTTCACCCAGTACAATGAGACCTGATGGCAATGCCTGTACAGCAATGCAATGCCAATTAAATAAATAAAGGAAGATGATGATATCATTTAGGACTAGGTTTGCAGCTTGTAAGGTCAAAGTGCTACGCTTCCCTGCAACCTCGGGACCTAAGGAAGCGCTCCACGGGGAGGTTTCTCCACTGGTCAAAATCAGTGCCATGGAGTAGCAGGTTTTGGGAAAGGGCTGAGCATCCATCGCAGCTTCGCAGCCAGCCTTCTCTGGCTGACTGCTGGAAGCCACAAGTAGAGGCTTCTGGAAGCCACAAGGAGAGACTCCTCAGAGATGCGGCGTTGGACTAAGTGTCTTCTTACCTTGTCTGATCTCCATTCCTGGCTCTTCAGTGCTACTGCAGTTCTCATCCCCTACCAACTGCTAAATCATGCCCATGAATGCCAGTATCACAACTGCAGAGTAGCTGGTGTCTTTTTGACCCGCCTTGCATTCCTGGAAGGGGCCACGTTACAACAAAAGCCACGGCAGGGCACGCAACGTCGTGACCCAAAATGGAGCTGCAGTGAAAATTATTTCCATTACTTGAACCTGCATTCATTCTGATTAATTCAGTGTCTCCTGCTATATTTAGATAACTGAGGATTAATTGCATGCATACTGAAATGCTGTCCCCTGTAATAAAATCATGCCGAACTATTCCTAACTTGAGTGCCACTTGAATTCGAAACCTAACCAGACCCTGAGGGCCTTAGCCCTTACTTAGCAGGACGTGTAAGGCATGTAGGATCAGGGCCTTGCTGTTTTCTAATCAAACCAAATGGTTTTCAAATCTCATTGCTTGTCTGTAACGCTAAATAAATCAGGAATAATTTAATTTGACTGCTAATTCTACCTAGCCATGCTTCAGAAGCACACCTGCTTCTTGGTGCATGTGGTTATCTGTATCTGGTGTCAGAGGCAACACTATTTTTGTGCTAAATCTGGTCCCTAGTTTAGGTCGGTACAAAGCTAGGTGAGAACTGATACATATACATTGCTATGTAATGTATTTATAACTACAGCAATATTAATAGCTCTATATTCCTTGGCTTTGTGGGTCACCCCTTTATGCAACCCATAATTAAGTACACCTTCAACTGAGGTACTTTGGAGGGCTTTCTGCCAGGGCATGGCCTCTGAGGAGGAAGGACAGCCGGATTACATTCACGCGGGGACGTGGCTGAACACGCTCCCCCGTCACCCGCAGGCGCAATGAACGTTTCCAAAAAATGGCTAAACCGGGCTCCGAATTTGAAGTTTACCGGAATAACTTGTGCACCAGTAGTTTATGACAGGTCAGAAGAGAAAAAGTGCACTATTCCCGCGCTGCGACTGGCAGCTGGAGCTGCTTTTATGGTGAAGTACCGGCAGCCAGTGCCGCAGCCGTGCTGCTTCCCGGTCCGGTGAGCCTGGCAAAGGGAAGAGTTGGGGAAAAAACAGACGGTTCCGTCCTTTCCTGCCGTTTAAAGTCTAGTAAACCTCTGGAAAGAGTCACGGCGTGCCTTGAGAGACCCCAGCCAGGCCCCGGGCCAGCGGGGGACGCGGTGCCGCTGCGGAGCTCAGGGCTGACGAGCGGGCAGCCGCCGTCCCCGCCGGGTCACAGCCGCCTCCCCAGCCCCGCCGGCTCCCCCCGGCCCGGCCCGGCCCGGCGCTCCCGCCCCCTCGGGGCGGCCCGTCCGCGGCACCGCCCGCCCGTGGGCGGGCCGTGCCGTGCCGTGCGGTGCGGTTAGGTTGAGGCTCCCTGCGTGTGTCTATAACTTTGTGTTGCTGCCGGTGGTTGTTAGGAGGAGGAGGAGGAGGGATGTGGAAGTCGGCGGCGAGCAGGGTGACAGGCTGCTCGGGCGGGCTGCGGCGGCGGCGGGCGGATCGCTTGCTTCTCGCCGGCTGCTCGCAGAGGGAGCGGGTGGTTCGCCGCTTTCCCTTCCTTCGCCTTTAAAGGGAAGGCTCCTCGGAGCTGAAGGCGCAGGAGCAGGAACCATGCAGCAGCGCTGCTTCTGCCTCCCGTGAATTCGGATCTCGATTTCTGCCGGTGTGGAGGTGGCTGTTGATTCTTCACCCCCCCCCGCCTCCCTCTCCTCCCGATGTGGCTCTCCCTGCCTCTTCTGCCTGCGCTTTTTAAATGACTTGAGTGAAGGGGGGGAAAAAAACTGTCAAGATGGCAGCAGCAGGAGCAAGGAGGTTATGAATGTGGTGTTGATGCTGGAACAAAACCTATTCTCTTTGGCAGCCCTAGGGAGGGCTTAAAGCTTCTGGACCTGTTGGAAGACTGGCGATTTGATTTGTTCCCGTTGTGTTTGCTTTTTCCCTGCGAGAAGAAGGATTTTTAATTTATTTTTTTTTTTTTAAAGACCAGCCCCCGGGGTAGCTTCTCCTGCCCCCTGCTCCGTCGGCTGTGAGATTTTGGGGGGCTGCTTGTGTGTGGCTCGGGGGGTACCGCAAAGTGACAGGCTTGCGCTAGTGTGCAGTTGGATGTATGCTAAGACTTCGGCTGCCTTTAGGGCGTTTTGAAGAAGGAAAAAAGTCTTCGGCGTAACCTGAAGGATCCCTCTCCCTGCCCTCTGCCGAGGGAGGGGGCAAAGGACCACCCCCCCCGAAAAGGAAGATATCTGTGGAAGCGACGAGGAGCAAGCTCGCGGGCGCCGGGGGCGGGGGGGTGTCCTCTCCCGGCTGGATACAGCGCGGTTCCCGCTGGAGCGACTTCTGCATCCGCATGGAGTGAAACATAAACAAACGCGCACACGCACCGCGGGAGCGAACGCCGCTCCGCCGGCGCGGAGGGCAGCGCCGCGGGCACCCCCGGCACCGCCCGGCACCGCGCTGCCGCTCCGGCTCCTAATCTGATTTTTTTTTTTTTTTTTTTTTTTCCTTCCCCCTCCTTCCCTCCCTCTCTCCCTCCCCTTCTCTCCCCCCCCCCCCTGCCCGGCGTGCGCATCGCCCGCGGCGAGCGGAGATCGGGGTGCAGCGGGAGAGCTTGCCACCAAGCCCGTAGCGGAGAGCGGCATGCCCGCCCGGCGGCCCCCCGCCTGCTGAGGCTCCCGTTGGCACCGAGGAGGCGGCGGAGGAGGAGCGGGGTCGCCCGCCCCGTCGCAGCGCTCCGCCGCCGCAACCGCCCGCGGGGGAGGCCAAGATGGCAGAGGCGTCGCCCCCCGCCCCGCTCTCCCCCCTGGACGTGGAACTGGACCCCGAGTTCGAGCCGCAGAGCCGCCCCCGCTCCTGCACCTGGCCCCTGCAGAGGCCCGAGCTGCAGGCCAGCCCCGCCAAGCCCGCCGGCGAGCCGCCCGCCGACGCCGCCTCCATGATCCCCGAGGAGGAGGACGACGAGGAGGAGGGGGGCAGCTCGGCCATGGCCGTCGGCAGCGCGGCCCCCGCGGGCGGAGAAGCGGCGGCGGCGACCACCGTCGTCCCGGAGGAGTCGGCGCGGCTGCTGGCCCCGCTGCCCGGAGGCGGCCCGGAGGGGCCGAGCCTGTCGCCGGGGGGAACGGCGGCGGCGGGCGGCGGGGGGCTGAGCGGGGGCCCGGCGGCGGCGCCGAGGAAGTGCTCGTCGCGGCGCAACGCGTGGGGCAACCTCTCGTACGCCGACCTGATCACCCGCGCCATCGAGAGCTCCCCGGAGAAGCGCCTCACCCTCTCCCAGATCTACGACTGGATGGTCCGCTGCGTCCCCTACTTCAAGGACAAGGGCGACAGCAACAGCTCGGCCGGCTGGAAGGTGAGGCGGGGGTCCCGGCGGACCCACCCAGCCGCCCCGACGGGCGTGCTGCCCCCGGGGGAGGCGGCGGCGGACGGGGGTGGGGGTGCCGGCGGCTTTTCCCGACGGCAGCCAGCCGGGCTCTGCTGCTGGCCGTGCTGGGGGTCGCGATGTCGCCTTTGCTTATTTTATTTTATTTTATTTTTTTAAGGGAGGGGGTAAGAAAAGTTTTGGCTCTTTCCTGTTGCTGTGTACAAGCGGGGAGGGCTCCGAACTCCTGGAGCAGGGGAGAAGCTGGAGCGGAGCTGGCTTCTCTGGTGCGCAAACACATAAGCAGGGCAAGAAAAGGAAGAAAAAAAAAAAAAAGGAAAAAGTATTTTTAAGGGTGGGGTTTTGTTTTTTTTGTTTGTTTGTTTTTTGTTTGTTTGTTTTTTTTTAAGTTATAGGTATCTACGGTGTAGCTTATACTGGAAATAAGCAGAGTTGCTTTTATGCGGGGTCAATCTGAGTCTTAAAGCTCAAATACAGAACGACTCCATTATTTGTGTCAAGAAATACCCCCGTGGTTTCCTGCACGTTCCTCAAAGGCAATAGAGGGAAATTCGGGTCTTGACATTTCTTCGTAAAGTTAATCAAAGCATGGAGTTATTGGCTGCTCAGCCACAGGAACGCTTGGTTTGCGCTTCCTGCGGTGCCAGTGTATGAGGGCACCGTCTGCTGATAAATCCCATATATCCAAGCATTTTCTGTCCAGCATTGCGACAGTTAGCAGCTAAGATTACTGCTGTTTTAGTAAGTGAGAAAAAATAAATAAATCTGGTTTTGTGGCTTGTTTACTTAGTGCGTGCAAAAGCACGTTGCAGGCAGGCTGGGCTTTGCTCTCAAAGGCAGAGTGTAAGAAGGCCTACCAGGAGCCGGTGCTGCATGTAAAGCACATTTGTAGTGATTTCCAGAGCTGCTTTTCCCTCCCCGGTTTTCCACGTCCGTCTGTTAGTGTCTGTTGGACACTGAAATGTCGCGTACTTGCAGCTGTACAGAAATGCAGGTGCTGCTTGATGTCGGTACTGTTTGCAGAGGGAAATCCCGGTACGGTTCAGTTGCTGCCGAGGGCCGGTGCTGGGCAGCATCCGAGACCCGAGTTTTTTGAATGGATGGCTGAAGGTGAATTCGCCGGGAAGTTTTATTGTGTTACAGAGAAATAAAATTTTCTCTTTGACTCTCTCTAGCTTTGGATCAGAGGATAATTTACAGTATACAAATCAGTCAGAAATACTGTATGGATGAAGCATTTCTGGCAGTTTTTGTATTAGCAGCCCTGGCTCATTTTGGTGCCTGACTAGGACTTGCTGCTCGGAACTGAAGTGCAGCTGTGTGATTTTTACCTTCCAAATGGAGCACTGTAGAGGAAGCTTTTCACTGGCAGTACTTGTCTCAGGCTGGGGAAAATATAAACACAAAGTTTTGTCGGTGGCATAGCTAATTCAGGACAAGGCTCTTAAAAACACACATCCTTTTTACAGCTTTTACCTCTGTATTAGGTGTTGAATTTTGATCTAACTTCAGAAGTGCGACACAGAGCGTGATAAAGGGTTACGTCTTCCGATGACAGCCCGTGCCTTCAGGAGTCGTTTGGTTTCACGCAGAAGCAGTGGCTTTAGATGTCAGCTGCTATGACAAATCCAGGCTTTTTATCTGATACATTGAATTTTCGGTAAATTCTTGATACTTGATTCAAAGGAAGACTTATCGAATGATGGGGCTGATACTGTTTCAGCTGAATTTGGTGGCAAAACTCCCATTCGCTTCAGCAGAAGCAGGATCTGGGCCATAACGCAAAGTGCTTACATTGATTAGTATGCTTCATACAGTCACAATTTTTCTGACAATTTATACTGTTAATTTGATATTGATTCCTTTGCTGAGCAGCATTAACTGGTACTTGGAGCTAATTAAAATGTTAAAAACTTGGATCCCTTGAGATTCCTCTGATATAATTTAGTTCAGAAGTTTCTCACAAGCCTTTAAGATGACCTTTCTTGGGAGACGCAGGCACACTGGTAGGAGAAAATTCTGCCTCTTTAATGACTGTGAGCTGTCTCTGGAAGTTAGGGTGAGGCGTTGGATCGCGTTAACGGCGGGTGCAGTTGTGCGTGGGTGGCAGGGGCATTCTGGAAGGGGCAAAGGAGAGGTCAGGAGCTAATAATTTGCCAGGCATCCAAAACTGCAAAATTTTAATTCCTTAGCAGGGCTAGAGTTTCTTTTAATGTACGCGTATACATTCAGGAGAGGACTGTTTTGGAAGAGGACTATTTCAGTTTCTTTGGGTGGAACGTAAATTAGTTTGTGCAGAGGCAACACTCCTAAGTAGAGACTCCATCTTAGTCTCCTGATGCTAAAACACATTATATGTTATTATCATCTTTGTTTCCCTCACAGGTAATGAATACAACTCTTCAGGAACTAATGTCAGCTTTTCACATCAGACTTTTTCAGATTGCTAGTTACACTGAGATTTTAAATGAACAGAAGATACTTCCGTATCAGAAAGCTTTTATCTTAATTTAGAATATTTTTACACAGCTAAATTCATCTTTGAAGGCAGGAAGCCCATTTAACAATATTCTGCTCTGGCACTGAGTGGGAAAATTGTCATTTTAAACAAAGGGAAGAAGAGAACTTGGTTTTATTATCTTACGTATTATTATATATGAAATATTAATACCGTTTCCAGTGAGATGTGCTGAATACCATAATCCGTAAACAGAGCTGGGATTATACTCCTCAAAACAATTATTTTAAGAGCTATAAATTAAAGTTACAACTATCACTTTTTTTTTTTCTTTTCTCTTTTTTTTTGCCTAGGGCATTAAAGCAGAAGTGAACATTTCAGATGTGGTTAGGAAGGCATATATTACGTTTCCGCTAATTCAGATAGGGTTTGCCCAATACACCCCCCCCCCCCCCCAACAGTCGTCTTTGCCTCCCGCTCCCCCTGGCCCTGGTGGGACGTTAGCTGACCTAATACAGCCTGAGAGCTGACTAGGGCAGTAGTGTACGGTGCACGGCCGCAGAGCCGGCACGCTGCGGATGCGGTCATGTCCCGCAGGCAGCCTGGTTTCATACAGTCCTGTACGCTTCCAAATCACCGGGAAGGGTTTAGGTGCATGCTTCAATATCCGCTTACTGTCTCAGATACTTACAGAGGGTCAGTATTTATATTTATCATGACTTGGAGGGGGGGGGGAAAGGTCTGAGGGTGAGCTGGTTTCATCCTTGTGACACGCGCTGTGCCAGGCGGCTGTTGCAGGTGCTTCCACAGAGCTCCTCCATGACCGGATTGAGCCGTCTTTCCAAATTCAGGTCTCCGTTACTCTGTCGATGTCCTGCAGTCACAAAACTACTGTCTGTGCTGACTTAAAAACCAAGTTTTTCCCCCCAAATATGTAGGATGCAGTCACTCCACTCAGTAATCTTGACATAGAAAACTGAAACACCTTTGTGTCCGTGTCTGTAGTAGAGGTGCCAGGTTTCACTACAGCTTAAGTACTTCCGTATCTCTTCCTATAATGTTATTTTGTAATTTCTTGCAGCACTATCTTGTGAAACAGTCTTTTCTACATGTAGAGTACACTAGGGGGACTATTTTCCTCTTTGTTGAGCGGTATGGCAAGACTATGAATCTGGTCTTTTATACACAGATACCAGCAGTTCCCAAATTTAAATGCAACTGATTTGCTTTGATTTGTTTTGTGTATCGGAAGTCTGTTTGTTTACACCTGTTGCATTCATCTTCCTCACGAAAGATAAGCACTAGCTGCTGGGACATTTACTTTGAAGGGGAGATTTTTGTAAACTTTGTACACGGACATTTCACCGTTCCTTACCATGTTTTATTGACCAATATGTACCGAAGGGCTGCAGTCCCTTCAGTGTAGCAAACACATGAGTCTCTTCTCTGATTATTGAGACTTGAAAAGGCTTGAGAAATTTGCAAGTGATGTAGACAGATGTCTAAATCTGTTAGCCAGATGCTGATAGGCAAGATGTGCTGGACATTTTTTATCGTCTTTTTGCAAAGGATGTGGGAAGGAAGCAACACCACTCTCTGTTCTTCTTATGTCTCCTTCCTCGAAGTGGCACACAGCGTCTTTATCAGGAGCGGCAGTGTAAAACTGGAGTTTGTATCAGTTTAATTTTTTTTGTCTGCTGTCTTTTTTTTCTTTTTCTTTTTTTTTTAAAGAATGTGTTTCTCAGTTAACTGCTAGTATGAATTTTATTCTTCTATTGTATATACATATATTTTTCTTTCTAATTTTGAGCTGCCTTGTTCATCTGCACACAAGGGCTTGGGTTGCAAACTGTAGCCCGATTATTTTAAGTTTTGATCTACCGAAGCGAGCACGGGTTTAAGCACGTGAATGGATCCTTGGGACTTCACTGGGATTACTTGTGTGCTTAAACTTACTGCTTAAGCATCTTACCTGATCAAAGCCTTACTGTGTTGTGCTTTAACAAAATACTCAGTAACATCTGTAAGTGAATTTTGTGCTGAGCAACATAGAGAGATGTGTGGTTCCAGCCCCAGAGTCAAACCCACTGAATAACAAGCTTCTTGCATCAAAGAGGAGTATACTTTAGTATCAAAGTAACAAATGACTTTTTCAACTTTCCAGCAGAAACCATATGTAGATATTAGCGCACATTATTATTTTATATCTGTAACATACATCAAAGATCTCACTTTTCCCCAGCTCATGCAGGCAGGCGACAGCTATTGGAGGAGAGAGAGAGACACCGAGTAGCTCTCCCAGAATCATTGACATTGTTTGATCCACAGTGTGACAGTGAGGAGCACCTGCACTGAAGGACTTGTTAAATGCAGATATATTTGCCTTGGTGAATGTCATCAGCTGTGAAGAGTCACAGGCTCTAATAAACTTAACTTTTGATGTGAATGGGAAACCTCCAGTGAATGATGCGGGATGGTATCGCTGTCAGGTAAACCTGCATGACAAATACTGGAATTGATGTTCCTCAGTTTTTTAGAGACAGAAGATAACCTAAAACAGTCATAGAACCAACATTGGTGTTGTCTGTAATAGGTTATTAGTGTCAATATTTGAGCATATTTAAAATAGGAAGCTTGAGAGTCAAGAGATTGGCCCCTACACTTACCTGTGTGTTTGAAAGTACATGGTTATTGCTAACAAAAGTTGGAGCACCTTAGTCTCTTTTATATCCGCTGTATTGTATTGGCTTGAACAAACACTGTCTGAGACTATCAGGCTGGGGAAGAGAGACATCCTGGCACTCCTGCCCCGGGATGTCCTGCTTCTGCTTGGTTTTGTCCTGGTAATGCGAGCGACGTCTCACACGCCAGGCCGTTTTGTATTCGGGTCATTTTGATGGTGCTACACCACTCTGCTGTAATCCTGGGAGATTAGGGGAGGCTGGGCACGTGCTGGTGCATTTAGAAAGGCGAGTGATTAGGGTTAGCCCGGTGGTTTTGTGAAAGCTCTTTGTGCTGAGGTGGACAAAGTAGAACCCTGGGGTCGGTGGCGTCCCTTGCAGAAGGCAGGCAATGCTGGGGGGGGGTAACGTGCAGCCCCCCCCCACATCCCCTTGCAGCGACCGGGCTGGTTTGAGCCAGCTTGCTGGGGGTGGATGGGGAGAACAAGCATGAAATCACCCCAGAAAATTACAGGTGGGTGTGCTGGGTTCAAAGGGAGGCTGAAGGGATTGCCTTGGAGATAAGGGAAAACCGAGGATTAACAGCCAAAGCATTTCTCTAGGTGGCAGCCTCCTAAAGGTGCCCTGCAAGGTTTTGGCAGCCAGTAATTTTGCGTGGAAGTATGGAAAATCTTTTGTGAGGATTGTTTCTTATTTGCAATGCAATTACAGTGGGTCTTAGCATAGTGGCGGCTCGCCAAGGGAGAAACTGAAAGTGTTTCCTAATGCAAGTTGTTACTTAGACTAAAATCTTTGCGAGTTCTTGTTTCTCTCCCACTTTTTTAAAAGCCTTACTACTATCTCCAACACAGAAAATGTGCCCAAGGGCAGGGTTGTAAAATGGCAGTGTTAGTTTCTTTTAAAGGCATGAGGCCCTCCGCGTTTCGAGGCAGACTCTCTGGAGGAGGGTGAGCTCTGAGCATCTTCCCGCTGCTGTTCCATTCCCCCGCCACAAAAAATTGTGATTCCCAAGTTGGAACTGGAGAGGGGCCACGAGCCTCGCCAGGTCCCGGGGCAGGAGGCACATCCAGGTCCCGCAGCACGTAGCGAGCATCCCGATAAAGGCCTGCCCGATAACACAGCTCTCGGGGAGCTGCAGGGGTTTTTTTTGATGTGGCTTTTCTTGGGGCTGACAGTACGTGCGTAGCGCAGTGGTTCAGGAGCAAAATTAAGTGTTCAAGTAATGTGCACAGTCATACAGTTTTTGGTAGTGCTGCCTCAGCACACCATGAGTTAAGTGAAGATTATGCTTAACCTTTTATTTGCTCTTTTTTTTTGTGCTTCTACAAACTTAGACTGTTCTTTTCTGTTACAATTTCCTGAGCATTGCCACACACTAAGCTTGGAAAATGAGGTGCATTTAGCCAATTTATGGCCTGACATATGTTAATTAACATTAATTACCTGCTTGAATAGTCCATTTAGCACTTATTATTAAAAAGTGGCTTGTCTACAGAAGGGGATTTTCCTTCAGAGTGAGATGTTTTGTTGTAACTTGCTTCAGACGGGGTATCCTGTGCTTCTCTGCAGGGCTGTACCAGTTTCTTGATGTTCCAGTTGCGTGTGTGGCATACTGTTGCACCACTGAAAGGCACCAACTCCTTACCCATGTGTATTTGACATTTATTTGACATCAGCTTAACCTTCCCAAGTAAACCAGTGTGTTCCCAAGTGGTTTTTGCTAGTGGTGGGTACAGCTCTTGCTCTTCTGATTGAGGTAGCTGGAGACAGAGCCATGCTTCTCAGCTTGCCAGGAACTGCAGGGAGATCTGGAGGCCTGTGGTGATGTGGCCCCAGCCCCTGTTTGGGGTGGAGGGGTAGGAAAAGCTCAGGTGTGCAAAGCTGGAAGGGGTGCATGGGAGTTGCTGGGACACCCTGTGTTGCCCTGCAAGGAGGGCGTCTTCAGCCCTCCGAGGATGATGGACCTTGAGGCTCCCGCAGCCCTTGAGAGCAGGCCACCGCTGGAATGGAGCATGGTCTTCAACAACAGCAGATTATGTCTTGCTGTATTCATCAGCTACGTCATCCGTTATCTCCTGGGCAATGTGTTGGGCAAGGGTTGTCACAGGTCATTGGTCTAAAACATGTGAGATGAGGGGAGTAGCAAGCAGAGAGCATTCGTTCAATTTCCAAATACCAATATTAAACAAAAAAACCCCAAACATTCCTCAATTCCCCATCCCCCATTTGCTCCGTTCCTGTCTTGTGAGACTCCAGGGACATTATGTCCTACTTCACCTTCTCCATCCTTCCCTTTGTAACACCAGCCCGGGGGGTTGCACGGTGCATGAGGTGCCTCTGTGGGAAATGGAAGGCTGACTTGTAACTCTGCATGGCGTGTGGCAGAGTATAGGTGCTTTTTGGCTGGGGATGCAGCGTGGAGGCAGTTGGGCTGACAAAGAGCAATTTCAGGGCAGTGTACAGGGTTGGGAGCAAGGGAGTGATTGCGTTTGTGCACTGCCTTATCCCTGTGGTGAAATAGCAAGGGAGCTGCCTTTTAGTGGGGCTGGAGAAGAAGAGCATCGCTGTGTCGCCATTGCTTTTTGCCGGAGTGGTTCCTCCTGATGTTGCACGTAGCTGTGAGGTCTGGAAGGAGCTGGTCTTGCCCAGGAAAGCCAGAGTCCTTTCTCTGGGCCACCCCCCTTGCATTTTTGCTCAAGGACTGATATGCTCATAGCACTGCTTTGCAGGGAGTTTGAGGCAGGTCAGGAGTTAACAGCATTGGTGTCTCGTTAATAACTCTGTGCCCTACCTGGACTTTGCTTATTGGGGCAATTCTCTTTATCTGTACACTGGTACCTATTAAAAATAAGGGCTATTTAAATACTTCTACTGATAGAAAACACCTTTGTAAGATTTCACTGACAGAGAAATGCCTTTCTGGGAATTTGTTACTGGTAAAGAAACGCCTTGTGAAAAATTAGCTCTTGTAACAGACTTGTGCTAACGAATTGAATGGATCGCTTGCTTGATCACAACATGCCATGTACTTAAGAGCTGAATTATGAATGCTAGGTTCTCACTTGAACGTGTTTATTTGGCAAGGTATTCTTTTGCTTTTCTTTATTATTTTTTCCCCTGCCGGTGAAGTTGCCGCTCGCCGTGTGTAAAAGGAAGTGTGAGGCAGGTGTGTGCTGGGGCAGGAGGGCAGAGGCAGCCGGGGGATCATTGCCAGAGGGCTGGAGGAAGGTCCACTTGAAGCCAAGAGGGCAGCGTGTGGCACTGACAGCTCTGGGTCTTCCGAAGAGTGTTGCCTGCCAGGTTTTGGGGGGCAGGAGGCTGCTCACAGTGGGTGTGGGGCTCTGCCGGTGCAGTCTCTGGCTGCTGTACACCTGAATGCTGCTGGTGGTCAGGCGCAGACTTTCCGTGAGGTGAGTCACTGGATCATGCCACTTCTGCATCCCTTCACCCACATCCTGTGCCCAGGTGAAGAGTGGGTCTGTGCTGATGTCTCCATGCCAAAATCCTGTCGAGAGCTCCGTAATGAGGGCGGGAGGCAGTAGTGCTGCTGAAGGTGCTGTTTTTCTCCTTTGACACCTGCCTCTTGGGCTGCCTTCACGCTTCGTGTTGTGCTATGGATCTGCCTGGAGGCTGTTCATAACCCAGCCCTCAGCCTTGCAGTGCCTTCAGGCCAGCCTGCCTCCCCAGCCCTGGCTTTCTGAGACCTTCGGAAGGGAGCGGAGGAGCAGCGGAGGCCATGGGGATGCCCAGGATTGTGACGAGTGGGTGGGATGCAGTTCTAGGAAAAACGTTTTCAGTAGGTTTGCTGGCTCCTGAGTCGCGTGAGCAGAAAAGGGCAGGTCCAGGCTGGATGCCAGCACTGGAACAGGGAGGTAACATCTGCTTATCCCGACCCCAGAGGAGTGTGAGGCAGCAGATAAGTTGGAAGGCTGATGAGGACGGAGAGCGGTCAGCTGGGGGAGGACAGATAGAGGAGCAGCCCAAACACATGGGCACGTGTCCGCTTGGGCTTCGCTCTGCCTCCCGGCCGCTGCGACTGCTCAGTCCGAAGCAGTTCCGAGTGGGAATGGTTTGCGGGGATGCAGCCCAGTCTGTGGTGGTGCAACTTTCAGGGGTAGATGGAGTACAGAGAGCAGGGTCTGACTCTTGTCCCTGCCCAAGGCCGTGCTAAGGCAGCAGAGTGTGGCTCTCCTACCCTGCCGCAGCAGCCTGCATTTGCATTAATGTAAGTAAGACTCAAGCCAGCGGTGCTTAAAATCCTGGTTGCAGCTGAGCCTGGGCTCCGGGTGAGGACTGAGCAGGACCAGGGAGTATTAGTAACAGTGTTGCACTTAAGTAAACAAAGCTTTGTTTAAAGACATATTAATTACATAATAATATTCTAATACAAACTACTCTCCTAGTCTAGACAACCAGCACCTTACAACTTAGTGTTTTTTCATGCTGTACCGTGTTGGTTTCTGCATTTTTTCCAAAATAGGATGGAGAAGAATAAATATATTATTTTAAAGAAAACATTTTAGGACACAACTTCCAGGGCCATATTTGTTTCGTCTAGAATGTGGACCGAATTATCTTGATGTATACGCCAGTTATGTGTCAGAGATCTTAAAACCTGCTCTATTTGTTTTTTTTCCTCTCTATGCTAGCTCTTAAAGCAGCTACTTCAGCTCTCCAAAAGCACATTATGACCAACATTAGCCCTGCTTTCTTACATGAAATTTGCAGTGTAAACATGCCTTAGAATGTGAGACTTAATCCAGATCAAAAGTTTCTGACTTTGTGGGTATTTGTGAAGTTAGGGAGTGAACACCTATCTTGTGTAAATATATTTGCTAGTACTTCATGGAGGATTTATCAGTTTCATATATAAAGTTCTAGATGTGCTTAGTACATAAAATTTGGGGTTTGATAAGTGAGAACGGTGCTCAACAAAGAATGTCTTTGTGTGAGACTCTCACAGGCTCCCACATTATCGCCTTTTTTGCTGATTGGTTTTGTGCTGAGAGCAGTGATATGGTTTCCTGAAAGCCTATAACCTGCTGTTTGTTCTGCAGAACTGCTCGGGACCTTAACTAATTTTCAGAGAATGTTTTTTTCCAGGAATTCGTAGGAGAAGGTGACGCCAGTTCAAGTCGTGTCCTGAGATGCTTGTAAGCTGAGACACGTTGAGCCGCTGTCCCTGTTTTTGTGCAACACGATCTGTTGTGTGTAAAAGTTTCACTGTATGGGGGAACTCAAAACCATTTGTCTGAGATGTCAGGTTTCAGAGTGAATGGTGCTTCTTTAAGAATTCGAGACCTACAATGGGAGTCTGCTAGTCCTGCGATGCCTTTGTAGGAGAACAGCATTGGCACCAAGAATGATGCTGCCACTGAGGAGCTGTAAAAACTCCAGAGCGTTTTGTGAATCTGGTGCAAGCAGCTTCTGCATTTGCGTAGCCTGAGCCATGTATGTGGCCCAGATAAATGGGCCACATCGAAAATCTTCGATTTTAAAATGGAAATCATGTCAGAGCTCTGCATGGATCGGGCCAGAGGTTTCCAGCCTAGTTTGTGTAGCAGCCAAAAGCTCTGAACCTAATACTATTCTTTTCATCATGATGTTGACAGTGTAATTCTCGCTTCCCATAGCATGTTGAGACTTATTTCTTGCCCCATTGCTCTTACAGCCTGGTTCATGCACGGCAAAAATACTTTTGATTGAAACGTACTAGAAGGGTTGCACACTTCGGGTAGGAATCTTTTATGAGAAGCTATTTTTTAGAAAGCTCTGGTGAAGGGAACTGTGTGCTTAAGAAGGTATTTGAAAATCAATACTGAGGTCACTTTACATACGAAAAAAAGAGGGAAAGTGTGTAGGCCATGAGGTAGTGGCATACGGGGCAGGGAGGGGGAAGGATTCTGTGAACTAGCAATAGTGAGTAAATCAACCTGATGTATGTTCACAGACATCTGATGTCTACTGGGCCTAGTGGGGTAGCTTGGAGCAGGTGGAAGAAGCATACTGTTTACCTAATTAGAAACATAAATAAAATCTTTCCAACGTTTTTTTCTAAATGAAAATGCATTTGAAGCATATGTCAGACTTCTCACATCCAGGAAAGATCTCTAAAACCCTGCCGTTCCCCAGGGAGGCTGTTTCTAGCCCACCTTCTTCAGGGCTCTGCCAGGTAGGAAGTCCTCCTGGTCAGAGGATGGAGTGAGACGTGTAGGAGCGGTTGAAGATGCTGGAGTTCTTCCCGAGTGCATCCGTACTCTTTAATCAGTGGGGAGAGGTCTATCACTTGAGGTAATAGACCAAGGAATTGGAAAAACCAAAGAAAATGATCGTAGTTGAAATCATTGAAGATAAAATTTCACCTCTGTGTATTTATTGCGAAGTTGGTGATGATAGGGAGCAGGGCCTGGGCTGCTGTACAGTCAGAGCAGCTCCATATCTCCAGTGTATTTTAGACACCGAAGAGACAAAGATGATGCTAATTGCAAGAGAAACTACTTAACTGCTTTGTATTATGTTTGAAATGAAGGGGGAATAACGCTGATTGAATGACCTATTTTGACTTTCTCAGTATAATACGTTTAATGTTTTAGTCTTTTTCTGGACAGTGAATTATAATTTTATCAAATCCTGCTGGAAATGAATATGTTGCTGGGCAAAGTATTTTATCCTCGCAGTTTTAACCACAGAGTTACCTCTTGCCGCTTTACTCTGTGGCAGGAGTTTTCTCTTTTTGGCTGGAAAGGTCTTTTGCTATGCAACAGAGCGACAGCAGGGGTTTTTTTTAATACAAAATAGGGACCTGTCAGGAAGAATATAAAATAGAGCACTGAAGGAGTCTAATTTAGGAGGAGAAAGGGCATAAATCTCCACCTCTCTCTGATGACAGAAGGCCAAAGTACAGCAGAAACGTTTCCCCGCTTGTAAAATGCTGGTACTGATACCAGAGAAGTTGTTCTGTTAAAGGCACAGCTGTATCTAACCTGCTTATAGTTTTTTCAACATTATTTTTGGTAAGTAACCGGATGTTGCATAAGGGGATTCTTAGACAACAAAGCTCCTCCGTTAGGGTCCGCTCTGCTCATTGTGCTGTTACAGAAATATTTTGCTGTTTTGGACCAATGTCAGGCAGAATAATACTGAATAAGTCCCAGATGAATGTGGGTGGTGAAAGGAGAAAAATAACTTCAAATAAAGAGGGGTATTATCAGCTGAGCAGCCAGTGTTGATCCTCTGGTGCTGAAAAATGGAAGCAGGAAAAATAGGGGTTTTTTTCCTTCTTTTTTTTTTTTTTTTTTTTTTTTTTAAGATGGAAAATCTTAACTGAAAAAACTGTTCTGATCAGAGTTTGGTACCCTACTTAAACTAGCAGCAATTTGGCGTCGGTGCAGCAGCGCTGTCAAGTATTGAGTGGGAGAACAGAAGTACAAACAAGCCTCCAAAACTTGAGAGGATCCTCAGATTCTTTGTCTGTTTAGGACAACATGACCTGTAGCGTCACTTGCAGCTGCTGCATCCAAGAGTATAAATAGTGAAAAGAACACTGATTTGGCCAGGATAAAATGTTCATTTTGGGTTTTTCCAACAGCTGTGTCGGGACTTAACCCTGGCAAAAGCTTTTCACGTGTCATTTTTTATTCAGGCTTGTACTAAGCATGTGGAATGACAATGTTCTCTAATTGAAGGGGGAAAAAAGGGAAAAAAAGTAGTAAATTGAGAAATAGTGTGGATTTTGTGTCCCCTCAGCCTGAAGGAAAAACAGTTTGCTTGAAAGTATGATAGCAGTTGTTTGAGAAATTAAGTATGGATTTCCTTCAATTGTAGTTGAATCATGACATCTTACTAAATTTATCCAGTCTTGAGTGCCTGGTTTCTGGTTTGACATTTTCTTTGGATGGTTGTTGGTTGTGTTTTGTTGTTTTTCCTTTTTTTTCTTGCCTATTTTTTCAAAAAAAGCTCTCTGCATGGGCTGAGAGATGATAGTTTCCTTATTTTCTGCAGGAAACTGTATCAGGTATCAAACCAACGATTCTTCCAGGTGGGTACAGGTGTGCGGGGGCCAGCAGCTTTCTCGCTAGAAGCACCATGATACAGTGGGTGGATTCAAGCAATGCCAGTGATGGGCCTTTCCCATTTTCCAAAAGCAGGGAGTAGGAAAGCTGTATTTCACATGGCTTGACCATTAACTGCATATTGCTGGAGTATTTCTGAGGATAGAGAAGACTGTTCAGTGAAGTGCCAAGCAGACGTACTAAATAAGAGTGTACTTCATTTGTACAAAAATCTACAATGAAAAAATGTTTCGATATAAAAGCCAAGTGCTCAGGAAGTACAAAGTGTCACAAATAAAGTTGCCTCTAACACTTGAAATTACTTCTCATGCTGGCTCTGACACCGTCGTTAGTAATGAGCTCACACACTTTATCCACCCCCAGTCTCCTTGTCAAGCTGGATGCATCAAGGGGTATTCAGGGCTTTGGCTCATCCTCCGTGATGATCTCTGTGCGGGCCCTGTGCCATACTTGTTGCACTCAGCTCTGAGTAAAGAAATACGCCCTTCCCGGTGTGCTCGTCTGTGTCATTCGCCTCCCTGGTATCCGTGGGCTTCCCTGATGGGCACAATCCCAGCCCTACATCCTCTTCTCCCCTCCCCAAGCTCCTCACTCCCCGCAGTCTCCTGTCCCAGCCTCTGTCCCTGTGGTTTCCAGTCCTGCTCCATTCATCCCTCCTTCCTTTTCCTGGGATCTCCCACACCTCTGCCCACCTCCTCAGCTTTCCAGTTCTGCTGTCCTTGTTCAGCTTGCCTGTTTTTTTTTTTTTGTCCAGCTCCTCATTCCACACTTTTCCCCTGCCCCAGGATTCCCTATTTCCCATGTTTTACCTATCCTGGGCTACTTACCCTGTTTCTAATCCCAGTTTCAGTTCAGGTTTGCAAAGCTATTAGCAACGGGGAACAGGGTCTTATAATAGGAAGTGTTAGACAATACGAGGTGTAGGTGGGGCTCACAGCACCGCCTATAATTTACAGCATTGTTTATTTTTTTAACTAATCCACCCTTAGGTAAGTAGTCCTAGTGCTGTTGGTGTGCAAATCCTTAGTCATTTGGGTAGTCCTGTGCCCTCTGCTGATACTACGTACAGAGGGATTGCTCATCCGTGTCAGAGATGGAGGATCCAGCCCTGGAGAGTCTTCGATCTCTGTTTTGGTGTGGCCTGAACTATACAGCAGTGTCTGAGAGTATACAATTCATAGCACTACTGAGCTGTCCCTAGAATATTTATTTAATGGTACATGTAGTAATTGCTCTCAATTCCATGGTGAGGGGCTGTTCCTTTTTCCTTCCCTATCAGTGAGAAGAGAGGAGACGTAAAAGTTCCTCACTGATAATGTATAAGACATGAAAGTATACAGTCCGTAGTCACACCATATTCTGCATTCTCTAATAGGGACCTTCTGACTTGGTGTATTTAGGCTGGAAAATGTAAAGACCCTTTTCCTTACATAGCTCCCCAGCTTTCTTGTTCCTTCTGCCTCTGCTGCTGACTTTGTGCCTGGTCTTCTAATGATTCTGGTAAATGCCTCCACATCTAGGTGAGAAGCCGATCACAAGGTTTTTGTTATCAGAATCAGACTGAGAAATTCATGCTGAATTGTTGCTTAAAACTGCAAGGTGATGCCCTGGAGCGTGGGAGGATGGAAACCTTTGGTGCTTTTGCTGGGTACAACTTAGCTTCTGTCATAGTCAGAAGACAGCTTCCAGCAGACTCGATGCTAGATCAAGTAATTTAATGGTGTGAATAACCTTATATTGACCTTTTAAAGAGCCTATGCATAGAGCATGCAGTTTATGAGTCCCTTGTTTTGAGCTTTATCGGGAAGGAACTTTAATCAGCTAACGGGGGGGCCTGCCCTCTTTCCATCGCAATAAAGTGGGTGCAAGCAGGCATGGCAGCGAGTAGCACAAAGGCAGATCTGGCATGCCCTGCTTCCTCTCCCGCCAGAGAAGTCTGACGTTCACCCTCCACCACTGCTCCCCAGGCCCTTCCAGCGGCTCGGATGGCTGAGGGGTTCGCTGGTGGTGGCCGATGCCTTTCAGGTACCGCGCTCCAGTTTCCCAGGCTATTGATAACAGCTGTTCAGTCACAGCTCTCTGGGTCACCATGTACAGGGATTTTCTGATGGTTGTGGTGACCTTGGGGGGGAATTAGACTGGATGTAATGTTTCCAAGAATTGGAGACGCCTGTGCCATTGAGCTGATGCACGTTGCCGAATCAATTACTAGCATTGGCAGGATTTTGCTTTAGGGGAATCTCGCAGCTACATCACAGTCTTGTTGTTAGTAGATTATTGTTAATTGGTTTTAATACAAAGCCAGATATTTGCAGGGAGGACGGACCTTAAATAGTTGGTTTCTGTGAAGTATTTTTCCCTATATGCAGGACTGTTGCAGGGCATGCCCTGGCACCATATCTCACTTTTATTTTTGGGAAATTTTTATCAGCTTTTGTGTGGAAATATACGTTTGGTGTGGAATTGTTATCCTGAGATGAGGAGTTGCACCATCGTGCCCTGACCTCCTCCGAATCCGGCGGTGACAGCTGAAACTCTCTGCCTGGAGATTTTGTAACTTTTTTGGAATGCCTTGAATCATGATAAGGGGACTCAGCACTTTCATAACTGGGGCTGCTGCGGTGTAGGCCCCCAGTGAGCTTTTGCCGAGGGGCTGCCCAGCAAACCTCTCAGTATTTACCTGCAGCCCCCAGTCTAAATCCAGGTCGCCGGCCTCTTCTGCAGCCATCGCAGTCAGGTGGCAGGGAGCAGTCATGATGCAACGTGCTAAGGTGCAGTTTGATTTATGACCCCACAGATTGTGAAGACGCCTCTCGGCAGGTGACACGACCCCACTTCACCAGCACAAGTTTAGAGCCACATGGTTTTGCCCTGCGAGATTGTAGTCAGGCTTGGGGCTGCTTCCCTCCTTTGCTGTTGGGTTTGGTGCCCGGGCAGCGTGGTGTTTCCCCAAGCCTGCTCAGCCACAGCAGATGGGGTTAGCCCTCACTCCCCCCAGCGCTGGAGTCACCAGGAGCCCTCTGGGGAAATGCAGCTCCCCTCATTCAGGCGGTCTGTCTGTTGTTCACTGTGTTCACAATTGACTGTGAAAGTTATAGAATCACAAAATGGTTAGAGTTGGAAGGGACCTTAAAGATCATTGAGTTCCAACCCCCCTGCCATGGGTAGGGACACCTCCCACTAGACCAGGTAGCTCAAAACCCCATCCAGCCTGGCCTTGAACACCTCCAGGGATGGGGCATCCACAACTTCCCTGGGCAACCTGTTCCAGTGTCTCACCACCCTCAGAGTAAAGAATTTCCTACTAATATCTAATCTAAATCTCCTCTCAGTTTAAAACCATTATCCCTCGTCCTATCAATACACTCCCTGATAAAGAGTCCCTCCCCATCTCTCCTGTAGCCCCCTTCAGATACTGGAAGGCTGCTATAAGGTCTCCCCAGAGCCTTCTCTTCTCCAGGCTGAACAGCCCCAACTCTCTCAGCCTGTCTTCATGGGAGAGACGCTCCATCCCTCTGATCATCTTTCTGGCCATCCTGTGGACTCGCTCAAACAGGTCCATGTCCTTGTTATGTTGGGGGCCCCAGAGCTGGACACAGTACTCCAGGTGGGGTCTCACCAAGAGTGCAGTAGAGGGGCAGAATCACCTCCCTCGACCTGCTGGCCACACCGCTTTTGATGCAGCCCAGGATGCGGTTGGCTTTCTGGGCTGCGAGTGCACGTTGCCGGCTCATGTTGACTTTCTCATCAACCAAGTGTTGCATTTGATTCAAGTGCTGGTAGGGTTTGCCTCAAAATGCCTGTGCAGCGTTAAGCCAGTTAGGAGTTACAAATGTAAATATGTTTACACAAAAACAAGGAATGCATGAAAGCTGGCATCGCTTAAGCAGCCAAAAGCAGCATGATTATATGCTAGAGGGACACTGAAAATGTGGGTTGCCGGAGCGCGCCTCCAGAAGTAAATCCCAACCAGAAGCACTCGCAGTCCCTGCCTTCGAATGCACTGCCTGCCTGCCATGGCTGCTGAGTGACGTGGGGGAGAGGGCTCAGGAGTCCGTGGGCATCCCCAGGGAATTCTGTAAAAGTTTGAAATTTCACAGAGAAGCGTCGGCTGTATCTGAGCAGGTCCTTGCTCTAAATTTTTCCCGGGCAGTAGCAATAGAGCTGGCAGTTGGGGGACTTCTGAGGCTCCTGTTTCATAACTGAAAGCTAGGCATTTTTCACAAGCTGTCCCGTTTAGGGTTGTGAGTGCGGGCACAGGCACACGCACACCCCTCGCACACCCCCCGCACGCCCCCCCAGCACAGTGTTTACTTCCTCTGTAAGTTCTGGGACATTCAGTACTAAGGAGCATGATACGCTTGCATAAACACCCCAGCCAGATTTATCTCTCAAGCCTATCTTTCCTTTCCCGTCTTGGAAAGTGATTAATCTACAGCACACATTTTGTTCTTTGATTGCAGGGCATTATTCTGTAATCATTTACAGTTTCGCAGAGCCGTAGCACTGGCTTGATGGAGTATTTCTGTCATGTAGCCGGTGCTGTTGGCTGAAGCTTTGGCTGCGTAACTCAGGGGGAGCATTATTGTGCAGCTCTATGTCCTGTTAAAATTGTTTCCTTCTACATTGTGTGCTTTCTGTGCCTTAAAAAATTCAAATGTCCATATTTAAAGTGCAGGTAAGTGCCTGCACAGCAATACATGCTGCAGGCTGGTTTAGAAGTTTTAGAAACAGCCTCAGTGCTGCAGCATGCTGGCTGCCAGCTGAGGCTTTCCTATGCCTTTGTGGAGCGTGGAGGAGTTTAAATAACTTCTGTTTTCCAGGCTGCACATCGTGCGTTGAAGCCTACACCAGTTAGAAGTTAGCAACCTGTGATACAAGAACCTGTACATACCACCTAGTGTCTGAGGAAAACAGAAAAGTGAAGAGATTGGAGGTGAATCAGAAAATCTGTCCTGTCTGTACTGCATCGAGGCTTTTCCATGTGCCCTGTGTGGTTTTTGTTTGTTTTCCACTTTTTCCAGTGTGTGAGGAAAGGAGCTGGGAGTGTTAACATGCTTGAGTTAACATGCCGTGGGTTGAGGTTAGCTATCAGAGTTTTGTCTGATGCAAGCGTCCCCGCTGTAAATCACTTCTACTTTCAGTTAAAAAAGGTATGAAAAGTAGGTAGAAAAAATTCAAAGAAAACCATATGATTTTGGGTTCTGCTGTGTAAGTAAGTTTATTTTTGCAATATATGTGCACCTTTCTCTCCTACAAAGAAAGAGATTTTAATGGACCTGAAGTTGGTGGGTCTGGACCAGTCACCTGTGTTGCTAAGCCCAGTCCCTGATAGCAGAGGACAGACAAGCAATGAGCCTCTTTCTCCAGAGAGTGCACAGACATCTGGCTGGGTAATCTCACACAGCATGTCAGACAAAACACTTTTCTCCCACCTTAAGACAAACGGAAGCCCGTAGTTAAAATACAGAAGCCACACCACTTATGTACGGCTTGCAAAGACCAGGGGAAACTAAAGGCATTGCAGGTGCAGGGTGTCTGTTAAATGAGATGACCAGAGGATCCCATGCCAGAAGTCAGGACAAAAAAATCTTCCAACAGCCTTCCCTGTCAGTCTGATCTTGAGGGCAGGGCAGGTCAAAGGAGGGGGGTTTCCTCTGACCACAAATCCAGCAGTTGTTTTAAATGGGTGGATGTCAGAAGAGTACCAGCCTCACATCTCCGGTGATGGGCTTTGGAGCAGGGAGAACAGGCAGCACAGACAAGTATTTTTATTTTCAACCCCTGGACCCTGATTTACTGACATCACAAATTTCACTTCTTCATCCTAGAAATGCAAATTTCTGTGAAGTCCTCATGCAAAGTCCTTAATTATAAATAAGGGAGAACTTAAAAGCAAGGAGAAGGAAGACTAAGGGTCTTGTGAAACAACAGCTGTTTACGAAAACTGCCGAATTTCATAAGGAAGCGACCGGTTCAGCATGTGTCTATATGTGCAGGTATCCCGATGCTTGGTTGGGCTCAACCTCAGGATGAAGATAGCTGTTCTGTGGCTGTGTGCCACTTGGGTTGTGAATTTGCACCGTCTCCACTCCAATGGGATGAGACCCTTGATTAGATTGTGTTTGAGGAAGGGACCAGGTAAATCACATTTTTCTGCAGTTGTGAATTAGTGGCAATGGCAAGAACCTTAGCAATAGCCAACTTTTCTTAGCATCTGAGAAAGACCGAAATTACACAAACCAGTGCCAGCCAGTTCCCATACTCTGCATTCCCCTGAGACAAAATGAAGCTGCTGCTTTTCTCCTGATGCTACTTTGGTCATGCAGCCGATTTTAAGTCCTGGTAACTGGGTGGAAGTGGCCGTACAGGCAGTAGAGCGGCGCTGGTGCCCGCAGCTGGGGCCTGCTGGGCTGGGTTGTGGCTCAGCTTGAGGAACTGTATAATTTGAGTCCAGTTCCCTGGGGCGGGAGCTTCCTCTTGACTGTGCTACGGGGTCATGGAGTCTGGGTTCAGCCTCGGTCACCCCAATTTCCTTGTCGCCTTAAAAGGGCTTGTACAAGTTTTATTAATTTTCCTTTAGTAGCGAGAGATGAACCCCATTAATCTTTGCTGTTTGTATCACTGTTTTTACAGAGTACGGCTGCCCACAGAAAGATTTCTAGGACATAGTGAGTTCAGTACAAAGGAGCTTCACGCTGAAAGTTTGAGGCCCCATCCCATCAGGCAGAAAGGAGCCTTTGCCTCAGTGTGGGTTAATTATTTGTTAATAGCTGACTGAGTAGTCAGGACGGTCATGGACAAGGCATGAGGCTGCTCAACTATGTCCAGAGTAACATTTCTGAGAGTTAGAAGGGGTCAGTCATCCTTAGCCCTCCAGAAGTGTCAGAGCTAACGTTGTGCTGAAGTTACAGATCATGCAAAAACTTTGGGAGGAAAAGCAGCTTTGGGAACGAACGTGTTTGGTTATGGAAGGATATGGGCACTGATGGCAAGATTGTCTGGATTGGAACAGGTACCTCTGAGGGAGGTTTTGGGTGAGGACTGGGTGCTGAGAACATCTGTCTGAACATCTCAATCACTGAATGCTGTAGAGAGAGCTGCTGCTTGGAGCTCACCTGAAGACTTAGTGGCTGAGGAGGTGAAGGTGTCCAATCCTGCGTATGGCCCCTTCAGCTCTGTAACTGCTGTGTTAATACTTTCACCTCCACACTTGCCCAGTGTGAGGATGGTTGGAAACAAGATGTATTTGTGTGAGGAAGACCCTTTGCCAAGCCGGACAGGTGAGTTTAGGAGGTGATGCTGTGGGTTTCAATGCAGAGGAGCCACCTTCCAGACACGGAGGAGCCACTGGCTTCTTGTAATGCATCACATCAGTAGAGAACCCTTGAACCATGAAAGTGTCCCAGAAGAGTGGAAGAGCCTGTTAAATAGTACACTACCATTTTATCCTCTTCCAGTGCAGCCAAAAAGCATGTGTGTTCTTCTTGACCTAAGGAGTTTGTTTTCAGGTGGAGTAAGATCCACCACTGCTAAGTGTAGCTGTTGTGCAACTGCATAATTTTTGGCTGCGACAGATGCAGTTGGGTCAGATCCTTAGAGAGGACTTGTTCTGTGCAAGCCCCAGTAAGAGATGCATAGAGCTTAGCAGGGACTATAACTGACACTGGTGGCATCTGAGGAACAGCAGATGACAGGCAGCTCCTCTCCACCCCCCCCCTCGGCCCATTGCCAACTTCTCAGTCCTTTCTTCAGAGATCAGGTCCTGCTTGTTGGTCGTCCGTAAGGGAACCTGGACATTAAATTCTAAACTTCTAACCAGGCTAACAATTTCTTTCTTTATTTCATGCTAGAGGTTGGTCCTGGGCACAGTCTTGAAAGCACCTCCTGTGCAACGTAGAACGGGACCCAGAGAGAGGAAATGAAATCAGAAATGGAGAAAAGTTATTTTAGTCATAAATAGCTGTGGTAGGAAGGTAGATGTTTATATGTGCAATAGTACAGTACCTACTGTGTGTATTTTAGGAGAACCTGAGAATAGCAGCTGCGCTGAAATACTTGACAGCGAAGTCAAATATAGTTTAGGTTAAAAAAAAAAAAAAGAAGTTGCTGGGGAGGGTGGATTTGCAGCGTGAAGCCTGTCGGTGTTATCTCCACCGTGCGGCACAGAACAGCCTGTGACTCCGGCGCTTGTTTGCGAACGCACAGTTCCCGTAACGGGATACGTCCCACTCCTATCAGCCTGGTATTGTGCCCGGGTAGACGCCCCCCCGCCTCCCAAATTTCCCCGAGAACGGCAGGAGGCTGACGGTTTTATTTCTCTGAAGGCTGCCTGCCTTTTCTGAGACATCGCTGGTTTTGCAGCCGAGGGACCTGTTGAGGTTTAGATCTATAGAGCTCGGAAGCAACGAAGCCTCAATCACCTAAAACTGGAGCTCTTGCTAACATGCTGAGGTCAAAAGGATCAAAACCTAAATTAGACTTGTCCCTGAAATTTGGCACTGAATCACAAATTCAGGAAGTTGTACATGAAAATCGGTCTGGGCACTGTTTCTTTCTTAAGAGTTCTTCGGCTAAAAATAATGTCTTGCGCTATAGTTATAAATAATACGGGCTTTTTTTTTTTTCTTCCCCCATCTAATTAAATTGTTACTCTTGCCACAACGAAGGGAAAGGGAAAAGATAATAACATGAATCTGGTTGAACAAGTACGTAGCTTGCAGGTTTCAGCTAGAGCATTTGCAGCTGCAACCGATGCTGAACCTTACGCTAATGCATTTAATTGTCAAAATTAAAAGAAGGTGCTCTGGAGAGATCAGCAATGGTTTCTCTGTGTCCATCATTTGGGAAATGCTCCTGAAAGTGTTTGTTTATCTCTGCTGTCAAAATATAGAAGAAAGGGATTTTTCTTAGGAATTTTTTTTGAGGGAAATTGCAGTGTTTTTTCTAAAATTGTGGTTGAACCATATGGTAAGATGTTTTCATGGTCTCTGGTGTCTTTTGCTAACTTACTAAAACAACAAGCAGTGGCCATGGAGAGCTCTGCCATTATAAAGCGCGGCACTCAGCAGGTTTGCCACAGGTAAATAGTGGGAAAAGCTGGAAGAAGGAACTTTTCTGCATCGCCATCACGGTACCGAGATGCTCTTTGAAAGCCACCTGGCCGTGGCCATGGCCGCCTGCCTGTAGAACAGCCCCGAAGGGCAGCAGCCTGGTGAGATGGTGCTTATCACACCTATTGCCGCTTCTCTGTTGGCGCCCAGAAAAGTTTCATGTGTTTTGCTGCTGGGATTTGTCCGCGGCTGCTCTGGGGGCTTTTAGCAGCATTCGGGGTTTGCAGTGGATTGCAGGGGCCATCGGAGAGGCCGTTTAACGTGGCACAGCTCCTGGGAATGCACCGATAATGGTCAGTGAAAGCAATAATCCCAGAGGCCTAAGGGGATAACGACAGGCAATAACATGGCTGCCAATCTTCAAGCTTAATCATGGCATCTTTCAGGTGGCGAGAGGGTTATTTTTCCCAAATGAGGCTGTGGCGGGGGGAAAAAGAAGGGTCTGAAAAAGCAGGGTGCTGCAGTGAAGCCGGCCTGCGTGGGCGACAGAGCTGGGCACAGGCTCAGAGATTTATGGCATCGAAATTCCCTGCCGCTTAAAAAAAAAAAAAAAAAAAAAAAAGGGAAAAAAAAAAAGGCGAAAAGCGGTGAGGCAGCTGCGTTATTTCACTGGCAGTGATGCAACGCCGGGGACACACCAGGACGGGGAGGGACCAGCACGTTCTGTGACAGCACGGCATGTACGTGGTGTCAGCGGAGCAGTGCCCCACCAGCCAGCAGTTTCCACCAGTGCTGGCACTTAGTTTAGGGCTTCATTTTTTGACCAATATTTGTACATAACAGCTGGGAGCGTGTTTTTGGAAGTAGCACATGATTACTGCGCGTGTACGATTCCCGAAACACCCCCCTTGCCCCTTCTATTTGCTGTGCTGTAAGGGATTTAAGACCTTTTTTTTTTAATTTATTTTATTACAATGCAGACGAGGTATTTACTAATTTCTCATGCACTTGTCAACAGCGCTGCAAGAGGGAAAATCTCACAGGAAGATGCCATGCTCTGATAAAGTTGTAAACAGACAGCAGAAATCCTGATATTCAGTTTAATGGTACTGCATCGTCCTGATGTCGTCTGCTGCCCTCCAAAAGTTAGTGATGGCACAGGCAAAAAAAATACTGTAATATTGAAGCGAAAGACCCAAAAAGAAGAAACTTAAGCATTTTTGTAAGAAAAAATGCAAAGAGGGGGAGGGAGAAAGCTGGTGAGTTAAGTGCATGTGTTTGTTTAAGGAATCGAATGGGTAGCAAATACTTTTCCATGTGTGTGGAAAATATGAGTTGGCTTTTGCAATAGCATTTTATGGGAAGAAAGATCAAGGGTTCAGGAGCTGAAATACTTATTCATAAAACATAGGGAGCAAAGACAAGCTACTTTTTGTGCTTCTGCCCATTTGCTGCAAGTCCAATCTAGCTGAATCATTTCTAGGAATGGAGTGGGTAACTGGATTTCCAGCCTCCTCTCCGTCCTTGGCTTCTCTCCTGCATGGCTGCAGCTGATTAGTACTGGTTGTACTGAGCTTTATATGGAGGGTATGTGCCTGTCCACTTGATTGCTAAAGCTTTTACCACCTTGGGATCTAAGCACAATCCACTTGAAACAGGATTAAAACAGCCAACTCGTTTTACGGAGGCTTTTCAACAGCTATCAGGCAGCAAGCAGAAGCTGACCCGGCTGGGATTTTGATCTGGTGCTGGGGAAATGAAAGGTCCTTTCCCATCACTGGTCCCATCTCCACGCTCTGTGTGGGTTTTTGACAAAAGCAAACCCAACCCAAGCACTTCCCACAGCACCTGAGCTCTTCCGAAAGGCTGAGGTCGTACAGTCTGCCACGTGAAGCCAAGATGTGCCGCAGGTGTCACGGTGATTAATTCGGTGAATGTGATCTTTTATTTATATCTTCGAAGAAATTTGGGTTTGGGCTGCAGGGGCTGCTGACCTGCAAATTTTAGTATTTAGTAATTTTGAAATTGGTTCTAAAACAGGGACGGTTTGGGGCTTGTGTTCTTTCCTTCCCAAAAGAGGGAAGTGGGTTTCTAAGGGTGGTCTTGGTGTGACATGCAGATTGTTTTTTAGCAGAAGGTGAAGGAGCTTTCTAGAGGAAAAAGGTTTTCAGTAAAGCTGTCGCCTCCACCTTCGGCAATTACCCTGCGTTTAACAAATGGCTTGGGAGGGCTAACAAAGTTCATTAAAAGCAATTTGTTTATCTAAACAAAGCCTGTGTGAAAATGCCATGACTGAATGGACTCAAAACCCTCTAATGATTTTGTGGGGAGAAAAGAAGGTTTTTTCATTGCTGTTGTTTTCAATCCTTAATGTGATTCCTCTTCACCCCTGGTTATTCTGGCTCTGCACCCATTTGTGTGTGTGTGCTTGTGTGGTTATCAACCCAAATGCGGTTCCAGGTCCCTTGGGGCAGCAGCCTTGCCTTGCCTCATGGCTCTGAAAGGCCTCCACACGGCCAAAAAGATCCTGGCGATTTATGGTTGCCACCCTGGCTTTATTGCGTGCCTCTCGCAGGCTCCTCTGCTGAGGCGATGCTGCGCCAGATGAGAGACTTTTCTGCTGTTTTGGAGCAGCTGTTGTACCTCGAAGGTATTCCTGCTGTGGGAGGAGGATGCTGGCAGGCCGGGCAGAGCAGCTTTAGCCGAGATGCTTGCAGCTTTCCATCCCCTCTGCTTGAGTCTCCCCACTCTTGCTAGGGGCAACCAAAGGAAGAGGGTCTATACGCCCCAGCAGGCTGTTGCAAACACAAATAGGGCCACGCAAAGGGCCAGCGTATGCTCGCTTCTACGTGTGTTGCTCTGTCGTGGTGGTGTATGAGATATCCACCCCCATTACCCTTTCCGTAAATGCTCCCTTCCCTTGCTGGCTGCCTCCCAACTAGCCCTGTCGGCTGGGTGTTTTGGCAGCTGTAGCTTCGGCAAGGTTAGGGGAACCTCCTCGTTAAAGCAGAGGGTCTGGCTGTGGCTGCAGGGGGGTGCTGAATTGGGAAGGGGAGACAATGACCGGTCTTTGGGCAATGAGGACAGAGGTGTCTTGGGCTGGCACGATCCTGGTGCAGTTTCTTGCAAGGCTGGGCTGCTTGTTCAGATGTTGGCTCTGCACGTTATCAGCCAAAGCCAAGGATATGTTTCACCCCACCCTTACTGCTCACCTCGGTGAACTTGAGTGCTTCCTTGTTTAAAACTGCATGATTTAATGTGAAAAACAGCCAAATCAACGCCAGAAGGTTGCTAGATGGCAAAATGGTAATTAGTGGCTGCTATCTCTTTCTTTCTCGTGAGCAAAGGCCCCCACACCCTGAGCTGTCGGGACAATCTGGCCCCAGGGTGTAAAACACATGGTACGCTGGAATCGGGGTGGGTGCTGAGGACGCGAGTGCTGTGGCCACCAGGACTTCTGCAGCCTTTTGGGAGACCTGGTGGTGGGCACTTCCCATCTTCCTCAGGATTCCCCTCTTCCCGTGGGGAAATGTCCGAGTCAGAGACTGGAGAGCTGTAAAGAGAAGATTGTAAATGTATGTGATACGTCAATCAGATAGCATGTCTGTGTTTAAATACCTTTTTGGCTGCAGGAGCTAGCCTCTTGTGCTAGCTAACGCGGTCATTTAAAGGAGTAAATAGCAAGAGATGGGACTGAATTGTTTTTTAAGTATTTTAAAGCTAGCCAAGATACAGATGCTCCCGAGACCTCTGGCAAAAATAAATTAGATTGTTTTTAATCTAGTGTATTAAGAGGATCAAAGGCAACCTGTCTTTTAGGAACTTTCTGCATCTTTTTCCCCCGGCCACCTGGGGAAAGAAAACCTCTTCCTTTAGAAATAAGTATTTCTTTATGGTGCTGGGACACAGTCTTCCCACCTTTGCCTGCCCTTGCCACCTTCAATTAATAATTTTTAGGGAGTTGTGTTTATTCTTTTTAGCCCAAGAGTTCCTTTCACATTGGTGCTGTGCTTCCACATAGAGTCAACTCAGATCCTTTCTTATTATCTCTGATACATGAAGCAATTAAGATTGTTCAGTATTCTGCAAGGCGAGCAAAACCAAAGATGTTCTCTCTCCTTCCAGCCTCTTCCATGTTGTGCAAGCGGTTTCGCTCGGAGGCCGCGCGTTTCAGAGGTTTTCTGACTTCCTTGCATGTCGGGCCAGCAAAATTTAAATCCTAAAGGTTCAGAGGCAACTGCCTACGTGATCTTGCGAGCGTTGCCAGGTATGGGGTGATCCTACCAGGCCATTTGAAGATGGAGGATGTTGACGCGGTCTCGCAGGGTGTGATTTACAGCTATCCTCCCCCAGGCAGGAGGTGCCGGGGTCAGCCCCAGCCAAGTGACCACAAGGCTCTGTTCGTTGCGGCGTCCAGGTGGTAACTCAAAAACCTGAACGTTTCCTTTGCAATATCTTAAAAATTCCATTCTGTTGTAAGCAATTAGGTATATTCAGAACAAACATACAATGGGCTGCATATTTTGTGCATTGTTTTCCTATATAAATAATAGTAGGTTGCCATTATCATTGGATCGCTCTTTTGGTCAGGAGCTACTTCTGCATACCAGAGTGAAGACGTACTAATAACTTTATCGGTACATAATATGCTAGGTGAAGTGGTTCCTCCTCAGCAGAAATTGTTTCACAATTCAGATTTAATGGAATGGACTTGAGAACAGTTTTGTAAATCCCTTGCTTATTTTAGGTACTTCTCAGTGGTTAGGTTTATTTGCCCTCCAGTAACCTCTCCCTTTTCTTTGTCTCCAGTGATTATTTTTGTGTGGGGTTGTTTCATTAGCCCTGTGCACATGGTGGTCATAGTTTGCTGCCCGACAGGAGTTACTTGGATTCAAAGCAGGAAAAAAGGAAAAGTTAATTTGTAATTGCATACTTGTCATTTTGACTTTATCCAAATACAAATACAGGGTTATGCCAGAAAACTCTTTATATGTACGTAATATTCCATATATTTTTGGTTTAATGCAGGATGTTTTTCTGTGTCTTCTGACTCAGAAAGGAGGGAATGAAAATTGAGTGAATGTCATAATGTGACATTAATTTTGGACTACAATTCTGTTTTTCCACGGACTCTTAAGGAACAGTGTGAACAACTTTTCCAAACAATGAAAGAATATATTGAGAAATAGTATTTTTTTTTTCCAGCTACCACGTTTAGGCATCATTTTACAAACTTTTGCTGTAGCTTGACAGTGGCTCCATTGGAGTCAGCGTGGCTGGGTATGGGGAGAGGTTTTAGGCTGTGCTTAAACAAGTTCTATCCAAGAAGCTGGGCATGTTCCCAGGAGCATCCTCTTCTTGAGACGGGAAGGGACGAGACAGAAGGACATCACTGTGACCTAGGGTGGTTCTGCAGTCAACCAGGACACGTCTGTGCGTGGATGACAGTCATGTTAAGGCAGCACAAAAGCTGGCTCATTCTCTGTTGAAAGGCTGTGCCGCCTGCCTCTCTGTGTTGGGAGCCTCTGTGCTCAAGAAGAATGTCATTTGGGAGTTGGACTTTTATTATTGTTGTTTTCAGTCTGTCTCGGCGTGTTGCTGGAAAGTAGCTCAGATCTTCAATGTGTTATGACAAGCTGACTGAAATTAATACCATATTTTACATTGTTTTAGAGAGTGACCTCATCTAGGAGCTCTAGGACCTCATCATAAGGAGCTCATCTTATTTCCCCAGCACTTCTTTCTAAATCTATGTTCATTTCCCCTTGGCTGGGCTGAATTTATAACACTGGAAACAAAGTCAAATGCAGAAGATTTAGAAGAGCCGGTTCTTGAACTTTAAAAGTTCCCTTGAATAGACTGAACACTTCTAAATGTCTCCTTCTTTACAGCTTTTTTTTTTTTTTTCTTTTCCTTTTTGGAATTCCTGAATCAGATGAAGGAGATTTCCGGTATTACTGTGCTGGAAATTTATCTGTGCTTTCCATGACACTTTAACAAAAAAGATCACAAAAACCCCCCACCCTTATGCCAAAGCTGTATTTCTTTCCTTTTGAATTGTTAATCTGATTATTTAAGTGTAATCTTAAGACACCTGATAATCAGACAGAGTATACAAACTCTCTTTGTTGAATTTCTTGAATTGCATTGCATTTCTCAATCACTGGCACCTGACTTCCATCTTTCTTTACTTAAAGGATGGCTGGTAGTTGTAACCTTGTACCCTGAACCCTCTTCTCTAGGCACTTGTTATAATAAATTTTCAAGGTGTTATTTATTTTCTGGGTTTTTTTAGAAATTACAAGCAGCGGAGTAGAACTGAGTCCAAGATCTGGTATATTTTATCAAAACCTATGGATTTAAATGTGTTGAGCAGCAATGCCGGAGGTGCTTGTGTTCACCACTTAGCTGCCTCTCTCAGAACTTCGGTCAAAAGTTTTGGGGAGCACGTTGGTAGATTTTTCTGACCAGAAGCACGTCTTCTGTTTATTTCTAAAATGGAAGGACCTGGTATCTTCTCTCATCAACAATTTTTCTCAGTTAGAACTTGTGATGGACTTTTTGATTAATTGCATTTTTTGCTCTAACTAGCTTGACACAGTTGAGATGAGGGCTGCTTGGAGATTTTTCCCAGAGCAGAGTCTTTGAGCCCAAACCATCTCAGTACTGATGTACTTTCTCGGAGTCAAAGACAGGGTCCTGCAGGGCTTTCAGGATCCCTAAGAGCTGCTGGAGACCTCAGCTGTCTTTTTGATGTCTGTGCCCCTTGTGCAGTGTGTTGCACCCATATTCATGGGTTTCTAAGCCCTGTGAGCACCAGCTCCAGCGGACAGGAAGGTGAACTCTTGATGGATTTATGTCAGGCAGCTTTAGCTGTGGTCTTCAAGCAAAGTCTTCAGTGGAGAGTTGAGATTTCTATGTAGCTGGTCGAGCAGCTTTTTAACAACCTTTGGCTTTATTAGCAGATTGCTGATTATTGCCTTAGGGCACCTTTTGCATTGTATTTTGTAATTTATTTCTGATGGGAGGACCTGTTGGGCACATCCTGAATCTGCGCTTGCCTTACTGTGCCCATTGCTTTAGCGATACTGGAGGACATCCCGTGGCCCGAACCACACGTTCCTACACATCTCTTCTAGCTCCAGGGGCTTCTCCAAGTGCTTTGAGTGACTGGACTTTTTACCTTTTTAGCTCTTTCTGATGTTCTCAAAATTTCCTGGCTTCCAGGGCTTTTAATTTTTTTTTTTTAATTTTTAAATTCAGATTAGAGGCAAGTGAACAGCAGTTGTTGTAGGCTGTGGACCCAGGTTCCCAGTCTCAGAAGAAACTTGAGTGGTAATCCCATTTCACCAAAGAAAACAGAAGCTGTGCTTCCCTCGCTGGGGAGCAAAACGGCTGAGCTGGGCAAATGGGCTCATTAGGTCTGTGACTTGCTTCTTCTTCCCCCCATGCAATTATGCATGGAAAGAAGAACTCCCTTTGCATATTTTCATTCGCATCATCCAAGCTTGAGGACTTGGTCTAGAAAGATTAAACTTAGGTTCTGTCTTTGCTGCCAAGATGCTGCAGTTCACCAAAGAAAAAAATTAATTCGTTTTTGCTGAGTGAGAATTCAAAGCTATTTAGTAATAAGGAAAAGAAAGTACAAGATCTTTCTCCTTCTTGTCTTTTATGTGTGAGCATAAAAAGGGTATGGGTCCTGTTTTTGACCCTGCATCCCCGCTTTCTAAGGGACATTTTGTATAAATCAGCATTAGAATTAGCAAGTTTCTGAAACCATTAAAATTAAATGCCTTTTAATTTAAAATCTTTCATGCTTTCCAGTGTTTTCATTCGAACAGTGAGGAGGAGACTTTCACATGTACTAGAAGAGTTGGTCTCTCAACTCCTGGTGGTTTTACTGGGATATGAAGAAAAAGCTGTTGCTGCTGTCCTTGAAAAATCTTTCCATAAATGCCTAGCATTTTGTGATGAATTGGTGTTTCTCTCTGGGAGTCTTTGAAGCTGGTATTTTCCTGAACTTCTTACCAGAATTACCAAGCAAAGCTTTTTATTCAAATATTTAAAAGATTGTAATTGCTTTAATTAAAAAAAAACATGCACACACCTGTATTTGATTTATATTACAAATACCTGTATTATCAGGTTGTATTTGCCAGAGTAAATACCTGAAAGGTTTTAAGAAACTCATTACGTTGAAGCTCATGGACTGAGCTGGCCTGTTTCTCAGGTTTCACAAGGTTTTGTCCTATCTTCTTATGTGTATGCATGTTTATATGGGTGTATATGTGTCCTTGCATTTACCCTACCAATAATCAAGCAGCCTGGAGAGCTGTAATCATCCTGGGTCGGGATAAATACACATTGCCCTGTTTTCTAGAACTACTGCAAACACTGGTAAAATTGTCTTGAATCGCGAGAAAAGACTAGGTTTGCTCCCACGTCGCTGTTCTGAGTCTTTCTCCCGTGCAGATGAAAGCAAACTGAAAGAGCTTTGCGGCAATCGAGATCCCGGGCTGGAGTCACCCACCCTTTCTGCCTAGGAGCGTGTGTCCCCTCGGTAATGTCACACGCAGCCACGAGAGAATTGCTGGCTCGAGTAAGAGTTGCGCAGGTGATCCTCTGCTACCTTGAAATTTTGTTTTATTTTTTCCCTCTGTGGAGTTATGTTGGTTGCTTCTGTCCCCACTTAAAAATAACGTGTTGGAAGGAAACACTGGGTAGGAGGCAGCATTTTTAAACCTGTTCTGTAAGGGATTTAATGTACACTATTGAACAATATATCTCATCACCTCTGCACTTTAGCATATATTTAGCATATATTTCTACAGCCGTATGTAATGGTGCCTCAAAACACGTCATGTAAGGAGTTTCAGCTTGTATCCCCAGATGAGTTGGGGACCAATGTGAGCCAAGATACCCATACCATGCCTTGCAGGAGCCAAGGTCAAGGCAGGCATTCCTGCACTAAGCTAGACTTCAGGAAACCTCAGGAGTTCAGAAGTTAAATTTCGCTGAGAACTAAGTAACGTAAATCAAATAAAGGGCAAATTATTTTTTTTTCCCCAGAACAATACAATGGTCTGGTTGTATGTGCCTTAAACATGAAAGTAGCAAGGGAGGCTCTAGATAACAGGGGTGATGGGTCGGGACAGGGAAGGGAGTGGGAAGGTGGGAGCCTCTTTTTTCTCACCTTTGTCCAAGGAGTGGAGCTGTAATGGAGGGTCTCACTGGAAGGGTGATGGGTTTGGAAGATACATGTGCAAAATCTGGAAAGAGCTTTCAGTTTTGGGTGCAAAAAGCCATCTTTGTTTGAAAGTGGTCTTGGGAAGGAGCAGAGCGAACAAGGCTATCATAATGCATCTTCTCTTCCTTGGCGTGCAGTTGTCACGAGAGATTTGTAACTCTTTTCTTGGTTCATTGTTCCCCAGCTAGTGTGTACTCTCCATTCAGTGGTGCCAGAATTAAGATGAAGCCTGCCCGTTTCAATAAGGCGGCTTTGTTGTCCAAATGGCAGCACTTGTATAGAAACTGGATTGATTCCAGCAGAGCTTGCACGATACACTGCAAAACTGTTGTCATATGATCCTTTTTATTACTAAGGAAAAGCCTGTTCTCAAAAAAAAGACAGACTAGTCCTTTTTTATTTTCTGTTTTGTTAGGGAGAAAAAAATCACCAGAAAATTAATTCTATTAATAATTAGCTGCAAATTTGAAAACTGTGCCTAATGATTGAGTATAATAAAGAGATCAGATTAAGTGAAGTGACATTAATGTAGAAATATGATGGAGCCCTATCTACTTCATTTTATGTAGCAGCAGCCTTGATTAATCAACTCAAAAGTGTAAGTAAGCACGGAGCATTCCATCTTAGCATGAAGGGGTGGGAGGTGATGGCATGAAGGGGAAGGGGGAGATGTTGGAGTGGCACAAAGCGCTGCTGTGTTTTCTGAAAAGTATGTTTCTCTCACCTACCTGCGTTTCCTCAAGATGTGGAAAAGAGACAGCTTGCTCTAAAAAAGCTGTGTGAGAGAGCGAGCATCTCTTGATACTCTGAGTTCATATAGCACCAGCGCTACAAGTCCCTCATCCAGGCAAGGCACAAGGTAGGATGCATCCTTATGAGAAAGACATTGACTGCTAATGTCTGCTAGTGCTAATAATGGAAATTGCTGTTTCAACTCGAAGTATTTTATTCTCTAAGAATTTTTTTCTCCATGCTGGAATAAAGCATCTAGAAAGAGAGCACTTCTTATCAACTAGGGTCCAGGTGTTGGATTTGAAAAGAGAATTCTCCTTCCTTTATTCTTTTTTTTCCAGTCATATGCAAAAAATAAGTGAACACATTTTGTTATAATAATTGATACTATTTGTTAACCAATAAATGCTATTAAAAAAATTGTGTGTTAACACTGGGGTAATGTGAGGAGAAATCTCCCTAGGTCTAGATGAGTTTTACTAGATGAGTTTATTAAAGTGTCATTGTTACTTTTTCTTTAATTTATTAGTGCACTTTTGTCTTAAGGTACACTAAGAAGCCTCACTTTGCGATGCTTTGTGACTTATAAACTGTTTAGCTTGTCTTTTGCAGTAATGTGATAATATTTGTATAGGTTTTGGTAGCTGCAAAATGTAATTGAGTTCCTAGCACATACAGAGTAGAATTAATAGATTTTAAAGCTGGAGGGACCCATTATTCCATTGTCTGACGTCTGTGTGACATACAGGACATCGAATTACATCTAATAATTCCTGCATCAAGCATATAAATTCCAACTGAGCTTGAGGGTACTTTAAAGGCATCCAGTTCTGATTTAAAGACTTCAGATAATGAAGCTCTTGGAAGTTTTTCCAGCAATTAATTACCTTATATTTAGAAGAAGTTTGATACTACTTTTCCACTCTGACTTTGTCAAGCCACTGTTGGGGTTTTTTTTGTATTCTATTTTCGTGTGCTAAATTCAGCTGATGTCCACTGTCAGAGATCTTTGCTTAGTGAAGGTACATATGTCCAGGTCACCTTGTAGTCTTCTCTTAGATAACCTGAATCAATTGGACTTCTCCTGCCCTCCCTGAAAGGTGTGTCTTTTGGGGCTTTACTCTGGTAGTCCTTTACTCTTCTTAATATCATTTATGTAAGTATTGCTCGTTATGTTTTGGGGTTCTTTTTTTCTATTACAGACACGTTAAGCTTTTTGAAATAATGGAATTCTCTAAAACCCAATTTGTTGTTCCATCAAGCTGTAGTTCCACAAAGCATAACTTGTGTTTGGTAGGTGTGGAGGGCATGTGTTGGTGACTATTTGTGCATTGAGTGACCGAGGAACTGTTTATTTTTAGCTGCTCCAAGAGTCGGGAGGGTTATAGGGTAGATAGGTGTGCCAGGTGATGTGATGAGAGACAAATAATCACGTTTTAGAAAATTCTCTCTAACCTCTCTCCTCCATTCCTTCCCAGGCTGAGAATAATTATCTGGAGATTGATAGTCCAGCATAAATTGTAGATCTAACAAATAATAATAATGTGTAGTGAAGGCCAGTCAAACTGCCCTCTGTAGTGTCAAGTGTTGTGTGCACCAGGTGATGAATAAATTGCTTCTCACAGCCAGGGACTCAGGATCTTTGCATTCAGTTTGATTGTGAAGCTAAAGGTACAAATGTGCTTTCCTTTTGCTCAATAGCCTGCAGTGCTGCTACTCCACATGTTAGCGTCTGCTCCAGAGCATTCCTGCAGTCTTGATGGGAAAATTAGCTCTAATCTACAAATTACTTCTTTTTCCTAATTGTGGCTTTTTCTTGCTTTAAAGATTTTTGTTTACATGGGACATAAAGGAACAAATACTATTTTATACAGTTAGTGAAATCCAGTAGGCAGAGGTTAATGGAGCAGGCTTGGTGGATGGGCTTTTTACAACACAAAAATCTCACCTCTGCTCTACAGAGTCCCTGAGATGCTGGGAGCAGGAGGGATCACCCTGTGCCATCCCTCCTTTTAGCCTCTTCTCTGGTGGACCACTTGTGGTTACTAGGCTACAGGGACCACTGGTCCCACTGAGGGTGGTGAAATTTATCATGATGGTTCTATATAGCAGTAGAAATTAAATGAAAATTTGTATTTACTGTTGGGTAGACCAACCCGTTCACTGTGAACTGCAAGGTGAAGTACTATTGGTCACTTCTTTATCTTGCATTACGGTAATTTGTATGAATAAATTAAGTGCATGAATAATATCCAGGAAGGACTTACAGGGATAAGTATGTTACTGAACAGAGACATTATGGATGAATATATTACTGAGCAGAGACATTTCAAAACTCTACATTATATGTTCATTAAGGTGCACGCTGCCCCTTTGCTCTGCAGATTTAACTCTGAGGCTTGGAGCATCCCGCTGTTGCACAGACATGTCAAGGTCAAGTTTGTTTCCGTATCTCCTTTACCTCTAGCAGTCACGGGGTGGGCACCAAGTCTAAATCCATAGCCAGTGGCCCCTGTAGAGTCAGTGGAAAGAAAGACAAGGTAATCTCTCATACCCATCTTATTGACAGCTGAGGCAGTCGAGACCCCTCGCTTTGTACGGACACCTGACTTTTGGGTGGCCAAATCTGCTGGTAGGAGGGGACCTTTTCCCATGTTGATCTGGAGTTCCTGGAAGCAGAACCCTCTTTGCATACCTGCCTTTGCAGAGTCTTTCTTTGTAGCTTGGCATGAAGCTGTGCCCTGGGGGACTGGGGACAGGACTGGGGACAGGAGCTCTCCTCTGCCTTTTCTTCTCTCAATACCACCTGAAAAGTGCTTGCAAAGACCTTCGTAGTATTTGAGTCTTTTCTCTTAGTCCACAACTATACTGGTCATATCCATCTTTGTAACGGGACCTTCTGTGGAAGTTCATATGTATTAGGATTTTTTTTTCATAATAAATTCTGTAGTCACTATTAGGTTTTTGTTGGGTTTTTTGTTGGTTTTTGTTTGTTTGTTTTTTAATTCAATTTACTTTGTGGATTTTTGTTCGCTTGGCATTGTAATTGAATATATCCCTTATGTTAGGGTTCCAAAACCTCCACTTCCCTCTCTACACCTTTCTGTAGGGAAAGATAGAGTTTTTTACCTACCCAGATGTACTAAGTGTTTTATTTTAAGTAGAAATGATGTGGGTCTTCAATTCCTTTTGCTGTATTCTTGATCCATTTCCCTACTCTGCTGTGCATGTGATGAAGAATTCGGCCTTTTGTAGATGCAGGAGATGAAGCTCTTTTAAAACCACCAAAGCTTCCATCCTCCATTTCCCGCTGCTTTTTGTTTGCCTGTTACTTTGCATGGCAGTTTGCATGGGGAAGTAGCGCTGAAGCTCTTGAAGAGAAGGGAAATGGTGAGCTCTGGCGTAGCAGAGCTGGTTGCAGGAGGCTGCAAGCCCTTTTACCAGCAAGGTCAGCAGCATGTTGGGAACCTCATCTGCCCACATGGGCGGGTAAAAAGCCGGAGGAGACAGAGTGTAGTATAATGTGGTTGTTTTTTAACAGATGTTGAAGAGGGAGCTGCTGTTTGTGTCATGTCTGGCTTCTGTTCCTTGAAGGTTAGCCATGGAAAGGGAGGTGCTTGCATCCACTGATGGTTACAGCGCTGTCTCCACGCAGGGAAAGGTGTAGACGTCTCTCATTAGCAGGCCACTGGAAGCTCCATGACAATTTTGGTTTGCTTCTGTCTTAATCCAAATCCACAGCTTTCCAAGTACGTGGCACAGGGGAGGTTACTACCGGTCACTTAGCAGTTTCCAAGTTCGGTGGAGCTGCCATGTAGCACTTATTAAGAGCATGGGAATATAGCAGGTAAGCCGAGTAAATGGATTAGCCGTAAGCAGTCCTATTGTTGGCACCGCCTGGAGATGGGTTGTGAACCAAGCAGTTGTGTCTTGCAAGCGATATTCTTTCATCCCCCGATTACAGAAGAGCAGCATAAATAGAGTGGCCTACATTGAAATGATTCCTGGAGGAAAGAGGCATTTAAAGCCAGGGACGGTTAGGAGTACTTGGAGCAAAGTGTTCAACCATAATACCCTTTCCAAGAAGGAGGGGAGGGGGAGAGGGGAAGGAGCATTAAGCCAAGTGTCTCTCTGTCCATCTGTGAATGCTTGAGATGTTAGGGACAAATGATTCCTTCGAGGCATGCAGCCCTGCTGTTGTCTTTAGGACCTTCATGGAGTAGCTTTTACCTTTAACTATTTTTAGTGGTTGGCTACTATTGGCTTGAGGGGGAGTTACATGAGGAAGGTCGCTTAAGAGGACGCCTTTGTGTTTTATTAACAAGACTGGTTGGGGAGGGGTAGAAGCATCTTATGCTTCTAATGGTTCATGTTGACGTGTTTAGAGAAAGCATTGGTCTGCAGCACAGGAATAGCTAATAAAAATCATGGTTAGTCCCTGTCTAGGAAGGATATTTAGACTTTGAGCCCTCTCTTCCCTAAACACAAGAAAACGTGGGTTGCCCACCCACCCACACTGTGCGGTGGCAGCCAGGCTGTGCATGGGACACGGGAAGGCTGGCCGGCCGGTGTTTGTCCCCAGGCAGAGCACCGGCTCTGGAGGGCGAGCTCTCCTTTCCCCTGCTCTGTGGCTTGCTTTTCAGCAGAGCAACTAGTGCAGGTTAGTTTTCACTGAGATACGGCATGGTATCTTGGTGGTGTGTTTTTGGTGTCTCCTCCCAGCCTCCTGGCAGGGTTTGCAGCATTGCGAGTGTGTGACGGTGTGACTCGCCACGATCAAAGGAACTCGGGAGGCTTAGGGTTGGATATTTATGCATTTGTTTATTACCTACCATTGTCACTCATATTATCCATGATTACTCTAACTGAAAGAGCTCGGGCAAACACAGTCACCTCTGCAGTTTTCCCTGTCGTGTCCTCTGCACTCCCAGACTCACTGGGGGGAAGTGGTGTCACCTGGAGCTGCCTCCTTCACACCAGCTCCTCTGGGCACTGCTGCATCCCCTGAGATGAGTCCACCCAACAAGGGCGGCGTGTGCCCAAGGCACTCTCTTCGGGCAAGGGAGGAGAGGGTCCTCCACATCACAGCTCACATCTCTCAAGGAAATTTGCTCCATTCCCCACCTTTCCCGTACCTTAGGTACCACTTAGATACCACAGGTATCTAAATCTGGTCTCTTTAGGTCAGAAAAAAGACTTCTTCCCAATCCTAGCACCAGTCTCACCTTTCCACCTGGGTACTACAGGAATGGGACTATAAATACACAAGAGGTTCTGGGCAGTTCCCGTCCCACCTTCCTCAACTTCTCTCCACCTGCCCCCCGCTCTCATTTTTTTTTCCTTTTCTATTTTATTAAGCTAATGGGATTTTGAGCTGATGGCAGGTCTTTGATGAAGATAAAAAGACATTTGCTATTGTGTTCATTAAAGCCCCATGTAAGCTAAATGTCTTCGATGCAAACCCCATAGTTTGAAGTGTCCTGCTGTTTTTGCCAGGTGGAGCTGCGGGATTTAACACAGTTTTATCTGTGTTAAATAGATAGAAACAATCTTTATCTGCAGGCAAAAAAAGATTCTTGGAGATAGAATAAAAACTCAGATGCTTTGTATGTGGAGACTAAGGCTGTTGAGAGAACATGTTACGTGTTAGAAGATCGCAGGGACAGCCTACCTCTGGGACTTGTCCTCTCCCCAGTATAAACCCTATTCTGCAGAGATTCGGGCATAGACATCTGTGAGTTGGTTGGGGCAGCTGGGGGGAAGCATGCATCCAGAAAACATGCATATTCGGGATCAACTCTTCCTCTCCTCCACCTCACCCTCCATTTGTGTCCATTGTCAGGGACTCCAGAGCGATCTGGGTCTGTGGCAGACTTGTTTCCACATGTAAGTGGAACAAATTTTGCAATTTCTTCAAGTGCGTATCTATCTTTTGATGTTTCTCCCACTGAGTAATAGGATTGAAAGTCAGAGCAGCGATTGAAGCCAAGTTAGAAATAGATCCCTCTTCTGACACCTCTCTGTCCCAGACCTGGCACGACGGGCAGCCCACAGCATTGCCCTGACATTAAGAGGGCCCACCGGTGGTTTTTTGGAGGCTGTGTCTTCTACGGCCACTGCCACAGGAGGTGACAGGCTCCTTCAGCAACTCACGTTCATGAAACTCCCTAAGAAAGCTCTCTGTTGGTGCGAGATGGAAACAGGCTGGGTGTTTTCTAGTTTAGCTGTTAGCACAGACAGATGTTAGGGTCAGAAAGAACCATGTAGCTATGTACCATATCAGTTTATCCAAACCTTCCTATATCAGGTTGGAATCTGCTGGAAATGCAGTGCAGTTTTTAGAAAGACATCGACTTTAAACTATTGGTCTAATAGGATTACTCATTTTCTGATGCGTTTGATTTTAAATCTTTGTAAATCTCCACATGGCTCATTTCCCCCTCAAAATTATTTTTTTTTCCACATGAAATATTCTGCAGTTATACCAAACAGAATTCATATTTAACATAGCATGGAAATAATGTAATTTGAGTATGTCCAATTTTCATTTGGTTTTTTTTTTATTTAAAGGATTTCTATTAATGCAGATCTTAAAATACCATGCAACGTAGTCTGTAAATACAGGCATGAAATGACTGCGCCACTCAGCTCCCTGCAATTCGCCAGCGAGGCTGAAGAGCTTTCTCAGTGCCTTGCAGCAGGTCAGAGGAACTACTTCAGCTGCATTCTTTCGCTGCCATTTCTGTGATTCCGCATTGCTTCCACCGTAGGAATGATGAAGTGGTATTTCACATAATTTTGCTCCTTTGGCAGTTCTTCACAGGGAACTTTGTGAAGCTGCAGTGATCCATTTGAACTCCAAGCGTTGAGCGTGTCAAAGAGTTGGTACGTGCCATCAGTTTTGGCCTCATTTTACATGGAGAATTGATGAGTTTCATTTCAGGAATGTTAATCAAGCCATTTGAGTTCAGGTATGAGCTCTTTGCATAACTGCCTGTCGTCGAGGGAGCGAATTCACGTGACCCTGGTCTGTCCCTCCTCACTTGTGTCACTTCTTTTTCTCACCGCAGCCCTGCTCCTAGTTTATTCCATAATCTAGATTATGGCCGAAGGCAAGACCTACATAAGCATATGGTGCACGTTGCACGTTGCATTATCTCAAGTCATGAGGGTGTGATTAATGGGCTTAGGGTTTTAATTTGGCCTGTTGTACTCTCGTCTCTCTCTCCAGTGAGGTTGCAAAGCCTGACCAGTGACTGCTGGGTGCGCACACCAAGTGGTGCGGTGACACTAATTTCCTTGAAGTGCTGGGTGGCTGCTGGAGGTAGACCTCTGCTGAGAGGAGGAAGAGGAGGGGGGCTTGTTTCAAACTGGCCAGACGGTTTTAGATGGCATTGTTTTGTCAGATCCTAGTGTCTCACAGCAGCTCGGTCTCTGCCTTCTGTGTTCCATGGAGAGAGTGGGTGGTCTAATTAAAGGGCCGCATTAAATGACAGCAGTTCCCTGTCAGGTATCGCTCGGCCTCGTGGAGCGGTGTAGATGCTGCAGGTTTGTAGGAGGGAACTGCTCCCGGTGAACTTGCTATGATGGGGTTCCACAGATGTGTAAATTCTGACAAAGAAAACACATAGGAGTGGAACCAGGGGATAAAATCCTCCCTGCTTTGTCAACACCATTAAACCAGAAGTCCATTCTGCCTTGTGCATTTGTCATCTGGAATTTGAAGAAGGGCAGTTGTACCTACTTCATCAATTTTGGTGCATAAAATGATTTGTTAGTGCAATACATGGCTGTCCAGGAAAAATAGGGTAGGCGTCTGCCCTGCACAAATAGCAAGAGGGACTGGCTGGCCTGGCAGCTCTCTGTGCTGGAGACGGGGGCTTTATCATGCTGTTTGGCACAGTGCGAGAGGATAAGTAGATAAAAGCAGCAGGTGGAGAGGCTCCTGTGTCTACACCAGATTCGAACCAAGCATTTTATTCCAGACTAGATTTAGTCTGGTCCTTTGGACCAAATGTCCCCACTGCATATGTGTGTTGAATCTTCCTGAGGAAGGAAAGTGGAGAGGGAGGTGAGATCTCTTCTCCCTGGTATTCAGCGATAGGGTGCGTGGGAATGGCTCAAAGCTGCACCAGGTGAGGTTTAGACTGGATATTAGGAAGCATTTCTTTACAGAGAGGGTTGTCAAGCACTGGAACAGGCTTCCTAGAGAGGTGGTTGATGTCCCAGGGCTGTCAGTGTTCAAATGGCATTTAGACAATGCCCTTAATAACGTGCTTTAAGTCAGCCCTGAATTGGTCAAGCAGTTGGACTAGATGATTATTGTAGGTCCCTTCCAATTGAAATAGTCTGTTTTATTCTACTCTAATCTGTCCAAGCAACCACTTGCCACCTCATGAACGAAGTCAGGATGCAATAGGAGGGATGGCCAGAGGGGTTTGCTTCAGAACTTCTCTGGACCGCTCACTCGTGTTGACACAGCCAGGGTGATCCTAGGTGGAGGCTTGGGAGGTCCAGGTTTCCTTTACATCTCTGGCACCGATGGGCGCTGCGTGGCTGGTGGGAGGCCACTGTACCTTGGACTGCCCCTCGTGCTTCAAGCAGGGTGGTGTGAGCTCTCCGAGTGAAAACTGGTTCATTGTATATAAACTACACTCTATTGTGTGTGTGTTGTGGTGGGAGATGGTGACCCTGCACCATACTCATCTTTCACTTTGTCATCTTCGCTGCTTTCACAACAAAACCCACATTTCATTCATAAAATCTTGAACATGTAGCCCTGAATATGGAAGATGCTTGTCAAGGTATGGTTTGCTGTCAGCCATGCTGCCTCAATGATGTTTCAATGGCAACAGAAAGATTTGTGTTTGCTTGCAGTAACTCAGAAGGAAACAAAAGGTGAAGCTTCAGTTTCCAGCCAGCTTGCTTAAGGTAGTGAAATTAGCTTTAGAGATACAGAAATTGAAGTTGTATCTATTTTATCCATGGTGCAGTGTTCAAACAAACTAAATTAGGAGCTTTGTTTGTGGACTGATAGTCAAAATTCTAAGTTTTTATTTATCTTGGAAAGATCTAATGGTTTGTTTTTAGTAATAACAATTCTGCTAATTTTTATGTTAGGCAGCCAAATGTTGTTGGCTTAGATATCTGTGTCCCTCAGAACTGCTGTTTTTAATTTTTGGATTTGGAACAAACCCAACATCCTAAGTTAAAAGCAAAACTTTTCTCAGCAGGTTGAGACAAAAAGGAAAGTGATTGTATCACAGAATGTATGTGCTTAACAGCTGAGGTTTTTGATTCCATGGTTACAACAACAAAACCAAAAAACCCGTGCATATAGCCAGTTGATGATTTTATTGTTCAAGTTGGATGGCCTTTCTTAAAATGAATTTTCATGGACAAGCAGGAAAGAATGTATTGCTGTACTTGTGCAACTGAAGTTTATGAAATAGGATTGGAAAAATACACAGAATAATTGGGCACATCCTGTACTTAGTGAATCACCGAGCTAGTGCAATAAACATTGCTGCGTTCGGGAATTTAGATCTATACGCTGCTTTTGCCAAGAACTTTGGGAATTGCCTGGGATCACAGATGATCTGCAGCACAGGCTACCTGAACTCTGCTCTGTGCAAAGTTTCTCTTCTTTCCATATTTTGTGTTATGAGGTAATTTTTGGTTTCGTGACACAGGTGTTAGTCCAATTCTGTGACACCTCGCATCTGCTTAGACTAAATTGGTGAAACTTAGGAGACAAAGCAGGAACTGTATGTAGCAGGACCTTTGCAGGCATTAGTATGGTAAGGGAAAAAGGTTCTTGAGCACTGCTGTACGTGGTCTAACCAACATCTTTCTCAGAGTCCTTTGTCTTCAAACATAAAAACAAAAGCTACAGACATTTGATAGCTTCAATATTGTTTGCCAGATAAGAGGGATAAACTTGTGAACATGTTTAAGAAATTACTGAATTTCCAGAAAACAGGCTGTTATTTAAGGGACATGAGAACCATTACGAAGCCAGAAACAAACACAACATCTAAATCTGCTCTTGAATATGCACGTGGCTCTTGCAAATTCTGAGCGAGCTGCACATGTACAGGCTTAATGGGATCCTGATGGAAACCATCCAGGGCTGGAGTCTGGCTCCTGGTGAAAGTAGGACTGCTGTCTGGCTAGGACTGACGTTTGGGTCTCAGGCAAACTGATGGAGATGTTTTCTTCCCTCAAGGAAATCTGCGTTTAATCGTCAGCCAGAAAGACAGGATGGCTTGTGTGCAAGGCTTTTGCAGCATTGCATGGTGTTAGCTCTGGGCTTCTTCCATCTTTGTTACTTACCCAAATCACGATAGTCCTTTTAAGGGGAAACTTTGCTATTGACAGCAGAGGGAGTGTACCAGGTGTAAACTGAAGGCTGTATTCCTGTTCTTTCACCCCACGAGGACAACTGCCATCCAGGAGATGAAAATGGCCTGCATTTCTGTTACCATTGAATTACTGTATCACCGCAATTTCTAGGTTAGCAGAATTTCTGGAGGTTAAACTTTAAAAGCGTAGCCTTTTTTGTTAAAGATGTAGCCTCTCTTGGGGGAAGCGAGAAATGGATTCAACCAGCAGAAAGTGCTTGCTGGTCTTCTCGCCCTCCTGGATAAAAACCATAACAGTTCAGGACATTCCTGGGGAGGGAAATCAATTTTCTGCACTCCTCAATGCAACGCAGATGCAGCTGTGGCCGTACGGTAAGTGAATAATTCTGTGGCCATCATTTTAATGATGAAACTATTATGTGCTACATTGCCCATTCAGGCATTTTGTTTTCTAATTCTCTACCCCTGGTTCCCAGAAACATGAATAATGAGGCTTTTAGCGGAGAGGTGGAAATGCTCCCTGAGACACACCGCCAGGGTAGGACATGCTGTCAGTTGACACTGTGGATAATATTAGGGATACAGGGGCATAATTGGCTTGAACTTTTGATCACCTCTAAAATTAAATCCAAAGCTTTTTTATCAAGTTCAGATAAGGTCCCTACCTCTAGTTGACTCCCATTAGAGCTCTGTCCTTCTGTGTAGCTTCTGGTGGTGTCTCTTTCCATCTGCTTGGGGTTTAAGGTGGGAATGGCAGCACGTTGCAGATGCAATAGCTGAACCCTGGCCTACAAAACCCAGCGAGCTCAGACGATAAGGAAAGACAGTTTTTTACTCCAAGAGCTGCCTTTCCCACATCAAGTAGATTTGCATCAGACAATTGCATGAATCAGATCTTGATCTTCATTACCATAAAATACAGCAAGGAAAATCCCATTTCTGAGAGTCTTTCTACTGTACACAGATCCAGATGTAAAGCACTACTCTGTGCACAGCAAACGGGACTTGTATGTATTTTATTAATGTAAGTGTAATGTAATTATTCTCTTGTCCATCTGGCAGGTGGTGTTTTCATTAAGAAGTGAATAATCTAAGCTATAGACTCTGTAAAGGGGGATGAGTATGGAGGAGATTCAGGTCATCTGCTGTGGGACCATAAATAGAAGCTAACAAGGGAGCCCTTGCTGTCCTTGTCCACTAAAACTGAAAATCTGTTGCTTTTATTTTTCCTTCAGCAGACTGCTTGCAAGCTTAGAAGCTAGTCTATTAGTGAAATCTTTTCACCATCATGCAGTTTAACTCCTCATTTATGGTAGTGGCTGTAGGCACAGTGTGAAAAAATAGGTGTTATATAAGAGAATGAAAATTAAGTCCTTATATAAACCACTATGCATAGGAAGATAAGATTAAAATCACGCTTCCGGAGGTGCCCGGTATGTCTCTGCGTGCAAAGTACTGTTTGAAAAAAGAAACATAAATTACTTAAGGGTTTTTATTCATGTAGAAGGTCCTGATTGAAAAACAACCAAACCAGAAGAAAACACATACAGAAGAACAACAAGCCTGAACAGTCCTCCAAAAAATTTTGAGAAGTGTGGTGTGTGGAGCTTTCTAAAGGAAATTTGGTTGCTCTCTGACCATCTGTGTGGCATCTTCTGTTTCCAGACAAAGTTTTCTGATGTCCACATGGAAACGGGAGCAATTTCCTCTTTCCATGTCCTAGCAAGACTTTTCTTGGCACAAGTGACAGCGCAAGGCCTAGTTTGAGTTTTGCCCTGGAAAGATATAAATATCCTGGCCCTATCCCAGGAACATTCAAGCAAGGATTAAGTTTTATTTTTTATCTGGTAACATTCAGGGAAACCTATCAGGGTGACCAGGCTGGGAGGGGCATTCATTTAGTAAAGCCTGTAAGTCAAGAAGAAAACCGAGCTTTTTAAAAGTTCTTATTATTTTTTTATTCTATCATTTTAAATTTGGGAAAGGATGCTGAAATGATGCTGAGCATTGTTTCTTTGTGTATGGTGTAGGTATCTCCAGGCAGAAGATTAGAGATTGTTGTTGCCCTTTTGTAAAGGCACAGATTTCCATTCAGACAGGCTTGCTTGCTTTCCCAGAGGATCCTTCTTATTTTCCTTCCCAGTAAAGCTCAGGTTCAGATGCTGGTCAGCCAGGATGGAGTGTGGAGGCTGCTGCACCACCACTTCCAAGGAAACACCTCCGAGGGTCCTTATCACCCTGGCTGCAGATAATGAGAAACTGAAACCAAACCTGAGCAACAGCCCCTTGAAAACAGCTCTAGAGGCTGGGTGCCAAGCAGTTTAGCGCTGTCTGAAGGTGCCGGGGTGATCCCTTCTCATTAAGGTTGCTGCTGAGCTGCTTTCTTTTGCGGGTCCTGAGAATACTTGAAAGGAGACATTTATTTAACTACTGTGCGACTTAGTACAAGAGCAATGGGAGGAGGAGCAGTAAATAGAGCATCCCAGGCAAATGGTGAGCTACAGCTTTGCCAGGCTGTAATAAAGCACAGGTGACCCTTTGCCAAACATGCTCTTTCCTCTCTATTTAAATATGTTACTTATCCCCCCCAAACTTCATGAGATGTTATCTGGAAAGGCTCGCTGTGCGGATCAGTCTTTACCCTAAGCCTCCTTTGATACAGTTTGCTTAGGGGGGAGTTCCTCGGTTTCTGCAGGAGTCAGTGATCTCAGTGTTGAACAGTTTTATTGTTTCAAACGAGGATCTGCTGCTCTGAGTGCATCAAGCCTCAGTCATTTGTATGTATGTGTGAAGGTCAGTGGGCTTGTCAGATACCCTATTGTAAATCCTGTCACTAAATCAATTTCTTTTAATTAAAAAAAATGTGCTGCTCTTCAGAAGAAGTGCACCCTTTCATCTGGACAAAACCCATTATATTCCAACACAAATACGACAGCCGTGAGCTCTCCGCTAGTCTCACGTTGGCTGCTTGTCCCAGCTGGTGCGTTCGTGGTTTAGAAATCTTGGTGGTCAGAGGGGGCTGCATTTTCCCTTCCTCTGAAGCAGGTGGCTACTGTTATTATTCTATCACCATCTAACTTTGCAACGTCAGAAGCAGGAAAAAGTCAATAGCAGAAATCAGGTAACCAACAGGTGAGAGATGTTCATGCCCCTGCCACGGTCCCCCCGGTGCCTGCACCAGAAGCACGCAGAAGTCTGACACAACGACTAAGAGAAGGACAGGATTTTGCATTCATTTAGTAATTCCCTTGGGGTTACACTCTTAGATGACTTAATGACTTAGTGTATGCCCCGTCTGGAAGATAAGCAGGCATAATTCATTGCAGGCAGGTCATTCATCCTTTGAGATAACCAGCAACTACACGCCATAGGGAGCAGGGAGATAAAGATACTATACATCAGCAGCAGTAGTTCAAGGTTTCAACCTCTCCGCCTCCTTCTGTGACCCAGAAGTCATTTGCAGTTGATTATTCAGCCATTTGCTTTCTTTAGAAAGAAATACACTGGCAGCAGTTGGCTGGAGTGAGTACATTTTCCATTCTGCCCGTGCCTTGCCAGGCAGCCGGAGCATATCTCTACCTGGAAGTAGGCATCCTCGTGTCGCTTAGAGGCTTTATGGCTGCGCTAAATGCTGGTTTTGAAAACTTACTGTAAATGGATTCTAGTTTTTCTGGTGTTATTTAAATGGTGGCTGTTGTTCACCTACTGCTTGGAATGCTTGCACATTGTTAATTTTCAGTTTCAGTCTGAGAGAATCTTTTAGGGGTCCAGTTTATATGTTAGTAATATGTATGGTCCAAACGGAGCCATAAAGAGGGTGAGAATGCATATATAAAATAGTATATGATATTTCTTTATTTTCTTGTAAAAATAAAATTACTTTCAGTGTCAGCAGGTACATTTTAAAACTGAAAGTCACAGAAACCCACACTGTTCCTAAGCCAACCAATATTAGGATCAAACATATGATGTGACCTCTCCCAAGTTAATATTCCCTTCTCCAAAAATCTGCAGTCCAAAAACAGATTTCTTGAGATATCCTGCATTGCAAAGTTAAATGATTAACTCAGCAGGTGCCTTATGATGACTAACTCTCAGTGAAATATTTTTCTCTTGTCTACATGCACAGCAAAAGAAACAGCAAGTACAAGGCTTTTGATACGGACAAATGATGGTCACGGTGTGATTCACAGTCTGTGATGTTGCTTTGTTTGAGGAGGAGGGGAGGGAGAGAAAGAGAAGTCTATTTTTGTTTGTTTGTTTTCTAATTACTTGAGCTATTTTTTCTTGACTCAGCAACTCTGAACAGTACATACTGTACTACTGTAACTGGCAGTCAGGGCTGGGAAGTCGAACGATGGTAATGATAAAAGTAAATATCCTGCATTCTCAGAGGGATTAGGAGGAGATGGAAGAATTAGTCTCATTATCATTTTGTGTGGTGTCACAGTCCCTTTCTGCAACAGTGCTATCCTGTATGTAATCTTTAGACCTGTATTTCTCAAGTGAAGTACTAAAAACAAACAAGAAATCAGAATAGTTTTATTTGAACATATTTTTTGCATTTACAAAACCCACTTGTTTAAATGATGAAGACGTTCATCCTGCACAAGAAACCATGCTAGAAAGAAAACGAAGGAGTCTTGTTTTCAGTAGTGCTTATGACCTGTTTAGGGAGTGTCTTAAGGGTGGAGTGGAGAGTGATTTTGATTGACATCAAATAATTTTGATAATTGTCATGAAAAAATGTGATTGACATGAAATACCCCATACCTCATGATGCTTTCCTGTCAGTCTGCATGCGGTACACGAGAGTTGTACTCGTGGCACACCTTCGCTTGGTTGTCTCATTCAAAACAGTCTGAGTCTCAGCTTCCAAGGTGAGCCCTTAGTACTTTTGAAGGTGTTGTGTTTGTGTTTTCACGTAAAGAAACACTCAAGCCTGTAATAGATTGCAAGGGATTCTGTGTGCAAGGGGAAGAAGTGCAGCCTGTGGACTGCTTTGTGCAAGAGGGGATGCTCCCTAACGCACCTGTCATCTTTGTATTCTGTGCCAACTTGCTTCATTAATGCAAGACATTCACATGTCAGGATATGTTTAATAAAAGACTTTCTGGCTCCTTGGGGGAAGACCCTCACTTTAGCAAGAGTTGTTCACTAGAGGTAGTTGGGTGTGAATTTTAAGCAGGATATCCAGGCAGAAGAGTTGGTGTCGATGGTTGCTAGGGAGCAGATTCCAGAGACCTTCTTTCAAAGATGCATGGCCCCTCAAGAGCTGAGAATTGAAAACTGTTTCTTACCCTATCTTACAGGCTAAAAGCCCTGCACAGCATGTTATTTTCTTTCCAACCTGCTCTTCTGAGAAGTTTCAAGCAATGAGGAGACTTTGTGGAAAGAGAGTGGGGTTCTTGGGAAGGAACAGCTTCCCACCCAGGTTCTTGCATGGATAGCAGCTCCCATCTGGTTCCTTTTTAGAGATTGCTGTTACAGATTTTGAATGTTTTATTCCATGCTCTTGTTTCCAGTGTTCATCACGGTACTAGAAAACCTAAATGTGTCCTCTTGCAGCCATTAATTACGTGATAATAGCCATGTCCATTTTAAAGCCTGTTCTTTTTTCCAGACAGGGTTACCTGTGGATGGCATTCTTCTGTGAAGGAATAGGACTTCACATTTGCTATTGCTGGCTTTCCCTTCTTCTCTGTTCCTTACCATACTTTTTTTCAGTTCAAAATGGTTCTCTGTGATTGTAATTGTACTAAATACATTCGATAATGCAGAAGTGACCTATTTTGTGCACAGTTTAGCTGATTCTGCAGTTGCCTGTAGGGTTTCCTAGGAATGTTCTTCAGCTGCTCCTTGGCTTATGAAAGCCCAATAAGTTAAGCATGGCCAGCACAACATACTGGAGGCAAGGAAAGGTCAAGGTAACAGCGGAGGATGAGCCATACAGGCAGGAATGGGTTGGACCGAGTGTTCATAAGGCAAGGTGGAGGCCTCTGGAACAGATTGGGAGGACTAGAGTAGATGCCATTAAACGTATTAAACTGTTGGAAGTCCTTTGTACAAGTTTGTTAATACTCCAATGACATGTCCAGATATTGTGCCCCTGTAGGCTCAGTGGTTAATGTATGATGCTTCTGGCATCTGAGGTACGTATTCAACTATAAAAAAATAGATGAGCTGGGACCCATTACCATAAACACTGTCTGCAGTGCTAGTCCTGGTAACAGATTGTTCCGTGCCTCATTAAAAAGGAGATAGCACTGTCAGAGGAGTCAGTGCTTCATTTTGCCGTGTTTGCTACATAATCAGTTAATTTTGCTTAATAGCGAATTGCGTCACAGATGTGCAAAAGGGCAGAGTCACTTCACTTTCTGCATAAAGCCTCCACTCTGGTGCAGCTGAAATTTTCATGGGGTGTGTTAGCAGGCGAGCTGACCTCGGCCGGTGTCCCTGCCTCACCCCCTTCTAGGGTTCTCCCAACAGTGTTCTGGCCAAGCTCCATGCTTGGAAAGAATCAGCCTACAGGCTCCTCAGACTAGAAGTTGGACATAAATGTTTATGAGGGTGGTCATTCAGTGTCTGCTGTGCTTGTGTTGGTTCTTTGTGGGTTTTTTTGTTTGTTTAAATCTCACATAGGGCGCAGTCAAGAACTTCCCACTTTTCGCTTGGAAGTACTTCAGTCCCCGTCTTTCATCTAAGCATTACTTAGAATATGACAGTTAGTATTACTGATTTCTAACGCGATGAATCCAAATATGTCTATCTTAATGTAGATCTTTACATTTTACTGCCTTTTGAGTGCAGCTTTTGGGAAGATTATTAACAAATCAAATATGGTAAGACAAAATATGTAGAGAAGCTGAGTTTACACCACTGTTTAGGGACAGATTATTAAAGATTACAACTCAAGGTTTTAGAAGATCAGCATATTACACAGTAATATGGCATATCCAACAATTAGTGCTAATTGTGTACTGCTTAAATTTGTAGTGAAACTGGATATGTGTAAATGGTTTTCTTCAGATGAAAATTAATATATTCAAAATGAGTAAGTATATTCTGTACTCACATATCCCAGTCTGAGAGTATTATTGGGATCTAAAAAGAAATGAGTTCATAAACTCTGTAGTGTAGTACGAACATCTTGGGTTTTTTTTAAAAAAAAAGCAAACATGCAAAAAGTAATATTAGATGTGTTGAGGGCCCGTTTAGAAGAATGGGTAGACGTGATTGAGTTCATCTTTCTTCAGAAAAGCAGGCAAGAACCTGCTTGAATCTAAATGTGCTTAAGTTGTGTTTACTTTAAGAAATACTTAAACAGGTTTGAAGTGTATCATCCGCACAAAAGATTTTCCCCAATAAAGACTTGCATACGCATAAAGGGAGAAAGGTGCTTCAAAACTTAAGTATGATTATAGATGTAGGCGATGGGCTTGATTTTAGAAGAACGTGAAGGAAGTTAAGTGCGCATACCTAATTGAAATTCAGTGAGTCTGGAGGATCTAATTGTCTTGGGTCCCTCTGAAAGCCTCGACCTCTTTTAAATGCTAACAACTGAGGGAGGTGCTGGCTCTTCTGATCTGATTTCACATTAGCACACCAACACCTTGCTGGGTGTTTCTCTCCAGATGCCCAGTGTGAGAACCTAACTCTCTGTGTATGGTTCCTCCAGTGTTGCCAAATACTAGTGATCCTTCGAATGTTATTGTGAACTAAAAAACCACATCAAAATCACAGTGTGTTTACAAACTTTAGTATTTATCACCCAGGGAGAACTGCAGAAGATAAAGGGGGGTGTGTGATTCAGTTGCAGTGCTATGAAGTTATGAGCAGAAGAGCCTTTTGGAAATCAGCAGGGTCAAGTTGAGATTTTTAATTAATAGGTGCCTTACCTGGCCCCTACCTTAGTCCAGGCACCCTACACAGGGAGATTTGGATCTAAATTTTGTATTTTGCCCTTTTTCCACTTTTGAAAGATCAACCAAAACGTTAAAGAAAATCCTTGAATTTGGGGTGCTTAGGCTGATTCTATCTGAAGCAATGACTGCAACTTCCCAGGGGATGTTCCCATGCTCACTGAGGCTAGCTTCATCTCAGGACACAGAGAGGAGCACTACTTCTGACAGCCACGTCTTCCACGGCAACATAAGCTGACCCTAAGAAGGGCTTTGGTTGTCCTGTGTCCTCCCTCTTCTCCCCGCATCCCCCATGGTTTCCTATTTCCTCCCTTTCTTCACCAACATCAATTCTTCTGCTGTTTAGCAGGTCAGTTCAGAGAGCTGATCTGGCCAAAATCTGTCAGGAAGAAGAAAAAAAAGAGGACTGTGGGCAACCTGTTCAGACCAGTGCCACCCAACATGAGCCTGCAACTCAAATTGTCATGGTAGAGCTGTGTGTAGGCAGGCAGCTCTCTACACAGGAGTGGGAAATGATACACCAGGAGAAAATCAAGAGTATTTTTACATAGGACTGGTTACCCACTCATGCAACCACCTAAACATCTCCAGAAAATCTTGAGGGCCAGTTCAGGGACAGGCCTGGGCAGTGGGAGAAGAGACCTGCTTGAGGCAGCATTGCCTCTGAAGGACCTGTTCCTCAAAGCTTGGCTTTCACCCTGCTTGGCAGGTACGTGTTTCGTGGCTGTAGCAGCAGAGATGCGATGCTGCTGCAAACATATGCATTGGGACACGAAGATGAGTGCCGTTAAAGAGAAAGGGAAGGTTTGGGGGTGACTGACTCTTAGGACAGTAGGATAGGACTCTCGTTAGCGTGATGCATCCGGCAAGGGCAGCCAGCCCTGATGCTTGAGTTGTGTGGCTGTGGGTAGCCAGTGGCACATGCTACTTCCAAATGGCAAGTTGCTCAGATCAAGGGGTCTTGTGTAACAGAGCCTACAGCATCTCTGGGTTTCCTTTTATTTTATTTATTTTTTTTTTATTAAAAATGACTGGCAGCAATATGCCCTCCTAAAGTTGGCATACTTCTCCATTCACTCTTCCACTTGCACGTAGACACATAGAGTCAAACTCGCACAGCAGCCTGTCACATGCAATTTGTATTCTTTGTTTGAGAAGCAGCCTATAGACAAAACCCGTTTGCTTCTCCCTTTTGTTGCATTAAGCTATTACTGAGGGGATTTCGGAGGCGCGGATGGGTTAGGCACCTGATTTCTGCTGACTTGAGTAGGAATCAAGGCACCTACTACTGCCTCTGGTGACTGAGAATCTCCCCACAGGTTTTGGCTCGCTGAAAGCTTCTTCATTTTGTTTGGAAAAGGATGAATAAGTCTTTAAATAGGGAGTGCGTGCTCGTTGGAGGTGAAGGCCTTGTCTTGTTAAAGCTCTTAGTATGCAAGCTAAGTAAAATGAAGCCTTAAATGCTAGGACTGGTAGCAGCTTCGTTACGTGATTTTTTTTTTTTTAGTCACATATTTCCACTGCTGGGAGTGAGGCAGACGGCCAGGACTTTCTGCTATCCTGCCTGGTTCCTTCTTTTGTTAAATTTTGGTGATGGTGGAGCTCCACGGGGCTACTACACCAGGCTGGCTTCTAGCATGGGTAGCGTTCACCGGAGCCTGGGGACAGAGGTTTGCAGGCAGGAGTTTGCATACAGGGACTCTTAAAGCTGGGTTCGTACCTGTGCTCTCTGTGTGATGGCTTTTCCTTGGGATCTCTTTCTGAGCCTCACGCCTTTTCCCGGGTTGTCTCCTGGAACACCAAAGTGCAATTTCTCAATTACTTTCGGTTTTGATTAACAGAGTTAACCCTGGTTATTCTATTTATTGGGGGGACACAAACTGTTAGATGCATGAGGAGTTTGCAAGTGCTGGAGAAATAACACCACACAGGTAATAGCAGGTTTTGCATAGTTAGTAGGTTTCAAAAGCTCACACCAAAGCCTATTTTTAAACAGAGAAGCACTTTGAAGGAAACCAAAAACATCTAACATAGTACAGTCTGCACTTTCTATCTCAAATCTTTTCCTGTCTCTTTATAGTAGCCAGGCCTTGATATAGCATAAACACCATAAAAACTTAATTTTCCCTAGGTGCTGTTATGTTTAAATCAGAGTAAGTTAAGACATTTAATAATTTAAAATTGCGCATGCAGTATAATTGCGTTTCTGTTTTGCTGTCTGCGGCTGGGTTTAACACCCAGGCATCTACAGGAGTCCTCTGCATCATGGGGCATGTTCTGCTCTCGCTCTGCTTGCCGAGCTCCCGCTGGCATGAGACAGAGGTCCTGTTAGAGCCGCCAGAGAGACCAAGATTCTACCTTTTTTTTTTTTTTTTTTTAAATAACTGCTTATTTTCTGAGGTGCAAGTTTGGATTTCCCAGCGCTGACATGGAGGTTAATGGTCAGGATCCCAGTTGGCGCTGCACGGCCATTTCGGCACCCGCTGCCCAGGGTGGTGGAGTGGGAACAGGAGGTTCTGCCCACTTTGCTCCCACAGGACACCTACAGAGTTCATCTGCCTGTGAGCTTGTTTGCACTCACTCCTTGAACAATGTACGCTGTGTGCATTGTTTGTTGTTCAGGCCTTTAGTCAAGCAGAAAGGCAACTTTTCGCACTTGCTTTATGCCAAAAGCAGTGGAAGTGTTTTCCCCATGTCCGTAATTGGACTCAGTAATGAGTTTAACCATTTGATTCCTGCTGTAAAGTAAGCTCGGGGGAAGGGGTAAGGTTTAAAAATGTTTGTAGTTCAGACATACTGAAATATATTTCCTTCAGCTTTACTGGGAGGTGCATAGATATTCTGGGCAGTAAGAACTACAGGGGAACTTGCAGTGAAATCTTAGGCAATCATTAGCGTGGATGATTTTGATATGTAGATTAATATACAACAAATAATACATGTTCTGGTTTTAGAACGAAGGCTATAATTCAGCTAAGAGGCTTGATACAGAACAACTGAAGCTAAGATCAAAACTGGCTCTCTTCTTTATTCCTACAGCTTTTCTAACCTTTCTTCCGGTTATTTGTTGGGCTCTCTAACAATGCCGGTGGAAAAATATAAAAGGCTAGTGGGCATAACCTCTGATTTTCATGTCATTCTACCTACTTATGTATGGTTTCTTTCACCAGTTCTGTATGTCTTCAGTGGAAAGGAGCTAGAAGCAATACTGTGAGTCCCAGGAAAGGTGCTTCCATTTTTCAGTTGAGAGGGCAATGCAATTCTACAGTGTGTATTACAGGCTTGGAATACCCCTTATTGCAATCATGAGTATTAATGTCATGATATGTGAATCATTATTTTGCAGTGCCAGTCACTGCAAGCATCCTCTGTTGCGCTAAACGTAAGGAGCAGCATATTGTGTTGGGACAATAGATTATCTAAGGGGAAAAGGAAAATACAGACTGCAGTGTTTCCTGTAACATACTGTTTATTTTCAATGCTTACCCAGGCTGACTTTTTCTGGCGAAAGCCCAGCACCTACACCTGAGGACTCTGTGCCAAGCTTGGTAGGTCTGACAAAAACAATAGAGCAGCTCCAATTCTTTTGCAGAGATTTCTTTGTGTAGGAAAGGGCAGCGTGAAAGCTTTTCACCAGGATTGCTAATGACAGGGCGCAATAGCCTGGTCGCTGCCTTATTAGTGCAGTATTAAGAACGTGTTTCATGGAGTCTTCCCATCAATAGCATCGCAAGCTTTCAATATGTAGCAGGAGGAACAAGGTCTCCATTAAGACCTTGACTCATGGGGCGGTGGGGTGAAGCTTGCACCTTCTCCATGCTGGGCAGCCGTGCCAGGCCAGTGGAGGCTCACGCTGGAGGGAGTGCGGGCGGCGTGTGTCCTGCCAGCCCTGCCCCGAGGGCTGTGTCGGGGACAGACGGCTTCATCTTGTGGATAAGGCAGGAGACATATCCTGATCCTGTGGGTGGGGATTACAGCCAGAGGCTGCTGAAGGAGCGTACTGAATGAGTTTATATCCCGGCCGTGCACCTTGCTGGCCAGTGGCACCCTTTTGGGAAGCACTGGTGAGCCTCCCATCCTGGCAGACCCAGGCTATGCTTGTGGGGTGCTGTCTGGCCCCCCTCCAGGCTGGCTTCCCCTGCCCTCTGCACACAGCTGATGCCACTGGATTGGGGGTCTTTCCCCAGCCCGACCCCTTATGCATTAGACAGCACATCCTCTGAGGAAGCCACAGTGGCTCATTTTAACACCCATGCCATCAATGCTTAGTGGTATTTACCGGTCCCTGCCTCGGCAAGCACGAGAGAGGCAAGTTTTCAGCATCCCCCCTCCCCTGCCACAGCAGCCCCCAGCAGTGAGCCCTTCAGGGGCTGGGGTACCAGCAAGGCAGCGGGTACAGAGCCGGAGCCATGGCCGCTCAGGCAGACCTCTGCACAGCCTGAGCACGGTTGGGTGCCGGTGTTGTGGCTCAGCTCGCACGCCTGCTCACATCCCCTTGGGTCTGGGCACTAATCCCAGCTTGAAATTTTAAATATTGACAGAGTTAATTCCTGACTGCTTCACACTGCAGAAACTGGTCTCCTATAAGGCTGTGTTTAATAAGGATATTCGTGGTAAAGAGCTTTGTTGGCTAGACAGAGCTTTACCTTGCTGAGCTCTGCTCCGGCGGGTGAGGAAGAGGAGGTCCCCTCCCCACAGCACTCCCTTCTTGCAGCCTGGCAGCACAGTGGAGTATGAGACACAGGGGGTTATACCTCCTTTTCACCCCCAAGAATTAGCCCACAAAATACCTTTACACAGTTGGCTGCAAGCAGCACGAGGAGCCAGAGTAAATATACCGCCTCAGTAAGCCTAAACTCTTAAACAAATGCCAAAAATAAAAGCAGCCTACCTTACTTTTTCCACCTTACATAGCAGTTTCCAACCACATCAAGTGAAAAGTCTAGGTGGGTGTATAGTGTTTATCATCACTGAGTAATACACATTACATTAGCTGGGATGTTTGTTTTGTTCCTGACTACTGGTTTTAAAATGGTTTTAGTGAGGGCAGGAAAAATGATTTAAGTTTATATTGTCACCTAAGAGATACGAGGGTGTTCCTGATTTGGGAAAGAAAGCTAGGAATGTAAGTAATACTGTTTTGTTTTTTTTTCCCCACTACAACTGTGAGCAGATTGAAAGGCAGACAGTGGAAGTGCAGAATCCAGTGATGCAGGATTGCCTTCTGTAAGAGATGGTGTCGGAGTGATTTCTGTGCCCGCATTCGTCTGCAGCAATTGTGTCCTCCAGTATTTGAAAATTGTTTACATAGGTGGCAGCAAAATTTTCAGTCCAAAGCAACAAAAAATTGAAAATGGATCCACATCAGAAAATGTACTTTTTGTTCCCCTGTAGTGTCTCTTGCATGAAATATTGCCAGCCTCCTTCCAGGGAGACTTGGCCCTGGTGAAGCTGCACGCTAACCAGTGCACGGAGGAGGGCTCGCCCCGGCGCGATGGTGCAGCGTCTCCAGCCTGGGGATGGAACCAGGGAGTGTGGAGATCACGGGGGGAGCAGCAGACATGGTGCAACGTCTTTGTGTTGCTTTGCAAGTGGAGAAGGCAGGTTTTGTCAGCCGTGCTTGGGTAAGGTCTGCACCAAAAGCGCTCGAAACGGCGAGAGGGCAAGTCACAGTGCGCAAAGGTTTTTGGCCCTGTGTGTTCTGCAAACGGCGGTGGTGCCATGCTGGGGCTGAGGGGTCTGCGGGGGGATGTCCATGGTATGTGTGGAGGGATGGATTGAGGGGGTCTGTGAAAGCAGGGTGAGAGGCAAAGTCCAAGTCTAGGAGTTTTTTACAGGCTCTGAAAGTCAGAAATGTACCAAATACAGACCCAGAGGATACGTAAGAGCTAGTGTAAGGGGAATGCTGGTGCATCTGGAAGTGCTGGACAAAGAAAACCTTGTTACCTTGCGGTGCTTTAGTCTTTGATGCATTCATTTCAGCCACAGGATGTTCAAGTTTAGCCAGGAGTTGGCAGACAGATGGACCGCGAGGCAGTTCACAGAGTGACTCAGTCTAGGCGAGCATGAAGAGTCATCCACATAAAGGTAACCTATTACAGTATTTTCACAGAAACGTCTTTTTTTTTTTTCGCCCGGGTTTTCATGTTTTTGTGGTAAGGCTTGGGTTTCTTCATTCATGGTAGTTTTCCAGTTGATACATTGCTTCCCGCCTGCTCTGCCACCCGCTCACGCCACCACCTCCGCAAAAGGGAGGTACAGGGATTTTGTTTGCCTGACCCATCGCCTGACCGTTGTCGGTGGCCAGGCGGTCTTGCCTTTTCGAGGAGCTGTCAAGCAGAGGTACAGTCGGTGTAAAAATTGTGGCAGCGTCCCTGTATTTCCTGATGACCTCCCGGCTCTCCTTCGCCAGCCGCAGCAGTTGCGCTTCCTTGTGTTAGCTTCATGGAGGACCAAGAAGCATCTGTGATGTGTGATTTAAGGCACTTGCCCAGCTGCTCATTGCTTGGTGTTGCCATGTTTTTGCAGTCAGGAAAACTCTTTAGGAACAACTGTTTCGCTTGGCCTTTCTTTCTAGAAAGCCATGTCCCTGAGGCTGTATCACATGGTGGTGGTGGTGGGTTTTTTCTAAATAAAGAGGGTAGGAAAAGCACTGTATTTATTTACGCTGGATTTTCTCAGAGAGAGATGAATGGGGAAGTTCCTGCTCTAAATGAGGGTAGAGAGATTTCTCCTTCAGACTGAAGTTTATTAGTTTGTTATCTTGTCATTTGATGCCTGTTGAATTGCTGTGGAAGCACCAGAGTGAGGAGCTAGTGATCTTTTCAGAAGTAAAAGAAATTTTAAATTGAAGGATTAAATAGTTTACTCTCTGAGGCTAAAATTACAGGTGTTAAGTGCTTTGTCTGTTTTGTTGGTAGAGAAAACTTTATTGTTTGTTACAAGTCGTTTACTTGAGAAGCGCAAGAAGAAATTCTGTAGTCCGGTTCTGTTGGATCGGATAAATTACTGCGTGTGTTGTTAGTACTAATTCCTCTTCCCATACCTCCCTGCCTGCCTGCCTCCCCCCTCATTCAGGGCATGTGTGTTGCCTCTCCAGTTGCTTTAATAGAAACACCATGGTCTTGAGACAAATTTCCCCTTTTTCATGTGCTATTATTATCATTTGGTTTATTTCTCTGGGCATGCAAAGATGAGAACAGCTTGCACAGAGCTTGCAGTCTTAGCGATGGGAAAGGAGAAGCTAAAGGAAAAAATAACTTCGGGGAGAGAGAAGAGGAGAAAATCTTCATGGTCTGACTTCAGGTGCCTCTGTGCCACACTTGAGCGGTGGGGCAGTTTTGATCTCGGGTGCTCTAAAACAAGCCTCAGGTTCTCAGGATGCCTCAGGAGCCTCAACTCCCAGCTTGGACATCCAAGATGATGACTAAAGGTGGGCAGCGTGGCTCATCCCGCTCTTCCCCACCCTCTGTCCCCAGTGTGGTGCGCATCTCCTGACAGGGATGGAGATGGCGTATGCCCCAGTATTGGGATGTTTACTGTAGGGCTGTGTGGGGTTGGTTTAATAGCAAAGTAGTTTTAAAAACAACCAGGCAGGCAAGACAGTGGCTGCTGGTAAAATGACTCTGGGAAGGTGCCTCAGGGGGGATTAAGATACAGTGCTGAAGCTATTAACTGGGAAGATCCTACCTCCTCAGCTCCAGTTTGTTTTGCCAATGTTGAGGAGGAACAGATCAAAGGAAGGAACTATAAACAGTTAAAAAAACCTCTTCAGGCAGACGGGAGGCAGTTGTTTGGGAGCTGCTCACTGGGAGCAGACACCTCCCTTCGAGTTTGCAGGAATCTCGGCTTCTCGGCAGCTCTTGAAATGTGGTGGCGCGGGATCGAGCTAGGAGAGACGTATGTCCTCTTTTGTATTGATTTTAGAAAACATTATGCTGCCTACCTTCTGTTAGTAGTAAACCGTATTTTGATTTGAGAAAGCTGTTTTGTGGGGCTGCTGGCGCCGGCAGCCGATGGGCCCCGGGGGTCCCGAGTGCAGCCCTGCAGAGCTGCAGCCCCCGAACCCCGATGGGCACTTTCAGAGAAGGAGAAGGGATGCATCTGTGCCAGGGAGCATGTCCGTCGCTGCTCGCTGCTCTGTTGTGCACCCTGGACACCCCAGGGGAAGCAGCACATCCTTGCTGGCCTTTGGGTAGGAGGGTGTGATGGGACTTGGGCAGGGAAGGTCAGGCACCTCCCGGCCCTCCAGCAGCAGTGCCGCATCCTTTGCGGGAGGCAGTTATGGCCACGGGTACCAGCACAGCCTTCAGCTCAAGGCGTGTAGCTGCAAGAAGCCTGAGCTTTTTGAGCAGTCTCCTTTTCAGTTTGTCCTGCTTTCTCTGAGGGTTTTAAAAATCTACTTTTCCAGTAAACAAGAGTCTCAGTCTTTCCCCTTGTGCTTCCTTGCTCATGCCACTCCAGAAGAAGGAGTTTCTTGGCCTCACTGGCAGACAGCCTCTCATAAATCTGTGCGGGCTGGATGGTTTGTAATTTATTGCCCACCTACCCCACCAAATATTTTCAAATTACTCATGTTACTTGCTGGCCTGCCTTTTACCATCCATTTTACCCTTCTTTCCCTTTTAGCAAAGTATTTATCTAAGGCCTTTCACATACGTAAAAATCTTCAATTTAGATGCATCAGTTTTGAGGAAGTCCATCTCTTCTGCTTTGCGTATGGTTTGTCCCTCTTGACTTTGACTTCTCTGTAATAGGAACCTGTGTCATGGAGGAATCCGTGGCTATTGGGTTGCCCCCTGCATCTGCTAGAGGCGTTACTTGAAGCAGCAGCCTCTGAATTTAGGAGGCTTAAACTGTGTCCTTTCCTGGATCTCTCCCACCACATGTCATTTCTTGTACATGAAGTTGTTTATTTGGCTAGCTGATGGCAGTCTCTGGCTTTTCCTATCTCTGCAGACGCATATGGTCCTGCTGATAGAGAGTCCTGTGTGTCTGCCTCAGATTTGTGGGTGACAGTGGCATGTGCAGAAAGAAATGGGTGGAGTTGGCCGCACTGTACGGCGTGCAGGGCTCTGCAAAATCCCTATCTGTGGGAATTGCTAGTCAGCTCTTATCGGTCACGTCCCGGCGCAGTGAGTTGTAGAAATCAAATTAGCAGAGAAGTCAATTGCTTACGTCAGTCAGAAGTTTTGCACTGGGGATGATGCGATAGTCCAGGGCCCCTCGCTGGGTAGCGTTCCTGCCTTTGATTATGAAGGCTGTAACAAAATGAAAACCTGACAGTGCAGTTTTGTTTCTGTCTTGCCTTTCCCCCCCCGCCCCCCTCTTCTTTCTTGCTCAATACGTTTTTTCTTGCTGTCATTTGGGGCAAGCAGAGCAGAGAATCTGTCCTTGCTATAAAAGTAGAGAAAGCTTTGCCCTGTTACTTTATAAAACAAGTTGTTGTGACATACCACAGAGTTCCTCACATCACTCAGTAGTTCATTAGTCTGTCACTGTACAAGCATATTAAATGACAAGCTAAAAAACACAAGACAGTACAACGGTCCATTAAAATTCATAAAGGATATCAAATATTCAAAGTAAGGGATGTAAAAAGAAGCCGTTTGCTGTAAATACTAATACCTGTAGTTGCATAAACATAATGAAGAAGTGCTGTGCGCTGCTAAGCAGCGGACCGCTGCTGACGAACCCGCGGCTGCCTGGGAATCCCTGCAGTTATTTATTTCCAGAGAGCTGCTACCGCTTCAGCAAAAGGTCTCCTTCAGGAGCTCCAGCCTGTCATGTGAACCTCTTCTCCTAAACAAACACCACGGCCAACTTGAAATCGGAGGCAGGATCAATTACTTTCAAGCTCTTGGTGGCATGGAGTAACAAGACATGACGTTACTCATTTCTCGTGTCCGGGGCAAAAGCAATGGACCTCTGGCTTAACATTTTGGAGGGCTTTTATTTTTTTTTCCCCTGTACTGCTTTCCCTGGAGTATTTGCGTCATATGTCATGATATCCTCTAGTAATTCTTAATTTTCTTCGTAACTGCAAATGCCTATATTAGCAAAGCAGAATTGAACTTCCTAAGTGTGGGCAGCAGGCAAACTTTAAGGTTTTAAGGGCAGGCCTTCTGAATACAAGCTTCAGAGCTCCCATCAGTTCTTTCAACAGCAAATCCCAAATTCAGTTTCAGCTTCATCCCACTTTATGGAAAAATACCTACCCTTAAATGCAAAACCCTAAAGCAATGGAGAATCCACCCCACCTTTAAGTATGTTTTTTCAGAAGGTTAATCACCTTCACTGCTAATATGTACGTGTTATTTCTGCTGTGGTTTTGGTTTCCAAATACTTGGGCCTTGTTAAGGATTTGTCTGCTAGTAATACAGTCCCCAGCCTCCTCTACCCAAATCTGTAATAAATTAGTTTTCGAGGCTTTTGTCTGTAGCGATTCTAAAAATAATTTCTTATTGGAATCCAATTGAATCCAAGGGAAGCGAGGTGATAATCAAATGATGTCACCCTCACGTCTTGCGCTGCATCTCGCCGCCTGCCAAAACTAGCAACTGTTGCTATGTACCCAGGGGAAGGTGATACTCCCAGCCTTTTCCCGGTGCTGGAAAGCGCTCCTTTCCAGTGCTTGTCAGGCCCCTGAGAGCTGCTGACGTCTGCCCCAGCCTTTTCATTTTACCGTTACTTGTTGGGATAGCCGTGGAGGAACATGGATCCTGTCCTGTAGGATGCTTGGAATTTTTCCTGTTCCTGAAGATGACCGTTTCCCAAAACCACTGCCAGTCTGGAGGACGGATGTGATGTAGCCCGTGAAGTGCCTGTATCCAGTGCCTGGGCTCTGGGGGGGAGATCTTGCTGCAGCATGTACAGCAATGTCCGAAAATCCGTGCATCAGGACAATGGCATGACACCATGACGTTTCCCAGCCAGTTTATTTCCTTTCCTCAGTAGCTCCCCTGCAAACTTGGCTGATGGTGGAAGTCTCCTGCCAGCTTTTCTCTGGGTACTTCCAAAAGATCAAAAAACCCCACAAAAACAGCAGGGCTCCTTGTCATTTGACACGTGGGGCTCCAGTAGTGCCTCAGTAGTGAACCCAGTCCTGCTGTCAGTAGTAGGTAGGTGATGTAGCCAGTTGCTTTTCTCTCCAGTAAGAGCCAGTGTGAACTGGGGGATTCAGTACCTAGCAGAGGACGTTCAGCACAACGCAGGGACCAGTTGTCAACAAGAGTAGAGTTGTGGATTATTTTTTTTTCTCGTTCTGTCCTAGAAAGTCATGCTGTTGGGGTGTCCCAGATCTGCTGTTAGTAAGACTTCTTGTTGGCAGTGTGTGCTCATGGAAGGGTAGATGCCCCTCCTGATGACCATGTGATGACTATTAATACTTGCAGGAGTTGGGCTCTAGGGCTACTCCTTGGGCAGGCATAGCCCCAGGTTTGCAGAGACCTCTCCATCACGCCCATGACCTCTCTCAGTCCGTGCCTGAGACTGAGCAGACAGGCCTGGCCTTACCCCCCCTGCATTGACCGGGTTGTTTGCCTGGAGGCACCCAACATTGTGCCCTCCTCTGGCTCTGCCAGCTGGCCTCTTCCCCAGCAGGAGGGGAGCTGCAGGTGTGGGGCTCTCCCGTGCCCGCCTGTGTCCCCAGATGACTTCCACCCACCCGGGACTCAGGGTGGAAACCTGGGAGAGGAACAAGTCAAACGTTCATAAGGCCCTGGTTAGCGCCAGGGCGTCTTGGCAGCCGCTCCCCGCCCTCTCTGCATTTGAAAGGGATTGCCTGCAGTTTCAGTCTTCATTTTGCTCCAGTTGTTATCTAAACATGCAAGCGCTGTCTTTGTGTTTTTTTGGGCAGTGTAAAGGTGCTGGATCGCAGGCAGCCTGAGATACGATCCTGCTTTTGTACAGGACTTCATTTTTTATTTTGAACACGCATGGCTGTAAAGAGCATTGTACCCGGTTGCAGCAACGTCCTAATTCTCGGTAGGGAGCAGGGGATGTAGAAGGGACACGGCAGAAAAAAGCGCTCTGTGTTTGCTGGCTGGCGTACCAGAGTGATGGGGTAGGGTTGAAGCACCAAGGTGTTTTATGGTGTTATAGTTCCCAGGGACTCTTTTCCAAGCATGTGTACCATCCCAATATATAGCAGCAATCCAGAGCTAATTGACATGTAAGTGCCCACAAATGGTGAAGTTATTTAAAGTTATTAAAGTTATTTTGCCTTTCACCAAGTGAAAAAAAAAACAAAGTTATCTAGGTGGAAAAAAGGAGAGGAGGAAAAAACAGGCAGATTACCAGACTGTGACTCGTTCAAAGTAGCTGTGAAAGTATCTTGAGGACGTCTTTCCTGAAAGCCTTTGAAATTCAAAGACTGTGGACTCTTGCCTCTTGGCACAGAGACTGATTCCTTCTCCTCCTCCTGGCAGATTCTGCCTAACAGTTGCCCTTTTTTTCCTCTTTTAAATACCCCTGAATCACAGAGCTTGCTCATTCTGCTTTTCTTCATTCAGGTCTAAAGCCTTAAGGACTGCGTAGAAGTAGCAAAGAGGACAGCATGTACTGGATGTCAGAGCCAAGGGAGAGGGGGTGGGGAGAGGGAAGACATGACCCTGTCTCCAGGCTTCGGTCCTAATCCTGCAAACTTTTTCTCCCGTGAAGAGTCCTGCAGAGGTCAGCCAGACTTTTTGCACGAACGGTGATTACTTGCTATTCAGCATCATGCTTGGATTACGTTTAAAGTAATCTTAATAGCATGGCCAGAGTTTGTGATAAGGCATGGATGGGGTGCTTTAAGCCAACGGAACGGAGAGGCTGCTGAAGACATGTGTGGGATTAATTAAATAGAAATGTTGCTTGTTTGGCAAGCAGGGCTGACTTGGGCCAAACTCTGGAACTCAGAGAAAGTGGCTCCCTAAACAGAACATGTAAATGCAGTGCCGGCGATGTCAATGTGCAGTCCCTGGTGTCGGCCCCGAGGAGGAAGGTTAGTCCAGGCGCATGTGATCTTTCCAGGAATTATCTGCCCAGATGTCCCAGTTCCCCGTGTGCTGGTCGGTACCTTGTGCACTCCCACGTTTGGCACCGCTATCAGATCAGGAGGCAGTGCTTCGAACCACCCCGTACTCCTGTTGCGTTTCTGATTATGTTGTTGGCTCTTGCAGTGGGAACCATTTGCTGGGCCAGGAGCTGCAGAGCAGCTCACCCGCTGCAGCCCCGAGCCAGGGCCATTGCTCACAAGCGTGGCACTGGAGCAGCAGGAGGGACGTGAAAAGGAGCAAAAATTACACCCTGTTGTGCCATAATGTCTTCTGAGTACATTAAGGGTCTCCTAATACAGAAGACTTGTCAGATAGCTGCAGTTGGTTTCCTGGAAAATCAGCTGCAGTCCTTACTGTTCCGCTGGACAGATATTTTCTGGCATATGCCTACATCAAGCTACTTAACTTACTAAAATGCAACTTATTAAAATGCAACTTATGAGTGACATGGAGTCCCAACACTTCTGCAGCATTGGGAAAAAGATCCTCTGTGCATATAGCTTTAAGGTTTCTCGCCCTCCTGACTTTAATTGCTTTTGACATACTCATTTAAGGGCAGTGGGTCGGGGGGGCAAGGGGAAGAGGGGAGGATGACAACTCTTCATTGTGAGTTAAACAAGAGGAACCCGAGTGCAGCCCGCTCCTGCTCGTGCAGGCAGAGTGCCATGGGGGCACAACAGCTGATGAAGATGGCAGCTGGTGCAGATGCAGGCAAAGAGAAGTACCCATCTGCTCCCTCCCACTGTCTTCTCCCTCTGTTGATGGAATTGCTCTTTGTCCTGCCCAGTCCTTATGTGGCTACTGCGGCCCGTCTCCCTGAAAGCCCAGAGTGTGGTGAAGGGCTGGGCTGTCTCCCAGCCTCTTCCTCCTTATTTATGTGTCACAGGAGGAAAAAACCTAGACAGAGATAGGTTGTCCAGGGTCATCCTGTTGTAGTTATGATGATGGCAACAATTCATAGCTGAAGCATTTGATTTGTTAACCTTATAAAAAGATGCCATTAAATACTGTATTTAGCTCCTCAGGGGAAGTAGCCTGGCTTCTTTTTCATTTTCCTTTTCTCATCCCTGTTTTAACATTAGTGACTCAGCTGTCACTCTGCTTCAGAAGGGCCACTGAGGTTATAGCTGTGATTGGATGGCACCAAGAACCCATTTCTGCTGAAAATAATTAATATGGTGCATTTTCACTTCAGAAAGAGCTTGATACAAAACTACTAGAGGATTTTCATTAACTTTTGCAAGATTTGAAATTTGCCTGTGAACAAAATTGGAAATTTCTGTGTCTCCTCTTGTTTATCCTTGTCAACAAGGCAAAGACTAGTGCGTATCTAACCCTACACATTGAGGGCATTCCTGTTCAGGTCCACAAAGCAGTTCACAGGGTATGCGTTTAGATACGTGCAAAAGTCTTTGCAGGTGGGAATCTCACTTTGCAACAGGGCATGTGGTCAGATCCTGTGAACAGAATGAGTTTCTACCAGCTCTGAAAAAAGTCTGACTAAGGACAAGTGTAGACTTTTCCATCTCCTTAATTTTTTTCATTCCCTACTTTGCTAATCTTAACCAAAAAGTAGCCTGGTTCATTTCTGTTTTTCTAGATATCCCGTCTTCTCTAAACTTTAATCACAGGGGGAAAAAAAAAGGCAAAAAAAAAAGGCATAAAACTAGTTTGTATTAGATTTTTTCGTATTTTCCATATCAGCTCATACTACAAAAGTATTAGTAGACCTGTCATAATGTATGGGTGTAGATTTTTCCCCGGGTGCTTGATAGTGGGTCCCTTCTCTTTCCCAGAAGGAGGGAAAATATCCCCATAAACATTTGCTAATGCTCGCTCTTTCTGTCCTCATCTGTTCAGCTGCAACTTGAAGGTGCTTGTTTCTTGTGTACCTTTGTTATGAAAATGATACCCAGAATACGTAGGAGGCCTTGCATTCTTGAGCCATGAATGCTGTGATCAATGTCATAAAAAAACCACGATGTCCAAAGGCACCATCATTCTTAGCATCGTCCTTTAAAATTTGCCCTGTGTCTTGAACATGTAGGTGTTGAAAAAGGGCTTATTTCATACAGTGTAGCTCCACTAACATAACTCAAAGTTTTCCCCCTAAAGGCAGGATGTGCTGTGTGTCCACCCAGCCCACCTGGGGTCTGGGACCAGTGTCTCTGAGAAGCAGAAATTCATCTCCCTATCCCATGTGGTAAGAGAGCACCTATCTGGAGGGATCTTGGGGCCAGCTCAGAGTACATACAGCTACTGCAACCCCAAGATGCATAGATTTTGATTCAGCAAGTCAGTACTTAAAATTTTCCAGAGCAGGAGATGGTGTCTGTGAAGTGACGCCAGCTCAGGGGACGGAGAGGTTGCCTCGATGCTTGTCATGAAGGACAGGTAAGGCAAGGCTGGTTTGTGCTAGCAAATGAAACCAAAGCGAGCCTCTCCATTTTATATTTTGTAGCACCTTCATTGAATGAATGCCTCTTTGTCTGCCTCTTGAGGTTGTAAACTTCCAGATGCAAGTGTCTTCTACTTGTGCAGTCCTTCCCATAATGGGACATCAACCAGACTGCAACCTACAGGGTAGGTAATTCCTGTCCTAGTACCTGTTGATGACCCTGGCCGTTGGCATGGTCGAGATCCCATGACCCTGTGGCTCCACAGCTGCCTCTGAAAAATGTCCCAGTATATGTACTGAGCAATATAGGGGCCCCACCGTGGCCTGAGTGTTGGCTTCAGGAGGGATTACTCATATATACAGGTTCAAACCAGGAACGTGAAGGGGCTTTTCCACTCATCGTTCTGCTATTCAGGCTCTGGTGTCGGGGTGGGGTGCTAACAAAGCACCAGGAAGTGCCGAAGCATTTTGACACAGCCTGGCTTTAGGCTCAACATTTAGCACTTGCGATTGTGATTGTATCAATGACAGTGTTCTTAGTTTCTCAGATTAGGTAAATAGCTTTTAAAAAAAAGAGATGACTTTCATACCTGTGCATTTGCCTGGGTTGTGAGGTTTCTGGGATGGTGCTGCTGCCAGTTGCGTGTGAAACAGGAATGTCCTGCTTGCTGTAGCAAAGGGCTGATTCATTGGCAGCATAATAGGTGTCATCTTCCCTTTTGTCAGCTCCTCGGGTATATTTTACCCCTGCAGTGAACAGAAAATAAATTTAAAAAAATCCAGTAAAACCAGTAACATGACTATCCAAGTAAGGTGAGGTTTGATGAAAACTAAAACAGTTTGTAAGTGGGGTGAGGTGAGGCTGAGATGAATCCGTAGGGGTAGAGGGAGACCTTGGTCTGAGTGAAGGCAAGCTCTCTGAAGCTGCCATAGTTGCCCTGGGAAGTGCCAGGAGGGACGTCCCAAAGCCTCTGCCATCCCAAAGCCTCCCTGTGTGAAGGGTGGGATCTGCCAGCGGAGGGAGTCAGGCACTTGCAGAGGAAAACGGGAAGATGGGCTGGTGGGCTCTGTTGCTGAAGGTGCCCGTTTCTCCCCACCAACTGCCAAGGGGGGCTGGTGCTTCTGGCTTGGACATCAAGGTCTGACCTGGAGCTGCGCAGGCTGGGTAAGGAGAGTTACATTTTAAGGCCGTAAAAAAAGCTTTTCTCTGTAGGAAAAAAAAAAATAATAAAAAAAATCAAATGCCGTCAACTTGAAGATTACAGCCAGGGCATCACAGCGTGGAAACTAAAGCCACGTGCCAAGGTGGTGAGTCTGTGGGCAGGGCTGGTTTTGGGACTGGGTGTCCCAGTGCAATGCGCCCATGGAAGTCAGCTTAAAGAGTGGGCTGGGGAAAAGACTCCTGAAGTAAACCCATCTTGCTACTGTTCATGTGAAAATGGTGAGGAGATGGATGGTTTTGTCCACCCGTGTCATCTGGCACGGCATGAGCTTGGTTTCTGTACACAGAAAGCAAGTCTCTACCATCTTTCAAATAAGCAGAGGGAAAATGTAAGAAACAGAGAGTTTAGGGAGGACCTGTGTGTTAGTCTCAGGACGAAATCAGAATGTGCATCAGAATACATAAAAAGGAAAACTGATCACTTTCTACTTTCAAAAGGCATTAATATTTTACAGCTGCCATTACGTTTTGAAGAGTGCTCAGGTATTTATTGGTAGTGCCGCAGCTACCCAGTCTCGAGTCAAGTCGTGAAGGAGGAGGTACCTGTTTTTCAAGTTGTTCTGTTCACTCATCCCTCGTCTCCTAATTCACACCCCGTCTGCACCGGCACTGCAGTAACTCGGTGAATATTGCGGTTGTGCGTTCCCACACCAGCTGCCCTTCCCCTGAGGCTCCCAAGGGTTTTTTGCCCCTAAAAGCCAGTGGGTCAGACCCACTGAGAGTCATGCTTAGATGCATCCCTGGCTTCCCCGGGTGCTCAGGTCCGTGGAGCAGGACCGTTCCCTTTGCCATGTCAGCTGCCAACTGAAGCGCATCACATTTTAAATTTTTATTTTTTAAAAAAATCAGGTACTATCTTCTGGTTCGATAATAAACTAATTATGTGCTTAAAATAGCACAGGAGAGGGGTCCTGTTTCAGATTAGTCTATATAGCAGAAGTGCCGGGGGCTGTTTGGGAGATTGCTTGAAGGCTTTCTTGCGAGAAGGTCTCGGGTGCCTGTGCCGGCTTCTGAAGGGCTTGCTCAGGCCTGATCAAACTCGGTCAGGCGACAGCGTATCAGATCTATTCCTCTCATCAGTCACATGTCAGGCGTAACTGTCACCAGATTTGCAATTTAATGTGCACAGCTCAACAGTTCCAATTAATCCGGCCTGGGTATTTAACAATCTATCATTTCAGAGCTAGCACTTCACAGAGCCGTCTGCAGGGCAGCCTTATACTTCGGTAGGGCAGGAGCCCTGGAAGACTTTCTTCATGCATATGGATTTTACTCTTCCCCTGCCTCTGTGGGGTGGAAGTTATAGCTGGTTTAGTTACATTTCACAGGCTTGGGAGCTGTTAAAATGAATCAACACGATCACAAAAAAAATTCAAGAAATAAAGATTTATAATAGGTGATTCAGCAGTGAGAGGCTTTTGTGATCTTCCATGGGAAGCTACTATTTTTAGTGAATTATTATAAGCAGTAGCATCACTCACATTTATTTATAAAGGCATGAAAGAACGCCCATACGTGTTTCTAAATGGTCGATGTATAGTAACGGCCATATGCTGAGAATAAGCGAAAATAGAATTGAGCATTCTGGTTTCCACAACACTGCGTGAGGGTTGTGCTGGGATCTTTGCATCTAAGAAATGGAAAACAGAGGGAATTTTTTTTTTTTTCTTTTAGTTCTTCTTTCTAGCAAAACAAACCCAAAGCCTTCAGGGTGAAAGCCAGCCTCACAGTAAAATTGTCTGGTTTTTGTTGAGGTCTAACTGGGTGACCGTTGGGGTTTGTGAAGACTCTTCCAGAAGCTTCAGCAGCTGGCGGGTTGGGGCTGTGCTGACAGTGGTAGCTATTTTTATAAGAGTTACTGTACCTATAATATTGGGGTTGATTAGTTGTGTGTGCCTGCACTTCTCTTGGGGTTCTGTGGCGCGGAGGAGGAGAAACACAGTGATGCTGTGCTGAAGGGGCTCTGCAAATACAGAGCGGTGTCATTTCCAAAGTTCCTACAGTGGAAACGCTTTAAATGCTGTGGCTTGCCATTAATTAAAAAATAATAATAAAAAAAAGATGTTATCTGCTGGTGACACCACTCCTGACCAGAAGTTAGAACTGTTTTGGTCTGGCTCAGCAGCCATGTGCATCCATTGCAGGTTTTTTGTGTGCAACTCCTTGGGTTTAAGTTCAGTAATGGGCAACATCTTCCCTTCAGTCCCTGACTGTGTTCATGTCCCAGTCATGCCTGCGCTCAATTTCCTTGGGATTTTCACAAATTCATCACCTTGCAAGAGCAATGCCTGAAAGTAAATTCCTGCTCATAATTAAGTTAAATCCTTTGATTGAAGTGAATTTTGTTCTTGAATTTTGGGCAGCCGTGGTAGGAAGCACATGGAAGGGAGTGAAAAAGGCAGCTCTTGACAAGGTGCCTTTACCAGCCTCTCGATGGCGGTTCCTGCCTTCTGGTTCCCAAATCCATTTTAATGTGGAAAAGCATTGGCATAGCATGCAGAGGCTAACGCGTTATTTTTTAGGGGACTTCCTATAGCAAAGGGTGCCGGGGTATGTGGCTCCCGACACCGGGAGGATTTGCTGGAGAGCCCGACCTTTTCTTGCTCTGCAGCTGCGTTGAAGTATCAGCATTTTCCTCTCTCTCTGCTTCCCATCTCCCAACACCCAGTGGAAAAAAATAAACGGCAACCGGCATGCTCTACTCGCAGCAAACAAATGTTATTTATTAGAGTCCTCCTGTGGTCAGAGGACATCTGACTGTAAAATAACTGGAGATTTTTCTGCTAACTGGAAGCATGATGCTCTGAGACAATTTCCAGGCAGTGTGTATTTTCAGCTAAGTTTTATTTACGTCAGCTTAGTGATTTGCAATATCACTGTTTGCAAAGAGTTAGGCAGCAGTTGTTTTAGCTAGAATTAACTTTTTTTTTTTTTTTTTTTTTTTTTTTTTAGGAAAAACTTTTGATTAAGTTGCGACTCGGTTCCCAAAGCTCCATGCATTAAGATGCTTTTCTTTTTAGAAGGGAGAGCATAAACCTCCTTGGCAGGCACGTCGCTTGCCGCCTGCCCTTGTAGCAAGGAGCAGCTGGGGCGGCGGGGAGCGAGGCGCGCGTCGTTAGGGAGGGTTTGTTTTCCCTGTGCTAATCACCTTCTCCTGTCGTAATTTGGCACGCCGCGGCGCCCTGCGTGCGGGACGGAGGCAGATCCATGCACTGCTCTCCTATCTGAGCCAGCACATTTCGGGGGATAAATCTTTGCCGGACCTAATGTTCTCCCAAGCAGCTTTAATATCCCTCAAGGCTTTCTGCTCTTCCTAGGGGTGGGGGACAGCAGGCGGAGATGCAGGCAGAGCGCTAATTACAGTGGGGGCCTCTTATAGCCGTTCCCCTACCACCAAGGTCAGAAATACTCCTTTGAAGAGAAGATGAGGAGGGGAATCCACAAAGCCACCCTTCAGATGCCAAGCTGACTTTTTCCCCCTAGATCCGTGGGTTTTTTTTTTCCCCTTTTTTCTGGCGGGGCTGAGCCTGTGTCATCCCACTTATCCTTTGCAGGGCTGTGGGGACGGTGGCCTTTGCCAGCTGGGTGCGAAGGGATGTTATCCCCTGCGGGACCCTGGTGCGCTCTCGCTGCCTCCTTCTGCTGAACATCTGGTGGGATTTGTGGGAGTTGCCTTACGAACTTGCAGATGATACCAAACATCAAACACTGAAAATGTTTGGGTGTCAGGAAAGGTTTCTCTTTGTGTGTGTAATACACTTAATTCCCCCCACCCTTGCAACTTCCATAATTTAGGGAAAATATAACAATCTGGAATACATAATATTTGGTTTTATATGGAAAAAGATGTATATCAGTACAACATGGCTGGATAGATATTGTGGGAGGACTTTCCTTATGTTTTAGTTCTTTCTTTTTCTGCATCTCCAGAGCACCCTTACTACTTTATTAAATTATATATATTTTGCTGGTTTGCAAGAACTTACGGGACAGAGGAGGAGACTGAGACCTCTTTGGGTTGGTGATTTCCGAGTTCCTTGGGAAGCGCAGCATGGCAGCCTTACAGAGCGAGGCACAAAATGACTGCATGGAACCAACAGACTGGATCTTCCTAAAGATTTTACCTAGACTTGCAAATCCGTTTCACCAGGAATTCCTACATACATGCACATAATTGGTAACTTTGAATATTTGTAATTTTGGAGTCACTGTATCTATTTTCTTGCAATTGGATCTCATTGGGGGCTTTAAAGCAAGCAAAATGTAAAAGTGGTAGTTGAAGCACATTTTGAGTTACTTTATGAGAAAGCACAGATAACGGTCTGGATGAGTGGGCAAAATGTGTTGGATTATTCACAACATACTGTTTCAGCAACAACTGAATGCAAAGAAAGCAGTTTGTTTCATTTTTTTGTTTAATGTTTGGTGGAAGCCCTCTGTAGGGGTGTTCATCCCAAAGGAGATTTGTGCTACAGCATTTTGAGCAAGGTGACATAGGCTGGAAACTGAAATTCAGGTGAGCAAGCAGAGCCATGGAGAAGCGGAGTTCCCTCCGGTTGGCTGGAGGCTGATAAGTTGGAGTTATTTTCATGGCTTCTTTTCAGTAGTGTTAGATCTGATGCCTTTCCCTACTGCATGGCTACCAGACAACTTTATATGGTGAAGTTAGAACATTAAATATGTTAATACTTTTTAAAATAAAGTATAATTCTCCCAAGTGAGCATTAGCAGCATTTATGGGTCTGCAGATAACATTTGTTTTTCTCCCATCGTGTCCTAGTATCTCCCCAGTTGTTAAAATAAACAACTGCTTTTGATTTGTAGCCGTAACTTTACAGTTTAGGAGCCTGTATCTGAAATAACAAATTAGCCACTCACTACAAAACACTGAAATAAAAACAGACTAATGTGTAACTTGGACTCGGCAGCCACCAGCTGCACCTCATCTTGCTAATCTTTAGCTTTTTTTTTTTTTTTAAAAAAAAAAAGCAGGGGCTTTTAAGAGTTAAGTTACACAACTCTCCTTTTATTTTTAAAGTGAGTGGATTCCTTGTTGCGTTGTTGAGGATGATAAATTGATACCACATGTTGCTTCCAGACAAAAAAGACTCTGTACTGCAGTGGAAGCACTTGCAGCTGGTGTCTGAGTTAATGGACAGGCTCCACAAGGTAAACACGGGTTGGAAGAGGCTGAAACAGGCACAGGGAGGGGAAATTTTCTACGTTTTAAGGGCTCAAGCATTTGCTGTTGTTGCCTGACCGGGGCTGAGTGTTGAAATCACGCTCAGTCCCAGCCTCCCTGGGAGACTCATTCAGTTGTTCATGTCAAATCAGGTGTACAGCGCTTTGGAAATGTTTGAGTGTCCTCTCTGGGAGGTTACCCATTTGCAGTCTTATCAAAATATCAAGAGAGACGTGTAATTAGGACGTGGTAGAAGATTTAATTTTTTTTTTTTTTATTTTTTTTATTTCAAGCGAAATGTGGCTGTGTTCCCTTAAGGAGCATTAACTGAACAAAATGCGGTGCAGCGTGGCCCCGGGTTTGGGGAAAGTGCTGTTGCCCCACATGTTGCTGCCCTGGGCTACTAGCGGGCACCCAGCTGCAGCCCTTCTCCTGATGCCGTCAGCCCAAGCCAGGGTAGGGCTGCCGCGCTGCTCGCCTGTGGCACCGCATCAGCCTCTGCTCACACCACGTCTGCCCGGCCTCCTCTGTTCCTCTGCCCTGGACCTTCCTCCTCTCCAGGGCTGGTCATTCTTCCCTGTAGCACTACTTTCCCGGGGGACCGGGACTGGGCTCAACGCCATACGGGATGCTCTTGATCTTATCTGCAGGAACCTCAGTCTTCTGGCTTTTAGCAGAGCGCACAGCGTTCTTCAAGTCCGGTATAAATAGTAACACTAATAAAGGGAGGAGCTCATCGTATTTCTTTTCTACTCTGCTCTTGTACAGTCCGTATGTTGTACCCCTTGGTGGTGTCTGAGCTCTTTCCAAGGTGTCTGCAGCCTGGCTAGCATCTGTCCCGTCTACATATGGTCTCCAGGACAGATTGATGGAAGTTCCTTTATAGATCTTGTAAAGTTTCTTATTGCATTTTGGCATGGAAAAATGTGTTATGTTTCCATCATCATGACCTAATCCATCTCCCAAATAAGTGAAAGACAAGTCCCCATTAATTTGAACAGCAGCAAGTTCAAATCATAAACTGTACTTCCTTTGCTTCCCCACCTCCTTTGTGGTTTGTCGCATGGTCATATCTTACTAACACACACGGTTGTGCACAAAGATTGTCCCATGATATTTTCCAGTATTTTAAGCAGACAGGAACGTTCTGTGACAGCTCAGAAACCAGGTAGAAAACACAGTTATTTCCATCCAGCTTACAGCCTGGTAGCACAGCACAACAGCCTTTACTAATGTGAGTTGTCAATCCCGGTAACTTCTGTAGCAAAACTTGCATGTGAAAGGATAGTGGAATCCAGCCCTAATTTGATTTGGCAGAGCATCCAACACAAGGAGAAACCAAGAAACTCAGATACTGTTGCTGAAGAGGTTAGCGGGGGAGGTTACGTGAAAGAAGTGGGTTTTAAGGCAGTGTTTGAACAGAGGGTGGAGATGGGGTACACAAAAATAAATTGGCCCATAATTATGCTTAAGAAAACAAGCTTCCTACAGAAGAAAAGTAAAGAAAAACAGAAGCCAGAGCATAAGTGGCATATTGCGTAATGTAAAGGAAAACAAACTGCTTGGATTTTTTATACCCACCAATTTTCAGTGCAAAAGTATTATTACATTCTTTTATTATTTGTGTAATACCAACACTGAGCAAGAAGATAGAATAAGAAGAAAATTACACATGTGTACACAGATTCACACATGTAGCAGCCCTCATCCTGAAAGGTGCTTCAGTCTCACAATTTCATCATTTAGGATTTTTCATGGTTTTAGTACAGGTATTTTCATACTACAGCTACCATCAGCAGAAATAAACCATTTTATGAGAATACCATAGGTTGAAAACTGTTAGCTGCTGGCACTTTGGCTGAGTGTTTTTATATCTGAAGCTACGTGACATGCTGCCTATGCCACCTTAGGTGTTTCTTTTCAGTGTTTTCCAAGATTTTTTTTCATTAGCAAGAATCATGGTGGTGTGTATTCTCATACCCTGCATTCTTAGGTGGGGAGCAGCATGGTTCGTAATGGCTCTTGTAGCCTGGCTTGGTGTGCTGGTCTAGCTGTGGTTGTCCTCGTCCTGCTGCTGTGTCTTTGCAAGGAGAGATCCCCCTGCAGATGTTCTCACATGCAGTTGCCCATGAAAGTCACAGGGGATGAATGTCTGAGCTACCTGTGTTGATGCAGTACAAGCTGGAATATCAAAAAAGGTTGTTTTTCAAAAAACCAGCAGTTCTCCAGCCAGTTGGGAGAAACCTGAGGAAGTAAGCAGTGGCGCCTAGTTATTAGAAGTTAGAAACAGATTGTTGCCAGACTGAAAATACAGTTAAAATGTCAACAGTTAAATAATAAAAAGCTCTTTCCTTCCTTAGACTGAAGAACTATTATGCTGCAACTCAATCCACCATATTTTGATGATATGATAGTCCCCTAGAAATGGACAAGTTTATAGCTGAGGCACTGACCCAAGCTTCTCTCGAGTATGTCTGCAGAGCCTGGTCTGCTGTTTTGTGCAAATTGTTTAAAACATAACAGTTGCTATTTTGAACTGTGGTCCATATGATTTCTCTTTTCATTAAGTGATAATCACAACCGCGCCTGCTGTCTGCATGCGAGAAGAACTTCAGGCGTGTTTTCCATTTCACGATCTGACAAAAACCACAACACTTACAGGGGAAAAAAAAGGCCTTTTATACTGAAAAGAATTGTTTGAGAAAGGCTGGGCTATATCTCTCTATACATCCAGTGTGTCACCAGTTCATTTATGACAAACATCCATTTATCCTAACGATGCAAATGTCAAGATGCTTGTGAATTGATTTCTTGATTGATTTATTCTTTGCCCATTTAAATCTGGAATTTCTTCAATGCTTTGTAAATGAAGGACACTTACCTTGGATGGTTTGATTATGCTATGATCCTGTTGACTTCGTGTTTTTAAAGCATGCTGGTAGAACAAATGTGATTTTATCCTCTTCATAGCTATACCTGGTAATTGCCAAACTTTAAGAAAAAAAAACTTGTGTGACTTTTTAAACTTGATCATCTTTAACCTGGAGGAATAGCACAGCTGTTTTATAAAGGAATATGGGATAGCTCGAAAAATCTTGACTTGCACATGGAAAAAACAACCAAAACCAAACCTGGAAGCATTCTGACTAACAAATACTACTTGCTTGTCCTTTCTTTGAGCTATATTTTAAGCCCAAGATCAGCAGAATGAGTGGGTGGGATTTTCATCTCCATTATTTTGGTTTAAATCTGGAGTTACTTCACTAGGGCTACCATGGGCTGGTTTTCTCTACCTCGTTCTGGGGTGATTATCATCGGTTTGACCTAACATGGTTTTTGGATGGTAGATACTGCTGACTAGTGCAAGCGGGTAATACACAAGAGCAGAGAGTGCACGGGCTCCCCTCTAAGTACTGTATTTCGTGGCATCCTGTACAGCACGGGGTATCCAACTGTGTACACCAGCTTTATACAACTCTATCTAGCAGCTTACAAGGACAGGGGTATCGTTGCGTACTGTGTCACATCATGTTTTGATGACTGTGAGGGTACTATAGCGAGGGGACAGCTGGTCAGCTACTGCGGTGCGAGTGTAATTCTGGTGCCTCTGATCAAGATAGAAAGTGCAGCTTAGTCATGCACAGGGTGCCTGTGGGAGAGGAGCAACAGCACTTGCAGTTTTCTCAAGAGTTATTATAACAAATGCATAACACACATGCCCATGAAGAATTAAAAAGACATTTGCAGAGGCTGTGATGAGTGTGACTACCCCTCCAGTCAGATTTTTGCAGTGCCTTTGCAGTTCTTATTTCAAGGGTCTGATGGCAAGATTGCTGATAGTATAGAGGTTTGTCCTCAATCAAAAGTAAGGGAGAACCGTCTTGCTTCTTGCTAGCGGGAATGGAGCTGTGTCACACTCCTTTCCTTAGGATGCTTAGTTCCTTAGCTTTTGGGGATGTAGAGCTGGGCACCAGGAGTGCACAGCTAGTGCAAGCACAGGTCTTGCTTTACAGCAGCATGCTGCAGCCATGCTCCAGCCCTCCTGTATCCACCACCCAAGAAACCCATGGTGATGTCCAGGAGGGCCCAATGCTTTTTATTCATGTTGCCGTTTTCATTTGATGTTGGTTTTAATGATTGAGATTTGAGTAGCAAAAGAAGTAGGGTGCTGGTCTTGATGTTTTGTTTTGTTCCTTTCCTGCAGAATTCAATCCGGCACAACTTGTCACTCCACAGCCGATTCGTCAGGGTGCAGAATGAAGGCACTGGGAAAAGCTCTTGGTGGATGATCAATCCAGATGGTGGAAAAGGTGGCAAGGCGCCGCGGAGACGCGCTGTGTCGATGGACAATAGCAACAAGTACACAAAGAGCAGAGGGCGGGCGGCTAAGAAAAAGGCAGCCCTGCAGACTGCCCCGGAGACGAGCGAGGACAGCCCTTCTCAGCTCTCCAAGTGGCCAGGGAGTCCCACCTCCCGCAGCAGCGATGAGCTGGATGCATGGACAGATTTTCGCTCCCGTACAAATTCCAATGCCAGTACCATCAGTGGCCGCTTGTCACCAATTTTGGCAAGCACCGAACTAGATGATGTTCAAGATGACGACGCTCCGCTTTCTCCCATGCTGTACAGTAGTCCATCAAGCTTGTCCCCATCGGTAAACAAACCGTGTACTGTGGAGTTGCCTAGGTTGACTGATATGGCTGGGACAATGAATTTGAATGATGGACTTACAGATAACCTCATGGATGATCTCTTGGACAATATAACACTCCCTCCCTCCCAGCAGTCGCCCACAGGAGGGATAATGCAGAGAAGCTCCAGTTTTCCGTATGGTTCCAAAGGTTCAGGGCTGGGCTCCCCATCAAGTAGTTTCAACAACGCTGTGTTTGGGCCGTCGTCCCTGAATTCCCTCCGCCAGTCGCCCATGCAGACCATTCAGGAGAACAAGCAAGCCACCTTCTCTTCCATTTCTCATTACAACAACCAGACGCTGCAGGATCTCCTCGCCTCTGATGCACTTAGTCACAGCGATGTCATGATGACACAGTCTGACCCACTCATGTCACAAGCCAGCACAGCTGTGTCCGCCCAGAATTCCCGCAGGAATATAATGCTCCGCAACGACCCCATGATGTCGTTTGCCGCACAGTCCAGCCAGGGCGGGCTGGTCAATCAGAGCCTGCCTCATCACCAGCACCAGTCCCACAACTCCTCTCTTAGTGGCAGCCGTGCCTTGTCCAATTCCATCAGTAACATAGGCTTGAGTGACTCGAACAGCTTGGGATCCACCAAACATCAGCAGTCACCTGTCAATCAGTCTATGCAAACACTTTCTGACCCGCTCTCAGGCTCCTCTTTGTACTCCTCTAGCGTGAACCTCCCGGTCATGGGACACGAGAAATTCCCAAGTGACTTGGACCTGGATATTTTCAATGGGAGCTTGGAGTGTGACATGGAGTCCATTATCCGCAGTGAACTCATGGATGCAGATGGGCTGGATTTTAACTTTGATTCCCTCATCTCAGCTCAGAACGTTGTCAGTCTGAATGTGGGGAGCTTCACTGGTGCTAAACAGGCTTCATCACAGAGTTGGGTACCAGGCTGAAGGATCTTTGAGAACAGGGAAAAATGGGCAAACAGGTCAGTGCCCCATAGATGTGGTAAAATACTTGGTTCCTTAGTTTTATTGGAGTTTGCACCAAACCCTTAATAGTTAGTGCACACTAATAATATTAATTTGGCTTCTGATGGCTTGCTGTGTGTCGGTATGCAACAGGCACAACCAAGAAACGTTGGGAGGTGTGGAGGGAAATGAGGCTAAGCTGTAAAAGCTGTTGGGCTGCAACACTGTCAGCACGCAGCTGATGCTACGCGTCCTTCTTAATTTAGGCATGAGAAATGTTAATGACAAATCAGGCAGACCAAGGTGGAATATTTGTGGGTTTTCGGAATCACAGAGCTTCAGCTTGTCTTCTTTGAAGTCACAACAGATGGATTCTTCTCTGCAGCCAATGCTGCACGTAGCCAAGCTGTGTTACATAGGGACGGGGCAAGGGGCTTTGCAGTCAGTGGAGCAATAGTATTGCAGGGGAGGAGGAAGAGCATCTTTGCAAGATCAGTGCATGCACCGAGGATCTGGGTGTGTGGGACAGATGTTGAATGAATTAGAGTTGTACTGCTGCTGTGGTACAGCAATGATGTTGTTTGGGCTTTTTTTTAATTGTGTTTCTTAGCAAAAAACCAAAGTAGCAAATCAAGGAATTGTATCTTGAAATAGCAAAGGTGAGATCCTGATCCCAGGAACATCCTGGATTTAATGTTGTAAATATGCAAAAGTTGTTGGTTCCCTCCACCCCAGGACTGGGGTGGGTGTCGTTTTCTTTTGGACTTCACCAAGAGAATATCCATATGTTTGGGTTCTGACATAGGTGCTTTTCAAATGTTAGCTTCTTCATGTTAATTTTTTCCAGATTGATGTGTTTTTTTCCATTGCTTCTTTTCCATAACTGGGGGCATTTGAACTTGTAGACATTGTTTCTGTCATTTTGTGATTCTGCAGGCTCCTGCCCGTACCTCTGCCTGCTCACACACATATTCACTGACTCATAGGGTAGGTGCCACACGAAGTGCCCTTTCTCCTTTGTTTATTTATTAGTACAAGGGAGTAGATTTCAAAATATAGTAGGATAAAAGGTTAGCTATAAATTATTGAAAGTGTTCTATTAACTTCAGAATAGTATGTTGAGTATCCCAGCGGTGAGGTTAAATGAGGTGTTCATTCAGTTTTCAACTTCCTTCCAACTTACTTATTTTCTGGATGAAGGATGGAAAGGAGGAGTCAGTGCCATTTGACTTTATGGTGCGTAATTTGCCCCTTTCATCTTTAATTGAGTTTTCATTCTGTGTTTCACTGTTAGGTGTTCAAGGGCAAGCTTTGTGGTAGGTGAACAGCAGTGGTGAACCTCCTGAATGTCGTCCTGTGTGTATGGAGCACCACAGGAGACGTGTGCTTGGTCTGATGTCTGTTAGGGAGAACAAGACTGCCCCAGAGTCCTCCTTTCAGTTATTCTGCAAAGCTGCTCTGCTCTGGTGGAGCGGGTGGTTTGCATAGTCCTTCCTCTGTCAGTGGGAGGATTTCCTCTGGTTCTTTCACATCTTCTTGCTCAAAGCAAGAGCATTGTAGTGCATGGCCAGGACATGGGCTGTGGAGGTGGGCTGTAGAGGACACTATGTCCCACTGACCCTGCACAGGACAGCAACTTGGCAAGGCCGGGGGCCACAGCTGAATTCTAGTTTTCCTTCAGTTCCAGTGCTGGAGAATTTAAGAAAGGAAAGGGGAAAAGAAAGAATTGGCTCATGAATCGGGAAACTAAAACTTGCAGAAGGTCATGCTTGCTGACCAGTTCTCTCTTCCTCCAGCTTCATGAACTCTTTCAATTTAAAACCCCTTTTTGCATGAGGTGAAAAAAAAAGAAAAGGCTGTAGGAACTTTATTGCTGTGAAACATCCAACAGTACAATCTGCCAAATGAGGCCTAAAAAACAGATGTTATTGACAGCTTTGCTTGACATGGGCAAATAGGGCAGCCTCCTCCCTTTGTATCTTCATTTGCTATGTATAGGTGGAAGATGCCTGTGGGGAGACCTGCCTGGGCAGCATGGAGGAGGCTCACCATGCCACATTCCCACCGATGCTTGCTGCTGCCACTTCACCCCTGCCTGTGCCATTCACGAAAAGCATAGCCACCGTGATCTTTTTCAGGCTGCTCCCTCTGAATAAAGGAACTGACACATCTGTGTGAGTGGAGTCTCATTGCAGAGGACAGATTTATTAACGAGACAGCTCTCCTCGGCGGATTACTGTCCAGGCATCCGTGGAAGCCTCTTTCCCTCTCTCTGACAAGTGGACCGGCTGCTGTGGGGTGCCTCCGGTATCAGGTGCAAGCACAGATGGTTTCTGCTGAGGTGGTTCATCATGCACCCTTTGTCGTCTGTGAAGTAGCGCTATTTCAGAGGGTGCCTCCCTATGAGCAGCTCATATTTTGATAGGGGCGCCTCGCCTGACATCGGATGCAATCGTTCCGAATTGCTTTCTCAGTTACTTTTCCGCTTCGCTGTAGCAGTAGGGACCCCTGAATTAGAATCTTCACTTTGCAGTGTTCATGTTCTCAGTAATGAATCTTTACAGGCTTGAATTCTGGGGAACTGCTTTCAGCAGAGCAGCCTGGCGCTTGTTCATGCTAAATCCATTTCACAGGGGCAGCCAGGTGCATTTTGCAGGCAGGCAGAAGCAGTTACAATGGGTTATTGGCATAGCTGGGAATAGTGAGTGCTGTGTTTTCTATGAAAAATAAGAGAAACGTTGGAGTCAGTTTTCGGGAAGAAAAGAATGAAACCAAATACATAGGTATTTAGATTATACATACTTTAGGTATGGAGGGGCATTTACTTTGGGAGAAAATCAACTACAGTTTCTTCATAGGGGAAGTGAAAAAACCCGTGTGGGAGATGCCACCGTTGTGGGTTTAGTGGCTGTGCGCGTTTGCTGCACTGCAAAAAGCCTGTGCACAGTCCCTGGAGAGAGCCTTGCCCGGTCCCACCGCACTGGCCCTGTGCCCATGAGGCTGACCATGTCCAGCCTTTTAGAGGGCCCTAATTGAGGCATATAAACAAATTTGAGGTTGGTTTTTGTGTTGGTTTTTTTTTTTTTCTTCTTACAAGAAGAAAAGGAGAAAATCAATATGCTTTTTTCTTGCTTTATTCACTCAGCCATAATTTTCCCCTCTTAAGCTGGCTGGTGCTTTTGTTCCTCTACCTCTGCCTGCTTCCCAAGAGCACTGGATGTGCCCTCCGCCCACTCAGATTATCATCACCTTGGTTTTTCAGCTTGTTTATCAATAAATAAAGACGTCACTATTCCCTTGCCTGTCTCTAGAATACCTTTTATTTTGAAATTAATGGGTCCTCTCTTAGCCTGGGATTCCCACAACTCTGCAGCCTCTGTGGTCCTCGGCCGGCGAGTCGCAGGGGACTTGGCATTCACCAAGGAGTAGTCCCAAACAAACTGGCAGGGGAGACTATTTGGGACATTTACTGCTGCCTGGAAAGTCAGGAGCCTGGTGATCAGCTACCACTTGGGCAAACATTCCTCCAGCACCAAGACCCATCCAAGAAGTTGTTTTTACCTCGATTGTTTCAGTGATCCAGTTTACAACGGCGCCGCGCAGGCAGCGATGCTGGCAGGGCTTGGGCAGGGGGTGGAGGACAGCTCAGCGCAAGCAGGGCAGGAACTTGAGCTGGTTTCACCGTCTGAAAAACTCATCTAACTGCATCTTTTGAGAGAGATTTCAGTGTGCCATTTAGTGGGACGCCTCTGGGCTCTGTAACAGAGCTGTGCTGGAGTCACATTGACCTTTTTGAAAATCGCAATTAAAATACTTCACAGATGAGTTAAAGTCATTCATTTTGTCCTAGCATCATCTAGCTCCCCACATCATCTCACTGTAGCAGTAGAGTGCACAAGCGACTAATAGCCACGTCATGTAACATTCACACAATTTGGTGATTAACATCTCTGATAAAGCAAAATCCTAAGAAACGTAATGAAGTGCCTGTTGGTGTTTCATTAGTCCGTATCAGTTTGGACTGCTTGCCAATTTGTTAATTGGTGTTCAACCTGTTCTGGGTGAAATTCATACCAAAGATGAATGCATAGGTCTGTGGATGACTCACTGTTCACTACACCACCATCTTAAAAGTTGAAGTAGATAGAGAAAAGATCTCCATTTGGATGGAGTTTCGAATCTGAGACCTCTGGACAATATGTCACAAGGAAGACAATTTACCAGAAGCCTTGTTTTCTGTTCATTAAAGCTGAAATGTGGAAACCAGAATCAGTGGACCTCTTGCCTGAGGATGCCAACAGCGTCAGGACCATAGCTGCGCTTCCTCCTCTCCTATTTTCAAAAGTGAGATCTTAGGGGTAGGGCTGGCAGATTTCTTACGTGAAGCCAAGATGGGGCTCTCTGCCTTTAAAAAATCTAAAGGAAATTCAGGAGCAGCAAATTCTTCTGCTCCATTTCTAACAGGTTAGTGGTTAAGTCAGTGGCGCGCTTCTAACATTTAAGTGTTGTTTCAGCCAGCCCAAGTTTTGAAAGGTGGTTTTGTGACTAGCTGAACATCAGGCGCGCCAAGTTTAGTCTTTGAAGAAAAACATCTATGCAGAAAGCGTTCTTTGCTGGGGAACAGGGATCCCATTAACTCCAAGGAGGGGCTGCCCCAAGCAGGCTCCTCGCTCCCCAGGCACACACCAGCGGCACAGGAGCAAACTCGGTGCTTGTGGCTGCTGGGGAGGAGGAGTGGCAAAAGCCTGGCAAACCCTGCTGTGGTTGCCCCCCGTGCAGTCCTGCTGGCCACAGTGCCCCTCGAAGGCCCTTGCACACAGGGGCCAGTCCTACGCTTGCAGGGATGCGGTGGCTTTTGCTGCATGAGGGCAGCAGGAGCTGACACACAAACACAATGAATCGCTTACTCCTTCTGGGAGTAGGGCTTTTTGGTTTGGTGTTTTTTTTTTTTTAATCTGGGATTATGCTTTGGGGTTTTATTAACCCTGGAAAAAAAGATCTGTAAAAACTAGGATTGCCTCCACAGGCTTGTCTTGTGAGTATAGAGCAGCTGAAGCCAGGACAGTGGTCTGAGCCTGTGGTTTGGGTGTTCTTCTGTTGGTGTTTTATATAGATATATTTTTTAGTACCTCATGCTTTGTCATATGATTCGGCAGCAATAATTAGGCAGAAACTTGCTGTCCCTGCAGATGCCAAGATTACAGGATGACATACTCTCACCAGATGACAGCACAAACTGATATTTTTAGAACAGCCTGCATCAACTGGTCTCCCCAGTGCTTTCCTCCCTGGATCAGCAGCACGCAGGTTTTATTACAGAATGAGTCTTCACAAATCATCTTTTTCATGTGAATGAGCCATAATGATTGTTTAGAGCTGCAAATCAGTGTTGGTCCCCAGACGTGCTGTGGCCTGATAGCTGGGATGGTTACAGGTGGGTTTTTTTTTTTTTCTTTCCTTCCTTTGTGCCAGACTTTTAAATAGCCCCCCTAAAATCATATTTTCTTGAAGAAGTGCGTAATAAGAGATCCTTTTTAGAAACCTAGCGTCATACAGCTGAGGAAAGGTCGAGATCTTTCTTTTTAGCAATTGAGCACTCAGCCAAGGTGGTGAGCTGACAGCCGGAGAGGTTTAAGTCTTGCGTTGATGACAGCCAAAGAGCACAGGTATAGCGTAGGCAGTGGGAGTACACAAATTTGAGTAGTACCACATGTAAATAGCTGGCCTTTCTCTTCTGGCCTGGGGAGGGAGGATGAAGGAAGATGCTCACACAACTCCATCCTGGGCTCCCAGCACTGCTGGTGGAGAGTGTCCAGCAGGATGCTCCCATCAGCGCTGCCCGTGATCAAGTCCCACACAGTGTGTGGGGACACTGACCCCTTTAAATCAGGTACCTGTGGCTGGGTGGTGGGAATGCTCTGCTCTGGTCTGGTCTACAGGGGCTATTTAATCAGCTTTTCCACTCAGATTACCATGCAGGGTGGCAGTTGTTGGAGTCTGGTGGAGCAGACATCTGCTGAGCAGTAATCGGACGGAGACACAGCTCAGCTCACGGAGGCCACTGTGTAGCCGCGGTTGTCTGCTGTTATGCCAGGAAAAAAGCCACTTTTCCCAGACGATGCCGTGGCGAATGGCTTGCGTTTATGCACTTTTACAGCTGAGCTGAATATCTTGCCCATTGTTTTTCCTTTGCACTGCCTGCTTCTCCTGGCTTTCATAGGTAATTTACTTCATACCAGCGTAGAGAAAATCTGGTATTGAGGAAGGACCTTCTCTCTCTTGCCTTTTCTACCACTTGTAAGTCATGATAGAGGATGTCCTGCCTTATATCAACATGGTGGAAATCCTTTTGTATGATCTGCATGAGCATGATTGGCCTGTCATTTTCAACTTACTGCAGAGGAAAATGAGAAGACTCCTTAGCAGGGAGAATGTTTTTAAAATAGGCTTGGTACCTGGCAGAGAAAAAGAAACTCTATGAGGACATTCAGAATAAAGAGTACATAGCACGTTTCCATAGCACTATAAACCTATAATTCAGGATGTTTTGCAGGTACCTTTTGCTCTAAAAAGTGGCTCTTATTGCTCAGATTCAAAAGTGTGACCAGAATCCTTCTGTGGTTTTGCTCAGGTGCAGTACTTACCCATGCTTTTCTGATCCATAGCAGAGGTCTGCTTCCTAATGCTCCTGAGTGCCTAAAGAAAGCACCGTTATTCCAGCCGATATATTTTACCCGTAACAGAAGTTGTATTTTACAATTATTTTTGGCCTGCTTCCTCTAATCCAGCAGTATCCTGCCTAAAAGCTGCTGTGTTGAACATCCAGGCTGATGTCTCTCAGTCAATGGCCCATAATTTCCCATGATTTCCACCTCTCTCCTCAGGCCCCTGAAAGACCGGCAGGGGATAAAATTTACCATAAAAATGTCAAGTAAGAAGCCTGGAGACCTTGTAGGGAGATGATGTCCTGTATCTAAACTCTTCTCTGTCAGCCAGGGTTGGCAGAGGATTGAACCCAGCCAGATGTGATGGTTCTCAACAGCAATTGGGTGTCAGCAGTGCTTGTGCCGGAAAGCCAGAATAACTGCACACTGACATGTCTGTAGGTGTAAAAACAAGTGTGTAAGCATATGGTCTTCTTGTATGGGCAATAACATGGTGACGTGTAGTGGAGTCTGCATGCGCCTGCTCCTCTTGAGAGCAAGTGCAGAATTTCCTGTTGATTTGGTTGTTCAGTATCAGGTCCTGATGATGTGAGGAAAACCCTGATCTACTTTTCCTTTTAAGTATGCGAGCATGGGTGGACCGGTTTCTCTCTGGGTGTCTCCTTTTCATCTGTAAAATGGGGTGGAAGGGACCTTACCCACCTTTGAGGGTAAAATGAACTGCCCAGAGGAGTGGTGGACTCTCTCTCCCTTGCTGGAAATATTCGAGACTTGGCTTGACAGGGCCCTGAATAACCTAACCTAAGGCCCTGCCTTCAATGGAAGGTTGGACCAGATGAATCTGAGTCCCTTCCAGCCTGGACCTTTCTAGGATTCTGTAGACAAGTGGGATATCAGAATAACATGCATATCAATAGCTGTGGCACCTCACTGCAGTTCTGGGCAAGCCTTTTGTCCCAGGGAGCTGATACAGGGTGAGAGAATGTCTTTAGTTACATTTTCTTCTAAAATACTTGGTTGTCTGCTATGGTTTACGGTGTTTCTTGGAGTGGAAGAGCAGCAACAGAAGGAAAAGAAATGCTTTCGTGCTTTACGTGCCTGTGCAAGTACCAGCACAGCAACTTTCTAGCTCCCATAAGTCTTAGTTCTGTGCCGGCGTTCTTCCTCTTTCCATCCTTCTCCCTCACTCTCTGCCCCCGATTCTGAGCTGGAAAAAAATCTATTTTTATGAGTAGAACTTAAAGAGAAAAAGTGAAGTTGCAACATGCCTGAAAGTTGAGGAAAGTTTTTTTCCCCTTGGGCTTCACATCCTGACCTCAGTGCTGTCCCTCGGCACAGAGCCATCCTCCTGCAGCGTACACCAAGCCTGCAGGGTGTCACTGTGGCACACCTGCCATGGCATCCGGGCTCCTGATTTTTATTCTGCTTGAACAAAATATCTCATACTGCAATTTTGTCATTACAGAGGGATTGGCCACAGTAGTTATCTTCCTTACTTGTTTCTAAACAAATACTGTGTATTCTTCAGTCTTGAGCTGTGAAACCCTGGGCAGAATATTAACTTGTAACCACATGTAATCAAGTTTTGCTTTATAAGCCTACCCCTGTTTTGGAGTAGAAGCTGTACAGCTGGAGTTGATGACAAATCAAGGGGCAGAGGCACCAGAATGCACATCTGTCATGAAAGGATGCGAGTTTCCTTCAAAATGTTTGCATCCCCAGTCTCTGGACAGTAAAAGTAGTTATTGGGATTTCCTGTCCCTGGGGATTCATTACAGAATGGTACCCAAGGAGAACACTTGTTTTACAGACCTTTAAGTGGTGATATTTTTCAAGATGCGACACACTCAACAAACCTTCAGCAAAGTCAGGAGGTCCTTGGTAGGCTGCCCTGCAGAGGAGCTGGGTGTTGCTAGTGCGGTTTCTCATGCTGTAATTACGTAAAGGAGCACATAGCATTTCTTTTAACAGAAAACTGTATGTGCTAATTGTTGTGTTAACTTACTGATAAACTTGGCACCAATGCACGTTATCCATGCCTCGCTCTGGGGAGCGTCAATGCGTCACCTTTCTATTCTGAAGAAATTTCCAGTGCTGCGTAATTGGCACTGTTGGGAATCAAAGGGAGAAAGCAACAAACAGCAGATGACCCTTCAGAGCTGCTCTGATGGTGCCTGAGCTGGCGTGGGGCTTGGGAGACAGCCGTCCAGTTAAGTGGTGGAATGATGTGAGACAGAGGTGAGGAAATGTTGCTGCTGGAGGGAGATCACAACCAACAGCTCTGCCACAGAGTCAAGCAAGAGTAGCATTTGTAACTGGTCAGTAGCAAGGTAAAGGATGGGAAGGCAGAGAAAAGCACAAAAGAAAGGGGCATCTCATCTCCTACATAATTGCTTGCAAGCTGAAGAATTACAAAATACAGAAATACTTGCTTTTTGTTTTACACTCTTCCACCAAATAGGATAAACAGATTTAGCAGCTATGGTTCAAAATATCTGTGGGACGTGACAAAGCAGGAGTTCGTCCTCATCCCTCACTCAGTGCTTTTTCTGTTTCTGTTTTAAAGTCATTATTTTCACCAACCGCATGCATAGATGCTTGCATAAGCTATAGCTTGATGTAGTACTATGGATTCTTCCAGTGTCCTACAGAGGTATCTTGTTCCAGCCTTCTGTACACAGGGGTTCAAAACATCCCTACTGGAATTGCCTCTAGTTTCATTATGCACGTGTGTGTGGGACAGAGCCCAGGTGTCAATGCAGTTGTGAAGACTGCACTCCAAATAAAGCCTTCGCTCTCTTCAGAAGGAAATCTTAAGGAAAGGAAGCCTAAGAAACTTCAGGAGAAAGTCTAAAGTTCCTCCTTCCTTTCCACTCCCTGAGGATTGATAAAGGGCTTCAGGTTTGGCAGAGAAGCTTTTCAAGGGAGAACTGAATTTTCCAGAGAGTGACTGAAGAAGTACAGGTAGATGATGTTTTCCAGTAGTGCCCTTTTCGGAAGTTCCCCACAGCCTAAGAGACAAGAAACTGCGCCACATGTAAGAGGGGGCTCTATGCCTTTGTTGTGGCGAGTTAGCAAATGCTGCTCTAGCCCACTAGCCCTACTAGACTTCACCTTTCTTGTATCCCTCCTTGACCTCTGCTCTATGGATTTTTTTCATCACTCCCTGTGCTCATACTTCTGTTGCTTTTATCCCCAAAACAGAACCCAATAGTAAAGGCCAGGAAAGAGGATAAAGTGGGGACTGGAGTAATTAACCTGGAGAACTGCCCTTAGAGGACAGCATCATCCTGGCTCACCAGAGGAGAAACCCTGTCTGCCTCTGCAAATTCAGGGTGACACTCCAGAGGATGAACTTTTCCCATGGCTGCCAGGAATGGGAGAAAACCTCATGGTGGCTCAGGATGCAGCTGGAGATATTTGGGGGCAGGGAGAGAGGAACACCGAGGAGCTGTGGTTGAGGACCACTGATAAATGGAGATGTAACTGGAGTGCTTGCTTCCCTGCCTGATACAGTTTTCATTGCTATAAAGCAGCAGGCTGCTAACTCAGGGTTAACAGAGGCTTCTTGTGGCGAGACAGAAAGTGAGAGTGTGTGGGTCTATTACAGACTTTAATGGGGTAATTTGAAGGCAGGCAGTTTAAGACTTTGATCTACTTCTTTTCATTTTTTAATCCATTTGCAAAGTCCATGTAAACAGAGCTGTGAAAATGGAGCGTGGTTTGGTTCTGCTATGAGCAAATTTCACCTCAGCTGTGCATCTGTCTCCTGAACGTTGGCACTATCTGAAGGATGGGTGTCCCCAGGAAAAAATGTCAGGCAGTGCCACTTCCACAAAGGATGCTCATCATAATCCGTCCTCCAGTTTCTTTCTGTTGTCGCTTTGTTTCGCAGTATAATATTTTACATACATTTTTAATTTAAACGTTAAACACTGCTCTGGTACTTCATTGGGAGTTTCTGTACTTGTTTACTTTTAATTAATAGCTCCATTCAAAGTCAGCAAGGCTTCTCACACATACTGAAGTTAAGCCTGTGCTCAGTGTAACTGGTGGCTGCCTGAGAGTGAGCCAGCTTTGCTGGGCTGCGGTGTGCGGGACCCCCGCCTTGCCTTCGGATGAGGTTTGCGCTTTGAGAAGTCACCCATTTGCAGCCTCCCTGGTCCTAAAGCTTTAAGGGGAAGTAGAGAAAAGGGCATGCAGTCGTTTGAGTTGCATACAAACCACTAGCCAGGTTTTACTAGGCGCTACCAGGCTTGTCCGTATATCTCCTGCTGACCTTGTTAGGGCCATCAGGACACACTTACCAAATGGAGTCATTGCCAGGCAGTCACATTAATGAACGGCTAGCGTTAATTTGCCCTTTGAAAATAAAGAAATCAATATGTTGATCCAGTTGGAAATCCCTTTATTCACAAAACAGTCTACCCCAAACCCCTCCACATAATTAAGGCTAAAGCCAAATTTTGTTTGGGTGAAATGTGCAATCTGTCTGCTCCCTAAGCTGTGCTGAATGAAGTTCTCCCCTAATGGCACAGGGAGCAGCTGTCACGCTGTTGCTCTAATAACCATGGGACAAAATGATTAAATTTCCATCAATCATTTAGCATTATCAGAATAGGTCATTTTAATAAAGTGTTATCATAGGATCGGTGCCCGGCACCTTAGAAAGGAGAGGGGTAGTGATGGAGAGTCATCTCGTGACAGCCTTTGAGTGATCCCTCTTGCAGGAGATGCTGGTCCAGTTTAGTCCAGCAGTTCCTCTAAATCCACCGTTTTTCATGAGGGTGCCTGATAACCAGGATCTTTTGAGAGAAAAGACATTCCTGTAATCAACTCAAATGGCTTTTTGGTTTCAGCAAGTGTCCCCTTGTTCCTGCACTATATAAAGAAATCACCAACCATTCATCTCAGGGAAGACGCTCAACAGGTTGTAAGTGGTGTCGGGGCCTAAGCCCTGGTTTCAGAAGCCATTTCAGAGCCAGAAGTTACATGCCCTGCAACGTGGATGGCTACCACGTAGGCCTTGGTTTCACGGGGATGTTTAAATGTACATACTTTCCAAGCCCCTACTTGGTGCCTGCCTGTATCTTTAAGTCACAGAGTACCTTTAAAAACCTGGCCTCTGGCTCCCTTGATTGAAATGTTCATCTATTTTCAGTGTTTTACCTACTTACCGTGTCCCTTCATAGTCATCTCCATGCTGCATTCGAGCTGTCTTCCCAGTGCTTATCCCTCTGTAGAGAAGTTTCATGGCTACAGAATAAGCTGGTCCCTACTTCTATTTTTAAAGCTGAGTGGACCCTGTCTGTTTATGGTGTATTGTACGAGCAGGAAAATGGAGAACTCCAAAGTCCAAACCGAAATCCGTGGCTCCTCACTGCTTCTCTTGAGCAGCCTCCTCATCTGTTCTTCAAGGATGGTGGCCAATGTCAAACGCTGGTGGAAGATTTGTCCAGCCTTTTGGTGATGCTGAGAAAGGGTGATCATGAAAAATGGAGAAAAGGTGGAGGATCCTTCCAAGCTTCACCTGGAAATAGGCTCAACAAATAGATGGTGCACTGGGTTTCCGTAAATCAGATGTAGCCATTGTTTTTCTTCGGAGAGAGGGTTTTTTTCTTTCCTGCTTGGGAGCAGCTAAGCCAGCAAGGAAGCACACTCACACCTTGGCAAGGGAGAAGCGTTTTCAGGCAGGGCTATGGTGCAGGTTATACCTTGCTATAAGTTTGAAGCTTCTGGGTGCAAACAAATCAAAATTGCTTGTCAGCGGAAGCTGCTGTTGGGTTTCGAGGTTTGTTGGTTGCCTTTTTTTTTTTGTGTTTTTTTTTAACTACATGCAGCCCTCTCACTGTCTTTTCTTCTTCTTCCTCTCCAGGCCCTCAAACTGACACGAGATGTAGAGAGAGAACCCTTTGCCAAATCTGCTGTCAGCAAGTGGACAGTGATACTGTTTACAGCTTACGACCTTTGTGAACCCTGCATTATTTTCCTAATGAAGCAGACTGTTAATAGGCCCCTTACTGGACTGAAGATCCTCCTTTTTGTTTTTTCTTCTTTTTTTTTTCTCTTTTTTTGGGGGGAATTGAACTCATTCTGAAGTATGCAAAATCTTCCTTTTCTGGGATGGCCAAGCACCTGCTGTGGAGACAATGTTCAGCACCATCCTGTTGAGAACACACTGTGTAGCCTTTACAGTAGTTACTTGTCAATGAGTATGTGGTGTTTCAATATATTAATGGTTTATGGGATGTTTTTAAGTTGGCTTTTCTTTTTGGAGGTTTTTCCCCATCTGCCCACCCTCCCCTCTACAACCTCCAGTTTGATTTCCTTAGATTTTTGACCATATTTGCTTTCTCTCCCTGGGGAATCTGAAGTCCTGCGCGATGATCATAGGAGATGATCATAACCCAACACTGCTCAGACGTCAGGGTTTTCTGACTACACTGCGTTTGTTAATCCGATCAACTGGCTGAATTCCAGAGAGAGGTGATGAGTGTGGTCTGTTAGTTTGTTGGGTTGGTTTGTTTGTTTCTTTCTTATTCTTTCCCTAAATTCAATGGTACACCCCTGTTTTCCGTAAGCGTCAAACCAGGGTTGATTGCAAACCAAGGGAAGCTGGCAAGTGTGCCTCTTGGCTCGTGAGGATGGACTGACAGCGGGTGCCGTGGCCCGCACGGGTGCCGAGGCAGGAGCCCCTTTGCTCCCCCCTCCTGCCTTCCGTTAGCCCCTACTGCCACAGCGAGATGGTAAGGAGTTAAAAGCTGAGCTGCCAGACAAGTGGAACATGGCCACCTGTAAAGATGTGTTTGAAAAAGCGAAAATTAAGGGAAACGTGCCACTTGGCAGAAGAGCTAAGCGTAGAGGTTGGGCATCGGCAGGTGACTTGCAGTGGCAACGCCGGGAGCTGAGGCACAGGTCGTCGCAGGGTGTGTTACTGCATCAGTGATCCTTTGGGTTGTTTTGGTTTTTTTTTTGGTTTGGACATATCCTTGATTATTTTTTCCTTCTCATTATGTATAATCTGTTGTGGCAGAAGAAGCAGGAGAGGGAATGGCAAGGTGACAGTATCATACAAATGGCTTTTCGTATGGGTGTAGGTTGTAACAGGATAAATGACACTGAAAGACAAGGCAGTTTTATATATTTTGCTTCTAAGATTTTCTTTTGTAAAATGAATAATAATTAATAATAATAATGAATAAAAGGTATGGTGCTGTATAGATCCTCTCTATAATCTGGAAAGTTTGATTACTTTTTATGAGTATCTTTGGGGGGGGAGGGATACAAAAAGAGAGGGGAAAACAACAATGGTACATAGGAACTCGATACGAAGAGGTTCTGAATAGGACAATGTATACATAATTCTCCAAAGCGATATATGAAGTTTTTTTTCTTTGCATAAAAGCATTATGCATATAAATATATAAATATATTTTATTATGTACAGAAATGGATCATTATGCATGGATGTTAGGAAAAAAAACTAGCATTTTAACCCAAAGTCTCAGTGCATGAGTTCCCACCGACCCGTGTCCCATGCAATGTGGAGTGACTCCCTCTCGCCACTGCCACCGCACATGCACAGTCTTGCACACACACACACCACACACACACACGCACGCACCCATTCGTGGGCCCTTCCTCGCTCATTATTTTCCAGGTCCCTGAGGTGATATTAGTGAAACAACAGCTCCTAGTGTGATGGAAGTTTTGTTTTTGTATCGTAGCCCCCACGGTGTCCTCTCATAAAGATGCACCTCTTGGTTTCTCCCCGCAGTTCTGACTGTGTAGACTCTGTGCTGTCGTGGTTATCGTAGCCCTGTAGCCTATCGACTCTTCCAAGCAGCCAAGGGTTTATCATTTGCCTTTTAAAAAAACTTCTCTTTTCTTTTTACACTGAGATGGTCTATTTGTCAGCGTGGGGACTAGTTTGTTACATTTATTGGAGTTAACTGATGCTCATTGCCCATCTCTGTCAGCAGCCAGCTACCCAGGACGCTCGTGTGGCACAGCGGTCACCTGGGCTAGAGGTCGCTTTGCTTATCCGAGTCCAGTTGCGGGCACCTTTTACCAAGGTTGTTTGAGCGCTTTGTCACCAGCCTCCCCTGAGTGTGTAGCATTAGCTCTCAGCTTCCCGGTACACCCCGAAATGCAGGTGTACGCTGAAGGACTTCCCTCCGGTGCTCCTTTCCCTGAGGTTCCTCCGTGGTTGCTGCCCTGCGGCTGGGCTCATCCTCCTGTCCCACGGTGTTGGCCACCGGCAGAGCTCACTCGGTGGCTCCCTGTGCTGGGGCACAGCATTTGGCCCCTGCACGGGTGAGCCGTCGGTGACACCCAGGGTGCCTGCCCAAAGACCACCAACCAGGCTGCTGACAGCACCAGTAAGTAAGGCCTGACTTGATGGTATGGCCAAGGTGACCAAAATCCATAATTTTATTTTTTTTTCTTGGTAGGGATGTGGTTCTTGTCAAAGGCAAGAGAAGGCCCGTTAGCTTAAACCAAACGGGGGCAACTTTTGCTCTGCTATGGCAGCCTGGCCCCCTTGAGTCCAACAGAGCTAGCTCCCGCTGGCAGGAATGAGAGAGAAAACTATGGTCCGTTCTGTTCAGAAAATGGAGAAAAACCACTTGATTTAGAGACAGCCCATCAATGGCAGAGAGGTTTTTTTTAAAAAAAAATAAATAAAAGCATTAGTGGCTGAAAGGCTTAACCTGCCTCCCACCAACGTCAAGGAAAGCATTTCCATTGGCGTGGCTGGGACACCTTATGCCCCTGCTTTGGAGAACATCCCAGCACTCACTGAAGAGGGGTGGACTTGGCCGGCCTCTTCAGTTTGGTTTGGTTTCTCTTGCTCATTTTTTGGGGCCGAAATTTTCAATCGGAAGTGCCTGGAGTCGGGCACTGAAGGTGGGGGACTCCAGCGTGGTGGCACGGGGTGAGCTGCTCTGCCCTCATCGCTTCTCAAAGGAAGGAGAGGTGCCAGGTCTCCCCAGTCCCAGGAGAACGTCACCACCCTCTACTCCTGCCAAGGTGCCCAGCAAACACCCTCATCTCCAGAGGTGCTAAATAGTTCTCGCTGAATTCAAAGGGCCACTTATTTAGGTGTCAAAATACAGACTTGAATGGCTCATTTTGGGAACCTACCGTTGGAAAATTTGGCCTTTGAGTCTTTGAACATGTTTATGCCTGGACGTTTTCCCTCTGAAACCGTGTAAAACAGCTAAAGGTCCAGAACAATTACATAGTTATCGCTTAAACACTTGGTCTAAAGAAAAGGTCTAAAAAGGTGACATTTACGCAGTTCCTAGTCACAGGTTTGGGGCTTGATTTAATGATTTTGTAAAAAAAATTTCTCTTGAGAATCATTGGATGGTTGACCACTGCTTAACTCCAGAAATTTTTGTTGTCACCGCTTCAAAAAGTTACCTTTTAGGTCATGTATTTCTCTAAAATGATGTCATTGCTCGGCAATCGGTGTCCTGTGTTTCTAGTACACGATATACCTTAGGAATTGCCAACAGATGCGAAGGGGGACCAGATACATTTCGTTACTATGGGTTGGAAAAAATGGATTGTACATTTGGCTTCACATGTTTAACTTTTTTTTTTAAAAAAGTTGCATGATTGGAAAAAATATGTATACAGTATCTGTAAAACTGTTTTATCTGTTTTTGTTTCAAGCCATGTAAATTGGAAGAATATTAAATCCACAGCCTTATCGCGCATGGCCGTCTTTACATACCGAAGAGCTGAACAGTTTATACTTTTCATTTGGGCTATCTTGTACTTTCATTTGAAAGCAGACACTCTCATGTTGTAGTCTTACTGAGGATTTTATATTAAAAAAAAAAAAAGAAAAAAGATGCTGCCCTGGAGGAATATACTACCTTACTACACAGAGGTTGGAAGGAAGTTTGTTTTGGAGCAAAACCTGCCCCTTTCCAAAGGAAGTAGAGACGCAGTGCTTACTCCACTTGGTGTTAGTAGATATTGCCTTGTGTATTCCATTTTAAATTGTAATCTAGTTTGTAAAAGAGATGGTGACGCATGTAAATAAAGCATAATGGATCTCTACATTGCACATCGGCCTTCGCTCTGGTTTATTGTGTCTTGGCCAGACATTTAAATGCTGGACCCAGAGAGGGGGTGACTTCCAAGTAGCGTGTGAAACCAGCTGGTGGAGTGTTTGGGGCTGGGAAGGGGGCCTAATCCTGCATCCACTGGAGTCTGTCAGTGCATATTTACGTGAACATCTGCACTTCAACCCTTCAGCCAACCCAGCATAGTTTTGGTGGTCAAATAACCCCCAATGGGATCATTTACTGCTGCTAAAAATCACAAAGTTCACTCATTTTTGGGGGAGTGGGTGTGGGAGGGTTGTCCCCCGAGACGGTGGCAGCACCCAGCAGCTGCAGCCCAGCTTGCCTGTTCTGGGAGACAACCAGCCCAACTGCGAGTCGGTCAGGAGAAGAGTTACACACACATCCCCCGTGGGCTTGGCTGGGTTTCAAACTGTCTTTGAAAAAAGCCTGGAGTACTTGAAACCACCCATTTGGGATTTGGGATAAGAAAACCAGCAGCCTGACTCTGCGGAAAGTTCTATCGAGGGCTCCGGCCAAGGCGCAGGAGACTGTGCTCAGAAACAGGAGCCAGGCCGACAGAAAACTGATGGGGAGCCACAGATGTATATGGGTATTTTGGAGTCATGTTTCAAGAGTAAGTGATATTTTCAAGGAAGAGGAGCCTTCTCACGCAGCAGGGAGGGGTTTCCCGTGACTCCGCAGGGAGCAGGGCCGTGTTGTCCGTGCAAAGCCCACAGGAGCTGAAGTACTGCAGTACAGCAGTGTGGGGATATCCCTTGTTTAATATAGCAAGAGCTATTCAGGCTTTGTCCTAACTAGAGATAGCCTGAAATATTGCAAGATCCAGTCAGAAAATAGCCTTTGGCCAGGATGAACTGTGCGTTACCCTTCCTGGAGTAAGACCGTGCTTATCCCGCAGCAATTACAGCTTCTCCTCGGAAATGGAGCTGATTTGCGTGATTTTTCTGGAGGTTCCTCCAAACAGTGCTCTGGCAGGGAAGGACCCATCTCCTCTGCCTCGTTGGCATCACCGCATTGGTATTTAGGACAAACGATGAGAGCGTTTGGCCCGGTGAGGTGTCAGGTGGAAGAGCCTCAGCTTTGACCTGGCTTTAGGCAGGGGCAGCAGCAGCAGCGACGATGAGCTGATCAAACCCTGGGCGAGTTTTGTGCTGAACCTACTTGGTTGTGTTGTGCAATGCCTTAGCTGTGACCTTCACTTCACCCAGCCTTGGAATAGATCATTCTTATCTTTCAGAGTACTTTCAAAATAAGTCCAAACATTTTAAACTTCTCTGAGTCGTCCCAGAAGACAAAAGGCTTTTCGAGCTGCTGCTGCCGAGTCTGGTGAGGCAACCAGGAGCTATTTTGGGAGCTCCCCACCACATATGCTGAGTTGCGAGTTCGACCAGACCAGGGAAAACAGTTCCCTGGTCTTGGAAGTTGTAACAAACAGCTCTTGTTTGTCTACCGCTGCCAAGGAAGTTAGGGGTGCTTTCAAGAAGATTGAGATAAGCAAACCTGGGAGGCTACCTCTTTTTTCTGGTGGAGTCATCGTGACTGGTATCTCCCTGTTCAAAAGGAGGACTTCTCGGGTGAAGTGGAGCCCAAGCCAGATGGAGTAGATACGGCTCTCGCTGGCGCACAGCTTCATCCCGCTGCCAGCGACTTCTGCAGTGTCTCATCGCTTCTCTCTTTGCCCGACCCGGCCCACAGAGCTTTTTTCCCACTGGCTCTGCCTGTGGAATTTTTTAAAATGAAAATACTTTTATCATGTAAACATAAAACATAGAAAATTCCATCAGGAAAAAAAAAAAAACTTTTTTTTTTTTTTTTAAATGCTGTTTAAATCTTTAGAAAACCCTGGAATTGTCTGACAAGATTCAGAAACTCCGTTTGGGATTTTTTTGTTTTCACACTTGGATTTTCTTTTCATACTAATGACACCAGGAGCTTTGCATGTGCCACAACATTTACTTATTAGAACAAAGCATCTCCTGCTTTTATTGTTTGATGCTTTGATGACATACCAAGGAACCGATTTAATGTAGAAAATGAGATAAAATGTCTCGATTCAGTAGGAACCATTGGCCTAAGTGAAGGTAACTTGTAACATTCTTTTAATGTTACATTATGCCATGCAGGTTTAAAGGTACCTGTATCCTATGAATGACGCGTGGTGAAATGGGGGAAAACAGTAAAAATATACAACATCTCATAAAAACTTTTCCAACTTCCAAGACGAATACAATCCTGACAGGATTCCCCACCTCCCACCCCCCTCAATTTTCAGTCTTTTTTAGGTGATACCTTAGAACCTGGGTTTTGCTGAAATTCAAAGCACAAGGCAATTCTCAGGCGCTGCCTTTCCCCAGGGATTAGCACTGGAGGGGTGCCGACCAGCCTTGCACGCTGCCCTGCTTCGCGCACCCTGGTGGGCATCAGGGCTGCTGCTGGCACCTGTGGCAAGTGGCGCCCCATGAATGTCAGGCTTCGGCTCTGTCTCATGCCTGGGGGGGCCACTGTAAGCCCCCGCAGCTGGTGCAGTGAGGTGCCGAGGCAGGAGGATGGGGAGGACATCAGTGGGAACGAAGTACGGCAGATGCCAGCTCCCTGCTCTGGTATTCACGTGTCACACAAGACCTCTCTGAGGCTTCGTCTGCTGCATGGACAATGTTTGTAACCACCTTGGAGAAGGACAGCATCGGTTAGAAAGTGCTAATCAGGAAATATGGTTGTACTCTGACCTTCAAAGCAAAAGATGGAGGAAAACTGTGCATTGACACAATCACCTTGGAGGTCCTTCCTGAAGAGCAGCAGAGGATGCTGCTCCTGACACCTTCTCCTCCAGGAGGGTGAGATCCAGCCTTTCCAAGCCTCTGCTATGAAGGACGGGCTTGGTCTCCAGGCAGCCTCTCATGTTGCGTTTGTTGTTTCAGTAGAAAATTCATACTTCACCAACACTTTATTTTAAATCTCTGTAGGCTTCTCTCACTGAAGGCTACCCAGACTTGTACACCATTAACTAGTTCATGGATGAATGTCCTGGAGAAAAGTCAGTGCTTAGAAAGCAATTCATAACAGACATAAAATAATAAAAAAGCAACCTTAGTCCTTTTACTGATTAAATGAATCCCATTGTCATTCACACTTCTCTTGAGAGTCATACTTGCAATATCAAACTGCATTATCAACCTCAGTGTGCATCTGTTAAGCAAAATTTATGGCAAGACGGTCTCATTTATACAGAAGTTTTAATGATGTTTTTAATAGAAGTAAGAAGCCCAGGTAGCACAGTTATCTGGCAAGAGCTTGTTGCCGGTACAACTGACTCCATTCCAGCAACGCTGGCAAAAAGCACTCTTTTTTTTTGCTGCTTTGAGCTACATCTGAGTCTGAAGACACAGTTTTCTGGTCTAGCTATTGTCAGCCACCTTTTCCTAACATAGGCTAAACCCTGAACATTGCTTTGTGTGGAATAGCAAGTTTTCAGCCAATGCGGACTGGTGGCTGTATTTAAAGGTCTGCCAAGGTCAGGAGATGCGGAGCTGAGAGTAAGCAGAAGAGGTTTGTGGACCTCTTACCAGGTGTGGCTGCTCAAAGGGACACGAGCCCACCACTTCAGAGCAAACTGCTACAGCCAAAGGAATGGCAAAAAAATGAATGCCTTACTCTTTCTAAAAGTGTTTTACTCCTTTTGTTCATGCTCTGCCAAGTCTTTCTGTGAGAAATGGATGTTGTAAAGTAGGTTCGTACAGCCTATGTACAAAGATGCAGCCTAGAACAACCATCTACAGAGGCGGCCACAGTGCCTGCCCTCCAGCAGTGCTGGCTTTTGTGACCTGTAATATTCCCTGGGCTGTACTCTGTAAAATAAAATTGAAAAACTCTGATTCTCTCCATTCCGGTGAGTCAAGAATCTTCCAACGTTTCCTCTTGAAGGTTAACAGAATTTGAACATTTTATGCTGATCACCTCACCCATAAGCTAACAAAAGGCTTATCTGTTTCTTTTCCATTGTAATTGACAGTCCTCTGTAGATGCATGTTCAGCATTTCAAGACTAACTTAAAGGTCAAATTTATCATACGGGCAGATTGGATGAGCTCATGGTTGAGGAAAGACCGTCTAAAGGTGACTTGTCTAACAGATCTCTACACAGGCACAGAGCCCACACACATTTCTTTTTGGTCTAACCTTGTCTCAGACATCACCTGTGTGCCAACAGTCTCAGGACAAAGCTATACCGGAAACCTGCAGGTGGGTTGAATTTGTCACCTGGAATATAAGATAATGATAAGCATCTGAACAAAGGAGATGTATTCAGAAATCGTTAGAGCAGAATTTCATTCTCCTGACCCCTCTTATCTGAAATCTTAATTATGCCAAACCGCTGAAGTCCCTTGTTTGCGTTTAAGCAGTTTACTCCCAAATTTTGCCTATCCGTTTTGCGGCATGGGTATGTGCTGCACCAGAGAAGGTGAGCAGTCCCCTGCGTCTCACTGCACACGTCTGTGTTCAGCTGCAACAGCTGGTAACGGTACCCAAAGCAAACCCTGGGGACCCTCGTACCCCGCACGTGGGGACAGTCATCCGCAGCTGGTGGCCTGTAACACCATGCACACGCGCTAAGCCTTGCTCAGAGCACACTTCGTGAGGCATTACATGTGCTCGGCTTCTTCACACAAAACCAATGTATGAAACTCAAAATATAATAAAACTGTAGGTACGGCTGAAAGTGTGAACTGAGCAGGGGAGGTGGATAATTCCCCCCAGTTAAAATCAGAATCTTCAGTGGCATCCCCTCCACCCTGTTTGGTAGGGCATTATGAGATGCAGGCTGTTCTGTTAGGAAATGGTGATCAGCTAAAAGTCCCTTTCCCCTGAGGATTTCTCTTCTGTATCGCACAGGCTTTTCATCCAAGTGTCTGCCTGTTCCCCCTCCTCCAGGCAGAACCACAGGTGGTGGACGTGGAAGAGGAATTTGGAGGTAGAAACCGGTTCTCCACCGGACACTTCAGCAACTATCAGCTCTTGCACATGCATTTCCAAAGCAGGACCCACGCGCTATCTCCCATCCCATCTGTCTCATCCTCCTCCTCTGAGACTAATCTCCTGCTACACTTGTCCCCCGGTCCCCATGCTGCCTACCCCACCCAGCCTTGGCTGGATGCCCATGGCCATGGGGGCTTGGGAACCCGAAAGCTGGCAGCAGCTTCTGACTGCTGGTGTGTCAGCGAGCCCAGCATCTGGAGGACAGGTGCCCCACACCCTAAGCAAGGCCCTCTTGCAGAAGGAGGAGTGCCACCATGTGCCACCAAGAAGAACTGGGAGGGAAAAACCAACCAGGTGAAATTCAGTAGACAAAGGTCCACAGCACTGTCCTGAGGAAGGAGAGATGAGCTACGCGTGCACCAAGTGGGGTGCAAGCAGCAGCGCTGGAAAAAAGGTATTTTGGGCAGCAATCACCTAGAAACTGCCCAAGCTCCTGCTGCGGTGTCGTGGCACTGGGGCAGTCCTGGATGCTGGAGCCAGTCTGAAGAAAAACTACAAGAATGAGCAAAGTCAGCAAGAATCAGGACCTATGGGAAAAGACTGATTTTATTTGTTAAAACAGGGACACAAACTGCCCTTTACATTGAAGACTACTAAAAAAACTGCTTCCTGCCCACTAAGGAGAGGGCACAGCTGTGTTTCATCTGCAGCAAATGTAGGTCATGTTCTAGCTATGAGGGTAATTAACACATTTCCTAGAGGTGTAGACTTTTCTTCATTAAGGGTGTATTTGAGAGCAAAATGTTTGCCTGGATTTTCATCGGCCCTGCCTCAGAGCAGGAGGATGATCTCCTGAGGTTCCTTCTGACCTCATGCTCCAATGACTTGCCTTAAAGAGTTAAAACAGCTTTAAAAACAAAATAAAACACATAAAAAAACCCACAAAGGCTTCTGCCCTTTCCTACCTGAGGCACAGATCTCTATGCACAGTAGCAAATTGTTATCTTTTCTCCGGGTTTGAGTGCAACAGGTATCGAGTAATGTTGTCCTGCTGTGTTGACACATGAGCCAGGGTGTGCGCCAGACCCCGGAGAGGTGTTGATGTAGTGCAACTGCCTGCTAAAAGTCTGGTGCTTAGTTTCCTTCTTCTCTCTAGCATCTCCCTTTGCCCCCAGAGAAGGTGCGTGTTGTCCCAATTGGTTCTCCAGGCACACCTCCCTGCAAACAGAAGTTGTTCTCTCCTGTTCCTGATGAGACTCGAAGCTCTGAGAAGATGCCCTGCCCTGTAGGTTTCCTTTTCCTGATTAAAACCAGTGCAGAAAGTGCTCATTTTAGGACACCACATGCTCTGGCATCTGTCGACTCCTCTCATGGGTGGATCCCTGCAAATTTGAAAGACCAGAAGTATAAATACAGGTGAAAAGGAAGATGTTCCTGCAGTGGGGCAGGTTTGTTTCAGAGGTGGCCAACTTCCCCTGCTGAGGGCACATGTTGGCCCTCCCAGCAGGGAGGATGGGCTGGACCAAAAGATGCAAGCAGTGAAGCCCCACTGACTGTGAGCAGCAGGGCTGGCGTGGGCAGGGACGCAGGAGGCATGGCAGGGAGAGGCAGCGTCGGGTGAGCATTTGCTTATCAGAAAACCCAGGCCTCAGAGAAAGATGCAGCCTGAAGCATTTTGGGGTGTCCTCATCACTGCTGTCGGGCCACCAGGGCTGGTGTCTGGGAGGGTGTCCCTCTGGGTCAGGAGGAGCCAGACAGCCCCTGCTGGCAACCGTGGGCAAAGCGCAGGCACCCAAACCAGCGCGTGATGGGCTGTGCCAGAGGACAGCAGGGATGCTCATGGTGGGATCAGCCTCTTCTCCTGCCAGCAAAGAAGAGCGGCCACTGCCTCCTTGCCCTGCAATGGGGCTGACGGTAACCCCCCCAACCGGGTCCCAGCACAGTCAGCCAGCAACTTGTGCCAGACTTGGGCTCCCAGACAGAAAAAACAAACCACTGCCTTTTCAATGTTTACATTAGATGTTTATTTTACAGTTCGTTTCACAATCCGTTTCTCTTCTCCCTTTGCCGTGAGTTGATTTATGGTGCTGTAGATCCTATCTGCCTGCCCTGCCCAGGGCACGGACTTGGAGGAAAACCTGCCAGGGGTCTCTCCTTGTCCTTGTCGCTGCTTTGTTTACAACTACCCTTACCTATAGGTTAAACTAGAGCAGTTTCTGCCAAACTGCGATAAATTAGTCTCACGCTCCCTTGTGCTTCCACTGGTATTTTGAGGAACGGGTGGCTCAGGGTGTCTGAAGAAAAAAAGAGCAAATAAACATGGTGCAAAGGGCCATCCTCAGCTCCCCTCTGGCTGATTTCTTTCTTCCCTGGCTCGACTGGTGGGTGTTGAGGACTCCTGGCACGCCATGGGACTGTGGATCCTGCGTCCTATCTGCTGTGTCTTCCTGGTGATAAGGTGCCATACCCGGCCATGGGGCAAGTCCCTGGGCTGAGGGGATGGTCAGTGGCTGCAGGAGATGGCTGGTTCCTGCCCGCCCTGCGCCATGAGGGATTGTCAGGGGCTGCGGGGATTAACTGGGATTACTTGCTCCATACTGCATTTAAATTTTGATTTTTATGCTGCTATGTCTTAGTGGCACTAGGGAGGTGGTTCAGCTTCACCAGTTTAATCAAGGCCTTTCCTCCACAGTTGAACATGCAAAAAAGATGTGCTGCAGTTTACTGAGAAAATAAGAGATCTGATCCGAAGATCTGGCGGGAAATCCCTGAGTAAAACTTGGTCTTCCTTGCTGGCTGCGTGCTTTGGAAGAGGAGAAGGATTCACCGCTTCCTCGTACGGAGCCAGGTACTCCCCATGAATAACTGGACCCGACCTAAAAGCAGAAGGAAGTGTATTTAAAAAAATAGAGGTGTGGTAATGACACTATCATGTTTTATGTGCGTTGTGTAATCCGTGACGTGTGCGGCTCCTGAAGAGCCTGCTCCCCAGTCACGGCTAAATCACTCCTTGAAAACAACAATAAAATCCTAATAAGTCAGCTGACTAGAGACATTTGCTCCTTTTCCCCAGGAAAATTATATTCACCACAAACAAACGTATATTTTGTGGACTGAATGCTCATGTGACAGACAGGATGGTTGTATAAATCAAGCCAAAAGTTTTGAAAGAAGAGAATGTCAGTCTCTCCAGTTTTCTTTATCACCGCTGATTGCCCTGATGCGTTTGTTTCACATAGTTTCACACAGAGGGCACTGAGAACCTATGGTTACCTAAATTAATATCTAAATCGATGTCTCCCCACAAACTTGTTTAGCAATTTACACCTTTCGAATTGCTGTTGTACCAGATGGGGGGGTTAATGTTGTGAAATTGCCCTCATGTTCAACTTGATGCAAACTAGAGTCTAGAAGAAGGGAATTGTTTTGGCAATACACGCTTTTAAGCTCTGTCTCACTGGTCCAAATTTAGCCCATTCTTGCACTGGTAAAAGTTCTTAAAGGCTATATGAAATACCTGATTTTTCCTCCTTTCCTACAAAAAAAAGAGTATATGTACTTTTAGTTAACCATGGAATGATTCCTTCTTATCTTTAATAATTCTGCAGGCGTTGGAGAATGATGTCGGAAATGGAGAAATTAAATGGTCAGGGAAGTATGAACTTTTCTGCTTTTGTGCACATGGCGATTAAGTACTTAAAAGGAAGATCTGCTACCATTTTATGTGTCAATAACACCTCCAAACAGCACATTAAAGAATAAGAATGCAACACTGTGAGTATAAAAACTGACCCTAGATTAGCCCAAATTGTATGTGGTAAGCCCCAATAAAACCTAAACCATTTGCATCGGTACTGCGAAGCTAGGGCAGGCTTTGGGGGTTTCTTTTCCCCTAATTGAAACCGCATTTTAGGAAAGGCAGCAAGGCCAAGGCTGCTTGGCAGCCTCGTGTGCAGACATTCCTAAAAGCTTGTAAGAAAGTCAAAGGTAGAACTGAAAATCTGAGGGGTGGCAGCAGTAGCGAGGGCGAGGTTTCTGCAGGATGATCAGGAGATGGATTTCGTAAGAGAGGAACCTTCTCCCTGGATAATTTTTCATAGCTAGCAACCATGCCTCGCAGTTTCTGTCTTGCAACAGAAGTTGCATGTGGAGATTTCGTTTCGCTACATGACCTGTCCGCCCTGCAAGAGGGCCCTGAAGCCTCAGGGGAAAAACCCAGCCCCTGGAGACTCCTGCTGACACCTCCCTGCCCACCTCTTGTCCCCCACAAGCCATGACTGATGGGGCTGCAGGTGGGGAGGTGGCTGCTGAGGGTGGACGCAAGACAGGGTAACCAGAGGAATGGCAGTGGGACTTGCCTGGGCTGGAGTCCCCCAGGCGTGGACCAGTGATGGGGCCTTCCAGGGCTTTGGTCCTGAGCTCAGCTGGATACCCCAACATTGCAGAGGTGCTGTGGGTACTCTGACATTGCAGAGATGTCATAGGTGCCCTGTCTTTGCACCACGAGTGCCCCAAAAAATGCCCGTAACCTGTCATGCCCAGTGTAAACTTTGCCCAAGAGGCATTTACAGAATACAGGCTTCCTCCTCACAAGCCTGACTTCATGTGGGGCAAAAGTGGAGAGGTTGTCCCCCTCACCTCCTGCCAGCCTCGCCTGCCCAACCAAACTCAAAATCCCAAAGGAAAACATTTCACTGGTGTTTTGCAATATCCTCCCTCTGTCTGTTTTTGCTGACCCTGTTTCTCAGTCTGTTGGCTAAGATCAAGTACAGCATCTCAAGGACACCCTGGTCCCATCCTCTGTATTCAGGAGGGAACAAGGGGAGATGCAAACAGTTTTGAAGACACTTGTTTACATTATTTTGTAATTTATTGGGAATCTTAAATGAAGTACATCAACCCATGAACTGAAAATAACCCAAGGAAAGCAGTTAGTAAAGAGGTTGTCAACATATGCAATGAAGACTGAAAAATGGCAAATATAACTGCTAAAAAGAATGGAGATTTAGTTGCTGGGGTCTGTGTTTCTCTTGTTTGGAATTCAAATTTAGTGCCCAGTGAGGATGTCCAGCTCCCAGTTTCTGAACAGTTTGACTCCTGAAGCCCTGCTCCTTAGAGTAGGCTCTGTAGGTTTGGGTCTCTGCAGTTTTTTTCCTACAAAAATTCTGGCAGCTCATGAGGAATGGTTTGCCAACACTTTATTCCACCATGACTCCTGAGAACGCAATATGGGATTAAGGCAAATCTACAGCATCTCCTCAGAGCAGTTTGTACTTAGCAGCGTGGTACATGTAATAGTTATCCAGGTAAATCATCCCCTAAACGCAGGGCCATGAGCACAGGGCTGTCCCAGCCCTGCCGTAGGAGGGGTACCCAGTGTGACAGCAACAGGGCAGCCATCAGCCACGTCCCAGGGAAGGGCAGCTTCGTGCTAGATCAGCAGCTCAGGGCTCTGCCACGGGGAGACCTGCGAGAGCTATGGACCACAGGCACGTAGAACAGATGTAATGGAGCAGACTGCTGGCATAAAAAGGGCTCCTGTTCTTTATTCTGCATCCAGAAATGGCCTATGATGTTGGGAAGGGATGGATCCGAGATCTATGGAGTGTTACTTTTTCTTGCTGATTGCGGGGGACTGCATTAATAGGGCTGCTGAGTGTTGATAAGGACCGCTATAGTGAAAAAAAGCCAACCAATATGATAGGGCATGTGTCTTTGTGTCACGTTTCAAACCATTTAATAGCATTGGGTGCGAGTGGGGTGAACTGGAGCAAAAGTTGGGTTAAAAGATGTCCTTTATGTTAAAGGAACCTACTTGAACTCACTTTTCTGTAGTTTAAATGAGAAAGTGGGTTAAGTTAGTTCTGATAAAGCACTGACTGCATGAATTACGTTCACAGGCAGGAAAAGTGCAAATTTGTATCATGATTCTGCCCCTGCAGCCTTTTGGGTTTGGCGTGGGCTTTTTATGACCCCCTTTCTCCACCCCCCTCCCATAGGACTGCACTCAAGGCCTTTCCCAAGTAATAGCATCGACTGTAGGCAACAGCATGACAATTCCGCGTTACTGCTAACCCAGGGACAGGGATGCCAAACTTGTTTTCATTGCGGATGATTTGATTAACCTTCCATCGAGCCTGGGAAAGGCTATTGAACCGACTCGGACACCTTTTCAGTGCTTCAAAGACCTGAGGTGTTTTTTATCCAGTCCCTCCCCTTTCTCTCAGCGAACAGAAAGCCTGCAATTACAGACAGCTTTCAAGGCTGGCAGCTCTTGCTAACAGCCAGGACTTGTTAGGGCGCAGGGTGGAGAGTTGAATTGCACTTGGACCAGAATGAAAGCCATTTCAACCAGCGCCACTCAACCCCCTGCGGCTGGGACCTCCCCTCATTTCTGGATGCTCACCAGGATTTGGCCTTGGAGCAGGTGTAGCCCATCATTCAGGTTGTAATCGGTTGCTCCTCGGCCCTGGGAAACAAATACCCAGTGAACCTACCCAGAGCCATACCCTCTGCTGGCCTCTCTGACCCCTCTGGTCACCCGTCCCACTGCAAACCGTCCAAACTGCAAGGAAAGGGTAATGTTTGCATGAAAACTCAGAGGAACTGGGTGATCACACAGATCCTCATGTCCTCCCATGCATGACCAAAACCAGCCAATGGTTTCAAAAGCTTCTCTACAGGGAGTGTCTGACCTTATACAACTTGTTTAGAAAACCAAGCTTGAACAAATCCTGAGCTGACCTGAGTGCCTCGGCAGAAGATGAAATTTCTTCACTTGTCTCCTGTTCCCTGGAGCTCTTCAGAAGGGGTCTGTGTCTTTCTATGGCCTTTTTCAAGTGCCTCCTGAAGCCTTACCTGAAGGACTTGAGTATGCTTGCAAGCTGGTATAATTCATCAAGAGGCTACGGTAGCATTAGCATGTGGCAATATCTAGGTGAAGAGCATACAAAGGGCATCGCTGGAGGAAAGGCCTTCTCAGTGAACCTCAGGGCCTTCCATTACAGAACAGTGACTTGTTCCAGAAATTTTACTGTGATGAAGCAGCTTCCTTTTGTAGGACTTACCACCTTCATCTGATGTACCTAGGTCTACGTTTAAACTTAGGTGTCCTGGTGGGTGCTTCGCTGTGTCAGATTTGTCTCCGGAAAGGATCTGCCTCTGGCACTGCAGGTAGCTCTGGCCCCTCAGCCTGCAATTTAGGTAGCTAGATAATTTTTACAACACTCCAGTATGTTTGTGGAGGGAGGGGTTTTTTTCCTTCTTGCAGAGGTGATTCTGCGGCACACGGGCTGGCAGCTTTTTGTTTTGGCTCACAGGGTCATTAATGTTGTTAACAATCATAAAATTATTGCACCCTTTCCTAATATCAGTTGACTTTGGACTTGAGAGCCGGGGCTACCCTTTACACTTTAGCATTTCACAGAGACTTGAAATGTTGGCAGTGGGAGCCGGGTATGAACCAATCTGGGCAGCATGTTACAGCTGCAGCGTTGCTTCACTTCAGCTTTTCCATGTGTTGACTTCAGGATCAGAGTCTCTGTGTGACTCCGCCATATGTAAGTGTGAGAGTTCATTTTTTCCCCTGCCCGTGTTGTGACTGAGCTTGAAGAATTCATTCCTCTGAAAGCCGGTCTCTTCTAGGTTATGCTAAAGTGGACTTTTCTTTCCAGACAAGTGGAGTACTGGGCTAAGATTAAAATTTGTGGTTCAATCCTTCAGCTTGCAGCCACTTCTCTCCCTTGGCACGAGGCTGAAGTGACACAAGGTAGAGACAATTTCCTTCAAAGAGAAAGCAAAAAGTTCTTCTAAGAGGCCTGAAACACCCATAGCCTGAAAGCTCCTTTGGGAATGTAATTTATGGTGCGTGTTTGGTGTGGGGAATATCAGGTAGATGTATCCCATACATTTTTATCTGTGCAACGTGCATGTCTCTTTCTATGATCCTTCACCCAAAGTTGTATTTTAATATTAAAACTGAAGACATGTATTTAATTGTTGTGGTGCCTACGAGAAACTACAGGCTCCTCTGAAGTCCTCTGAAATTGTGAAGTGTTTCACAATGTATGAAGAGGTAATTTGCATTGAGAATCAATATGCTAATTATTATGTCAACACTTATTGTTTTGGCGTGTTTCTTCGCTTCTGGTCCCAGGGTGTACAGCCACGTACGGTCCCAGTTTGTCTGCGAGATGTAAGATGTGCCTCGGCTCTGCGACAGTCACAGGACTTGTTAAAAGAGATAGATACAAACCAAACATGAAGAAGACCGGCACAGTTTGTACTGTCTAATCCAGTCTAGCTTCATTCTGTCGGGGAACGTCAATTAAATCAGATGAAGAAATTAGGGAGCTTTTGTCTAGCCAGTAAGTTAAATAAATATTGATTAAAATAAAATGATTGTTAAGCAGATGAGTCAAAATAACTACCATACCGATCCATATGGTTTACGTAATGTCAAGTGGTGTTGGAATGTGAGTGTCAAATATGGGCCCAAAGATGTTCTCCTTCTTCATTTTATTTATTTCAAAGATGGTTGTGCCCTGAGTCAGGGACCAGGAATAGCCATGCCAGGCGCTGCGCTACCTCACGACAAAAAGATGAACTTTGCCTCTTGGCTTCTTCTGCAGCCTGACAGTTTTTTGGGACAGCGGGGGATGCGCACGGGAGGAGCATGAGAAACAGGGGGATGGTAAGGCTTTTAACATTGTGGCTTCCAGCGTGGAACTGTATAAACACAGGACGCACACAACGTGCGCCTGCGGAATAGCTGGCTGCAGAGTTTCTGCCATACAATATGTGACGGGACTGAGAGCCACCCAGGAGGACATCAGCTGAAATGGTCCTGGGAGCTTGGAGAACACAACCAGAAAACACTGGCTGTCTCTGCTAGACCTGTTAGTTCTTAATTGCTCCGTGGTAACTAATAACTAAGCTGCATAGGGAGAATTATAATGCAAACTTGGATTGTGCTTCCAGTCTTTTTAAAGTGCTTGCTTTAGGGGCTATGCATACGTGTGAGGCATGGGGAAGGCCAGTGAAGTGGAAAGGTACTGTGGGTTGGGATAAGTAGTTCTATGAAGAGAATGTGTCTCTTTAGTCTCCCTCAGTGTCCCCAGACACATGAAAACACAGTGCAGGCGAAAGGGATGGGTGCATGTCTGAGAGCTCCTCACTTTCCAGGTGTTCACAGCACAAATGAGAGTGGCTGGACCTCCTGTGGTTGCCCAAACAGCCACTGCAAACTTTCTGGCAGATAACTTTGCTTCCTATAGTTCCCCCCTCACCTGGAAAAATGTTGCTGGATTATCACTTTTCCAGCCAGCTGCTAACCCAGTAGCGCACTACCAAGTCTGACACCCCACTAGGCTCAAAGATGCTTGACCAAATCCTGGTACTCATCCCCACAGCAACAAGGCTCTTAAACCCATCTTGTCTTACCCGGGACACACGTATCTGCTGCAGATGGCAGTCACGGGGGGCAAGGGGCTGGTGGTGGGGTGGGCAATGCTGGGTTGGTCTTGAACTCTCTCCAGGTTTGCTCCTCACCTCCAGGAAAATAGTTCTTTTCTCTTTGTACCACAAAGAGAAAAAGAAAAATCTAGGAAGGGTTTCTGATCTATTTATATGTACCAATAAATTTCAGATAAATTTTTTTTAAGTGTCTGTGATCAAGAGCTAGGAAAAAAAAATATATTTGTAAGTGGTGCTGCTCCCCACCCAAGGCAATCAACAAAGCCTTTATTTTTTTTCACAAGTAGCTCTAGCTTTATTTTATCAAGGCTGCCAAGGACCTTCAGAGCCTGATCACAAGCCTTTTCATTTGAAAGAGCATATTTTTGGATGGGTTTTCTGCCGAAGGTGAGAGACGATACATGTGCAGGGTGAAGCTAACCTAGAGATTAACTGCCCTGCTGCTGGCTCTTCTCTTTTTTTTTTTTTTCTGTTTTGTTTTGATTTTGTTTTACTGACAAATCTCCAGGCTACATTTGTTAGGCTTATGTTCTAACACCTTGCCTAATACTTTTGCTTTACGTGTTAGCTTTTTGTTTTCAAGTTGCTAACTACTATCAGGTAACTGAGAACTGAGGTGAACAGATTTTTCTTTCTTTAGCTGTAACTTAGCTGAGAAAGAGTACTTCACCAAACCCCAGGTATCCTTGACAAGTCCCACTCTGGGGTGGGGAGGGGAACGAGAGTGGGGGGGGCAGTTCTTTAACTCATTTACTTGCAGTAATTAAGCCTGCCCCAGCCCTGGGTAAGCAGCCCTGCCATCCAGACACCTCCAGCAGCCACTCTCCCAGGTGAGCACAAAGGGTCACAAAACAGAAACGCCTTCGGGCCCCAGGGGTGTCAATAGGTCTGCTCAGCTATGCCGAGTTTAGTCATGCATTTTAGGTTTCTTCCTGAACTGGGGTCTTAATTCTTGTGCCATTTTACTGGAACAAAGAGGTCAGATTATTTATAGCTCAGTCGCCTTTGTGTGCGTGCAGCTAGCGATGCCTTTGGTGCTCCATTTCCTGGGACTCTTTTTCCCTCCGGCTCTTAAGTCGCAGCTATTCTCTCCTAATGCAATAACAGTAATTATCCTATCGCTGGCCACCGCGGCACCCTCCATTAGCACCTGCCTTACCTAGCGTACAGCGCAGGCTGGGAGCCAGGTAAAGCCCGTGTAATTTATAGCTCGTCAGAGAAGCCAACCAGCCCACGGTCTTCCTGTTTTGTAAAGAGACGGACTTATCACCCAGACGCTGCTGCGATGGGTGCGCTGGAAAGGCAGGAAGATAAAAGTAGCGCACAGGCAAGCTCTGGCCCTGTCTCTCTTTGGTTTTGTTCTCTGTTGTTTCATCCAGGCATGTAGTCGAGCAAAATCATCATGACTTGATGCAATCAGAATATTGACATGTTTGGAGCTACTCAATAGACCCACGGCATTTCACAATGTAGTTGTTTTGCTGAGCACAGAACAAGAGATGTGGAGCTGGCCCTGTAAAGGTTTTTCTGCTAAGGACAGGATTCAGCGCAATTATGATGTCTTATGTGTTTTATTTGACTGCTGTTCTATAGCATCCTATAGGGCCTGCTGTATAGCAGATAGACTGACTTCACAGCCTCTTCAGTCCTTGTACATTTGCAGGGTGCATCTGCGGTCCCTTTGGGCTGAAATCGCGATCCAGTCCCCCGACACGTGAGGATGAGGAATGCAGAAAGAGGAGGAAAAAACCAACAGCCCTGCTCTGAAGGGACAGGGATGTTTGGCTCCCTCCTGTCCTTCTGCCACCAAACCCGGGGCAGAAGGTTTGGCCTGGAGCAGCCTGGGGCTACCCACCAGTCTGTCTGAAAACAAGACTGTTTTCAGTTTGTGCTTTTGCCTAAAATCCTGTTCTTTCTATGGCTGAACTCTTTCTCTCACACTCCTTGCCCTGGAAAGTGCTGCACCGGGCAGGGAGCTGCCCATAGGGGATTTTTGTACATCCCATCTCAAACTGAGCAGGGATGGTCTGCTGAGTTGTTGGTGACCCGAACCATCAGTGGCCACCCTAACGGCCCAGCCTCCCATTTCAGGCACCAAAGAACTGCTGTTGCTGTCAAAAATGTTTTCAAAAGTGTAACCAAATAGAAAACAAGAACCTATAAATTCTCCTTTACGACAGCACTTGTGGTGTGTCTGTTCTTGAGAGGAGAAATTATTTTTCTTTAACTGCTAGGCTGACACATCCAGCAGGATTTGGAGGGCAGAGGTAATTGATGAGGTTAGATGAAACGAAGAGCAGATCTTAAGAGAAGGACTCCTGACACTGATCCTGGCCTCATGCAGGCAAGGCCAGACAGTCCTTTGTGCTGAGGGTGCAACGCACACACATCTGGGTTGGAGAGATCGGTCAAGGAAAATCTTCTCTGACACCATTGGACTTGGCCCGCTTCAGTCCTCTAGGTAGCGAGAAGCATTTTCGCCGTGCCTTAGAACACCTCGTGCTGATAACCACACACTTCCCAGCGTAAAAGCTTCTGGCAACATTTTGCTGAGAAGCTTTTGCACTTCTGATGGTCACATCTGGCCTCTGAAACTCAGCAGGAGCAGAGCTGAAGGGTCAGAAATACACTTTGTCTTTGTTCCTTTAGCTGCTGCTCATTGTTTTTGGCTGCAATAAAAACTCTTTTGGAAATTATTCGGATTTTCATTCAGTGCTTTGGCAATCTGAGGAGACTGCGTTACTCGATGATGCTTCAAGCTAGCAACAGTAGGGCCCAGATATTCTTGGATTTGACAACCAACAAACATCTTCATCAGTGAACTTGTATGAGGTGATGTTGTTTTGATGTGCAATTAAGTTACTAGGGATCTAGTCACAGAGCGGAGCTTTGAACTCACTGTTTGAAGCAAATGGGAGAATAAACACAAATACGTATGCATCTGAGACTCAGTTTTCCAGGGAGCAAACTGATGAAGTGGGGTGATGCTCCTCAGCAAAGCCGGCTTGGACGGATAAGGTGGAGGCTTTAGTGCAGGGGAGGCACGGGCAGAGGCAAGGAGGTGAGGGATCCCACACCCTGCCTGCTCACACCCTGTCTCTGTGGCACCTAGTTCTCCGGTTAGTCCTGAGGAGCCTCGGGAAGGCTGTTGGGAAGACACAAGGTTTCACAGGCTGCAGAAAGAGGACTTGATTATCTAGAGGTTGAGAAATGTCAATATAACTGTCAAAAGCAAACCTGAGCTGAAACTTACAAAGTATTCCAGAAAAAAAATGGGAAAAACTTCTTCAAATCTCAGTGTAAGAGAGGAAGAAAAGCAGAGTCAGGCTGCTGTGCAGTAAATGAGATTAAAGATAATCTAGGCATGGCCTAAAATCAAAGGAGTATTTTACCTCTGTTCTCGTTTAAGGAAGACAAATCCTAGGGGCAAAAGCAGGCTGGTTAATGGGAACAAGGATATGGAAATGGAATCACTACTGTGGGGAAGCAAAGCTCAAAGAGCAGGCTGCGTTCCTCTTGGGGGGGCGGCAGGTCATGCCTGTCCAGGAGTTCTGGAAAGACCAGCATGTGAGGTGGAACATCTAATAGCAACTGGTTTTATACATCTGTCAAGTCAGTGAGGGACCCCGTGACTGCGGAATATCCATTACAATGCATTTGGTTGCGCAGGGTTAAAACATAATCCAGCCAACCATCGTCCTTGTAGCTCTGACCTCACTGGTATGTGAGGCTTTGGAACATGCCTTGAAGGTTAATTAAGAATGCAAAGGCACATCAAAAATGGGATGAAATGCAACTAAAGATACGTCCTGCCAGACTAACCCGATGGTTCTCTTTGATAAAACAATTATTTTTCCAGACAGGTGATATCTGCCAGATTTCCTTTATCTAGACAACTTTAATGTATTTGCTATGATGTCAAGTGTGAAACAACTGATGTTGTTGGAGACAAAATAGATTAGGAGAGGAATTGCATTGCTGGTAAGAAGAGGAAGCAACGCGTGCTGAGGGTGGAGATCTCAGGCCAGGAGGAGTTATCTGGGAGAGTTCTTCCAATAGGAGTTTTGGGACCAATTCTGTTTGAATGTTTGCATTAATGGCATGCTCCCGGCCCACGCGAGCATTGTGCTGATGAAATGTGCTGCACAAAGCCGTGATGCATCGCTGGCACAGAGGTGGTTTGGAGGGCAGGCAGGATGAGCAGGGCACCTTGAGAACGGCTGTAATAAAAGGAGGATGACATTCAAGTAAAAGACAAAGAGTCGTGCAGGTGAAAACCAGTGTCAGAGGCGGCTTTTGCTGTTAACAGGGAGTGAATCAGTTGGGAAAATAACTGAGAAGAAATAAAAATCAGCTTTAGATAGTCAAAGAAGAGGTGTGTGCTGCCAGCTTGATCCTTATGGTGCATCTGTTTCCAGTTGAGATGAGGAAATATTAGTGCCAACATACACAGCCCAGATCGACTCTCCGCCCTTCCCGCCCCTCCTTTTGGGAAAGACGCATTAACAGCAGAGGAGCTGCAGCGAAGAACTGCAAGGAAGACCAGGAGACCAGAGACCTTCTCTCTTCCAGGAGGCCAGGGGAATGTCCCAGAGCACATGCATGTAGTGATGGGGATGGAGTTTGATGGAGCAGGTACCCTTTTGTAGTCTTGGGCTCAAGTATCCAAACGCTGCCTGCATGGTGTTGCCAGCTGTTAGCACTCTCACATTTATTTTCTTTGGATTAGGGGCAAAAACAACCCCTGGGGCAAGTGGCATAGGCTGGGGTAGAGGAGGGAGGAAAGGCCAGGCTGGACCAGTTCGCTGGTGTCTCCGTGCTTTGGTACCAAATGAAGCCTCAGTGCAATGTTTCACCCTCCATCCCGGGAGTCACCAGCCCCTTCCACCAGCACCTCACGCTGCAGCAGGGCAGCATCAGAGGTCCGACTCCAAGGATGGTGCTCGCTGAGGAGCGGATGCAGTTGCATGCAATTAGATTTGTTTTAGTATTTTTCCTCAATGCTTGGAAAAGCAACTGAAATATGAATAAAAACAACTTTCTGTCTGCGCAATTCACAGCCAGAGAGATAAACTGCAGATTGCTCTGCTTAGCAATTACCAGAAGAGAAGTTTTTCCACATGTGGAGAAGGGAATTTGCAGGAGGGCTCCAGATGAAACCTAAACAAACAGATATAAACAGACTCTGACCCTCTGGCCATGCCTCAAGCCAGTCAGACATAAAGCAACCCTGGTCTGGAAGCTGCCTTGCCGCCTTTGTCGGAGATGTTGTTGGAGAGGGGCAGTTGCTGGGGGCTATCAGATAAGACCCAGCAAGATGCTAAAGAAATGGCTTCCAGCCCAGGTTTGACACCCAAATATTGAGCTCAGCAAGAGAAGCAGAGATGTTCGGGGCTGTCGAAGCCAGGCTGCAGGGCCGTGCCCTTTGCGGAGGGACTGTGTGGTTGTGTTTCTGAATTTCTTTAGCTTCCCTAGGAGTTAATGTTGCCTCTGTCATTGTTGCCTTTCTAAAGAGAGGGGGGAGAGGGAAAGGCAGAGTGTGAGACAAGAGTAAATAAGACAGAGAAGAGCTGGATGCCCGTGCGAAATGGCAAGAATTGAAAGCGGAGGACCTTAAAGCTTGTGCAAGACCCACACAGCTTCTGCAGGTTTGGCAAAGCAGCCAGGAGGGCTCCTGCTCCTCTCGCGAGAACCGGGAGCAGAGCAGGACTCTCCCACCGGGGAACCCTGTCAGCATGTTGATAAACATGTTGGTGTTGAGAAGCTAAGTCAAATACAATTATTAAACTGATTATTCATACTGCGTTCTGTTCACTGTGGGAAGATACTCCTTTTGGGGTTAGGTTTATGGGCCATACAGATTGTCAGAGTGAATCTAATTAGCAAGAGAAATCCAAATGGAACAATGACTGGTAATTGTTGTTAATGATGCAAGCATATTATACCAGCTAAAATGAAATCTTGGGTTGCAAGCCGTGCTGAAAGGCAAACGCACATTAACAGTTGTACATTAAAACTCTACGAGTCCCTACCTGGCTGCTGTGAGGTGTGGTTAAACTGAGCTCCCACCCGTAAAACAGCAGTGACTTGCCAAATGCATCCTGACGGCCACCGGAACAAAAAGCTGCAAGAAATGGATGAGCTGCAGAGCTTTGGTGGGAGAGGTGGTCTGGAACTGGTGTACAGGCTGAAAACTATCCCCTGCTTTGCTTTCACCGAGGCAAACCTCAGCTGCCTCCAGAGCTGGTTGTAAAAAAAAAAAAAAAAAACCAGGAGCCTTTTCACTTGCACAGTCCATGGATTGTGCCTCCGTGCAGGTGCAGGGCCTCCAGCCTGGGAGGCAGACCATCCCGGGCTCCCCAGCTGTCGGTGCTGCTCTTGGCACGCCTCTCCAGCTCCACCAAGCAAGCCTGGGGTGGGCCGACATCCAAATACTTTGGATTAAATTTGGATCGTGAATTACGCAATGCACACAGACACACGCACACACAAAACCTATTTTGTTGCTTCTGCCACTGGAGGTGGGCACGCAGACCTCTGACTGTACGGCGAGCCGGGCATCTGAATTCATTGGAAAGATGCGGTCCAGAGCCTTCATTTTGGTCAGCAGCCCCCAAAATTGGGTATTGATGACTGGCACTCTCATTCTGTGGAAACTGCTGCACTTACTTAAACAGTCAACGGAACTGGGACAACTCATAGCAGTTGTGGATTTGGTCCAGCACTGAGCTTCAGCTCTCACATAGGATGGCCCTGGTCCTCTGCCTTGTTTCTCTCTTTTTAGCCTTCAGAATGTTTCGGACTGGTCTTCAGTTCAAGGCCTATCTATTCCTCTGCATTTTTGGGGTAGGATGGGTTTCTAAGAGGCGAATTGTATAGAAAAGCTGTTTGGAAAGGTGGTACAAATTGCATAATTTTGTTTTTCAGAGGTTCAATCTAATTTAGGTGGTTTTTTTGGCAATACTATAAATGTAAATGTGGTGGGAAGCCTGGACAGTTGAAACATTTTCTACTTATTCATCCTTCCAAACGTGTGTGGGCAAGACAACCTGGTACAGACAAAAATGCAGACTCTCCCTTATATTACTTACTTTACATTTTCTGTGGTATAAAAGATGAGAGTTATAACAGCCAAGGGTGGGAAGGAAAGAGGAAGGAAAAATGTGAGAGTTTTAAGACCACGGCATCTGATAAGACCTCCATACCTGCAGACCACCGAGTCCTTGACCAGAATGTGCAAGCTGGTGTTAAATATCCCTTCACCGACAGGTTGAGTGTTGGAGACAAAGCTGGGCACTCAGCTAAAATGAAAATGTTTTACTTAGAAAAAAAGTTTATATTAACAGCTGTAGAACTTGAATAAAAACAAACGAAAGGGCTGGCAAAATCTAATCTAGATGCTGTTGTTTGAAATAGCATTTAAGAATGGTCTGAGATTATCGGTTTCTTATAAAAACCCTCAAAATTTCTACCTGAATTTTCAATTTTTTTTTTAATAGGTTTAGCAAAATTTTGTAAAACACAGAGGAAAAAAAAAAAAAAAAAAAAAAAAAAAAATCTTTCTTCTGTGTAGTCCTCCTCTTCCTGATGCAGGTTTTGAGTCATTATGAGTCCATTGATAGGCACTCAGTTTTGCCAAGGACACATAAGGTTAGAAATTAAAAAGCTATGAAAGTACTCAGTAAGTTTAATATATTTCAATGACTTTTATTTGAGTTTTTCCAATGAGTCGTATAGAAGTTTTTTTCATATATCCAAATTCATACCTAGAAATGTATTTTCCACAGTTAAGAGTGTCACCATAAATTCATTTTTGTCTGTAAAATATAATGATGAGATTTGACTTTTTCTATGCTTTTATTTCTACAGGAGTATAAATGGTGATTTTTTTATTTCTCTTCGCTATTCAGATGTGTCAAGGAATTTCAAAGAAAAACAAAATTTGCCATTGAAAACAAAATTCCTACACTGTCAGGCAACCCTTTAAACATCAGGAGTGAATTGTTTCTTTGCAAATTATTTGAATAAGAGAATGCATAAAAACAAAATCTCCATTTTTGGAGTTATTCAAAACTCATCTGAACAAGGCACTGAGGAGCCTGAACTACTGTGGCAGCTGGTCCAGCTCCGAGAAGGGGGTTGGGACCATATGAGCTCCAGAGGTCCCTTCCAACCCAAACTATCCCATGACTCTAAAAGTGAGGTTTTTTACTTCACAATTTTTAGTATATTCTTTCTACTTTTATTTGAATCTAGAGTTATTCCAGATTTGAACACATTTTTTTTAAATAAAAATCTGAGTCCAAGTTTATTTATCTCTATTTATTTATCTTAATTATTATCAGCTACAATAAATAAATGTTACCTTCAACCGAAAGGTTAGGGAATATTTAAAAATTACAAAGAGACCTCTTGGTATCTCTTTAACAAGAGTGAACAAAAGCTCAAGAGGAATCTTCACAAACCATTTTGCTAATTCACTTACAAATATTGTGTAAGAAGGCGTAACAGAACCAGCAAGATAACTCTGATCATATTATGGGCAAGCTATATTCTGTAACAGCTTCAATATACTAACAAAAACCTTATGTCTTTATTACCAAAACCTATCGCGCTGTATCTAACTTAAATTGCCTGGTGTTTTAAATGCTCTTTTACAGACAAATCTCTGCGATACAAGTTTCTCACATATATGCCTTGAAATTATCAATCAATGGAGCGTTTAAGAATAGAAAATGGGTGAAGCGTGGCAGTACGGGTTGATGGGCTCCTCGGTACGGAGCTGGATTCTCTCTTTTGCAGTAATTTAGGGAACACACCATACCTCACACAGAGTCCTCAGAGTAGCCAAGAACGATGTAAATCTTATTTGTTCTAGAAACCTGCACAGGTGGAAATGGTTAATTTTGTTAAGCCACAAATGAATTTTCCAGGCCTGTTTCTCTTAGCATGGCCACTGTGGGTTTTCAGGAACTAGAACTATCTCACCTGTGGGATGGTGACTCTAGTGACTGAGAGTGGCTGCCAGTAGCACAATGACTTGTTACCAGAAGCTTAACGGACAAAAATTGCAACTATATATATTAATTTAAATGGCATCATCACTTTTTTCCTTGATGTACACTCGATACTATCCCAAGATGTTTTCCACTGTCAGTGCCCACTCTTCCTTTTTGTCCACATGACTACTTTTCCATTCATTTGCTTTCCTATGGGTTGATGTTTTGCCTTGTCTATTAACACACAATTGGAGGAAGCAGCAACAGGAGGTGAAAAAACAGCGGTTATCCAGCTGGGATGGAAGAAAATGTGTTCCCAGCCTGTGACCACGGAAGCCTGAGACGGGATCTACATCAGAGCAGGATGAGATTTATAGCATCTAAATTCCACCTCAGTCGCAACACTTCTCCTCTTGGGCATTCATTCATCTCCTGAAAAGAACTGTTTAAAAATCCCAACATTTTTTAGCCTCATTTCCCTAATGCAATAAACCTTCTTAGCATTATAAATATGATTATCAAAGAACAAAGATTCCCCCTACTTTCTTTTTACGTACAATTTGCATACTACCCCATCCTTCCAGGGCAGGTTGGTAATATTTAAAGGGCACTGAAATATGATAATGACAAGCACTGCACTTGCTGATGTATTATGAAATGTATCCCATTAGTCACCTTATATCTGAAAGGCAGAAAAATCCCCACCTAGCAACAGAAAGGCTTTTAGAATTAAAAAAAAAAATTACATTTGGCAGACATAGGCATGTTAAACTACACCAGGAGGATCCCAATCAGAGGTTTCTAAAGACAACAGGAGTCTAAATTAAAGTTGCCATCGGTGTTGCCCACCACAGAGCTGGAAGAAAATTCAAAGGTCTGTAACCTGAAGGAGCAAAAGACAAGTGAAGGGCAGCCTGGTGGCAGCCGGCCATGTCCTTAGGAGAGAGCTGGGTGTGGAAGTCACTGGGAGGAACCATTGCTCTCCAAAGCCACAGAGAAAAACATGGCAGCAGATGCTCCAGCTCACCTGATCCCCACAGGAAGGAGGCCTGAGAAAGGGCAGGCTTCATCAGCCCCAGCCTTGTTGAAGAAGTAGGAGATACACCTGTGGGAGTTGATGCTCCTGACCTCTCACTGTGAGCCATTACATAGACATTGCTGGGTGTCTCTGACCTTCTGTCAGGAGGAATGGACCACATCCTCAGCTGGGACTCACCAACACCCTCCCCTGATGGGAGGGGAAATGTTTGCCTTCTTTTATTAGTAGCAAGTGACAGTATTTTTGCCAATCCTTCAGGAAAGGCTCCACATTGCCCAAGATGGTAGCAAGGTTACTCTGAACTGAGTGTTCAAATACACTGAAGAACAAAGAAATACCATCGGTGGCCCTGCAGCCTGTCCTCCAAATGCCTTCCAGCCCCAATGGCCCGGTGGTACTCCCATGGAGGATGCCAGCGAGCAAAAACAGTGCTGGGCAGTGAAAAGTGATCTGCTGCTGGTTATCTAAAAAGCCTTTGGATGTTTTGTTTCTTCTTCCCACCTATTGGTGATGGCGCTGGGGCTGATAAACTTCTGCCTGGAGTAGAACTCTTCCCACCCTTTACGTTAAACAGAAGCCGCTTTACTCTAGTTTGGGGACAAGTCGTAAGCCGTAAAATGGCTGTGCACTTCCCTTCTGTTGAGCCAAGTCTTCGCATTTCCTATTGTGAATTAGGTAGGGCAAACGCAGCCAGACAAAACAAGGGCTGAAACCTGCCATCAGAGCTCGGCCCCATCACACAACCAGTGCCCGAGGCTGGAATTCGATCATGGGGGAGCTAATAATAACAACACGCAGCAAAGAGCAGAGTACTTTGCTGCTGTTGCTGAAAGCATGAAAAATACCATCTTAATTTAGAGACTTATTATGGCATATTATGGCAGTGCATGCCAATAAATGTGGAGCAAGGCAGAAGCGCTATGCTACGGTATGTACTCTTACTGCAATAATAAAAGAAATTACCTTCTGAAAATACAGTTTCAAAAAAAGAAAGGATGTTCTGCTGTTTATTCAACAATAAAAGCAAAAAAGCTATGCTATCCACAAAATACTGTCTCTTTAAAATGAGCAAAAATAAACTAAAATTAATCAAGTTACTTTTCTGCCTCTCAAAATCTGTTAAATGTCCCCATGGCCTGCAGAATATGCCACACAAATGCTTTGTATCTTTCTCAGATTTGTTTTTCATCATACTTAGTATGTCCATTTTATCGAATTTTATTCTTAAAAATAACAAAGCTCACAGCCAAAGAAACACAGGAACTTCAAAAGCCTGGTGGCGCTCCATGGCTTTCATTTTCCCTGGATGTGTGAAAATAGCTAAAAACCCTTAAGGCGTTGCAGCGAGCTTGGTTAGGAGGCAGTGCTGGCATACACGTACCGGCAGCACGTGCAGGGCCCACCAGTCTGCTCTACCGCCTTCTTGTGCCGCTCCAGCTGGGAAAGCAGAGGAGGGCTGCCCACCTGCTGGAGGCTTCCCTGGTTGAAGGAGGATCTCAGCTTCAGAAGAACCAAAATCCTGTGCTCCTCGCTGCCCTTGGCTTCCTGGCAGACCAAGAACGGGAGAGGTGGAGAAACTTAGGCATACAACTGGGTTGCTGTTGACTTACACCGCCTCAGGGCCATCACCGGTACTCTGTCGGCACCAGGGCTCCCCAGTGCCAAGCTGGACTCAGGCTGCTCTTTGCTCTTTCATGGTGTCTCCCGTAGCACAGTGGATAAAGCCACCGTGGTACAGGAGCAGGCTGCACCACTGCCAACACAGTCAGACCTTTCCCGTGCACCCTAGGAGGTGACCTGCATTTCATTTAACAGCACCTTATAATTATTATTATCCCATATTTGTGGGAGCATTTCTTAGTGAAATACTAGAGAAATCCTAAATTTGATTGGAAAATGATCAGCCTTTTCTGTTTGCCATTACTTGGTGGAGATTATTCTCAGGAGTGATAAACCATTCTCCAGCAAGGAAGGAGTGCTTGGGATTTCCAGCATTAATGCTGGTAAGAAATCATTTGGCTGTCAGTAACGCTATGTAAATAGACGGTTCATGTTTATACTCTACAAAATGCATTTACAAGAAAAAGGCTGACTAATTTGGAGGTCAGCTTCTAATTCAAGGTTAGTGCTCAACAGTTTTTTTTTCCCTGCCAAATAAAACCACTAAAGGCTAAATTAAAACCATGTGCTCTAACCTACTTCTATGTAGTTACTGATATAAAGAGGGTGGAAGCAGTTTTGCTATCAAATTTAATGCCACTGTTTAAGGAGTAAAGTAAAACGTCCCACAGAAGTTTTTGCATAAGGATGTGCACCAAGACTGCCTGACTTAGAAGGTCTGAAGTGCTCGAGTAGAGGAAAGCCACCTTTCAGTGACATGTCACTCTTACGGGCTAGAGGCTTGGTTTTCCAGGAATATATGGAAGTAAATAGCAATTTAATCAACAAAACATTCTCTACATCAGGAAGAGCAATTGACTACAGGGAAAAAAAAAAAGGAAAAGGAATCAGCATGATGACATTTAGACTTTAGACTGAACATTAGGAATTTTTCACAGGAAGAGTGGTCAGGCACTGGAATAGGCTGCCCAGGGAGGTGGTTGAGTCACCATCCCTGGATGTGTTTAAGAGCCATTTAGATGTGATGTTGGGGGATATGGTATAGGGGAGAACTTTGTAGAGTAGGGTAGATGGTTGGACTCGATGATCCCAAGGGTCTCTTCCAACCTAGACGATTCGACGATTCTATGATTCTATGATTCTATGACATCTGATCCTCTTTTAGATGTTTGGATATCCCGGTCATGGTGAAAAAGGTTAGTTCTATTAACTCCCTTAGACCCTTTACTAGATGGTTATATTGAAGGTGACTGCCCAATTTCTAAAAACTATCAGCTGCCAAAATTTGTACCAGCATTTTATTCTCCCTTCTAGCTATTTGTTTATCGCTGCTTAAAAATTACCTGGTCTTTAAAGTTTCACTGAAAACTGAAATGAAAACTAAACCCTGCTTTTTTTTTATTAGCTTCTCAGGTGTAAGTAAAACTTGAAATTCACTCAGCATCTTCTTAAAATGTTTTGCCTGGTCCTGTATCTTCCCTGTAGGCCCCCTTTAGGTACTGGAAGGTCTTCCCAGAGCCTTCTCTTCTCCCGGCTGAACAACCTCAACTCTCTGTCCAGAGCAAAACAAAGATCTCACAACTACTGTGAGAAGTGCTAAGTATTCACTCTCCCAGAAGGATTTCTCAGATGCTGAACCTCAGCCATCTCTGCTGAAATCTCTCTTATTTCCCAAACCCTCTTCTTATTTTTGGTGTTACATCCATAGGTACCTTTAAAGCCAACAAATCCTAAATTTCTTTGCAAACTGAACTATCACCAAAATGTAAAAAGATACATTTTAAATACATGCCCAGACTAGAGGTGGTGACACTAGAAGAGCTGCAGTTAGGATCACCTCATACGCAAAATTTTAGTGTCTAAAAATGGTGACCACACACTTTTATAATAGACTCGCTATTGCCCATAGGTGTAGCACAGCATCCAGGGGTGTATTGACCCAGCAGAGAGTGAGAATAATCACAGTGATTATAACTTAACATTGAGTCTATGTAACTTTAATTGATCATGTTGCATGTGTACCTGGATTCTGACTGTGCCTACAGTGGTAACACACCTTCCACGAGGCAAGATATTGCAGCCTGAAAAGAAAGAGCTTCAGGTTTTCGGGTAAAGGGGATAAATGGTTTTGAATGGATCAGCCAAGATAGCAATAATTGCCATGAGGCTTAATGTAGCTCGTGCAGAAAATATTTCTCAATTGCTTATGGTGGATTGTCAGATGTAAGAGCAGGCAAATTGAGCAGATTGTGAAAATAATCCTAGCATAGCTTCCAACAACAGAAGTTAAACTTTTTTGTTGCTAAGAAATGTGAAATTACAAAAACCAGTAATATCGGTTGCTGCAGAACCAACAAAAGCATAAAATATCGTTAGCTGCAATCATTCATTATATATTATCTGATTAGAAGAACTTGCTAAGTAGCATTTTCCGAGACTTACCCTTAGATAAAATGATACGGTTTGGCAGAAAAGGTCTTCTGTATTGACACGTACACAGTGAAGCTCTTTGCAAATTGAGAAAACAGTTTTAAAAACTTTGCTGAAATGAGCATATTTTTCCTGGTGTTCATATTAAAACATTTCCAAAGGTTTTCCAAAGGGGACTAATCAGTTGTTTGAGTATTTTCAATATGGTAATGGAGCAATGTTAGGATTTTTTGGAAAAAAAAAAGACACAACAACCCCCCCAAAAAACAAAATAGATTACAACCGAATTATTTGAATTTCAATACTATCCTTATTTGGAGATGCCAGTACTAACTTTGGGACATGCTACTTTCTAAAAATTTAATGAAAAATGAGAATGAATGATTGCTGCCAGCTAACTGTTGAAATCTTATATATTGCATACATCCATAATAGATGATCATTTAATCTTCATTTAATCTTGAGGGTTATGCATAGCTTTCAATCATTTAGGTTTAATCATCTCTCCAAATGTCAGAATTACCAACCTCTGTCAAATTTCAATTCATGGGAACGATAAGGCATGCCCCCACATGACAGTTTATCTCTATACCCTAAAGTTGAAAGATCTTAAAATGTTTTTCAGCTAATAGAAGTTATTTTTGTCCAGTAGTTAAGAATTGCTCAACTGCAATTTTAAAATTCCTTAAGGATGAGAAAGACGGTGATGAAGGAAAGATGTTTTCAGTGACTGAATACTCCTTATCTTCATCTCATGCTGTGCTAAAAGTTTGACTGCTCTAATTTTAAAGCTATCTAATCTTTTATGTGTTAAAGCATATGAAATCATGCATTATTAGAAGTACGAATTACAAGAAGAGTTCATTTATTTGGTGTTATATATAACCTTTATCTAAAATGCATTACGTGGTTAAAGAAATTTCATTTAGTAATACTCATTAAGTCTCAAACTTTTCTTTCAGAGAACAAAATTGCTTCAACCTGATTGAGATAGTTTATCTGGGGAAAAAAGTGGGTTTTTTACAAAGTCTATAAGCATCAGTGAATTTTTTGACGCTTGGCAGTGAATTAGATGTGACTTCTGTGTGTAAAGGATGTTCTTTACTGGGAGATCCATTCAAGTGAGTGTACAGGCCTCAGGAGTTTCACATTGGAAAACAGTCACATATTCTTTCTTTAGAAATGTGAGTTTTTCAATTTCTTAGAACATGTGGAATGTGTTATATTCATTTCATTGTTGCATCTGAGGCATGTATGAATATTTTCTTTGTATACACATAGTTGGAAAGACTGCAGAACTCTATTAAAGGCAAACTCCGCTTAAGGTTGAGCTTCCGATTTAAAGTGATTTTAATTGTACAAGTAAGGAGTTGTATCAATTGATTTTTTAAAGATGTGCTTAGAGGTACTAAAATGGTGCTTATGGGTTTACCAATAAACTGAAGCCTATCAGAGTGGAATGCCGTACTTGAGAGCAGTGGAAATTTCCACCTTGGAGAAAATTAGCCAATACTTGAAAGGCAAAATAGCCTTTCCCTGAAACATCGCTTAAAATAATGTTCCTAATTCCTACCCAAAAATGTGGCCAACCTGCCCAAGAAAGATGCTTTCAGGGCAGATGATTTGTTCTATGATGAAAACACAGTGCAAGTCTACATCCAAGCTTTTAGTTTAGTCCTAGGTCTTCGGGGGTTGCTTTTTGTTTTCAAGTGTCACTAAATCTTTCTCCCTGCCCCTCCGCTGCTAGATTAATTATTTTCTGTGCAAAGGCCCTTCTTTCAAAGTCCTCCATTATTCTGTTTTGACCATACTGGGGAACTTATCCAACTCAACAAAAAGGCAGCCTTTATCACAGAGAGGCTGCTCATGAAGTGGATGGTTTCATACATTACTGGGGGAGAATTGCCTTAACGTTGCCTATTCACGCTGATGTGCCAGGTGCATCCACTTATAGGGCTCAGAACGCTGCTACCACCACATCCTCGGCTGCCAAGACCATTATGTACTCCGAGTGATGGAGCAAGAGGCAGGACTTAGATCTTCTCTGCTGGGAAGTGGAGGGAGAGAGACCAATCTTTGTGCCTCAGAAAAAAATCTGCTGTAGAGAGCCTTTTAACTCTGCGGCTCTGCAACTGCGAGAGCTTCGGAAGAAGACGGGGAGGCAAATAGCATGAGTTTAGAGCAAGACTCTGCTCTGCATCACTGCCCCGAGATACTGTAAAGAGGACAAAAGGGAAACTGGGATATAAATAGAGAATGACATTTTCCTTGCATTGTCCACAATGAATACATTTCTACATGAACAAAATCGTTGGAACGAGACAACATGCATGCCTGATGTTGAAGAAAAGCCTGTTTGTGCTTAGTACATTGGAGACATTGTTCGAAAACAGTTCATCCTTTTGTAAATATTGCCTCGGCATTGGTGCCAGGGTCACTGTTGCTTTGCGTTATCAGCTGAGTAAGTATCGGTCGTGCACGTGCTGTTGGGAGAAATTTTAATATGGGCACCAGATTTAAAAGGAGAAAATTATCCTCCTAAGGACTGTTCTGTTCACTTGCAGTTAATACTCCCTGCTTTCCTCCTCTTCTTGTTTCTTCCAGACTTAGCCTGTTTTCTTGCACCTAAAGGGCGCCACTGGGAAATAAAACTTGTCCCATCCCTGAGGTGCTGCTAGGATGTGTACAGAAAGCAGTTATCCTTTGAAGACAAAACCCTGGTCGGTGGAAAACTTGCCTTTGCTTCTCATCTGTAGTGATTCAGCTACAGCAGGTCCAGAGGCTACGCTCCCCCCGCGTGCAAAGATGTCAGCTGAGCGGCACCGAGTTGGAGATCTTGGCTCTTTGGTTTGTTTGCTTGTTTTCTGGAAAGACATGCATTTATGTGGCAACATTTCTTTTTTTTCTTTTTTTTCTTTTTTTTTTTTTGTTTTTCTCAAAAGTTTTGAGAATCCAGCAAAACAAATACTTGTATCACATGCAAACCAAAATCTATGAAATGAATAAAATATGTTCTGCACCCAGTGAAAGCCGCCTTGTGTCCCTGAGCAGAAGGCAAATCTGATGAACAAGATTCTTTTGTATTCATCCCCACACCCAGCTTTTTTGGCATAAAATATAGAAAAAAAAAAGTCAGAGTTCATTAACATACTGAGATAATGGACCACAACTTGTCTTTAAGTATGGCTGTGCAGATCCACCCTTATTAGTGAGAAAGAATGGGTGCAAATGAGGCAGAATTTAACCATCAAATGTAAAAAAAAATCCCTTCCTGTGACGTATCACATCAAACCACTTGTGATCCCACAAACCATGCAGCCTCCCTTTAGTCAATAGGACAAAATGGACTTTCTGGAGCACAACTCCCGTGACCTGCTTCAGATCCCTAGTTCAGACTGAGGTGACCTGGTACTTATTTCTCCCCCCCAAATATAAGGGGAGGTCAGAGAAGAATAGGGGTGCGCTGGGGAGGTTTAAAGAATCCAAAGGTTTTTGTTATCCGATCTATACTAACAGCTTTTAGCAGCAGCTATAGCCTTGGATGAATACTTAAAAAAAAGGGAGAGTAATATTAAGAGGTTGCTCCAAACAAGGATGTATCTGTTGGGATTGCCAACAGACCGTGGTTAGCCTGGGAGGTAATTCTTACTGCTAGGCTATTCATTTAAAAAGCAGTTAACCGATGTGTTGGTTTTGGCAATCCAGGAATCGTGCAGGTGTGGGGGAGTGCAGAGGGTGGCAAAGTTAGTCTGGCCCCTGGCTGTGACGGCTGAGACCTGGATTCATAAAAGGTCATTGGAAATGGAAAGATTTTAACTGAATAGTCTTTGAGTGATGCCCAGCAGATGAATCCCGATTCCACATGGTCTTGGCCTTCTCTGAAATCCCGGCTATCCACACCCAGTGGGATTGGTTTAACTCTTATACAAAACAGGATTTTGTATAATTCGAGACAAAAAAAATATTACCATTTTTCATATTTCCTTGTCCTGCAAAAAGCAAAGTCAACGCACTTACATGAGCTTCTTATATTAAAATTGCAAATATTTTGTCTCACTTTGGATATGCCATGATGCTCTCATTTCCCTGCCTGATTAGGAATGGGCTTTTATTTCCTGAAAAACTCCCACTCCAGGAAGGAAATGAATATATTTGTAATCTGAGGATACTGCTCCCTATCAAGATATACTGCAATCTGAAACTACAGAAATTGCAGGACCCTCCAGCATTTCACGCACGCGGGCAAATACAGTTATCCCTATGATGCAGACAAATAAATCAGGGGAAAGTGAACTACTGACTTGCCCAAAAGGTAGTCAATGGAAGAGCTGAAAATTATACCTCTACAAAACGCTATGGTGTTCAGGCAATTTTGAAAACGTTTCCCTGCCCTAAAGAAGGTATAGTTCAAGTTCGAACAAGAAGTGGTAGGAGCTATCGTACCAGGCTTATGCCGTGTCTGAGGATAATGATGCCACACATCCTGAAGATTGCTCTACTTTGCCACCCTGCTTTTATCTCTACAGCCATGGCCCAAGGTTAAAAAGTGTCTCCCTTTAAATCAGGCCTCCAGATTTTGCAGTTGGCAGTGGGAGTTCCATTAAGGTCCCTGACAGAACAGGGACATTGCGAGTATTTTTCTTTCTCAAGAAGGAAAAGGGCCATGGCATGGGTAAGCACCACAGGAATCCCAGTTTATTAGGAGGTCCATGTGCTTCAGTTCAACAACCGCTTTTGTGCATTTGACCTCTGCCAGGGTTTACGGCAGAGAAGATGTGCTCTTCTGGTTATCTGCTGCTCAAATAGAGTTGTCACATTACCACCTGGATTGCAGTTGCTTAACTGAGTCCTTTTATTTTTTGGCATGTTATTACAACAATAAAGCTTACACATTCTGCTGTCTCCTTAAAAAAAAAAAAGGAAAATAATCTATAGGTCAAGGATGAATGTCCAAAGACTGTAGTAATTAATGAATGGAAAATTTACTTCATATCTGATAATAATGATTTACCGGAAATTATTCCATCATACATTGCTTCAGGCTTTCCTGATAAATACCTTAATGCAATCAAATTTTGTATATTATAACTCAGGTCTGTTGTTGAGGAGCTATTTGGAGTTTGTGAAATACTAAACAATTGTCTGCAAAGCTGCTGTATTTTTTTTTTCCAGAAGTAATGTCATAACCCCCCAAACTAAAATATACATATGCTTTCACACATATATGTCAAATAACAAGTATATAATTGAAAAAAAAAAAAGCAGACCATTAAAATTCATAATTCAGTCTTTTTATTATTATTACTCAAGCCCTTTGTGGTTACACTGCACAAGGTGATAAATGGATTTTTTTTTCTAGATTGGTTACATAGTTTTCTGAGCTAAAAAGTTGAGACTGCTGAAAGCCAACTACATGACCCAAACAGCTTTCATTTGAGCTTTGAACACCTTAGGCCCTCATTTCAGTGTAGTTCTCCGCACATTTTCCAGCACTGCAATGGGGCCAGGGATTCCATCCTTTCTGCTTGAATGGTTCAAAAAGAATAAGAAAATCTAGGGGGCAAAGGAAAGCAAAATGCTTTTGTAGTAAAATTAGGTTGACTAGAAATGTGAATTTCAATGAGAACTAGAATCTGTTTCTGTAGCGTGCACTGCTGGGATTGCCTTTCATACATGGAAGAAGTCAGCAGACTTTTTCAAGTAAAATTTGTAAATTTTACTCAAAAAAAAATGAAGTAAAGAAGCTCCTCCAGCCCAGCAGAAAACAGAAGATCAAAATGTTGCCATTGTAAAAGTGTGGATTGATTACCCAAAGAAATAGAGGACTGAGTAGTGAAGGAGACAGTATACTAATCCTAAGCCATTCTAGCTCTCTTCCCTAGTTGTGCTCTGCACTGGGTATAGAGCCTTGACCTTGTGCCATATTTCTGCTAAGTAGAAAGGAAGTTTATCCGTATCTTCATAGGACAGAATGATAACAAAACCACTGCAATACAATGGAATTATTTCAAAATACAGTTTCTATCACTGTTGGGTGGTTTCTTGATAGACCATAAATAGGGAGTTAAATATAAATATTCAAGAGAAAGCACTGTCACAAAGAAACATCCTACCTTATGCTTTGGGAGTGATATAAAGTAAGCAATTTTATTAATAGGATTCTAGCAGTAGCCTATACGACAAGATTTTACCACTGTCTTTAGATGACAATCTGACACCATAAACACAATATATTATTAATTATAATTTGCTTTTAGAATCATAGAATGGTTTGGGTTGGAAGGGACCTTAAAGATCATCGAGTTCCAAACCCCCTGCCATGGGCAGGGGCACCTCCACTAGACCAGGTTGCTCAAAACCCTATCCAGCCTGGCCTTAAACACTTCCAGGGATGGGGCATCCACAACTTCCCTGGGCAACCTGTTCCAGTGCTTCACCACCCTCACAGTAAAGAACTTCCTACTAATATCTAATCTAAATCTCCCCTCTTCCAATTTAAAACCATTACCCCTTGTCCTGTCACTACACTTCCTGACAAAGAGTCCCTCTCCGGCTCTCCTGTAAGCTCCCTTCAGATATTGGAAGGATAGTATTTTATCACCCAGGTACCCCACTTCAGACCAGGGACCTTTCCTCTGGGCACCGTAAAAATTCATTAGAAATGTGTCCGGAGAGATTAAGATGAGTATCTGGCTACATCTTGGCCTTGATTGCAAAAGAGCACACTGTCAAGCATCTTAATAACATATTTACTGATGTTCAATTAGATGCTAAAGAATAAAATTGATCGCGGTGCTTAAAAATGTTTGCTGCCGCCTTACAGCGGTGAGAAATGCTACCATCCATCACGCACAAGGCAGACCCGTTGGCTGAACACCCCTTCCCGCAACCACTCTCCATGCCTTGCGGAGGGGCTGGTGAGTGCATCCAGCCCTGCTTCCTCCTCCCCTTCAGTTTTCCACTCGCACCTGAGCAGCACGGATGGGAAAGCCTGTGGGAGTCGGAGAACAAAAGCCCTTCCAAAGAAATATCCCCTCCCTGTCCACCTTTGGATAATAAATGCAACCCTTTTTAACCAGTTCTTGCAAGATGAGCTCCATTTTGTCCTGAACAGCTTTCTGCACCTGGTTACGGTTCACATTTCCTGAGCACAGGTGACCTGAATCATGAATGGTATCGCAGATGCCATTTGGTCTGGAAAGTGGTACCAATACTGGAAATCCCTCATCTGCCCTTGTTATACCCTATGCCTGCATTTGCTTCTTTCCCAGCTGCATCACTCCTGTGCCCCACGGGGTCATCCCGTGACCTTCACAGACCCTCGTGTCTTGGAGAGTCTCACTCATAAGCTCCCATCTGTAGTTGAGCCTCATACTAGTTCCTTAGCATGCAAACATGTTTTTTAATTACATTTTTACCTGCTTTTATTAAGGCAGTGAACACAGCTGTCCACTTCCACCATTAACAGCCTAATCCTCTTCTGTACCCACAGCGAACTCCCAGCTCTTGCCTTGTTGGCAGATTTCACCAGTACAGTTCATACATGGGTTGTGTTATTGGTACAGGGTCATTAATGAAAATATTAAATAACCCTGATCTCTGAGGTACTCCTGGTTGCCTCATCTAGGAGACCATGTCAACAGAGTCTGCCATCACATCTCTCTTCCCAGTGTTTAGTGTGTGTGTGTTACAGTCCTGGCCACAATGCTCTCTCCTGCTCACTAATGATTTTTAGCGTGGCGTTGTAACAACTTCTTTACTGCTTTATTACTAGATCTGCTCTAGAAGGATAAAAATAAGGGGAGATGCAAATAAGGGTGACAGTATCACCAGGCTACGCTACATACTCGCCTCCGTTGCTCCTAAGCATGTTTCCAGCAGTGCCATGGCTACCCTCTTACATCGCTTCATTTCCTCTTGGCCTTTCTGAAGGTGGGGGAGAAGCCCCCGAAGAAAACCTTTGTTTTCTTTTACTACAGTGGGTTTTGTTTGTTTGTCTGATACTGGCTTTCTAGCTTTGATTTTGCAATGTTTTTTAAACAAGCACGTTGCTATGCATTTATGCTAAAGGCAGCCAGGCCAGAGAAACATGTGCAAGACTTGGAAAGTGGTAGAAAAGTTTTACGCAGCACCATAATCATGTTTGGTTTGGTTTTGGTTGGGGCTTTTCTGTTTGTTTGTTTTGTTTTGTTTTGTTCCCTGTCCCTTTCTTTGTAATTCCTAACGTTTTGCTTGTTTTTTGAACCACTGCCAAGCAGCGCATGGATGTTTTCGTGGAAGTGTTGTCTCCAAGTACATCAGAAGGGTCTCTTACAGCCCGAGGAGGCTGCTCCAGAGGGGTAGCAGCCAGCTGAGACCCCGCCAACCCCCCCTCAGTAACACACTGCAGTCACCTACACCAAGGTTCATCTGCTGGTGTGCTGCCCAGTCACTCTGCCTCAGGGTGTCCTCCCTCCTCCTCCTGCCTCCCTGCTGACAGCGATCTCTGCAACTTTTATTCATGCCCCTCCCCAGAACGTTTCTGAGCTCGCTGTATAATTAATGCTGGTGAAGGGGCTCTGCTATTTGTCTCCCACCACCACGACAAGTGAGCACTCATCTCTGTCCTTTGCTTTCAGTCTTTTCACATGTTATTTGTCCACGTGAGAAGCTGCCTCTTTGCCTGCGCAGCTTAATTTCTCAGAGTCTTTGCTAAAAGATGTCAAATGTCTTTTTTTTATTCCTTGGGGGTGTATCAGCCAGATCTCCTCTCCCCATACAGAGGGACTTGCGAGGCATCACTTCTCTTCACCAAAGCTGCCTGTTTCTTTCCCAAAATCACACTTAGTTATCCTTTTGCTCACTAATTATTTTCTTTACTTCACCTGGCTTGGTCACCAGGCCTAATGGCACCTGTATCTTTCTCTAGAGCCATTACTAAAAATTCCTGCCATGCGAGCCACTGAATTTTTCCCTCAAACTCATTTTTGATGCACTTGTGTTTTCACACATATAACGTGCTAGATAAATGTTTTTCTCTGTTTTCTTCATTTGGGTATAACTTCAGGTTTTTAAAAGATGCCTTTTAACCTGTAGCAACCTTAACCAAGTTGTTTAGCTATGTTCACTTTCTTTTTAAGACTTTAGAAAACCTCTAAGAAATGACAAGCCCTCCAAGTGGGAATGTCTTGGAGCGGTAAATTGCAGGATTTAGAGGCTCTTATGTGTATGGTCTTCTCAGCTACATGCTGAAGACACCAAGAAAATCCATGTTTCATCACCATCTCTGAGTGAGCTTCTTCATGAATCCTTTAGATGGAGGTGAAATGACCAAAAAAAAAAAAAAATTAGTTTCATTCTGCCTTTTTTAATTTCTGGGTGGGAAAACTTGTACAGGCTGGTCTTTGAATCCAAGTGGAAGAACATCCACCTCATACAGGATTTAGAAGTAATCAGAGTTTAAAAGGGGAAAAAACTGGGACTGCCCACCAAGAACTTGGATGCAAGGAAGCGTAGGATAAAATTGGATAAATAGAAAATAAGAAAAACACCACAAAGCTTTCCTAAGAATAGATTATGGCACACTAGCCAGACACTTAAAAAAAACATCAAACCCTACTTTTTTTAAATCAAGGAAATGAGCTGACCTAATCTGATTGGATTTCAGGGAAACATTTGTTAGTACGCTACTTGAAAAAAAAAAATTAAAGTAAGGAAGACAGCAATTACTAATTTAACTCTTAATATGAATAAAAACTTGCGAAGTAGTTTTGAAGGGAAAGTCTCAAGCCAGAGGGAAGTTGATAGTGGACTTCCTTAAAGAATGATCCCAGACAGATCTTAAGAGCTATTTTCACTGACTACCTTAACTGAGGAATGATGACACAAAGCTGGGGCACTGTTTGCACAAAGAGGGGCTGAAATATCGTATAACAAAGGGCACGAAAGTCATTTTACAGGATGAACTTGACCCAATATCCTGGAAGCTGGCATACACCAAACCTAGCGAAAGTTCTTCAGGATGGTATTTTCATTATAAAGATAAACCACAGTGGTCAAGTTTCTTAGCTGTCCTGCAGGCACAGAAGTAAAACATATCAAATAAAATTGCTATATAAAAATGCCACAATACAAATTTTGTACAGAAAGTTCCAGGGGAAGACAAAGAGAAGAAAGAAAAATAGATTTTGGCTTGTTTATTTTGAGACAGTCATGATGCTACTTAACTTCCAGAAACAACCACTGAAATCCTCCAGATTCTTCTATTAAAAAAAATGCTTTTTTTAACATGTTATTCAAGAGTGCCACACAACTCTTGTACATCCCACTTTCCCTTCAATCTCACAGGCATAACCTGTAAACTGGAGATTAACCTACAAGATCAATCGAAACAATATAATGTGACACTCAGTCCATCTCCTCTGTTGATCCTGGAAAAATATTTCAGAATTCGGTCTCCTGCTCCCAGAGCTGTCAAGTGAGGCCAGTGCAGGACATCGAGTCACAAGTACTGGATGACTTCCTGAAGGCTAACCTGAAATAACACGCCACGATGTGCCCGGAGTAATGTAATACTAGAGACAACTCTGTTTCACGAGCCAAGGTAGCTCACCTGCAAAGCCCTGCGCCGTGTCACATGCATGTGCCAGCTCACGTCTATAGTCGTGCAAAGCCTAGAGATTCCTGAACAAATCTGGACACGCCAGGAAATTCACGGGAAGCCTGTGGCTTGGACGAAACTGATGACACTCTTCTTATAAAAAGCCTTTTGACACCCTTGCCATGCAATACCAGTATAACAGTGCAAAGTTCACGGTCATAAACTAGGAACGAATAACAAGAACTTTTGTTATCAGCATCCATAAAAAAAGGGTATGTTGGGTGCTTCGGTCAGTCCTCAAGGCCTGTGAGATGTTGATAGCAGGTAGCTCTGAATATAAAAGTTAAAGATATCAAAATAATAGTTGCTGTATATCTAGCAGGGATAGGAAGGTATTAAAGCCACCACGAGAGGCCCTGATGACATATTATCTGGAGAACTGTGTCTACTTCTAACCCTGAATTTCACTGAATTTCACTGAAATTTTTTTAGAGTTGGAAGGGACCATAGAGATCATCTAGTCCAACTCCCCTGCTGAAGCAGGATTGCCTAGAGCATGTTAGAGCATGTTACTCAGGACTGCATCCAGGCGGGTCTTGAAAATCTCCAAAGAAGGGGACTCCACAACCTCCCGTTGTGGAGGTTAACCCTGCACGTTAAAAGAGATCTACTGGAAATGGAAAAGGTACAAAGGAGGGCTAAAGGAATGGTGGGGGAAAGGCATCCTCCTCTACGACAGGTGTGGCATGGCTGCTTTGGATGAACTGCGGAGGAGCAGTTTTTGGCAGGAACCTACAAAAGCTCAAGGGGTGAAAGATTGGAAGGGACTTTATGAGGAAAAACTTCTTTACTTTGAGGGTGGCAGAGTGCTGGAACAGGCTGCCTGGTGAGATGGTGGAGTCTCCTTCTCTGGAGATATTAAAAACCTGCCTGGATGCGTTCCTGTCCAACCTGCTCTGGGTGACCCTGCTCTGGCAGGTGGGTTGGACTAGATGATCTCCAAAGGTCCCTTCCAACCCCTACCATTCTGTGATTCTGTGATTACACCATGAGAGAGAAATGCTCTTTAAACTGAAGCCAAATACCCCACAGAACATGAGGGTGTTGAATCTGGTGAAATATGGTGCTGAATACACATCATCCGAAATCTTTAACCATTCAGAGGAAGAGAAAATGAGGAGCAACCTCATGACAAGGGTGGGTACCTTCAAGATGGCACCTGATATCTCTGCAAACAAGTTGAACAGTGCAACATGGCTGCCTGCGATAGCTGGGCCACAGAAGCGATAGCTGGGCCACAAAAGCGATAGCTGGCCCTAGAGCTGAGGAGAGTCTTCTCCAGTCTTGCCTATGTCATGGTCAGACCTGACTACGAAAGCCTTGGTTTTCAAAATTCACATAAAATTTATATGTTTGTCACCAGCCAGTTTATCATCACCTGGTATCTTGTATGCAGTAGTGTTACACAAGAGTGTGAATTAATGTGGAGTGCAATCCTCCTGATTATTACAGTTGGGGAACAAATGGGTCTGTGTATATGCAAGTATCTAATTAGTCACGTCGTGGTGGCATGTATGTGGAAATACTCTCTTTGACTATGAAATCATACTGACTGCTCTGGCTTATACAACGATGTGTGTTGCTGCGACTCTTGCATAAGGAGAATTAGGCCTTCTGTTTTAATAATACTGCGCCATTCCACTCTATTCTGAGCCCTTAATCTTGCATCACAGCGAAACATTGGAGTAGCAACACATAATTGTGTATTTTTCCAATTTTCCATTTTGTAAAATGCTAGTTCCTGACCTCTGCTAAACAGCCTACCTTGACACTATATTAAATTAATCTTAACTGAAAATAGTCCCAGTGTAGCTGTAATAGTAAAAAGAATATGACTTTATCCACTCATGAATTTCAGTTTTCGGTCTTATTTTCCCGTAAGAGCTCTATCGTCTTAGTATGTCATGTGTGCAGTTTCACAAGTTCTGTTTGTTTTAGACTGAGATGACTTGGCCTCATTAGCTCTTTCTATCCCCTCCAGTTTTGGTGGGGTCCCAAGTGCCTCCTTAGCGATATTGCAAAAGGAAATCCCCATAAACCTCAGAAAACCCCCAAAAAGCTGAGGGCAAAATTGAGTGGATCTCTGCTCTTGCAGGCAGCGTCCTCCCCTTGCGCAGCACTGCCACAGATGTCGATGGCAGCTCTGCATAGAGGAGGAGAACCCCAGCCCACAGGTTTTGCTCGCTCTCTGTGGCTGAAAGGACACCCTCACCCTGAGCACCTTTTCTGTATTTGCTCGATGTTTAAGGGAGCTTATTGCTCGGGTTCCCAGGACAGAGTGTCGTCACTGCGGCTCTTCTGTAATTTACAGATAAGGGGTGACAAAACAGAAATGCAGTTTGGAGGACTGGGCACAGTACGGGGTCGTGTTCTCTAAGGCTGGTGAGATACTTCCCTCTCTGCTCAATTTCTAGGGGCACCTGCGCGTTTCTGAATTACCACTTCTTATTTTATATGAGCATCAGCAATGGACAGATAAAAAATTGTTTGTGTGGTTTTAAAAATTAATACCTGCGTCTTTTCTCCAGAATAAGATAATTTCTTTTGCTTATATATAGCAATTCAGAATCCTCTTAATTACTAATTTATTTTAGGGTAAATTTTACCTCCTTCCACCTCTCCCAACACACAGGTATGTATATACTTATGTACACGCACATACGCATAGCCATCAACATTATTCCAGCATAAGCATGAATACCATGAACCAAAAGTTTGGCATCCCTACTACAGTGAAAGCTGACTGCCACCTATGGGTAAGAGTTCATGTTAGCATATTTTGATAAAATTTTAATATCATTCTTTGTCATTAATTCAATTTGTAATTATTCTAGCAGGCCAGAGTTTTGATTCATTTGCTATATATTTTGCCAACAACAATCACTGCTCATCCTCTGAAAGCTGGGTATTAAAACCGCCTGCCTCACGAAGGAGCATCGGCTTTACGAGGAGTAAAAAAAATGGGGTACGACGTTCTCATTTTTCTTATTCTGAATAAGGAACACATAGAAGTACCCAAATTCCCCATGCAAAGAAAAAAGACTCCATGCTACACAGCTAGGTACAAAGCTGTACTTAATGATTACTGTAATTTTAAAGTTTAGCCATCTCAAGGTTCTAAAATTTTGTTTACTGCTTTCTTTTACTAAATACATATAAATAGCTTAGCTATGCAGTCTCATGAAAATGTGTATATAATCAGTATCCCATAGTAATTTTCTATTCAAAATTTCTCAGAGTAAAATGAAAGCTACGTGGGGGAAGGGAGGCAGTAGAAAAATGTATGGCTTGATTATATAAGCCTTGATTTTTCTGATAATCAGTCTATGTAGCGTTTACTTAGAAAACTCAAAAGGAAGTACAGACTGAAAAGCCAAACTTATTCTATCAAAAATATTTTTTCCGATTCAGCTTTCAGGTACTTAAAAGCAAACAGGCTGACAATTCTGCGTATCTGACTTCCAAAGAGAAAAATGCTAGATTACAGCTGCTATACTGCAGTAAGCTGCATTAAAATGGACACCACTATCCATTTATCACAAATAACATAGGTAAAAATAGCTGGAAGTCTAGAAAATTAATGCATATATTTCAGTTTGGGAAAAAATAATTTTGCTCCAGTAAACAGAAGCTAATTGCAGCCATTATATTTCTCCCTTTTGGGGCAGGGGCATAGTATTTCCAAAGGAATAGTGACAGATAAGAACTTACAAAAGGGAAAAAAATATTAAGATAGTAACTAATAAAAACTAAGAATGAGTCTGATATTAATTTTTTAAAATCCCCTTTTTAAAGTAACCTTAGTCCTGGGCCTTCTCATTCGTATTCTACTTCATTAAATATGATAATCAGTCTATCTAAAAAACCTGAAATAAATACTACACTAATGCTTATCTCGTGCATTTTCACTAAGTTTTAGTAATAAACTTATTTCATAAACTTATGAAATACTGTAAAAGCAGTCAGTAAATGCCACTTAAGTATGAGACGTTATCACATCAACATTTCATGCTTGCTCTCCGACAGCATCGGTACCCTTTATAATCTACGTATTCAGACATTTATGGTAAAATCTCGGCGCTTTATAGACAGAAGCATCTTGTAGCTAAAGTAACTCTGCTCCATAGTAATATATTTGTGATGCATTTTCCTTCTTACTTCTGAATTGACATATTTTAGACACTGCAAAAATAGCATTCTCCAATTTACTTCCTTGCGTCCACTTTGGCTACCGAATCAAGCTGTCAAGAGTCCAGTACCATTTCCCTGTATTTTCAAACCACAGTTTAAATTTAAGCCACTTAGTCTCCTTGGATGGGAACTTCATATCAGACAGAAATTACTCCTTATCGTGTTTGATGAATCCAGCTTAAAACAAAACACAGAACTGCATGAACATCTGTGACAAATGACTTGTCTCAGACATTCTGCTCTTTCTTATTTAATCTCCCACTGGAGTACAATTTAGTAGGTATACTATTTTACAGTGCAGACCTCCTCCCACCAACCTACTGCTTGCAAAAGGAATGAAAAAAATATTTTCCATGTGCCGTACCAAAACCCGAACAGAATATAGTTGAACCTTTGAAAAGAATTACTAGTAGGAGAAAGGAAGTAAACAGATAAGCCAGCACCCCAAATTTATAAGAGCATCAAAAAGGTAAAAAAAAATGTAAAAATGCCATAAAGGTTTGTTACACTAATAGATCTACTCATAGAATATGAAACAAAATCCTCCTTTTTCTGGTGACACATCACCGAGTTACTACTTGTATACTTCTACAAGTATAAACTGAGAGCAAAATTTTTCTTTATAGAGTCAGTATTATGAATTTTGAGATACTCCTATTTCAGTATCTTTAAAGCCGAGGCCTTACTCAAGGACAGGCTACGTGGAAAGATCTCTATGATATGGGAAAAAACAGATAGGTTCCTCCACATTTTTTTCCACCAACAATCTCTACGTTCGATAGAGGAAAAAAACCACAACCACAAAAAAAACAGGCAGTGCACCTAATTCTCTGAAGGGCTTGTTGTTAATTTTATGCCTTTATGAAAAGAAGGAAAATTCCACTTCCCAAGTAAAGAAATACAGAACGTCATAGTATCATAGCTTTAAAAAATGATTCTTTCTGTTCTATACAGATGTCTCATCAGTTTCACTTGAATGCTGCTTATACTGTGTAACACAGATTTTTACTTTAAATAATAGTACTTAATGCCTATATGGATTTTTTGTTATCTAATAACTTCGCTAGATTGGTCATGGATTTTTCCTATGCTACGCATTTTTTCAGTACTTAGTTATATGCCTGCATTTTTCAACAGACATTCAAAATATTACTCTATTCTGGTCTATTCCACTGTATTTTGACGCTGGAGAAGTGCATTCAGATACCCATAACATAATATGCTTGCAGATGCAACTAAACAAAAAAACAGATCACCTTGTGATATAGTGGAATGAATGGAACTTTCTTCTAATGAGGAAAATCCTGTTTTGTTCATAATAATTTAGTTTATAGTTAAGAAATGGAGCAAAGCACCTGGAACTGACTCATTGTAAATTCCAGAAATGCAAGGAGCTTCACAAAAACTCTGCGGTTACCTTGTTTTTTAAGTAACCGTGCCAAACTGACAGCTATTAACAGTAGCAAGGACTTGCATAACGAGGACTTGGAAGGAAGGCTTAGTACTATCCATGCCGGAGTGATTTAAAGAGAATGAAGGCACGTATTTCTTTATGATGCATTATGTAACAACACAGAGGGCAATCCGAGGCATTCAAAAAAATATGGGACCCACATTTGATCTTATACTTGTTATTTATCACACGAATATTTTCTAGTGCTTATAGCTTAAGTCTTATGAAACATCTAACTTAGGAATGTTATCCTGTACAAATGAGTTTAAAATGTTTTAGATGACATATTTTATGTTTTGTACATCCTTAGGAAAATATAATAGGTCCTATAATTCATTTTCTTCAAACTTCGGCAATACATGCAATCTCAGATAAAATAAAATTGTCAAAATCAGTGATAGCTGGACCTTCTGGTTCACATTAGTGTGAAGAGAAAACTGCTGTTGAGCTGACACATTGATAGATTACCAGTTCTGCTGAAGAATAGCTAAAAATGGTGATTCAATCTTGTCGCTACTACATACGAAGAATAACAGAAGAGGAGATGTTACTCATGATATCATGTCTTTTATCAAAACCCTAAAGGGTTCTGGTGCATCGAACACATTCTCTTCCTGAGAGCTTCTAGCTTTAAAAAAATACCAGTGTAAGTAAATGAAACTAAATTGGTCTATTAAAAAAAAATAGGATGAGCTTGTGCCCTCAATTTATTTAAACATGAAAACAAAGATCAGATTGTAAAAAGACTATCTTTTAAGGGGTATTTTTTCTCCTTTTTTTTTTTTTTTTTTTTTGCAATAGAGATTCTGGTCTTGTAATGATGAAATGGAGAGCTAGGAGGATTATGAAACACAAGTAACATGAAGGGCAAATCTGACTGAAAGAGAGGGAGAATATTATTTCAATTATTTAAAACTTAAGTGGGTGAGTTCCTTAACTATGTTAAATCAATACAGCTCCCCTGAAATCACTAAAGTGATACAGACTGACCCAAGAGGTATCTAGCGCGTAAGATAATGCGGATCGTCATCTTCTATTAGGACACGTAAACATAAACACATGTGGAGAGTCATCTTTTCTAAATATCTCCTTAATCTTAAAATACTCAAAAGCGAACTTTTAAAAGAGGCACCTTAAGTACTTCTGCTATTCTACCCCTGGTCCTCTGTTGATGTGAACCTTGGATAGTCATTTACACTGAAGTGAACTCAGGTTTAAACACTGACTTCAGTCCCTCAGTGCTTCATACTTCCCTGTGCTGCTGCAAATCACCACGGAAGGCTCAAGATGGAGGGAACGGGGCCTTGGTGGCTTGTGCCTTCCTCCCACGTACATCACCAAATGCTCCCGGCGCTTATTTCGCTTTCATCCAAGGAGTCCTGCAACAACAGAAGGGGAAACAAGGCTTCACAGTCCTCCTCATCCTTCACGGACAGGGATAAGGTAAGGAAAAGGAGGAAACAGAAACATAGAGGGGGAAGGATTTCTTATTACAGGCTCCCCTCTCCCAAAAGGAAAGAAACCTTGGCACAAACTTCATCATATCATAAAGCCATAAACAGGCATGCACCTCAGATTGCCGATATCTCAGTGGGTTTTGCTTCAGGGAAGGATGAAGTATTCTTTTGATTTTTATTTTTACTTTTTCCAGGTCCTCTATAGTAAGTATTTGCAGCTTCTCCTACAATAATTAATATTTCATGTTGCATAAGAATTTTTTATCTTAAAAAAAATAACTCCCCAGAAAAACCGTGACATCAAGTTTTGTTCTTAATTTGGGGATGAATGGGGAAGAAGGGAAGAAAAGCATCAAGGCAGAAAGTTCATCACCGTGCTCTATATCATAGGCAGAGGCAGAAACCGACATTAAATCCAAGAAGTATTTCAACCCTGCTCTGTGTTTTGCCTACAGTTCTTCCACACGCATTTGCCTTTTCAGTACACACACTGACATCTTTAGGATATTCAGGCAACGTATTAACACATTGTGGATAGGGGAAAAAAGCAAGTCAGAAATATTTGGGAGGGTGTGAAGCAGTAAACAGTAACCAAGCAGAAATGTTTTAACCAATGCTATTACGGCCTGACGGCAAAGCAGGTTTCTACATTCTCCTTTCAAGCTCGTAAGCTTGGTAACAAGTGAAACGAGTTAAAATTTTCTGAGTTCGGAATGTAACTGATTTCTGTTTGTTCCACAATGCAGTGGTAGCTCTTAAATACCACAGCTCGTACAGATGAGAGTCTGCGTTCAGGACAGGCCCTGTGGTGACAGGCTGCGGCATGGCGGGGACAGACCCGGGCAATTTTGGGGCGGGGAGGGGGCATCGCAGGGCTCCAGCCCGCCTCACGCCGGGCTTGCGTTTTCCTCAGGCTGCATCTCGCAAAGCAGAAGAGGCCATTACACCTCCCCTGTGCCAGGCCCAACATCCGCATCCTCATATTTTTTTACTATTATTATTATTATTTATTTATTTTTCCTCTCCAGACAGCACATCTACACAGTGGCGTTTACCTATTTGCTCGAGCCGTGGCTGCCATGCCACCTATCTGGGCGGCCGGCGGCAGCGGAGCGTTGCCGAAGAGGAAAAACCCCCGTCCCTCTCGGGCGCCGGGCGAGGGCCGGCTCCTGGCGAGCAGCTCTCCCTCAGCGGCGGCAGCGGCGGCGGCGGGGCGGCTCCGCTCAGCGGCCGGCGGCGGGCAGCGTCCATTGCAGCTCGGCGGGGAGCAAACATCCACGGCCTCCGACAGCCTGCGGGGGCACCCAGCCCCTCTCCGTCCCCCAACACCACTGCCCAGGTGCGTTTACTCCTCACCCCGTCCTCCCACCCAGCCCCCGGTGCTGATCCGCGTCCCCGGGCGACGGGGCGCGGCGGGGCGCAGCCTGGCACAGCGCAGCGCACCTGACAGCCCGCCGCCCCGCGCTGTATTTCCCTCCCTTAGCGACAGGGGAGGCGCCCGGCGGCGGCGGCCCCGCCATTGGCGGAGGGGAACGGGACGGGCGCGGCCATTGGCTAGCGCCGCCGCCAATGGAGAGCGCTGTATCCGGGAAGCCGGGGGGCTGCGGAGCTATTTAAATCCAGCTCGGTGATGTCAGCAGGGGCGGCGGTTGGCGGGGGGAGTAGGGCGGTTATCGCTGAGGCGAGCGCGGCGGCCGCGCGTGTCAGGCCGCGTTAGTCACGGGGCGGCCTCTGCCTCTGAGGGGAGGTGAGCGGGAGTGGTCCGGCCTACCTGCCGAAACATCCCCGCGTTGCGGGATCCGGCAGTCCCTCTCTTCTCCGCTCACGCGGAGCGGTAGGGTTGTCCCGGTGGCGGTCCTCGAATCTTGTGGGTTAATTTCGAGATGTTGGCATGGCGCACGCTGGGACTGGGCGCAGTCAGGTGGGCTGGCTAGTTGTGCGAGTTTCATGTTAAGCAGTCGCTTAAAGAGAAGGCAAAAGAGCTAGTATCCGCATCAGGAATAGTTCTGTTCAGGGGGAGGGGTTACCTCGCAGTACCTTTCTGCGCCGCTCTGATTCGCGACCAGTGCCTCCCCCTGGCCTCAGTGATACTGCAAAAGCAGTGAAGTGCGTTGAATTTCATCCCTTGAACCGTGCCTTAGATAAGGCGTGCTTTACCCCCGTTGGTGTTCCAGGGTTGCCTGGTTTTGATCCTGAAGGAATGCCGCAGGCGGGAAATCCTCGAGTGATGATGGTGGCTTAAAGGTGCACACTGAGGCCATGATGCGTACCCGTGGTAGAGTACAGCCACCTAGCCAATTTTCCTCGTGTTTCTGATTCCTGTTAATGGCAGATCGTGTTTCATGAGTCATGGACTTTTAGGGGCTAAAACTTGATAGGTCCTTCTAGCTGCATGTGTTCTGTTTTTTATTGTCTTCCCAGCACAGCAATCACAGATGGAGTTGAAATAGTGTTATGTTACAACAGAAGAAGATAAGCGAAAACAAGACCCAAATACAGTGGTCTGTCTTGGCAGAAAATGTCTTCTGATTTGTTCTGCACTTCAATATGCTGGAGACCTGTCCTGCAGCTCATCTTATTTAGCCTAATAAAGGCTGAAAAGTGGGATTAGATTTGTTTGACCTGAGGCGTGTAATCATCCTGCCTGCAGCCTGGTGCCCAATACCCTCATGGTTGCACAGCTCTCTCTTTTGTGACCCTGGTTTACCTATGATGTTGAACAAAATGTAGGCATCTCCCATCATACAATGGCATGTCACTCATTAGATGATGGGAGCACAAATAAATATTGGGTAACAGACTGCAAGCTTTTCTCAGTTTGCAGGTGGATGTGTGCTGTGACTATAAATTTTTGGCCTGTAACCACAGGCGTTTTGATGGTGTAAAGATGCATGTCTGGATTTGTGGCCAGAGAAGGACGTATGGTGTGGTGATCTGTGGAAGTGGTTCCATAAGAGCAATGCTATGGTGCAGTGAGAAGAATGCACAGGGCATCACCAAGCTGAACATTGTTGGTGCCAGAGGAGATTGGTCCTGAGGAAATTGGGACTGGAAACTAGGAGGAAGCAGGTTGGTGACAACCAGGGGACTAAAGGTCTCAACAGCCTCCCAAACAGGCCAGCAGGAGCAAACAGCCTACACTATTTCGTGGTGGAGCTTCATAGATTCACAGTCACGATTAACATGAGAGCGGGTTTGACCTAGGGCTTAGCAATTAAAGCTGGAGTGGGGAGTTGGTATCCCCAAGGAAGGATGAAAAGCCCTTACTGTCACGTATGAAGGGGCTGTCATTGAAATGATGGATCTTCACTGTGGCAGGATAAGGCAGCAGAGGTAGGAAACAGCATGGGAAGGCTGACCATAGAGGTGGCTTCTGTGAGAGGAAGGAAAGGCTTGTCACAAATTGGGGTCCTGAGGGTGAATTTGATTTTCATTTAATGACTTTCTTTCACCAAGAGTCAGATGGAAGGATGTGAGAGCCCCTTTTAGGAACTGACTCCATATGTCTTTTCAGTCTCATTGGCGTTTCCTTGGTCTTCCCACCTTATTTCGAAAGCTGCTTGGAATAAAGATGAACTCACTACACTCAGAATGTTGTTTACGTATTTGTCCATTAATCCCACACGCCAGATTTTCTGTCAGTTGCCTGCAAGGCTCAAGAAATAATAATTTGTTGTTGTTTTGATTGAATTTTCTCCCCATGGTCCCTGGCTGCATGACCTCTGGTGATTTGAAAGTGTCGCTTTTCTCTGAAATGTCAGATCAGCATCAGCAAAAGATGAGAATCTGGGCAGAGGCGTTGTGGTGGTCCTGCTCCTGACTCATGCATCTTGCTCACATGCTTGGAACTAATCTTATGATCAGATTTGAGAAGAAATTTTTCTCTAACATGGGGGAATTTTGAGGGGAAAAAGGGAAGGGGGAGGCACTCACCCTACTCTACAGGATGGAATGTGCTTCGCTTTGTAAAATGAACATGGGTATTTTGGGGCTAGGAACCATTGGAATGGACAGATCTCTCAGCCTGAAGTAGTATAAACCTTAAGTTTGTTGGGTAGGGGATATTTTTTAATATATGTGAACGGAAGAGGGAAAGATGAGTGGATCTTTCTAGACTTCATACCTATGGCATAGTTGTAGGGGCAGAAAGGATTCTGAAGAGTTCATTTGGTTCATTGCGTGATTTCATTGCCATAAAGTGGGATTCAATCTCCCCATTTCTTTCCTGATGAATATCCAAGTTATCCAAAGGCCTTCAGGAACAGAACTTTATAACCTCCCGACGCATCTCTTCCAGTGCTCTACTTTCCTTAGCTTAAGACACTTTTCTGTTGCCTTCAATTAGAAACTCAAGTGCAGATTAGCCCCATTACTTTTTGTTCCATCAATGTAGAGGACAGGTTGCTCCCTTCCTTAACACAGAATTTACATATTTTGAAGACTGTCATCATATGTACCCTCAGTCTTCTCTCTTTTTTTAGGCTAATCAGACTCTTAGTCTGTTCAATTTTTGATCATCAACAATTTTTTCTAGTCCTCTTCATGTGACCCTGGGGGACTGCAATCCCTGACCCCTCCTCGCTTTCAGTCCTACATATCTGTTTAAGAAAGGTCTGGAGAAAGAAGGCAAGTAGTGATTTCAACATTTCCTCATAGTCCTTTTTTTCTCCTGAACAACCATTGTAAATGAACAAAATTATGGCAGGTGAAATCTGCAGCCCCTAGGAAAGGAGCACACACTGCAGGGGAAGATGGATGGATGGTGTTGAAGTGGTGACATAGCTCAAAAGAGGGACATAGGGACAGCTGGATGATAAGCTGATGCGTGCAGCTCCATTGAAAAAGAAAAAGCAAACCCCAAATTATAGGATGCTTAAGGAAAGGCGATGCTAAATGATGAACAATAAAATGTCACTGTAAATGACACTTACTTGAAATTGCTGTGTCTTGCAGCACCTCAGCTCCGCAGTTTCACAGGGCGTACAAGGATTGCTGCTAAAGCTGAGCAAACTGAGTCATGGAGAAACTGGGAGAGCTGTGAGTAACTGAAGTTCAGACAGGGCAGAACTGGAAATCCCCTCCCAGTCTTGATGCTGCCTCTTCCTGGCCAGTCTTTAGAAATCATTCCTGCTTCAGGTTAGTGATACGTGATACCATTACTTTTTTTTTCTCTGTTAAGAACACATTTTGCAGAAGAGTCTATAATGCTGTGTAGGATTCAGTTCAATTCAGGCTGCAAGACAGGGTCAGTTGCAGTTCACGGTTTCAAAATATCATTGATAAAAATCTATTTTAAATGTTCTGGTCAGGACTAGTGAAGCTTTTCAATTTTTAAATGTGTTTTGTGTGGAAAATCCCTCTGTTAAATAATTAGCAACTGCTCTAAGCGTTACTGCATATTTTATATTTCATCTGCCTGGAAGAAATGGACAGTTCTGTTGCTACAGATTAACCACACTGGAAGACTGCTGGAAGAGAGACTTCATAGTTTATTTCATCCTTTATTTTCATCTGATTATCCAAGGAATGGGACTGGACAGAAGAACGGTTTAACCACAACTTTTCTTCTATTCCCAGTCCCAGCAGACATCTGAGTTTACAAAGAAATAATCTGCACAAACTGAAAATGTGAAAACTACATAGTGAGTGGTTCAACAGTACAAAGGATTGCAGTGCTGGATCTTATTTTCTTGGCCAGCATTGGCTATGATGGTTTGTTTGTTTTACCTTTGACATAACTTTATTCCACATTCTAGTGTAAATTTTTCTCAAAAAAAAAAAAAAAAAAAATCACTGCAGCTGCTGAAGTGTCCTTTGGTACCTAAGGCTAATAATTGTGTTTAAAACAAAGAATCTGACTCAAAAAGCTGTTCACGTTTGACCCTTTCCTCACAGAAATGGAGTTACTAATTATTCTTTTTATGGAATGAAAGAGAAATAATTTTGATGATCAAGTCTTTGTTCGTGAGGCTCTTTGAACAGTAGGTCGTGTCAGAAGTGTGTCCCTGACTCTGCCGTGGGCAATTCTGTACATCTCGGTGCTGTTAGCCGGCTACACCAGCAGGCCTTGGAAAGCAACACAGAATGGTAACTGTCACATCTGTTTTCCTAGAAAGTTGTTTTGGCCTGTCTTTGAGACAAAGTTTGAATTCTGAGATGGTTTTGTATGCCTTGCACTGCAATTGGCAGCATCATTCCTGAAGGAATAAAATGCTTCAGTCTTCACGTGTGTTGTACCTAATGGCCCTTCTGGCTGTCAGCGGGAGGCTTCAGTATGCCAAAAAATGCAGACGTGAGCTCCTCAGCCTAAAGAAATTGCCCTAGATTAGAGAGTACAGACAAATGTTGATTAACCAAACATGCCTACAAACACACAAGTTCTCTTAGAGTGTAAGCTAACTTCCAAGTTTTCTCCTCTGGTGTAGCACCAGTAGCTCAGAGCTCTAAGCAGTCCTCTGCTTAATTTCATAGCCGTTGCTTTAGGTAGCTGATCCAGTTTGTTTTCTATGCTATGTTATACAGAAGACCATTACCTGTGGACACTATTTCTGCATGCACTGGGGCTCAGTTGTGTATTTTGCCCACGGCAGCTTCTTCCACAGTGTTGCCTGGTTAGCACTTGCAACAAACGTCTTGTGAAGCCTTTAGAAAAATCTCTTCCAGCTTGGCCAGGGACAAACATGTAGCATGCTGGTGAGTGTCTGGGATTATAAAGAGGATGGTTGCAGCGGTACTCAGTGGTCTGTTAAGGGCCAGATCCCTAGTCAGGCCAACTAGGATTGCAGGGAAAAGATCAAGGACTTGAATAAAGCTAATTCTCCATTCTGGCAGTCAAACTGGGGAAACGCGTATTTTCTTGCAGTCTGCTGAGGCTTGCGAAAGCTCTTCCATCTCCAAAACATTGCTGAGACTGATGCCAACAAAAATAACACACAGAAACATTTTTAACATTTATGCCACTCATTTGCAATTCGAGTATGGTGAACTCTTGTGTGCTGAAGTGCAGGGAGCAGAATAGAACAGACCAATCTGTCAATGAAGGGTGGCAGGATTATTTATCATCACTGAGATCTAGAGATTATTTTTTATTTTATTGATAAGTATTTCTAAAACTCCGTTGAATTGTTTTCCTGTTGCGATAAAGCTGTATGACTGACATTTTGATATTTAGTTTGTTAGTAGCTTGGGACTATATATCAAAAGGCAGGGGACACAAAAGAAGCCTCTGAGAATGTGCTCAAAATAGCACAAGGAGGAATTTTATGTAGTATTTCCTAGGTACAGTGTTCCTAAGGCAGTATAAAATTTTATTCTTTCATGAATCTATACATATATAACAAAGTCTATTTCTTAAGGAGTAGCCTGTTAGGGCAACTATTCTTAGATTTGGGACAAAGTATACCAAGATGTGATATCATGGCAGTAGGTAATATTAATCTCTGCACAATTTTCTGTGAAGGGTGGGGAACTTGTGAGAAATGTCCTGTACAACCACATATAATGAAGGGGAAAGCTGCTCAGCTGAATTTCCTAGTATCTGGATTCTTTTTGTTTTTAAAAGTTAGCTCTCACATTTCAGTGTTGTCTTCCTTCTCCCCACAATCCCGAAGAACAGCCTAGTCAATAGCTACCATAGAATTTAAGTCCAGAGATGACTGTTACACAGTAAATACCAGCATGACATTTAATATAAATTCTTGCCTAAAATATCTGAGCTAAAGCCTAGATCCTATAGGTATGCATATGTATGTATTGGTAGTAGAGTATGATCTAGGTGGGGTTTAAGCGCTATGTTCCAAAAAAGCGAATCCATGTAAACCACTCATCACCTCTTCATCATCTGAGCATATCCAGACACCTACCATCTTTGTGACACTGTTTTAATCCTATGTGGAATGGCTTTATGAAGACAGCTGCACCTTTAGCATACATGGAGCTTACTGAGTTTAGCACAGAGCTATTTCCAGTCAAGAATGCAAACCAGCAGAGATGGTTATTATCCACCTCTTGCCTAATGGTCAGCCATTAGAGGACTTGCTGGGGGAATCAGACTTTTAGCACCCTCAGACAACAATTCCCAATTATTACATGAGAGATCTCACCTTAGTGGCATGAGCGGAATCATGATGCAGCTTCTTCCATGGTCTTCAGAGCTGATTTATATTCTCTGCCATGCTTGCATGGGTCTGTTTTCCTTTCTTTAAACACTTAAAATACTATATTCATCTGGTTTCTGTGGAATTCCTGGTTTGGAGTAAGGAAAGGGATAATTTTAGCACAAGAACTGAAATTGTGTCCGACTGCTGGGTAGATAGAAAGACGTAAATGTCTCTAGTGCTATTTCCTTAGGTTCTCTTTAATTTCTGAGATAAAAATATACATTTTTGCTCTGGTACACATACTCTCAACCTCAACTTCTCTTGCATCCTTTGAATAATTATTCTGTTAGGAGTTGTAAGTCATGCAGTGCTTTTCAATTTATATAATTCAGCATGCAGGAGAAGTGCATATCAAATTTATGGGTTGAAATGGAATCATCAACCATTCACAAGGCAACACCTGCAAGAAGGAGCACTCACAGCTTCTCGTCCTGAGCAATACAGAACACCAAGCAGCTACTGGGTTAACTTGTCCTAACACAGAGCAAAAGCCTCTGGAGTGAATCCAGCATTACTTATCTGTTATAAGAGCTGTGCCCATGTGTTTGATTGGTGTCTTCTTTTGGTTTTGTTTTTCCAAGGGAATCATAACTCATTTGCACAAACAATCCCTAGTCCATAATGAATACCAGGATTTATAACAGATAAATTAAAGGAGATGTGCTCGTGAGACAGAAAAGCACACAGTAGTAGAAAGGATAAGAAGTACCCTTTTCATGCTGTCTGGTAAGAATGATCATTTACAGCAGAATATAATTTTAATTTTTAAGTTATTCAAATACCTTCATGAAAAAAGGAAAACAAAGAGAGAAAATGGGTATTTATGGGCACAATGGTGTCACAAGTGCTTTGGTATTCTGCTTTTGTACATTCCATTCAATATCTGATAGGTACATATAGCACTAAAGTGCACAGCATTTATAAAGACGTCATTAAAAAATGTGACAGTCTAGGCTGCAGGAGAAAATAAGAAAAACCATGGTCTCACTTAATCATTTGCCTGAATCTTGCATGACTTTTTTCAGGGTAAGAAAAACAAGGACTGTTAAGCAGAAACTGTGTCTGGCGGCAAGTCAGCTGCTGCTCAGAAAAAGGGGTGAAACTCTGTATGGTCTCCTCAAAAAATGAGAGCCAAGAAGAAGTTGTGAACTGCTGCAGAGAGCTGAGGGTGCATGTTACTCTTTAAATTCATTTAGGTAAATTTAATTTACCGGTAAATCAGCTATGAAAAGATGTTGGAGAGAGAGAGCCATGTTGTAGGTGTGGGTGGAAATAATATGCACAGCAAAACAAGCTGGTTGGGTATGTGGAGATGCGTGTTGCTGGAAAATCTTGTGAGAGACTTCATACTGGCTGCAGTATCATATATAAACTTGTGTCACATGCTGTTGATCAGGCAGAATTCAAACGCTGAAGAGACTGAGCTGTGGCAGAGGCTCTGGCTTTGTGTGATTGCCAAACAGCCCAGTGTGGAACACTTAGTATCATCTTAACTTCTATTTTCTGCTTGTTTTGAGTACGTAGTGCTGTTTCATGGCAATTTTGAGGTTGGTTGAAGGACTCTGGGGAAGGGAGTCTGAATGGCACACAGCATTGGAATGGGCACAGCAACAGCTGGAAGATGCAAGAGGATTCATAGGGGAGAAGAAGAGCAGAGGGTGGCAGAGTGAAGATGAAGTGAACAAGCATGGCGTGCAAAGGTGGAACAGAGGCTTACCATTATGGTATGGTTCAAGACCCTACGTAGGGATGCTCGGACCTGTGGGAAGCTGAAGAGTGTATCAGTGCCGTTTGCTTAGCATAGAAGACCTGCTTATCTAATTATTTCATCTGTAGTATTTCTAGAATACAAGTAACATGCAAGCTGTACTGCAACATGAAGACAAGCAATACAGGTGATAGGACAAGAGGAAATGGCTTCAGGTTGTGCTAGGGGAGGTTTAGATTGGATATTAGGAAAAATTTTTACACTGAAAGACTTACTAAGCGTTGGAACAGGCTGTCCAGGGAAGTGGTTGAGTCACCATCCCTGGAGGTATTTAAAAGACAGATGGACATAGTGCTTAGCGATAATGATTTACTGATGTTTTTTTGTCAGTGTAAGTTTGATGGGTGGACTAGATGATCTGAAAGATCCCTTCCAAGCTAGGCAATTCTGTGATTCTATCAAAGGCAGTTCAGCTGCTGGGATCTGAAGATGCTGACACCTGTGGTCCCTGGTATAATCTGGTACGTGGCTGGCAGGAGTGGAGGAAGCTTAGTAAAGAAGAGGAGAGCCACAGTATACCTGGTTCCGTGGTTCAAACAGCTATAGCTGTCAAACAATAGTGTTTCTTGTTTAGGAATTAGCTTGGGTTAAAACTCTTCAGACCTACTTGCCTGGGGCAAGCCTCCAGGCTGGAATGCTATTAGGAATTTGCAGCTTAAAACTTCTTGGCAGCAGTTGCCATTTTTTCAGCGTTTGTGGCGTTGGAGCAGATTCCTGGGAGTGGGAAGGGAAATCACAGGGGGTAGTTGTGAGACATCTGGGAGATGCGCATAAGGATGGGGAGGGAACCTGGGAGATGGCAGCAGGGTGTCTGTGGCAGACCTGTGGAGGAGAGGGAGGTTGTACTCGGTCTCAGTCTCTTTCCCTTCTCTCAACCTGCCCCATCTCTTCCTCCCCAGGGGTGGCTCCTCTTGTTCTTGGAGTTTCCAGCTTTTTTCCAAAGTCCACAACTGTCTCCTTCCCACCTTATAGCTGTCTTCCTCTGTTAACTCAATTCTGCCTAGAAAAACCTCTCCTTCTGGCTTTGCTGTAGCCTCTAATTATTCTCTGCTAAAAAGAAGAGGATGCTGGTGTGAATCATGTTACAAAGCAAAAAGGGGGCAGAAGGTGGGTGAGGATTATTTAGGCCAGAACAGCAGGTTCTGTCTCCCAAGGCAGTCTTCAGCTGCCCCAGCCTTGTCTTGGCCTACTGAGCTGATGTCACTCGAGTAGTCGCATTGATGTCAGAGGCCTGCAGTTTGACCTTCATTTATGTTGCTATGTAGTTATTAGGGATGTAACTTTTGTTAGGTAAAGCACGCTCAGGCAAGTGTTATAAAGGAAACAATTGGTAGAAGTAGCAGAACTAACCTAATACAAGAATATTTGCCTAGTGACCTGCGACACCCAGAGCAACACTTGAGAGTGGACCACCGACCAGCAAAGGTGCTCTCCACCTCATCAAACTCATCTACCTCAGCCTGAAGGGCAGCAACACAGCCCTACCTTCAGGGACACCTGACTGTGGAGGATGTTCAGGAACATCTGGGACCAAGTTTGTGTAGCTGGAACCAGCACACTTAACACTACTCAGCCTGACCACTGACAACCACCGGTCCTATCAGCAAGGAAAAGGGAAGTAGAGATAACCACTATTCTGTAACTTTGTACTGTTAGTTGCATTATTAATCACTCTTTCACAGAGGTAATGAATATCCATGCTCCTTCATACAGATCCAATTATTGCATAATAATTAATGTGTGCATTTAGCCGATCCTGACCAAAAACTCAAAATGCCAAAGTCTCCTGAGTCACTTCCAGCCTGCCTTGTAGGTTTCTAAACTAGAATCAATTAATGGTAGGTATTTCCTGCACTCTCTCTCCAAGCTCCTCTCCCAGTTTCTGCCCGTTCCCTTCAAAGTCTGGTTCCCAGTGCAGTGATAGTCAGGAAGGGGTAACTGTTGGATACACTAGGATCATAGCAGGGAAGAGAGTTGATAGGCACAGTAGCCTCTCTTGTCTGTACACCTTTGAGTGTGTGTAGAGGTTACATGTATGCAGCTTTGTGTCTAGCTTAAATGAGCAACTGAATTAATGCTATCTGAATGTGCATGAATGAAATAAAACATTTTCTTCTTCAATTCAGAGCTGTTTTCCATCCGAACTAAAATCTTGGCTACTTGACCTATACAGCTAATTGATAATGTCCTCTGTCTCCTAGCATAAATAAAACACATCTCTCTGTGTTTCTTGAGACGAATAATCATCTTGTCATTCAGGTGTTGCCTTTGGTCTCCTCAGGGTCCTCATATCCCTACCATGTGTAAAACTGGCTGATTATTCCTCTAAGTTATCCCTAAAATAGTTCAGTCTTCTGGAACAATGGAAACTTATCTGGACTTCCTTCATCTCATAGCTTTATTAATGAAAGATCTGTTTCAGTTGTCTGAGAAGCCCTTTATTCTCTCTCCTGGTTTTCAAGGAAGCTGGTTCCTATCTTTGCTCAGCCAGTGCTTCCATACTGCTTTGCCTACCTGAGTTTCAGCTCATGCTTCAAAATGCTCTCTTCCTCACTAGTCTTGAAGTCTGAGTAGTCCTTTACAAACATGTACGGTAGACCATTTTAAATGGCCAAAACATGGCCAGAATCTAATTGCAGACATTCTGGGATTTATGCTTACCATCGTAGCCACTCCTTCATAAATACTATATCTCTCTCTGCACCCACCTCTCTTTTCCTAATGCAAAATCTTTGTGGCCAAGAATGCCATCATTTTGCTCTGGACTTAGAGAAGCATCTAATACAATTCACTTATCGTTCATGACTGGAATTCCTAGGTATTACAGAAATACATATATTTTTTATTTTATTCATGTATTCATTTAAACATATCGTGTGATTTCTGGGGAGTATTTTAGGAGATTTTTGTGGAATATTCCTGAGAGAAAATGCAAACTGCCAGTGATTCAGAATTTTATCCACAAAATGTTTCTCCATGGTTCAAATTGCCATGGAGTTCTTCTTACCTCGTTTGTAAAACTAATATTCAGCACTTTTATTGTCTGTCTGGACCCTCACAAGACCATAAACTGGTTCAACCTTCACTGCAGCAATGCTGTGATATTAGGAGAGAGCAGTTTCAAAACCAACTGTGTATTCTTTTAGATACTTAAAGTAATAGATTTTCTAAGCTGTATAATCTCACCAGATTCTTATAGGACACCATCTGGCTGTACCATCACAAAAGTCCAAGTATACCCTCCCCCTCCCCAAAAATACAAGATTTTTTTGAAGTATAAGTGTCAAATGTATTTTTACAATTAAATAAATTTGACAATGTATTTGAAGATGAAAGAGCATCCACAAAACAAAGGAAGCAGATTGTGGGGCTTTCCTCCCTAGAAATATTTGAAAATCCCAGACCTGATGGGAATGTGGAATTTGAGCAATGTTTGTCCTTTGCTCCCCGAGTTCTGGAGCACTGTTCTTCCTGCACTAGTGACAAAAATCATGATACAGATCTCTGGATGTACCGTGGGAATAACAGGGCAGGACACAGAAATTAAATATTTCCTTGTGATGAAGTCTCAGTCTGTGTAGTGCTTTCCTGAGTTAGGACTGTTACCAGCAGTAGATCTGATTGTAAAGGTGAGCTTTCTCATCAACCTTCCTTCTACTGAACTATGGCTTTCCAGTAACCTATAAGCCCACAAATCACGGCCCAAGTTCTAGGCATGCTGCATCAGGGGTCTGGCTTATATTAACATCCCTAAGAGATGAGGAAAGAGCTCAGTCTGCAGAGGAATCTGAGGCTCCATTAAAGCCTTATTGCCTGTTACTGCACATTTAAGATCATTTGCAACACTCCATCATCCAGATGAGGTATGCAGCATCCCACCTGTGTATGCCAATGAAAAACCCGTTTATTCTTGTGTACTCCCATTGTTGTCCATCAAGAAAATTTGTTAGTATTCTCAAAAGTGTGCCCTCTCTGCAAGAATCACTCATATTTTTATGTACATAATTTAAAAGTATACGTATTTGTATACATGTATTAAAAAGACAGGTTTATATGTACACACCTTTAAGAAGAGCAAATGAGATATGAACTGATATTTACAGATAGTCCGAGGCCAATGATCAAAATGCAGAGCCCCTGTGTAGGCAGGTGGAAAAGTAGCGTATCTTTTCATAACTGAAATCACAGGAACATTAGCAAAGTAGAATGAGACTTCTGCTTGAATGGCTTTTCTCTGTATCCATGCAACCCCTAAAAGCTCTGCTAAGGTGAATTTCAGTTCTCATTACAGATTTCAGGAACATGCAAAGAAAAAAATTCCCATTGAAAATGTCTCATCTGATCCTGCTTAACTGGTAGTTGAATGGGCAGAGTTCCCACTTTTCTCAGCTGTTGGCTAAGTATATTTCTTTTGTACCTGTGATAGCCAGGGGAGGCATTCTTTATAAGTGGTGTTGTTGCTGGTCAAAGACGCTCCCGCACTCTCGGAGTCCATCACTCCATCTTCTTTCTCAACAGTAGCATTAAAGCTTATGCTGGCATGGGTTTCTGTGGAAATCCTTCATTCACATAAATGCGTAAAACTATAACGGCAGCAAACTGCCCCAAGGTGAAGTATCAGGATGCATTTTCACAATTAGCCTCTGCTGCTCTCAGTCTGATTTCCTACATCCTTCTCCTGTGCCCTGCACCTGCCAGCAGCACGAGTGGTCCTACAGTTACATACTCACGGATCAGCCGCCCGATTTGGCAAAAACCATCTGCTTTTGGAGAGGGGATAGAGTTTGTTTTCAGCTTAGGCAGGTCCCTCCCCTACTGTACAATCCCATGGGAGCCAGTCCCAATGCCCAGGAAGGGGGCAGGGGCAGGACATAAGGACGTGTGTCCTGTGGGGCAGAACATAAGGTTGTCCATATCTTTAGCAGCAATGCAGATGACTTAAGCTGGTAAAATCTCTCACTAAAAAAAGTATTAGAACAGATTGATAAAAAGAATTGTGCAAATTACCAGGACTTGACAGTATCTATTCTTGAATTCCAGCATAGCTAAAATATGAAATTGCTGTATTGCTTTTTGTGGTGTACCACTTAAATTGGCCTGAGTAACAGAAGAATCAAAGATGGAGGGTTTGGGATTTTTTTTAAGGCTTTGCCACGTGTTTGGTAAGCATAAGCAGGTATGTCTGATTTCTGTACCAAGAAAATAAAAATGTAACCAAAACTAGAATTAGTGTATACAGTAAGTGGATAGAATAAGAGTTACTATGGTTTTGTCAGAGGGAAGTTGTACTTCAAAAATCTATTAGAGTTCTTTATGATGAGTGTATAAAAGTGAACAAGGAGCTGAGAGGGATCCAGTTAGATTTCCAAAATACTTTTGACCAGGTCCCTCAGTAAAGGCTCATAAAAAAATGAGTTTCTGATGAGGTAAGAGACAAAATGTTCTGTGGGTCAGTAACTGTTTAAAAGCTCCGCAGTAATGGATAAAAACACAATCTTTTTTCACAACAGAGATTTGTTAAAATTTCACTGGGGATCTATGCTGGTCTTTTATTACTAAGGGAGGTTGAAAAGGTGAAGAATATGGTGATGAAGTTTACTGATACACTAAGTTCTTTAGGATATGAAAATCAAACACTAGCTGTAAAATGTTGCAGAACGACCCCATGAATAGCTGAAGGAGAAAAGAGCTGACAAAAGTAGGTTAATTTTAGAAAATCCTAACTTTTCAATATAGACTAATGTTTTCTCAACTAACATTACTACCATTCAAGAAAGAGGCCGTGAAATCATTTTGACCAGTTTGATGAAAATACTCAGTCACAGTTAAAAGGCAAACCCCAAGGAAAGAAGCTGGGAACAAATGGAAAACTTTGGTGTAGTACTCTACTTTTCTCTATCTCGTATTTCTCTAGGTTACAAGGAAGAGCAAGAAGAATGATCAAAGGTGTAGAACATTTTCCATATGAGGAGATAGTAAATAAAGAGTAAACAGACTGAGGCATGTCCATTTGGAGCAAGGATACCTGAGGGCATACTATGAAAGAAATCTTTAAAAAGGGTGACTGATATGGAGAAGGGCAGATAGGCAGCAATCATGTGCGTCTTCTCACAGTAAGAGAACTGAGTGGGAGTCTATAGAATTCCCATTTGGCAAGTTCAAAACACAAGGAAGTTATTTTTCCCGTAATGTAGAATTCAATGTAGAATACGCACACTATTATGGTAACAAAACCAGGAATGGGTTAAAAAAGGAGCCAGAGGGATCTGAGAGACAGGCCCATTGAAGACTATTATACAGTGGTCTAGAAAGAAATCTCCAGCTTGGAATTACTGGGAACTACAGGATATGCCCTGGAAAGAATCAATTTATATGGCTAATGAGCTTTTCATAAGCACCCACAGTTGGCCACTGTGGGGAAGACAGAACCAAGCTATGAAGACCTTTGGTCTGCCCAAGTACAGATGTTTTAATTTCTACTTTCTAAACAGAATTAATGACTTTTATGAGCTTTCTAATATCAACCACATAATGTGAGGTTAGCCCAGGTAAAGGATATTTCAAATATTACGTTTATTTCGGTATTGCCTCGATAACAGTAATGAAATATCCAAAGGGCGTCATTTAAGTGGCATTGGTTATATGCCATGAATGCAACAAGCCTATATATGAGACCAGAGCTCTTTATCCTGGTAAACACCATGCCATATGTTTTTATCAGGCACCAATTTTGGGGAGAATTAATCTTTATAAAGTTATTATGTTAGAGTGTCCTAGTTATGTCAAAGTATAGAGCTGGGGGCTTCTTCATTTATACAAATATTGCTGAACATTTAATTTCAGATTCTCAGTCTGGTGGATAATAAAAAATGACTACCCACCAAACTTGTAGCATTAAATGGAGACTATATTTTTGGCAGCTCATCGGAGAGGGATTAATATTACTGGAATTGCTTTGTTTCTCAGCAATGCTTCCTTAAGACCAGCTTCCTCTGAACACATATTTCTATTTTATTGAGAAAAGGAAATACGGTATTAGAAATCAATGTTTTTAAAGGGTAATTTAAAGAAATCTAATCTTGGCAGATGCTGAAATATTTTCAATTTAAAACAAATAGTATTTCTGTCATCCAGTCAGCTTTTTAAAATTAGACCATTACTCCTTGATAAGTTAATTACAAAACAGAAAGAGACCCAACCAATCTAAAAAAGCGTATTAATGAAAGTATAGAGCACATGTCTAAAAACTGCTTTTACTGATTTATTGGTGAAGTTTTACTTTTTATATGAAAAACCTTTTCTCTGACGTCTTAAATCATAGGAAAAAATGCTCAATTTTTCACCCAATCACAACTATAATTTTTTTTACATTGGTACACTGATGGGACTATTGTTTTTTTGTGCTACCATCCATTATAAAAAGTGACAGCATCATAATTGAAATTATTTAAAATATGGTGCATTTAGATAATTCTTTACTTCAGTATAAATATGACTACATAAGAAATGCTGCTACTGGAAATTGCTAGGATGAGCTACCGAAATGGAGTTATTGCTCAGCAGGCCATATTCCTCTGGGGGTAGGAAATGAAAAATATCAGAAGTTCTTTTGAAATGCAAAAAGATAACAGGAATAGAAGGAACATTTTTTGTTGTGTCTGAGGCCTGGTCATCTTTAGTCAAATCTTTATGCCGCAGGGCAGATACCCAGTATCAAACGCTGTGGAAGTTTCACACTGCACAGGCACTTAGGCTCCATGCAGACATGGGAAACATGGAATATGTTGCAACCATGGGTTGAAATGTCTCCAGATCCATCAGCTGAATCCTGGGCTCACTGAAATCCCTGGCGAGTCTTTCAGCCTAGTGAAGTCACAATTTCACTCCAACTATTTTGGGTAAATGCAAGCAAAACTCACCAAAAAAATTGCATTGGCTGATTAGCTTTGTAATATCTGTCCACAGATATCTCTGTAACTGTGTTGCATGGCTGAATTTTGTGCTTCTTACAGTAAGAACCAGCCAAACAGCCCAGTGGGAATCCTTCTGGGTTAGTGCTGGGGTCTCAGCTGTGCCTGAGCCGAAGTTGTGGCAGGTATCAGTCTAACAATTTAACAGTATGAATAGCGGCAGGCCAGAATCCAGACTAAATGCACTGTCCCTGATTAGGTTACCAGTATAGAAATTGTCCCACAGAGCCAGCTGGTTTGGCAATTTCTGTGGGAGCCTGTCACTTGGAGGTGTGTGCTGACTGGTATGCTTCACCTAAAATACTATTTAACCTCAAACAACTGGAATAAAAATAAAATGGAAGAGGAAAAGGTTTTAAATCTTAACAAAAATATCAATAGATACCTTCATTTGCCCAGAATGTTGCTGTCCTAAAGCGGACAGGCCGGTTTAGCCTTTTCAGATACTGAACATTTCATAGAAACAACACCCCCCCATAACCCAAATTTGTTCTCTCTGCTGTTTTTCTGCAGTCCCACACCAGCTGGCACATGCAACAGAGGCCGATCATATCTCCTTATGGCTATTTAATTGCATACCTAGTCCCCTAACAGCCCCCTGATAATTAATGGACAATGATCTTGGCTCAATTCAGTGTTTTATTTTTCTGCCCTTATTTCAGAAAAAGGTAGTTCAGCCCAATATGGCAGGGGGCCCAATATCGCTCAGTATAGCCCAATATTAATCTCTGAGTGCTGCCATACTGCACATCTCTTCCCCTTGACCATAACCAGAATGGTGTCTACATCAGGCTGCTGCTTTTTTATTCAGCACTTCCGTGGCCTAGTTGGCTGAGAGGTGGCCAGAGTTTCAGGTAGACAAGGTTGTGTGACCCCAACAAGGGTGAGCCAAGATCACAATAAATGGCAGCTGCTCATGATGCATTTGCTGTACCTGGTGACATCCAGAACCAGTAAAAATATAAGAAACTTTAAGGAAAAAATGTTTCTAGACAATTTTTATACTTCAAACACAGAAAAAAAAAGCAGAGGATGCAGTCAAACCCCCAACCTTCAACATATACTGTCCAGTGGTAATTTTAAGAACCCAGAACTTTTTTTTTTAAAAAGGTCATCTTTTAATTATATGTGAAGTCTCCTTTATACAAGGTTTCCCTATTACTCCTCACATCGGTCCTATCTCAGAAATAACAACTACCTATAAATTGCAATATTGTTCACCTTCCTAAATGTGGAGCAAAATTTAGACAGATGCTAGGTCTTTGGCTGTACCCCCCACCTTCCTTTCCATGAACAGCAATACAGATACCACTGCAAAGTTTGTCATCTTATAGTGTTAAATGAGAATAAGCAAGGGAAGCAATTATGTCCATTATCATGAAGTATACAAGCGCAGTGTCCAGCATCATCTCCAGATGTTTAGCCACATCTCAGTGGACAATATAAGGGGAGATTTAAGATTGACCAGTCTGAACATTTCTTTGAAAGTTGTATAGCAGGTGGACATCTTTTACCATGTACTCCTGCAATCATGCAAGTAATTAAGTAGCACATCCCAGGTGATCCCAAGGAGCCCCTAAAATTAAATCCCTGAGCCTCACAATGTTATTGTGATTAGCTGTCTGTCTTACTAGGGATTTTTTTTGTTTGTTTTATTGCACCTGTCTATGTGCTAGGGATGACAAACCATAATTTGACAAAAAATATTTAGAATGGTTTATTACTGAGATGAGGGCTTATTTCCATTTTCCCAGACTACATGCTCTTTCTTTCCCTTGCTTTTAATCACAAATTTTTATGGCAGTGAGAGACACAGCAATGATGTTCACCCCTTCTATTTAGAGGGAAAACCTGTCTGGTGCTGTTTGTTTTATCTTCATCTTACGAAGTGACACAGTCTAAGTACCCTGAAGGACAGGCGTGTTAGCTCTGCAGTTTTGATCTGGGTTTATTCCAGGTTAGACCATTTTTCAAACATCAGTAATTACCACTGTGGAACAGTTTGTATTGTGATATAAATGAAATTACTTTCTTTAAGGGCAAACTTCTAATTTTTGCAGAGGAAAAATGGAAGTCAGAAGTTCTGTCCAAAAAATAAATACAAGCTGCACTGAAAATTGGACTTGGGATCATTATTCGTGAATTCACATTAACATGCATTAGGGAAGTTACTGTTAGGATGAGAGCTCTGAGCTCAGGTTCCAGTTCTGTCATTTGCTTGTGCCTTTTCAGCAGGAGTTTCTCAAGTTGCTCCGTGGTGGAGGAATGTGCAAAGTCAAGTGGGGAGTGTCACCAAAGACCTGTGTTAGGGACAGTGTCTGGCCAGGGAGAATGTAGTCTCCCAAGGTAAGTCCATTACCAGGGACTGCATTTGACTCTTGTGATATTTATCATAGTTATTAATGCACCAGCTCAAAAGGTCAAGTGACTTGCATGAGATTCTCAGTTTTCATTTGAGGAAATGAATTGTCTCAAAGGAAATTTGTCTCTAGCCTTGTACTTCTGGAGAAAAGAAAATATAAATGTACAAAGGCTTAAGAAGTAGAAGGATACTTAAAAATCATCAAAAGACACAACAAACATTAAGAAATTTTGGTCTGATGCTATGACCTGGGGGACAAATTCATGAATTTTGGATGTCAGGGGTAGGAAAGATTAGGACGGACAATAGAAAAAGGGGTGGAGGAATCTTCAAAAACATTGGTTATATAAAGAGCTGTTGCCATGTGTTTAAAACATGAGATGATATCTTATTGTCTGTTGTTTACCCCCCCCAAATTAATTATATCCAGTCAAAGCAAGATGAAGAATCCATGCAGTTTTGTAGGCTATGATCTCTCTGGTTGTTATCTCACTTCAGTCAATCAGTTTAACTAACCAAAAACTTGAACCCTGTTGTTGCAAAGTTGTGCTGGTTTTGTCTGGGTAATTTTTTCATAGTAGCTAGTATGGGGCTATGTTTTGGATTTGTGCTGGAAACAGTGTTGATAATAGAGGGGTGTTTTAGCTATTGCTGAGCGGTGCTTACACAGTCAAGGCCTTTTGTGCTCTTCATGCCACCAGTGAGTAGACTGGGGGTGCCCAAAAAGTTGGGAGAGGACACAGCCGGGACAGCTGACCCCAACTGACCAAAGGGATATTCCATACCATATGACGTCATGCTCGGCATATAAAGCTGGGAGAGGAAGAAGGAATGGGGGGATATTCAGAGTTAAGGTGTTTGTCTTCCCAAGTAACTGTTATGCCTGACGCAGCCCTGATTTCCTGGAGATGGCTGAACACCTGCCTGCCAATGGGAAGCAGTGAATTAATTCCTTGTTTTGCTTTGTTTGCTTGCTCAGCTTTTGTTTTACTTATTAAACTGCCTTTATCTCTTTTTCCACTTTTACTCTTCCAATTCTCTCCTCCATCCCACCTGGAGGGAGTGAGCTAGCAGTTGAGTGGTGCTTAGTTGCTGGCTGGGGTTAAACCACAACAAAAGTAGATCCGCAAAGGCCACATCTGCTCATGTAGCACAGAATTTCTCTTCCACGAGGGCCTCAAGACCTGCTTCAGGGCTGAAGCTTCCCATCAGTCAGTTAAATATGTTTAATTTTATTTAAAAAATAAAACCAGACCTTACATGAAATATGGTAGGGTTCTGCTGACTGCAGCTTGTTGTGGGATGATTAACAATGGCCAGGCCTGAAGTAATGTTTCGATTAGAGTTTGTTCAGAATAGTGAAATGCCGGAACAAAAAGTAAGGTAGTTTAGCAAGCTTCCAACTGCTATGGAAGCATACATATAACAGCAGTAAGATGTAATACTAAGAAAGAAAAGCATTAATCTGGTTGGCCCCAGAGGGCCAACCGTGTCCTGGGCTGCATCAGAAGTGTGGCCAGCAGGTCTCGCGAGGTGATTCTGCCCCTCTACTCTACGCTCGTGAGACCCCTCCTGGAGTACTGTGTCCAGCTTTGGAGTCCTCAACACAGAAAGGACATGGACCTGTTGGAACGGGTCCAGCGGAGGGCCACGAGGATGATCAGAGGGATGGAGCACCTCTCCTATGAAGACAGACTGAGAGAGCTGGGGTTGTTCAGCCTGGAAAAGAGAAGGCTCCGGGGAGACCTTATAACAGCCTATCAATACCTGAAGGGAGGCTACAGAAGAGCTGAAGAGGGACTCTTTGTCAGGAAGAGTGGTGACAGGACAAGGGGCAATGGTTTTAAATTGGAAGAGAAGAGATTTAGATTAGATATAAGGAAGAAATTCTTTACAGTGAGGGTGGTGAGGCACTGGAACAGGTTGCCCAGGGAAGTTGTGGATGCCCCATCCCTGGAAGTGTTCAAGGCCAGGCTGGATGGGGCTTTGAGCAACCTGCTCTAGTGAGAGGTGTCCCTGCCCATGGCAGGGGGGTTGGAACTAGATGATCTTTAAGGTCCTTTCCAACTCTAGCCATTCTATGATTCTATGATTCTATGATTCTAAGCATTAATTGAAGCATTAGACTGTGAGAACTCTTTGGGGAAGATTTTCACCCTTGCCCCAGCTCCAGCTTTGTGCAAGCGCTGCATCCCTTGCTAGCTGGGCTGAAGTCTTCTATGGCAAGCATTGCCTTTTCCATCTTGGAGTATCCTGTAATGGGCTTCACATAGGCTTGGTGTTGGAAGCATGGGGTAGAAATCATGGCATCTTGCACGATGAAGTGGGGGAGGAATGGATCTGCTGCTTGTGTGGTCTGCCTTAACCCAGAGGGTCTCTGTCTGCCAGCCTTTGGTGGAGGAAGGTTTCAGTCCTCACAGTCCACTGGAATAAAGGTGACACAGTAGGGAATCAAAACTGAAGTTGCACACCCACTTTTGGCTTTGAATTATCGTACTGGATGTCAAGAGATGGGACACAGAGTCTCTGTCTTCTGCTATGAGTTCTTACAAATAGTTACTGTTTGATGATGACCTGTAAGTGGTTAAATTTTTTTCTCAAGTTTTACCATTAGACTGCTTTATAAAACTAATTTAAAGTATGTAAATCAGCTTTCATTCTTTTAGTAGTGCTCTGTAAGAATAAGACCGGGGTTGGGTGAGGTGGTGTGTTGGGGATTTTTCACCTCCTGTGCATTTTTTTTATTTCGATTCCACATTTAATTTGCAGTTCAAATTTGCAGCGTATCCTTTTCTTGGAAACACATGCTCCTAACAAAGTGCATCATTCAGGGATAAGAGTCCTCACAGAACTTCCTGGGCCTAGAACAAGTATTTTCTTACTAGCATTTGACATTGCTGCCAGAATATGAAGAGAGAACTTCTTTATTGAACTTGACGGCTCCAAAATTCCCTTTTGATTAGCTAGCCAGTAGTCAAATTTTCAAGGAAAGGGCACAGCTCTTTCAGAAGTGAAGTCTAACAGTTCGTCAAAAATGTCTTTCATATCCTCTGACATAAGGCAAAACCTCACTGAGAAGTTTCCAACAATTGTCTTCCAAAAATCGTAAAATTAGAAATTTTGCTATAAGTGACCAATACATTCTTATTTTTCACTTTGAACTCATTCTCTGTGGTTCAGCTTCATTTGTTTGGTTCATCTATCACTTGCAGATTGATAACACCCTGGAGTCCAGTCATGGCCAGGTCTTCATAATGTGAGATGTTGTATAAACACACTAGCAAAATGATACCACATCCCAGACACAGCCTAGAATCGTTGTTGAACACAATCCTATAGATGACTAGACAGCCAAGGAAGTAGGAGGATTATTGGTCAATACACTACGCTACCATAAAACATGACAGGCTGGCTTGCTTGGCAGCAAGTTATCTTCTGTCACATGTTTGTAGTCTAAGGTTGCAGCTGTACAATAAGAGAGCCTTATTTGCCGCTCACATTTATCAATATTATGGTTTTCTGCTTGTATCACAGCTGGAGACTGTTAGTATTCCAGAACCTACTGAACACAACTTCTTGTGTTTTTTCCCTTGTGCAGGCTTGCTCCAGGAGCAGTGAGTGGATAGCTCAAGGGTATGAAAGAACTACCTAAAAAAGTGGTGTGCAAAGGAACACAGCTAAAAGAAATACTGTGTTTTTCTAACCCCCCTCACCTAGCAATGCTGTTTCTTGCACCTTCAGTTTCATCTGCTTCTCACAGTCTATCCTACTGAACACGCCTACGTTTGAAAATTACCCTGGCTTTGGAATGAAGGTGTCAGCAGCTGCAAGACCCTGTAGGGTGTGATTATGTTATTTCCTGTCTGTTGACTATGTTTAAACATGCCAAACTGGAAAGGTCATTTTTCTAGCATGACTCTGGAGTACACTTAATGATAGTCTTGTTACTGACTGACCTCCTGTACCTACAGAGATTAAACATCTTGGACAAATTTTCATTTCTTGAATCTGTGCCAAAATCCTTTTAATGCGTGAAGGACTTGATCACTTTTAAACCACTGGTGTAGAGCAAACAAGGCTCAGTTGTTTGATGCCAGGGGACCTGCTTGATTTTTGCAGTAAAAAAACAGAAATTCGTAACCACTGTGGGGACAGCAAAAGAAAATGTATCTGCACAGATCTTTCTCGATAGTCTAATTTGATCGCTAGGTACGTCCTGCCTGGCTGAGTGATGCTGCAGCAGCCAGCAATACTACAGCCATGCTGCCCTCCATGATGAAAACATGTTATCTGTCTCTAGGGTTTACCATCAGAAGCATAACCTTAGCTTTCAAAATAAGGCGTTTTCTTTTAAGTATTTGTATTGTGGAAATTAAATTAGATGATGTTGCAGTGTTGGTTTTAGCAACTTGCACTTACTCTGCTTCTATCATATTTACACTTAAATGTAGCTGAAAAAATCTTATTTAATCTAGAATGGGGCTATTTTTGGGCTCTTTTTATGCAACATTGACTATTAACATTTCACAGCATCTGGCGACGCTGGCTTTTCTGATTGTATTGAACTTTGCTAAACAGGAATTTTTATATCATTTAAGGGCAATTCTTTGCACTGCCTGTATTCTATGTCTTCTCAGAAGTAGAGATGGTGACAGGTGATGTCTCAAAAGATAAGTAATCTTCCACTACATACCCTCTGTCTACGGTAAGTTCTCTAGATGTACATGAGGTTCACCAGGAAAATTCATCATGGCATATTACGTACTTTATTTATCCATTCCACTTGACACAGCTACTAAAAATAGCCAGGTTTAGATGAGTGAGTCTTTTCCTCTTGCATGTGTCAGTCTGCAGGATCTAATTCTGTAACTAATTTCACAAAACTGAAGACTGATAAGATGAACGGGCTGCATTCACCTACTAACAAAATGTGAAATTGTATCCTCTAAGAATATCTATGATTTAAAAATCCTTAGGACAGATGTCAATTAAAAGGAAAAAGAAATGGGAGGGATTCCATCCACCTTTTCATACTTATTTCCTCCTCTTCTTCATCATGTTCCCATTTTATTGTTTCTGTCTTCAGATAAGCTTTCTGTCACCAAGGTGGTTTTGCCATTTTGTATGTCTTTTTTCCTCTTCTTTACTTTTGCATATTCTAGGTTACACTACCACTATGAAAGATAATATTTCTACTTATTTTTAGGCTTTTTCTGTATTTTTATGATTAATGAGCATACACCTGCTACACACACATTGATGTTTAAATGAATATTTAAACCTATTAATCATTAGTATGATTGAAACCAAGTTCAGCATCAACCAATGGCAGATTATTGGTCTTAGTATATGTAGTAAGACTGGGCAGATAACAGTCCAATGTTGAAGGAGAGGGTAACAATTACAAATTTTTTTGCACACCCTGGGCTTTTGGTGATACTTTCAGTAGAAAAAGCGGACGATTGAATGTAACCTAGCTTCTCACCACTAGGAATGGGTTTGCTTACATCCATGACTAAAGACTGCACTGACAGCAGACCACAGAAAAGCTTGCAAAACCTGAGCTTGTGGTTTAACATTGACAATAAATCTCCTGTGCATTAAGACAGACAGGATGGGCCAGATTGTAGTTTGCTGGGCAAATATGCACAGGGACAAGGACAGAAGGACAAATAATTCTTTCACCCAATCCTTCCTTTCTGTGCTCAGGGGCAGGTTGTAGAATACAGTAAGAGATGAAAAATAGCAGCTGCAAAAATACAGAGCAGCCCAACCTTTCTTCAGAGATGGTGCTGAGCAGGCCAGCAGGGTTGCAAAAGTAGGTGGGCTTGGCACAAGTGCGAAGGAAGTACATCTACCACAGTTGCAAGGTCATGCAGATATCACTCAAATATCCATGAATATTGGAGCTGCAGCTGCTGCCAGAAATTAAAATGTTTTTTTTGCCAATGTAATTCCACAGGTAGAATTATATTTTTGTATGTAGGATCCCACGTGGAGGTCCTTGTTCCAAAATAACAAAGAATGCCTTTTTCCTTAGTTTATTTGTCATGGAACAAAAGTGTCCACACAGGGAGCCTTACATTTATAAATATATTGCTAGATATTTACTGGTTCATTTTTCAGTATAGACAAGTCCTAAAATTATTATTGATTAAAAAAAAACAACCTGAGGAAGAACAGGAGCAGTACTGATGCTGGGGTGTCCTGGGGATGTTACCCTCGTACGCAAAATCCATGGCTGACTCAGGACGAATCTGGACCATTAGACAAAACACTGTTGGCAATGGAGCACCATGTTTAGCAATTTAAGGAAAGATATACAAAGCAATAGAAAGGAATCAAAAAAAGCAACAAAGATGCTTAGACACATGGTTGTGCGTTTCACAAGCACTGTGCTCTCTTAAAATAACACGGAAGGAAGAAAGAAAAGCCAGAAAATTATATATCAGCAGTACTATTTCTAAAAAGAATGGTTTTCAAACTTTTCCATGAGGCATTAACAGCTCTTTAAGGGATAATCTTTATTGCTTTGTAATGTACAAAGCAATAAACAGCTGCTGAGATTGATTAATAGCCAAAGCAAAGTTGAGGCATGTAATCAATCTAAAAAGCCATTTATTGTGAGTATACTACAAAGCAATAGAGATTATTGCTGTTGCACAACAAACCATAACAGCGAAAACACACACACATACACGCACACACACAAAGCGAAAACAGTTGTTTTCTTTTCAAGGCTGACAGTGCTACACTGCTTTTTTCCTGAGCTTTCAAATGGCAATCTCTTTGACTAAGGCACGCAACTGTCCTTACAGCAAGCGATCTGCATGAAAAAGTAATGCTCTGAGAACTTCAGTGTTACCTGAGGGAGAAATAATATTTGTTTATTTAGTTCTGTAACTAGAAATACTAAATTCCACATGTATCCATCTTGTCCTTGGAACTGGTACTGCTATTCATGTTACCAACAAAAGCAAAGAATTGGCTCGCCAATTGAAAAATGATCTAATTCGTGCTGATGCAGAAATGAAGGCTCTTTTGCTTTTTTTTTTGAATGACTACTAAATCACTTCAAAGTTTTCCACAGGAATTCTGAATGGATCAGTTGGGTCTAGCTCCAGCTGTTTCGGGCAACTACATCACCCCATTCTTTTTATACAACTTTAACATAGCTCTTAATATAGTTAGAGTTTTGCCTCCTTCAGTCTTCCTGGGAGGCTGTTTCAGAATCTTACTTCTCCAGTGGTTTTGAACATTTTTAGAAATTTCCATTTTGGGTTTTTCAGGTTAGATAATGCCAATTTGCCTCTGAATCAACATTGTATTTTAGCATAAATTGCTCTTTATCTTCATTAAAGATATAACATGAAGAGAGTCTCAGCAGAATACACAAGCCATGCCGTTGTACTCTTCTGCCAGGACAGGCTTGTCCCTTCATTGGTCTCGACACCCTTCTCTACACCTATCCCCGTCTCAGTCCTTCTCTCCTGAACATGGACGCTCTGGATGGCACCGAGCCCCAGAGAGGGTCTCAGCACTGCCTTCTCCAGCCACACTCACTCACCCCATCTCCTGGAAATATCTTGCCTGGTATACCCAAGGATCAAATCTGCCTTTTTCATCTCTCCTTAACTTTAAAAGCCAGTGATTAACTTGCACTTCCAGGTACAACTTGCATATCCTTGTTTCTGAATTGATGACCTTGCAACTTATGACAGAAATTTGTATTAGTGCACAAGGGCACAGGCTTGCAATTTGCACTATTAAGTTTCATTCCGTTTCTATTACTCTAGTTCTCAAGGTTATTCGGGTCTTCCTGTATCATATTGCCATCCTCTTCCATATTAATGATGTTTCCCATTTTCATGTCATCAGCAGATTTCATTAACAAACTCCATCTTCCAATTTTAAGGTAATGAATAAAAATATGACTAAAGATGTATCCTTGAGGAACTCTGTTAGTAAAATACCATTCAGAGCCAGGTATCACAATAGTAGGAAGTGAATTCTTCGATTTTACATTTGCAGGAAATACAATTCAGCTCAGTGAAAATTAAATTTCAGATCATAGTGGATATAAACTTTCCAAACTCTTTTCTTCAAAAATCTGAACTATTTCATACCTGAAGTTACTTAAAATTTAATAATACCTACTTAAAATATTAGAATAAGGATTTTCATAATTCCATGTACATATTTCTTTACAGCTATAAAAATTTGGAGTGTAAGAATTGTACTCATGGTGTAGAGGTCACTGATTATTTCTAAGCCTTTGACTTTGGTAGTTAAAATATTTGTTTTAAAGTTATTTTTACCCTAGCAGTCAATTTTACTCTTTACCCAGTCTTATATTTAATTTCTTTTCACTTTCATACTATTCCAGGAAATCACAGCTTCCCTGGAGAAGATGATCTGTATGCTTGAGATCACATTCTCCATGAATTCCTGTTCTCTGGGGTCTGACATTTCAAATTCCCTTTTATTCCCACTTTGGGCAGCTGTACCATTCTTCCCGCAGGACACACTCGGCCTAGATTCACCCCTTCTTAGCCCTTCCCTACTTTTTATCCTTTTTTTTTTTTTTCAGTTGGAGAGTTCAGTGTCAGCAAAATCAATTAAAATCTTTCAATAATTATCAGCAATATTTCTTTTTTTTCCTGTTAGTATTTTATTTGCAAATATCACTGTAGTACCTGGTCTTCTGTTAAAAAGTTGAAAGAAACGTTCCATTGACAGCAGCCAAACCGAAGCTCATACCCGACTCAGTTGTGTCTAACGCTACATTTGTGTTGCTGATCAGTCTGAGATGAGTGAGAGACACCTTGTTTTTTCCAGCAGAGTGTAAATGGCCTCTTGTTATCATTTAGCAGAGAATGACCTACGGGAAGCTCGGTTTGCTGCATTGGTACAGTACTGCAGAGAGGGGACTGCAGGTGGTACGGAGGTGGTACAGTGAAGTAAGATGGATGGTTGCACTGCAGCCTAGTGAGAAGTGCTGCGTAACACCAGCGTAACTGGACCTACGAAGAAGAAGTCATAGAATCATAGAATGGTTAAGAGTTGGAAAGGACCTTAAAGATCATTGAGTTCCAACCCCCCTGCCACCGGCAGGGACACCTCCCACTAGACCAGGTTGCTCAAAGCCCCATCCAGCCTGGTCTTGAACACCTCCAGGGATGGGGCATCCACAACTTCTCTGGGCAACCTGTTCCAGTGTCTCACCACCCTCAGAGTAAAGAATTTCTTCCTAATATCTAATCTAAATTTACCCTCTTTCAGTTTAAAATGGTTACCCCTCATCCTATCAATACACTCCCTGATAAGGAGTCCCTTCCCATCTCTCCTGTAGGCCATGTTTAAGTACTGGAAGGCTGCTATAAGGTCTCCCTGGAGCCTTCTCTTTTCCAGGCTGAACAACCACAACTCTGTCAGCCTGTCTTCATAGAAGAGGTGCTCCAGCCCTCTGATCATTTTCGTGGCCCTCTGCTGGACTTGTTCCAACAGGTCCATGTCCTTCCTGTGTTGAGGACTCCAAAGCTGGACACAGCACTCCAGGTGGGGTCTCACGAGAGCAGAGTAGAGGGGCAGAATCACCTCCCAGTCCTCTGCAGGTCAACAGTTGAAGTTCTGCCAGCAGAACTTCTGCTAGTAAAACTGCCTTGTTCAAACAAGGCCAGCAACAGGAGCGTACAGAGGAGAAGGTACAGGTTGCAACATACTTTGGCCTGGGTGTTGAGGAGGAGAAGGGCAGCTGGGTTCTCCCTCACCTCTTGCACTGCATCCACCAGGATGCCCACTCATGAGGAGCCCCGAGGCTGTATACAACAGGGTTGCCGCTGCTGCTGGCCTTGTTTGAACTAGACAGTTTTACTGGCAGAAGTTCTGCTGGCACGTGCTACTGACATAGCTGTTTTGGCAGGATGTGTTCACGTTTGGCTGTTTTTTAAAGATGCACTATGTCCTCAGAGCACCAGGCTTTTATCAGCAAAAGAAGGCTGGCATCATGGGAGGGTAACCCAGGATACCTTGTGCCACATTTGGTAGATTGCCTTCTGGTAATTTTTTGCAGCGTATTGTGGAGCTGCCATTGTATACTGTGAGATACAATGTCACATCAAAAAAATCTGTGTAAATATTGGGTCAGATTTTCAAAAACTCTTCTATCTTGTGCAATAACCTATTTTTATATGTGTTGTTTCTCCATATTGCAGATTTCTCACTGCCAGAAACCCAGACTGTAACAAACAGCAAAGCTTTCTTGTTCATTTAGGGCAGATGAAAGGATTCTTTCATACTTAAAGAGCAACCTAAAATATTGGATACTGTGGACAAGTGGAACATAGAGACAATGAATAGTAGCTAACTATTTGCAGTATTTGCTGAACTACAAGAACAAATTGTAGTTTTGAGAAATACTGTGAACACTGGATGAGAGAAAATTTCAGGGTTGGATGTCAAGTCCATGCCAGTCTTAGAGCACATTCATCCTGAGTTAAGAGCTGCTTAAGAGGAGACAGTGGAGAAATAGGTGGTGCCAGCTTTCTGGAAAGCTGTGCTGATCTGGGCATTTTGGCATTATTTGGGATGCTCAGTCTCCAGTGAGCTACACGAAATTATGTATTTCCTGCTGCATGGTCTTTTCATGCTGGGTAATGTACTGGAAATAAGAGATGAACCTGATACAATGGGCTTTTCTAACTGTGGTGGAACAGTAAATAAGGTTTATGTCCAATTCAGCCCCATCTTGTTTTGAATACATAAAATGAAAGCAGTGCTTCTCCATGGTGATCTCTCTGGACAGCATTTTACATCAATATGGTTTGGGAGAAAGCCCATGCTTGCCTCCCCATCTATTCTGTTTTCATTAATGGAGTTACAAAGCCAGCTCTGGCAACAGAGACAAGGCAGCTCTGGTTGGAAAGGTGTTTGTAAAACCAAAACCCCTGTAACTGGAAAAAAATAACAGAAATACCCACCAAACCACAAAACTCTAATTTATCAGTCTCCTCCAAAAACCACAAAGGGTTTCATAGGGTCCCTCCCTGTGCTGAGTGGAGATTCATCCTGTTTCCGGAATTCATCACAAAGTCAATGGCAGTGCTTTTTTTTTCTATGACATTTCCAGATATTAGAGACAAGTGCATTCCTTAGATATCTATCATACATGTAGAACATAGAGATGGATGGAAAATTCGTAGAGCTTGGAGACCATATGCATGCATGGAACCTGCTGGACCTCTGCATACCCACATGTGTAAAGCGAGCTCCCAAACAATGAGTCTGACATTATGGACATGCAGCACCTGTGGTCTGCAGGCAGCCTGTGTATATGCAGTAAGTGCAACGTGTTCTGGACATGTCCAGTTTATCACGTATTCACAGATATTCTGCTCGACACAGGCACAGACGGTCTGGCATGACTGTGTATGTGCTGTGCTGTACACAGACTGAGACTTCTGTCTTGCGAGTTCCTGGACAGAAATCAGGCAGTCCAATTCCATCAGAACATACTCATTTGGTTCCACTGTCACTAAAAATCATCTAAAGTAATTTGGGTTTGTTCCAATGATACTGCATGTTATTGGTTTAAAGCAAGTGTGTTCTGTAAATGACGAATGTGCTCACTCACTGTTTTGCAATAGCTTTGCTTCTGCTCTTTGAAAGTTTTAGTTTTAACTTTTTGGACTTTTGCCAAAAACTGGCATTTCGGTACTCTTAATATACGCTCCCCTTTCCCTCCCACCAGCAGCTGTGGATACAATTTGACAGGAGAATGCGTTAGGAGGAAAGGCAACAAATGCTGATGTAGAAACCTTTAGAAAGTAAACAAGAACACTATGTTAATGCACCAGCCCTATTACAGTGAATTCTCTTCCTAAATTAGTTGCATGTGTTCAGTGAGCTCCCTTAAGGGGTTCTGTATCTCAGTAGTTTTTACTCTACCCATCTTTAGTTTTGACTCCATCTCTGTTCCCAAAAATCTCTTCCGATTTAGCCAGTTCTTGTTATCCTTCACTGCAGGCTTATGTCAATTATAAGAGCAGTATGCCAGCTCAGTATGCTGTCCATAATGAGTGCACAACCATCGTGAGGAATGCACAGGCTGGTCATAAAAGAAACACCTTGGGCCACTAAACTTAAGGCTGTGTCTTGTGAGAAAACAAACTGCCTTTTCTTCTTCTTCACCTGGCACTGGCTCTTATCTCGGCTTTAAGACTTTACATGGGATCGTGGCCTCCATGATATTCACATTTTCCTTCCATATCTATTTATTCTTGAAAAAAAGGCTCTTTCCCCAACTATCGCTTCCTGCTCTGGCAGTAGAAATTTGGGTCCTAAACTAAGTAGCAGCACTAAAGTTCTGTCCATCTAGTCAAGTCAAAAGGCAGACTAGAAGAAAAGCAGGCATTTCGCTAATACACCAGGGATTTCCAGTCCCTGGCAGAGGCAGCAGAATTAACAGGAAATCAATGAAAGCAGTCATTGATGCAGGGACAATCGCATAGCAGGTGTGCAGCTGGTGGATGGCTCACAATGCTTAGTTGGTACAGGAAGTCCTTGCATGCCGTGTGTCAGCAGAAACACACCAACTGAAGGGTATTTCACTTGGGAAGCTGGCATAACGTCACCAGGAAAGCTCAGGGGGTTTTTGACAGGACTGAACAGTAAGCATAGAGGGAATCGAGTGCTGGCCAGACTGAGTGGAAGGTGCAGAGTTCACAGGATGATGGCACAGTGACCAAATCACACTGAGCAATGCAACCTAGATAAGCTAGCAATCGAGCTAGGTCCCCAATCATGGCAATTCCCAAAATCTTAAATTTCAGCCAAATCTGAATAAGATTTTAAGGAATAATAATAAAAAAAAAAATATCTACCACAGAATATTTAAGGTTGGAAGGGACCTCTAGAGATATCTAGTCCCTTGCTCAAAGCAGTCAACTAGAGGAGGTTACTCAGGGACTTTTTCAACTGGGTTTTGAATATCTGAGATGGAGAATATCCAAATTTGATATATCTTTGAATATCCAAAGATGGAGACAACACAACCTCTCTGAGCAACTTGTGTTTGACCACCCTCACCATAGAAATTCATTCTTATATTCAAATGGAGTTTCCTGTACTTCAGTTTGTGCCCACTGCCTCTTGTCCTTTCACTGGGCACTCCCAAGAAGTTTGGCTCGATCTTCTTTGCACCCTCCCTTCAGATACTTATACACGCTGGCAAGACACCCTCAGAGCCTTCTCTTCTCCAGGCTGAACAATCCCAGCTCTCCCAGCCTCACCGTCCATGAATGCTCCAGTCCCTTAGTCATCTTAGTGGTCCTCTGCTGGGTTTACTCCAGTGTGTCCATGTATCTCTTGTAGTGGGGAGCCCATGTCTGGACTCATTACTTCAGTTGTGGCCTCACCAGCGCTGCACAGAGAAAAGGGATCACCTCCCTCCACCTGCTGCCAGTGCTCTTCCTAATGCAGCCCAGGCAGCTGTTGGCTGCCTTTGCAGCAAGGGGACATTGCTGGCTCATGCTCAACTTGGTGTCAACCAAGGTCCTCAGGTCTTTTTTCCGCCAAGCTCCTTTCCAGCCAGTTGTCCCCCAGCATGAACTGGTGCATGGGGTTATTCCTTACCAGGTGCAGGACTTTCCATTTCCCTTTGTTGAACTTCTTGAGATTATCTCTTAGCCCAGTTCTCCAGCCTGTCCAGGTCCCTCTGAAAGGCAGCACAACCATCTGGTGTATCTGTTACTCCTCCCAGTTTTGCATTGTCAACAAACTTGCTGAGGGGACACACTGATTATGACCAGCCTCCAGCTGCATTTTGTGCTGCTGATCTCCACCCTTGGAACTCTGCAGTTAAGCTCAATTTCAGTCCAGCTCACTATCCACTTAAATGGCCCACACTACATCAGTTTGTCTGTGAGGTCATAATGGGAGATGGTCAAAAGCCTTAATTAAGATATACAACATATACTGCTCTCCTCTGGTCCACCAAGCTGGTCACCTCATCATATAACCAGTGCTCTTTTCCCGTGACAGATTTCCCCGCTGCATATAATGAAGATCTTCATAAACCTGATTGATTATAATTTATTAGGCCACCTAGTACAGGGGTTGTTTCTATCTGCCGTAAAATGAACTGCTTCACCTGCCTTTGTAATGAGCTACAAGTGATATGAAACACAGAGCTTATTTAACAGCACATACCAGATGGTCTATGCAAAGTTGAATATGACAGGAGGATTTTTTGTCCAGATTGGAGGTGGGACTGTTGTTTTGTTTTGAAAAAAAGTGGAAAGAAACAGGGGGAAATGGGATTGCATTGCCACTTGTGTTGCTGAAATTGCGCTGGAGGCTGCTCTTACAGGTCAGCAACAAGAAGCAGCGAATATGATCGATGACCACTTGGCAGGCAGAGTATTTAACACTGTTAACTAGTTCTGAATTGCATGGAAATATAGGCCTTGTATGCTTGGATATCCAGGTAAGTTTCATTTCTAGACAAATTTAAGTTAGCCAAACTGAAAATTCAGACTGAATACCAGCACAAAGTCCCTTTCATTATTTTAAAATCTAAAAAATAAAGTAATTTGAATGAATACGACATAATTGAATAGTTTGTATTTTTTGGTTATTTAGGCAGAACTGCTCAGCACACATCGCTTTTACCTCAGCAATCTTTTGAGCAAATACTGGCTTGCCCAGACCAAGTCAGTTTATATATTTTGCTGATACTTCTATCCTAAAGCAGTGTTTTTACAAACAAAGGGATTTAATTAAGTACCCGCATTTAACATAGGTGCTGAGAGAGTTCATTCAATAAAAGCACATGGGAAAAGGGATTTAAGTGAGAAAGTTGTAACAGTTGAGACATAGCAGAAAGACATCACAAAAGAAATATTTGCTATGATTGCAAAAGCTCAGAAAATGAATAAAAAATTAACTCTTCAATTTGATGACCTAGAAAATAGAGGAGAAATAATATGCATATGAAAAGGATTAAAGAAGAAGCCAAGAAGGAAGGCTTAGTGGGTTTAACTGGGTGGATTTAAAATTGTTTAAAGAATGATGAGATGATAACAGTAAAAAGAGATTCAAACAGGCTTTACCAGGAAACAGATCTACACATTTTTCTGTGAAACTTCGCTTGTATTATGTCAATGAAAGAAAGGTTCAGCAGAAAATAACAGAGAATGAGCTAACTGTGAATGATCTGAAAACAGCATGCACACACATGCACACACACACATTCTTTTGGCTTTTAAGGAAGAATATACAAAGAAAAGCAAGTACAATAATAACAAGGTTTTCATTACTTCTAAGGTATTGAACTTGGCTGCAGAAGAAAGAGGACTAGATGTCTAATAATTAGAGATAAAGTAGAAGCTAGCGGAGATAATGGCATGTGTTATGTAAACTGGGTAGGGTTACACATGCAGATCTTTTTACTGCTATCATAATGCCTGTCAGAATCAAAAGAGGAACTGGAAGAGGACATTTTTCTGGAAGAAGGGGGCATAACAGGCTTGTAACAATATTCAGAAAGACAAATTAAATTTAAAATGTCCACAGGGTTCTTGTCTAACAAACATGAGGAAGTTATGATGTTAGTAAGCAATTAGTAAGAGGAACTTTAAGTCAGTAAGATATACATCTATATTTACATATAAATATATATACAAGATGAATTTATTCAGAGAGTGCTTTCAGATATATCTGAAGTATGTTATAAATGAACTAAGGAAGAAGCTTGGTCAGATGGAGCTGTATTTGTTGCCTTTTTGTATTACTCACAAAGAGTTAGTAATTAACCTCCCATAGCAGTTTTTAGATAAATTTCAAAATGCATTCAGAGATAGCAAACAAAGACTGTCCTTGTCAGTCATGAACAACCCACTTGCCACAACAGGCCTGTCTTTGTTGTCGTTACATGTCTGGAGATTTTCTGATAGGGGCCGTGATCACATTACCCATCCCGGTAGCAGGAGGCACGCGAGGGAGATGTTCATTGAGCACCTGGTGCACCTGGCCGATGGGGTCCTGAAACCTGTAGGTGGATTCACCTTTGGTAGGGCCCCGCCCAGGAGGCAGCTTGAGGGGGACACTGCGAGTGACCCCCTCGTGCCACTCCAACAAAGGCCTGTGGGACCATCGGTGCGAAGCTCTGCTATGTGATAGCGTCTATCTTTGGGCCTCCCAGAGAACGGGAAGTGAGCAGGAGATGTGATAGTGCTTCTGGACCAAGAAGAAGCCGCTGAGACGAGCGATTCGACCCATGGTGCCTGACCAGGGTGACCCAGAGAAGGGGTTTTGTGGCTGCTGCCGTTGGCCCTAAGTGAGGGTTCTTTGCCCCCTGTGCGAGAGGTAACCTGCTCACTGAGTCGAGATATCTGTTTTTATTTCAGTTCTGCAGTTCTGCAGAACTGGGTGCCAGGCATTTAACAACAGCCACCACACCTCACGTTTCACACCGCCCAATATTTATAACGATAAAATACAGCTGATTGGTCAATAATGATTCATTCACCACTCCTAACTATACACATACATCTAAGCTCATGTTTAAAACATTTCGTGAGGTTATCTGATTAGCATGCTCATTATTCACAAAGGGCTGTGTATTTTAGCATTATAATTACCCTGGGTTAGTTTGGGAGACACTCTTGGCTTGGTCCAGAAGTTGTATTTTTGGTCTTATGTCTAAGTCAGCAACTCCAAAGGAACACGTAAGACACACTGTCTCGTTCCACGTCCTATTCAAGGTTAGGTACATTCCTCCATGCCTCAACCGTGTCCCAACCAAAACTTCCTGATAAAGGTCTGAATTTGTTAACAGCTACAACTGCTACATCCCGCCCGAGTCCCACGGTTTTGTTTTAGTGTGGAAAACTTTCAATGTCTCGTCTTCCGATCTGTAAATCTGAGCTGAGAGGGAAGGTACCACAACAGCTCCCATCCAGCATTTCCAAACCCAGTAACTTTTGTCAACCCCAGTATGGGCTTTTGCCACCCGCTACCACCTGGGCCGAGACAGGCCGGGGGAAGCGCCCGCCACCATCCTGCGGGCCAACGCTGCGGCAGGACTCCTCACTGCCCCTGCCCCCGGGTGCGGGGACGTCGGACCGAACGGGCAACAGCCGCGACCGCCGCTGGACCACTACCCCGGACCCAGCCCCCCGGCTCAGCCCGCCCCGGCCTGGGCCGCGCTGCGCCTGCGCCTGCCGCTGCCCGCGCAGGCGTCTTGGGCGCCTCCGTGCTTCCCCCCCCCCCCCTCCCCCCCGCGGCAGGTGCGGCTGAGGGGAGCGCGCGGGGCGTAACGGTACCGGCGCCGCGGCGGGGCCGCCGTCTTGCCTCGGCGGAGGTGAGTGAGGGGCCCGCCCGGCACCGCCGCGTCGGCCGCACCACTCCGGCGGCCACGGTGTGTACTGTTGCCATGGGAACAGCGGGCGCTGGTGCCGCCGCCGGGGGTGGGGGCCGCCCGCAGCGGTGAGGGGGACCGGGACGCCGCGGAGGCGGCGGCGGTGGGTGCCGACCCGCCGCCGTCGCCGCCAGGGAGGGAGGGGGTGGGTCGGCGGTGCCGTTAGGCGGGCGGAGCGCCTTGGCCAGCGCCCGGTGGCGGCGGCGGCCGTGCCCCGCCGGGCCGTAACGCTCGCCCGTGGGGGTTGCCGCCTCGCTGCGAGGGCGCGGAGTACCGGGGTGTGCGGTACGTCGGGGAGAACCTCCGGTCCGTTTCCCGGCACCTTGCTGTCCGCCGTGCCCGGGAGGGAGTCTTGTTTGCCGGGTTTGGGTTGGTTACCCCGCTAAGCCCGGGGCAGCTTTTCCTCCACCGGTGCCGCTTGTGCCGGGAGTTCCTCCGGGGCGCGTTCTGAGCATCTTGCGGGTTGCGGGCTCCGTTTCTCGTAACTTTGTTCTCATTCCTTTTTTGATAGTGATGCCTCTGCTTCGAAATCTCACCAAGCTGAAAGTGTATCAGTTGCGATTGAAAAGTTGCTGATGTTTAACATTACATCTAATAATACCCATTATTCAATCACTTATTAAACCTGTATTTATAGGGTGCTAACTATTCTAGAGAGTTGCTTGGGCAGACAGAACTTGGATTCAGATCTGGGTGAGCAGAGTGTTCATGGCTTGAGTACAGGGTTTCTCCTCAGTGTGCTTAGTGATTGCAAGTGTAGGCCCTCGGTATGCCAGCAATTAAATGACACTGGTTTTGAGATGGGGGATAGGAAGGTAGTGCCAGTGTGGTGCCGCATCTGATGTAGTCAGCCATGCTTCTCTCATGTGTTGATTGACCCAGGATAAGTGCAGCTATCTCACTTCTGGAGATAGCTAGGACTAACCCAGGGTTCTCTGATCCTGTACACTCATCTACTGCTTTCAGGTCTTCCTGTACAGCAAAGACCAGGCCTCTGGAGTAAAGAACTGGGGAAAAAAGACAGGAGCCCATGTATGGCTTTTCAGACACTTGTGTAATACTCTTCTACCTTCTACTAGAGAGTCAGAGAGATCGTCATCTGTGCAAGTTAAAGGCTACCCGGAAAATGGTGACAGCAGTGGGGGACAAGACCTGTGCGTCCCAGTTATGTGGTCCCCATTGACCCTACAGCATTCCCTTTATCTGTCCCATGCCGGGATTATGGAGCAAAATGGGAACACTTTTGGATTTTCAGAAAGAAGCACTAATAATTAGAATTATTTTTTATTTGCAACTAAGATACTTTATTTTTAAAAGGGTAGAGTTTGTGGAAAAATAGAAATTCTTGCAAATAAATACAAACCCAGATGGAACTAGTTTTGTATAAATGATGAAAACCATGAGTAAAAACAGATTGTATGCTGGGCAGCCAGTGCAGTCGTTTCCCTTCCACTCTTGTGCTGCTCCTTCATCCTATACTTTCACTTTCTGCTTGCTGCATTCGTTTGTTGCACCATATTTTAAATTACTCTCTGGCACTGCAAGTGAATGATTTAGGTACCTTATGCTCATCGAAGTCAAGAAGGCTTCTGGTGATTGGAGGGTTTTTCCCTTATGCACAGCTCTAGGTAGTAGTTTCCTGGGAAGAGAACTGGTGTAGTATAGCTGAAGGTGCTTCCTCAAAGCTTCTGGGGTGGTGGGACGCTGGAGAGCAGATGGAGCTTCTGTCCTGAGTGCTGCTGCAGCAGAGCAGTTGCTTGATGCTTAGATGTTTCAGCCTTAGGCATTATAAAAGAGAGAGAACAAATTGTCATTTGGGAAAGAAACGGTGTTTGTACTGTGATGGCACAGCAGCCAAATTCCTTCAGATAAAGAATTACTCATGTTTTTTAAATGCTTGCAAGAAAGTGAGCTTTCTTATCATATGTATATAAATATACACACACACATAACTTATATTTTATGACACTGCTTACTTGTTTCTCTGCGTTCTATCCCATTTTCTGGCCAATAATTGCGGGGTATGGATTAATAATATGTTGGTGTTGTATCACTGCCACAATTTTGAATGCGTATGGTACTACCGTACGCCGGAATGACGGAGTGTGAACGCCCCTGACGGGATGAGCGGTTGAAGTCCTTGGTTCTGCTCTCTGTCGCCCCCCGGTGGCAGCTCCGCGCCCCGCCGCCCGCCCGGCTCCCCCGGCGGCAGGGAAAGGCCCTGCTCTCCCCCCCCGCCCTCCGCCGAAGCAGCAAGGCAGCAGGGAGCTCAGTGGAGCCTTCAAACGAAGTCACAGGGTCCCTTTGCAACGTTAATTATTAAACCTGTGGTTTTCGTGGATTGGAAAGGCGACAAACAGTGCCCGAATAGTAGGACTTCACTAATTCAGCTTATAGTAGATAAGTTCCTTTGCCAGTTAAAAAGAAATAGGTAAGAGGCGAAAGCTTCAACAAAAAGTTATTATAATGGAAGTTTGGTCTAAACTGTGGCAAATAAATGTACTTCTAGGATAGAAAGTTTGCAGATGGCAGTAGACTTAACAAAACATTAAGTTGATTGTATCAGAGGTGGTTCTGTTCCACAGTAACACATCATGTCTCTCAGTTTAACTTCTTAGTTTAACTACAAAGCACATATACATGAATCCCATAAAATACTCATTTAAATGTCAGAGCACAGAGATTTTAAGAACTAAAGAAAACGGTGTCCTTCAGAGATTAAATGTAAGATATTAGATTACTTAAGAAGATTTATTTTAAAATTCAGGAAGGTGGATGGAAATATATAGACCGGAAAAGAGGAAATGTGAATTAGTTCAGATTTTTGATTTGTAGAATCATGTTGATTACATTTTAGTATGTATTCACAGCTATTGTTTCCTTGTATGCTGGATAATGTGTCGGAAATATGGCCTACACAGAAGACCTTCCACTTAAAGGTCAAAATCTTGACTCTGAGTACCTGGGAGAACAGGGAATAATAATCTACCTTTCCTGTTCAGTGAGAAATTGCTGTATAATTGCTCCGAACAGGCTGCTGCAGTGGAATTCCTTACTTATCTCTTTTGAATCGTGTTGTAATAGAGGGAAGAGTAGGGAGCACAGAGAGCCAAATTTAGTCACAGTGAAGAAATGTATTAATGGTAATCAGAAGGATTAAAAACGTGGACAGTCTCAGGCTCCTGATCTTTTCTTCTGTTTTGTAGTTGTGTATCTTTCAGTGAAAGAGGTTGGTGCACCGCTCCGTAGCATCCAGTTTTATCTTGTGTAGTCCAGATGACAGGGTTGGGCTGTGTATTAATTAAAGAAACTTTGCCAGAATGCACAGGCTCTGAAAGAAAGAACAGAAGAGGCAGTTGGAAATGTAAAGGTGCAGAACAGGAAGAAGTGAACTAAGACACTAGAGGAGCAGGATTTTTGCTTCATAGTTTAGAAAGAACCAAGATGGCAGTATCTGATCTACTGTTGGTTCATTGTCATACACTATGTGAGACAATAGAAGTTACCAGGTGGTCTAAATCAAAGATAGTGCAGAAACATATTTTCCTTATAAGGTGTCTGAAAAGCAGAAGAGGAATTTTGGATGGTTTAAGGCTTATGATGTGTTTGCTGCAAAATTACAAGGATGGTATTTACAGAGAACTGCACCAGGGTAGGGATTGATTGGGGGGGCTTGAGAGATGATAAAGCAAGACTTTCACTGCCCGCTGCATTTGCTAGAAAATGCAGCAGGACAGAACGCCGGTTGAAAGTTTGGGTTGATAATTTATCTTATGTTAATGTGGTCTTTGTTTGCATGTACTTGGGATTGGGTTGGGGAGGCATTTCTCTCAGAAGAAAAAAATGGATTGCCTGTTCTTCCTTGTCTCTCCTTATCAATCACTGGCAACTCTGCTTCAGTTACTCGTAGTGATACCTCTTTGACTTACTAGGAAGCAGCCCTTGGTAAGATCGATAGTTTTATTGGGTTTGTCTTAAGTTCATTGGAAAGAAAGTGTCTCTTTACAGCATATTATTTAATTCCTGTTTTGGTTATGTTGTTTTATAAGTAATCAGGTGTTAAAAAACAGATTTCCTCACAGAGTACCACATTTGGCCCAGAAAGCACTGTGGTACTGAGTGTAGTGTATTTTAGCTCCCTTTAAAAAAAACTAAAGGTCCTCAGATGCTTTCTGCTCTTCAGTATTTTCCTACAGAACTGAGAAATAGAGAGGGAAATGCAGTATCAATGAGCCTTATTTTCCACAATTTCACCACCGTCTAGGATTTTGTTATAATATCTTTTTAAACTACATTTTGGTAGCATAAACATTGATGAATTAGTAGTTTGTAATTTAAAACTAGCATTATATTCTGTGCCTTCCATATGTATTGTACAATGTTCTTCCTGTACACTACTTTGCAGCAGAATGCAGCCTTCAAAGGATAAAAATACAGAAAAGGCAGCACCATTCTACAGGCTTTCAGTGCCAAAGAAGAAGACCAGTTCTGAGATTATAAATGAAGCCAGAAATGTTCTACGAACTCTAAGGACTCGGAGACCATTTACACCTGCAGAAGATCAAAGGAAACTTTTTGGATCTGGATCCTCACGAGCTCCTCGAAATAGACCTCCTTCAGTTTTTAGGTACTGTGGCTTTAAGATTTTTTCAAATATCCTTAAGCAGCAAGAGATTTAATTCTGTAATTATGTTTCTGGTGATTTTTTTTTTTCCCCCTTGTATTAATCTGTATTCCTAATCACATCCTTTGCCTTCTTCTAATGATCTTTACTGTTGGTGTTAATCTACATGTCCAGGAAGTTCCTGTGGATTAGAGCTGCCAGTGACAGTCATTACACTATTTTTGTATGTGGAGAATAGTTAGGAAAATGGTCTGTAAATCACCTTTATCTTAAGGCAATGTATGCTTTTGATTGAGATAGTCTTCAGCTTTCACCTAGAAACTGTGAAAGCTTGCTTGCTTCCACATAAACTGTAAGCTAGATCTTTTTTCAGAGTTTTCTCAGGTCTTCTTGTATATAAGATTGTAGGTCTTGAAGTTTGAAATGCTCATTTTTAAACAAAATTTTTACTACTTCAAATTATTTCTTTGTGGAGTTTTGTTATGTACCATAGTTTACAGAGCTCAATAGGTCTTCCTCTTGTGGCAAAAGAGAGAAAAAAAAAAAAGTATATTGGGCTTTTTACATCCATTTTCCCAGTCAAGTTTTTAGCTCTCCTTATATGCCAGTTCTGTAATGACTGTAGGGAGGAGATGTGAGCTGTATTTGAAATGGTAGATGTCAGGCATGCGAGAAGGGATGCTGAGATGGGTTTGAATGGCCATATGAGTAAGTCAGTGCCCATGCTGTTTTCATGGCAGCATGACGTCAGGCACTGTATGTATCCAGTATTCCTTACTGCATAGTGTTGTGCCCCTGCAGAAGGCAGGAGCCCGAGAGTGACTTGGCTGTTTGCTGGTGACCAGGTAACAGGGTCACTCTGGCTGACATCCATGCTTGTTCTGTCTGTGCTTCTCCTCTGTACAGGAAGGAACATGCTCATGCCTGCACAAACCTGGGGGCTCTGTGGCTTGTGTCAGATAGCTTGGGCACTAACCACGGTTGGGTTTGTGCATGAAATGAGGCTTATATTAGAGAATCGTTACAGACGTGTATGAAATAAACTGTATCATGGCAGGTGTGCCAGCGATCTTGTAATTCTTCTCCCTTGATGCTGCTGGATTCCCAGATGTCGAAGTTAAATAGCATTCAAGGAAGAAGAGTGATAGTGTAAAAGTGCTCTTCCTTTCTTCCTCCTTTTCTCCATATTCATTAGCAAAGGGAAGAAGCATGCAATTAAAAAAAAAAAACAAACCACCACAAAACACTGAGTCTGCTTTATTCATATTATGTTTGATTTCTTTGTGCTAGTCTTCATGCATCCAGTTTTGATTTGGCTGAATCAAGACCAGTGTCTGGTGTTCGTCTTAGCCCGCTGGATCATGTGAGTACTCTGGAAATAGCTCATGCAATACACATATTTTTGTGTCAGTATCAGTAGTGTTAGGAAAATATATGGTTTAAATAGGTTGGGGAGAAATTGAAGCTTGTTTTAATGTTAGTCTGAGACTTATAAAGTTAGTTTTGTCATTCTTTTCCTCAAAAGAAACCTGAAAATAAGTTAAACTATTTACATATTGCTGTATTGCATTGTAATTCTAAGTGACATTAACAGAACTCAGAAGATGGATACTTGAGTTAGCTTTCTTGTGTAAGATTACTAAAATAGAAAAAGGTCATGGGCATCAACATGAGCCAGGAACATGCTCTTGCTGCTAAGGTGGTGGCTAATGGTCTCTAGGCTGCATTAGGAAGAGTGTTGCTGCTTCCCTGGTTCAGGGAAGTGATCCTTGCGCTCTGCTCAGCACTGGCAAGGCCACATCTGGAGTGCTGTGTCCAGTTCTGGGCTCCCCAGTACAAGAGAGACATGGAGCAACTGGAGAGAGTCCAACGAAGGGACACAAAGATGATGAAGGGACTGGAGAAAGGCTGAGAGCTGGGACCATTCAGGCTGGAGAAGAGAAGGTTCAGGGGGCATCTTATCCATGTGTATAAATACCTGCAGGGAGGGTGCAAAGAGGATGGGGCCAGGCTCTTTTCAGTGACGGGACCAGAGGCAGTGGGCACAAACTGAAACACACAACGTTCCCTCTAAACATCAGGAAACACTTCTTCCACTGTGAGGGTGACAAAGCCCTGGCACAGGTTTCCTAAAGATCTTCAAAAGCTTCCTGGCCGTGGTCAAGTCCAGGGCAGTTGAGCAGGAGGGTTGGGCAAGATGACCTCCAGAGGTCCCTTCCAACCTCAACTTTTCTGTGGTTCTGTGATCAATGACTTGAAAGTAAATATATTGATTATGCTTCTATTTGACTTACACATCTGTAAAATATAATGATTGTAGTTTATTTAAAAAACAGATAGAGGTACTTGTAAGAACCCCCTTTTCCCTCTGTGAAAGTTTTGAATTGTTTTCAATTTATAAGTGTATCTGCTCTTTCAGGTTTTTTATATTTAATCTTTAAATATAAGATTAAGTCATGAACATTTCTTTAGTACCTGAGAGAACAGAGCATGCTAAAGCAGTTAAGTATACTTGCTGTATATATTATTTCTTCAAGACAGTAATCTAAATGTAGCATTCCTTAGGAAAGAGAGGAAAAAAAAAATCTGAGAAATGTTATACTTCAGTAATTTTGATAAGGTAATGTATTTCTGTGAATCAAATTAAAAAATTCTCACCATACTTAGATTAAATATATCTACAGTTGGATTTAAATACTGGTGTTAAATTTTCATTTATCTTGTGTGTGAGAGTGGAAAAAAACCTAGAGAAAACTGCTGTTAAAGACCAATGCAAAACCTGCCTTTACTGCTTTACCAGTGGAGCCAAGTTGTAAATGCATCACTGTAGATGCAGAGATTGTATTAGTCATGGTGGTTGTGGGCAGTGGGTCTCACCTCTTGGCTATTTTCAACTAATACCGGGGAGAGAGCTGAAGCATCGGACCGGAGACTTTTTAATGGATTCTTTATTTTAAGGAAATCTGTAGAGAACCTTGATCTTACAGGGCAGTGCATTTACAAAACATTTGTTGTGCCCTATGTATCTGAGGTTCAGGGGATTGGTCACATCCTCTAAGATGCAAGATACCAATATAAATAAAACTAGAACTTGCATGTTTCTGGATCTGCATGATATGTCTCCGTGTGATAGAAGGTGGTACATGTGATATGAACACATTTAAAGTGTTTTGGAAACACTACTTTAGTGCTCAAAAACAAATTCTAAAGAATAGATGTGCTTGTAGAATTGTTAGTGCAAGTCTTTGGCACAACTTTTTTTTGACAAATTAGCGTACTGTAGATGATGTTAATATTTATGAGGAAAATAATTCTGAGTTTCACTTGCTGTACTCAGGCTAGTTTTTGTTTGTTTTCTGCACCCTTGAATGTTTGCTTTCTGTGGTGATAATAGTATAGATATCTAGCTTGTTCAGTGGAATGGTATCATTAGATTCTCTATATGAAGATGAAAATTTTTTAATGAGCAAATCTGTGTGCCTTTTGTCTATTCTATTCTGAACTTAATCCTTTATATAAATCATTTGGCTTTCTTTTATTTTTCTTGCTTATATGGAAATGAAATTATCTGTGCTTTTATTAAAATATCTTCTTTATCTTTGTCACAGAAACCGGTACTAGTCACTTTTGCAAAAGATGAAGATTTTTCTGTTTCCTTTCCAAAACCTCCTGCTGATGCTGCCGAGGTTAGAAAGCTCAGCAGTGCTCGGGCACGCTTTTTTAGAAGAACTTCTCAGGGAAATTTCCTTTCTGCTAAAATGGTTCCTCCTGATCAGAGTAAGAATTTTTTGATACACGTTATTTCCGGGAATAATAACTGCACGATGGGTTTTAATATCATTATTACATGAATTATTATATTATATTGAAGGACCTGCGTGTCCTTTCAGAGTAAATTTTTAAAATACTTAAATGGCTTTAAGGCAGTTTTGAAAATGTGATTTCCAAAAGTGATTCTGGCTTTCACTTCTGAAAGTGAGTTGAAAGCTACTCAGGTGCCTTTTTTCCTATAGGTTTCTAAGTAATGGAATTTTTACTGAAAGTTTTTTTCAATGGGTAAAATTAACATTAAATGTTGAAATGTTTAAAGAGATAATGAGATGGCATCATCTAAGGAGATTCCTTGATGCATTATTGAGCATAAAAAGAGGATTAAAAAAGAATGATATGTCTTGACAGGCCTCCAACTACGTTGTATTTGTTGTTAAGATTTTCATTAGTGAAGAATTAATAAAGGTCGCTAAATGTGGGATTTAAAAGTAATTTGCTTGCAGATAGGAAATGACTTTCCATCTTGGTTTCCTGAACACTGGCTCATAATAAAACGTGCTGAAGACTTATTTGTAATAATAACAATTCTTACATTGCCTGGGATTGTCACTTTACGTGATAAACTGAATATCTCACTTTTTACCTTATTGCAAAATAGGTCTTATACAAAAAGCACTAAAGTTTACTTCAATATTATGTACATAGTCTATAAACATATATTTATATCATATACCCCTATATGTAGTTTAATCCCTTAGCCTTAATAAATTGATGTTAGCGATCGGAGAAGTTGAGAACCTAATGTAGTTCTAGTCTGAGTTTGCATCTTCTCCCCTTTGGGGATCATGCAAGTATTTACATAAGTTTTTTGTGTGGGTTCTTATCACATGTACATACCAAGGAACAAGATTAACAGCTACCTTTTGCTTGAGTTCCTTCATGATATTCAGATCTTGAAATATAATCCCTTCTTTCACAAGGTACAATCCACCTATCTCGAAAAGGGAAATAGAAACAAAATAGATGAAAGATTAAAATGTTAAAACACAAAACTGAAAGACTGTAAGAAACTATGTTCATAAGAAGAATTTGACTACTTTGCTTTAAATAGTCTTAAGCTTTCTTATCTTTTAAATTGATACAAGCAAATTTTGATAATGTAATATGACAAACAGTAATTCATTTTGAGCTCTGTCACGTGTATTTAATGTGTAAGAACACTTCTACACAATGTATTCTTTTTGGCTATTTCAGATGAAGAGAAGCTAAATTCTGAAGAACCAGCTATGATGAATAATCTTTGCAGAAGTAATAATAACTGCCTAGCAGAGCAAAGGTCATACACACCATTTAACGATGAAAGTAGACAATTAATTTGTAATGAGCATTTCAGCGGATCAGAGAGGGAAGACTCCCTAAAAGGGACAACAGAAAAGTCTTTATTTCAACTGAGAGGAGAAAGGTCAGTATTATTCGTGTGTGGTAATATTCACCTTCCACACAACCCTCTTCCTGGATATTCAATTGTGCAAGTATCAAAATGTTTAAAATTGATGGAATTTGAAGGTAGCACTATTTATGCATTGAAACAAAACTATGTTTAGATTATTAGGAAAAAAAAATCTTTACACTTCTGTTCTTAGGAAGATTCTACACTCAAAATACTAATTTGTCCAAAAATTGTTGATAGGAAGTTACTTGCTGTAATTTGAAATAACTTTAATTTTGTTTGATCATTAACATTTCAAAACTAAGTCTTCTAACAATTGCATATAGAATACCCAAATTCAATATGCTTGCTTTTACAGTTCAAGCCTGTTTTTTTAAGGTGATATACATTCTTCCCTTAGCTCCACAGATGAGTAGAGCCATGTTTTCAGTTCTGGTATTGGGGAAATATATGATCATACACAAAAAAAACAGGCTTAAACTCACTGGAAATAGAGGCAGAATATTTTTTGTGGCTTTGAATTTTTCTTAGCTCATTTTTTTCAATGACTAAACAGGTGTAAGAGATTAATGAGACTTATGCACATGCAGTCTGTTTTTACTGAACCTAGATTATTACATCCATTTTGTAATTCACAATTAAGTCTTTTCTTTTTTTTTTTCTCTCAATTCAGATCTGAATTCTTGCACAGGGAGGAATAGTCCATGGCACTATGTTCAGTACGTGTATCAGTTGCTGCATTAGTAGTTGGAGGAACAACTGTTTTGTGCTAATAACACTGACAGATCTGGCAATCTCTACAACAAAGAAAGAATAACAGTTTATTTTCAAACCCATCCTCTAAAGACTTGGTCACTATTAAATATAAGTATTTACCAGTAGATATCTTCTTTCTAGCATGTTTTTATGCTTAGGAAAAAACAGTATTTCCTTGGATATTCTTAAGCACCTTTGATATTAGGGAGTATATTCTTGATTTTATAAAATGAAATGCCCTTTATTTACTAACTTGATGATAATATTGAATAGTTTAGAGAACGTTGTGCATTGAGGCTGTTACAGCAAGTGATACATAGCAGAGCTGTCATAGCACTCTTCTTTTATATTAAACTGGAAGCAGGATTTAAAAAAAAAAAAAAAAAAAAGAGATAGATTCTGAAATACTGGAGACTTGTGCGAGCAAAGAAAAAAGTTTCATGAGAATGGAGGGAGGGAAAATGAGAATATAAGCTCAGCGATGAAAAATATGGCTGAAGGAAAGTGAAGGACCAAGGAGAATGCTTCAGTGCAAAATCATTTTCTCCCTTTAAAATCAGTGACCCAAAAGACTTTTTAGGTAAAGCCTGTATGGGTTATCTTACTTCATAAGTTTCTGTAATTTGACTTTTATATAGTAAAGGTGTGGTGTGAAGTACTTCAGCATTGTAGTTGAAATGTGTAGTTATTTAATGGTATCCAAGTGTGTCATATAAGAAAGGGTCAGTTGATACTTTTACTAATTGGAAAGAATGCCTTTCCTTCTGAGTCATAATTTTAAAACTTGCAGGTATGATTAAACAGTTGAGTTATTATACATCCTTCCTATGTGTTCAAAATTATATACTTCATAGCTTGAGAGTTCCATAAGGTTTTGATTTTGGGTTTTTGTTACTGGTGCTTTTCTCAATCACCCATTCATACGGCGTTGTGTACCATAATCATTGAATTTTCTGGTAGCCTGAACCACAGAATGTCATGATTCACCTTGATAATTTTTGAGAATGACTGGCTTCTCTATTGAAATGTTCTTAGGAACAGGTAAAAAAAGCCTATTACCAAAAAGATTGCTTGTTGCAACATGAAGTTTTTGAGGACATTTTCTGTTTGGTTTCTCTGTGTAGGAGGACTTTTAGAAAATATAAAAAGTTGAAAGGGGAAAATGATATATTTTCAATTTTTATATTCTTGAAATATCATTATGCATGTTTGAAGAATAGATTGCCAAGGTTCATTTTGCGTAAGCTCTGCTGGCTTAATTTCTTTATGACCTGTTACTTACTTTTCTGTCTCTTAATGTGATAGCTAAGATACTAATGATTCTAACCATAAAAGATGGAATGCTAATGCATGTAGCTTGTCATATCCATGTTTCAACTAGGGAGAATAATACTAGAGGTTGTTGAATCTCACCTATCACTTAAATTAGATCTCAAATTACTGGCCTTAAGATACTGTTCTGACTAGTTTTCTCCGAAATAGAAGAGTAAACGATATTCCTCCCTCTTTCTGTGTTGAATGCAAGATCTGTATTTTTGAATGGTGCTTCTTTACCTTCTCCTGTGTTGTGCATGTTTTCTATGTACTTGAGACAGAGATGATTTTTGCCAATGCTGCCTGTGCTGCTTTATACTCTTGCACCAAGGATCACTAACAACATTTAGGTGCTCGTATGGCTTAGAGTACCAGACATAACTGCAATTCTGCAATATGCACAAAAATAATACAAAATGTTTTCCCTTTAGTAAAGGACAAAGATCCCTCATCTATATTAACCCAAGCAGTTTGTGCCATCATATGATGGAATGGCTATAGGTAATCTCAACTGCTTGCATTCATTCTGACTCATTGCTAAGACTTATGCCAATAAACACATTGGTTCAGTATTCGCATGTGGTACTAACAAGTCAGGCAGACGTTGATCTATATCTTTTGCTGAGTTCAGAGATGTCATTCTTCATCTGACGAGGCAGTTGAAAGGTATCGCAAACCTGTCCTTCAATATAGTTCATTGTGTTTGGTCTTGATAGGAGTTGTATATAAAAGGTTCCGGTATGTTACATTGCAGTAACCGAGTTTTGGCATTCTTTCTCAATAGAATGTGTTTACAGGTACTAGATGATTGCTGTGATTAGATTGCATCTGCTTCTATGTCATAAATACTTGAGGCATCTTGTATGAAGTTAAAAGATATTTTCTATTTAAAGTACATTGTATTCAGGAGTAATAGGGTGAAGGCTTAAAGGAATATGAAAACTTTTATTACCTGGAATCCTGTCGTTCTCTATATGAAGCAGTTGTGTCAGCCTCAATTCTGTATCCCAGTGATTTAAAATCCTTGCAGGAATTAAGCAAGAGGGTTATAGGAATAGTATGCTTCATACACTAGAAGGTGCATGAGACTCCTGACTCGCCTTACCCCACAGTTCCTATATACTTGCCAAAATAACTTTTCTAATAAAGCTGGCTTTCTGTTAATGATGAAACTGTAGAGCCAAAATAGCATGGCAAATTCCTGTCATTAATGCTATGACATTTATTTCAAAGAGAACATAAGGGAAGTAATTTAGTCCAGCAAGAGGCTTGCTCACTTTCCATCTCTTTTGTTGTCCCAAGGACTGACGAAAAGAATGAACAGCGTTAATGAAATCACTACTGCTTTATAAAGATACTGGGGGTAAGAAAGAGAAAAGAACCTTTCGAGGGGAAGAGTTATTTGCCATTTTGTTTGTATTCTGTTCTTCAAATAACCATCTAGTTACAATAGAATAGGTATATTAATTGAAGCAGATTGCTCCTTGCTTTCCTGAGGCAAGATGTCAATAAATTCAATTTCTGACAATCATGAGGAAGCTAGGTTTTGTTTACATCTTCATCCAGCCATTGTGCTTTGCTATCTATTGTGATTGCTATAGAAATGAAACTTCTAAAATGTTTTCTGCATTCATATATTTCAACAGAAGTGTCAACAGTGATGGCAGATTTGCTGATGAAGAGCAACAGTTTCCCTGGTGAGAAAAGATGATTTTATTATTTTTTTCTCTTCCTCCAATTTCTCAATATTCTGAAAGCTTAGATGTCATTCCAGGACTCCTTAGAAACATAGGTGCCTTCAATGAGGAAAAGCTTGGTGGCAAACAGTTGATTCCCAAGTGGTCTGCTCTACACTCTTTTTAATAAGTGATTTCTGTAAATAGCTAGAAAAGGATTAGAAGGGTTATTAAGAAGATATACTATGCCCCGTTTTCTATCACTGTTGCTGTCCTTATTAAATGTCTGTTTGACAGAAACCTTGAGAGGTATTCATCAGCTGCTTCCATAAGATTAACTTCTCTTTCTTGTGCTTTTTAGAGTTTTGGAATGCTTCAATAGAAAATTATAAAAGCAGGGGACAAGTGAATACTGGAAATCACTTCTGTCTGATTGCTTAAACTAGCTTTACATCTACACCCAAAATATTCATTCCTTTTCTCCTCAAAGAAAAGGATTTCTACAGAGGAGATAGATTTCTTTCCTGAAGGGAACGCCCATTCTGTTTTGCTCTGGATGAATTTTTTAAATAAATGACATGGTGTGGATATTTGTTGTATGGTTTAGTTGATACTGCTGCAGATTCTCCAGACTTCTTTCAGGGTTTGTCTTTTCTTATTATGTATATTCACAACTTCTGGAGTTCTCATAAAGACATGGAAACAGGAAATTAATCTACTCCTACCTAATCTTTCTCTATTTCTGCCTCAGTTCCACTAGCTATTGAGACCACTAATTTAAGAAAGAAACAATCGAGTGGTGGGGAAGCTTTCACAGGCAGAGCTTTCTGCAGTGTTTTCCAAAGAAAGTGTGACACCTGCCCTTTCAAAGAGGGTGCCTGATTTTGTATAGGGTTAGGGGATAGTGAGAGAAAATTGGGAATGAAGAATTCTTTTTTCAGAACTTTTAATAGACTTCTGAAGAAAAGAGCAACAGGTAGCTGTTATCTCTGGTCTCTTCACTTGTGAAAGAGAAAGTGGAGTTTAGGCTCATTTTTATTGCTTCCTCAAAAGGGAGTCTTTCCACTCTAGTCATTAGTTTAGGATAAGGTCATTGGTCTCTAAATCTGGGAGATCTAGATCTTGAGAGCCCTTATTAGCAACTGAATGGTAATTCTGGAATGGGAAAATGTGCCATGCAAGAGGTAAAGAAGGAATGCCAATTCAGTCTAGGTATGGATTTAGATTGAATTTTTGTTTAGAATGAGAATGCTTTTGCAAGATTCAAGTTAGGAAGGTGAAGATGCTGTGTTTTTCAGACTCAAATACATTTAGGCTTGTATTTTAGGTTGTTTTTGTGGTTAGAATTAGTCCGTCAGTTGTCTGCTTGGTTAAAGATATCCTGCTACAAATAGGTATTAATATTTTCCTGTATTAGGCAGAAGATGCAAAGACTATGAAGAATAAAAAGGATAAGGATATAGGTTTTTCATCAACCTCTATTATTCTTCTAAGCCATGCTATTTAACATGCGCATGAAGTTCTTCATCAACAGACTTTATAAATAGAATACTATATTCTTTTTATCGCTGGAACTGTCATAACTAATGGACTATGCCCATAACTGTGTTTATAGAGGAATTGTTTTTTGCTCATCTTTAGGATGACTCAGAGTGTAGTTGGCCTATTTGTCAACATATTTTTGCAAATTATGTTGCCTTTCTACTATTCATCCTTTCTCATATCAGTGGTATCAGTTATAGTGTCAGTTATAGTTTTCGCTCCCTTTGTTTTTGTCTTTTTTGCTGGTGTTACTTATGATATAATCCTCTACAATTCCTGAAGTAATTTCAGGACATCTATATTATCAGTTTTTCAATTATTTGCATGCTTTTGAAAAGCTTTGTAGCTGAGAAACAGGACTGACTAGAAGTTTTTGTAATTGGTTTAAAATACTTTTATTTATATTTCTTTTAGCTGTTTACAAGTAATTTACTATGTCTCTGTTATGTTTTCTAAAAGTAAATTAGTCTTTAAAAATTGAGCAGTTATACTAATTCCTTTTTCTTCGAGGCACACCTATTATTTCCACATTGTATCTATCTTGTTTGTCTCTGAGATGACATCATAGAAAGGAAAGTTCAGTGGTAGTTAGTAGTAGTGAGTGAGTGGTAATAGTGGTAGTGAGCAAAATAGGGGCATATTCTCTTAAGTGGCTCAATGAAGGTCAATTCTTTGTCTAAAAAGATAGAGTGCCTTTCGAGTGCTAAGTTATGGGTCAGGAAGAAATAACTTGGTTTAAAACAAAACCTGCAAAAACATTCTCTGCTATTCAACCAATGAAAGACAATACATAAAACTAATTCTGATGTCCTTTTGGCAACATAAAAGGTCTGAATAGTATAATTAAATAGGAATATATTGATTAATGAAAAATACAAATGTTAATTGGCATATGAAAAATAATTTCTATAAGAGTGAATGATAAAGCAAAATACTAATTTTTCTCATTTTGCCAAAAGCTAAACCCAATTCCTTTTAGTTGCTGTGGCAAAACTACTAGGAAGCAGTAAAACTATTGTCTCTCTTGAACTGGGGAGCCTAGGGAACTACCGGAGAGAGTCCAACGTAGGGTAACTAAGATGATTAAGGGATTAGAGCACCTCCCTTAAGAGGAAAGGCTCAAAGAGCTGGGGCTCTTTAGCCTGGAGAAGAGAAGGCTGAGGGGAGACCTTATCTATGTTTACAAGTACCTAAAGGGTGGGTTGAAGGATGATGGAGCCGGACTCTTTTCAGTGGTTTCCAGTGATAGGGAATGGCCCTAGCCATTGCCCAGCTAGGAGCAACGGGCACAAGCTGGAACATAGGAAGTTCCATTCAAATATGAGGAAGTACTGCTTTCCGGTGAGGGTGACAGAGCACTGGAACAGGCTGCCCAGGGAGGTCGTGGAGTCCCATTCTCTGGAGATTTTCAAGACCCGCCTTGATGCAGTCCTGAGTAATGTGCTCTAGGCAATCCTGCTTCAGCAGGGGAGTTGGAGTAGGTGATCTCTAGAGGTCCCTTCCAACTCTGACAATTCCGTGATTCCGTGAAGTTGTTTATGCTTCCTTTCAAAGTCTACAGAGCAATGTCTTGTTATTAAAATCAGTCATTATGGCTTAAAGTTAGAACTCTTGTTTCCTAATTGCTGAACATTTACTGGAAGAATCACGGTAGCAGAGGGCTCATGTTCTAAAACGGTGGTTCCTAAGCATTGTGTAATTGAACATTGTCTGAGAAAGTCGTAAGTCGCAGCCTCTCTCACTTGCTCCGGTTCCACGTCTGACTCCCCTTCTCCTTTGCCTTGGGGTTGTTGCACCACCTTGTCCCTTGCTGTTGACCCAAGGGTTGCTGCATCATCCTTCTTTCCCTGATTCCCAGGATCACCATTAGTTCCTTTTAACTTTCCCTGGAGCTGCCATCCTTCCTTTTTGAGACAAAGCTGCTGATGCTGGCTGTGCCCTGGTAAACTTGGTCTAGACCCTTAGGTATCTTTGCATTCTGCGCACCAGTGTTCCTGCCAAGCGACCTGATGGGTAGTTCATGAGGCTGGAGTTCTGAATAATTTAGAAAAATGATAACTGGCAGTCAGTATATAAGGAAACCATTGGCTGATATGCCAGAGGGTTGTGCAGCCATCCGGAGAGACCCTGACAGGCTGGAGAAATGGATTGACAGGAACCTCATGCAGTTTAACAATGGCAAGTGCAAAGTCCTGCACCTGGGGAGGAACAGTCCCAGGCACCAGTATATGCTAGGGACCATCTAGGTGGGAGGCAGCTTTGCAGAAAGAGATCTGGAGGTCCTGGTGGCACCAAGTTTATAGAACAGATCAGGCTGGAAGGGACCTCAGAAGATCATCTGGTCCAATCTTGTGTGGAAAAGGGAGCCTAGATTAGATTGTCTGGTAGCCTATTAACTTGTGTCTTGAAAACCTCCACCACACCTGGAGTGCCAGGTCCAATTCTAGGCTCCCCAGTGCACTTGAGATATGGAGCAGCTGGAGAGAGTCTAGCTACTAAAATGATGGAGTCTTTCATGTGAGGGAAGGCTGAGGGAGCTGGGACTGTTTAACTTGGAGAATAGGAGGCTTGGAAGAGGTCTTATCAATGTATATAAACAGCTGAAGCCAGGGTGGATTGTGACATCCGCATTGGTTTTGTGACAAGAGCTCTTCCTTCTCCCCCTTGGTGGGCACTGAAAAGAGGAAAAACTAGTTATTTACTGGTGACTGTTCTTTTTAGAGACTTACTGGTTATATATAGTTTCACAACACATCCTTGCAGCTTTTCCCTCTGTAGTCCATATAGCATTTGGGAATCTTTGGTTGAAAGGAAAATACACAACTGCTTAAATAGCTAAATGATCCTTAATAGATAAGGAGGCATGCCATCCTGGATACTGCTAGCATTAGAAGTGAACCCAGATTATAGAGTAGATGTAGTCACACTCTGAATATGCATGCCAGTAACATCTCAAAGAACAGGCTTTCTAAATGGCATGTCTGTTTTGGGATTACCCACAATCAGGGTGTCTGAGCTCTGCTCTAGGTGAAAGAATACTTTTGTGCCTAACAGTCCTTTTGATACATATGCCTTGCCTGAGCAAGCTCCCAGGATCTGCTTAACATTGCTCTAAATCTGTTCTTCTTGTCACTTAGTGAAATGTCTTCATTTTTGGGTGTACATACACCATGTCTGGCTTTCCAATGCACACAATGTATGTTTGTAAAATCAGATGTTCAGTGCTTGTATTTATGTACAGTCTGCATCTTTCACTTAGTGCAGTGCCTAGGCTGTTTTTAGAGCCTTGTGAAAAGTTAGAAATTGCTCTCCTAGATGTTTGAAGACCTGAAGGCATCAATATATCAAGGATCCAAAATGAAATTTGTAAAAATCTGAGTCACATTTTTGGGTTTTAAATTAACTAGAAGAAAGGAAGTTTGTGGGGAATAAAGGGAGTGGAATGAAGGAAAATACTTTGGGGAGAAAATGAGTGACTATTGGGGGAAAATGGAAGAAAAAAGAAGAGAGGGGGAGTGCATCAGGGTGAAAAACATTAAGGCAGAAACTGAAGGAGAACTGCAGCAGAGCACCCACCACAACAGCACCTTCCATTTGCTGGAGGCATCTGAGAAGCTTTTTGGTCACTTTTAGAAGACACTGAGCAAGGTGGACTTTCAGTGTGACCCACTGTGGCTTTTGTGTATTTTTGTTACATAAATGGCTAGTGTACTTTTACATTAAGTATGACTGGTTTTGTTTACCTTATAAAAATAAAAAATAAAAGGGCTCTAAGGTCAAACAGTGAAACCATCAGGGGCTTAGCTTTGCTTATGAGGAAGGAACTTAGAAGATCAGAATTGTGGTTCTATAGATATAGAGAATGCTCTGCAGATATAGATGTGTAGAAATTGCATGCTCATAATTACTGTTTTCTAACTTAAGAAAAAGGTCATCAAAGAAATAGAAGGAAATTGAGAGGCACTAAACTCAAAGGCCTTAGAAATTTATTTAAAAATAAACTGAATCCCACCCCTCAACTAAATATTACCTTATTTTAGAAAATGGTACTAGAAGTTAGCAATGAGACCAATGTTTTATCATGAGCACATGGACGATAAGAGATCTTTCACATGGCGGCAACACAGACTAAGGCTTCTTATTAGGAAGTAACTTCTGAAGATGTTTTTCTGTGAGTGTCTGTACTTACCAGTCCTCTGATAAACTAAAAAGAGATAGTTGAAGACAGTTTTTTGGACTAACTAGACCATGTTCTGTTTCATCTTTTTATAAAATATATGTAAATGTATGTTCTGTAAATTTTAGAATTATTGTAGTTTATGCAGGTGATGCCTTCAGAAGGCAGTGTGCTGTGTGTTTTTCCAAGTATCTTCCAAGTTACCTTTTCTGGTTTAAACATTGCTGATGGTTGAGATTTACTATTATTTGGACAGTTTTGCGTGGAGCTGACTGAGAGAAAATGGTGTTTTGTTAATCAGTCTCCATGAAGTCCTTGGATGTTAAGCCTAATATTCCTTCTGTTTCTGTCAGTGGAAACCAGTTTGGTTCTTCTGATGTCTTCAACCACCCCCAACCCAAAGAAGTTGCCTTAAGCAGTCATGTAGAATTCACCACCAAAAGATACCTATAGATACAAAGTTAAGAGTTCTCTGTGGAATCTCATCTTCCGGATCACAAAGTTGGTAATTCGTTTTCGTTTTCTTGTTGTAAAATGGTAAATAAATCTATTTCCAGACACCAGCTAGTGTCTACTGTGTATGCTTCCTCACAGGGTTTACTCGGGGCACGCTGTCCGCTGTGTGCATGTGAGTAGCTCTCTGCCTTTGTAAGACTCTGTTCAGATTCTGGTTTACGTGGGATGGTCCCAGTTCCTACCTCTACTTGAAGTGAGAGAGTTCACGCACTGAGTTTACATGGGTGCAAGAGAAGAGACTGATTATCTCTGGAGGAGAAAAGTCATGTGGGATCTTGGCACCTGCAGAAGTAGGTAGTATGGGGGTTACGGCCTTTTCCATACCCACTGACCTTACCTTTTGCTCATTCCCCATTAATCCTACTCTTCCCTTTGAAAAACTAACCATCATATTCTTCATCCTTTATTGCACTGTCTCAGTTGCTGTGCTCCTCTGTTCTTCTCCCACTTCCATATTTTCTGGTGTTGCCTCCCAAAGTTGTAAGAATATGTAGGTGTTACAGGAACCTCACCATGAGGAGAGGGTAGTGTCTAGAGGGAATGCCTTTGAGTTCAACAATGCAGAAAAGAGGATTGTGTTCTCTTTTCTTTCTAGTTAAGCTTTGCTACCTCGCTGATCAAAGGTGCTTGTTAGAGACAATCCTGTGGAGAAGCACTAACTTGTTTGTATTAGGCTCTGTGTCCCTCTTAACTGGCAACTAAATAATCGGTTGGGCGCGAGGGCTACATCTGTACTAATAATTAATAAAAATTAAATAAAGGAGTTAGTCTCTGGCTTGGTGGCCAACTGTTGTGTCACGGGTTATGCTAATACAATGAAAATATTTTTAATCCCTCCCTACCACACACACAGAGTTGGCTGGGAATGTCCCTACGTCTGCTTGTCTGTGCCCTGCGTCGAGACGTTTGTCAAGGGAAGTACTGCCTTTCCTGGGCTAAAACCGTAGCAGGGACCGTGCTAAAGCTCTAACTGTATGGAAAGGTGTGGCCCAAAATTCAGGTCCATTGCCAGACTCTCTTTTACAAGTAAAGAGGTAGCCAGATTCTCAGATGTTTACGGCTCCGCAGTATGAGGAGGGAGCCCAAGCACTATTTCTCCATTGTGATCCTACACTCACCATTGTGAATCAGACCTTGCTGTTGTGTGCAGCTTCTTTGAAGAGAAATAGCCCAATTCTTTGGCTCTGGAGTGCAGTTCTGAGAAATTGTCGTGGTTTCAATTGGGGTAGAGTTAACTTTCTTACTAGCAGCTGGTATAGTGCTGTATTTTGGGTTTGGGATGAAGATAGCGTTGGTAAAACACTGATGTTTTAGTTGTTGCTAAGCAAGCAAGGCCTTTTCTGCTCCTCACACTGCCCTGCCGGTGAGGGCTGGGAGTGCACAAGAAGTTGGGAGGGGACACAGCTGACCCCAACTGACCAAAGAAATGTTCCATGCCATATGATATCATGCTTATTATAAAAAGCTGGGGGAAGAAGAAGGAAAGGGGGCATGTTTGGAGTTACGGTGTTTGTCTTCCCAAGTAACCATGATGGAGCCCTGATTTCCTGGAGATGGCTGAACACCTGCCTGCTGATGGGAAGCAGTGAATGAATCCCTTGTTTCGCTTTGCTTGTGAAAATGGTTTTTGCTCTACCTATTAAATTGTCTTTGTCTCAAGAAATGAGTTTTTCCTCACTTCTGCTCTTCTGATTCTCTCCCCCGTCACAACTGGGGGGAGTGAGCAAGTGGCTGTGTGGTTCTAGATGCTGGTTGGGGTTAAACCATGACAGAAGTGTAGTTTTCCCTGGAATACCACTGAAGGAGAGACTTTGCAGATTTACCATTAACAAGAGGCTTATGGCAAGACCAAGCAAGTAAACATCTAAACGTGCAGAGTTTCTGAATAAATTCTGCTTTCACTTAATTATGCATTCTTTTACCAGGGAAAAATACTGAACACGCTACTGCAGCTCTGGCTCGTCTTCCTTTTGGAAGTCCTCGTAGTCCGTGTACATTCAAGAAAGGGGGCTCGTTCCTCGTAGGGGCTACTATGATCTCCCTTATATAAGAGCGATAGAGGTGATCCATTTGCCAAGTTCTTTTTCCTGTGTAAATCAGAGCCTCTGTCAGTTGATTTCTTGATGAGTCCCTTATCAGATGATCAGATTTCTGCCAATTGGCTTTGTTTCCAAGGCAACCACTCTCTTGACAAGCCAGTTCCCTTCAATAGTAGGTAACTTATTTTTTAGAGTAGGTTGATTACATTTTAACTGCATAGTTCTTAAATGATACTGCTGCTTAAGTTTCAGCCCTGCATGAAAGTGAAAAGATAACAATGAAACAAGTCTCTGTAACTAAAATGGAGTTGGCAGCATGGTAAAGATGCATAAAGGGATTATATAATCTCTCACAAAATTAATAAATTGTACATACTCCCTATAGATAAGCCTGCCCAACAGTCATTCTCATCTATGTATGTATTCAGTGTATTCTTTTTCTGTAAATAATGAAAGTTCCAGTTAAGCTGTTTAATTTATGAGGGTGTTTCCCAAATCTACAGATAATTCCGTGACTACCAGCAGCACAGCAATTTGCTTTCCTGCTTGCATAGGTCTCTAAACTGCTTGATACTGGTGTTTAAGAAATCATAGTGTCCAACCAAACTTTTTTTTTACACAGTTCAAACTTTGACATGGTCTTACCCTTCATCTTGCATATGTGGTGTTTCTATCCGATAAGTGTTCAGGTTACCACATCCTTTGCCTCGGTGTCTTTTCTATTCAGCTGGGTTTGTTTCCTATAAAACGTATAGGATTGTCTTTATTGAGGTTTCTTGGATTCATCCTGTGGATTTACATTTTAGGGAAGGAGGCACAGACAGGATATAGTTAAAAAATTCTTTTTCTGAGGAAAACAAACTCAAACATCCATAATCATATAGGCAGATAGTATCGTCATGGCTACCTATGAATCTGAAGATACTGATTTCTGAATATAGCTGGTTTAGGGTTAGGTGACTGAAATTGTAGTTCTCTTGCTTATCCAGTGTCCTTTCAGGTTATAGTCTTGATTTCAGGGATAGCTGAACTTTGTATAATCATTTCTCAAACTTTTAAAGTTTGTAGGACAAGGTATTCATAGAAATGGAACTAAATTTTGAGTTTTGTTAATACACTGAGCTGTGTTTAATGTGTGCTATAGAAACCCTCTTTCTTACAGATCTATTTTAGAGTAGAGGTACAAGCACTTGTCTAATTTTTTTTAAAGTATTGCCTTCCCAGAGCAGTAGGAATTGCTGTATATGAGCTGAAATAATTTAAAGATAGTTTGTGTAAGCATTTGGATTTTGGAGCACTTAAATCCTCATGCTGTAAAAAGAAAGCATTATTCACTGTTAGCCATAATGAAGCAAGTGTTCCTCTGTAATGTGATTGCTTGGGAAATTTTTGACTGATCACAGTGAGTTATCCAGTCCCTTTTGTAGCGAAGTGATCTTACAAGAGCTTTGTCTTTTATTCTGTCTCCATCTGTTGATAGGGTGACTTACATCTTCTGTCTGGACTGGCAGACAGGATTTAGGCGCCAATCCAGCAAACCACTTAAACAACAGTTTAGCTTTAAGCCTTATAGCAACTAAATTAACAGGTTTAAAAAAAAAAATTGAAATAACATTGCTAACACACTACTGTTATCTTTTAGACAGAAATTTAGGAGATTAGGATATTGGTACATGAATGGAATAAGAAGTGTAAACATTTAAGAATAGAAGACGTAGATTAAGACCTTTGTTTTTAGTACAGAATTTAAATGAGAAAAGATTCCTGTTTAATAGAAAAGAGATTCTATATGTTGCATATTTCTTTTAGATCAGTGCTGCTAGTGTGTAGCTAGGCAAACAGAATAGGTTTATCACAGATGTACGTAGTAGCTTCCTCTGGCCAAGAAAGACTAATCATGGAACCAGCAGGAATTATGGCATTACTCACTGTTGCTTTTCAATGAAATGATGACATATGTGTTTCTTGTACTAACAGAACAAGTGACCACTATGCAGTTAGCAATAGTTCACAGGCAGAGTTGGACATTCTAATATTTACAAGAAAGGTTACTAAAATGTTTGTTGCTTTGAAAACTCTTCTCATTACATCTTCTAAAAGTGTTAGTTCTATCAGAAGAAATCACTGTCCTTGTGAATGGATGAACTTACAGTTTTAAGCTAGTTGAGATTTCAGTTAATTAATCATTCAGTTAATGAAACTGATGATAAAAAAAAAATTGGCTCTTTCTCAGTTTAGTTTGTTTCAGCTTTCAGTTTTATTGTACTAGTGAAAATGCTTTAGGTTTTGTGTTCCGTAACGGTGACCTCTTGTGGTGTAAATATGTCAGTATTTCTGAAGAAGCTTTCTGTAAGAAGTTGCATTTATGTGCCATTTTTAATGAGTAAAATAACTTACAGTCTTTTCCAATTAGTTATTCATATGCAGATCTTATACTGAGCGCATGGGAGGAAAGAAGCATTTTGAGCATTGTATTCTAACATACTTTGTGTGTGTCTGTACTGTATCTTTTAGTGACCAGATGAAAAAGCCTGGCACAAGTTCATCACGGCCAAGAGGTACAGACTGGAAGAGAAGAGTAACAGGTACTTCATAAGGCATTTAAATATCCAGTCAAAAAATGTGCAATACGGTCGAACAGAAATAATCTAATTTTTGTGATTTGATCTTTTTCTTCTTTATCACTGAACAGTATTTTTGGTTTTCTAGTTGCATTGGATTTTTTTACAGTTGTTGGTAAAGAGAAACAATATTCAAGGGATCTTCACTCCAAAAATCTGTTGATATTTTCTCTCTTGTTTTTCTCATATGTAGGCTTAAGAATTTCCCAATCCACTATCACTTTGTTTGCCCATCACTTTTTGTAAACTGCCAGAGTTGCACAGAAACTAGTGAAGATATGTCAAGCTGTATTAGGTAAAGATACAGATTCTGGATTGCCCTGTAGGGATCCATATTGCTAATTTTACGTAATGGATTTTAATTAATATTTCCTGATAGCTGGCATGTTTCATACATGGCAAGTGCATATTCGAGAGTCTGGTATGGAGACCTGAAGTTTCTACTCTGCTATTGTTATGCTTTATTACTATGTTCCCAGAACTGAGAAGTTGCATTATTCTGCATCGTTCTGGCGAAGGCTGTAATGTGCTCTGCTTTCATTTCCTTCAGAGGAGCTGAGACTATTTACCACATCATGGGAGTTAGTATTCTGTAGGGCTGTATTTTCTGTTTTATAAGCCTTTTAATTTATTTGCACTATGTTATTGGTGCTGTTGAAAAAACAATGTGTGTTATTAAGATTGTTTCTTTTTATATCTACTTTTTTAACATTATGTAGCTTCCTTAGTTTGTGCATATTTCAGCTTTAATCCCAGAATAAACACTGGGATAGCAGTGGAAATTCTCAATCATTTTTTCTCTATAGTGGGGTCCTGGGGGGTGTGTTCCTTTACGGATTATTTCTATTTTCTGATATGATTTGTGTTTATACTTTCACATTTTAGAGAGGAGGTAGACTGTTTTAATACTGATATATTCGTAGCCACTCAGTATTCCATGAAAAGGCTAGACATGATAAGTCAGGCAGTACACAGCTTTGAAAGCTCAGTGTTGCTAAGGCTCTTGTATTTACATGCTAAAAACAGCAACCAATAAATGTAGACTGATTAGTGATTTTTTTTTTTTTTGACCAGAATGCAAAGCTGTGGTTAAGACCTATGAAAAACTGAGACAACGAACTTCAACTTGCTGAATTCTTTTGCTTGAATATTTTTGCTGTAGAATTGTGATTTGCTCAATTAGAAGTTTCGGGACAGCTTCTGCAATATTTTAAATACATCTAGTGCCATAACTTTTCATCAGCACCTTAAAAATCTCCCAGGACTGAGACACATGCAAGTTTACAATTTATTAATGTTGCTTTTATTTATAATCATATATTTCCTATTCATTCTTATTGCTAGGATTAATATTGTTTAGTAAAAGCTGATTATTTTTTTTCCCCTAGTTATAAGAGATAATTGTTTAAAAAAATATGCCATTATGATTTTTAGGTTGCTATATTTTTCTGATGAATGTGAGACAACCACAGCAGAGTGGCACAAAAAAATCATTTTTTTTTGTTCTGAACTAAAAATCGAATGGCTTTGTTAATTTTTTTTTCTAGTGAGAAATTTGGTCATATCTGCAAATGCATGCATGAACTATTCTATTTCTTGTTTAATAAGCTTAAGCACGTGCTTAGTTAGAAAGTCAGTCCTATCTTTTCGTTTAAGAGAGGTAGTTACAAATTGGAAAGAACAGAAATAATTGAGTCAATATGTGGGTTTTGTGGCAGGAAGGAACAGCGCAAACTATTCTAGTGTTCTTATTTCAGCAGTGCTTTCATGTTATCCGGAGCAGAATTTTCACTTCATTGCAAATGCTGCATAGTGTTTTGTTAATTAAGCTACTCATCGATCTAAATAAAGCTATTAACTTATTTGATCTAGAAAATAAAAAAAGTCTGCAAAATAAGTAATAATAATATTACCTAATTATATTTACTAATATGTATATATGCACACACCAACAATGTATTTTTTGTAATAACATACTTACCAGTGAATTACTTATACAAAAATGCTGCCGTTTCATAATATGTTGAAATAGATATAATTGATCAGTTAATTCTGTGTAAAATATAGGTGGACAGCTAAAGTTAATACAGATACACAAAAAGAGTCTGGATTGTTTTTTTAAAGAGCAAGCTTTTAAAACAGAAAGTTTTTAATTGTTTCACTGGTCCAAGCAATGCTCAGTAGACAGTTATTTTTTAAGATCTGAGGTACTCAGATTCTCATGATGCAGACCTCTTAATATCAGTGTTCTCATGTAGTACAGTATTTTTTGTGTTTGGTAATGATGATGTAAAGAATTTACATTGTCATTTAAATGCAAGAGCTAGTAATGAACAGTAGGAGACACTTTGTAACAAATCTGTCACTTTAAAAAATGTATATATTCTAGTCTTAATGGCTTTCTTCATGTTACTTCGTGGAGTTGTGTGACTTTTACTTCCCTATTTTTTAAAAAAGAAAACAACAGCAAGCCAAACCCCATCTTTATAACAACAACTTTGCTTGCAAGATAAGGAGCTTAACCTAATCTTGAACTCCAAAAATATGCGTACACGCACCTCGTAAGCAATTGTTAGGTCCTTTAAAACTCAAGTTGTGTGGAAACTCTGGCTCTCCAGCTGTAGTGGGTCAACGGTCAAGACCAGAATTCTGTCAATTCACATAGTGCCAGGTGAATGTGAAAAGGATGTTCAGCAAGTCAGAATAATTCCTAGTGATGTTGCATCCATATGAAAGTCAATTCTGCAATCCATTTTTTAATAAATTGTGTTTCACCAACTCCTTTGTCCAATCTGAAAACAGATCCACACTCCCAGTCTTGTTTCCAGGAGAATTCCAGACTGCTGATTTTTTTTGTCTATCAATTTTTAACTTGATGTCTGTTGATGGACATTTTTTTGTCTTTTCTTTTCGAAGCAAAGTATTTAAAAAATGAAATATTTTTTGAAACTTCTCTTTGTGAATTGGATAAGGTTTCTGATAATGAGCAGTAGCTCTTTCTCAGTCACTGTGGAGGAAATTGGTGGCCAAGAAAACTAGGAGTTGGTTGCTTCAAGGCTTCTGACGAGTATTGGAGGCAAACCATCTTTCAGATGTCTGTAGTTTGCTATTGATTTCCCAAGATGCTGTGTGAGAAATTGTTTACCATAACAAAGAGTAGGAGGGAAACATGCATTTTACAAAAACGTAATCGAGAAGTTCTCAAAACTAATTGCATGTAGTCATTAGAATTGCTTACAGGATGTAATAGCTAACAAGACTGTATTTCCCTAACTGACCAAAAAGTCGTTTAACCAAGCTTAGTGTAATATTGTGCATGCGTACTAGATAAAATTGTAGGATCCTAGAGGATTGTCCGTAGTATGGATATTTTTTAACACAGAATAAGCTGTCACATGGACACAGAGCTGAAAAATAGTAAGACATGTTAATGTAAAAGTTATCATTACTTTCCAATTCAGCAATCGAATGAAACATTAATGTTGGCAAACAAAAACAAATCTAGGTTTACAGTACAGCTTTACATATCAAAACATTTATCCATCTAGTTCTGTTTCAAACTTATGTTTTTGAGAAAATCTAAATAAAACCAAAAGCTTGAGTAGATAGAATGACCCAGAATATAGCAAAATATCACGTTTTTAGACATTTTTCTGACTGGTGAATAACAGATTTGTAGCTATTTATTTGTGTAAAAGTTGAAACCTTCACTGAATATGTGCTTTTGTTTTGAATGTATTTTGAAGGCTCAGAGGATGAAACAAGAATAAATGAATCGGAAGACGAAGAAGTCTTTTGGCATATAAAGGTTCTACCAATTCTGCATGAACTGGAAAAAGGTGGGTAGCACTATTCTTGAAAGGGAGCATTTTCTGCACTATTTCCTGCAGGAAACATGGGTCTTAATTGTGTTTACTACAAACGAATAACAGTAGTTGGACTATGTAGTCTTTTATGCTTTTATACGTTCAGTGACTTTGCAGTGGAAAACTGGCCCGGGCAACTAGGTGGTCTCAAGGTGGCCCTGCCTTTTACAAGTGGTTAAAAGCGAGTGTCAAATTAGGGGACTGATTCTGTTTTATGGAATCTTTTGTAGTGTTCATTATAGCATGGTACGTATTAGCATATTTTTTTGCATAATTTTGCAGATGTTGATGAGTATGCAACACCTGTACAGTACTGAGTGATTCCCAAAATATATTATTATTTTAAAAAGACAGGATTCTCATTCCCACACCTGTCAGTGATGTGTAGACAAAGTGATCAGAAAATCTGAGAACAAACATGCAACTTCACATTTTCCTTGCTTAATACTAAGATTGTCAAATAGGAGCCACTGAGTTAAAGTTTTGCATAGTGAGATGTTCTTTATAGGTAAGCAAAATATTATTTAGAAGTAAAATATAATCATGTCTTTCCTTGTCATGAATTTTACTAAGGTAAATCAATTTTCGTGCCCCTTTTCCGCATTCTTTACTTGATTTGGTTAGTGTGTTGGGCTTGTTTTTTAGCTTTTTTGAAAACTTGATTATGGGTTAGTTTTTATAATAATAAATTAAATTACCTTTATAATAATAAATGAAATTCTCACCAGTTGACTGAATGTAGTACTACAAAAACCTTAAAGTTAAGAGTTTTGCTGCTTCTTGAATATTCACGCAGATTGTAATTGTATTGCATCGTTGCCTCCTGCAGCTGCATGTGACATTGCTTTATTTAGGATTTTACCGCACAATTTAAGTTTTTTCCTATAAAAATTAGTATTAGAGTTCCATAGTTTTAATGTTTTGAGTGGATCTGTTGTTAATTCAATATTTTTAAATTTTGTGTGCGGTCACTTGCTTCATACCTTTCAGCTAATTCTGTACATGTGCACTTAAGTCACAATTAGTTTTTTATATATTAATAGAAAAGCCTTTTTCTTCCCCTTTCTCCCATGAAAATACTTGCAGAAAGCTTTCCATTCAAAAATAAATCTGAAGTTTAACATGGAACTTAATTATTGTCTAAAATCTTACTAATATCATGTGCTTGAGATGTTTGTTATGTGACAAAAAAAAAAAAGAACCCCTCTTTTTCTAGTGGAGCAAATACTTTATTTTGTTACATTCCAGTACTCAAGGGAGGATAAGTTTCAAAAATGCCCCATTGGATGAGCGATGAATAATTTTTTTTGCTGTTAGTTTTGATGAAATGAAATGGAAACCTGATTTTGGTTCCTTGCCACTCCTATTTCACTGCTTACAGGAGCAGAGGGTTTATTTTGTTAAATTTTCTGTCATGATGGGAGTAGAAATGAAATAGTCATTGCTGTTCCTTGAGTATGATGATTGCAAATTGAGAGCTTCCAGGCACTGCTCAGCATGAGAGCTGGGTCCTTGAATCTGTCTACAGGTTTGGGGCCTTAGATATAATGGGTTTTTGTCACAATTTCCTGTCCATATATATTTCATCACAAGTACTTTGCCTTCTTCAGTATGACTCTATTTCAGCTGTGAAGCACATCCTGAGTAAACGCAGAGTTTTTACACGCAGTTTAAGTGGCTTTATACAGTGCTTTATTAGTGTCACCGTATAGACAAAAGCAAATGTAAGAAAAGAAAAAAAAAGCCCTCACTCCTAAATTTTAAAAATAGGCAAAACTTCCTTTTCCCTCTAAAGTAAACATGCACGTGATTCTGTTGTGTTGAGATGCAGATTTTGTAATAGTTTACCACAGGTTTTATTTTTGTATTTTTAAAATAGTGTCTAAGGGACTCGGGTTAGGAGGTAGATGACTTTTTTGTCAATAGGCCAACAGTCCACTCAAATATATCTTGCACCTCTACTATGCATTGGGGAGTTCTAATGAGTTTTATGTTCACTTGTTCTTAATCCCAGCAAGGTTTGATATATTAGATTATGTGTGTGGGCAGAAAAATATTCCCTAACTGTCTATTTTTCACATGTAATGTTTGGTGGAGCTCTTTAAAGAAATATATTCAGATTCACGGTTTCCTGGTAGATGTTTGGTCAATCTGATTATGAAGCATTAAAGGTGAGTTTCATTTTAGCTTAAGGTATTATTTTGGCTCTGATTTCTTGCCTTGAGTCTTCTTTTTGAAAGAGCAGAATAAAACTGTTTCTGAGGATCACATTATCATTTTAAGAGATTTATTGGGTGCCTTATTTTTGTTGTTGTGCAACCCATTCTTTATTTTCTTCTCCCGTGTCTTTGCCTATTGAGATACTCTGGAAAAGGTGGCACTGATAATTATTTTTTTATTTTTGTCTCCCTTCCCACGCCCTTCAAGTAGAAGACAACATAGAAAATCTTTGTCTAGCTTGCACCGAGCTCTATCAAGCCTTGAATGAAGGAAATATGCTTGGAAAAAGATTTAAAAGAAGAAGCGCGCTTCTGAAGATATTATATAAACTTGTAGACATTGATTCTGATCCACTTTGCCTGAAGCTGGCAAAGATCATTCTGGCTGTAAGTGTTTTAAAATACTGTTTGGTAGAATGTGAATCTCAAAATTGTGAATTACAACTTGCATTTAATTTTTCATTTCATACCTGTAAACTGCGTCTAAACTACCCCTTTCCTACCATATGGATACTAGTCTCTCATTTATCCAGACTGACACTTGTTGGAGCCTGTATTTGCAGAGAAATTATGTCTGGGGCAGGAAGAAAGGACACAAAATAGGATAACTAGTGGATGGTGGCAGGAATATTGCTTAAGTGTAGAAAAGAGACAGTGCCCTAAGATGGGATACACATGCAGGGAGTTAAACAAAACAATAATTTAAAAAATTACACATGGAAATGAAGCTTAGTTTTTGAATAATATATTGACCTTATTAAACACCTTTACCTGAAAATACCAAAACAGGGGTTTTTTTGGTGCTTTTGAACCTATTGGTTGAGGTTCTGCTAAGTATGTATGGACAGTCACTGGTGAAAGGATATTGGCTAACGTTGTGTTGTAGGCATTTTAGTAATGTGTGTGTGTGTGTGTTGGGAGGAGGAACTCCTTTAAGGTTGCATGTGTTGTCTTAATCAGAAGATATAATTATATATTCAGATACTGCACAGATGTTAAGTGGTGCTTATAAAAAAAAAAAAGTTATTACAGACATTATTCTATGGAATCCTTTAAAAATCATGAACAAGAGAAGAAATTGCCCTTGAAATGCAGAGAAGAGATTTGTCATTGTATTTTTAACACTTTTACTTCCCCTTCATGATCTCGCAATGACTATTAGTACATCAGAAGATCTTGTTTTCTGATATTTGAGAATAGCTTTCATTATGACATTTACTGTTGTGCTGGAGCTCTTTGTGGTATGGCCATAGATGCCAAACCAGTGAATCCTGTGCAGAATTTCTTTCTAAGAGTGAATTAGAGAAAAAAAAAAAAAAAAGGAAAAAAAAAAAGGTGCAAATTATTGATATACTATCAGTAGAAAATGCATGAAAAGTTGATATCTAATCTGTTATTTTAAAAAAAGTCAGCACAATTTGTTAAATAGAGCTTAAACTATCCAGGTTTGAGAGTCCTTTAATTCTGCAAACTTTTCAGTTTGGCTCAGTGTACTGTCAGGGTTTCAGCTGGAATTTAATAGGTCTGTGAGAATACAGGTTTGCCATGGTATCTGAACTTGTACAATGTTATGATGCATTTTTTTATGTAGATTTCAGTTGGGATTTGTATGTCTTTCCCTTTCTTTGCAGATGAAAGTGGATGGAAAAAATCTTCTCAGTGTTTGCAAGCTTGCATTTAAAATTTGCAGGAACGAAAAAAATGATAACATGATTCAAAATGATAGATTATTGGGTATGTATTCTGTTCTTGTCTATAAGTTACATGTTAAAATTCAATAGTTTGATCGTCTTTCAAGGAACATTCTCAGAGTTAACGCACTAAAAATTGCCTCCTAAGTCAAACTAACAGTCCATCTAGTCTGGTATTCTGTGTCTAATGGTGGCAATAGGGGATGCTGTTTAGGGAGAGAATGGAAGCCTACCTGTTTTCTGTGATTTGTTTCCTCTGTACTACCCCAGCATCTAAAATTGTTACATTCTATTAGGAACATTAGGTAGTGCATCCCTGCCTAATCCTTTTTAGTCTCTGTTTATAGATCTTTTGTTCATTAATTTGCCTAATTCCTTTCTGAACTTTCTGATTCTGTCTGCCTCTACAATCTCATAGAGCAACAAGTTCCAGCAGGTCTTTGTCTGCTGTTTTAAACCTATCTACTTTTCATCATACCCCTGCTTGTAGTTTTGCAGGATTTCGAAGTTTCTACATTCAGCTTACCCTCTATTTCATGATTTTTTTAAACCACAGTCATATCACATAACTCTGCCTTCTCCTCTTCAGATTGAGGCATCTCAGCCTTTTAGCTCTCTCTCTGAAAGGATACTCTGTCATTCTCTCACTTGTTTTAGTAGCCCTTCTCTATACCTTCTCCAATTCCAGTAGATCCTTTTTTGAGTTGTATAGAACAAAACTGTCTGTACAAGTCAAGATGTGTCCCCACCAAATTTTATAGAAGCTAAATAATGCTGTGTTACTGGCCATCATCAGGAATGAGATTGGGACTAATCATTGGCTTTTTTTAGCTGCTGCTGCACATTGAGCCAATGGTTTTGGAGAATTGTCAGCAACGGCTCTAAGAACTCTTCCGTGATTTTAAACTGTATTTGTGTGATCTACACACACCTTGCAAATATGAGAAATATGAAAAAAATGACAGTCTATGAATGATACTCAGTATCAATTGATGGTAATTCCTTTCATTAAAACTTCATTATGTTTTATTAACATAGATCTTGAACTTGCAAGCATTTATTGAATAAATGCATATGTGTATATCTGCTACGTAACAATAATGCATATGTTAAAGTATATCTACTTAAACAGATGAGAGTATTGATGGTCTTAAAGTTTAATATGTGAGTGTTGTCATAAATAAAGACCAGATAAGCCTTTCCAGTAGTAAGATCAACAGGAAAGGACTTGGAGAAAAGAGAATAGGTCAGATATCTCAACTGACTTTGGATACTGAAAACTACAGTTTTGTAGAGATTAGCATCGTACAAAAATCTGGAGAAGTTGAGTGGCTATGTCCGTGTAAGCATTGTTGGTTTTTTTTTCCTCTCTTTTCCATCTTCGCTCACTTTTCTTTCACTTGCTCTTCTTTCCCTGTATTTTAAAAAATAGCAAAGGAAGGAATGTTTTTGTTAGGGTTTTGTTTGTTTACTCACTCTTTATGTTTGGACCCACCTTATCCAGGCCAAAGACATGAAGCTTGCTTATCATCATAATCATCCAGATTTTTGTTGCATTCACTAGGTTATAGGTTCAATTTCTTTTTTGTTCTCTGGCCCTGTGAACTATTTATGTGCAGTGGAGCACCCCCAGAAGAACAAATAAATTAACCGTTCATCTCAAAACAGACAACTACTGTTCAAGACCCTGTTTGATACTGAGCAAAGAAGGGACCTGAAACTGTTTTTTCACATTGCCACAAGCCAAGTGATTTAACTGACCGCTAGGCACTTGATGAGGGTGAGAGTTTGGCCAAGAGCCTAGAGTCTGTGTACTTCATCCATATATACCCATATACTTGAGTTGAGACAGAAAAGAATTTAGAAATTTCTTAAGTTTAATGAGATGGGAAAATGTTTTTATTCAACTGGATGGAACACAGGAAGCAGAAGTAAATATCAGTTCCAATCAGTTACTAGAAATTCAAAAGTATAAATTTGGTTAGGATTACTTATTTATTGAAGATACACCCATCAAATTCAGAATGTCTCAATTTGACTGTAAGAGATACACCGGGCTTGTGGTAACAACTGTTAATTTTAACATTTCAGATATCTGACGCTGGTAGCATAAAGCAAAACCTTTTCAGTAACTTTACCTACATAAAAAGTAAATCTATAAAGGCTACAAACAGACTTCAAATGTGAGATTTGAATTAGACACCTGTGCTTTTTAGTGCTCCATTTGAGATGCTTTAAAACGTTTGATTTTTAAAGGAAGTAGTGTTAATAAACCTCTTTAGAATATCTCAAGTTTAGTACACAAAATTCCAGGCACACACAATCACTTTTGCAAATCTTGACTGCGAATTTCAATGATTGCTGCTATGTGTTTACAACTGCTGCTGGTTCTTGAAGCCTGGGAGAACAAAAGTCAAGCCCATTCTCTTATTCGTCAATAATTGTTTCTTGGTTTCTATCCAAATGCTCAATTTTTCTACCCCACTTATTAGAAATGTAAGAGTTCAATCAGAGTTTTGTTCCCCAATTGTTAATCTCTTTAATGACTGGACTGTGTCAAATATAAATGTTAATACTAGGCTTTCTGAAAAATCATTTTCCTTGTAGATTGTTTGTTGGAGGTCCTGAGAACTGAAGATCTACAAAAAAACAGTGAAGCTCTCCTGTATTGCATGGGAGCTATAAAATGCATGTCTGGAAATGCAGTACTCCTTAATGAAATGGTCAACAAAGGAGCTGTTGAAATGTTTCTGCAATTAATGAAGCAGATTAATAATATAAAAGAAAATGACACGTATTTCTCCAACTTGGGCCACTTACTAGTCCAGGTTAGCATTTACTTTTATTTCTAAAAGTACACACTTCAAGGGCAAATTAAAAATCTAATTAGAGGAGATAGGCTAACCCTGTGTGCCACTGAGAGAGTTGTACCTGTATTTGAATAGACTTCTTTTTAAGATGTTTACATGAATTTTTTCAGGACCTAAAATTAATTACCATAGATATTTTTGTGTAGCCAACTTTAAAGGCTTTAGAAATATTGAAGTTAATAGAAATATTTTTAGGTACCTAATAAAACCAGTCATTATTATCTCTGCTGTTTTCAGTATAACTGGAAGTGTAGCAAAACTATTTTGTACCGTTTAAAGAGACTGGCTGTTTCTAAGAAGGCCTCGAGTATTTTGTGGAGAAATCAATACTGATGACTGTCTCTTATTGAAGTTGCTGTTCAACTTGCTTTTGTTCTTTTCTCTAGTAGTACAGATACTTTATTTTTCTTCCTCTCATGAGAAAAGAAGTGATTCCTGCTTCTATGGAATTCCTGTGTGACTTTCTCTTACCAGTTTCTTCAACAAATCTACATTAATGTGCACCATTTCTTCCATGTGGGTTAATTGTCCAGTCATCATAGGCAGATGTAGGAATAGTTCTGTTTTCAGGGTTATAGTATTGAAGAAAGTTTCTTCTGTGATTCACGCCTTCAGAATAAAAGAAGTTTTTGTTGCATACTGTAACTTGCAGCAAAAGTTCAAATATCCAGTGACATACAGAAATAATGAATGAATAAATATGAGTCTTCAGGAATAGAGAGCAAATTATATTGGAGGAGAAAAACACCTTTAAATAGGTGCAGTGGTTTCTGAGGGAGGCTCTGTCATCTCTGAATCTTAAAAACTGAAGTATCTCAGTTAACTGGGACCAACTTTTCATTCTTTAACCGTGTAATTGCACAATCACCAGATGGCAGTGTTACACATAAACTTGCCAGGCCATTTTTATGGGAATCCCTCTCTGATTTCTTCATTGTTACACAATGGATTTTATGCAGAATTCCCACAATACAATAATAAATTTTTTTGTAATAATAATTATTTTTCCTTAACAGAGGACATGAAACCACGGGCATCTTCGACTCAATTTATGTTGCTTTACCTAATAGTCTGATTATATGAAATATGGTAATGCTTATTCAAAAGCCAAGGCTTTTGAAATGTCACTGACAAGACTTAACGAGTACTCCGTGTTCCCTAATTGAAAAGCACTCAAATGTCTTCTCCTTTAAAAATAGCATTTGTCTGCTGTTAAATTTTCTGTTCGGGTGAATTTGATCTTTCACATGGCAACATAAGGATTAGGACTGTTGGGGATTACTTAGAGCCAATTGTTGTGCATTTCTCCCTGAATCATGGTGTCTGCTTGAAGCAATAAGAATATCTCTTGAATTCATCTGCTGTCTAGCTAGCTTCTATTATTTTTTAATTTGTACTCTTCAAATTTCACTTGTGTACGCTGTTATTTTGTGGATATATACTTCTATCGACTTCTGAATTTCATTGTCTCGCACTTTTAAGTGTATGTGTTATTTTGGATTGCTTTTCCTCTCCAACCTGTCTTTGTCTGAGGATACCTCTTGATAGAATTTAGTGCTGGAGAATTTTGAACCGCCTAACTGTCTCAGGCAGTGAAAAATGTTACTCTCTTTTTGGAGACCTCTGCACCTTTATCTATTGATAAAGATTTTATTATTTTCTTTCATCATCTAATATGTAAGTCTCTTTGCTGCAGTGAAAGCACTGATCTAGGTTTGAACAACAATTTTAATATGTGGTTTATCCTTCATTTTCTTTGTTGTGAAATTTAGCTAGAGCTCAACAAACATCATTCTAGGCTGACTGTGAACATCTTGTATGTGAGCCCTGAATGGAGTCTTCTGTGGAATTTTTCCACCAAAACTTTTGAATAGCAAAATGTTGGATCAGAATATTTTAATTTAGAAATATTCCTCCAATATCTTGTTGATTTTTGAAGCATTGGGACTTGTGAAAGAATGCATATATGAAATTTTATTTTTTGCAGTTGTTTAGTTAAAATAACAAAAAACTTTGTGTGTCATCTTAAAATATAAGCAATATGAAGCAAATGGCTTCCATAGGTTCCATTTTGGTTTCTTCTGAATATAGTAGTCATTTCATATTTAGTGCTGAAGTTAAATCCATTCGCATATCACATTCACATTATCACATATTTTTTTTTCCTTCTGTACCTTGCCTTATCCATTTTGATGCATTATTCCTTCTCCTATTGGTCCATTATGGAACATCGTGTGGTAACTGAAGACACGTACACTTTTGTCAAATTTGTTGAAGTAGGACAGCAAATTTGAAAGCTACTGGAGAATGGGCAGACTAGTGCATAGAATCCTATGAGCAAAAGCTCCTTAAACACAACTTAGCCTGCTCTTTGTCTGATTTTTCCTTTAAAATTAGAAATTGCATATCACTGGACAAGCAGTCCAATTCAGAGATAAAATACTTAATTTCTGGTGGTTTTTGTGATTACAAAATTTGAACAGACAGTCTTTGTGCCTCGTTAAACTACATTTAAAACTAAATTGAAGTTAAATATTTTGCTCTTAGAGTAAGGAAAATTTGAAGAATTCCCATATTCACATTAGATTAAATGACTTCACATTAATTTTATAGTAAGTTCTGGTTTAGGTCAACAGTTAATTTACATGTCATTGCCTGTCTGGCTTTGGCATTTGAATACCTTTACCTTGGAAGACAACCAGAACTTTTCAAAATATGCAGTACCCGATTCATTTTGCATATCTGCAAGTGATAGACATTGTATGCTTAAAACTCCTTGAAATTGAACAGTGTTGTCTGAAAATATTTTGTTTTCTCCAAAATAAACTTGAGGACTTAAGCTTTTCATTTTTATAGTGTTCGAATAGCGAGTTTCTCTTGATCTTGATTAACTTTTAATTTTTTTAATCAAAATAAATGTTGTCTTTTCATCTTAGTTTGCAACTTATAGTTATTATCAAAATTTGTATTATATATCAGTATTAATTTTCAAGACTTAAATGTAAATTTGCAAAATCAGAAATTATGCAAAAATCACTTTGAACTATCCACAGCATTTCACCTAATTTCCAACTGGTATATGGTTGTGTAGGTGCATATGAGATTTTGAAACATATGAAAGATCACATTTCCCTCAAAAAAGGAGGTTACATGCAGGCAAAGACCTGTATCAATCTTTCATTTCCAAACAATTATTTCAAGATACACCATTTTGTTACTTACCCATTTCCTGTTATAATTTATTGGTAGATACATACCTGCAGAATGTCCACAGGGCATTCAGACTGCCTTACACGTTATAAACGAGATCTGACCTTTATTAAATTTTCAAAACAGTGTGGATTCTGTTGTAAACGGCTGTGATTAATAAGTCTTTAAATATTCTATATGCAGGTGACAGCTACTTTGCGAAACGTGGCTAACTTACCTCCGGCAAGATGCCAGCTCGTTTGCAGTGGCGCAGTCTCTGAGCTCTGTGTGGCGCTAGAGCAGCGTATGAACGATAGGGACGTCTGCACCTATATTGTCAGGATATTCAGGTACGTATAGAACACGGTGCTATTTCTGCATGCAGTCGGGTCAGTGTTACTGCTTCAGTGACCTCAAAGAGGGCAGGATCAAGCACTAAAATTGGAAGTTTTACATTGAATTGTTTTTTGGTTTTTTTTTAAAGCTCTATGTAGTTTTTAATGATTTTGTATGATAATAGTGTCTATTGATACTGATAGAATTGTTTAATTGTAGCCATACAAAGTTGGATTCATTGTCCCTGCGAAAAGTCCTTTATTGTATTGTCTCATTCTTTGATCCCACAGATTCTGAGTGAGATTTTTAAAGTACCATTTCTTATATTTTAAAGCTGCAGAAATTATTAAGTATTTATTAATTCTATTTTAGGTCATGTTTTAAAAATATGCATGAAAGAAATTACACAGGCTTAAGTTATATCCAGGACTGTGTATTGTGAAATAAAATACAAAAGAGAAAATGTGGTCAGTGTTCATTGCTCTGAGCTGTCAGAATGCTTGAGGAGATGAGTCTGTGGGATCAGGGCTTGAGTGTGCAGATGGAAACATTGAAAGAATCTCAGTTTTCTGAGCAGCTCAGCGGCTATTTCCCAAGATGTACTTTTTAAAGGGAGATCAGTATGAGTGAATCACCCAAAAAAATCCTTTAGTAGTCTGAATAGTTCCTCAGTCAAAAATCTTCCAGTTACCAAGCACCAGCTTGCAATATCCAACGCTAAATGAGCTTGCAGACAATTTAAGGATTTTGAAGAAGTTGTGAAATTAACGGTTGGTGATTTCAGGAGGAGCTGGGTTATAAGCACAATTTATGAACGCTGTTCTGGATGAATTATTTGCTGTTGCTGCTTTGTTATTGTATTGAGTCATGTTGCCTGTGGCTCCATGTTCATTGAGATTCTGCTATGGACTTCTCTTTTTGTTCTGCCCCTGCAAATTATCCATCACATTCTCCTTGCTAGATGAGATCGGGTTGTGCTTTGAAGAGCGGATACTTAAGGGACTGTCATTCCTTCCTCTCCACAGCAAAAACCAGGCAAATCTGGTCCTTGCTGTTCGTGCTACCTCTAAAGCATGTAAATTGCTTCCCCAATTCCATGCCACCTTGTCCTCATCTGTCTCTCTAATTTTGTTCCTAAAAATGAGTTGAGTTCTAGCAATGATTACAGCACTTTGAGCATATTTACTTCTTCTAAGGAGAGAGCATTTTTTCTACTTGGAAAATGCCATGAAAAGTGGGGTAATGGGTTTGTAATTAAATGTAATCGATATTTACACTGTAATTCTGACAAGGACATTTACTTGATCTAGAATTCGGTATGGAGCAAAAGTAATTTGTCTTATTTAAAGTTTCCTACTGCTTCAATTTTTTTCTTAAGTTTAGTGAACTGCATGCTCCGAGGATACAAATTAGCCATAAAATCAATTTAATTAGCTTCCTGGAAATTGCAGTCACAAAATAAAATATTATACTATGCAGTACAAAGCACAGATTTGAATTTTGTTTTGTCTTCTAGTAATACAGAATAATTAGTCTTTTCTCTCAGTCAGAAGTTCTTTGTAGAGAATATGTTCAATCTATTCAGATTACTCAATCCTCTAAGATTGTAAGTCTTGCTGGAATTGGTTGTAATTGAACATCGACACAGATATTTGCTGGCTTTGACTACATGGGAAGTAAGAGGTTACTCTAGTTTGTTCTATTATTGCAGTATTTCTGGTATGACCAAAGCATGTCCAATTCTCTATTTTTGTAACCGTCAAGGTGAGCAGTGTAGGACCGGAGCAGCTGTTAGGGAATACGCAGAGATAAAATCTCCATGTTTGCTGGTGAGAGACGGGTTCTGTTAGAGCTGTCTCTGGACTAAATGAGAGGTGCATTAGGAAGGGACCCTTTATTTCATCTACTGTCTGACTTCCCATGTCATCTTGAAATTACAGTTCTCGCATTTAAGGCTAAGAAGTGCTAGTGTTAGCATACCCGGCCATATGGCAAGCAGGTTGGGAAGCTCCTTATGTTCTCTTCTTCCCGTATTTCACTGTGGCAAGGACAGCAAGACTTCTGTTCTGCTCTTATCTAACTGTGTATGCTTCTACTGGAAGTCAGAGTATTGGCATTCATTTCATTTGTTGGAAAATACAGTTCTGAGAGTCAAAAGCAGAGTGATTTTTAAAAAAAATCTTCTGTGGAAAAAAGTGCTTTCATTCATTTATATTTTATTTTTATACCTTTGTAGCAAACTTTCTTCCTGCAATGACTTCTGTGCAGCTTTAGCAGACTGCTCCAGATGTTACATCTTATTTTTAGCCCTACTAAACAAACACCAGAAGCAGCAGGTCAGTTTTTTCATCTCTTGCTTTTTATATATTAATCCTCTGATATGTCTGTGTATTATTGTGTATAAGCTTGTTTTCAGTGACCTACTTTTATGCATTTACCAAATAAAAATTTTAAATTGTTGACAGCATTTCTAAGTAGTAAATAATTGAAATGAAATAATTTAGATTAAAAATTCAAAGCAATACAGAGGACAGAGAGTTGATTAACTTGTCTGTCCTTTTTGCATGTGTAGAAAGTCTTTTGAGTACTTAATTATTTTTCTTAGTTTTAAAAACTAGTTTTAAAAACTTCAAATTTATTTGAATATTTTGTAGTAGGAAATCATTGGGATTTCTCCTCCCCTCCTCTGCTGCAAAAGAAGTGTAAAATTTCTAGAGTTAAGCAATTTGAAAGCAGAGGAAAATTTGTTCTTTGATAATTGCATAAGGTATCGGAATGTATCTCTCCTCTACCAGAGAAAACCATATGCCTAGAGTACTGTATTTGGAACATTCACCTAGAAATAAATGTTTAGAGTTTGTCAAAATGCCTCGTATTATGAAGTAACATTTTAAGAGTATACTTGCTACCAATTTCATTAGAACTTCAAGGGTCAGGTGTTGCTCTATTGTCCTGCTACATCAATAGTGATTTTTCCTATGTTTGCGGGAGCACCGGCCTTTGGGAGTTTGGTGCAGGATCACAGTTTTAAAGAGTAAGAGTGGAGTGCCCCATGTATCGCAAATTACTCAGCTCTATTGCTAGGTAAGATTTAAGATGGAAATAATTTTTATGTAAAGCATAGGTGCTCAAAGGTGGAACAAGGTTTCAAAACATAGAACATTGAATCACATTAAGATTATTCTTAAAAGTAAGGAATTTTCTTGGCTACTCCAGCATCTAAACTAGCTTGAGGTCATTTAGTTAACCTATACAATCTATCTCAGGGTTAGTAATTCCTGGAGAATTATTGGAAGGAGGGCTTTTGTGCTGCTATTGTTAAAGGCAGTTAGTGAAGGTAACTAGATCAGCTATGCTAAACAATCTATTCTTTCTCTTGCCAAATGCAAAAATAATTTCTCCCTTTCCTGTTTACCTGCATCTCTGTTTTCTGTGATAATACATCTGGAAGAGGAAGAAATATTCAGTTGTTTTTATCGTTCTAAATGTCTGTTGATTGACATTTCTGTAGCATATCTGAGTATTTCTAGGTTCGGGCTGCTCTTGCATTGTATAGTCTTCAAAGACACTTTAGTAAAATACAATGTAAACACTATGTAAATAATATGAGAAGTATCAAAGGCATGATATTTGACTAGATTTATAGTTATTTTTCCTTGTGAGCACCATATTAAAATACAACAAATGACAGTGCTAGGAATAAGGAGCTTAAATTGAGTAACATCTTCCTCTCAATATTCATCTGTAATTTTAAGGGGAACTTTCCTAGGCTCCTGACATAATAGCTTTGTGTCATAATGAATCATAGGCTCATAAACAATTGTAGACTCGTTGTCAGGTAGTGTTCAGAATTTAGATTCTCATTTGTCTAATTTATTAAGAGGTTCCTAAAATGTATCTTTCTTCACTAGATTTGCATTGCTTTTTCTGTTAAACTGTCAGTTGTTTTATCAAAATACAAATTAGTAAAGAAATAGCTTGTGTATTAAAAAAATTATTATGTTGTGATGAATATATATGCAGTGTCTTCAGAATATTTATTTCTTACTGCAGTTTTTAACCAAGCATGCAACTGTCAGTTGTCAGCCTAGTGAATCCCTGCAGAAACAAGAAGAGGGACATGGATAATGTAAAGCACCACTTTTTCTGTAGTATATAATAAACACTTGAGCTGTGAGGAGTGCAAACATTTTTCCTGAGGTGTAGTTGGCACTGCTAATCTTTCTTTTAAAATGCTGACAGCTAGTGTCTTATAGAGTGAGTTGGTATGTGTTGAAAAGAAAACAAGTAACAGCAGTGTGAGTAAAATTGTCTGTTGTAGGAAGAAGTAGCAAAAAGGAGAATAAATCAGTATTAATAACTCAAAGCATTAAAAATCCTCAGGACTTGGACCTCCATCTTTCCTGTAGGCCTTGTTTAAGTACTGGAAGGCTGCTATAAGGTCTCCCTGGAGACCAGGCTGAACAACCCCTCTGATCATCTTTGTGGGCCTCCTCTGGACCTGCTCCAACAGGTCCATGTCCTTCTTGTGCTGAGGACTCCAAAGCTGGACACAGTAGTCCAGGTGGGGTCTCATGAGAGTGGAGTAGAGGGACAGAATTACCTCCCTTGGCCTGCTGGCCACACTTCTTTTGATGCAGCCCAGGATGCGGTTGGCTTTCTGGGCCGTGAGCGCACATTGCTGGCTCATGTTGAGCTTCTCATCCACCAACACCCCCAAGTCCTTCTCCTCAGGGCTGCTCTCAGTCCATTCTCTGCCCAGCCTGTATTTGTGCTTGGGATTGCCCTGACCCAGGTGTGGGACCTTGCACTTGGCCTGGTTGAACTTAATGAGGTTTGCACAGGCCCACCTCTCAAGCCTGTCCAGGTCCCTCTGGACGGACCACACAGCTTGGTGTCATTAGCAAACTTGCTGAGGGTGCACTCAGTCCCCCTGTCCATGTCACCAACAAAGATGTTGAACAGCACCGGTCCCAGTGAGGAGCACCACTTGTCACCGGTTGCCCCTTAGACATCAAGCCATTGACTGCAACTCTTTGAGCACGACCAATCCAGCCAATTCCTTATGTACCAAGTGGTCCATCAAATCCGGTTTAAGGACAAGGATGTTCTGTGTCAAAGTGTCACATGCTTTGCACAAGTCCAGGTAGATGAATTCACATTTCTCTTCCCTTACCCACCAATGCTGTAATGCCGTCATAGAAGGCCACCAAATTTATCAGGCACAATTTGCCTTTAGTGAAGCCATGTTGACTGTCACCAGTCACCTCCTTATTTTCCATGTGCCTTAGTGTGGTTTCCAGGATGATCTGCTCCATGATCTTGCCAGGCACAGAGGTGAGACTGACTAGCCTTAGTTCCCCAGGTCTTCCTTTTTTCCCTTTTTAAAAATCAGGGTTATGTTTCCCCTTTTCCAGTCAGTGGGAACTTCACCAGAACTTCATCATGCTTTACGCTGAAAGGCGGGTGCACTTTAATTGCCAAGATAAATGCCTGTCAAGTTCCTTGATTCAGCAGGTACATCGGGTACCTTTGCTACTAGGGCAGTGCACGGAATAAAGTTTCAGCAGTAGATAAGCAAAGAAATCTTTCATATCAAGTGTGATCAAATGTGTATGTTCCAGTTGTCAGAAAAATAAGAGTTAAATGCTGATGTAGTATATGGTGCCATTACCACTTTAAAACCAAGGATGTCACAGTTTCTTCACAGATTGGAAGCAAAGAAAAAAATCAGTTCTCCTTCTTGAGCTTTTCTTGATATATTTCTTCAAATTTGTTTGTATCAGTGAAGCTGTGTGGTCTCATATATAACCTTCCAGTCAGGTTTGGGTACACTCTCTGGACAGCATGTCTCACATGAATGCCTCGTTATAAAAAGATGAAATAACTGAGTGTAATTCCTATCTTTAATCTAAATTGGTTTTTTGGCATACATGTTAAAACCTCTGTATTACATAAATCAGTCTGATAAACGTAGTGTTTCTGTAAGTGTGCAAGAACATGTGAAATTCCATATGCAGTTAATACTCCAAACATTTGGAGATGCAGAATAATCTCATTTATTATACTGGTTTTTTCGTTATGTACAGAAAGGTCCGTGGGCCTTGTGCAGGTTTAGTCTTGCAAGCAGTTTCAAAGTGTCATTCATCTTCACATGTATTTCTTTGCACAGCAATTCTAAGCTCATGTTTCTTACTTTTGCAGTGCTTCCTCTATGAGCATTTAAAAAAATATAGCCAAAAATAATACAAACCTTTGAGTATTATACTACTCAGGAGAAGTTGTACCAGGTTTTCTCTTTGACTCTGCTAGTTAAATTTTCACTGGAAGATAATGAAACTTCAGTAATATGCTATTAAAACCGGATGTGCTTAGCTAAAAAGAAGTATTTTATAAGTTTGTTTTGCTAGCCTGTAGGTGGAAAGCACAGTTGAGATCACACTTCTCAAAATATCAGTTGATTGCTGTACGGTACCTGTTTGTCTGTTTTCTGATTGGGTAGAGCTGTTGCTGGGCTGATACTGTTTTGACCAAAATTAGAAAGTCAATATAAACGAGTCAAACTAGACTGCCTGCTTTTTTCAGTTCTCTCTTCTGATTCATCAGTTGTTTGTTTCAAATTCTTACGGCCTTTGTGAACTGGGGGTTGTGCCAGCAAAGGTGAAAGCTCTTAGTGGTTAGTCACAAATGTTCATTAAAATTTGTCTTGATGACATTTAGATGCTAGCAAAAATATGATGCCTAGTTAAAAAAAAGTGGAGATGGGTCCTACAGAGTGATCGTATTAAATACATGGATATGAGAACCTATTCCTCACTTAGGGAACTGCCTGCTTCTCATACTCAGGGATAGCATTCATCTGGTTAACTTACATTATTAATACCAGGAAGGATTAGAATATCTGTGAATATAGCTATTATATTTGAAGGAAAAACAGCATGTAAATTGTTTAGCAAATTCTAGGTTAGTGCAAGTACAGCAGTTTAGCAACTCAGGGTAGATGCTTGTGCTGTACTTGAAGAAATGCTGTTACTTTGCCTGTACTGATAAGATAAAGCTATGGACTTTTCTTTTTGAAAATGAGTAGGTTTTGATGCAAGTGGCAGAGGCAAATGTTTTAATTACTTTATACTTTGGTTAGTTCAGACCTCCAGAATTTATTTTTTTCTTCTTCCATACAGGTAGGTAAGAAAAAGATGGGGATGTTGTTGAATGTCATTCAGTTAGGATCCACTATTCTTGCCAAAAAAAGACTATTTCTCAGTATGTTCAAAATGAAGCAACAAGAGATGTAGTTCTATATCCCACTGAAGGGCAGGGATAGGAAGTGCTTTAAGAGAGCAACTTGGTTAAATCATAAGATCTCAAGATACCACATAAAAATAGAAAGTAGGTCTCATTTTGCAATGATAAGAATAAAAGGGTAGCAAGAACACATAAAACCAAAATCAGAAAAAAACAAAGCACAAAATTAGATGCAACTAGAAAGGGACATAAAAAGAAACTTTTATACTACATTAATAGTGAAAAGACAATAAGGAAATAATTGCTGCAGTGTTCAGAAGAAGACGAGAATTATTGACAGATGCCACTGTGAATAATGAAATATGGAATGCCTTTATTTGCTTCTTTTTCTGGAAAGGTTAAGTATGATCAAATGATGAATTTGTACTTCAGCCTGAGTTCTTTTATCACTGAAAAATGAGCCAGAGCATATTTGAATGTTTTCAGAGCAGCTAGGCCTGATGAAATTTACCCTTTGGTTTTTACAAAAGGACAGAAAGGGGTAACTTCTCGGAGATTCTTGAAAAGTTATGTAGGGTGGCAAGCCTTTAGGGCATCTGTCTTTAAAAGGAGAAAGAGGAGAAACTGGGCAATAACAGACTGGTCAGTTTAAATTAAATTTCTGGTAAAAATCTGGAACAAATAATTCAGCTATGTGTAAGCAATTGGACTTAACAAGGAAATGAGTAAGAACTAACATGGATTTAACAGTAAAAAACCAAGGGGAAGTAGTTTAACCTCTACATTGGATAACAGTCTTAGAGAATAAGGTTCTTTGGCCGTCACAACTGACATTTGCTTACTTGAAAGATAAGTAAACTCTGGCCCATATGATTATTCTAGTTATATAAAGTGCTGTTTTAAGATTACTGTGGTCTTGGTAAAAATAGATGACCTATACTAAGTATATCCCATTAGTAATTACACCAATACTATACTAGTTCTGTCAGATGTTTTTAATTTCTTCTGTAAATGGTTTTATCAAAAGTAGTAGCATAAAAAATTATTTCTAGTTGTTAAATTTGGCATTCCTTTAGTTTTTCTGAACCCACTATTAACTGATTTGTGAAGCAAATTAAGTATTATCTTCTTTTTAAGCGGCTAATAGCTTCTGATATTTTCCGTGTAAAATGGTTTATTTATTTTATTGCAGGATTTGGTTATCCGTATCATCTTCATTCTTGGTAATTTAACAGAAAAGAATAACCAGGCCCGTGAGCAATTTTTTAAAGAAAGAGGAAGTGTTAACACCTTGATATCGTTATTCCAAACCTACCATGAACTTGATTTGAATGCACAGAAATGGTACCATGAAAGAGGAAGGGAAGAGAAAAACCATCCAAAGCATCCTTCAGAAGCAGAAGATGTTCTGATAAAACTGATAAGAGTCCTGGCCAATCTCTCCATTCATCCCAGTGTAGGAGCAGCTCTGGCAGCTGCCCATCGTATTGTAGAATTACTTATTACAGTACTAGGTAATAAAATTTGTTGTGTGTGTTATCTTTGTTCAATCTGTAAGGAGAGTTTAGAATTTTTCTACTTGACCTTCTTATTATCTAGGTTGAGCTGTTACTAAATCTGTTCCATTGCTAAAATAACAAAGTCAATCTGCTGATATTCATAAACTGTTTTATGTCGAAAGCCCCTTTGAGACAGTGGGTGCATTACTGCTTTGGTACTGACATTTTAATGTCTGGGGAAAGACGTAGAACTGTTTCATTCAGTGATAAGATTTGCAGGTATGATCATTAAGGTTAAGGAAACAAATTTTATTTTAAATACATCTCACTGAGAGTTCATGTTTAAGGGAAGTCTGCTCTTATCAGGTGCTACATACCTGTGTTTGGTGGTGGTTTTTTAAAGGTTTGCAGGTTTTGTAACTGTTCTGGATTAAGTATTCTTTTTGTTCCCTGCACCCTTAACTTTCAGCCTCCTTGAAAAATTTCCTCATATTTTTTCTTCTTTTTCAGATTTCCAACCTTTATTTCTTTCATGTGGAAGAGAGTGTCCCTTTCCCTCCACATGGAGGCTTGGGACTCCGGTTCCTTTACCACTTACCGATCCCTTTGTAAATGTAATTACAGGCTAGGACCGGGCCGTCTGTTCTCCTCATAACAGAGTTTAGCAGTGACAAGATCCATCTCAAAGAATTCAGTGTATTTTAGCGTGTGATGAAACATTAAATATTACGTGAAGACAATCACCCTGATTATATGCTAGTTTACCAGTCTTACGCACCAGCCAAGAGGGATTAGAGAAGGCAGACTCACAACTTCATCCATAGTCTTAAGCCCCGTAGGAGCTTCCCGAGTTGGAACTGTCTTAATCATTGTGTAAGCTCTTCTGAGCCTCAAAGCTTCTCTCTGCCACCCTCCCCTCTTCTTGGGCACTGTATCAGTTAGTTTACTACAAAATGTTCTCTCTCCCTATGAACTTACCGCTCTTTTATTTCCTTCAGTCTTGGTTTCTGAGGCCAGAAGCCTCAGATAAATTGGTATACACGACTTTCAGACTTGCTGATTTAATTTTGCACTGGTTAACATTCTGTCAAGAACTCCAAGAGAGAGGATCTTTCAAATATTGTTAAAGAGGTCTTTTTTTTTTTTTTGAGTATTTGAGCATAATAGTCCTTGCTGTTTCTCTGTGTCTATCACACAGGCCTATTTCGCATGTGGATTCTCCTTGGTTCCATCTTAAAACAACAAATAGGATCGGTAAAATGTCTTAACTAACCAGATTTTAAACTGTGCTGCCTTAGTAGGAGAGTTGAAAAGAGTGACTTTGTACTGCCATTTTTGGATCAGTTGTTCCTGTTAGCTTCTGCCGTGTCACTGAAAAATAGAATAGTTGTCTGTAATAGCGGTCACGTAAACTACGATTCAGTTTGCTTCTGAGACATAATGCACTGCTCAGTTAGACTCGTGTGTGTGTGTGTGTATCTACATATGCATATGTTTTGGGATTATTTTTTTTTTACTACCAGAATACAAATCAGTTGATGACTGTGAGGAGTTGGTCATCAATGCTGCAACAACAATCAACAATTTATCCTACTACAAAATGAAGACTTCTGCTGTTCAAGACAAGAAGCTGCACATTGCTGAAAGTAAGGACTTTAAAACTAGTACTTTTTGTATAGCTTTTTGAAAGTGAAAGTTATTCATGCTATATTTTAACACTACAGAAAATAAAAACACTGATAATATTTTTGTGGTATATCGCAGGAATATAAAGTTCATAGGACTAAATTCTTCCCAGAATGATTTTGCATTCTTTCGGAACATAGTTCTATGGCCTGTGTGGAAATAGTTAGGTTGTTGACAAAACCTCTCCTTTTCCTCCCTAAAGGAATTTGCTATATTGTTTTCTGTTTAGCAATTTTTGCTAGACTTGTTCAAAATCCGTATGTCTGAGCCAAAATAATCGTATTGCTTTTTACTTCTACTCAGAGTATGGTAAGAAAGTATTTTTTTCTTCTTAGTACCTTATAAACCTGCAAAATCTGATTAATGTCTGTTTCTGGCTTATAAATCTGTTGGCCGTATAGGAGTTGTGTGATTCTCTCCTCTCTGACAGTATGGACAAGTCATAGTGTAGGAACTGCACCTGAGTTCTAGGATTTCTTGTGTTAAAGTTATACAAAAGGTAGATAGTCTGTGTCTTGCACAGCTTTCTGTCTAAGTAGACAAGACATGGGGGAGAGACAGAGCCTGAAGTTTGCACAACAGGTAGAATGAGTAGTAAGAAAAAGTATTCTGGCTGTCAACCTAGTGCCCTGACTGGTGGACATCATTTCTCTAGGTAACATTTCTGCTGTTCTGTCACAAGTCATTTTATCACCCAAAAGCCAGCTGTCTCTTATTGCTAGTCAGAGAAATGTGGAAACAAATGACTTCTCTGCCTGTCCCATTTGCTCTCCCTCTCCTGTTTTTATTGTTAGCATGTGGAACCAGTCCCATCACCTTTCTTCTGCCTGAACTGGGGAGAGAGAAAACCTTTTGATGGAAGACCAACAGGCTTCCTCCCCCCGGAAGACACTTTGAGAATACTTGTGGTTTGGATCCCAAAGACAAAAAATAATCATGTCAGATCTCTCTTTAAGACAAGATCAAGGCATGTTCAGTATCGCAACATTCAAAGATGGAAGTAATGGGAACAAAGCCAACTTCTTTTCTATATTTTTTTCTCTCACTTTTCTGCGGTAGAAGGGCTAAGGGTTGACTGAGTTGAGCCCTTCATATGATGGACAGATTTCAGTGGTTCATTTCATACTCACAGAAGATTGATAAATGTGACTTCTGTGACATCGCTCCTTTGCCGTGAACTGAAAACCTACATGATGGTAGCTCTTCCTGGGAAATGCTGTAGGTCTTATTCTGTCCCCTGAAGTTGCACGCTAATCATCTGTGAAACTGCTGAGCATAAAAGCAGCAAGCAAGTAAATGCTTCAGACCAGGGGCAATATTAACTAGCTGTTCAGAGCAAATGTGTTTGCTTGTTATAGCAGAACTGAGAGAAAATAGAGCTAATGTCAGAAAATAATTTGAGTTTTAGGAGAAATCCCACCATAAGACCATCTGTTCAGGAACCAAATCAATTCTCTTACATATTGCAACATTTATTTCTTCTTTGTCTTTCTGGATTTTCACATGAGCCTACTCAAAACTGTATAGCAAAACCGGCTCCCATTATTACAACTGTGCTTAGGCTGTCTTGATAACTCCTCATTTGTTCCTTTGCTTTTAGCCCCATATTGGAGCTCTTTGTCTCATCTTCAAAGCCCTACACAATTTAGCTCTTGTTCTACCATCAGCTCGCCCCCTTCACTGCAACCAGACAGATAGATAACTGTTCCCATTTATTACATTTATTGCTGTTGCTGCTTGCATTCTGATATTGATAAAAAGCCAAGCACGTGTTTGTGATATACAAGTAATTGTTTTTATTTCATTTCTCTGCAAACCAACAGTGCTTTTAAAGCTGTTAATGAGCAACAATATGGATGGAGTTGTAGAGGCTGTCAGAGTCTTTGGCAATCTTTCCCAGTATCATGAGATCTGTGACTTCATCATGCAGAAAAAGAGTGAGTTGCTTTTGCATTTGTAGGAGTCCTGTTTTTAAATGTTCAGAGTTCTAAAAAGGAAATACTGTTAATAAGCTGTCTAAGAGTAGAAGCAATCTTCTCTGATGTTTTGCAAATTAGGCAAATGCTAGAATCCAATAGTAGTCATTATAAATGCCATTTTATTTCGGTTTCATTAAAATGGAAATGTTGGAGTAGGAAAAATATGCCATGGTACCTTCACAAAAGTAAATACTACAAAAACTCTGTTTTTCCTAAAGATAATAATTTTGAAATTTACCTTCGCTCTTACAGTTTTTCAAATCCTACAGGTTAGTAGTGATATGATATGAGTTCCTAAATTTAAAATGAATTCTCATTTAGGTTCATAATCACAGACTTTTGATTCCCATGTTTGACAGCTTGTTAGCAGTTTGTAATGTGCATTTAAGACATTTGACTGCCTCAGCAGAGACCTCCTATTTGCCTCTGGGTGAAGTGGGATACAAGTCTTCTCAAGTCCTTTTGCTTTGGGTGTCTAAAGAGCTTTGGGAAAAACAGCAACTCCTTGCTATCCGCAGAAGGTGTGTCATAAGTTTAATTAAACACCAGTTCACTGTAAATTTTTTTTTGTAGCTACCTGTCAGTGCTGAAAGTGAGGTGATATGCCACAATGTACAACCCCTTCTTTTCAAGGGTGGACATACCACTGCTTTTGGAGGAGAAGGTATCTACAAAGGAGTAACTGACACTTAACTGGTTCCTGATGAGCTGTCTCAGTCAAAGGACTGAATTTTCCACCTGGGAGAGACTGTGGTGTTGCTGTGCCAAGCTCAGGAATTGCTGAGAGGCTGCCTCTCCATTAGGCAAGACCAACTCCCTCGCTGGGGTTGCCTTTCACTGCCTGCTGAGTTCAGCGTCAGCAGGCGCTGTGAGATGCTGCACATCCAGCCTCTGCTCCTCGCCCGTCTCCCGCAGGAGCCCCAGGCGGCAGCAGTTCCAGCTGGACGCGGTACAGTCTAGGGCAACCCTGCCACTCACGGAGATGAGTGCCAAATGCCAACTCCTAGCAGTTTCTGCTGACTGTGCGATTGAGAGGAGAGTGATACTTTTCAGAAATAAGCTGTAATTCAGTTTGCTCAACTTAGCTTCTTCTGGTTGGATTTTCATGTTACTTTGGCGTATTTTTGTAACTAGAATTTTGTACGCATTGCTTTGAAGAAAACTGGTGTTCAGCATGATGTAATCATGGATGTTACTCTGGGTCATGTGCCTACTCTACAAATGTCACAGTAATATGCCACAAGGTTAACTTTTTGGGTAGGGTATCCTGCATTTGACTGCTTTCTAAGTTTATATGTTTAATAAGTATGTTGTAATGCCACTTGTACGATAAGGCCAATACTGTTTCCTTCTTTACAATCCAGTATACAAGTTCATGATCGCTTTGCTTGATGCCAAGAACCAAGATGTCTGTTTTTCTGCCTGTGGAGTTCTGCTAAATCTCACAGTAGATAAGAACAAACGAGCTCTTCTGATGGAAGAAGGAGGAATTGGAAAGTAAGTTCCCGATTAAGCTTACAAAAAAGGCAATTTTGAGTAGTTTGGCCAAAGAGTTTCAATCAGATTTTTTTTTACAAGGGCCAATAACTTGTAATAAGGATACATACTTGATAGATGTTCAGCATATAATGTTCTTCAAGAAAGAGCCTTTCATATCCTTTCATATGTTTTTTTTGCAAAAGCATTAGAGTGGTTTAGCCTACTGCAGAGCCCAAAACCATCGAATAATCTCCCGAAGATCCTTCTGATATATCCAGCAGAGAAGAGTACCATACAACAAAGCAACTAAGGCAGAGCTTTGCAGTAGCTGCTTATGCTGAACTTAAACTGAGTCCTACGTGGGGTACAGTTAATAGGCACTGTCAATGTATATCTGTTGTAAGTGTGAAGGTTACTCCAGGAACTGTGATATCTCACATGGTCTCTTGCAATTTTTGTAACTACTGAGTACTGTAGGGAAAACTATCTGATGTAGCCATGTAGCTCCTGAGTTTCCTCTCGCCGAGAGTTCAAGTTTAAGGCACTCACATTGTAAGTGGTATTAGATCTTGAAATGCCACTGTGGATGCCTCTCTTGTGGCTTTGATGCTCAGATAATAGCGGATCCAACTTAACTGGAGCAACATGAAAGATCGTGCTCCTGTGCTTGTAAAGCAGTTGATACAACCCACATTTATGAAACAATGTGCCTAACTTTGAAATGCATTCCTGTTCATACATCGCGTAATTACTTTTTTATACAATGTAAACAATGCATAGCCTGCTCATCCTTCCTTCTCATGTTCTAGTTAATTTACAAAATATAAAGAATAATAACAATAAGTTACAGGCAAATTGAATAATAAATGTGGGAAATTTCTTTTATATAGAATATAGAACATTCTGTAAAATATAGAATTATATAGAATATAGAATTTTCTATGCTCTGTCTGTAAATTTGTGAAGAACGAAGGAAAAACATTAACAGCATGGAATAAATCTAGAGAATTTGGAAGTGATTGTTAAGGAGGTCACCCTCACTGTGCCAAACCAGCTCTGTGGATTTTTGAAAATGAGGTTATTGTACCAATACATAGTGGCCCTAATAAAACTTGGAATTAGTCTCATCAGGGAGTTAAACTTCTAAAAATTAGGGCAAGTTCTTTTGGCTTTTCATTAGATGCCTCCTGGTCTTCCACAATGACTGCCTTCAGAGAGGAGAGAAAAAGCAAACCTCTTTTTGGTTGCTTTTCAATTACTGCTATTTTCAGTCATACCTGAATGTAATAGTTATCCCCTGTTCCCTTTACAAATCGCCAGATTATAAATCTCACAATGAAGTAGAGAAGTGAGGGAAGAAGGGGGTCATAGGGCTGGGGAAGAGAACAGCAGTGAAGGATTACTAGTAGAGAGGTCACTAGGGACAGCAGGTGAAAACCAGCGTTTACTTCTGCTGCCCCAGGACTTGTGAATGCTGCTGTGAGATAATGGGAACTCTGGGTAGCTACCGTACGTAAGCTGGTGCAGGCAGAAAAGTTACAGCTTAATTTCTGGAGTCCTGCCTTTGGTATCTGCAAGGAAGTGAGATTGGGAGAAAGGTCAAGAACCTAATGGTTCTTAATAAAACCGGCATTTCTGAGAGGAGTCCGTTGGGAGTTCAGGCTGAGAAAATACAGGAATGGGCGAGATCTGCAAAACAGTTAGGCTTCACTGCATGTAAGAGGTAATTCTGTGAGTCATGGAAGTAGCAAATTCCTTTGGATTTGTCTTCTGGTCAGACGCGTGATAAGCTGGATATTCTGACTGAAGCTTTTTCTGCATTCCTACCATCTTTTCCAGATGAATTGTTGGTGCCTGATAAGGTTTGGCTCTCATTGCAATCTCTGCTGCTCTAGGGGTAACCACAGATTTGGGACAGTCACAGATTGCCATGAAATTTGATAGAATTTTAGTGTTTTGTGATTTGAAATTGGTCACTTCAGTTAAAAAGTTATAGGGGATGGACAGATGCAGGCAGGCATACACATATATGTGTAGACAAAGGCACGTTCCCATCCTTAGGGAACTAGACTGGATGAAAAGGGGGAAGTTAATGAGGAAGAAAGTAGAATCTTAAGTTCATTAACATAGAATTTTCCTGGAAACTTTTGTGGAGTCAGCATACATTTCTGGACTGCCAGATTTTGAAGGGTTTAGGAGAAAACTACATGGAGCAAACCACTGTTTTTGTTTGATTCTGACAGGTTAGTTGACTGTTTACAAGACTTTGGGCCAGCAGACTGGCAGTTGGCTTGTTTGATATGCAAAACCCTGTGGAACTACAGTGAAAACATCACAAGTGCGGCCTCATGCTTTGGAGAAGATACCGACACGTTGCTGGTGCTGCTCACATCTCTCTTAGGTGAGATTCATAATCTTGGTCTCTTTTCCTTAACAAGAGAAATAGGAGCAAAGTCAAAGCAGTATTATTTTGGGTGGGCGGTCTGTGATGCAGCTTTAGGTGGTTGGCCGGTATAGACTATCCAGCAACACAGTGGTTTCTTGCCATTCAGCACATTCCCTCAGATCTTACAGATTGCCACGGTGGAATTGGCCGCTGTTACTCCCCGCTCCAGTTTGTCTCGTTAGCGTGCAATAATGCTTTTCATCAGCTGCCTTTTTGCCTGCTTGAGCCAACTATCCCATAGACCTTCAGTGCAATGACCTTCACTGGATGTGGCCTCTTCTGGCCTCACAGGTGGCTGCAGGTATTGACAGAAGCAGGGGCTGGGCTCTGATAACCTGGCTACTGCGCAGCACATGCTGGGCTGGTGGGAATACGGCTTTTCCCAGTAATCGGAGGGCTGTGCCACCGGTGCAACGGCCCGAGCTTGCTGCTTGTGACAAGAGTCCCTTGGCCACCCTTCTTTTCTCAGCACGATGGGCAACATACTGACAATTTCTCACCTGCTCCCTAAAGCAGGGGAGGGTGTGCGCCTCCACAGATACAGGCTGGAAGGTGCCTACAAGTGGATGTTAAGACCCTGATTTGCTTACCCAGTTGGATCTTTTCATCTGCACATTTATGTTTGCTTCAAATTGCACAGAGTTTAATTGCTATGTAATAGTCCAATAGTCACTATATTTAATTTTCCTCCTTTGTTTTATGAGTACTGCTTTGGTTATGATTTTATTTTGGGTAGGTCATTTGCGATTATATTTCTAAAAAAATCTTTAAAATGGAAATGAAATCGAAGCAAACCTTAAGTAGTTTTGACTTAGTTTCAATTGAAAATTTACTAAAGGTGTCTGCTTGCTGTGGAGAAGGCTGCATATTGGTCAGACCCAGAGAGAAAGTGAGATCCCCGTGGTCTCTTTTGTTTTCAGACAATCAGAAAAGTGGGTGGATTTGTGAGGATTTTTTTCCAGTTACAGCAGAATTACTGTTATTCGTTGTTGTATTCATTACATTCCTTGCTATAGTAGAGCATATCTTAATGTGGGCAGTAATTCCATCTATTTATCTGAAAATACTCAGTGTTTCAAGATCATTAGTGCACTTTTTACATTCTGCAGCAGAACTGTAAACTTTACAGCCACAATCATGCTTGAATTTTCTGGCATGCAGCAAGGAATATATGTCTTTGTTTTGGAAAATTCTTGCTTATTTTTTCCTCTACATTTAACACTGCTTATTCCAGCAATTAACTTGACTGCAGAGTCCAGGCTGGGTAGTAATTGGAACCCTCATTAACTAGTACAGCATTTGTGAACTGGAAGTTCATGTACAACTGCAATTGCAGGTACAATTGCAACTGTAATGACAATTAATTAAAAATAGGTCAGAATTAAATCAGAAGGGTAATCTTTCTTCACACTGTAGTCAGAAGAGCAGCAGTAGAAAAAGTGCATCCTATTCATTGGATCTGGTTTCTCTGTGTGTTAAGAGCCAACAAATTTTAGTAATAGCAGCTGGTTAATATTGTCCTACGTCTTCCTCCTCCCATTGTATCCAGTAACAGCCTTGAACCGTCACCGCTCTGATTCTATCGTTCAGGAAGCAGGAGGCAACTGCTGACAGTCAGAGGACTGTACTTAAGCATCAACACACCCTCAGGAAGCGGAAAAAGTGGAGCATGGCACAGCAGACACCCCACTTCACCTGCTGTGCTTGGCCTCCTCCCCTTTGTTTTTCTTTCCCCTACCTGGCACAGGATGACAGAAGATATTAGGGAGCCAAAAGGGAGTGGAAATAGCCTGAAAAGATGTTGAGCCTGAGAAAGGCTGGACAAAAGGTGCCATTTGTTTTTCTTTTTCCCCGCCTGATCCCAGCAGCCTGAGACATAGTGGCACTGCTTTCCAATGGCTCTGTCATTTGTCTTCTTTCAGCTGCTCTTGAGTTTTGTGTTACTTTATTGGCTCAGAGCTTCTGGAGGCTGGAGTTTCCAGGCCCCTGGCAGCAGCTTTGCTTTGCCCCAGTCCCTCAGGAGCATGGGGAGATGAACCTCTGTCTTGAGAACATTGGTCTGTTTGGTCATTCAGTGAAATCTCTTTTCTTCCTCTCTTTTTCCAGACTTTCCTTCTGCTCACCTTCAGCTCCACTAACCATTCGAGGAGGTTATTTTGGAATCTTAGTACATGTGAATTCCTACCAAAGTTGTAGGGATGGGTAGCCCTTGCAGACTCGAGTCTGTACTCTGGTTTTCAGCTTCCCCCATTGCATGCAGACCCAGCGTGCTTGTCCTGTTCCTGGGCTTGCAGCCAGTTTACATGCTGTTTGGCCAGTACCCAATTTTGCTAGTTTTGAGGAGGGTCATGGGAAAATTAAATTATCTGAGGACGCACAGCTTGCATGTGGGACACTGATCCTCACTGATCCCCAGTGTTACTCACGCTCTGCTTTGGGGAATTTACTGTTTCGGTTCAACACTTCTGCTTTTGAACTGTTCCTGACCCTTGTTCTTGTAGGCTGGAATTCCCGACCTCAGTGATTCCACAAACATTCATTCAACTTCAGGGGGGCCACAGCCATCTGCTGAAAGGGAGAAATGTCTCTTGCTCTGTGTTAGAAGATAGTTAATTTGGGTAGAAAAATCATTTCAGGAGTAGGCAAAGCAATTCTGCCTGAAAACAAAACCTGTAATCCCTTATGTTCCTCTTCAGGGTCTCTCATTTCTCTGCTGCCGAGATCCATTTTACATGTTGGGCTACTGTGCCATTGGATAGGACAAGAGCTAATGGGCATAAATTGCAATTAAAAATTGCAATTAAGTATTAGGAAAATAAATTTCCACCATGGCAGGGGTCAAGCACTGGAACAGGCTGCCCAGAAAGGCTGTGGAATCTCCATCCTCGGTGATGTTCAGTACTCAACAGGGTAACCTGATCTGTTCCAGAGGTCCTGTCCAACCTAAATTATCCTGTGGTACCATCGAATACAGATCTGATGTCTGAGGCTGGATTTTATCTTTGATTACAGGATTTCTTCCTGCAGAGATATGACATGTCTTCCTTCTTGAAAGAATGTGTTTTTTTCTCTTTATTTTATTACAGAAAGCCTCAGTGTGTCATCCTCTCTTTATGCAGAACCCCTTTTGGAATCTACCTCACAATCAGCATCTCTTTAATTTTGGTAACTTAGAAACACTGTAGAGACATAGAAGTCAACTATTTTTTGCAGTTTTAGTAACTTTCTATGAAATGGAGCCCATCTCCACACACGAGTAATGCTGTCTCTTCCTTTATGGCTGTTGCAGCTCAGGCCATGTGCTCTCCATAGGCACCTTGGCGTTCCTTCAAATAGAAATAGGTGCTGTTTGAGCGTCTCTTTTCTAGACAAAGTTTGACTCAAAATGCAGGTACCTGAAGTTTCTCTTCAGCTCTAAGTTGTCTTTTACCTGCTGTGAATGTGCACTAAGCTCCCTTACAGAGTTATTTCTGTAACAGATTGTGAATCTGGTGGTCTTTCATAGTCTAGGACAAAGATAAGTCACACTGCCATTGGGTGCAGGATTGTACCTTTGTCTTGGGTCTGTTTAGGGCCTAAAGGCTGTCAAATATCCTTCTCTTAGTCTGTATGAAAACATTTGTTCAGCATTATCAATTGTGTTTGTAGATTCCTGATGCAGGAGCATGCTTCTGGTTGCAGACTGCTTTCTTTTTTCCATAAGGATTCTTTTCTTTGCCACATCCAATGCCAGGCAAAATGGAGGGGGAATAATGAGCGGTGACTTCCTTGCATTCCGAACATGGCTTGTCTCTGTTACGAGTGTCCTGTTATTTACGAAGTTTGAGAGGAAGGGAGGGCATCGGTAATACAGTAACCGGTGTGGTTCGTGTTCTTTATGTATGAGAGTAGTAACAGCTTGAAAGAGTCCTCATGAACCAGATCGGCAAAGCAACTTGTGACAGGAAAAACATAGAGGAGTCTGATTACTTACATTAGCGAACCTGCTGTGAGGAATGTTAAAACCTGAGTAGTTTCCAGGCTGACAGTCACAGTAAATGCTTGATCTCAGAGACACAGCTTAGCCACAACCGTGAGGGGTAAGGATAATAGAGCCTGTAATACCCTTTTTACTGACCGTAACGTCCTTTATTTTCAATTGAAGCTAAGTCCCTCAGACAGCGATGCTTAGTTAAACGTGGAGTTGTTCTTAAGCCACCAACTTACACAACTGATAAGTTGTATGTGCCGTGGTCCAAAAATACACAGTTGGGTATATCTTGGTTCAGAACTGATGATGATATTTTCCTTGATTACAGATGAAGAGCTAGTGTTGGATCACAGCCTCGACGCAGATTTAAGGGACTACCACAAACTATATTGGGAAAGAGAGTTCAAACCTGTGGCAGAAAAACTTCTTGACAGAATTCAAAGGCATCACTCCTGTCTTCCAGCTGTGACTATTACTCCATTTTAATCAGTCATTATTTTTTTGTGGTGTAGACTGTACAGCTTTATATTTCTAATATCCCTGTACGTTGGTCAGCATGTTGGAGAGCATGGCAATTTAATTAAAAAAAAAAAAAAGTCAGCGAAGCCTTGCATTTATATACTGGATACCATCTTTTGAGAAGCTTTTATGAATTTTTTGCATGTGTAATTACTTTTTACAATATATTTGAGCTGATCGAGCAGCTGTTCATTCAGTGTGATTTGTCTATTAAGTGCATAGTTCTTTGACTGGGAAAATGAAACAAAACCATTTGCTAAATTTTTAATTTTTAAAAGGTAAATTACCACGGAGTACCTGGACCTCTGCGATACCAAAAATATAGGTCCAGCTGTGCAGGTAAGAGGCTTTTCTGAATTGGGACTTTACATCTTAAGGCAAAAACCCCGTATCCCTGCTGTTAAGAGAAGAATTTAGCTACCCTGGTGTCTTCTTCTTTCAGTTGTTCCCACATTCCCAGGAGCCACCTGTGGGCCTGTACTTCTCAGATCGTCTTGGCCAGCTCTTTCCCTTGGGCTCATGTCTCCATCCATGGGGCCAAAAAGGCTCTGCATCCCTCACATTCCTTCTGAGTGCTTCTGCCTTGTTTATTGTTCAATTTTCATCCTCTCGGTGTGTAGAAGTCCCTTCTCGTAGCCCATGGATTAGCTCAGCAGGTGCATCACTGGCCTCAAGCATTAAAAGCCCAATTGGCTACAGAAAGCTTTACAGACCTGAGCCATTTCTCTTTTTTCTGACCTCAAACTACCAAGAATAAACCGCTGTGCAGGGGCTGCCGGGCTCCTGGCTCCGATCCTGAGGGTCAGTGGCCTCGCACTGTGGTGTGCGTGCTGGGAGAGCAAGTCTCCAGCCTGGCAATCCCTGCAGAGAGGCCGGAGGGATTTGTTTTTCTGAGGCAGCAACTCAGAGCCCCCTCAGTGGCACCGCTGTACCTTTGCCAGTGCCTGGACATCTGCTTCCAGTGAGGAGAAGGAGGGAGGAGCCTGGGAAGCAGAGCAATAGTAGAAGGGCAGGGAAGCCTTTTTCCTAGGGTAGGTCCCTGCTTCTACATTCCTGGGGACTTCTTTACTGTTCATGGGGCAGGGGAGGGGGGATTTCATGGTCCGGGTGTTGGAAGCGGTGAGGAGGGAACGTCAGTGAAGTGTGCAATGTTCCTTTTGTCCCAGCAGCTCGGGAGTTTCTTGTGACCAGCAGGACTCAGCCCTGCCATGAATGGCGTGGGGAGCACGTGCGGCAGCCTCCGTCACCGCAATCCGCAGGAGAGAGCTGCTCAGCACTTCAGAACGGTTTGGCTCCAGCAGCAGCTCTGCTGAGCTCCAAAAGATCTCAATTATCGTTCCTTTTGCCATTTTAATTTTAGCTGAAGTTGAGAGGAAGATAAATGGCTTCAATGCCCCATTTGTTTCTTGGAAAAAAGAATGGATTTGCTTTCTGGGGGCATTAAAGACAAGCTGAGGGGTGAGTACTCCCCTGTGGGGAGGGAGCTGGAGGCATTTGTTCGTGGCGCTGGCATCAAGGCCAAAGGCAGGCAAAGAGCAGGCTGCGTAACGCGGGGTGGGGATGCAGTGGAAAAGGCCTCGTGGCCAAGTCCTGTCAGCAGGTCTGATCAGCGCTGACAAGCGCTGAGCGTCGGTCGGAAGGCAGCCGGCAACTGGGGTTTTGCTCCAGTCAAGGTGGCTATGTAGGCAATTAAGATCTATTCAAAGAAAATGCTAGTGATGTCAGTCATTACCCACCAAACTGTGAACGGGGGCCTGGAGGGCTGCGTAGGGTGTCCTGCAGCACAGCGTGAATTTGGGTATCCCGAATGTTATTGTTTGTTTTTTTAATAGTGTCCCTCCCGGGCCCAGGCAGCAGCCAGCCCTTAGTTCCCCTCACTCCTGCCGGCGCGGTCAGTCTCCTTCCGCACGTTGCCTGGCTTTGGGACAGGATCCCTCACCCCCATGGTCCGTGGGGTGAGTTGCCGGTACTACCAGAGCCTGCAGCAGAGGAGAGCAGCCCACACCCACCAGTGACGGGGGCAGCGCTGTGGCTCGTCCCTCCTGCCCTGGCATCGTCCACAGCCGCTGCCCTGTGCAGCCATCGCCACTGCCCCCTTTCACAGAGCATCTGGTGACTTAACCATTTTCTTATTTTTAAAGACAGACTCCACCAATGGCTCTGGATGCCACGGCGCTTAACAGCCTCGCTTGGGCTCTTCTACTCAGGACCACAAACACCTCCGTGTTTTTCATGGAAAATCCCCAAACGTTTTGAGGCCTTTTCTCTAAGGTAGGTAGCTTTGTGTGCGCATGTTGTGGTTGGTGCTGTTTGGAAATGTGACCATATGAAGCCACTGACACAGACACACACACACACACTCACTCTCTGCAGTGTTTACCGCTTAAAAAGGGAGCGAGAGCCTGCAGGTACCTGCAGGTGTCTGGAGAGCGTAGGATGGAAACAGCCAGTTTAGGCTTCTCGAAAAATTTTGTGTCGACCTTTAACTCCCCAAAAAGCAGCAGAAGAATCAGGTGCTGCAGAAACCCCATTTGCAGACTGGAAAGACGCTTCTTCTGGGTCCTTAGGCACAGCTTAGCTTTATGATGTGCCCTTAGGCAGGAAAGTTTTGCTCTGTTTTTGGAACATTAAAAATCCTGTATTTTTTGTTAAGAGGAAATAGCAGATGCTTCCTGTTAGTCACAATTTTTGACAGTTTATTAATCTTTCTCCCCTAGATCTTTTTAGATATTTTACCTTCTTGGATTGTAAGCTTAAAACTGTTCTCAGAATGGTCTGTAGTAAGAGAAACCCATCTGAGCTGACTGAGAAGCAGGCCAGGGGACAGAAATCTTAATTTAAATGTACCTGTGGGGCTTGGGAAAATCCATTTCTTTCCTGCCTTACAAACAGGGCTCCCACCTTCCTGGCAGCAGGTGGGATTTTCTACATGCAGAGTGCACTGTAACCCCCGTTACAGCCGGCTGGAGGACTGTGGCCAGAAGTTTGTCACTCCCTTGTAGCAACTCCCCCTCCCGCTGCCTCTTGCCATACAGTCCTCACTCTGACTGCACAGACCCTGCCGTCCTTCCCATGCCAGACATCCTTTTGGCACTAGCCTTTGAAAATTAGCAGCCTGATCTGGAACTAAGTTCACTACCAGAGGATTTTAAAAGCAGTTTAACTCTCAAATGACATTTAGACCTAGTCATTGCTTATATAAACGTACAGTTGGAATCTCCAATCGTATCCCACCACGTTACCTGTGAGGAAAGAGAAAACCCTATAGGACAGAGTGTGCCTTGAAGAGAGGGTGGAGGGCTATGGGAAGGATGAAAACATCAGGAGTATGTGAGAGGTGTTCCTACGATCGTTTTACTGAAGACCTAAATCTATTTTTTAAACTTTGTTTTCTCCCATCATTTTAGACTCGGTTGAAAAAGTCACGGTTTGTCATTTGCAGTGTGTTTGCTAGTTGCCGTTTCAAACATTTTGAAACGGTCTTCGAACCAGTAAGAACAGAAGCGTAAAATTAAACCACACAAAAACACCAACAGAAAAAGTTGTTACCTTTATTTAAAAAATACCAATAATACTGACAAATTTAAAAAGCAATTCACACTCATACAAAAGTATTCATGTGTTCTCCAAAACCACTGTATATTAAACGTCAGCATTTTAATCAGGTTCTGATTTACTAAAAATAGATGGTTTTTAGCCTAGTTATTTAAGCAACTGCAAAAATCAGTAAGACCAGCGTTGGGCATGTAATACAGTAGGACTGTTTGGCAGCCTAGAACAACATTCCCACACCTTGTCCTAGCTCCTGGAACAGGTATCGGTTCATCCTTGAAAAACAGGACAAGAAGCTACTCGACACTTCACGTAGTCAGATCTCTAAAAAAGCTCTGAGGACTCAAGTCCCCTTCTTTCCATAGGAAGACCATTGCACTTTGGAGCTCACCAAATAATGCTGAACAAATGTCCTGTAGCATTTTAAGGCTAAACTATTGGAGAAAATTGACTGCTATCTTTCAAATCATCAGTGTGGACAGAAGAGGTTTAGTTCTGATTAAAAAAGGAATCTAAATAACAAGGCTTTTTTGAAACCACACACAATAAAGGCTCAGACAATAGCAGTGCTCACTTTCACGTTTAGCTTAACTGGAACAGCCTGTGTCTGTTCACTCCACCAGCACAAATAGCAGCATCAAGATTTTTCTAAAATTATTCTCAGAGGGAAAGCAAATGTCATCAAGTCCCACTTCTTGTCACGCTCCAACTCCCGTAGTATTTGCCTTAACACAAGATCTATGTATCTATCATTTGCTATATTGCCACAAGTTCAGAGAGTGTCCCGTGCTGTCTAAAGCCAAAATACCGTGAGCAGGCAGCACTTCTGCACAACCCTGTCTCTTCAACTGCCAAGCGTTCACTGCCGAGTGGCAGCAGTGATATTCCAAACATGGAAATAGCTGAAACTAAAGGAGTTATGGCACAATGGGCATCTTAACTTATAGCTACCGTTGGTCCTGAGGCTTCGTATCTTCCTCTGCCACGCTGCAGCTGCAGAACATTCCAACGTCGACAGGCAGCCGGAGACATCAGGTCATATAGCGAGTAATAGCTCTCAGAGCATAAAGTAGTTCGGCTTGCATCCGAGCTTCTACCAGAAGCAAATTTACATGGACCTTGGGGGAAGAAAAGAAGTCAGGCTTTAACGACGCACTCACGGTAACCTATGCCAGTGAAAGGAAGTCTGTGGGTTTCATGTCAGTGTTTGTAGGAGGAGGGGGGGAGCACTTGGTGTTTCAGCCACCCAGTTCTGCCCGAGGGAGAAAAGGCCAAGCGAGCGCTGTCGCAGCATGGGGCCGCGGCACCTCACGGGTACGGCTAAGGGGGGCCAGGTTCAGAAGAAGAGGTTGTCTTCCTGTGGTGGACTGGCTGGTTTAGCTGGACAAAATGGAGACCAGCTTTCAAGCACACAAACCCTTCTTCGGCAGCAGACTATGCACAGCTTGAAAATAATTGTTCAAATTTAGCTTAATTAAATTAATCGATTAGTTAAAGGCAAAAGGGTGGTTGGTACCTGTGGAGCAGAGGGGGTTGTTAGCAAAGGAAGAGGTGATAAGGTGGTTTGTCCCTGTGGGACAGAGAGAGAAACACACAGGTAATTGTCACCTGGACAACATGGAGTGGTACCTGAGGGGAAACACAAGAACAATTGTAACATGCCATAAAACTATTATTTCTGCTGAGGCAGAGGAGTTCAGCAGCTACCGGAGGTGAGAATTTTTGTTCCCCAGCTCATCGCCTCAGTGTCTTTACTGTATTTCTTTGAGGATGAGACCAGAAACTGTGTGTGGGAGGGCGTGAAAAGTATTCTCTCCCTGACAGCAGGTTGGCTCTCGGTATGTTCTGGCGTGTAACGGCTGCGTTTGGTGTCATTCATGTGATTTCCATGAGGATGGATGGCGATTGCATTGAGTGACATGTACATGTATGATCCTTGGATTCTGTGGCTATGGGGATGCAAAGTCTTGGGCTTTAAAGAAGGATTTGTGTGCTTGAAAAGCTCGTCTCTATCAGTTAGTCTAACCAAAACAAACATATGTCGTATTCTACTTGAACAACCTTAATTCATTGTAGTTATAGTACCCCCATTATAGCTGGGTATCTCTAAACTACTTTCACGAGGATTAAGGCACATTTATGTTTCAGCGCTGTATCAATGTGCATTTTAAGTGGGGCCTACAAATATTTTTCCACAGAAAAACTGGAGGATGTGACCTTGATGGAGCAGACATCCAAGAGTTAACAGCAAGAAATGCTACTGGGAGGTGCAATCCAGGCTGTAACCCAGCAGCAGGACCTTAGGCTTTAACACGAAGTAACTGCTTTGGGGCCATTTGCACTAAAATTGAGGGCAGGACCGTGAAGCCCTTGGCCAGCAACAGGGGGCTGAGGCCGAGGGATGGGTCTCGCATCACTTCGCTGGGACACAGGTAGCACCAAGTGACAGCAGAGAAGAAAGCTGCAGTCACGGTGAGGCTGTACCATTTGCACGTCTGACCTCCCCGTACAGTGCAGAGCTTGCACAGTCCGTGCCAGCTGTGAGACAGTGAACGTGACGTCGGAAAGGAAAAATTATTTCAGCCTGGGCAGTACCACCCCTCCTAATGGATTTATGGAACGCGAGCAGAGTCCCGGTAGCACCTACTGAAGCCCGAACACCAGCTGGGTGGCTGTGGCTGTCAGCGTGGCAAACCGATCTACAACCCCTGTCCCTCCACATGCGTGCAAACTGTTACCTTCTCAGAGTGTTCGAACTGCCTCCAGAAGCTATCATACATTCTTTTTGTGGTCTTTTCAGGAGTGCAAACCACAGTCTTGATATAAACTTTAAAGCTGCGGTCCAACAGCTGATTAATTTCACCATAGTCATAATCATCGTATCTGTTTGGAATTGAAAGAAAAACACTTTCATTTTCAAGAACCAGGTATTTTACTTGCGTTGTTTCTAACTTCCTATGGCAAAATAAATTATTGTGTAATTTGTACCACTACTGGCCCTCCCCCATAATAAAAATATGTTTAAAAATACATGCACGGTTGCTTAATAAATACCTTTGCTTCAGTCTGAGAAAGGAGAAGGAAAAAAAAAGGCAAAAAAAAGCCACTACTACCAAGTCTGATGTGCATAGAACAAAAGCAGCAAAACTGACCTTATTCCAAACATACAATGAATATAGTTCCAAATAGCTCGTCTTAGCATTGAGGTATCCACATCTTTGTGCATGGCCATTGTGTTGTACGTCAGATTATAAGCGATATGAAACTTCTCATCAAGTAGTTGTCCCACATCTGGGTAAAGACGATTAACCAAGGAATAGCCATGGTCTTCCCAGGAATAATCCTTAGAATAAGTGAAAACGCAGAATGGAGTCTTTTAGAAACGAACTTGTGAAGGTCTAGTGCTTCACTGTAATTTATCTCAGGGCAGACAATGCGGGGTGGGGTGGGGAGGGCTGCTCGTTTGCTTGCTGTAAGCCTTCTCCTCCGTGGGGCAGCGAGAGCACAGCAATTGCCAGGTTTGGTACCCGGCACAACAAAGCTATCGCGCACTAAAGCTCCCGAGAGCAGCCCCCGTCCTTGGTACCTGAACGCGAAAGGTGGGCACGTGCATTCCATGTCTGGAGAAGTCTTTGTAACCATAGCTGGTGTCCTCAAAGTGACGAGACACGTCTCTTGTTGGTGCCGATTCTTCATCTTCTGTTAATTTGAAACAGAATTTCACACAATTTCAGTAAGAACAAACTGGAAGTGCACTAGCACAACTCTTGCAGAAGAATGGAGTCTCTGTGCTTTTTAAATAAACACACAGCTTCACTGGACTACCTGTATTAAAATTCTTTGGTACAGCTCAGTGTGACTGCAACTATGGCTTTTAGAGGCAACTCCATGAAAAACACTCAGATTCTGACAGACAAACATCTTTTTCTCCCTTCTTTTGTGTACCAGTCTTTACTCTGTTCCCTAAGTCTAGGGGACACTGCGCCTAATTCAAGGCGTCTGTAAAAATGTCAAGGGAAAATCTGTTTTGGAACAGAGATCTTTTTTAATAAGAGACCTCTAAGATGTCCACACCAAGTTTATTTTAGAGGAAACTCTGTTGAAGAGCCCATAAACAACCCTAAGCTTGTAACAGGTTAAGTATTATCTCAGTCATCTGAAAAGTAAAGTTTCATAGACTTAAAATAGCTACATTTGTTAGGGACTCCTTTTTACAGCCTCTTGTGAGATACTTAAATCTCTTGTGAAACTCTTAAATCTCTCAAGAGATTCCATTTCTGTTGGAAATTTCTGTTAACAATGTGAGTATTACGGTGTGTTTGAGAGAAGCCACGAATCTTGGCACTGCTTTGCTTTTAAGTGTTCCTGAAAGAAAACAAGTCACCCCTAATCTTGATCCCTTCAAAGAAACGGTAATATTTTTGAGACATCTAATAACACTTTTTTTTATCCCCTCTTGCAGTACTAAGTATTTCTTCAAGTGATTTGGAAAAGTCTAAATAAATATTTATATCTACACGCTACAGCTGTTTTACCTGAAGAACAGACAAACATGCTTTCTCTCTTCTCCCTTTCAAACCGTGTAGCCATCTCCTCTTGGCTGGCTTCCTCTTCATCCCTACACTCCTGGAGCTGCTTCATTTTCTCCATAAGAGCTTCAACTTCACAGACAGACTCTGTAGACTTAAAAAGGAGAGAAAAACATTTCATCGCCATGTTCCAAGAACTGATGATGGCAGAAATCGTCAAGCCAGAAAAATTAAACACAAGCCGCGTCCTTCGTTTACATCTTTAAATACTGATTTTTCGAGGAAAACAGTTCTTGAAAGAGATCTGTGCTGACCCAGAAGTTCACATTTAGTCATCATCTTTTCTCAATTAGATCCCTGGTATTTTTAGCATATTTTAAGAATCGGAGCTTTTTGGAACAAGCAGTTCTCACACTAAAATTAAAGTAATTTCTCTTACTTAATCTAGATGTTTAACAACTGAAAAACAAGGAGCTGTAACAGAAATTCTGATAGAGGAAGTAACCACAATTTACTACCCAACTGTCTTTTTTCCCCTTCTCTGCTCACAGAGAAGAAACGAAGGAAAAAGGCAGAGTGAGCATAAACACACATTTAATGAAGTCTCAAAGGAAAGCTACTGCAAGAGTCTTACTTCACCAGAGCTGTTTTAACACCACAACACGCTATTAATTCAATATCTGGTCTTGTAAAAATCCATCAGCACAAAGCAAAATAAAGTTATCTTCAATTTATACTGTTGGGCTCCTTTCCTCTCTGCCTTTTGCAGTCAGTTTGCTCCATGAGAGAACCAGCGAGCTCTATCAGACAAAATTTAAATGTCACACACCGCTTAGTTCACATCATGCTTTTCACTAAGTGGAAGCAAGCACAGATCGGTGAGCGTAAGTGCTGCAGGCAGGAAACACTGTTTTAGAAAGAGAGTCAGAAAATTGTGAATGATCTGTCGTGTGATGTATCGCAAACAATTCAAGGCAACAAAGTCAAAGTCTGGAATCAAAGGAAGAGCCAGCTTTCCACTGCACCCATGAAGAAAAGCATTCCTGGCCGCTGCTGCTCAGGGCACGTATCGTGCACTGGCTGAGGCCAGGAGTCGTCTCAGTTTCCCCACAAGAATGACAAGAGACCCAAAAAATAGACAACCAAGAGATCGTATCTTTGTCTCTCCCTTCGGTAGCTTCCCCCCAGCTCACCAGTGTCACCTCAGCTTCTCCCAAATGTATCTTTTCAACTGGAATAATCTTTTCAACCCTCCTCTAGGCTAATCAATCCCACTCTCACCGAACGAAAAGTGATGGGCGTCCTCCACGTATTAAATTTACAAAGAAACTATTACTATAGAAAGAGACTTTGATCAGACAGATACTTACTGGAATACCTCCAGTTGGGCTGGCGTGAATCTCATCCACCCCGTGGTACCCATTTGTAATATCGCAAATGCAATAGTTACTGACGGAGGGGGGCCTGAAGGTGTGACCCCCTTCGCAGTCGATCTCCGGGCTGATTCCACAGCCAAAGGTGAAGGAAGCAAGGGAGTGGTAGTGTGTGAGGAGAACGACCGCGTGGATCAGCTCTGCCAGGGACCAGCTGTTCTCTTCAGTCTTCAAAAGTTGCTTTAGAAACCATGCAAGACAAAAGTATTAATTTTAAAAAGTCATTCAAATGATCCCACCTCAGTGCAGTTTATCAACGCATCTCTTTACCAGATGATACAATTATTTTTCCAACACCCCCAACTTGCTTCCTAACTCTCTGCTGCCATTGCATGCTCGGTGTCCTGTGAGCAGGTGACCTGCCAGCCGCAGCCTCACGTGGTTAAGTCACACAGGAGATGACTCCTCTCGCCTCTCAGGCCCTCAGCTATTGAATCAGTTGGGGTTTCTATTTTGCACCGTATGGTTTGTATTGAGGCCAGACCAACTCGCATTGAAATTTCACACCTCTGATGAAGATGCAACCACAACAGTCGCATGTTTCTTCAACTGGTCTCAGAAAAGTCTCATAAAAACAGTCTCAGAAAAACCCCAGCAACTCCTTGCGGATCAGCTGTGTAAAAACCTGGCATCAGTGCCAGGCTCCCTCCATCTTGTCCCTGTGGGTGGAATGTTCTACATTTGACAAGAAATTTCAAACCCCAACTTCCCCTTCAGGCAGGAAAGTGTGGGAGGTCTGGGGCCTTCTGGCGCGCCCTCGCCCACAGCCCAGCGTCCTGCCTCCCAGCAAGACCCGCCGCTGCCTCCCCACCGGGCAGACAGGGCTGAGAGTCCCAGCACCCACTTCCTCCTCGCTAAGGGTGAAGAGACGAGCAGAGGAAGAGGAGGAGGAGGAGGAGGAGTTGCTGCAGTAACCAGGGCCAGGCCCGGGGCAGGCATGCCCCTGCCCTGAGAGCTGCCATCACACACAGGATGCGTGGCACCCTGGAAGCCGGCTGATCCGGGTAGCCCTCGGGGCGGGGGGCGCAGCAGAAGCAGCTGCTTGGTGGCTTGTTGATGTTGCAGTCCTGGCTGGCTTGTCCCACCACCGCTCCCCTGGGCTGTTCTGCCAGCCTGCTCCCTCCAACCCAGCCTGAAAACTAAGCACGTGGACCAGCAGCAACTGAGACTGGACACGTGGTGATCGGCGTCCAGCCTAACCTCTGGTGGCATCTCAGAAACGCTAAGGGGGTTCTGGCTACTGACAGCACAGGACTTAGGGAAGTGCACATCTTAGCACACCCTCATTGCACCAACACAATTCTGACATGACAAATCTGAAACGTCAGTGTTTTGTAAATTAAATTTTTTAGTCATTTAAGGCCAGTAACGATCGCACCAGTTTTACAAGGGCGCAAGTGATATTGTATCACAGTGATGTAGCACTGCAATGACAGTCAGTAACACACAACATCTCTCACCCTGTTTGGCTCTTAACCCTAAAGATCTGAGATTGCATTACTGAAAAATAAGTAAAAATAAGTACGTTCACATTACTCCATGAAAGATTTACCTCGATATGTTCCTTGGTGATAAGCCAGGGTCGATGAGCCAACATTTTGTTCAGTTCTCCTAAATTTTGCAGTTTTTGAGGTGCATTTTCCAGACCATTCAACCATTTAGGGTCTCCACCGACATGAAGGAAGTCATTCACGTGGAGGTTAACAAGGTAAGAGCACTGGTGTCGTGCTGCAGCCTAGGAAGGAAAACACAGTTGTGATACAGAAAACAATTACAGTAAGTTAAGTGCTTTATGACAAATACTGTAAGTCACCATTTCTTCAAAATATTCAAGAATAAGACTCGCAGTGATCAAAGGCTGAAGTAAAAAAAAACTGAGATAAATTTATCAGCCTGTTTTGACTAGTGTTCTCACAACATAAATTGTAATAATAATTCTTCACTCATAGACATTTTAACTACGCTGGCTACAGGTGCAACATCCAGGCAGAAGCACAGGCACAGATTTAGCAAGAGTCCCTACTGCAGAGTAGTCTCCAGCAGGGAAGAAGCAAGGCTGCCTCTAGGGGAATCTGTACCAGCTAAAACAAAAGCAGATTTTAGAACAAATACAGCAAGAGAGACTAAGGGCAGCTTTTCAGCAACGAACAGACCTAGTATCATTTATTCAAACAGGAATACCTTCCCCATCAAATTAAGGCACAGCCCAAAACTTTGGTTCAACTTCAGCAGACAGAAATCATTGCACTGGCAGACTGGAAATTATGAAATCAACCACTTCTGGCAGAAAACTTGCTTAGAATTTAGAGATTCAGAAAGAGATGATGGGATTGTTGAGTTAGAGGGAGGTGTATTTGACAGGACAAACAAGCTTTCTTGAAAAACAGTTTCTGAGATACTAAGGAAACCAAAAATAAACAATTGTCTTATTTCTGTAACAGACTTTTCCCCCCTCTTTCTCGCAGTCCTATTGAAACTATGAACATAAAGTCCTGGTCTTGTGAAACAATTTGCAAACCAGACACAAACAAAGCTACTCTGCTTTTCCCCGTAGCTCCTGATGAAATGCCTCTCCAACTAGAAACTGCAAAACACAGTAATAACTGCCATTAAACAAGCCCAGAGACGGTTGCCAAAGTGGCTGTTTCGTGTCCCAGCGTACCATTATCCCGATGTAGTGTCGGTAATGAAGCGGGAGAGGACCGTCCATTTGCAGTAGATAGTGCTGAGTTTTTAGAAAGCTTTCAAGATACTGTGGGTGGAAAACCATCACCAAGGTAACATTGTCCAACCGGCCCAGTGTAGTAAAAGAATCCGCAAACAGCGCGTGCATCATGGCGTCTTCGTTTCCCACTTGAATTGTCTGATTGAACAGAAAGAGCAGTTAGCAATATTGTTTAAGAAGTACCAATAAAATAGTAAATAAATACATTAGCATAGCACCCAGAGGCCTCAGTGAAAGGAATTATATTGTAAATCTATTAATGGCATTAAATCAGTGCACATAAAGGAAGGCACATAAAATCCCCTTAATACCTCTTATTTTGGAGATCACAAGTGGTTGTAACAGCAAAAGGGGATTTTTGCCTTTACACTTTCCCTTGTGCAACACTGGCTTCTCATTTTTAACTGTCTCACCTTCACTTTCTTGAATGCCCCAAATTGCTCTAACTCGGTTTCTTATAACAACAAGGTAATTGAATAATTATTTTCACTGAGGAAAAAAGAGGGAAAGAAGTAAAAAGCTTGCTGACAAGAGAGAGAAATAAAAGGAAATTGAGGCTTAAGGCTCTACAAATTCCTAGAAATTCCTAGAAAACCACAGGCATATTACTAACTTCTTCTCTGCTCCAAATTCTCTTACCAGACGATGAGGAGAGAAGCACCAGAAATGCTCAGCCACAGCACTCTGAAGCTTCTCAGATTATTCAGAATGGTAGAGGCAGCTCAAGAAAAAGCAACCCCAGAGCAGGGGGGCAGGTGCCTTGTGGACCAGTAGGAAATTACATCCGGATGTTCACAAGGAAACAGACGCTCTTACACAAAACAGTACTGGGTTTCTCTCATGCTAGAGAGCAGTGAAGGAGGGGTCATAACCATTCCAAAGCTCCCCCGGGCTCTCACTGCTTCTGTACCCTAGAGCTGTGGCCAGTGTCTCACCAGGACTGAATGTGATAACGACTGTAAATGTTTTGCAGCTCAGCAGCTGTCCTGAAACCAAATGTGGGTTACTACTAAAAGGCTGTTCCTTAAAAGCATAAAGTTCACTGTGTACTTGAAAACAACACCACACCTCCTTCTCGGGGATGAATCTGCTTGGTCCGTGTCCCAGTGGTCTAGGAATTCTTATTCCAAGTTCCTAGAAAAGAAAATTACACCATCTCAGCACTTAGTTATAAACAGCTTTTTAGCTGTGGTTGCAAGAAAGACAAGAATTCCCCATTCAGAGCCGGGCTTATTTGGGTACTCGTGGTACTCTTACACGGGTACATTTACTAGTACCATTTGTACAAATGCAAATCATTTTTTATACAAGTGCTTTATAATTAGCCACGCTTGTTTACAGTGTACTGTCCCACTCCAGCAACAAAAAACTCAGCAACAAAGGCCCTGCCAACTGAAGAAAACACACACAAATTTATATGCACACACACACACTACAACCTGGTTCACAGAAAATTCTGCATAAAGCATATTTTGGCAGGGTGTCCAGGACAAGGAGTTCAGTACAGAGCCGCTGCTGTCTGGTTCTGCCACTGATAGAAAAGGAGACTGGTGTGTGTGTGTGTGTGTGTGTGTGTGTGTGTACATCCGCAGTACGCCAGCACATAACACTCTGTGCATCTGTCAGGAAATGAAACAGCTGTAACTGTAATCAGATTTCTTCTTCCCAACCTCAAAGAGCTCTCAGACTGCTGAAAGTACCTGATCTACATTTGCATCTGCTTGCTTTTCAAGATAGGATAAATAGCTATTCAAGCCAGGAGGGAGGGAGAGAGGGGATTTTGCTCAATCAGAACAGCAGCAGCCACATCCCCACACACGCCTCTGTGGACATGTTGCCTTACAGGTAGGAGGGAGGAGGCTGGATGCCCCCCCAGCAATTCTTGACTTGCCCTCTCCCTCAGCTCGACGAACCAACCTGCCAGACCCACAGCACCCTGGGCCCTTTCTGCAGCCAAGGGGCAAGTTGCAGAGGAGTCTCAGGTGCGTTTGTGATCTGCTTGTTCCCTTAGGAAGGGTGGGAGCCATGGGTTCAAGGGCAGTTTCTGTGCTTGGCATGGAGGACCCTCAGAGAGGGCACGTACCAACACGGGACACAGCGTCACCTCACGCTCACACGTGCCCACCCTCCCGGCTGGGAAGCACATCACTACAGAGGCCCGCTCCTCCTTCAGTGCAAACCAGCTCTCCTGAGGGGATTACTGCCCGGCCACCAGCACGGCTTCCCCAGGAAAGATGGGAGCCCTGGCACACGAAGCAGCTCCTACCACTTCTGGGGCAGCTGATGGCACAGTGCTCTTACGGATCGAGGGAGACCTGGGATTAAAGCTGGGGATGGAGCTGAGTGCTAAACACTAGGCTGGATATAAACTAACAGTTTGGGCTCTTACCTATTCCCTCTTCCTTGCCTTTTAAACACATCAATTGCCTCCACTCCACATCCCAAGCCACTCCTTTTCTGATGATACCAACCCCATCCAGGTTCTCAGCTGGGTTTAGATAAATAAATAAAATACTGTGTATTGAGCCAGTTCAGGCTTGACAGAGCAGAGGGGCACCTCTAGCTGGTTTAGGCCTCAAGAGCAAATGGAGCCCCTAAGAGCTGCTTGCCAATTCAGTTTTAAACTTTGCTACGTTTTCCCCACATAGATAAAGGTTGTTACAAACCAGCAATACTGGTCTCACTTACTATTGCACTTTTTCTGTCTTTAGCTGAGGTTTCTATTTGCATGAGTTCATTGTACGAGAAGCAATTTTATTAATCAGTTACTGCTCCCTGAACTTTCGCCTAAGATTAAAAACCAACTTCAAAAAGCCAGAAGCAACCAGCGCAGGTCTAAGTCAGAACCACCAAAGCCCATCAGGCTCTGATGGTCTCCTTAGACCCTTGTCAGATGCCTTCATTTCTCAAGTCTTATTTGGATAAAGCGAGATCAAATGGGAGCTCTTACACAGTCTTCTCACACTTTCCCTGGGACAGTAAGGTTTGCAATGTACATTTTTCCTGCTGACGGTCCCAACATTCACAAACAAATTTTGCCTGTCAGTCAAGTCTCCAGCAATTTCATTTGTAGGACGGAATTTATGTCTCAAAAACATGTTCTCTACTCAGAGTTCTACCACAGCTTCTTATCCCGGCTACAAGTACCCTTGCAACTTTGAGAAACATTTTACATCCAAATGACAGCAAGAAAAAGAAACCTGTATGCATCATTTAACTTAGCAGACGTCTGCAGTTGTCTGCCAACTCAAGCACTCCAAGACAAATACCTTTTAGTTTAATTCTTGAACAACTATGTTTCAATCTTCCCCTTTCCCAGAACAGTTACAGGAAGAAAAAACCCAAGATTTCTGAACCTGAGATCAACAAGCTGCTGACATAGTTTGCCCCACAATCTAAAATACATCAGTACCAATACACAACATGCTTTTTAAAAGCATGCAGAGGTTGAATCATTATGATTACACCGCTTGATTACAACACTTCAGTAAAAACCACACCCTCTTCGCATAGTGACTTGGGATTTTTTGGGGGATTTGAAGAAGTTGCTTTGTTTTCCCCTCAGGAGAGAAAGCATCCCCCTGAAATCACGGCACGAGCCAACTACTCGAGAAGCCTGGGTTTGGGTCTCTGTTCCGGCAGAGATTTTGCAACAGATTTGTGAATGTTTCCCATCTGCGAAATGGGGGTACATCTCCTGAAAATTGTTATTCTTCAGTTACAAGCTATGGCAGACCTTTCAAAAACTGTTTGCCCCTCTTTTTTTCCAGAAGCAGCATTTAATCAAGTTCTCCTAGTACCTGAGAAACAACAGGCATCTCTGGATGGTCCCAGCATCCCAACATTTCAAATAGTATATGGACAACACAGTAATAATTCTCAAAACAGTCCCAGACTATCTTCCCTTCGTTTTGAACATATTTCTCTGCTCCATGATGCCCTTCACTAAGTGTCTACCTTCCAAAGACACACAAGTAGCGTCAGTCTCCAGCTTTCCCTCTCAAAGGCAAGACCCACATCCTGACCAGCCACACCACGACCACATTCCTCTCCTGCAAAGCACCTCACCTGGAGCACCAATAAGCACTTGGCAAAACAGCTGGGGCCAGGACGAGCAGCAGTTGCAAGCAACCGATATTTATTTGGGTTATTACAAAAGTATAAGCACCTTTTATGCAATTCCAGACCACCAAGTTGCACACCAAACTGTCCTACTTAGTGCCGTGCTTCCTCCATCGAACTTCTCCTGGCTTCTTTCCTCCTGTTTGCTAACCTTGTCACACCACTTCCATTCAGCTTAGAAACTCTGCAGCTGAGTACAGCTCCAAGCTCAGTAGAAAGCCAACCACTACTGAGGCCCTAGGTACAAATAATACATAATAATAAGGCATCAGAAGCACTCCATCTTCAAAGCCAGAACATAAAACTCACATAGCTGCGAAGCTGAGCACCAGGAGTGGAACAGATTTCACCTTCAACACCCAGCAGCTCACAGCTAATGGAGGGAGTTGGGCCTCGCCAGGTGGCCATCCGTTCCACTGCTCACCTTCCAGACATACCTTGACAGAGAAGCAAGGCTTTAGCCATATAAACGCTGTATTGCTACGCTGGCTGAGATGACCCCAGAAATCACAGAAAAGCCTCCTCTTTCCCCCTGTGTAACATAACTTGTATTTCCATACAGACACTATTATTTCCATGAGAACTATGTTCACCAGATACCTACCATTTCTGAATCTACATGTCCCTCGCCACTGCCATATCTCAGCATCTCATCTAATGTATGACATTAGAAGACATTCATGCAACATTCCTGTGAGGCAGAGCAAGGGTATTATCTGCCATTTAGGAAAAAAACCTGAGCAAGAGAAAAGCCACATGTCTAACGGGCTGCTGCAGAAGACTGGTGGCTTGAGCTGAGATCTCTCAAGTCACGGGCTAATGCTCTAACCATCAGACTGTGTGCCTTTTCAGAGACTTCTCAACCAGGAAATATGTTTTATGCAAATTTACACCAAGAAATAGCTCTTCAGAGCTGAGACAGAAGACTTAATGAGACAAGTCTGCAAACGTAATTATATACTTCCCAGCTACCATTCTCTCTCACCAGTCTGGCCCATTTAGTACATCCAACTCCACAATGCCAACCAGACCAGAAACCTGTACTGTGTGTACACATACGCGGAGAGAAGACCACTCTAAAACCACAAGCACGTATAAACTCACTCTATTTATGGCTCTTCTGTATCTCAAGACTCTGTCAATCAAGCCCACCTTTAGGTAATTTTTCTAAGTGTCTTGTCAAGAACAGCATTCCTATCAAATTTAAGGAAAAGCTTGAGATGGAAAATCGAACTGCAAATGCTTAGAAGAGGGTTTTTAATAATTAAAGTACAGCGTGCATCACCTCTGTTGGTAACTGAGCATCTTCTACTTTGGTTCTGAACCTCTTTAATATATAACTGAAGGGAAAAAAAAAAGTCACTTCTAAACAAACGTAAAATATCAGCAATTCTATCTAGAAACACTGAAGCAAAGTTATAAACCGAGACACAGGGCTGTCGTGCTTTGGGCTGGGCTGGGTTGGCCACTAAGACTAGCTTACCTTAGCTTAGCTACAGCTCCTGCTGTGCGCCCAAAATGCTTTTTCAGAGCCACGTTCCGCCCCCACTATGGGCTCCTGGCAGCTAGAGCTCTGCCTCTTATCACAAAACCTCTCCCAAAACTCAATAATAGTTCTGTCAGATGAGTACAGGGACTGTTACCAAACTGTTAATTTTCAGTCATTCAGGATTCATGAGCTGAGCACCAGCTCTGAACCACAATCTTCAGACTGCTTCCCTGGTGTTAGCACAGTGAGTCATTTTGCTCCCTTCAAGTACAGTCAGTAACAGTATCAAATGTTATATCTCCCAGAGAGACTTATTTACATACTTAAGCCTCCTCTAAATAGCAAAAAGAACATTTTAGCATAAACAAGCCACCAGCGAAGTGAAAATATGATTATTGATTTACTTCACTAAACCACATTTAGATTAACATCTTCATCTGATTATTTAGTGCTGATTAAGCACTAAATACTGCTAGATTCAAACAAAATTGTATGAAAATCACACACCGTAATGCAATATAAAACAATCTAAAGGAAGGAACCAGAGAAGGGAAATGAGTTTGAAGTAACCTTTTTGGAGACAACATTTTCCTAGACAACCAGTGATCGTTTTACATAATCCAAGTGCCTTTCATATCCAAACTTAGGGCTAAGAAAGGCACAGTGAGCTGTGGGTTAAAAACTCTTCAACACAATCTCCATGTAGAATTAACCACCACCCCCAACGTGCCAGCGCTGAAAATTCAGTTTAGTATACTACGGTACACATTTGCAGCTGACATTAAAAATACCCATTTAGACCTTTATACTCTTATAGACTAACATGCCCCAAAGCATCTACGTGTCTAAGAAGCTCATGCTGCATTTATTTCCAAGGGAGACTTTGGCACTCACCAGTCTAAGAGCCCAGTGCTGCTTCTGCTTCACTCACTGCCTCTGGTTCCTGCTTCCCCTTTAAAGGTCACCCACAGCAAAACCTCACTGGTGGTGACACTGATGGGCTACAAATTTGGAGTTTCCTTGTTTGGGATCTTAACAACAACGACTGGCACAACTGGCCTCACAGGACAAGTTATTTATCACCAAGCTGATACATACTCATCTTAAAATACGTATTTTCAGTTCTGCTAAATACAATAGCTACCATAGTTTGCTTATCAGGTGGGCAGCTTTGGGAAATGAAGGGATTAAGACACAAAGAGTAGTGATTAAATATGATCCTTTTCCTACAAACACTTAAATCCCACAAATCCTACACCTTTTCTAAACGTGTGACTAACACAACTGGCAGTTTTTTCCTATTTTATTCATTTACCTAATCCAGAGGTAGCTGCAATTGGGGCTAAGCACAACTGGCAGTTTTTCCTATTTTATTCATTTACCTAATCCAGAAGTAGTTGCAATTGTTGGGGCATTCTCAAACAAACCATGATTCATATTAAAATGACAGAAAAATTATCTCAAAAATGCCCATGTACTCTACATTTTTACGCTGGTTCCATTTTCTGGGTGTCTCACACTGTCATTCAGCTGAAGCACTAGACATGTCTGCACTTGCATGGATTTGAAGAACTGAGAACAAGTACTCCCCCCTGTGCTACAAAGCACTCTGTTTCACAGACCTACCACTCGTCACTGGAATTAGAACACAGCAAACGTTGAATCGTTTCTATTTCACAGAGAATATATTATTCTTATATGAATTTAAATACTTAAATTACTTCTTGAAATACGCTATTATATACTTACTACTTGAAATATGCTATTTCAAAGGACTTTGAGACTTTCAGAGAAAACACTGATATTTAAATAGCATATTTAAATATTTAAATATGTTAATTTAAATATCAGTGTTTTCTCTGAAAGTCTCAAAGTCCTTTGAAATAGCATATTTTAAAAACATCCCCAGCTAGTTTACGTGACTCGATTCAAGACAGAAATCAAGGCAAGCGAGTGTGTGCCCAAGGTCACACACCCTGTTCACGCTGACAGGAAGAAAAGGCCAGACTCCTCAGTCTCAAGCTCCAACACCTCTGGTCACCTTCTAGGACCGAGCAGTAGGAGCAGGTCCAACTGGAGTAGTCTTGAGGCACCTAAGTGCTACCTACTCTTCCTCAGCAGTAACAGCTCTTCCTGTAGTGGTTTTGTGACACAACTCCCTGGAGACCACAACCCAATTTACTTCTGATATGAGCTCAGTGAAACCAAGAGGCTGAATTTCAATGACTAGTGCCGAGCTTTGCTACACGCCAGTTCTGTCATGTGTACAATGAAACAAATAGTATTAAAGGACAAAGGATTTGGAAGGAACATCTGCAATTTCCATGCTGTAAACACTGTTTAAATACCAATAAATCAGTGACACAGAAGGAAACAAGTTTAAACGTGACAGTTACCGTTTGCATTATGTAGACCGTACTGCTGGATTATGTCAAAGCAAAACGATTTGTATCCAAGAGGTACTAGATCTGTACAAACCAGAAAAATACAAAATAGTTTCTGTGGCAACCTGCAGCAGTTTGAGGATTTAAAAGTTTCCTTTAAAATAAAAATCTTAACGTAGTGACACTAAAAAATTTACAAAAGAGATCCAAATCAGTATTTTAATTCCCGTTCAAAATAATGCTATTGACTGGCGTTTGCTCACAATTACAGCAAGCTCTCCTCTATCAGAAACACAAGACCAACCTCACTGTTTCAAGAGGATAATCCAAGTCTGGGCAAGAACGAAATAAATACCAGGCAATTAAGAGGCAAGAACTAGTTGGATAAAGCCTAAAATCCCATCAGAGACACCCCAGCAGCACACACACAAGCGGCACACAGCCCTTCTGGAACCAGGTGGCGATGGGGAGGATAACGACAGCATCTGCATTGTCACTGTAGTTCCCTTCTACTGGGTATCCCGTAGACGGGAGCTACAAAAGACCTGCAAATCCTCCCAAATTACCCTCCAGTAGCTCTGAATCCCACCTTCCAGCAGGGATTTCTCCCCGGGGATGCTCCCCGGGAAGCACGACCGCCGCCCCCGGGGGAGGGTCACCCCTGCGGGGACCCGCCGCGGCCCCGGCCCCTCGCCGCCCGCCGGGTACCTGGTGCTGGGGGCGGGGGGGGGCCCGGCCTCGCCACCGTCCCTCCTGCCGGCGCTGCGGGGCTGGGGCTGGCCGCGCTCCCCCGGCAGCCCCGCCGCCGCTCCGCCGCTCCGCCCAGCGCCGCCGGGGCGGGCCCTGCCGCCGGCCCGGCCTCCCTTCCTCCCCCCCGTCCCTCCCTTCCTCCCCGCAGGCGGAGCGGCGGCCGGGGGGCAGCTGCTCGCCGCGGACCCCGCTCGCTCCCTCTCCCCGGTGCCTGCCAGCCAACAAACGCCCCGGAAAGGGGGAGAAGCAGCAGCAGACGCTGCGGCGAGGGAAGCCCCCGGCCCCGGGGGAAAGCGTCCCCGCAGAGCCCCACAGTCACCCGGTCCCTCCGTGCTGCCCCGGCCCGGCTGGGGACCCTCTCCCCCTCAGCCCCGCTCTCTTCCCCGGCACCGAGAAGCTCTTTAGACAACACTTCCCCCCCCCCCCCCTCCCCCGTTCCTTATGCAAGAGTTTCTATCTAACCTTCTCCTGAAGCAACAAAGTAATTATGGCTTTTAAACGGAGAAATCGCAGGAGGTTAACATTTTGTAGATAGTTGTGTGACTAAGTATGCTGCTGCTGCAGAAATTTGGCCTCCTGCCTATTCCCAAGATCGTAACAGTCCTGGGCAAACATATGTTTTGCAATCACATCAGCAAAACACTCAGCCTTTGTTTGCAGCAGGCTGTACTTCTCTCGTTGACCCCCCAGGGCTGTAAACTCTGCCAGATGCCTTACATCTCCCACCTCTTTTGGTTTGGGATTTTATGGCATCAATTATTTCAAAAGAAACAAGTCCCTGAGCTGGCCCACGTGATTTTTTTTTTTTTTTTTTTGTCTTTCACAGCACTCTAAGATTTATTAAGCTAAATTCTGTTAGATCATTTTCCTTCGAATATTCTGAATTAAAATAAAATATGAGAGACCCCAAGAAGAGAACTTCTATTGCAGTTTTGATGGGAGGAGGCCAGGACAGCTCTGAAGCCCTGAACATACTCATTTGGGGGAGGAAGGCCTCTGCCTACAATTCAGCCTGCTCGGGTTTGAGTCCTGCCAAGCTAACAATCAAGCAGGGAAATTCCATGACACTGAACTTTATGCTTCTGTTAAACGTAAAACTGAACACTGAAAAATTGTTCACAGGGTGTTCCTGTTACGGGTGTACGAATCTTGCTGTGAAATGTAGAAAATACCGAGGGGGGTGCTGTCAGGGGAAGGTGGCAACATGACTCAAGGCAGCAGTTCTCCACATTTCTAATTCTAAAGCATTAAAGGCTTCCTTTCCTCTCCACTTTCCAAATACCATCGCCTCTCTGGGCTGTGCAATTAACCCTGGAGAGCCAAGGGATACTCTACTTCGGAAGGCTTAGCGGAAATTATAAAGTTAAACTACCTAGAGATGCCCAGGTACCGCAGCTCCTTACCTGGGGCCTTTAAGCTGGTAAGTTCTCCACAAGAAACGAAGTGTGCTTCGTACCTACTTGCACTTCATAAAATGCTCAACAGAGGCATGGAAAAAGAAGAAGAATGCAATACTGGCAAGGAAGGTTGCATTTTGTGAGCCAATAAAATAAACTAATGAAGAACTGTTTAATTCCCACTGGCTACTTCCTTACTTCAGGCCAAAACATAACAAAAAGAGAAGGAATGGGCTCCTCTTGCAACACAGGCAAAGAACTGGCTTGTGCTCAGAAAAACTGTCGAAAGAAGAGAGTAATTACCTGAAAGCTGAAATGCAAGAAGATGCCTCACCAGAAGAACTCTTCCTGGATGTCAGATGAAAGGTCACCGCCTTCAAAGTATTTGTTAAGACCCTTGGAAGAAAACAGGGGGGCTGGAAGGGAAGCAGCGCTCCCGCAGTTCCCTGAAGTGTTTTCCCCCCACTGGGGTTGATTGCCCTGCCTGGATATTTGAGAGGAAGCCTGTTTATGTTAACAGTTGTTCCTATACAAAGAACCTTGGCAGATACAGATTTTTCTCTGACATTGTCCAAGGGAAATTCTCTCTCATTAAACAACCAACTGAACAGCAGAAGGTAGGAAATTATTCCGTGTTCTTCGCTCTCTGTATCAGGACAGATGAAGGCCCTGACAGCATGTCAGCAAAAGCGTGTACAAAGGGGAAGAGGAAGTCGCACCGCCGTAGCAAACAAATAATAATGGTCTTAAAAGCTCTCCCATATGGCCTGAGTACACAAGCCCCGCTCAGGCCCCAGGTATGTCCCTGCCTTCGCAGAATCTCATCACCCGGGTCTGCTGCAGGCGTTTTCTCCACCCCAGCCCTCACACAAGGATTTCCAAAGCGCAACTCCTCCAAATCGCAGAACACGCAAAACTTGAGCCACGTGCTCGTCTATAAATCAGTACGCAATTGTAGAACAAAATTACTTCCATTTGGGGGCTAGTAAAACAAGCTACATGAGCAATTTCAAGGGGGAATATGGTTTGACACCGGCACAAAGCTCGTTTGGGTACTAATGAGTGCAGAACCCAGTGCAGCTGGGGGACACGGGGACAGATCTGTGGTACAGTTTGCATAACTTGAGCATTCCCCTGGGGAAACTCACCAGTATGTTTGACCAGGTATCGATGCAAGTAAACAGTGATTGAATTAAATGCTCCTACGGGGAAAAAAAACAACAAATGTTTAACGTGAAAATATCAATAGATACCAAGTTTCCTTTCACCCAGAAAGAGTGTATGATAGATACACATGCAATCACCTAAAGCAAACACCACCTAAAGCGTGGAAATGTACTCTTTCATAGCAAGCATTTCCATAAAAGCTGCTTGCATAAAAGGATTGCTTTTAACATCTCTGCTCTCTAGGTTAAGTCCTCAGAAATGCAGTTTCTCCTTGTTGCTGCTACAGTGAAAGAAATGTCCTGGCGAAGCTAAAAGGAGAGCAACCAGTTACAATGTGAAAAGCCTGATCCTGCAAGCACATATGTCTGCATTTAGCCGCTGAAACTTGGACTGGTTCCATGTCAGTCCAATAGGGCGACTTTTTTGAGTCAAGTTCAGCACAAACAGATGACTCCAAAGAACTGGCAAACCAAGACCTTAAATTCTTTCCATAGAAAAGCTATCCAAGCAGGAGCACTCAAAATGCCTGTTACTGCAGTGCTCTGGACATCCAATTAATATCTCGGAGGATGATCAGATGATTCTTTCCCAGGAACATTTACAAGTAAAAACAGATAATTCTTCGGGGTTCTGAGCTACCTGATTTGTATTAGTTCTTAGGACTGGATTTCTCTCTCGTGGTTTCATAAGGTAGCGCCAGCTGTGGAAAGATGTAGCGAGCTGAGCAGAATGGGTGTAAATACCAGCAATTCACATCCCAGTGTCTTGGAACCCCCTGAGGCAGCTGATGGCCGCAGAGGCATGGTGTCTCCTCTCTGGAGCTACGCCGGCTGAAGAGGTTACAGCGCTAACCCGGGTGTCACTGCCCCCTGCGGGGGGACAGGTCTCCCCCCTAAGACCTGCCCGCCCAGCTGCTGCAAACAGCACTCGGTACTGCTTAGTCAAAGTAAGCAATCGTAGGACTATTTTGGGTTGGGGAGGTTTTGATTTTATTTTTTTTTTAATTGTATTAGGTCATTTTGACTGAAAGAGGTTTGGCATTACTAACAATGACCAGTTCTCAGGGGACGCAACTCCTAGCGAAGAAGCAGCAATAAAAGCACCGGGGCAAGAATTTCTTCAACCAGAACAGCTCGAGCAGCTCCACCTAATCTGGTGCCTTAATGAAGTCACCAGGTGTTTCAGCAATGACTAAACAGCCCCACACCGGCCGCTCTGAACATTTCCCTGTGGATTCCACTCATTCCTCGCTGTCCACAGCCACTACCCTTTTCATAACAAATTTCAAATGTATCTCATAATCTCTTCTATCCCTTTATTATACATTTGTTATTTCTAAAATAGAAAAAGTCTTTATCATCATAACAATATGGGAGGCACAGCAATCAAACCATTCATTACAGTGATGAAAGAATTTAAATAGAAGAATATGTCATCCTAGCATGCGGGTCAAGAAAAAATGGTCAGTATTTCAAAGCATTCTTTTTTATTTAACCTTAACAATCTGATTTGTTAGTCTTCACAAAACTCACTCCATTATTAGAATTAGTACATAATTCTAGGGAGGAGGATAAACTGTATTCTTTGTACAATCTACATTCTTGCTGTATGTGTCAAAAAGGATCAGCCCTTAGCAATGGCATTGACACCTTTATAATAATAACAAAACCAAGTTATTTAGGAGAACAGAGGGCTGACAATTGGCCATATCAGGAAATAAGTTTAGACTTATATATAAGCTTTTTTTTTGTTGTCTTTAGGCTTGCAAGGCTGGCTAAGACTAAACATTTTACAATATTCAGAGAATATATTTATTGTTTGTTCTTCAAACCTTATTCATCCTTGAAATTTTTCTATTTCTAGCTCTTTCTTACATGCTGCTTTCTTAACACATCTTCAGCTTTAATGGGCAAATGACTTGCAAGTAATCAAGGGGGTTTGTGAGTAATTACAAATCAGGTCATTCCTAGCCCACCGTAACCCCACCAAAGGATCCAACGTCTTTTCTCTCAGAGCTGCAAGAGGCTGGGACACTTGGCTGGTACACCTGAGCTCTTCTCACAGCTGGTGGACCGTAACTCACCAAGCTCCAAGAATTCCAATGGCTTTATCTGTTCCCTGAACTACTTGGTTCATCACTCAGGACTCTTATTCCCAAAAACAGGCATTCTTCTGGTAATTTCTGCCTTTAAGATTTCTACAGCTTTCCCCCACCTCTAAACCATAAATTGTTTTGTTTTTTCTCTCCCTAAAGCTTGTTCAAATTTAACACTCTCTTCTGCAGTTATGAGGTAGCAGAAGTACAAAGTTTAATGTAAGGAGCTGCAAGAAGTTGAGATCCTGAGATTATTCACGCTTTGGCAAGGTCACGAAAACACACTTACGGTTTTTAAGACACACACACAAAGGTAGAGATTAAAGATGCATATCTAAAGTTTAGTAGATTGAAAGAATGTCTTACCAGATTATTTTTCCCCATTTTTATGAGGGTACACAGTTCCTCCTAGGCTGATAAACAGCAGCTGAACTATAAAAGTTGTTTGTCTGGCTTGCTGTGAATATCTAGTGCTAGAGAAGTGGGTCCTTCTGATACCGTTCTGAGGTGGCTCCAGGCTCATGCACTATGCAAGAATACTCTGGTTAACAACTCCCCCCAGACCCAGCTCCTCAAAAATGAAAGTCCATGTTAACTAGTTTATAAACTGACTTTAGTAACTCACAGGTAACTTCTGATCTTTTGGTGGCTAGAGGGTGTACAGAGAGGGGACCATTTGTCCAGCTGCAGATTGCCACTCTCTGGGGAATGCAACATCTGTGGGCTGCCAACCACTCTGCAGTGTCTCTCAGTACTAAATAAACATTAACATTAACATCCCCCCCAGTTTAACCTTAATAAAAGAGTGTCTTTGGAGCTCAATCAAGAAAAATAAAATTTAACATAGCTCATAGGTGTCTAGAACTGGTTTGGCCTAAACAGGTCTCTCGTCTTCCCTTCAGTTAGCAAACTGCTGGGTCACACCAACGCCCAAGACATTTTGCACAGCTCCCTGGAGCTGGGATCCATTTTACTCTTTTTTTCTCAGGCCCCCTCTCCCTAAGATGAATATTGAAAAGGGACGAATATCCTTTCTCAGTTGAGTGAAAATTCACCGTTGTAAACTTCCTGCGACTCCGAGTCCTCATCACTGACTCAGTTGAGAGCAACGAGATGATGCAGTCCCTTGCTTGCCATGCTGCCTGGAATGCTGTCTGACCCTGCTTCACCACTCTCGGGAGAAGATGCTGTTGGAAGGCCTGTCCTGCACAGATGGAAGCTGCCTTATCACTCTGAGCAATCCACAGTAAACAAAACCTTTATGCACAATGCAAATGTGTGCCTTCAAAGCACGGGAAGGCCAGCTGATTCATCCCTGTGTGAGTTCGAGGCTTTTGGGTTTTTTTAAACTGCATTTGACCTCAGAAATAGTCTTTATACGAAAACAAAAGAAAAAGCAATGAAATGCAGTTCATTATTAACTTCTGACAGAAATCAGACGCAACAGCAAGCACATGGGCAAAAAACGCCTTTAGGAGTACTGGAGTGTTATACCTGGCTTACTGGAATGGGGTGAGACCATGACCCAGAGCTGCTTTGCTGAGAGGTTACAGTGAGCATGCAGGAAATGTTGTGCGAGTGTCCTGTGAAGAAATTGCAACTAAAACCTACTTTCATACTCTGGTACTTACAGACACGCAGCTCAGAACCTCTTCTCCTCATCAGAAGCTTTTTGTTATCTGTACCTTACAGGGCTCGGGTGTATTTCTAGAAAATTACTTGAAACTCAGACGTGAGGCTCATGCCTGACTTGATTTTGCAGGTACAACAAAAAAAAAATGTATTTCTGCAGAGCCTTGACCAAGGAACAAACTAGCAATTTATAAAATGCTTTTTTTAGATTTCAAGTCAACCCTTAATCTCACATATATCCAAACCACAGGCAAAACCAAAATGTTTTTTTCTTTTTTCCCTTTTTTTTTAAAATAAATTCAATGTTTCCCCACAAAAGACAAGTAAAAAGAATGGAATGCAACAACAGCATGTCATGTCATTTAATGCACTTCAAGAAGACTCTCAGTTATTTTTCTATAGCTTGATGGTTACAATGAGATAAAATCAAGCGAAATAGTACTAAACAAATGCAGGAACCCTTATATCAGTACCTGCAGTTTGGGGAACTGTTTTGTGGCTTTCTTCTTCCACTTGCCACTTTCAGGCACATGCTCAGTGTGCCTCAGAGCAACAGACAGAAAAAAAAAAAAAAGAGAAACATCAGTTCTTTTATTTTCAGTTTTCACAGTCTAGCCGTGACCCAAATAATACACATTATTAATCTGAGTTTGTGAGTTTTGGAAAACCATCACAGTTTTTTTATAAGAACAAAATCCAAATTCCTATAAAGCTGTATTCTCTTTGCATTTTCTGAAACAACTTATCTTGACAGTAAGGTTGCAAGTTCCTCGAGACTGAATCTCTTTCCATATTTGTTTAATATATAGAGCCAAGTAAAATAATATTATAGGATTTATCAACTCCTTTAGAATGTTATCTTGGCAAAAAGTTAAGTACAACAGTAAGTAACATCATCCTAGAAGAGTAACCCACATCACTGATTAAATGATACCAGTTAAAAAAACAGATCATCCTCTAGGTACTATTCAACACCTGATTCTTATAAATTAAGTATGTAATGCCACATGTGCCATTTTCCATTTTTCAAATCTGTTTCTTTTACTTTTTTATGCAAAGACAAACTCATGAAGATCTCTGCTTGAGGAGAATCATGAAAAAAACCAGATGAATCATGTATATCTTGCCTTTTTTGGCAGTTATTATTGGTGTTTTGTTTAAATTGGGATGGCACTGTATTCTTCATTCTTCCCTATTTGAGAAGATGACGTGGCTAGGACATTTTGACCCAAATCAGTTTACTGGCCTTTGCTTTCTAAAAGAGAAGAATGGGAAAAAGCACTGCTTTCCTGCTGATACAATTCCTAAAAGATCTGTTCTGTCTCCTACTCAGCAATCAAGACCATTTCCTCCAGTGGGTTTTACTATTTTGACACTTGCATTAATATGCCATTTCTTTCTCTTACTGTAAGTTAAAAGGACACCGACAACCCCCGGGGGTACAGCAGGGAGCAGAAGCCCCCTGGACCACTGGGGGCCAGCCCTGCCCTGTGACCAGCAGCAGCTAACATCCACTCTGCCAAGCCCCAGAGCGGGCACAGCAAGCTGCAATGCCACCACCAATATGTGCTTCAAGGACATTGTACATGTGCCTCTGCTTAACACAGCAGAACTTCTGCATCGTCCTAAATCCTAGATTTCTCCAGAGCTTGGAGAGCTCCCTCAAGGTCCCTGGGAGAGCCTGGCCTGCCACCAAGCTGCCTGCAGGACCATCTCCTTACCCTCCTATCCCCACTGTCCCCTTGGCACTTTTCCACTGGCCACAGAGCCTTTGGGTCCCTGCAGGACAACTGTAAAATTGCAGGGAGATTTCTGCAACTGAGCTGCCCGAGATCTCAATAAACCCACAAACTTTTCCGGGCTTTGCAACGCTGCCATCTGCAATGGTGACGTCCAACTACTGGAACTGTTAATACCTTCCCCCACCTACCTTCTCAAATGCATATTTGCTAGGAGACCTAAATCAAAACAGGCTTGAAACCAATTCTAGCACTTTCTGTTCAAATACTGTTAAGTGTCTTGATTTGTTTTTTTAAAAAAGTTAACCGCAACATTGAAACTTCGCCTTAAATCCACTGTTTGTTAACAATCATAATTTTAAATCAATCACTTGCTATTGTGAGAGAGGAAAGGCCACCTGCCGTTGTTGGACCACCCTGACTACTTACTATACAGCATTTTAAAGATGCGATACTTCAAAAGTCCTGGGAAAGGCCAGCACTCTATGTGTAGCCCCTCAGATTCAAATGCGCTGAAACCACAAACAAAATACATACAGCAGACAGGCTGCAGAACACACAATGCTCTCAGATTTCCATAGCAGAATCAGTGTTTTGCAATCAAGCTAGCATTAAAGCCTGATTTATAGCAGTTTTCAAATGTAAAGTAAATAAACAAAGTACAAGTAAATAAATAAAAATACACACATACCATATTAAACACACACAAAGTTTACTAAGATAGTATGAAAATAGGGATCATGTCCTTAAATAAGGGTTTTGGTGTTTACAGCTGACACTTGAGCTCATAAATCTGTTTTACTGGATACGAAGCTATAGCATTTAAACACCTTCTCATTTTGTCAGTAAAGCTACAAATCCACACCTGTCCCTCTGTTTCTCACCAGCGTGACAACTGCCCTCTACCTGCTCAGAAGGGATTCCAAGTCAGCAAAACACAATGCAGCAAATAAAAACCTGGGCAGAACTGGACCACATTTTCACTACCAATGAAGATGCAACAATGATCACTGAAGCCAGTAAACTAATCACTAGCAAAAACCTCTGGTTCATTTGATGACACGCCTATATTATGAACAGCAACAGAGAAGACGATTTCTCTTTATCAGGGAGATGTGATTGTCATCTTCCTGAGAAGTCCTCCTCTTGAGAGAGACTAGCACAAAACCAATTCATTCTATTATTTTTGTAAACATAAAGATAATTTTTGTAAGAGTAGCTTAATGTGAAAAAACTTAATGTGAAATGTGACTTGAAAGAAATTTACATATATCATCACACTCTTCTGAAGCTGGTAGGGCTGAGGCTAAAACAAGTTTGGATAGTAGCCAACAAGGGCCAGAGACCAACTCCTAGAGCTGTAGCAAATAAGGAATTACTTGGCAAAGCATAGGTCTGGAGCTGTCAAGGATCACTGCATGATGGCTAAAACAAACAAGACTGGGACGAGTCCAGGAGAAATCATTTTGGTGAGCTTAGACCTGGGGCTCACAGAGAAACCAGAGCCAGGATCTGCATTAGGATTTGAACCAGGAAAGACTGGCAGGGCAGAATTTGGGCGTTGGGCTGGAGAAAGAGAGAGGACTCCTGAGGATCAGCCATATAGATTTAAACTTAAGCCTGGTGGGAGTCATTTTGCTAAGGCAAAGTGTTTCTGTGTCCACAGCCAGCAGGTGAAGTTTAGAGCTTGCACTGACAGGGATCCAGAAAGGGAGGTTCAGCTGTGTCAAATGAGAGGGGTCCCTGTGCTCCTCTTGTGGCTTCCAAGATTCTGATTCTTTTGTCTGTTAGAATAAATAAATAAAACCCCGCACCCCTAAATTCATATTGCAATATCATCTATATTCTTTCTTTAACATGCAAGAGCCACATTTTCTACAATAAATTTGTTCTCAGGGTGACAGAAGATTAATGCAGCATTACACACTCAGGCAGGCACTTTCTTAATAGCCGTCCTGCATTCATTATTTTGTTGAAATACAATCAAGATTTTGCTGGAAGCGAATGTTTTATACTAGGGCCACTTGAGACTTCAGGTTGTTTCTGGCAGCACATAGCCCTGGCTGAGGGAAATGGTCTCGTACAAGCAATCAAGATTCACCACGCCTAAGCTGACCTGAACAGGAAAGAAAGATAACCCCCATATAAACTTGTACAGCAAATATGTTAGGAGTGGAGGACTTTGCTCTGTTTCACATGATACAGCAACTGGACAAATTCTCCTAACGGCTTTGAACCTTTCTTAAACATACCTGCTCAGATGGGCAGAGGGAAGAAGAAAGTAGCTAGAGGCAGTCTGGGGAGCTGGTTCACAATAAAAGAAATCACTGGATAAGGGCCCCACATTTCTGGATGGGAACACCTGTGGGCACAGCCCAGGTGGCCAGCATACATGATGTTAAATCAACAAACTTTGAAAAACCACGAAAAGTAACTGCAGTGCATCCAGAACACATCCAGCTCACTGGGCACTGCCTGTGACCTCCCAAGCATCGCATGTGTAATAGTTCTGAACCTGCCCCAAACACATCAGACCCCTGAGTGTATGCACACAACAGTAATTTTACAGAGACTATGTAACCAGCTACCAGATGCCCCAGATGACCAAAATCCTTTTTCCCCTTGTCTATACAATCCTCCAGGAGGGGAGGGAAGGACATGACAGGGGTGGAAGGGACAGGAACGTGTGTGGGTAATGCCGGCACTATTTATGGAGTCCTAAAAACAGACTAAGTCTCTGCATGGGTACCCACTGATGGAAAAAAAACCCAACACAACTGCCTGCTCTGCCTCATAACAAGACAGACATTTACATAAAACAAAACATACATTTAGATTTTTGGCTCAATATTCTTGCCTCTGAATTGTTACTCTACATATCAACAAATGATCCTTTGTTTTAAGAAAGCCTTACCGGCCACAAGTTTCCCAGGAGAGGGACACTACATCCTCAAGCACTGACAGGACTGCCTGGTAATAAGCAACCAGCATGTATGGGACAGATGGCACAAATCCAGGCCTGAATATAGAGGAATCACAAGAATACTCTCAGAGAGGGTAAGTTAAGAAGGCACCTGGATACAAGAACGACAGAAAGGTACTGGGCACAGTTATTCTACAACCCTGCTACGCTGCCTTGTGTGCCAGCTTGTTGACATTTATGTGGCTATTAAAAAAGAGAGAACAACCACAAACAAGTCACAATGCAAAACTTTTTTCTAAAAGTACACCACTAAGGAACATTGGACACAGAGGTGTCCAAACCAGTCTTAAAGCAATCAGCTTCATGTTGAGAGTTACTGGGTAACAATTCCCAGTCAACATAGGTAAAAATATGCTCAGGCCCAAGCACCTAGAGCATGGGAAGGACTGCAGCCTATTTAAAAGTCAGGAATATCATCAAGAGCTGCAGTAGAAACACAAGACTGAACTTGGCAAGTAAATGCCTTTTCCACTCCTTTTTAGAACAAGCTCTCTTGATAGAAGTTGTCTATTTTAAAGTAATTGAACTTTGCATTTGATTATCCTACTAAATTCATAACTGAGCTATGCATGGTTAAAACTTTTTTTAAAAATAAAATACAAGAATATAATTATAACTGGGTGGGTTTTTATCAACAGTTTGTTGACAGAACAGAGCAACAACACTTTACATTATAGTTTTCAAACAGTAAATAAAACCACTAAAAGCAAATTTATTTCACGTTCTCTCTGTCAGCTAGCAAAGTATCAACTAAATGTTAATGGCATTTACCCTGCTATTTTGGTCATCATCAGATTTGAAGGAATACAGCTGCCTCCATTTTTCCCCTATGTTTTATACAAGTCTCTCCCTAAATATGTTTTCCTCTTCTCCTCACACAAAACTTCCACCAACTGTTGGAGAAGCTGCGCAACTGCATTTGACACTAACGTGAACTTCCTGATCAGACCATCTACAACCTTTAGCCCGTGTTCCCAGTTGTCTCAGGGGGCAAAGGGAGTGGGCAGCTGCTCAGAAAATTTGTAACTAACAGTACATTGTGAAAGGAACATGAAGGGAACTAGAGTCAACAAATTAGATTTGAAGATTTAAGCGAACTGCCCGGAGAAACAGCATATATTTTCAGTCTGGTAACAACCTCGAACATTACATAAGTGTATTTTGTACATTACCCTGGAAAGCCTGCAGTTCCTGTGCTGGAAGGGTGCTTAATCTCCACGGCTTGCTGCTTACAAACAACAGCGTACATCAAGCAGAGGATCCCATTTTAGGTGCCCTTAAAACAACTTGAAAACTTTAAATTAAAGCAGTGTTGCAAAGATGTGAAAAGTGGGTGGGGAAAGACCCAGAAAGCAAGCTTCCAAGGTTTTCAATTAACTTCTAAGTGACACTTCTTCTAAGAATCAGCACGTCTGTTCCATGCTGTGAAATTATTTTCCAACTTTTTCCTTTGCCCAGTACTTTTGCAAACTGGCTAGTACAGCCAAAGGCAGGCAGGAGACGCAGAAGACTGCACACTGAAAGACATTTCAGCAGGACCCTGGGTTCGTGACCTATTTTATGTAATGGAAATCTGCTTAAATATGAATCAAATGTAGAAACCGGAACTCTTTCAATTTACATGATATCAACTTATGTGTGTATCCCTTAATACACGTGTACTGGTAAGGCTTGTACACCAGGTTTTTCCCTGGTGGGAAGGCCCTTCAGCAAATACAGAACACAAAAGCCAGTTAACTGGGGAAGACAACTGAAAGAGCTGAGAGTGTGTTGAGAGCAGCTGGGCTTTTAGATTCAGAGCAGCGGACACTGATCACAATTCAGTCACAAGCTGACTTCCCCCTTCTCAGCCTGAGCTCCCTCCTCCCTACATCTACTCTCCCTCATTTCTCTCACTGTTCCAGCTTCCCCACCATTACTTCTCTACTTCAAAGAATGAAAAATTACTGTCGAACAAATCTGATTTTCCTTTTCTTACTACCCTGGCTTAAATTACTTACTGTTAGCCTGGCTGGGCGGTAATTAACTGGCTTGTGCTCTGAATACGTACAGCAGCCCCACCTGCTCGCCTGGCTCGAGCACCGGTGATTACTCAGTGGTGCCATGTGCAGAACAGAGGATGCTCTCCCAGTAAGCACAGTTACGAAAAGTCACTATGACTTGGGTCATACAATACTGGGTATTACAGAAAGAAATGAGGATAACATTTTTCTACTGTTATATTGTTTTCAGTCTCTTTTGCCCCCACTGCTTCTCAAACTAGCACCACTGGGCTCTTCCATGACATGAGAACTAGAACCACAAAAGGGGTGAGAGTGATGTACTAAAGCTTCAGGACAACACCCCACAAGCAAAGCAGGTCCCCAGCACTCCTCTCAACCTCCATCTCCAAAGGCTTTCTTTCAAGGTACGCAAGAGTCTGATTTCTGCTATGCTACACATTGCCAATATTTCCAAAAGACCTCTAGCTCTGCAAGAGCACGTTATTACTTTGCTGGTGGCTTATTATGAAAGCCACTTGCAGACTGAAAATGTCTGAACTGCCCCAGGAAACACAAAGTCTGGCAGAATTTATCTGGGTTTGAGCTTGTTATTATGAACCTGAAACTTGCACAAGTTCACTACGTGCAGGCTGAGTTTCAGCTAGTATCACACCACAACTTCCTTCTACCTTGGAAGAACTTGGAAGGTAGAGGTTGAAAACTCTCCCTGTATGTCATATACATGTAAAAGTAGAAGAAAACAGGCTGTGTTCCTCCCCAGTGCCTGACTGTTGGATCCATTGGTCATTAAGGACAGGGGAGAATGCAAAGCCAGAAAAGGCAGTTCCTGGAAATGAAGGATGGCAAACCAGAGGCTTAGGTGTGGAGAGCAAGAAAGAACATCTGGGGCCAAGGACTCCTAGGGAAAAGCATCCCTCTACTCGTCTGGCTTAGGGACAGCCCTCGCTTAGTACACAGACTCAGCCAGGACAGCAGCTTCGTTAAATTGTTGTGTAGTACATCAGCACTGAGTGGAAATCACATCTCTCAGACCAAAAGCAGGTTTTTGGGGGGTGAGGTTTGGTATGTGATTCAACTTCACTGAAGTTTCAAACAGTCAAAGTTTAAGATTCATGCAAAGTTTCCGTGAAGGGCAGGTGCTTCATGGAAAACATGGGTTTACCTGAGTGTCCGTGACCAAACTCCAACTAAATCCTTCCCAATGTCCCAAGAGCTTTGCTGTATGACCTCTGCAGATGGATTCAATTCTTAGAACTGAACTTTCAAGTTTTATTATTAAGCAGAGCTGCTAGCAAACAGAAACACACAAATACGATGTGAAAATGAAATGGTAGCCTATCTGTTCCTCCCACTGCAGCTACTGTATTTGTTTTCTCTCTTTGGACAAACACTCACCCAAGCTTGGGACAATTCCAGCTGGTTACGTCAGCGGTTCATACAGCAGTGGTTACATACAAAAACTAGTCTTCAGTGTAACTCTAGGGACTTTATTACAATTTCCTTCTAAAATCAGCAGTATTATTTAGAGACCTCATATGTTATTAAATCTAGCATCTGAGAAAGAAAATCCAGATGCCTTTCTTTATTTCTCCTCTTCCGAACAATTACAATAACTCACAGTTGCAAAGAGCATCTAATTATCACACAGATTTTAGACATCAAACTATCACGGACTTTGCAATTACCACTACAGGCCAGTGCCAAAAGATGTTGGAGTACCTCAACACAATTTAACAAAACCAGTTAAGCCCCAAAGTAAAGAGGGACTCAAAGCCTTTCAGTAGGCAAGAAATAGTGGACAGCTGGCAACACTAAGAGATTTAATGAATACAGCAGCAATTTGAAAACTGTCTGCTTGGGTAATGCTGAGTTATTAAAAAAAAAAAGTCCATTTATAAACAGTGTTGATGGGATTTAAACAGTCTGTGTAAGAAGGATTAAAAGTCAATTGAAAAGCCTGTACAGATAAGGAAGCAAAAAGAAACTGTGCCCTTGAATTCTGTACATACTGCTGAACCTTATCTCTGTTTCATTCTCCTGGCACACAGCAGGGATAAAACAGGCTGCTTTATGCATAGCTGGTGAGGTGGGCTCTGTGTTAGGGCTATTTAATGCCTGTTCAGTGCTTTGAGCTATACTGTCCCCTCACTCCCCCCCTCTCCCTCTTTTAAAGCTGTGTACTAAAAATCACCACTTACCATCCCCACCAGGTACAGCTAGCAGATACCAGAGAGATGCAAATGGCAATAGTCTGTCCAGGCATGCTATAATGATTAGGTGTTTTCCCTCCTTTATGTAACTGATGATCTTGCTATTCTCTGTTAGACTTTTATAACTGTACACCTTCAATATAACTAGTGCAAATATTGACAATGGGGAGGCAAGCTGGGATTTCTGTGAGGAGGAGTGAGTGGGAGATGAGAACTAGGCTTTAAGGTGCCTCCAAAGTATCCTGTAACTTTCTGCTTTACACAAAAGTTACTATGGCTTTTAATTTATGTATCACTTCTTAGAATAAGAAGACAGACAGGAACACAAATAGCTCTTTTCATTCATTAATCCCTCCCCTATCCTTTCTCATCATCTCATCTCACCCAAAATCCAGCCTATTCTGTTAACATAAGTTGCCTATTTCTGATGCGCCTTTTGTAAGACAGCCAAAGCTAAAGAGCATTCAAGGTAAAAATGTACAATGCCATGTCTTGTCTTGCTTTCCCTAGCCTGTAACATAGCCTAACATTTGATTTGCTTCCTTTGGTCTCGTCCAGGGTACAATAAGAGCTTTATGAAAAAGCTCTGTAGAAATCTGGGCCATTGATTTGAACAAGGACTATTTAGCCATGACACAGAGCACCAAAGGGAACTGCTCAACAAGCCAGCTCTGGAAGCAGCATTGCCGTTTCAGCACGGGGCTCCGACAGCAGGGCAGCGCTAGGCAGCAAAGCTGGATGGCTTCTGGGACCTGGGGTTATCTCTTGGCGCGGTACTTCACCGCTCTGTCCCAGCCTGACAGACCCAGTTCAGGTGCATCCAACACAGCACCACAAAACATGTTGCAAACATATTCCAATTACTTATCTGTGATGTTTATCAGCCTATGCTTTTTCCAAGGGATCGCACAAACCATTACATAAACATTACCAGAATATTACTTGCAGAAGGGGACAGCTATTCCACTGGGAAGTGGAGTTATATTCAAGAAACAAACAAATAAGCCACAGATATTTGGGAGTACGTTTTCTCCATGCAAATTCAGGGCAGATATGAGGAATATCAATATACAATAGCCCTAGGGAGATTCAAATAGCTAATCAGCTTACTTGCTGCATTTGTGTAAACCACACAAAACACTCAAATTCTGTAGGAGATATACCTTCCTAACTTAGGTTGCAAAGTTAATCTTTTAAATGCAGTTTTTACTGGAAGTCAACAAAACCCTGTTTCCACTAGTCTGCTAGAGCATGAAACTACCACGATAGTAGCAATCTTCTCACTCTCCCTTACCTTCATGTAGGTGGGGAAGCTAAAGCCCTAGTACAAATACTGTTTGATGAATGCCTCCTCCAACAGATTTCATCATACAGCTGGTATCTGGTTCCTGTATACTCTCTCTATTCATGAATATTACTCCTTGCATTTTGTAAGTTTGGTTTTATATCCTGCAGAATAAGAAGGATATTGTCATTCAAAACACATTTGTGACTACTCATTTTGCAGCAATGTGTTCATGGTCCAGTCCTTATTCTGGATGACATACCCAGGGAACCCACATCAAGGAGATGGAAATAAATGTAGTAAAACCAATCCCTTCTTAAAGCTCATCACTCCTTTATGCAGTTCCTACTGCTGAAAAAAAAGGAGGGCTTCTCGATACTTATTTCTGTTTGGGCTGCAAAGTCAGCATAGATAAGATAGCTGGGTTTCCCTAAATATTAGTGCCCCTAACTGTTTATATGACAACAAAAAGGACTGTGTTGGCATTCTATAAGGGCTATGAAAAATGAGGTGAACCTTAAAAACCGAAAAAACACCTTGCATCTGAATGCACTCAGGCAGCTGCCTCACTGAAACTCCGTAAGAGTATTAGTCACAGGTCCCCTGCTTCAGTGCACGTAGTTAGAGGATTATGATCTATAAACGTGCAGTTTGACTCCCTCACTGTAACCTCATGATGTTATTTGGGCATTTATGAATAGCCAGATCTCCATGCAGCAGAGCTGCTAATAGCATGGCAAGTACCAATCACACTGCAAAGCAAGTGATCTCACCTAGGCAGCTTGTGTAAACACAGCACAGCCACACAAATACAAGCTTCTGAGCGTACTTAAGGTTATTCTATGAAGATATTTACTGTGTTACCTGGAAACACATAAAACAGGGCTTTTGGGGGTTTTCTCTTCTGGAAAACTACAGGGGGCAAGCTCTACTTCAGATCAGGCTTAAAAGCTTATCTACTTTTATCAAGTGTATGAGCTTGCCTAAGAAAACCCACTACCTCTCCCCACAAGTCTGATTTGCTGTCACCACAGCTACACCACTATTTTTATCCAAAAAAGAGAGAACAAGTTTAGAACATCTGCTAAAAGTTTTTAGTTGGTTTTTTTTTTTTCTCCCCATCAAAATAGCAATTAATTATTTCCTTAAAGGCTTCACTGCTACAAATACCAGAGCAGAAGAAATACTGGTCAGACAACTTATTTTAGATATACCTGCACTGGATTAAGTGGGATTTCAGAGAAAAACTCTGTGCTAGCCAAGTGATAAAGAGGTTTAGCCAACAGCCCTGCTACTTTTGAGGTAACTTTGTAAAGTGAGCAGCTGTTTAGTTTCAATATATACTTACTGAACTCTGCCTGGCTTGTACCTGTACCTGATGGGTACAGAAAGGTTTAATGTAATGTGACAGAAAATTATTAGGTATTCTTCAATGATTTAATCTCCATGACCAGTAAGAGACATACATCTGAAAGAAATTTGTACAGCACACCATGCAGAATACTTAGGAAACAGTCACAAGGAAATTACAAAGTTATCCCAGCTGTAGAAGAAGGACAGATGGGACCCTTGAAAGCCTATTCAAGACTAACCTCCTGCTTCAGCAGAATCAACTACAGCTTTGTCATCTGACAGATGTTTGCCTAACCTGTTTGAAGGCCTCTAATGATGGACGTGCCATGACTCCCAAGGTCAAGAGTGCTTGAGTATCCTTATTATTAAGATCTAAATTGTACCTCGTACCGTTATCTGAATTAATCTGTGAACACAGAATGACTCTTCAGTGTTATACGAAAATAATTATCATTATGCTGTTACTGTGTGTCTACAACTGTCTTTTCATCCAGATATAAAGTGCAATGAACACAAGTCTAGGAGCAAACAGCACCAAATACAACATGTGACGGAGTACAGCTGATAGCAGGTATTTCAATTTAAGCGTGGCTCAAAGCATTATTGTTCTCAACTCTTTTATGGCCACAGCAGATTTGTGACAGAGAAGCAGGGGGATAAGGATAAAGAAAAGGGCGATTTAAAATTTCTAAAGAAAAATTGCTCTGTGATAAACTTTTCAGAGCAGGGGAATGAAGTAGCACACAATCTAGTAAGACTCTTCCTGAGAACAGCACTTTGCAGAGGATAAGAGGGGAAAGAAAAAAAAGTAATTAAGAAGAGTGAGCTCTTCCTACTCCCTAATAAAATCAGTTGCAGTACACCACTAGGAAGGGTGCTTGAAAATGCTTAGGTGCCTTCTCTATTCACTCCCACTTGGCACCAGCTCCCGCTAATTTTTGAGCATTTCTTGTTCTTCTCCAGCAGCCCCACTATCAGTTACTCTAACAGGGAGAGAAGCTACTTCTTCAGACACAGACAGGTAACAGCCTTGGACAACAAGTCAGTTACTTCATCTTTGCCTCAGATGATTGGGACAAAATGTTCTACTTGTTCTGAGCGACCCTTTGCTAACGAAGAAGAGAACAAGTAGTGCCTGATGTACTGCTGAAAACTGCTGCAGTGAAGGCTCTTTAAGAGGGAGGAATTACATTCCTCTCAGCCTGGCATAACTGGAGGCAGAAAGCCTTCTCCAAGTAACTTTTCTGGGTGTCCAGTTCTAGCTGATCCAACAAATCCACAGGTTATCCACTGGAGAATCAGCTCCTAACATTTCATATCTTATTCTCCATTCTCAAGCCAGAGATTAGACCTTTCCACACTGAGAAGCAGCAATAAGAGAAGCATAGTGAGAGGTCCATCACTGTGCTTCCTCAACAGTAACTGAAGTTCAGAAGCAGCTTTTTACCTATGTGCTCTTCTTGTTTCTTTTGCTGGCAATTTACTACAATTATATCTCTATTCCTTGCTCACACAAATTCTGTGAACAGAAAACAATCCTGTCCTACATCCACCCATAGATTTTTTTCCTCACGTGACAGTAGTAGCCCTGTCACCGCATCAAAGAATAGAGATGATTATCAGCAAGCCTCTCAATGCACGCACAAAGAGAAACAAAAATACATAGCTGTTTAATAAAAGTCTTGCAGAGGACTCTCATTACACTTAAGAAAATTCACACAAAAGCAGGACCAATGTGTCTCCAAGCAAAACTTCACACAAGTGCACGATATTCGCATTTCAAAAAACTTGTCACATTTGATTAAGGGAAGGAATGCGTTGAAACTCCTTTCAAGGTTTCATGACTAGAGATGAAACAGAAGTGTGGGGATACAGAACCCAGCTAGGGCGAGATGTAGGTGATAGACGGTTAACGGTAGGTTTTTGCAGGAGTCTTACAGAGTCAATGTGAAAGGATATTTCTAACTAACTATTATGGAGGAAATGCAGGGTGGAAGGGAAAGATCTTCCATCAAACCTGAATGGATAGGAAAGTGAAGAGGATCCCAACCAGCTTCTAGATAGAAAGACAGAGGAGGATGAGATGGCGAAGGAAAAAACCATCTCTAGTTAGACCCGAGCCACGTGGTTTAATGTAAGCATCTATAAAAGATTCCAAGCACTTGAATTTATGAAAGCCAAGGCAGGCCCAAAGGGAAAGAGACAAGACAGCAAGCTAAGGGAAGGAAACTGAAGGGGATTCAACTTGACAGAAGTAGCACTTCTTGTCAATCAAGCCAGCCAGTGCTGCCTTAAAAAGAGCTAATTCGGGCACAGTCTGATCCAAAAGAAAATAAGAGATACACACCAAGTTCCCAGAAAGGCCACTAGCTCTCTTCCCTGCAATTTGTTTCAACATGTGGCTCTACAGAACATTCTGCTGTGACATTAAGGAAAGACCTTTTCAAATGTCCCATGGTAAGTTCAATTTGTTTTAGCTGTTATCCTCAGTCTATTCCCAAGGAAGGAATACAGATTGGCAGAAACTTGATACATACCACGGTGGTTATGCTCATTTACATTGATCTTCCAAAATGCCATGGCTGTCTTTGGAAACCCATTTCCAAAGGACTCCATTCAGCATGCTCAGCCACAGAACAGCTACAGCTTGCATGCTCTCCACCTGCCTATGGCAGCTCAAGAACACTACTGGTGGCTCGCCCTCAAATGTACATGGCAACAAAAATCAATCCCATAGCAAAAAGAGGAGGAAAAAATGCAGAGTGCAGCTCTGACAGACAGTGGTGTAGCTGAGATGAGTACCTTTCCCTCCACTGGAGACTCAGATTAATTTGTGAATATTTGTGCCAGGGAGAGGCTGTGTGTACAATAATACAGTAAAGACAGGCAAAAACGATTGTTGGAAAACTGGAAATCTCTTAACATTAGCCCTTTACTCTCAACTTACAAGTAACTTAGGACACCCTGCCTCCTTTCAAGAACTCCTTAAATAAAAACATTGTGCCTGTGCTGCTGTAGTCACACAAATAAGCCCTATTTCCATCTTTATTTGTTAGTCAGTAATATGTTTTCTTCCCTGTTAAACTGGCTACTTATTCATCCTTATGGCTCAGATTGAGGCAACGATCAGGCACTTCAATCTACATGAAATAATTTCCCATGCAGACAAAGTCTTAGAAAGACACTTTTTTTTTCCTACATAGAAGCTTACAATCTCACTGGAGAGCAGCAGAAAGAAAACATCATGTTAGAGCAGTTACCGCTGTGGGAACCCAGTCCATGACTATGACTTCTAGGAGCTGCCATAACATAATAACAATAAATGAATACCTAGGGAAAAAGAACAAAATCTGTTGTTTGTCAAATTATAGTATGAATTAGTATACTAATCCATGAAGGAAAAAAGCCTATATATGTAATCAAATTCAATGTGAAACCCCACTCCACAAATATCTGATAGAGATTTTTTATTATTATTATTATTGTCCTCTTTAAATATGTTGGTCTTATTTATCCAAGCACTGTAGTTATCTGAAACTGAAAGCTTACTTTTTCATCAAGAGGCAATTATTTTGCCACAGTTTATATCTGAAAGAGTTCTTTTACATCTGCTTTAGAATGTAGTTGTGTTCAAGAAGCATTATTTGGTTGCCCTTGCATTGTATCTCAGTGATTCTAGATGAAATATACTTAGCCCATAAACAAAAGCTTTGATACAGTTGTACATCTGGGCTTGCAAATTCGTTTGGGTCCGAAAGTCTAAAGTGCACATCTACCGAGTGCAGTCCTACACTTACCGTGACAGTGCAAGAAGGCATCTGAACAGAGGCCAGCTTCAGTGCAGAAACTGTGTAACCGCGACGCTGTTTTCACCAGTTCAGAGCTAATAAACCCTGCCTCTTAATGTGAGAAACAGGTCTATGCCTCCTGGAAGACACCCAGCCAAAGAAGGTCAGATTACATCCCAGATACATACTTGCAGTATCCCTCTGTTCAGATCATTAACACCCATACAAAACCAGAAATGGTATCTGACTTCCAGCAGCCAAAATGGCTTTGCTGATGCTGCTCAATCCTGGACGACCACCAGGTCCATTCTCACTCTACTAGAGAGTTCCCCAAACTAACAGGAGTCACAAGCAGTGAGCATTCATATAAGTTGCTACGCTCAGCAGATAAATATATTGTGAGCGGAGACAAGACCCATCGAGAAAGCAGACTTTTTATAGCCTTAGCTATATGCAGTATTTGTAGTTAACCTGCTACCGATTATTTAAAATGGGTTTGGTTAAACTGTCACAAACTATGCCTGTACCTTTTTAAACAGTGTTTACAAATGCCTTAAACAAGGAAGAGATAAAACCAAATCAACGAGAAGCTTTTATAAGCCAGTGTACATGTATTTACATCGGGGCTGAAGACAGCTTATATTTTACCGATGAACTGGGTTATGTACGGAACAACATTTGCAAAACAGACTACTGACAAAACTCTGTAAACGCATGCTGTTGTTCTTGCAGTACTGTCAAGTCAGCTTGGGAACAGCTACTGCTGTGGTTTCCTTGTGAAAGTGTAAGCACTTTAAGATCTGATAAGAGACATGGTAGGAGTATATTATAATAAAGAGAGAAATTCAATTTCAATTCTTCATCCTCATGAATTCACTAGGATAACAAAAGCTCTGTGCAAGTAATTCTGGGCTTTAAACATGAAAACTGCAAGTCTGAAGCTTAAGTATTTGAATGTGACACTGTCTATCAATAATGGGTGAGACAAGCTAGATTCCAAATTTTGGCCCTTTTCAGCTTCAGACAGGATATTTATGAAAAGCTTGGCTTCCAAATTAGCAAATTTAAATATGCATAATCCAAATATCTGCATGTTGTTTACTCGTAATTCAGAATTAGCATACAGTTCTCCGTAACTGCATTTAAAAAAATGCTCCTGGATTACTGATGTCAATTTATTGTTGAAATGCTAATTTTGTGCAAAGACTATAAATGGGGGAGCATAGAAAACAAGAAGAAGGATCACTCACTCAGACTTTACCTGGGCATCTACAAAGTTTGTATGCTGAAGAAACAGCCTCCTTTATTTCTCAAATATGGTAATACACCCTCTAAAACAAAGAACAAATTACCTGAACCGTAATAATATGGTTTCAGAGAGATGCATAAGCAAAGCATGAGAGGGGGAAACGGCTCTATCCGTTGTGTGTCTTCAGGTACAACAAGTAGTTCTAGAATTGACAAATCTTAAACCTCAAAACCAAAGAAACCTGCTTGTGTATAGCCTGTGTGATAATAGCTCAAAATGATACAGTAAATTTTGGTATATTCTGTAATTAATCTTTGGAAATGGTATGATAAACACTTTTATAATATGAATACTTCAATGCATATAATTTTTCAAAACACAAATTCACAAACAGACATTGCTTATATTGCTCCCAAAATGTATCCTGTGTTGCCCACTGAGACTGCCACAAAAGTTTAAATGGATCTGCAATAGTCTTTAAAAGAGAAATCCTGTGTGATATGCTCTTCCTCCCCCTTTCAAAAAAAAAAAATAAAATGGGAGAGATAAAGGAAGTTTTATTTGCTAAGCCTGGAAATTAATTCAGGCCTTGTTTACCTGAGCCACTAGAGGACTAGTACAGCTACACTGCAATTTTAAGCAAGTAAAACACTGGTCATAAATTACATAAATTGGGATGACTCGTTCACTTTGCAACTCTGCTTTAATATCTAAAAGGCCCTGCCAATCAGCCTGTTTCCAGGAATACCATCATTTTTGCACACCTGCCTAATGGTTTAGAAGCAGAATTTCAAGCTTTTGTTTTTGAGGAGGGAAGCCCAAGCTCTAGCACAGGTCCTGCCTCCCAAGACCAGCTCTTGCCCAGCCGCGACACAGGCGTACAACTGCAAGTGTCTCTGGTTTGAGCGGCAGCCTTGTTGACAATGCACTTTCCTCCAGACTCTTTGGTCTTCTGGGTCCAGTCTTAGGCCGCGTGACTTGACTGCTGGAGAATAATATTTGTCCGGGTAAGCACAAGGAGAAAATTGCACTAAAGAGTGGCTACAGAAGGATTTCATTCTGGATGAAAAGAGGATTTACAGAAAAGGAAGGAGGAAAGAATCATAGGTAGGCTGCACTCATCTTCTGTTAAGAAAAGATATTTTCATTTTTACTTTATTTAATAAATAGAAAACTATTAGAAAGATTAGAGGCAAAATATACAGTTGTATCTCACAAAATTAAATGTATTTACAGTTTTATTGAAAGTTTAAATTAGCATGATGCAACTATTCCTTTGTAAAGGGAACTTTTATTCTCATTTTGAACAGGACATTTCTCTTTTCAACTTAATCAGACAAAAATTGTCAGTCTATTACCAAGAAAATGTAGTTGTTTTTCAAATTCTGAAACAAAGATTCACCTTTTCAAATATGCCTGTATAAACCAAAAAAATCTAAATCTTTAAATATCTTGAAAGACTCCTGTATTTCATCTGATCGTAAATTATTAGGACTTTGGTAAACAATTCACAGCTATTTGATAAAACATAGGGACTACTGCACTGTTCAAATGCTATTCATAAATTGAAAATATCTCCTTCCATAAAAATGGCTGAAAAGCTTTATTTCAGAGATTTGGTGTTAAACTTCTTGTGGTAGCAGTAATATAATGCATGAGTATGTGTGAACACAGTATGTATTTTTTAAAAAAAAAAGCATTTTCCTGACAAGGAAACTGGTGTCAGCTACAAGAGCCATAGCTGACTTCCTGCTCTTTCATTAGACCTAAATAACAAGTCAAGGCAAATAAAAAGAGGAGTGCACATTGCTACTTCTCCAGGAAAACATTGGTACAAGCCACCTAGCATTCAGTTAAAGAGTTCAAGTATAAAGGCCAAACTAACTCCATATTATCTTAATAAAAATCCTTGTCTGGATCTTCTATCCATATTCCAATTAGAAACAACATTATCCTTGCTTGCCTATCATATTTTGGTCTATATTGTTAATGGTCAAAAATAACTTGAATTATTTGGTACAGCCGCTATGTCCACTAACAGATGCAATTGGGACCTAACAAGATGTTATGACACAGGCAACACATGGACATATGGGTATATCATGGAACACACACATAAGCCCTGAAAGGTGAAAAGACTGCCAAAAACTCAGAAATTCAGAAGGTCCAGTATTTCAGCATCTATTGTCCTCCTAACCTGGAATTAAAAGCAAAAATTTTGCAATTTGGAGATGAGATCGTTAAGTGTAACGGAAAATAACAAAAAGGTAATGTTACTCACACAAAACCATCTGAATTTCCTTTTTCAACCCTCAGGGCTCAACATCAACACAAACTGTCAGACTAAAAGACAAAAAGTCAAGCTTGAGAGAATTTATGTTATTTTTTAAATTGGCTGGGATTCTTTAATTTCACCTTAAATATATAAAGAACTGACTAAAATGGCTAGTGTTATTTTCAAGAATTTATGGAGGATGGGCAAAGTATCAAAAACCAGAGAAACAAGAACACAGTACTTTTATTTAAAGAAGGAAATAAAAAGGGAACCAGTTCGGCCAGCTAAATTTCAATTCCTGAAAAAAAACTGGAACAGAACAAAAAAAAAACCACCCCAAATTCAGCAAAACCGTTTGTAAGTGTCTAGACGATAGTATGTGGCTAAGTAAAAGCCAAAAATCAGTTCAACACACACGTTGAGGACAGATCCTCAACAAATCATTCTAACTTGCCTTCCACAACCGGATAGTAGGTTTGAAGACGGGAAGACGCTAGTACCTGTTACAATTATGACTTTAAGCTAAGGAAACTTTTTTCTCAATGAGACTACAGCAATATGAACACAAAACTGTCTTGTGCTGAAAGAGCAGCCATCAATGGCTCACTGCCAGCATGAAAAGACATAGCATGTGGGATTCCATAGCAAATGCTCCTATATCTGGTTCTACACAGAACGTGACCTGAATTATGGAACTGAGAGAATGCTTACATTAACGAACCGATAACACAAAGCTTGTAAGGACTGGCGGAACCTGAAAGTGCAAACTGGAACTTCTAGAGGTTCTTGACAAATTGGAGAAATGTTCTGGAATCACCTAAAAAAGGGAATACAATTCCTAGGGAAGAGGTTTACATTATTACTCTCCGATAGAAATTATCAACTATACAAAGACAGGAAAGGGAAACAAGACGCTAGAGACACTCTGCTTGAAAAGAGTTAATGTTGTAAAGGATTATGGCCTCATGGAAAAAAAAACCAACAAAACCTTAATGCCATTCATACACAGTACTTTAGCTTGCAAGATAGAAGCAGCAAACCTCTCTGTTCTACTCGGCAGGAATACTCTGTCGTTTTGGTCAATGCCTATCAAAGATGCGAACTGAATGCTGCTCTCTGTATTCTCACCAACAAAAGTGATCAGATGCTTAGAAAAGATGACTGAAAAAGATGACTGAGAGAGAAATACTGGGAACAGGGAGTAAAACCAAAACACCACAAAGACATTTGACCTACGGAAGAGGAGACTGAGAAGAGAAAGGAGATTCTGTAGAGACTTGACTGCTGGTAGTCTTTCAAACAGGCAGATAAACTTGTCATGCACAGCCTAGATATAATAATTGGTTCTTCCCTGGGGCATCTTGATAGATCTAGCAGATCTCTTCAGGTCCTTCCCTACCTTCCCCATTCTGTGGTTCTATGAAAACACATTTTAATATAGCTAGCTATCCCACACATAAGGACAAAGACAATAATCAACACGTACACATGGGAAAGTAATTTGGAAAGCACTGGCTCCAAAAAGAACATTGGGAACTGCAGATCAGGCTCCCCTGTGCATTTATAGGGTGGTTCAGCTGCCTAGAAGGCTAGTTGCTCTAAAATGTATAAAAGTAGGAATATCAGGTAGAACAAATGACAACCTTTCCTGTATACATTATGCTGATCTGACTGTTTAAGAATATAATTACTTTACCGGTATCAAAAATTATTTGGAAATACTGGAAGGATTTTTATGGCTCCTGTTTGACTTCATAAAGAAATGGGGTCTCTTAGTACACAATTTAAAAATCTTAGTCGAGGCAAATTATGACAGAAAAAGTTGAGAGATGACTTGATTTTTTGCATATATACATACATGTACATCTATATTTATATACATACACCTCTAAACTAGTTAAGATGTCTGAAAAGGAGAAAAAGATTTTTAAAAAACCAAGATTTTTCAGATTAATAAATTAACTCACAGAAAACTACAATGAATGGAAATTGAAATTACACAAATGTATCTTGCAGAGATACCATTTCCTAGCAGCAAGAACAATTAAACTCTGAAAGCTCTTACTACAGGAAATGGACACCAATGCTTCACTTTTTTAAGCAAGATTAGAGATCTTTCAGAAAGATATACTTATATTCAGCTTCTGGGAGAAAAACAAAACTCCATGACCTACATATACAAGAGATCGAATCAGATGAGCACAATTCTCTAACCTGGCCCAGCAGCCTAAACACCTCTTTCCCTCAGCTATTCTAGGAGATGCTTCCTAGTCTATGCATTTTGCAGCAGAAGAGAACCAAACGGACTGAGTAACAAAAGTGACCTGATGCAGAAATAGGCAGAACGAATACTGTTTTATGTACCTCAAAGGCAACAGCCATATAAAAATCATTCCTTAGATTTCACAAAGCAAGAAAGGAGCTTTAAGACTTGGCAAGGAGAAAACTCAAAGGGCCATAGGGAGAGGAAAAATGCAAGAAGAAAAATGGAACATAGCAGGAGAAAGGTGCCTGCTATCCATCAGGGAAGAAATGGCGAGTTGCCTCCTGAAAAGGCTCTGGGCGTGAAATATGTGCAAAGAGAAATGAAACTCATCCGCTCCTGAAGACTGGGAAGAAAAAAAGACATTCCGCTTTCCCTAAAGGCTACCTGACATGTTTTACGTTAATTGTACCTGAGGCTGTTAGCCCTCCATAGGCTCAGACTTGCCTGACAAAGCAGTTCCAGAGTCACTTTGCTTTCAGGGACAAAAAACAAGCATCCGTTTTATTGTTATTGCTGTACTGATTAATCCATATCTAAACCTACCCTGTACATGACGTATAGTCAGTGTTTACATTTTAATTACTGTACGACCTGTTCCAAATGAATCTTTCCCTTCCCTATACTAACAACCAGGAGAAAAATGTTCCAGTAATAGATTATGTTTCCAAGTGTGGTTATTGTCATAACAATTTAACCTTCAGCCCATCCTAACAACTACTGCTAGAACAAATTCCCCCTTTGGCCAGCAATGCATTAAGTTGTGCTCCAAAACACTGTCAAGGCTGCTACTGGATGCTCAGCAGAAGACTTCAGCAATGCAACTAATTCATGCTACCTGTCTGCTAAAGAAAATTTAAGATTGCTACTACAGCTGGTTCTTTTGTGTGACAGCAAAATTGTATTATAGACATGCTTATAACTTACAGCTCCCAGGCTTAAGGTCTCAATATTTTTGTCACAATAAGTTAGTTATAATGAAATTTTGTATGTCAAAAAATATTATGAAGTGGTTGGAAAACAGAACTTAAGTATAACTAGTTTCTTAAATTAAGATATTACTTTAGAAAGTATTCCAAAAATCTAATAACGAGAAAGATTTATTATGCTGCAAACACATACATTACTCCAGAGTAGCCAAGAGAAGATATTTACTCATTATAGAACAGGGAGAACCTTAGGACTTTTTTGCTGTTTTGTCCAAGTAAGTTAAGTTAAAAGAAAATACACTCTGTAGCTTTGAATAAATATATTAGTGACATTAGAAGAAATACATACTTGGATTAAATTATAGTTAGATTAAATGCATACTGGAGCTTGGACAGGAACACTCAGAAAGGAGTCCTAAGGGATCACGACCTGGGGATTGGAAAGTCCCCAAACAGAAGAATGAAAGGCTGTTCTATTACAGGGTTATCAAGCTTTGGGAGACTGCTGAGAGATGCAGGAGAACGTAGGAGGAACACGCAAAGAAAAGCAGCCACAGACAGGGTTAAGTGTGGTACGTTAAACAAGAAACCGTGGACAGAACTTCGTGATTTGGGGCTGAAGTCATGTGCAGGAAAATAACAGGAGATCCTGAATTTCTTCAGAGTGAAAATGTGATTTCAAAACCAGCTAGGCCCATGGTTTTCTTACATTAATCTCAGTAATAACATCATCAGGATTTGGAATCTTATGTGTATCTACCACGTGTTTCTATAGGAGTGCTCTACGTCCATACACCCATGGAACAGAAGGTGATATAGAAAGGTGCCCTTTAAAAAACAGTCCTAGAGCAGCTCAATCCTGAAGTCCCATTTCTGTCTGAATGAAATTTTGAGTTCATGAGACAGAAAAATAAAACTTGGTTCTTTCTATATGTGATATGGAAACAACAGAGTGTAGAAGAGTTCACATATGTGAGGAAATATATATCTCAGAGATCTGCAGAGATGAAGAAGAAATTATAACATGGCACACATTACAGATCTGAATAACCAAGAGAAGGAAAATGTCATCAGCAAGGCATACAAGAAAAGAACAAGCTGACTATGTTAAAGCACTTTTGGAACTGAGCCATCTAACAAACACGGGAAACATTCTGAGAGATAAAACGCTCCACAAAGCATACTGAGACAGTGTTTATTTAGGAGACGAGGGATTTTTCATAGTATTGTAAGGTAGGTTCTGCTCCTCTTTTCAATGTTTTGGTTACTTTACAGCCACCTAAACAACTAGCAATTTAATACTAGTATCTTCTAAAACTGCTAAGATTATCAAAACCTCTAAAATCCTGATTTTAAATGTTCATAACATTTGAATTTAACTTCAAATGTCTTATAAACAGTGCTTCCTATGCAGAAGAACAATGTGGTATCACTAAAGCAGAAGCCTGAGTGACAGTACAATGACATTAAAACAGAAGCATCAATTTCAGAAATATTTTTGAGAATTGCTTTTAATGTAGATATTTAACATTAGCTCATATTTACTGAGCTCTAACTAAATGTTGCAAATGTTTTATTTTTTTAAGCTGAAAGTGAAATTTAAAATTCTTGCTAATTTATTACCTAAGGGATGCATTAGCATCAATACCTTCTTACTGAGCTAGGACTTACCCATATTACAGGAAAGTATTTGTCAGCTGAACAGACCAACCAGGACTCATCTGCTTTGGTCAATATTTAATTTTCACATGGAAGCTAAGAACGTATACCACCTACCTAGGAAGAACAACTCTAAACTTTGCAAAACAGTCAGGCTACCTGTTTATTTTTGACCCCAATACTGTACCAATACCAACAGTGCATAGCTGTTTCCTAGTCAAACTACCTCAACCAGCCAATATAAAATTCCTAGGAGATCAAATACTCAGTGCTCCAGAATCCAGAGCAGGTTTGAGTTTTCTACTTAACATCAAATTCACGTTGCGGCGCTGTTATTCTGGGAAACAAACTGACGTTTTCTATCTTTTTTCCCAATTCTGAATCTGTGGACAAAGCAGCAGTACCAATATGCTTGTATTTTAATCGCTGGTGCAAAACTGTTCAGCCTACCATTTATTGATTCATAATGCTCCGAAAGTCCTACGAAAGGTTGTAACATATTTACATTTATGATTTTCATATGTAAATCATATATTAAAATAGGGCTTAATTACAACTCAAATTCCCCCTCCTCCCCTCATGATGAAGAGATACAGTACACAGCTTTCACTGTTGGATAAAGCTGATGAAAGTGATTAAAATAGAACTTGCTGTACAGTTGCTCAGAACCACATTCTTGTTTTCTGCAGTTTCAGCATTTCCAGAACTTGCAGGAAGGCATAAATAGACTACAACAATGAAACAGAGCTCCACCAGAGATCTGAGACAATGTACGCAAATACAGGCACTTCCCTTTTTCAGCTCTTGAAAGTCCCTGATCCATATAATATCCTACATCAAAAAGTTTAGAAGATGCAAGTTGGACACAGGAAAATGCTAAACTTGCCTTTGACTAAAATTTTAGTTTATATTCTTAGAAGTTGATCAGACAGTGACTGTGGTGAGGATCACTTTTACTATGTAACTGACAAGAATGTCAGAATGCAAGGGGACAGAATTTAGGTTGCATGAATGATTTCAAACACAAACAGCCCCTGCATAAACTCCCGCTAAGCTTCAATCCTGGAAACTTTGGCATGGCAGCACAATGCTGCTGCTGGTGCCCCGGGGTGCAGGGATAACTTTACTCACAGGTAGGAGTTTCTTTACACATCACAGGCTCTTAGACTCCAGAGGTTCTAGTGAAGAACAATATTTATACCCATTTTCCAGTTGTAATGTTCTTCCCCCATTTCAGCTCCAGGGGAAAGAAAAATCTGCCATGACTACGTGACTAGACTGCAGATTTGTGGACAGAGTCCAGTTTTACCCTTTTACACCTCCACCCTCACAACTGCTCTGACAGATCCCTCCTATTCCCAGGCAATGCCCGCAACTGCTGCAAAGTTTTCAGAGGCATTTAACTGCACAAAGGGAAATCCTTCTTTTTAATACTTATACTCCTGACAAATCTGAGTGGGAGTCACGGAAAAAAGGTCTCTTGCGTGATTCAACTGCTCCTGCCATACCAAAAGATCTGTTGCAAAAAACGGATAGACTCTCTCAAAGAAAAGGTCATAACAATCCTTTTCAAGGAAAAGTTAGGGCATATCTACGCAGGTTTTTCACATAATATTGCCTCAGTAATACAAAGCAATACTAATTTAGAAAGAAATATGGGTATAGCTGTAAAACTCTCCAATGAAGACACAGTAATGACAAGACAAAAGTACTTCTATTGTTACAGCTTATAGCTGTAGATAAAATGGATAAGAATTTGTAGTGTGGAAATTTTAGACTGACAGAAACATTTCTGAATGACCTAAAAGTGTACTTTACTCTTAAGTGCATTTACTTTGGGGGATTTCACTTTCTTCCTTCAGTTTTTCAATACAGAGAGATTACAGCCACCTGTCTGCATAAGTAAAGACAGAGAGGAGGAGGTTTAAGCTACAGTATTTGGAGCTTTTACAGCGACTGAACAAACTGTTTACATATTTTTGCCTTAGTTTCCACTTGAAACAGAATGGTATAACTCAGTCCAATCCCTCTGTGTAGGAGGCAATTATTTATCGGCTTCCTTTTGGCAAAGATTTCTTTCACCTTTTATTTTAAGGCACTGAGGGTACCAAGGTGTTTCCTGCTCAGTCATTTATCACAGCAGGCTTATGATTTATTTTAACAAGAAACACAAGATAAAAAGGATATCACAGAAAGCATAATGCCCCACAATACAGGGAATATAATTCTAATAGCCACCAAGACAGGGTTCCAACTCTGAATATTCTCCTACCAAAGCAAGCACTGTTAATGCATGTTTAGTCACTGCATTGTACAGACTGCTGGTACATTCAGGAATTACTGCTCCCTCCCTCCCCCCCCCCCATCCCCTTAGACTGTCCACAGTATTATGAACAAGTTATATCAAACTCCACAGAGATAACAGACGGTTTTTTTATATACACACATACAAACACTCCACACCATGTTACTAAAACTCTGGCTTTCTTCTGGTCTCACCTTCTCACAACTGTGTACATGCTGTTCCAAAAACTAGCTATATGGCTTACGTCTCCATTTCTAGATTAAGATTCTCCATTTCAAAAAACAGCAGCAGCTGAGGAAGCTAATACTTTGGCTGAGCTTTGAAATTGGTACTAAATTCACCTGAATTTTGAAGTTACTACAGACTTGATAAAATCTATTCCTTTATTTAGTTTTTAGTTGCTGACACAACAGATACGCTCCTACTTCCTCCAGGATACATGTAATTTAATTTCAGAATTCATTAAATGTTTGTGCTCTGCCTATTCCCTGGGCTGCATGACGAAAGATCCTGGACAAAGGAGCATAATTAAAGCTAAACATTTCCCTCAGTCAAGGATAAAATTTTGGCCTCAAAGAGAAATCCAAACTTTTTTTAAAAATTTCCCCTTTTCCTTGAAGTTTTAAAAGAAGAAACTTATACACAAAAGAACTTTGCACTTTTTTCCTCTTACATTTATCTTTATTATTTATAAACTACTGCATCCTCTCAGCGTAAGGAATTAATCAGTTCTTCTCTGAGCTACCCAACCAATCCACTTTCCATTTTCCCAGCCAAACACCTGCACTTGGCCTCCCCATCTGCTGCTCTTGATGAGTTAGTTTACCAGCTCAATCGCTGCAACTTCCTTTTCAGTTTCACTAGACAGAGATTGGTGCTTTACTGAATGAGGATGCCTTCCCTCTTTTCTATCTCTCCATCTTTTTCCCTTCACTCAACTGAGGTGATAAGATGAAACACAACAAGCAGAAGCCGCCTCCTCCACTTAAAGAGAAATCTCTTTTGTTTAATTCTGGGTAGCTAGTATGTGCTAGGTTTTCCAAGATTAAAACTAAGATATTGAGAAAAAAATAATACAACAAATGCAGACAAGCCAAGGGCAAGGAATCCAAATTTTTTTTTTTAAAAAAAAACACAACATGCTACATTTGCTTTAAAACAGACTGGAGAGAAGGCAAACACGAACACATTCCTACAAACCACTGTAACCATTGTTAAACATTTACTTGGTTTTGCCTGTGTGCAGTGTTACCCAATTGGCCATTTCCGTTTTATTTAATAAAGTAAATGTGATGAGATGCTACAGTATCCAATGTTGTCAACTCATGACATATTTTAGGCATATATATGTTGCCCAGGCTATAAAAACCTGTAAGTGTAAGAATCTTAAATGAAAAATAAAACTAATCTGTACTACATGAATCCTACAGGCTGAAGAACCAGAAGGCAATAAATAAAACCTATAACTTACTCTGTAACAATCTCACAGTCTCACTGTTTTGGAAGGTTGCTGGGAGCCAAGAATGGACAAATGGATCAGACGGAGGAAAAGAACCTTCCCCACAGCAAACTCAACAACTTCAAAACCAAAGCACTCTACCATTTTATCATTTATGATCTATATTAAAATGTAAGATTTAAAAGAATTCTTAGACTACAGGAAAACAAATTTAAATAATTCCTGATTTCCTTGCATGTAATGGACATGGCTAAAATATGAATTTTTTATTATTATTTGAATGGTATGTATGCAAATGAGATAAACTCATACTAATGGTTAATTCCCGATTGACCTAATTCAAACAAGGGTACTAAACCATTTCTACACAGACTTTCAGTTCTGCTTTGCGTAGGATCCTCTTTTGCCATTACGTGCACCATCAGTGCCTTACAGCAGTATGCAAAGTGTCATGAAATTTAGCTACTAGTAGTCCCTATTCCTGTCTCACCCTTCTCCCAGGAAGAGGACTGTGTGTGTAGTATTTTCTTTTCATATAACTTTTGATTTATTATTTAAATCAGAAGTAGCAAGCTTGATGTGTTGGCTTGTTACACTTGCAGGGGGAAAAAGAACAGCTGCAAGTGTCCTTGAACATACTTGTTTCCCCATGGGCATTTAATTCATAATCTAGAAACATTCACCTGCAAAATGAATAACTCTGTGCTTCCAAAGTCCCCCTCCCTATGCCTCAGGAATACAGTTTTTAATCACAGACTTGGGTTTTGAGCCTTTTGCAATCTAAGGACTCCTTTTACAATGCTAAGCCTTGTGCATCTTTTAAGTATTGGAAATAATTGGTGATCTGACAAAATCCAGAACTGCTCTACAAATCAAAGAGAAAAAAAAATGACAAAGTTTTGTTGTTAAAGAGAGACAGATGTTATGCTCTAGGTCAAATGTGAGGTGACAGCCTCCCTGAGAAAAAATCCCAAAACAACAAACCAACACTAAGCTCTTTCCTATCAGCATCTCTAGATACTTATTACCCACAATTCCAAAACCTAACCTCATCCTTTACCAATTCTTCCAAGAATTGTAAAATATTATTTTAGTAACATGTTCACCTCTGAAGATGAAAACTGGTCCAGGCTTTTTGAGGGTGAGATGGAAACAGAAACCAAACCTCCTAGCAATTCAATTTCTTGAAATCTTACGAAAAGTGAACAAAACCAAGTAATTTAACACAGTCTTCCACTTCTAGCTTTAAAAATGGCATCATTTCTCTGATATCAAAGTCACAAATTTGAGTTGGCTGGAGTTTTGTGGGCCAATGTTGCACTTAGGTCAAAATAGGGAAATAGCAGAATCTTCAAAAAGTAAAACCACAACTGCACAGAGATAAGAGTCAACAAAGTCTCCAACAAGCACTACTTTTTAGTGAATGATAAGATCCGCTAAAGGAAATAAGTTTCAAACTAAAGCATTATCTATGAGTATTTTCTTGCCCTGTTCCTTTTGCATAAACTGTGTCACTACAGCAGCTACTGCAAGAAACTTGAACACAGAGTATTTAATCAAGTATACAAGACTGATCTACTTTCTCTATAAGACAAAGCACTGAAGTCTTAAATCTCAGTAAGATTTTAAGTTAAGCTACATAGGAGAATTAAGGCTTTAACAGTGCTGGTTGCTTTTAATGAGAGCTAATACATAGCATGCGAGGCACATGACCTTGAAAATCCTCCCTGGGGCTGTAGATACAGGTGAGTTCATGGCTTTTCGTGGGGTCCTTATACAGAAAGGAGGACACTTCTCTCATTCCAGTGCCAGAAGCATCAGCTCCTTAAAATAACATTTTGAGATTCTGGTTGCACTTCTCCCTTTCTCTTTTTATTTATATCCCTCCTCACCTGAGGACCCAAAACATTGTGGAAAATGGTTTGGCTGAACAGTCACAGCTATACAGGTATATCCCAGCAACTATGGGGTTTGCTTTTTGCTTTTTGTTCCCCACTTCTCATTTCATATATGTAAGCAGGCCACTGAGAAAAAGCATTCAGTCACTAACAACCCTCCTTGGGACACCTTCAACAAGGTAAATCCTCTTAACAGGCATTTTACTCAGCGTCCTCTCATTTACATTATTGACCCTTGCCCTTTTACTTTCTACTTGCAAGTGCAATCCTCCCCCAGCAGGGTGGCTCAGTAGTTTTTCTGTGTTTCTGAGGGAGGGCTACTTGTATGTTTAGGTGGAAGGCACAGTCAGCCCTTGGTTAGAGCTAAGAGAAACAGCAACCAACACCAAAGAACAGCAGAGAGCCCAGCATAATGTAGAAGTTCCACAGCCCCCTTGCCTTGCTAACGAGCTCCTTGCTTGCCTCCAGCAATCTGCCACTCAGACTCAACCAGAGGCAGAGCCGTGCATTTGATACCCTTCCAAAAACCTCTCCCCATCTAGTTGTCAGAATCAGTATAAGCTACTGGCAGCCATACTAGCCTATAGAAATAAAGTTTCAAAGTTTAGCTGTGCCTGATTTTAAAAAAAATTAAAAAAAAAAAGCCAACTCATCTTGCTTGCAACCCACCACCCTATAATGACACTGAAAGCTCTTATTCTTTCATAGGAGGAGGAAACAGAGAAACACTTTTCTCATTCTCTACGTGACTGATTTTAATACTGTGCCATACCACCCCTTCACAATTCTATTCCAACCTGCCTCTCAGTCTGTTTAGCTTAAATATTTTGTGTTCTTCTGATCATCCTTGCCTCCCTTCTCCATTCACCCTTCTTATTCTATACTTCTTTTTTTTAAACCTTGTATTAATTGTTATGACGTTTCTTTATTTCATTCTTTGTCTGCTATCTGACCAAGGATGAAACAGACAGCTCTATCGTAATTTCACTGTTTTTTTTTTTTTGTTTGTTTGTGGTTTTTTTTAAGTAGTAAACACACAGAGCATAGCCCTTCACAGTATGTAAAATGAGAACTTGTTTTGCCTTCCATGCATGTCTTGCACTTGTCAGTAGGGAATGCCATCTGCCTTCCAATCGCACTTTTTGAAGCTCTCTGCTACCACCTTCCAGTTTTACTAACCAAACTATTATCAGCAAATATTTTCAGAGGTTAAGAGAGTGTCACTTAAAATAAGAACTCTCAGAATTCCCTCACTAGCTTTTCCCCCCCAGAGAAAGGGAAGAGATGAGTCCTTTATTCTGCAGAGAGGCTAAACAGCAACAAAACTGATGTAAAGGAGAGAGCTTGGTGTTACGGCCTGCACTGTTCAACACAGGCTCACTAAGTCTCAGGTTGTGCAAGCATAATGCTGGTAAGCCAAAGAAACCCTAAGTTCTGACATCATCCCTAAGGCACAGATACAAAAGGTTCTTCTCAGGACTTCCTACAGTTTACAAAAGAAAACCAGGGGTGGGGGAAGCAGACAGAGAAGCCCCTTTCTTTAAGCAGGTCATCAGCAACCTCTGTATCAGTGAACAAGCTTCCCTCCTTCACACAGCTTATTCCTTAAATTACATTAATTTAAAAATATTCCAGTTACCAGTTATTAAGGTGAACATAAAAGAAATGAGGTTGCTAGCTCTCCCATTCCTACTCAACAGGAAAAAGGCTTTCTCTGCAGCAAAAGCCACCTTTGCTTGTCATATAGCTTATAACTAACAACAACAAAATAGAGATTAACAATACCATTGCCATTCCACTCCCCAATTTGCAGCTGTCGAATTACAATTTTTTTTTTTTGTAACCTCCTGAAGAAGGTTTTTCTTTGCCACTTTTGTGGGTTAAGAATTTAAATAAACATAATAGACTTTTGCATCAGAGAATTTAAAATATCGGTTGCTGGTAATTCCTCCATAAGTGCAGGTGATATTTCCTCATCATGTCACTCCAAAGAGCAAGAAATTTTAATGGGATAATATGAAAACTTATAAAACCACCACTGGGGGTGCAAAGATTTAAGGATGGAACATTTAATGTTGGTTAAGCAACACCAATAATCCTAGTCCTTTGAAAATCTTGCAATATTAATTCTATATAGATAAGGAAAATATAGGTGCTTATTCAAAAGCTGATTGGCAATTTAAGTATTACCAACCACTGACTTTATCCATATTTAAACATACCAGAAATAAAAAAAATATTTGGGGCGGGGGACAGAGGGGGGAGCTGAACTTGGGTTTAAAGAGCTTTCTGGTAGTCAGCTTCTCTTGCCTTTAATTTTCCCTCTGATCCATTTCTCTTCTCATTCTCCTACGTATCTTTGCCTCTTCTTCCTGAAGGCAATAACCCCTATAGTCAATATTCCTCTATTTAGTGCTTGTCCAAACCCTTGTTACTTGATAAAAACCTCAAATTCCTGCTTTACAAACTAGCTTTTCACAGCCTTCTGATTCTGTATGCATCTCACTTGAACCACAACAAAAGTTGTATGTATTTTCCATATAATTTTCTTCCCTTGGATATTTTTTTTTTGAGAGGAAGTAGGTTAATGAGTTCTGATGTATTCAGTTATGCCAGATACTTACTCAGCTGGAACATTCACTGCAGCTGATCAAATCTCTCATTCAGTTATGGTCTGAAGTTATTTTACATAGGACTTCCCAATGTTTTAAATCCTTAACTTAAAAAAAAATCCAAGAAAATTCCAGATCTATTTAAATTGATTTAAATTAAAAAAAAAAAAAAAATCACTAGAACATAATCAGGAATAGCAACTTGATATTTACAAAAACAACAAAAGACCTTATTGCAAGTGTAAACAAAATTTTACAGGGCAGACATAAAAGCTTTAAAAGAATAACTGCTTTCAGTATAAGCTGAAGTCAATACATTATAAAATCTGAAAAACAACTTTCAGCTCTACTTAAGATGCAAGAAAGTTCTTCAATATCATACATACCCACCCAGAAAAATACAAACAACAGATCTAGATAACTTACACAGCCCTCATTGTACTCAGGAGAGGAAGAAAAAAAAAAAACAAACCACACACACAAACCCAAAAAACTGAATTAATTCCCTCATTTTACTCAAGTATTACAGCCTTTCCAAAGAGGTTAACTGTGTTTGCTCAGGTTTATTTGGCTATTAAATGCAAGATAAAAGATCTCTAGATGAAATGTAAAAGATTGTATCTTATTTTTAGGAAATAAACAGATTTGAGAGGTGTGTTCCCGCCTGGCCAATCCCGAGGCTGTTGTGCAGCTCTGCCACCTCTCCCGGCCCAATCGCGGCTCCGAAGGGAAACTCGTTTTGCTGTTTGTCTCGGCAGCGCTGATGATGAATGGCTGCTTCAGGGGAAGAGATCAAGCTGTGTGGTAAATCAATCTACTTGTTCCATCTGCTTTTCTATTTTAAACAGCTGCAGTGATCAGCCTGGCACCCTACATTAAGTACATGTGAATTTCATAAGAGAAAACATTTATGTAAGTGAAAACATGCCTTAGATTTGTCCTCCCATTCTCAAACTGAACACTGGAACTTCTTCGAGCAGCTGCGGAAATTAGCTACTATTTTGTTTCTACCTTCCAGAAAAGGTATGCCTAACATGGCTTGATTTTACAGCTTTTGGAAGGTCAGCTTGGCAGTCATAGCAGATTTCAAGATCTACCCTTCTTCCTTCTGCTAACCCCACTTCGCAGTATGTTGTGTAAGATGGCAGAAGTAATACGCAAGCAAGGTATGTTTATTAGAATATGCCCTTCAAATATAGAAAAGCCTAACATACAAGCCTTACTTATCTTGCAATTGTGCTGATGTTGTGCTAGCGTAAACTACGCCAATCCAGCCTGGCTCCAAAGGTCACCATTTTAAAGGACTGCCTTCAATACAGCCCATTAACGATTTCTAAGCTGAAGAGACTGGCAAACATACGGAGATGCAGTAGGGTTTTTTTGTTTTGTTTTCAAAAACCGTTCTTGACTTCAGTTAAGCCCAAGCTTTCTGGCCAGATCCCAGTTTGGGCAGAATCCTGCTTTCCCTTGTACTTCCAGTATGTTGTTCTTTGGATCCTGACATTCTGTGCAGCGCTGCTGTGTTCTGCTGAACAGCTTCCTCCTTTCTCAAAGCCAGCTACATTTCAGTGGCCAGCAAAAAAAAAAAAAAAAAAGCTGTCTTGATGAGAATATTTACCCTACCCCCAAATTCAAACGGTTTAGGATTGTAAGGAAAGAAAATGCAAGTACATGTGGATGCAAAGGCTGTAAAATGTATTTTTCCACCTCTTTCTATTGCTTATGCTCTATTTCTGTCCCCCAACTTAAATTCAGTTTCTTTGAATGTTTGAACATGTTTAGCTGCTTCTGAATTAAAGCGAATTAAAAGTGAAGTGAAATGGTAATAAAATGAAATGGCAAATAGCAGCACTGTAGGTTTTCCATTTACATTATGAAAAGAAATTATCTCACCTAAGACAGGTATCTTTCACCGTATTCCATCTATATATAATTTTCTTCATATGTTATAGCATAGGAGTTTTCTAAAGTGCAGTAGCATATAAAAGTTAACTGGAAGTATTACAACTTCAACTAACCATATGTCTATAACTTTATTCTAGCAGCTTTTTACATAACTTAGAATTACTGTAAAGTTCTGTGAGCGTTATTTCCATTTTACAGATAAGCAAACTGCTTCGGCAGGGGAGTTGGACTAGACGATCTTTATGGTCCCTTCCAACTCTAAAAAAACTCAGTGAAATTCAGTGAAATGGGGCTGCAACTCATCCAAGATCACACAGCAAATCAGAGAGTGGCAGGGCCAGGAACAGAACTTCTCCATGCTCCCAGGCCAGGCCCAGAACTGTTATGTCCATTTCAATATTACTGAAGAAACAGAAGGTACATTTTGTGGAGAAATGCCAGAGGAAGATTTCTTAGTAAGGAGTCTTGAGAAGTCAGAGAGAACACTCACGTGCCAAGTCCTTGAGAGATCAAAGTCTCAGGTATATTTCCGTCCCCTCCTTACAACAAACCAGCATATAAAGTACCTTTCAACAGAAGGACACATGAATGTGAATGTAACAGCAATTTGGCAAAGGCTTCAGAAGTTAAGATATGATCTTAAAGGCTACCTACAGTAGCTTTGATTAGCAGAATTTGAAGCTGACAAGCTCATAGATTCACTGTAAAACTTTGCAAATACAACAACTGAACAACAAAATAACCATAATCCCAGTGTTAGTATCTTAGGAAGAAATAAAAGTTATATTATTAGAGAAGTGTCCATTTGTAAAATTTGTATTACTTCATAAGTTTTACTTTAGTGAAGATTTTAATCTTTTAATCAGTTTTAAGATTGTTAGAGAAACTTAGCACCTTTAAGAAGAACTCCAGGACAGGGATTGTCATCTTCTGTGTACAGACTCAAACTCGACATTTTGAATAATATTCTAATGGTAACACAATACACAGTTCAGTTGTGCTACCAAGCAGTTTTCTTTTGGGTCACCAGTAAGCACTGGAAAAAACAGTGCAGAAAGCCTCTGGACAAGCATGTTGAAAAAGATATGTCAAAGTAAATTAGAAGGAAAAAAAACCCTCTATACTATTACACTTACCTGCTTTCAACTCTTAGAGCTGTATCTTAGATTTATGCAGGTGCTACTGAATTGTCATACTCCGTCAAGGAGCTGCAACACTAAATTGTGACTTCCCACAGGGTGACAGTTTTTCTTTCATTTGGGATTTCAGACAGTTAAACATTGTTTGCTTTATTTCCTCACCACCCCTGCCCCCACGTCCTGCCTCAGCAGTATCACCTTCTAGTTTGCTATCGTGCGTCAGAGGGATGCGTTACTGCAGCCCTGCATCCTGCATGATGCAAGTATGTGCAATCTGGAAGGGCTGTTATCGATACAGGCCCAGCATGGTATGTGCTTTATAGGCACACAAAGTTAGACAGATCCTGTCTGTACAGTCAATCCAGAAATCAATAGCTTCATGTAGTAAGCACCAGTGGAACCAAACAGATGTTTAAAAAACAATGTGTTGATTTCATGACACATCAGTTGGCAGCATGAGATACTGTAGGAAAATAGTGAGATGATGGCAAAGTTGTAAGCAAGAGCAATAAGAAAACTTGATGAGATATTAGGAAAGGGAAAGGCTGAAAGGAGTTCAGTTTAGGATATGCTAACTATAGTAGTCATCAAGTGCAGACATTAATTTGATCTATGCACAGACAGCTGAGACAGAAAATGGAATCTGCAAATCAGACACCGGAGATGGTCTACCTCAAAGAAAAATTAATAGGTACAATGTTGATGAGTTCAGTGCTGTAGAGTAAGTGTAAAAAAGGCTACAACAATAATACACTGCAAGTTTTATTAACATGGACATAGAGAATTTGCACAGAAATGCTAGTTAAAAATCTGTAGTTAGCCTAGGCATAAAGACAACTATTGAATGGAATTTCCCATTCATGTTGCTTTCATTTCCAGATTCTGCCAGTCTAACATGTGAAGGTTCCACTCCTCCTTTATGATTGCTGGCTGTAGAGCTTCGTGAAATGATTGATTCCTAACTGCCAAGTATTCTTGTGCCTTAGCAGGATATATGCTACTTCATTATAATACTATGATTTTACTTAGCAGTTGGTACAAGATAAGCATTAAGGTTATGATCCACTACTTGATTGTCTCAACAATCTAACACTGAATGAACTTCTTTCTTCCTGCCATTTGGTAATCAGACTATTAGAAGGTTAAAGCAGGCAAAAGGGTTTCGAAATTTTTTTCTACAGAAATCTGCATATCCCACAGGGCACTTTTCAAGGATGAGAACACCAAACAATCACCCAGAGTGCCTAAATTCTAAAGCTGTATTTATTACGTTACTATTAGCTATCCTTTTCCTCACACCTTCCTCTATTGCCCCACAAAGCTCTAACTGGCTGAAAAATATTGCTTTAATTTTGAATATATTCTCAAAGTGTGCCAGTGAAGGTGAAATAACACTGAACAAGCTTCAGAAAAATCTTCCTAACTTCTTGAGCGAGAGGTGCAAACTGCTAGACTGTCATTAACCGAGAACCACATCTCAAATTCTTCTGCCCTAAGAAGGAATAAAAAAATCACCAGAAGCAATGGGATTATTAGAGCTTGGACCATCTCCTCATTCCATGAAAGCTTAATGCCAGAGTTAAGTGACTGTTTTCCCCTTCACCTTATAAGATAATTCTTCTAAGAGTTAAATCTCAAAAAACAGCACTTGGACAACACAAACTGTAGGAACCCAAAGAGCTTGTTACTCTTTCTTTACATCTCTGCTATTCTTGGTCTCTGTTTGGTCCAGGCACAGGTCAGTCTATGCTTACTCAAGCCTCTATAAATCACCCCTTTCCCAACCAACTGGTTCTAATAACCCAGAAGGCCTGGCTGAATAGGATCTTAGGCCCACAATGGAACAAGCCACTGTGGGACGGATGAATTTTTTAAACATACATAGTTTAGGCTGGGGGGATTCCCAGATTTCCAGCAGGGAGAAATCAAGCAGTAGCAATGGATCATCACACAAGCACGGTCTCACTACATTCCACTTTGCACAAACTGCTGCTTTCCCTGGTTCCACACACTACATGTAACAATCCACAGTAAAGGACTGAATGGAGTCTGTCCCTCCTTTCAAGGACACCGATAAATTAATCTTAAAAGGAAAGCCACCGGGTTTTGTTCTTCTTTATTTTTGTTGTTTGTGTCTCCATTTGATATTTTGAAGATTAAAAAACTTCACAGAAGAGGGAAGGAATCACCACAAAGGAAGCCTGCTAACCTGACAATGGGCCAACCTTCAGTTTTATGCTAGCTTTTCCAGAAACAAAACCCAGCCAAACAAAAAACGCCACACCATTTTGAAGTTCCATATTCATAACTCGAGGCTTCTGAGGTTCACAGAAGCTTTTACAACTAGGAGGTCACTAAACAGCCACTCCAGGAATTGCGTAACTAATTCATGTCGCTTGAGGGAGTGGGGAGAAAACTATTAGTCCAGTCTTGTGGGAAAACAGGGAGAGAAGTGGCCATCATCTGCCATATTCTTTAATCTACTGCCAAGAGATTAAACCAATAATTGTCTACAGCACCACTTGATGTTTGGCATTTGCTACAATTCTTTCCTTTCCAAAATCTTTTAAGAAAAATTTTTGAAGATGATGGAATATATGCATTTAGCATGCAGGCCTGCTTTAACACAGAAGGCAAAGTAAACATTAATAAGGGCTGTTACCAGAATAAGTTTACACAACTGCAAACAATCAATTTACGAGACTTTCGAGTTAAATCTTGTCACTTCAGCCACAGTAACTGACAGTACGCTCCCTGCTTGACATGTTTTACACAGCAAATCAGACAAGTAAGTTGTTACAGATGAGCTACTCTGAAGTTCATAGTGATTTAGTTACGTGCAGTTGTGTGAAGTTACCCTAAAATCAGAAGGCCCAAGTCCGAAGGGAAGTGTTGCAGCATAGCCTGTGAGTTCAGTCGGCACAGGCTGCTGACTTGGTTGCTCTTCAGGTTGGAGATTTTCACAGTGCCGTTCACAGAACCTCTGGCATTTCAGGATGCTCGTGGCCATCCACTGTGAACAAGATTCAGCTGCACACAGGTCTATATTTGAATGAAGTTCTATTAAACAGAGTTGAAGCACAGTGTCACTGAAGAGGCATGTATTTAATCTCCTATTGTTTGATATAATTAGGGGATGGGGAAACAAAAAGGCCTCTGCACATTTAATGTATGCTATTATGTCATCTAGTTGCATGTTTGCTAGAGGCTGACTTCATTTGGCTTGAATATAAACTTGGAAGAACTTCAGGTTCTTTTAATGGTAATGATCTAGTTCCTGTATAGTACAGTCAAGCAAAAAGGCTTGGCATGGGAAAACCAAAATAGCAACAAGAGTACACATTTCTCTTCAAGAAGAATTTAAGCTTCAACCTGTATTAAATCCAGCACAACATACAATACTTGTTGACACTGCTTTGCTCTTCCTCCAGACTGTCCTGCTCGTTCTGTAACCCTATTTCAGTCACTTAAGTTGCAGTAGTGCAGATTACACACATCTTGTTGCACTTGGGTTTTGAAAGCAAGCTGCAAGTCCACCTGAGACCAATTATTTCCTTTCCAGGTGCCAAACTGTGACTATGAAGTCTTATACAAACAACACTGATACCTTAAATAACTGTTCTTCTCTTCATTTGGAAACTTCTAGATCAGAACATTTTTCTCCAATACTAAAGATAAATAAAGAGAAAACTCACAAAAAGAGACACCCAGCTCTGGTTCAAACCTCAGCTAAGAGCTGGTAGAACCATTCAAGTATATAAGGAAGAATGAACCTACAGTGCCCTCAAGTGTGAGGGGATGTGAAGTGGAAGAAGTCTGGAGACCTACTGGGAAGATCTACTTTCCAAGCCTTCGGAAAGGACTCTCACTGAAGAAAAACATGCTTACTTGTAACAGGAAAAAAAAAAAAAAAATAGTTCTTACACATTTTGGGCAGACTATGTACTATAAACAGGTGAAAGAAACAAATTATGAAACATCTGCACTTTAATTGCCTTTTCAACTCACAACTGCCTTGTGAGCTGGAAGTTTCATGTTCATTCTCACCACAGGGACACAACGAAGGCAGTTTAGTTATCTAGTGTAGAAGCCTTTAAACGATATTTAAAGAAATAAAGTATCTTGGTGGGAGGTCAAATTTTACACTGTAGATACAAGTCCAATGATGCTCAAAACAACAACGTTTCCTCAATGCCTGGATCTCATAGCAAAGAACACACTTCAGTCTACAACCAAGGAACAAAAAAGTTGTATTTCTTTTAGCTACATAAAAATTGAGGAGGCTAATGCACCTTATCTAGCATTCACACAAACCTACAAGTTAAGTTACATTAGGTTAATGAACCTAAATTAGACACGAGAAAGCACCGAAGATGGGAGCGCATCTTCAGTCTCGGCTCTCACTGTGCTGGAGCTTTCTGCCCACCACCAAAAGCCACCTGCATCTATTAAAAGATCACAACCTCAAGCCCAGAGACCAGCGCTCTCACCTCAGCGGTTAGATCACTTAAGCAAGATAGAGGCCAAGTTCAAGTCATTAATAAGCCTGAGGTGATTTCAGCTTCTCCTCCCTAAACAACAAAGTTAAGCTATTTAATGATGGCAACACTGTCAGCACTTCCAACTGCACTAGTCCTGCTTTACATGCAATCCTTAAGGTGTTCACTGGCCCAGAAATGAGAGCAAAAGCTAGTCCAATTCTCTCATCTTGGGAGCCTAGGCATGTAAGAGGCACGACTTTGAATCACCTCAGGCAGAAAAGGTGCTGAACCCAGAGTCCTCACTCTCTGGGAATGCTCTAACCACTAAGCTATTACTCAGGAGTGGGAGGGGTAGCGCTGGTTTGTTTTGTGCAAAGCCCATCTGATAGGTCTTCAATAAACATGCTCTGAGAACACCATGTTCTTCTGCGAGCTCTAAGAGGAGATAGAGAGGGAAACATTTAATCTATGGATCCAGAGTGAGCTTGAGCACAGGCATGCATCTATTGCCCCCTTTCAAAACTGAAACACTCTTATGCATGGCTGAACATCTCGTGAGGTTCTGCCCAGCTGCTGACTTTACCTACAGGGTTAGGCAGATCCTGAGTTTTTAAGCTCTGAGTTGGGACATAAACACAAACTTTCTGAACTCAGCTATAGTCTTTGAGCTGCAGAATTGTCCTTCAGTGACTTAGTGAAAACCAGGACCTTTGTCTTGCTGAATGATTATCATACAGGACAAAGGAACCCCTATGTTGCTGACCATGAGTGCCACAATCTTAAAATATCTTACTTCATTTAAAAAAAAAAAAAAACACCAAAAAAACCCCAAAACACCTGTACTATAAAAACCACCAAGTTTGAAAAGCAATGCAGTCTGGTGATTCCAACTTTCAACTTTTAAGTTTATGTTTGACCTTCCAACCTAGACAATCCTATGATTCTATGACTATGGGGAAAACTTCTGTTACGGTTACCTCTTCCTGCAGTGCCATCTGTTGCAGAACCTCACTTCTTTTATTGTTACTGTGAACTATGTGTCACAATCAAAGCAGAAACAAACTTGTCAATGAAAATACCGCATAGTAAGCTCTGTTTCCAAGTTTCACTGTGCAGGGTCCCTTTTAGCATGCCTGAGTCAGTCCTTTGTAATACACCACAGTCACAGAGCAAATAATCTAGTTTCTTCTAGCAAGCGTGGACTGCCAATGACAAGGAATTATTTTTTCCACTATCTTTCATTATAATAATGGACAATTAGCAGTATTTAAAGAGATTTTTCCAAAATTTGGCCTGGACAATGCAGTAGTTTTACTCTGCTTGTCATAGGACAAAAAATAATAAAGCAGCAAACAGCAACACTACCACACAACACATGATTTTAGTTTACAGATAATACAGTTCAGCAGAAAAAAATATTTTATTCTAGAGATAGCTTAAACACATTCATTGGTTTTGTTTAATATGAGCTAAAAAGCCCCAAAACATTAAACATCATCTTTCTCCCCCAATTAGAATCTACTCTTCTGTGATCTCTCAACTTAGAATATTAGTTAGTTACCATATGCTAATTTAAAATTCTTCATTGGTAAGCTCATAATTAAAGTTAGGTGTTACTCACTTAAGTTCTCTGACAATTTCATTTCCCAATCCTTCTAGAAAAAGATCCTTCACAAAAAGGAAACAGGCTGATTATGGCTATTATTTTCTTCTAGTACCTGTGCTAGTATTTTCTGATTAGATCAAGGAAAGTCTACACCATGGCCAGCAACAGAAGACACCATCACATGTACTCAGAAGACCAATTTAGTTCATAAACCTCGGCTTTTTGACCCCAGCTATTTCAACTACTGAAACGATGTCTCTGTAGCTGGGTAAGTTTTTTGGGTTTTGTGTTTTGTTTTGTTTGGGCTTTTTTTTTTTTTTTTTTAAATATACGGGAAGACGTGTCTCCTGTGTTTAGAAGAGGTGAATTCTTGCTGTATGGGCATTATTTTGGCTTTGTTTTTTAAAGACATATTGATGCAAAGTCTTGATTAACACTACAGAAATAAAATTTGGGAAGTTTCAGTTGAAGATAAATTCCTTATAAAACTGAGATACTGAAAATCAGGAAATAAAATAGAAACAGGCATGCAACTTGTATATAGTAACAAGATTCACTAATACATGAAATGCTGCAATGACCTGGTTCACCTACTATCACGAACTTCTTGTTCATGTGTGCTCCTCTTTTCCCTTCCCCTCAACTGTACCACTCATCACTGCATTCCTATCTAGACAGATAAGTCAGTCAGTTACAATTATATCATTTTTAAGGAAAACTAGTAAGAAATCATCACCAACAAAAAATACCTAAAAATATGCCCCATCTCAAGAAACTTTCGTGTTATTATTCTGTAATTAGAAATTGTATAAGACAGTAACTTAAGGACAAAAGTTTCATTTTACAAGAGAAATAATTTTTTGAGAATAACAGATGTCAATTCACAGTGATGTTACTTCAAACAAATCAAAAACTGGAAATAAAACACGAGACATGAAGTCTCCCCCAAGTGTTCCTTCAAATTCATTACATCTTTCTGCAGCGAGTGCATCAGCTTCAGTTCATTTAGATCACCTATATGTTAAAACAAACCCATGTAAGAAAAAAAAAGGATGTGGGTACTATCTGAAGAAAATTATTTGCTCCAGTACAGCTGGGGATCTAAAAAAAACTGCTATTCCTGTTTCCAAGAAGCCTGGCAGGGCTGAACTGTAGCAAGTTGTCATCTCAAAACTGCTACCTGCTATCAAACCTTTTTCATGTGGAATTCTGTGAAGCATGCTCAAGCAAGTGAGCAAGAGTTTGCTTAAGCTAATATAACTGTAAGCACTGGCATGAACTTTATCTATTTACTGCTATGGTAACTGGCACACCTGGTAGCCCACAATCAGTGAGCCAATTTGGTCCTGAAAACACTGCAGCTGCGTTCATATGACATTATATTTAACCTTCTAGGCCCTTCTAAAAGGGTACAACACCACACAAATAGAAGTCCTGTGCTTCCAGGCTCAATATGGCACATCCAAAACCTCATTCTTACATCTGTCTGTTCACAATATAACTTCTCAGAATAAGAGACAACCATGACTACCAGGTTGGCATAGTGGTTTCAAACCTTATGGCCACAAAAAGTCCAGGAAACCTGAAACCTGTAAGAGGAAACACACAAATGTTCATAACAAAAGGTAATCCTAATAATGTTTTGAAGTGGAACCCTGCAGCAAGGTATCAAACCAACCAGCAGACAGCCTCAATGCTGCAAACACCTCTGTGCTTCACTTTACCACACACGAGCAGTCCTGTTAATTCAGGGCTGCTCCCAGTAATAACATTAAGCAGTTGTTTTTTCAGGATAATGTCAAAACTGGCTGTTGTACACACCATTTTTAAGAAAGTACATGCTGGTTTATTTTTCATCCATAATTCTTTGTTCATCAGATGGTAATAATCATCAGAGGGTAATGTAATTGCCTTCAGTTAACAGCTCCCACTGCAAACGTGACAGTAGGTGACCAAAATGCTGCTGCTAAGACAATGACTACTCCAGTTTAAAATTTAAATCTTCAAAGGAAAAAAAAAAAAAAAACCAAAACAAAAAACTGAACCCAAAACACAGAAACCAAGAAGCCATCCACAACAATCTTCTAATTAAATAGATTTGTTTAATATCATAATAAGGGACATAGGGATACAAGCTGATATTAATCTGAATAAAGAATAAATGCTTTTCCCTTGTGGTACAAGAAAATTCTGACCCATTTCTGTAGCACAACACATTTTATTCTTTCCCCCCCCTCTCCAAAAAAAAAATCCCAGTAGCTGAACTTTAAACAAGCTATATAAATATGTACTTCATCCTAGTTTTCTGAAGTTAACGTATTTAGAAGTGTTCTAAAAAAGAAACAGGAGATAAATACTGAATATTATGATTGGCAAAATTATTTTAGCACCTCATTAATCTAAAAAACTGTATTACAACTACTTGGATAAAATCCTTCACCCTACCTCAGAGGGCCTTAGAAACTTCCTCACCACTTTGGCCTTAATATAAAGCACTTTTGCACTGAAGCAAATTAATTTCACAGCAGCTGGACAACCAGTATTTTTTCCTAACTTGAGGAAGTTCTAAGAACTCAGGTACTTATTTCTCCATGTGACATCCTGTCAATAAGCAAGGCCTTCAGGACTAAATTAGGTCTCTTATTTGAGATGAGGCAGACCAGGTTTCAAATTCCAGTTGAGTCCAGATCCCACTCATGCTTGAATGGGAAACTCATACATCCAAGGCAAATAAATGCTCCAAGATATTTACAACTTGAAAGAAAATCATGCAATTTCTACTGCTTCAGAAGATCTAGTTTGTCTATTCAACTGCCCTCTCAAGTCGCTGATCTGAGGGGGGCAAAGCAGACTGGAATGCAAGACCTTCATGCTCAATAGTTTTTGGTAATTCTAAACCTATTTTTCTTTCTAGTCTTCATGGACTTCCACTCATTACTGAGGAATCCTTCCTCTGCCAGCACTTTGCCAAAAGTAGTACATTTTCACAAAAGGTTTTTATTTTGATATGCCAATCATCTTTGAAGCAACCAAGCAAACACTGATACCTCAGCAAATTCTAAACTTCACTCTCTAAAAACACACCAAAGAACTAGTTGAAATACAAAGCTGGGGTAGGGGAATCCATTCTTTATTAAATAACCTGCCCCACACATTTCCTAGACTTATTTCCACTACAAGACAGAAATAATAAAAAACAAAAGATTGTTGTAAGACATTTCTAGAGCTTTAGAATTTGCTTCAATAATGACAGTATCCCCTTTAGGACACTCTCCTGCAGATGACACTGGATTTCCAACTCAGCATACTCTGCGAGGAGTCATTATCCTATATAATTCAGTGAAAGAAAGCAACTGCCACAAGGACATAACAGTTTCTCTTCTATGTTTGCTTGTTGCAGCAGAATATTATACAGCATGCTGGTTCAATTGTTAACAATTTTGAAGGTTAGAATTAATAATAATTCCAGTAGCTTCTTAGAACAAGCTTCCCCTTGCCATCTCAAAGTCTCAGGGTTCAACACTTTCCAAATAGAGCTCAATATTGAGAAGCACAAACTACATATGAGGTATCACTCATTTTGAAGAGAAAGTAGTTTACAGATTCTATTATCCACATTAAGACTGTCTTAATCTCTAAGAGATGGACTGCTTGATTTCAGTGAGCATCAGAACCTACTGTTGCACCAGGTAAAGGAATCATGTCTCAAATGAGGCTATTAAATTATATTATCCCTGGCTTCTGTTACTTAGAGAAAGAGAAGTTATTTTGCATAATTTTATCCCTAGTAAAATCCCTCATGCTATTTCAAAATGAAATAAATAATGCTTGGCTTCAGAATTTAGACTTAGTTCTTTGTTAGATTGCCTGCCTCTTACCACATTGTATATACTCAGTAACAATTTACAGCACATGCTCTTTCCAGTTTGATTTCCACTTAAGTTTCTTGGCAATTCTGGACAACAAAGGAACTCAACCGTTTTTACAAGTCCTACCTAGTTGGATTGTCTACTCTGTTATTGTAAACAAATATTCAAGTATTATATAGAGAAAATATTTAAAAATTAGTATTCATTTTGCCGCTGAAGTTATGAAAACACTCAAATGATGATACACATTTTTATGTTTGTTTCTGTTACAGAATGGAGAAGGTAATGGTTGGTTGCCTAAACCAACTACATATAAAGAAAATTGGGAGTTTTTTCATAATACAATTCAAGTACATAGTCTTTTGGAAAAATGATGGCATACACAGTTAATGTCCTAGCAGAACTGCCATCAAATGAACAACTTTCACCATTTGCAAGGGACAGATGATCTGTTTCGGTTCCAAATTTGCCCAGCTCTAGACAGCAAGGTAGAGCAAAGCCCACTATGAAAGCCTACGTTCAACCCTATATAGTTCCATTTAGTTCAGCACTAGTGCAACCAAGGTGGGACCGTTACATCCAAGGGGCTACTCACTGCGTATTTACTTGGCAAATCTAGAAAATGTTTTATAGTAACCCAGAAGAAAGAACATCTTTCTCTCTAGCCCATCCCTCCACAATAAAAAGCTATTTAGCAAGTGCACTGAGGCAAGACTTAAGCCATTCCAGACAGTGCCAAGTACCAGCATGGCCAGACAGATTTCTGCTTTGGCTGGACGGCTGCTGCATGAGAAACTGGGAGAACACAGCAAAGGTCACTCTGTTAGATTACCACTCTGGCATCTGGCCCACTTGATCTCCCAACCAAGGCATCTTTCTGCCAACTTCTGTGTGCAAAAATAGGAAATAAGAGAAGCAAAGTATTACTGCTGCAGAATCTCTGCATACAGACCAGACTTCATCAAACAGGACGGAACCAGACAGGTTAGATTAGCAGAGGATGACCTGGGATAAGTTTGCAGCAAAGCCCTATCTTCAGCATAAGGTAGCAGACTTTCACTGGACCATACTGCTTTGGCCCTCCCATGCCAGTAAAAGTGCAAACAGGGTTACAACTGCCAACTGAAACAGGCCATCACAAACTAGGCTTAAACGGGGCTGGCACCGAGTAGTGGGTTGTCATGGCTGCATTTGCAGTATTACTCTGGTTTATCAAGCGGTAAGCACTGAGGCATCTACATAACCACCTCTGAATCACAAAGCTCCCAAACAGTCCTTAGAGAGCACACCATTTAGTCCTGAAATTAAGAGGAGATGTTACAAGGATTTGGGGCTATGTCTACATTTTGCTCATTTACTTCAGAGAAAGCTTGTCAGGTTGTAGAATAAGCATTTACAAGGACTCTCAGAAATTTCTGATGAGCTGAACCAAGATGAGCTAGCTGTCTGAACTGACTTGAAAAAGCTCAAATGCTATTTAAGGGATGTAGACACCAAATGGTCCACTTCAAGGACCCATTTTGTCAAAATTCTTCCTCCATAGTCATGCAAGTCCACAGATAAAGTAAATTTTTCATCTACAGTTAACTGTTTTCTGAGGGAAAAAAAAAAAAAAAAAAAAGTATTTTGACCAATATTTGACCTTCATACCATTTCTGTTTATTTAAGTAACAGTGTTACTGATGTAAAGACGTCACTAGAGATCTATTTGGAAGTCTATCAATATTATAACTTAAAATCCAAGAATCTTTCCTTCCTGACTGAACACACAAACTGAAAGGAAGAACTTCTTGCCTTGCTTCATATGTAAGTTATTTCTCACGACAGAACAATTCCTTCATCTGGTCTGCCCCCTGCATAAAATCTGATATTGTATCTCAGAAGACGTGTTTATTCCTGAAGTCATATTTAAACAGACAATGTGTGAGTGTACATCTAGAGAAATCCTCAGATTTCCCAATTCCACCAAGAACTAGTTTAGAATATCGTATTAAGAGCTGAAATTATTCTTTGTTAAATGTTTTGCATTTTTTAACCTCAGGACATCTTCCCAAGTACTTTTTTTAGCAATTATTTTTTGAGGTAACAGCAAGTCATTCAGTTTCCACGTGTAATCATCTCAGCATGTTTTTCTGCATATGCATAAAGATTTATTACTACTGGGAACTACTTTTGAGCCATGTGGTTACCCTGCCCCAGAAGATCTGAGATACAGGAATTGTACCTCCCCCAAAACATGCAAATCTGTGACACACATTGCACTGCTGAACCCTCTAACGCAGACCGCTGGCTCTGAGAGGAGGAACGTAGGTGTAAGCCACATACATGGGATGTATCACTATAAAATTATCTTTTGCACTGGAAGCACCATGAAGCAGCCATATTTTCCACTGCCTTGAGCAGTGATGATTTGTATGCTGAATTCAGTGTGTATGAAGACTGTACTTACCCCAGATCTCTTTTACCAGAGTAAGCAAACCTACTAACTAACTCTAAAAGGTAGAAAAAAACCACAAAACAGTTTATGCTTCAGTATCAGATACTCAGTAGAGTTAACTACTACCCTTACAATCTAAAATTTCAAGATATTTTACATTGTGCAATACAAAAAGTATCTTCTGCATTAAAAACCACATCTTTCATTCCTAGTGAAGCCTCACTGAAAATTTGGATCCTTTAAGAGGAAGACCTGACACCAAGTAATGAAAGAAAGAGAAGCAACACTTGACCTTCCCAATTTACACATAATCTTCTTTCGACAGATTGCAGACAACGTCAGGCAACTACAGTTGCGGTGTTCTGAATAGTTCAAAAAGCAGAACTCTAGAAGCCAAGATACCGGTATGCTTTCTAAAAGCCAGACAAAACCATTTCAATTTGGCTTCTTTTCATGTGTCCTGGAACAGAACAGTAGCAATAAAAATGTCAGAATTAAGCTTCTCTTATAGAACACTATTTATACAATAATTTCTAGGCAAATATAAGCAACTGTTATAAACATATCTGTTAAAAAAACCAGTAATCTAGGTAAAGCTACAATGCTTCTAAAACCTTTTCTTGTAACAGAAGCAGGAAGGACAGAATGGACACATGAAGTTAGGGCAAATATCTAAAGCAATCTTGTCCTGATGAGGACTTGTCTTCATAACATGATGAGCTCCAGAAAACACTACATGCACAGGGGCTGCCAATTATTTAGTACTGTTAAATGGACATAAGTTTGCATTCAGCATTGATTGGAAAATCAGAGAAATAGAAAGTTTAAGAAAAGCTTTTTCCTCACTTCAGTCTTTTACATGGAAATCAGTGCAAATCTAGATTAGAACTAAAATTTAAATAAATGGAAAATTCAAACAAACAGCTTAATCTGAGTGGAATGTGCTGTTGGCAAACAGGCTGCATTTTAAAGCTAAGTTTTTCTACACCAAAACACCAGGAGCAGTGGAGGCTCAGCAACAAGCTGCAGTGCAAAAAATCTTTCAGAAAGGAGGTTCCCCTCCTCCAAAAAGAAAAAAAAAAAAAAAAAGGCAAAAAAAAAGCACACAGGAAAGGCTTTAGGGCTTTAACTAAGTTTCCATTTTCAAGTTTGTTCCTCCTTTGAACAAATATCATATAATTCCAGGTTTACTCTATAGGAGTTAAAGAATCCTTCACTAAAATACCTATTTCAGACGAACAACTGTTTAAAACCAATTCAATAGCAAGCAAGAATATCCCAGGGAAGAAAAATTTAACAAAGAGGTTGTTAGATCTTGAGTCTCAAAATTTAGGCTCACAGAGCCAGTCAGTTATTTAGGTAGACAAAGGACTTGCCAGGAAAGACCTGCAACTGAGAAAGTCTTATTGCTGACTCCAGAAAGCATAGAAAAGTGAAGAAAAATGACAATTTTTAATTAATTTAGAGTAAAAAAAAAAAACCAAAAACAACCTCATGTTTTCAGAAGCACTGTCCTTTTCTTTAGCCCAATACCTGGATTGAAAGTAAATCCTTGTAGTTGCACAGAAGACGCATCCGATTAAATAACATAAGTAGCTATATGCATTCTAGCATCACCTCTATTTTTAAAATACCAACCCAATGTATTTTGGGGTACTATTCCGACACTAGTACACAACACTTTTTGACTTGGGTGATACTTTTGACCCAGATTGTCTTGAAAGAACAAGTTTGATTTCTACATAAAGGTGAAGTAAGGAAAATGGTTAATTGTTTACTAGGTTTAAATAGAACTAAACCAGTTCATCTTTCCCAACCCAACTTTTGGCAGCAATCTAACCTAAGCTTTCCAGAAGAAAGCACAAAGAAGGAAAAAAAAAAAAAAAAGTCATTGGAAACATCAAAAAAAGTGGTAAACAAGAGAAAAACCACAACTTAACTTTTTGGATGTAATTGATGTATGTAGGTCCAAGTGAAGATTTCCATGTTTCAAATGATTTCTGGAGAGAGCGCTAATCCTTGCTTCCCCCCCTCCCCGCCTTAAACTGTAAACAATTTACTGGAATAGAAAACCATACTGACAGCAAACCATATTTTTGGAAATTTAAACACTCAGCATCCACAGGAAAATATACTCAAGCTTTCAAAACTATTTTTCTGTCCCACAATGGTATATTCAGTACTTTTCCACTATGTTTATTTTAAAAGAAGAAACCCTGACCTAAAGAAAAAGTCAAGATTAAGATGACAAAACAGCAAGTATCTCTTCAGTGCTTACTTTGCACTTGTCACAGTGAGACAATGTAATTTTCTTTTAAATAATATACTTTGGTCAAGCTTATGGAAGATGTATTATTTTACATAACCTAGGAGTCCTTTTTTTTTTTTTTTACTTAATACTTTGCATATCGTATGCTAATTTCTAAACCTTTCCAAATTCTTAGTGCTCTTCACTTTGATTGAAGATCTCAAGTTGCATAAAATTTCTCCATATGTGAACAAAAAGGATCCAAATGCATGCCAACGCCCCAAAATGAAGACAGTTATTTACATACCAAATGGGAAAAACAAATTATGAGTGTTTTTTTTTTTAAATAAGAAATAAGTTGGCTTTTTGGCAACTTAAAGCAGAGCAGAACTTTTAGCAAAATCAATGCAGAAAGGGGAAGGATCACTGCTACCCATACACCATTAGTATCACAGTGAGAAAAATAATGTAAGATAAAGGACTAAGTTGACAGTAGAACACAAGTGTAGACTGGAAAGGATCATCTGCAGCTATGAGGTTAAAAGAACAGCCAACTTCTAGAATTACCTCTCGAAAGACAGGCAGAAGAAAAAAAAAAAAGAAAAAAAAAACAACAAACCAAACCCTAAAACAGAGCTTGTGTGACTTAGCAACTGCTAGATCAGGAGAACAGATGCTGTTATTTACAAAATGCATTCAAGCTGAAGCATTTTTCGTTTCTGTAGATCTCTAGATATTAGCTCCTATGCAAAAAATCTGGAAATAACCCTTTTTTTATTTAAGCCACTAACATGCACCCTACAGTTGCTTACCTCATTAGTAAATAATTAAAGATGAGGAAATATTTGTGTCGATTTCTTGTTTAAAGCATTTCAATGCAGTCAAAAAATAAATACCAACCAAGCCAATATTATCAGATGTGTGCTTCACTCTTCGCTTCTTTTGAAAATAAAAATTCTAGTTATGATGTCCTGAAAAGACATAAAGTTATGATGTTCAGCAGAACCATGTAAACCCACAAATTTACAGATGAAGTTATCCCAAACAATTATACGAAAAAGTTGACTGAGCAAAGCTCATTTCCATACAAGAAGAATGGCATACAGCTGGCATGGAAAATTATGGAAAGGCTCCAAACACAGAAACAGCATTTGAAGTGACCCAGATATCCTACTTTACATCACTTTTGAGAACCTCCACTGTTTTCAAGCAACTCTTTATTCCAACTAAAGACATTCTCAGGGTCAAGCAATTCTGCAACTGACAAGCTTGACAAAAGAAAATTTCCCTTCGTCTCTCTCAACAAACAGACTGGAGCCTTCCGAAAGGAGGCAAGAAGGCCGAAGAAGGGAGGAGTCAGACAAAGCAACCTAAGGACTATTGACAATTTAAGTTTTTTAAAAAAATACATTCACGCCCCTGCTCAGAACATTCCCTGACATGTCAAGATTAAGTCTTGTCCCTTAACTTCTCCAGCCAGCCTCGCCACACACATGTGATACAGACCCATCATCAGAACATGTTTACAATAAATACTGCGAAGGTACAGTTCTTCCTGTAGGGTAGCAGAAGTTGCAAATAAGACTAATCATTTAAGTGCATCATGTCATTACTTCAGTATCTCTCCCAATATTGAGAAAAGCAAGAACACCACCAAAAAAACCCACCCTAACAGACAAATGTTTTCTAAACTAGCAATCTGGCAGAGCGACATGCAGCTTTTGAAGGGAGCACCCTACAATACATAATTAAACCCATTCCACCTAATGGCTGGAAGGGACAGAACATACTTTTGCTCTGAAGCAAACTCACAAAAAATGGGTATTTTCATTCACTTTACATAAGAGTACTATGGGAAACAGACACCAAATTGGGTATTGGAAAGAGACTAGTCAGCTTCCAGATGGATCAGATTCACCACCACCAGTGAGGATACTATATTTAAATTCATAGGCTTGAACAGACTATAAATTTCATCTGACACACCTTTCCATGGTGACTGACCAACAGTAAGCATGACAGAGGAACATTATTATCACACATAGGACATAGTCAAATTAACTCAGACAAAAAAAACCCCACCATAATCTAACAGATCTGCCTAACTACAGGTTTCAAGGCTCACTAAGAGTTACTTCCGTTGCGCAGGAAGGCTAAAAAGACTAAAGACAAAGTTATGAAGTCATTTATCAAAGATTACACCAAAAGCAGTTTAAAGATTTGGAAAGTTAGCCAGGCTTCTGTAATACCAGAGTCATCAGGATAAACCATTTGAGAGCAAGGAGCATATTTGAGTTTCACTCTCACTACTCTTAGCAAGCATGTACCACAGAGCATACACAAAGCAAAGAGACAGTGAACTCTATTGTGAGAAAAATCTAGCAACAAAACAAGAAAGTAACTCCTATTTTATTCTTTATGGACATACACAGGGGAACTATTACCTCCTCTCCTGGCAGAGGCTTTATTTGTCACACATGCTGTGGCAGAGGAAGAGGACAGGATGCCTGCCCTGGCTGTGACTAGAAATCTTCCCATCCTTTCTGGATGCTCGTTTCATTTAAATCTATACAAGTATTTTGCTTGGACTTGGAAAAGTAAAAGTATTCCATTCTATGTCTCCTGCCAAGCAAGCCTAGGTCACAGGGAGTGCCCGAAGGTTATAATACAAGAGGATATATATTTGGCTGCTGACATGACCCCTCTCTTGCTACGTGCCATACAGCCCCATGTGCCAACTATGAGATCCTGTTACATTTCTCCACCAGAGCTGTAGGCCTAAGAAACCAAGGAGGTACCTAAAGTCCTCCCAAGCCCACCTGCTGCTTTTCAGTGAGACAGAGATCCAGACCACAAGTTTCAATGCTACATATCTGGTAAATACAGTCTCCAAGATTAAAGGGAGAGCACTTGGAGGGTGCATCCCTCCAAGCAGTTACCAACACAACACAGAAAAAGAGGCTGGAAGGAAAAAGTCATCCAGTTACCATGTTCTGCCTTTCCCAGGGAGAGACCAAATAAGCATATCACTCCTGCCTGATATTTAAGAACAGTTCAGACAGAGTTCTAGTGATGAACATCACTGGATAGTCTATGCCATTGCTTTACTATCCTAATCCTTGAAATTTTCCCCCAAATGTCTAATAAAAGTCTTGCTGGAATTTAGATAAACGCATCATTCATTCTAGCTCATTCTTCCTCTTTCCAGAAGTCTTTTCATCCCCTCTGTCCCCCATTTATTTGGGAACATATTGTACTAGCACCCATCTTAGCTGACCGTACCACCACCAATTTCCTAAAACTTTCTTCACACAAACACAAAAAATAATCAGAGGTCTAGAAGATACAATACATTACAAGCTCTCATTAACTATTAACATAAATTTAAATTCTATGGCTGCTCTCTGGTATTTTTAGCCTCCCTCCCAGCTTGTAATCTGCAATTCAACAAGCACAAAAGTTTGTTAATCAAGATTGCGCGGGACAGGACTTTCTAGAATCTGTACCAAGTACTTGCTACCTGACCTTTCTTACCTTCTGGAGGTGGTTTTCCAGCTGATTTTACTCACTGTACAGTAGTTTCTAGATCATAATTCCCTAGCTTGTTAATGAGAATTTCATGTGAATATGGAGGACTCTGATATATCAACATACTAACATTACATCATCTCTCTGCACCACAAGGCCTGTGGTTACTCCATCACAGAAGAAGTAGAAATGCTGGATTTAAAATAATTTATCCTGGATAAGTCCATTTTGGCTGTTGCTCAATTTCTTTTTCTAGACACTAAAAACGTGATTCATCACTGCTCCAGTATTTTTTCTTTGAGCTAAAGTTAAAATCCACCAGTTTCCTCCTCATCCCATCCCCCTTAGCCAATATTGAAGAGGTATGCACCATTATTCTCTTTGAGTCTACTATTTCCTCCACTGTCAGGTCTGAGATTGCTTCGGCTAGTTTTTTCAGGGTTTTCTGGTTTTGTTTTGTTTTTTTTTTTTTTTTTTTTTTTTTTTTTAAAGCACCTCAGAATGAATTTCATCAGGCCCCACCCTATTGAAAAATCTGTTGCTTATCCAAGCAACCTACAGTTTTTTCCTCCTAGTCTAGGACAAGTACTATTTATGCTTTTATCATGGCTATTAACTACACTGGCTGGATTAACCATTTCAAAGAACATTTCAATCACCTCAGCATTAGCTGTTAATCCATCAGTCTGTGGATCTTTTTATTTCTTGCTTTCTTCCAATATCCCTTTTAGCTATACCTCATTATGTATTTGACTGTCCCAGTTTTGTTCATGCATCTTCATGTGCATCTTCAGCAACATACAGTTTCTCGTTTTCTGTTTGCTTCTTGTGTTTACATCAATAGGGAGGAAAGTTCTTTTTTCATTATTAATTTTCCCCTTCGATGAAAGCGCTCGGTACTATCACATTACTTCTCAAAAAGGTTGAGACCAATTTGTTTCCTCCGTGTATTTCCCCCCCAGTCAAGCTTTACATGCCAAATTCTAAGCTTTTTGACATTTGATCTCAAAGGTCCCTTCCAACCATGAAGATTCTGTGATTCTGTGATTTGTGGGTTTAATTCTGCTGTTCGGTCATCTTTTATCCTGTGTAGGCTAACATCTTCTGCAGAACCTGCCTCCCACCTAGTCTTTTAGATTAATGAAGAGAATGCCTATTTCTATGGATTTACATACCTCAGCAGAGCAGTACGTTCTGCTCAGTCTTTTCCAAAGACATTGGATGGTTATGAGATTTGCTAGTTAAAATCTCTGATACTTTCAGTGGTTCTTCTCCAGCTACCGACATATACCTTGTCTTTATATTCCTGTCATATACATCTAATTGACCCGATTGAGACTGGGCAGAATACTTTGGATAATCACACGTTAAGACCTTCCACTGCTGTTCACTCCCAGTATATTTGTGTTGGCGCACAGACCAGCATACTAGGTGGAATGACCTGCTATTCTGCAAGGTCATAAGCAATATGCAAAAATTGGTTTTCGCAATACACAGAAAATACCGCATATGCAAAAATTTATCTAAGCTATGATATATTTCAAGGTTTATCTCAAAAACCACTCAAATATTTTCATATGCAAACATTCAAACTCTTTTAACTTGGTTAAAGCATTGCAATTTAAATATCTTTAAAATATTTAAAAATATATATTGCATCAAAGTGACTTTAACAACCTTGCTTTTATTAATAAAAGCAAGAAAGTCTTAATTAGAAAAAAGGGGGCCAGTTTGCTGATACTGTATTTGTAAGAATTCTTTCAAAACCAACTTGTCTAATCTAAACGAGCAATTAGATATATTCTCTTATGCTAAAAAAATACATATATATTATTATATATAAATACATATAAAGCCTGCAATAAGAAATTAATTATCCTGAATACAAGTCAAATTAATAGGAATTTACATTAAGCAATAATTTATTTTTCTAGATTCTGATACAGGCAATACTATTTATTAATAATAGCATTAGTAATACTATTTATTCATATTTATTAATAGCACAGAAGAAAGTTGCACACTTAGGATTCCACCATATTTCAGAGGAATTTTCCTTCAGGAAAAAAAAAAAAAAAAAAAAGAGACCATAACAAAGGCGGGCTCAGAGGGATGCCATGCTGACACAGGCTGCTGCCAAGCCTGCAGCTTACACCAGCCATATAATGCATTCTACCAACTTGCTCCAGACACAAAGCTGCAAAAACACCAGCAGCATAATTGCTCATGCCTAAATATTTGTTGATTACCCCAACAGGCAAAGGCAAGAGGGCACTAGTCCCAGAAAAAAAATAGCTATCAGTCCACATGGAAAATTCAAATTTTTGATTTCCTCACTGACCTAATCCTGGATGCAGAGCAGAAAGATGAAGAAAGCACATTTTTTAACTCTCCATTTCACTGGGGGGGGAGGGGGAGGAGGAAGGGGGTGTGTGTGTGGAAGAGTCCAGGCTCAGACTACTAGTCTGAGTTGGACCATTGCACAGGAGAGGGAAGGAGGACAGCACCAGTTCCCAGGAGAACCTTTGGGCACAAAGTTGCCTCCTCCTCCCCTGGGCTCTGTGTCCTTTAAGAACTTGGCAGAGAATAAGGCTTAGACAGCATAATGGTACATATGGCTGCAGAGTTAAAGAAAGAGAGTTTCATATCCCAAAACAGGGAGATAAAGTAATACAAGTGAGTCCTTTCAGTACTGATAGTGTTCTGAATAGGATTTCACATTTTTTATAATGTTACTAAGCTACTTACCTTTAGAATTACTGCTGAAAGCCATGACTTCTATGGGATAATTATATTTAAATTAATAGTTTGCTTTATCTGCCATCTTCATTGCAGGGATTTGAATAAAATTCCTCTTGGCCATGAAATCAACAGAAAACCATTTCATGCCTGACAATAGTCTGCAGCATCCAAAATGGAATACTTGGATTAGATTATTTCTTCCACAAATACAGATCCAAAGATTACAATGAAAATTTTCATTTATGAGTACAGTCATAAGAAGTAAGACTTGCCACTCTATATTCATAGAATACTTCCCTCTTAGATATTCTTATCTTCTTCCTAAGAAGAAAAGCTACAAAAGCAGCTTTTAAATATTTTCTTAAAGTAACATTGTATTTGATTTTATTTTAACTTGTTGTTACACCTTCATTGCAGCTGATGTGTATACAATTGGTTTCGTATCTATTACGTCTTTCACATCTATTTTTATTAATCAAGTCAGCTACAACCATGGAACTTGAGCTTGCATTTTCTGTATCAGGACAGATTTATTTTCTGCTAGAACATTTTGGCCTATTTAAAAAAGCCAGTAACAAAATTTCTAAACAAGACTAATAGCAAAACATGCCAGTAACTTTATATATAAACCTAAAAGGGAGTCATCAGATCATGTATTCTGACCTCCTCCAAGACTTAGGTGAGAGATCACCACCTGTTTGACCTTTGAATAGACTCTGATAACTTGTGTCTGCTAAAAGCAAGTCATCCCCTAGCAGCCTGTTCAGGGACTCATCATTCTCACTGGTAATGGTCTCACTTGTCGTTCAAATCTTTAACAGGGAAAACGCTGATGCAAAGGTGCCAGATTAAGTTTTCAACTTAATATTCAAGCTGGTCGGGTTTCGTTGTTTTGTTTGTTTGTTTCATTGCTTTGGATTTTTAAAAGAGAAGCAGTATAGCTGTCAAGCCTTTCACATAGACCATATGTTGCATTTATAGCTTCTGCTGGCAAAATCTGCTTTGAGAAAAATGCCCCATACAGCCCAAACCATTTAAAATAAAGTTATGCTGTATTTATCACATTGCATACTATTGAGAAGTTAGACAAAATAAACAAAGCCTCTCTCTGCTTCAATAATCCAAGCCCAGAATTTCTCTGAACCATTTCAGAGTAGGACTGAACAAAAATGGACCTATATATAAGTTTCTCTAAAATATATATACGTATAATAACAGATTATATATATAATACATGTGTGTATTGTATATATTATAATATATATACATATAATGTTTTTATAGATACGCTATTTTTCCCCCTAGATTACCCTATATTAAACCTGCTAATGTGCAGGGAGGAAAAAACACAATAGTGGGAATCAGGCAGCTAACTCCAAGCATAGGTCTATGTATTCACTTGTGATTAAAAGAAATACCTTAATTTCCTTTTCCTACTCTGCAGCAAGTAGTATTTTTAGCATTGCTGCTGGACTCATTGATACAAGCCCTGAATCAGAATTTCAAGACCTAGGCAAAAACTTTAGGTGAGCAAGAGAATTGCAACACGAGTCACTATAATTAGACTGTAACAGTGGAAGAGTACAAAGTAACATTTATTTTTGTTAGCATAAAAGGTCAGTAAATGTAATCGTCTGTTGGCTAGACCGTCTATGAGCTATAAAAAATAGTTTGGATATCACTGATGCCAGTGGAGAAACTATTTACCAATAAACAACAAAAAAGGAATTCTGACAGGCTGTGCTTTAATACTCTTGAAGCTCACGCGGCTTTTAAAAGCTAAAATACTTACCATACCGATTTATATGTTTAATTGGCAGCCCTGAATGTTTACCCCCCAATCTTTCCTGCTTTTGTATTAAAGCAAACGGGTAACATCACGGTACCGGTCTTACAGACCAAAACTAGAGCATTTAAGCTGTCATGTTAGCACTTCCTTCGGGATGCCCCCAACGACTTGCCAGCCATCCATCGCCGGATTGAACTCTTTTTTTCCTTTGCCTTTTTAATACCTCTTTTCCCAAATTTTTCTTCCCGAGGGGTGGGGGAGCATTCAGCATGTACTATGGCAGGAATAAACCCGACCGGCCAGGGGGCTGATGCCCACCCCGTTGCACAGCTGGAAGTCGAGGGTACCCTTGCCGTGGGACGGGACCGGGAGAGCCCCGCGGCCGCCCCCCCCGGGCGGCCGCGGGGCTCTCCCGGTCCCGTCCCACGGCGGAGGTGCGGTCTGCCCGTGCTTACCTGCACCCGGCTGAGGATCGCCTCACTCTTCTCCCTCACGTCGGGGAAGGGGCAGCGCTTGGAGAGCATCAGCAGGCGGGCCAGCACCGCGCTCAGCCCGTCGCGGGCGGCGGGAACCAGGAGCCCGTCGGCGGCCCGGCTAAACGGCACCGCCGCCACGGGAGCGATGGTCTCGCTCCGGCGGAGAACGGCTTGCCCGATGTTATCCAAGGCGGCGGCCCGGCTGGCAGCGTCGCGGCTGCACAGCCCGTCCCAGCGCACCTCGCCTTCCCGCTCCTCCATGGGGCCGACCGGCTGCTCCCCCACCACCACCGCCGCCGCCGCCTCAGCAGCCCCGACGCGGCCGCCCCATGGCGGGCTCCTGCCAGCCGCCAACCCGCCCACAAAGACGACAAACGCGGCGGCGAAGGCAGAGACCGCTGCCTGCGCCGCATGAGGGGCAGGGCAGGCGGCAGCTCCCTCAGCCCCGGCGGGCGCCCCCGCCAACCGCCGCCCACCGCCGCCGGGGCTGCCGAGCCAGCAACGCCGCTGGGGTTTCGCCTCTCCCGGCGGGGAGCGGGGCAGCCACCACCCCACGGCGCCGGCTGCTCCTCCTCCCCGCCCCAGGCATGAAGGGAAGGGGACGGACCCAGTCCGGCCTCTCCGCCGCGGCTCGGGGCGGCCCCCTCAGCCCTCCCTGCAGGGGCAGGGCCGCCACAGAGCCCCCCTCAACGAACCCCCCCGTCACCGCGGGGGCAGGAACGGGCAAGCCCAACACACGACGGACGCGCCCGCCAGCCAATCGCCTTTCAGCGTTCGCTGCCGGCGGCCCAATGAGGGTTGTTGGGATGTGTAGTCCAGCCGGAGGGCCGTCCCGCCCCCCCTGCTGAGGAAGAGGACTACGTGTCCCGGCAGGCAGCGCGCGGGGGTGCGCGCTCGCGGAGCCCGCCCGCCGCCGCCGCTGAGGGAGGGTAAGAGAGAGCGTTCGCTGCCGGTCCTGTAGGAGTCTTTTTTCCCGTAATATTGGGGATTTTTTGGTGTGTGTGTGTTCCACCGCAACAGGTGATCAACCGCAACAGCAAATGGCTGGCAGCAGCCAGGAATAGAGTGATTCCGGTGGTGGGTTCGCTTCAGAAATTTGCACTGGCCAAAACAACAATTAAGCACACGCGTGCTTGAAAGCAATGGCAAAAGCTCGTCAGATGGACGCCTTGACAGGAGCCTTTGATGTAGCCTAAGTAGACAGATCATCAGAAAGAAAGAAAGAAAAACAGCCCATGCAAGCGAAATGTAGGGCCTTCAACACTTGAAAATGAAAGGGAGAAAAAAAAATCCTTGGAATATTCCAATTGGGCAACAGCTCTACAGTCCTGTAATCCAAATTAATCCAAAGGTGTTTTTTTTTTTAATCCAGATTCTGCTGAGGCTGATGAGCCTGGAGAAGAGAAGGCTCCTGGGGACCTTATAGAATCATGGAATGGTTTGGGTAGGAAGGGACCTTAAAGATCATCCAGTTCCAACCCCCCTGCCATGGGCAGGGACACTTCCCACTACACCAGGTTGCTCAAAGTCCAATCCAACCTGGCCTTGAACACCTCCAGGGATGGGGCATCCACAGCTTCTCTGGGTGACTTGTTCCAGTGTCTCACCACCCTCATAGTGAGAAATTTCTTCCTGTATCTAATTTAATCTACCCTCTTCTAGTTTGAAGCCATTACCTCTCATCCTATCACTACATGCCCTTGGAAGAAGTCCCTCTCCAGTTCTCTTGTAGGCCCCCCTTTAAGTACTGGAAGGATTCCTTGGAACCTTCTCAAGGCTGGAGAACCCCAGCTCTCTCAGGCTGTCCTCATAGCAGAGGCGCTCCAGTCCTCTGATCATCTTCATGGCCCTCCGCTGTACTCACTCCGACAGGTCCATGTTCTTATGTTGGGGGCTCCAGAGCTGGACACAGTACTCCAGGTGGGGTCTCACCAAGAGTGGAGTAGAGGGGCAGAATTGCCTCCCTCGACCTGCTGGCCACACTGCTTTTGATGCAGCCCGGGATGCGGTTGGCTCTCTGGGCTGTGAGTGCACATTGCTGGCTCATGTTGAGCTTCTCATCCACCAATACCTCCAAGTCCTTTTCCTCCAGGCTGCTCTCAATCTATTATCTGCCCAGCCTGTATTTGTGCTTGGCATTGCCCTGACCCCTGTATCTAAATACCCAGAGGGAGGGTGCAAGGAGGAGAGGGTCAGACTCTTTCCAGTGGTGCCCAGTGATGGGACCAAAGGCAATGGGGACAAACTGAAATGCAGGAGGTTCCTTCAGGACATGGAAATGTTTTTTTTTCCTGCAAAGGTGACCGAGCACAGGCACAGGCAAAAGAACGCTTGCAAGTAAATCAGAAACAGGACATTGGGCTTATAGGGTCTTGCATAATTATTTTGTTTCTCATGTGTACATTTCCCACTTTAAAATTAAAACCTCAAAACTGAAGTTAAATACAAAACAAACTACTTGCATACCACAGAAAGACACAGAAACAGCTTCTGAGTCCAGGAACAGAGTTTAGGCTGGCTCACCAACACCAGCCATCAACAGCTTTTATTTGTAAAGAATCTGGTCTCTTCATCTGACATTCCTTTTGTTTTCTGGCAGGGTTTCTCTAAAGCTTGCAAAATAAGTGTCATTCTGTCATTACCTGTACCTTTCAAGGAAGACCAATCTCTTTTTCCCATAAAATCCTTTCTGCAAGAAGTCTGTGTTGCCATTGTTTGGCAGCGTGGACAGGCCTGGATTGCTTTGTGCAGCTGCTTCCTCTAGGCCTTTGGCACCTTTGTGAACAATGTATCTACCAAAATCATCACTACCTGTTATAAATGTGAGTCTTGACTTCTCTAAGCACTCAAGGCCTCCACCCATCATAACTGATAGGTTCAAAGAAAATAATTCTGCCAGTGCCTTTTATGGTTTTTTTTGGTTTGTTGTTTTTTTTTTTTTTTTTTACATTAGCTTCAGCTTCCCATCCCATTCTGTCCTCACCCATTATGGTCTCCCAGTTTTCCTGTGAATAGACATGTCACAAATGCTTGCTTTATTTCTATCTAAATTTCGATCTTCAGAAGTTGGATAGATCTCATTTTTCCCATGATAAGTTTGTGCTTGCTGGGTGTCTTTGGCAATGGCTACATATATCCGAGATCAGTAAAGTGAACCAGAATGAGAACTGAAGGGTTGGTGTTAGGCTTTGGTACGGCTATATTCCCACACTGAATGCTAAGTTTGATTGAAAGTCACAGCACTGCCTTTTATCTTTTAGAAGTTGTTTTTTCCACTGGCTGCAAATGAACTCTGGCTACAGGAAACAGATTGTGAAACTGGCTCCAAGGCCTAAACTTCAGATTTTCAGCCCTTTGTTTTATAGATTTTAATGTAGCACTTTGGTAATGGAGATGAAGGTGGCTTTATTTTTTCCAAACCAAATCTCTGCAGTTTTCCGATACTGGGTCAAGTTTCTGTATGTACTGCAAGACATTGTGGAAATCAAGGTCAAAGGCTACCAGCGGAATTAATCAGAGCCTGAAGTTAGGGGAATGTGTTTGTCTAATTTGCGTGTTCACTGACTGAAGTTAATATGCTTGTTTTTGATCCCTAAAGAATGGATAAGAGAAAGGCAGAATTATGAAGGAAACAATCTGGCAACTCATCCAGAATTACAGCATTTGAGTTTTTAAAATGATAAGCTGAAGGAAAACAAATTTGTGGCTGTTTTAAACCTCAGTATTTCCTTCCTTGATGATTTATCAACTTCCCTCTTTTTATAACTAGATAAGGACTTCTATAGCCATATGCAAATGATATCCAATGGCAGAATTATTTTTTTTAAATACAATGTATAGTAGTTGTATTCATGTCCTTGCTAAGATAAAATATCTAAGTTATATTATATTTACTTTTAAAAGTGTTTTCCAGTTTCTGTATGTCACAAAAGAGCACTTTACTGCAACATACACTTAGTTACTGGAAAACTAGTAGTAACACAGTCAAACTTGTGCAACTTAGAAGGAACTGCTTTTTAAATTAGATTCCTTCAACTACTTTTATTTACACCTGGTTTTGTTGAAGCTTATTTCATTCCAACTAGTAAATACCTACGATGGGGTCACTTCTTTTAAAAGTTCACTTTCCCGTTTTAGATCTGGGGTTTGGCATGTTGGTGCAATACGTGGGCACTTCACAGTATTTAATGCATTTTTCTTCACAGCAGCCCTCTGAGGAAGCAAAGCTCTGTGACTCATGTTTTGCAGAGAGACACCTGAAAGCCAGAGGCTACTCTTCTACTCTCTTTGAACCCGGGCCCAAGCTTGGTCTTAAGCCCAGACTCATGTATCATCCCAACAGACTGGCCTTAATGATGGAACAAGCTACAGCATAAGATGTGGGAGAAAATATGGCCTTGTTTTACTTCTGAGCATGTGTTTGTACATCTGCCATGGGTTCTGGCTTACTGTGGGTTGCCTGTATACGTTTGTACGAAACTCTGCCACCCTGCCTCCTTAGAGGTCACAAATACAGCAGGGATGGGTAAGTTAGCCACTGACTTCTTCTCAGGAGACCAAATCTTCCTGTCAGAAAGACTATGGAATAGTTTTACGCTGAAGCGTGGGTTGCTTTGAGAAGAGCTGGGCTATGGCATACCATAACTACAGCCCACTTAAAGTCCTGCTGTACTTTGCCAACTCTCTGACTATGCTCGATTTAACTGTATAAATGTGGCCTGAAAGACTAAGGGCTAGACCCTGAAAAAAGAGCATGGGTAAACTAAACAGTAAGATCCAAGAAACTCCACTGAGCAGCCACTTGAATCCTGTTAGTCTGTTTCTGGATAGAAATGTCCAGAATTGCCCCAAGCTGGGCATCTTGGCACCTTTCTCCCTTTTGTGCCCACTTGTGGTCTAGGAAGTAGGTAGAGCAGCTCCAAGAGAGGTCCGGCTGAGAGGAACCTCTCCCAACCCAATGAGTCAGGTTCTTCTGTAATAGCCACAGCTAGCTTCAGTGCCAGGACACATTTGGTAGAGTACTCACCCTCAGTGCAGTAACCCAGTGATGAGAGAATTGGCTTTTAGTTCAAAGAGATTTACAGCAACATCTGGTAACTCCCAGGAGAGTGTCCCAGGTGCTCAGAAGGACTGCGAAGTGGAAGGGAAGCATTCATCACCTTACCTGTTGAAGTTGGAGAGGATGGCAAATGTCACACTGGCATGAACTAGAAGGCGGCAGACAGAGGAAGCTGCAGGCACTTACTCCTGGTTTCTGGTAGCTATTCCCAAGCCACTGCTGTTTTTTATCAAGGGGCTATTTACTACAAAAATGCATAAGTAAAACCCAGGACTCTCTTCTAATGATTAAGCTAGATGAGAGAGACGCATCCTTGGTTTACTCTGTCTTTTGCCTCAGCTGCCTCTCCTTGTCCTAGACTCTTACATGCCTATCTGAACAGGGTCATAACTTCAAACGAAAAGGTGGTGACTCCCTGTTTCCTTCCTGCTCTTCCTCCTGCCAGTCGAGCATGGTGGTCAGGGATGCGGCATGAATGCTCCCTGGGAACTCCCACTTCCCGACCAACACTCTAACCACTGAGCATAGAGAAGACGGACACTATTTCCTCCAGCTACACTTAAAAGAAAATGAACATTGCTTATTGGGAATTTTTTATCTGCTGACAGCCCAACAGGCCTTTTAAACACCTTTGGCAGTCTGTCTGTTAACGCAGACCTTGGTGTTTTCCAGTAACAACACAAAGAAAAATGCTGTGGCCAGCAGCCATATGAAATGAAGTCACAGACCAGAGGAGCAACAGGGACTCTTTATTCTTTGTTTTAAAGAACAGATTTTGGCACTCACCGCCAGAAGAGGACTCCAAATTCTGAGTCCCAAGAGGACAAAAGTGCCAAGCACCAGAGTTGGACTTCAGATACATCTATGTTCATAGAGTTTCCCGCTTTTGTTAGCTCCTCACTGAGCATGCTGCTTGTTTTGGCTGTATACCTGCACTTCTTTTACATGCAGGGAAAGTAAGCCTATCATTACCAAACTTGGGATTCAGCCCTGAGGCTGGAAGGCTCATATATGCTGGAGCATCAGTCCCTCATCAGTCTCATCCCTCTGTGATTTATTAAGGTCACAAAGAATAGCAAGAATTTAAGTCAAGTCCCTAAAGATCCACTAAACTACCTTGCAGTCAGAAACTGTGCATCTAGTTAATAGGGGAGAAATGTCTCTTAAACAATTTATAATCAAGTGAAGTTAGTTTTATGTATGCAACATTGTGCAGGATTTCGTAGCATCTTACTCAGATTTTCCCTGCATCTCGAAGTCATGCAGATTTAAATATACAGATTGTATGAAACAAGTATTCTGTTGCATGGCTTTGAATGTTGTAAGTTTTCCCAGACAACTCAGGCCAGAAGTAGTGACAGACCATTTTTGCATTTTTGTATACTCATTATACTGTATTATCTACAAACGACTTGGCATTAATACTTATGATATTGTGTCTGTTCAAGATGAGCAATATAGATGTGTTGGAGTTACTGTGAATATTCTGAGTCATGTAAACAGATGATATTATTTTAAATTATTCTTTAGCAAAATAGGTCTCCAAAACAAGACTGAGGAGTTGCTCTGACTCAGATCTGCTTGCAGTTTTTCTGCATCTTTAAAGGCAACTGTTGCTGTCAAAAGATGACTTTGAGAATCATCTCTTGCCAGGAATAAAACTTATCTTTTCCTTGTTAGGTTTTTGGTGGTTTTTTTAATTCTTTTTCTTAGGTTGCCTGATGTACAAATGCAGAATGGAGTTCTTGTTCCCTGCCAGGTGCCTGGTTATCAGCAGCACAGGAATACGTGAGAAAAAACCAACAAATGTAGGGGTGGTAGTAGGTAAAAGGAGAGAAATCCTATGAACAATTACCTTCTTTGTGTTTCTCTGCTCACCCATGTCATGGTCTTTTAGTTAATCTGGCTAAAAATCTACCTCCTACTCCATCTTCAGGCTAGGGTAAAGGATGTTGGATGAAGAGATTGACACTTTCCATGAGAAAGAATTGGAAAAAACGGAAGTTTACTTTGAAAATAAATTCCAAGGCAATAGTGGGGACACAATCTGTGTGTTTCATCTGCCTAGAGGGCAAGTTGCAACATTCAGAACCATCTTTCAGTGATCCCATTAAATATTTGAGACATAAAAGGTGAAAATTATCATGCAGTAAAAGCGCTTACTATAAATGAGTCAGTACCTGCAATAACTATCCCCTAGCTCGTTATATTTCTTCACTATGATTGTCATGTCAACCCACTCTTACATATGCCCCGGCCTACCCTAATATCTTTTCCTTTTTGCATTTGCCATTCTAATCTCTAATTATTCTGCCTGTGCAGTGTGTAGTCTGTGCAGTGCCTGTGTAGTCTTCTGTACGAAAGATAGTTGCCCTTGAAAACCTTCCCTTTCCACAAAAGCAAAGTCTTCCTCTTTTTAATCAAGGGTCAGTAGCCAGAGCCAGTAATTTCCTCCTGCCTTCCCATCTATCAGGACATACGTGCTCTGCTTTGCTCTCTAGAAAACTGCTTCCAGCTAATGAGCAAAAGCATATTTTTGAGGGTGAAGAGAAGTGACCAAGCTAAGCAAACTACATATGGAAGACAGTATGATGGCATCAGCATCAGAAAATAACAGTGAGGAGAAAAAGTAGCTTTTTACATTCTTCATGTAGAGTACTGAGGAAAGCACCTTGAATTTCCACATCTGACAGTGTACTAAGAGCAAACAGCATCTGTTGGAACTGGATCCTATGTGTGAAGGGAAGAAATTTGATAGTTATTCTTGTGTGGGAAAAAAATGGTTTTTTTTACTTCATAAAAAACCCTTTTTATGCTAGAAGAGGGAGCTGGAGAAAAAGAAGAATGAAGGGAAAAGAACAAGGAACAAAGCTATAGGATGATATGATACAAGGAAAAGAGAGGAGATGAGGAAGAAAAAGCAACGTGGAGGTGGATGAAAGAAGATAAGAGGGACAGAATTATGAGGGAAGTGAGGAAGTATATTAGTGACCATTTATATTATTTTGTTTTGTGTTTGATGCTTGTTACTAAAAGGTCATATTTATTTACTTTGGGCTGATTAAAAGACTTAGAAATGTAATTATTTTGACAATACTATATTCCAGGCCAGATACTTTCATGCTAACATAACAATTGTTACTAGGTAGGAATTTGCAGTCTTTTCTTCTCTGAATACTAAGTTCAGTTATCATCTGCTCATACAGGTTAAAGCAGTTTGCACCAACTCGATCTCCCCACAAACTATTGAATATGATTTTACCATACACTTATGAACGAAGGCCCAATTTAATGAGGAATTGGGTCTGCTGTGCTCATTGAAGAGAACAGCAAAACTCTAATGACATTATGACCCAAGTTTGCTTGATACACTGGTTAGAACCCATTCCTAAAAAAATTGTCTTAAAAAAAATCTCTGTTTTTTCCCCACCTGGTTTTTTGTCTTGTTCCCAAGGTACTTGTGTAACTTACTCCATTTTCTTTCTTCCTCTTTTACTTCTGTGTCTTTTATCTCTAGCAAACAGGAACTATAGAAATATCAGTATGAATGCTTAGAAGGTCTGACACAATCAAATAAAAGGCTTAGGAGGTGGGTTTTTTTCCAATAAAATACCAGGTTTTACCATACTTCACAGTACATAGTGTCATGAGAAAACACAGAATTTAATTTCTTTTCCTTTTTTTCCAAGACTGAAAAAAAAAGGATTGGATGAAAATTCTGCATAAGACTTGAAATTCAGGAATGAATAGGTTTTGCTACTGTAGTATCAAAGAAGAAACTGGGCACTTAATCTTTATATATCCAGTTCTGAGACTGTCAGTTTGTATCTCGCAGTTTGTAAAACAAGCTAATTCCCGTGGATTTGCCTGTGTCAGCTTTTAAAAAAACTCCCAAGTTCTTTAATTGCTCTAACAAATTTTAGTCGTTTGTTCAAAACTCATTTGAAGTGGGACTAGACAGAACTCAAAAACATGTTGAAATGTGCTATTGATTCAGTGAGGTTTCACTTCCTATTAGTTTTGCAGCTGTCACCACTTCATTTGTAACCCACTTAGTTTAAAGAAGGCACATGAGTACCAGTTACTTAGATATGTCCTGAGCAAGGTCATATGTTTCAGGCTGATTAAAGCGGTTGTGTCAGGATGCTAGAGACTGGGTGTTCCCAAAACAACAATGCAGTTTGCCTACAACATTATTTATTTCTTTTTGTCAGTGGAAGGGCTGTTCTTTGTCTGTGGGGAATAAGGCTAAAAGAGCATTGCAGCATAGCAAGTACAGCTGACCAAGCTTTTCCCTGGTTCTCGAAGGAAAGTGAAAGGGGAAAAAAATAGACCAGTTTGGATTGTGTCACGAAAATGGCCTCTCACATAACCTTTCGCCAGCAAGGCTTGGCTCACATAGACAAGGGAGCAGCCAGCAATCTGGGAGTTTCTTGGTATAGCCTGTGTTGGGGCAATTCTTTAAAATTTCTCTTATGTCAGATAAACAGTGAATCATTTCTTGATTCATCTGAGACTTTGTTTTCAGTTATGAAAAAAACCACTATAAATTGTGTGTGCCCAGTAGGTCAGGTCAGAAGATAGGTATCTTTGTATTTCTTTCTGAAAAATGCTTTGATCTGTTTTTTCTCTTTCCTCTTTGAAGGTGTTCTGACAGCATCTTTTTCTTTGCTTCTAAAAGCTTGCCCTCACAGTGGTTTGAATGAACCAGGATCTCTGAGATAACAAGCATCAGAGAATTTAGTGGAAGCATCCCTTACATTATCACAGCAACTATCACATTATTCTTTTACTGTATATCTTTTGGGAAACTGCTAAGCCAGCATTATTCCCTAAATCTGCTATAGTTCACATGTACAAAAAGCTTTTTCATATGCCGCTTTACAGTATGGGACATGTTGTGGTTTGGGCCGGATTGGCCACTGAGACTAATGACAGATGCTCTCCCTCACCTTTCTTTTCTGAAACTTTTTTAATGATGTGGCTAGCAATGGAGGGGAGGAACAGAAAGGAAGGGAGGAGGAGGAAGTCATAACTGGTCTTTCTGTAACATTTAGGATTTCTGTGGTGTTCAGTAGCTCTCCACTGTTGGCGTGCTTACTTGTGCTAGACAGCAGTAACTAAAACGTCAATTGATTTTTACAGCAACCCGATCCAGTACTCTGGCACTCAATGCAGGCCACATTCAGCAAAAATAAATAGTGTAAAGGTAAATCACATCATAAAACAGCAAATTCCCTGTTTGTCTCAAGGTACCAAACTCCAGCTTGCTTGCTGTCCTCTGAGCTGTCGAAGTCACATATAGAGGTACAGATGGACCTGATGATGGGATTGCTCTCCAACAGCCTTTGTGCAAGCTTGCTTCTGGCCTGCATGTGACAGTGAACCAAGAGGCAGAAGTGGGTCCTACAGCTCATCCTCACACCCCAGGGGGGAGCACGCCAACTACAGCAAGGTAAGGCAGAGGTAGGCGGTGTAATTGCATTAGTGCAGTGCTGTCACACAGCTAATTTGCTCCGCCTGGCACCATGCACAGGGTTTTGATTGTGTGGCACTGCAGTCTGGGAGCCTGGCTCTGGCTTGGGGACGACATAGGTGGCAAGGCCAGGCTATGGGTTAATGGGAGGCCCCTAGGCACTAGATAGCCCCATGGCTTGATGCAGGGTATGTTGAACTGGCTCCGTTGTGTGTTCATGTGTAAAATAACAATGGGCACTTGAGCATCACCACTGCATCTACCAGGGCAGACTGGGTCAGTTCTGGTTAAAAACCCAAAGGGCTGGCAGGGAGTCTGGATGCGACCCACACAAAACACTTGCATCTCCCCCATCCCTCCCCGCCACAGCACAGGGAGCTGGGGTGGCAGTGAGGCATTTCTGCCTCCCTCCCTCCCTTCCCCTCACCTCCCCTCTGCCTGTAATGGGCTATTTTGTCAGCCTCCATTCAATACGCATACTTCTCCTTTGGCTGTTCCCCAAACTCGAAGGAGTGCACTAATTTCCTCAACGAAGGGCTTGTCTAAACAGCAGTGTTTTGGCTGCTTTAATGAGTGTTGTTCAAGTGCTAAATCCCCCTAAGCCTCATGGAGTTACATTAGTACAAACATTGCCATTCGGGAAGCAATATCTGCTTTAAAGCACCTCTCTAGGGCTGTGTACCAGCATCTACATTAGCGTGGAGCAAAAGAGTAGTAGGTTAAGCTTGCAATGGATGTGGGCTGTGTAACCCTTTTTAAAAAGCAAGCCTGTCTGTGATGGTTTTATAGAAACTTAAATACTTGCAGGGGAAAAAGTGGATGGTAGGACAGTTGACGTCCAAAAATAACGTCAAGCTACTTAATTGTTTCCTGATAAGTTTCTTGTCCTAGAGAGTTGAAAGTGGTCAGGATGTTTGGTGATGTCTTGCTGGTCTAGAGTGAGTTGGTCCTTTTCCTGTCCCATGTCCTTGCCAGAGGTCTGCAGCATCATAGACATTACTCCTGTGCAGCGTGGTTGTTATAAACTATATTTACCTAAGATATTAAAGGACTTGTCTACACCAGAGCACCTCTGCTAGAGTAATTATGCTGACAGAGCCTCCAAGCACTATAGCAACCATTCCCTCAGCCTGCTCCACGCAGCCTCTCCCTTCAAGAAAGCTGTGGCAAAGCGAGGCGTCCGTAACTATGGCCGCAGCAGGGCTTCTGCAAACACAGGTGTCTCGGTTGTGTGGTGGTGTATTCCTTCACACCCCTTGCTTGGCCTGTGCTCATAGGAGTAGCTGGGGAGCTCCCCCCTCCAGCTGCAGGGTGTGTATTACCCTCTGCTGTGCTGGCAAAATTGTGGGTTTTCATGCTGAAGCCCACACTGGATTAGCTACATCGCCATCACTTACCTGGTGAGCTGACCTCTTCTCTTTCACTTTCCTCTGGCTTCACGTGCAGAACTAAAGGGTTTTTACTTCCCTTTCTCCTGAATAGGTGTTCCCCATGTCCCCCCACCTTTGTGTTACTGAGCTTGACCACAAACTCTCAAAATTTTCTGGTGCTTTATTCCCTCCCTCTCTTATTCATTATTTGCTTCGGATCACCGCCCTCCTTACAACTGTCCACTGACCCATCTCCTTGGAAACAGCAGGACTTGTTTATGTGACAGTAATAAGGAAACTAATTGATGCATAGCAGCTGTAGGCATGTGAGGGAGCCATGTTCTACCGGAGGACACTGGAGAAGTGAGTCTCTACTTATGCTGACTGCCAAGAGGTGAGATGGTGTGAGCAAAGCCCACCTTCATCCTCTGGAGTTTCCGAAGTTGCCTTCCCCTGTTCACAGCAGCAGTAGGAAGCTTGTTGCCTGCACATATGCATATTTTTATGGACCTTTTTTTTCTCCCTCCAATAGGTCCATGTCCTTGTTATGTTAATGTTAGTTCTTTAATGTTAGTTCTTTTTCTACCTTATTCCTTCAGATGGCCTCTAGCCGTCATTCAGTAGACCTATGGCCTATGCGTGGTTGTCATAGCATTCCCAATGTAAATGACCAAACGAGGCTTGAATGACTTGTCATAGAGCGCACATGAGCTGATCTCTAAGGGTCTGCTCTCCTAGAGGTTGCGTTAGACTAAAGCATTTTCTGAAAGTTTCTCTGTGTCTTGGGTATCAAGGAATATCACTATTTGATGGGGTGTAAACTGTCTTCAAATGTGCTTCTGATAAAATAAAGAATGTGAAAGGGTGGGGCAGAAAGAGAGTGGAGAAACAGAACTTAATAGATATGCTTAATAACGGGGGCAATGCTGGGAACATTGGATGTTAAATATCCCTTTGTTATCTCGATGCTGAATGTGGAGAACCATGTCTTTATTATGTAATAAAGCCATATGTAAAAAGATAGGTGTTAGAGCACTAGGGAGGCTGCAAATGAAAACAGGCTGTAAAACTTGGAATGCTTGCTCTTCAGGGAGCACTGAAAGGCAGACACCAAAGTCTGTAAAATAAATAATATGAAATGTTGTTAATCCTTCACTTTTAAGAGGACAATAATCAGCACAAGTTATTAGAAAGCACCAAGAAAAATCAGAAAATTTTGGATAGTGGTGGAGAGCTGTCTTTAATGTTATGAAAGGCATTGTTTTGTAATTTCATTAAAATACAGGATTCATCTGGAGGTGTGTGTGTTTTTTTAATTATCTGGTTTGATATAAAACAGAGCGAGGGACAGCCCAGTGACATACTGTGAAAAGTTACATAGTCCATTAAAGAGCTAATGGCATTAAATAGCTCTCTTTTTACAGGCTATGGATTCTGAATCAAAGAACAGTTTCATAGGAAGCTTTCTTCAGCCGCCAGATAAGATGCGTCCCACAGCCTTTGCTTATATAGAATCAAAGAAGTGGGCAGCTGTTGGTGGTGACAGGCCTTCTATCCCCAATAACCAAGGTAAAGCCAAAATATGTCCTTAAAGTGGTCTTTTTAATTGTCCCATGTGAAATTTCTTGAGCAAACTCCCCGTTCCGCTTTACTCAGTTCAATGACTTGCTGCGATTATCAGACTGACATTGAGACAGGATGTATATGTGTCCTGAGGGAGTAGTCTCCCTGAAGTCATACGTCTGGAATGGAAACTGCTGCAAGTCTTCTAACATCCTTATAAACTTTGGCTTTGAAAACTGTTTAACCTAAAATCATCAGACTTCCTCTAAAAGCAAAAGAGAATGCTTCGAACTCAGCAGAAGCAGTTCATGACTTTAAATACAGAAAAAAAAGATCATTATTATAGTACACTGACTGGAATTGGCTTTGTGTAGTGCTATTTGACTCCCTCTAGCTTAAAATCACTTGTACGGTTTTTTGTGCGGTGTGATTCCTTGGGAGAACTTTTGAATAACGCAGACTCTCAGGAAAGTCAGCAGCATGAAAGTTAAGTCAGTATGAAATATGGATCCGCTATGATTGTCCTGTGCCTTCATTGATGATTACTCCCTGGAGCTCACAGGACAAATGCTCGGTGGCTTAGCATATCTGGAGAGCTCAGTGAATCATAAAGATACCATACTTGGATTTACTATCACAGACAACTTTGCAATATTGCACAGACATAGTCTATGTGTGTGATCGTTGTTCTTTCATTTGAAGAATCTGTGACTTTTGTAGTAACTTTTTGCATACATAACTTGGGCTTTTTGGATTAAAATGTTCAGTTTAATGTTATGCAGCTAAGTGTTTAAGTAACGAAATGTTTGCCATTCCAATACAGAGATGGGAGAAGTGGTCCCACTTCATCTACTTCATCTTTCTGCTCTCTGGCGTCTCTGCTTTTTGCTTTTTTCTTTCTTTTTTTTTTTTTTTTTTAATTTTTATTCTAATGGGACTATGATAAGCTGATGAGAGTTGTAATGGAGCCAGAAATATTTGCTGGGTATTCCTCCACTGAGAGAATTTGTGTAGGGAAACTGTCAAGCCTTATAAAATGTCAGAAGAGAAGCTTGACTTGTTACAGAACATATCTTAAACTTCCACAGGTGTGTATACTTTTTGGAGAAGTAGTAGACTTTTCCTTGTAACTGAAATTGCATCTTTTATTTTTGGCATGATTTTGACACATACTAATTTGAGGATAAAAGTAAAATCTTGCAGACTTGTTTCTATGGTTTAAAGAATCATCAAATACAAGAAATCAGACATTGAATCATTACCTTTTGAAAGAATAATGTTTTTAAAATGCATCTGCTACTAAAATATCCCTTTGTATCTGATGTCCCCCCGTCCTAAGTCTGGTTTTGTTTTTTAATCTGTCCACACCAGTTAAATTACACCAAAACTTGTGACCTAACTTGGGTGCCTGTGTAAACACAAGTCCTAGGGTTTGTTACACTCAATTTGCCATGATTTCTTTGTGCTTTCTACCATTTGGAGTGATAATAGTTTTGCTCATAGGACCTGTGCTTTATAGCTCAGTTATGCAGTAAGCGCGTCCATTTTCTCCCACATACGTTGTGCATGTGTTAGTGTACTGCTGGGGAATATAGTGCATTTTAGGAGTGATCCTAGGAAGAATATGTAGATAGTATTTTTCCGTTTGAAGTGTTTTGTAGTAATAATAATAGTAATAATAATAATAATAATAGGAACCGTTACTTAAGGTGTAGCTGTTGCATTGTTTGCTAGCTGTGGTGGCAGCCCTGAAAACTCTTCAAGAAAAGATCCGCCATCTAGAGTTGGAGAAGTCACAGGCTGAAGATCATCTCTGCAGTCTCTCCATAGCAGCCACTCAGTATAAGAAGGCCTTAGAGCATGAATCCTACAAAAAGGACACAGTACATCAGGAACTGATGCAACAGAGGAAAGGTATTTCTCTTGAGTGATAAGGTATAGCCACAGCAGCTCCAAGACTACATAGTCCAGGGAGTGTTTGTTTGTTTTAACAAACTGCTAATTAATGCACCCCCCTTTCTTTTTTGCTTCAGGATTGGGGAGGGGCAAGACCTTGATAACTGTGGATTAAGTTGAGATCTTTTGTACGTAGATTAAACAGGTATTGCATAACCCATAAAACTATTTTAAAGAACAAGCAGATTTCAGGTGGTATGTTTAACTCCTACAGCAAACAAGCAGCTGCTTACATGTATAACACTGCTAACTTGAGAAAAGAGAGGAGACGGGAAGAAACCAGATTCTGGTTAGATATCTGCTGATATAAATCAAAGTAACTGCAGTGCTCACACCTTTGGAATTCAAATTAGGGACTAGGTCTGGAAAAACATTTTGATTCTCATGTCTTATATATAAAATGTATTTTAACCACATGACTTGTTCAGACTAACAAAACTTTTCTTGCATGTTTTGAAGACAGAATTCCTCAATGAGATGACTGGCTAAATGTGTAACTCCCATTGCTGTACTGAATGTCTTTGTTTCTCTCTGTAGATATAAACATGCAGTTAAATGCAGCACAATCCCGCTGCTCCCTGCTGGAGAAACAGCTGGATTACATGAGGAAAATGGTTTTCAGTGCGGAACTGGAAAAGAAAAGGGTTTTAGAACAACAGGTGAAGCCTTTTAGCATACTAAAAAAGTAGCAAACTAGTTAAAAAGTATAGAAATGTGTAAGATTGGATCTTTTTTTATGGCCATCACTCTTCCTAAGCTCTTCCCAAGCTCTTCCCAGGGTGGTAGCAAACGGAAGCAATTTACTGTCTGACTGACTGATGACAACTGTTCAATGAATTGTATGAAAAGACTCCCTAGGTGGAACTCTTAATGAGCAAAACCATGCTAATACTTGCACATTTGGTAGACAAAAAGGCTGCTGGAAACTTAAGTCTTCTTTGTGTGCCTGGTATTTTTCATCACTTTGCAATTTTAAAAATACGAAACTTAAACTAGTTAAACACCATTACTGTAGTGTGTTTGGTTTTTTGCTGTCAGAAACAATTTCAGTCAGCTGCCAACTCCATTCTTGCTTACGTTTTTCCAGGCCCAGCTTCAGAAAGAGGAAGATCAGAACCGGTTAGAACTGCGCGCAAAACTTGAAAAGCTTGAAATGCTAGAAAAAGAGTGTCTTAAACTTACTGCTACTCAGAGAATTGCAGAAGTAAGCATGCATGGCATGACAGTCTGAAAGTCATTCATTTGATATAATTTGTATGGCAAATTATAATTTATAATATAATTTATAATTTGCACTGTTAATAGTACTAAGTTTTGCAAAAATTTCCTCTGTTTAAGCTAAGATCATAAAGCATACCTTACTGAATGCCACCTTGGCTTCATTTGCATAAGTCTTTTTTTCAGTGTGGGCTTTAAACATTCCTACAGTCCTATTTCATCCCAGATTACAATTGCAAGCTACTTCAGACTTCTGATTCAGCATGGCAAAGTGAAGTGTGACTGATTGTTCTTGCCTTCAAATTCAGGACAAGATCAAACACTTAGAAGAAAAGCTTTGTAAAGAAGAGCATCAGCGTAAGCTAATACAAGAAAAAACTGCTCAGGTAGACTGAAAAGATTTTATTTTATCTTTTTTTTTTATGACTGAAGAAAGCTATTCTCTCTGTCCAAAACACCTTTTTCTTTATTACATTTAAACTTCACATGTATATTACCCAGGGAGAATTCCTGGAATACTACCTAGACCTGTTATAAACTGCATAGTAGAAAGCTTGCCAGGTGTGTTGCATATCTCAATCAAGGAAGATTCTACTTGGTTTTGTATTAATGATACAGTTCATCAGCCTTGAAGCTGCTGTAAGTGATCTGGGTAGAAAATGAATTTGTAGAGAATCTGCAACTAAATCAGATAACCTTAACTTACAATAACTAGAAAGAGGTCATGTAAGAAACCTTATGCCCGAAGTAAGGTTGGTTATTCTGTTTGTTTTCCTCTTTTTGTTAAGATCTGCTGAAATCTAATGTATCGGACCATACTTGGAAAAGTCTTTAATCAGTGATCCTGTTACATTGTTCATTAAGTGACAGCTTGCATAATTCATTATTCTGTGAAGCCATAGTCAGTTTGTTGGGCCACCATCCATCTGAGAGAGGAATATTTGCCAAAGAGAGCAAAATCAAAGAAAGCTTTTGTTAAAGGAGCAAAGTATCCCCAAAAAGTAGCAGCCATTTTGAAGCAGCACTTGTGGTGGCATTCTCTTGGGGCAGGGTGGGGGCTGCAGAGCTGAAGAATAATATTGAAAGAACCTAGCCATAAGCGAAGCTGACAGCTTAAATTAATTCATCACTGCTGTCAGTTTTTATACCTCATCCAAGGATGATGGTCCGGGAAGCTTGAAATAACATGCAGATTGTAGCCCAGGTATCTGACCACCTTCAGAATCCAGCAGAATGACACAGTTGAAAACTTGCAGGTTTTGGGGTTTCTTGCTTAAGCTGCTTGCTGCTGCAGCGCAGGCGGCCTACTATGGAGATTTTATCTTCTGAGAAATATAGTAAGAATGACTTTTCCAGAACAGATAGCCTGACTTTAGCAGTAGTATAAACATTTGCTCAAGAAAGGACTTGGGTGTAGTAAACTGAGTCCTAAACTAATATTAGTACCATCTTAGTTCACTGCTGGATGGATTTAGGTCTGTTGCATTGGGTTGGGCAACACAGGGTGTGGGGTGGTCCACTTGCTTTTGATGACAAAAAAGCCAGAATAATCTCACTTTTGTGATAGACCTCCACACACTGTTTAGCCAGAACTGTTACACATGCCAAAACAAAGTCCTTGTCCTATGTTTAATTGGGAATGGCTGTTATCCTGTTTATCACGGGCTGTTATATCAACTTTGAACTACAGAGGAATCGGAGGATTGTCCAGCAGGTTTGACCTCGCTGTTACACAGACAGGCTCAATTCTGTCCCCTGATTGTAAGATCCAAATGTTCATATTCTTTGGATTTTATGAACGGATGGGGCAGGATTGGCTTATCTCAGTTGCTGTTTGTTGCAGTGGAAAAATACAGCTGATACATCTGAATATGAAAATGAGGACTTCTAAGACAGAGCTGCAAGATCTGCCTGATACTCTGTCATCCTAGTAATCTGTTCAGTTTTCAAGTGTAGCCTTCCAAACAGGACAGTTAATAGTGCCCTTAATTGGTTCTTATCCATGCATGAAAGAGGGCATTAATTAAACGGTGTGATTTCATACTCCTAATACTACATTAAACGGTTGTTTTCTTTTTTGCTTCTTCCCACAGCTTCAAACAGGATTTGAGATAAACAGAATTTTGATGTCTTCAGTAACAACTCAAAATGAACCTACGAAGGAAAATGGGAAGAAGAAAAAAACTAAGGTAACATGAAAGTTTTTGTTAGCATACTGTTGCTGATAGCATCTGACTTGCACAGAGATTGGAATTTGTGAAAAACAATGATGTAAAAGGCACTTGATTTGTCTGCTGTACTTTACTCCAAAGTGATGAACAGTGCTGAATACCTCTTTTTTCTTTTTCCTTTGGTAGTTAGAATGGTATTAGGACTGGTAGGACTTCACTGGAAAACTTTCCCTTACCAGGCTGACGATAACCTCTGTTACAGTGTTACTGCCATCCCCCATGCCCTGTCTTAGCTGCCTTTCAGTTGATCTGGTAAAACTAGTTTCCAAAGCAATTTTAACTAGGCATCTTAAGATGGTGTGTTTGGGGGGGATTGCTGAAATCAAGAGAATTCATTTTGCAATACATGTTACAGGTCAGTCAAAATTTTGCAACTGTGGTTTTGCAAACTTGAAGTAAACAATGTTCAATTTCTTTAATGTCAACCTAATTGTCAAACTATCTGCTAAATGCATCTGGAATAAAATTTACTTGTCTCAGCTGTTGGAAAGTCCTACTCCTTCCACATGCAGGAGGAAATATTTTTTTTTAATCAGAGGGAAACTGAGGCGATGCATTTCACTGCTTGTTTATTTGAATTTTTCTTATTAAAAAAAAAAAAAAAAAGTTTAAGATTGTGTTGTTTGATCAGCAGATTGGAATTTCTTGTCTTACTTTTTCTGTCTATCTTATGGCAGGGAAATCCTACAATGAAGAAAATGCACCTTTCACAATTACGTGTAAAGGCTGGTGAACTACCTTTTGTGGCTGGGAAGGTGAGCGAAACCAAATGTTCTTGCTAAATTGGCACCTACAGTTTGAGTAAGTCTCTTCACTGTAATTGTTAATCACTTCTGTGAGCCACTTAATAATTTTGCTTTAAGTCTGTCAGCTCCAGCCATTCTGTTAGTGCAAACGTCCAAAGCGTGTTGCATATTATGAAGCATCACAACCGACGTATCTCACCACGAAGCCAAGGAGGAGCTACATCTGGGATTTCAGGACACAGTGCAGTTTCGAAATCTGTATCCTCTTGTTCCACATCACTTACTGCCACCAGAAGTCTGTTGGACCTTCTGTTGGCCATACAAGATGAGATGGGCCAAATGAGCTTGTGAGTACTTATCCCTGATGTTGTAAGTTACTTCAGTTGTAGCCCTGTGAAGCTACAGGTGTGCTATAGTTGAACCTAGCCTGTTTTCAGTGTCAGACTACTTGTTGACAGAATGGCCTGAACAGGCCTGACTGGTAGGATTTTTCTCATTCAAAAAATTCTTTCTATCCTGGTGTTTAACTGATCTTGTGAGCAAGCAACGTACTCTTCAGCTGGGTTTTTCTGCTTCCACGTCCTGCGCTTATCCAAGCTGATACTGAAGTAACAGCTGCAGCAAATGAAAAATCTTTGAGGCCTGTGCTTTTTAGAAATTTTAAACATACTCTGAGATCCACAGAGTACACCAAGAGTGTTCTCCTGGAGAAGGCTGCAAAGGTGGTGGTAACGTTGAGCAGGCCTGCAGCATGCAGTCAGTTTGGGTGGTAGAATAGGTTAGTACAGCTGTGTGAGGAATAGTCCTGTCACAACATCTAGCATATTACTTTGTTCTCAGTCTTTCTGTTTTCTCTCCGTATGTGCATACCTGATGGGTCTCTGTGCTGAGACAGTGTGGCATTCATTCTCTTTCCTTGTTGGTAGCAGGAGAGCTTGCCAGTCCTGTAAGAGGGTTGTGAAAGAGGGACAGTCTCCTGCCAGCAAATGGGCAGGGTGTGGAAGAAGCTGAAGCTGATGGGAGTGTATATATCTTTCTAGCCATGCAAGTAAATGTGGATTACAACTTGCCGTGTTCTTAGGCATCTTGCCATCAATGCAAGCTCGTAGAATTGTGGGCCAAAGCTATGTAGCTGGTCATAGTAGACATGTCAACATGATGAGCTGTGGTTTGAACAGAGGAGGATGTGTTGGTTAAACCAGTTAGGATGTTGACACTGGTTTGAAAGCCTTAATGTGGCAAAAGTTAAACTGGCTTCAAAAACTTTTGGCTTACTCCTGGCAATTCAAGGACGGGTGCTTTTTTTATAACAACCACCAGTTACTTCAGTTAAACTGTGAAGCAGCAGCAGTTACTCAGAAGTCAGAAAGAAGCTGTGACCTTTGTAAAGAGATTATTTATCTATGAGAGTGTCTCTGTTTTCGACTAGCTCAGATATGTAGGGGTCAAGTAGATCTACACAATTTCTTTTTATTTAGCTGGTTAATTTGATTAACCAGCACACCTCACTGCAGATCGTTTTTAGTAGAATATTTTAATTTGAATTGCCTTTCAGAAAAACTATAAATTAAATGTACTAGTTTAAACAATACTTCTCTGAATTACACTAGGCTTTCAAAGTCTGCACTAAATTGGGCAGGAGGTGAAAATACCATGCTACATAGCTGCTGTTCACTTTCCAAATTCTTATTTTGCACACTATTACACGTGTAGTTGTTATGATTGTGGGAAGAGGGAGGAATAAGATGCACATCAGCTGCAAATTTGGAATAGAAAATCTGACCCACTGGAAAACCTTTTATTTTTGTAGTGTGAATATATTCCAGATTAATGTGTATTGTGTGAGGAGGTAAATAATCCTAAATTGCTGTACTCCGGACAAAATGACTAGCAACTTCTGCAATACACTGAAAGTATTCAGAGTAATCTTATAATGAATACTTAGTGTGCCATGCCATTCTTGTCTTTAATAGCGAGCATCAAGAACTTCTGAAGAAGATAGAGGAGACTCAAGACTCCAAAGTTCGTGAAGACCTGGAACGGGAACTGGATTGCCTTGTAAAACAAATGGAGATTAAAGGAGAACAAGTATCCAAGCTGAAAAAACATCAGGCTGCTGTAAGAATAAGATGTGAACTCTCTAGCTGGTAACACCCTAGTTGAAGGCTGCCACAACTCTGCCTCCTGTTGTCATTAACTAGAATGTCACTGGAATGCTTAAACCAGGATTATGGGTGATTACAATCAGGCTGCTATCTCAGTGTTCTTGTACCTCCAATTCCTTCTTTTGATCAAGAAAAAGTGCTTGCAGCTGGCAGCCAGGTATCTATGCTAGTGCAAAAACTTCCTGCTCTGTGGCAGTTCTGCAATACAGAGCTGGGTTGCTCAGTCTGTCACTTCTGCTCACTGCATCAAGACAAACTGTTGAGATTTCATTCCTTTGTGTCCTGTCCCTCTGGGAAATGAGAAGGAAGCTATAATTCCTGTACAGACTGGATTAAATGTCTTTTATGTTACTGAAATATTGAAGCTTTTTATTAACCAAATAGTTTGTCGACCACAGCTTCTCCAAAGTCATAGGCAGACAAGCCTTTCAGTTTTGTTTAACCCCTAACCTCTATGCATTCTGTCAGTTTTTATTCTAGAGCCATAGAAAACAGCTTTTCATACATGCCCATATAAAATCACTCTTCTGTAAATGAACAGCTTAACCCCTTTGTCACAATTTCTTTTGGAACATATGATAAAAAATGCAATCCATAGTTCTCTCTGATATTTTTCTGTTCTTCCATCTCTTCTTTCAGGATAAATAGACTTACCTAAGAACTTTGCTTATATAGCAAAACTTGTTTGCTTATAAACAAAACAAAACTCAGGGTGAGACCTCATGAAAGGGGGAGGTGATGGTTAATTTAAATCTGACCAATTTTATTTGCGTTCATTCTTTGATAGATTTTACTCACTCTAACCTTTTATTGTCTGCATAATTGCAATCACAAAGGTGCTTGCATCAAAGTAGTCTTCTCAGGGTTGCATGTTAGCAATATGGACAAAGGACATTGACTGTTGAGTCCTCACTGCCTCTCTTGGCAATGTCAACTGTTTTTTGGATAAATCCTATATTCTTGAGGAGCCAGCAATTACAGTGTTATTCCTTACCTCAGAATCTAGCTGACTTTGTCCTCCAGGAACCTGGGATGATGGACAGCAACTGTGCCTTTGTTTCTTCCTTTTGCATATCTTTATGGCTACAGTCTGTCTTCATTTTGGGTTGATGAGAAAAGGAATAGCACATAGAGTGTGGTGCAACCTTGTTGTCATCCTTGCCTGTTATCTGGGTGCAGATCTACTGGCAAGTCATCTGTGCTCTGGTGCAGCCTTATCAGAGCACACACCTTAGGGTCATGATGTAAATAGCACATTCTTGGTGTTTGATTACTGTCCATCATGTGCTGGTTATCAATACAGGCCACTCCTGTAACCCGTGGCCTATATCATTTTTTCTGGTGCTTTTGTACGCAGACATTTCTGTTAGTATTTTGTACAGACCAATCCTCAATATTTCTGATGCATATTTCTGCTTTTAGAACTTGTCACACTAAAAATGCTGTTGTCATCTCTGTTTCACAGTTAATAATAGGTTCTAAAATGCAATTAAAGTTAATTATTTTTAGAAATGGACTTAAAGCCTAAATTGGCATATGGAATGCTTCCAGCCTAATTTTATCTTTGGGAGTGACCTTTTCATGCCAAGTGCAAGTCAAGACTTGTTATCTGACTTACTAAAAAACATTATTTAGCAATCATCAACCCTATTTATTTTGTTTTCTAGTTTTGTTATGAGGCTTCAAAGTAAACTGCTTAGATACAGTAACTATGCGTTTTATAGGTTTGTTAGTGTTTGTTTTTTTTTTGTAAGGGTAGTACAATCTGAAAGGGAAAAAGACCATTGTAAATATAAATTGGTAACAGATGATGTTCCATCTCTCTCAGGCAAAAATTTTTACCTTAGGGAGTGATGGGGTTCAAAAACCTATTGAGTGTGGGTGAGCTCAGTTCTCTGTAATGCTTTCTGTGTGGGCGAGGTCAGTTTTCTGTGGTGCTTTCTGTTACAGCCAGACAACTGTGTGCACATTAGTAGGTTTCAACTTTTTTTTTTTTTAATGTCCCTCTTTAGTTTGGAGTTTGGTAGAAGTCCAGTAAGCTCTACAGCTGTAGGTCTTCTGGGATGTAAAATTCTAATTAGTAATCTTTCTTCCTAGGTGCAGAAATTAAAGAGAAAAATCCAGAAATTGAAGCAAGGGGCAGCTCATGTTGAACTAAAGTGTGGTGACCAAAAGAAAGCAAAGGAGATTCCAGTCACTGTAAGGAAAAATTTATCTAAATCTTGTCCTGGGCAGAAAAGCAGAAGCTCTCTTCAGCTGCTAAAAAATGTTCAGAAACTTCAGTCAACACTGAAAAAAGATGATATAATGTGGGAACAGTAGTACTGAAGTTTACGGTGTTAGACATTTTTGAAGTTATCTGACAGCTGGTAAATTTTTTATTTCACAAAATACTTTTTAAAAATAAAATAGATATAGCATAGATACAGATTTACGTTCTAAACTGCCTTCTCATGAGTTGGTCAGTTTGTTCGCCTCAGAATTAACTTTCATGTAAGGTAGCTATAATTCAACTACACTGACTTGTAATAAAGTGTTTTAATGAATTAATGAATTGCTTACTCGTTGATGTGTCAAATAAAATTTTATTCCTTTTTTTACACTTAAAATAGTGTGCAGTCTTTGGTGTCCCATTCTCCCCACTGCCAAGGAGGTACTCAGCTTGCTTTTCCAGAATGACTTGGGCTAGTGCTTCTGTTCAAATAAAAACAGCGTTTTTCCTTTTCTCTAAGAACTGAAAATTTGGATCATTGCAACTGAGGCAGAAGAGGTATTGTTTCTTATTATATACATTATCATTATTATTAATATTATTACTCTGTAATCTTTATTGACAGTCTTAGTATTGGGGACAGCTAGGGATTAGAAGCACAACTCATAACTTGGTTAAACCATAACAACACGAGAGTGTTCTTGACAAGTGCAGGGAAGGGGCTGCTACCAAAAGCCTGGGTGCTTGTTTTCTCATCAACAGAACCTGCTTCTACCACAGTATAAAATAATTGAGGTGTTATAGAAAAGACCTTGAACTGCATACCAGTACATGTTGTGGAATTTGTGATCTCTTCTACCAGAGCTGTACAGTTTTCATGTGTACGGCAGTTTTCTGTACTTATACAAATGCAAGATGGGTCTTTATGCTAACAGTGAGTATGCTCTTTTCCAACCCCCGCTATGTACCTATGGTAAAAGACATAATAGTGACTTCGAATCAACACTGGTTATTTAGTTGCAATAAATTCTTGTCTTGAGGTTACTGACTATACTGATTTTCCTGGATGTTTGCGTATGTCAGAAAAAAATAGCTTTCTCGGGATGTATCAGTGAAGTTCTGCTGCAGGTCTCTGGTATGAAGAGAATACAGTGGTTTTCTCAAGTCCCTGTGCAGGTAAGAATAAAAATTGGAGGCATGCTGTGTTGTCAAGGGTTTTGGACAAAGGCTAGTAGCAATGTATGGTCCTAATGGAAAGTTGGGTCTTTGGATTGGTAAATTTTGCTCTGGCACCCTTCAAGACAAAGGATTAGGAAATATGTCAGACAATTTATTTAAATTTAGAATAGTCTGTTACAGTCTTTGACAGGAGTTGTGTGTGTGTGAGCTTTTAGGGGCTGGGGGAGCAGTTTATATGCCCTAAACATCTTCACTGGGACTCTGGAAAACCAGGTTGTTCAGCTGATATTTGGGGATGGGTTTCCTCCACTTTGTTAAATTGTACGGACATCCTTCTTACTTATGGGTTATCTCTGGCTTAGAAAAGCACATCGTGCGCTTAAAAACACTTAAACACAGTTCTAAACATGTTATATTCCTGATACAGATAGTGTTTCTGAGGTAGGTTGATGCGTTTCTGGACGCTGGAATTGCTGATCAGAGACAAAAGAAAAGTAAGCATTTCTGCTATTACCATTTTCAGATTGTGTATTCTGCTGCCACGAGATAAGCCTTTCCCATTCCTAGGGGTAGTTAAATAATCTCTGAAGCTCTGTATCCATGTGTGAGAGAGCAAGTGAGAAAGGCCTTACCAAGCCCTAGGCAAAAACCATCAGATGTTGGATTGAGAGAGAAAAATTGCCAGCAACTTGCCCCAAAATCATAAAAACTGATAGAACAGCTTTGCACAGGGGCAGGAGCGAGAGCAGGAAGCGCCAAAGGTTTGCAGCTGGGGGCTGAGAGGCCATCGCAGCTCCTATAGCATGGGGTTGCTATAGGGAAAGCTCGGCCTGTCCAAGCAGGGAGCCGACACACCAATCACCTGCTCCCTCTGTGCCTTGACCTGGTGTTTTTGTTGACTATAGAAACCCAGAGAGAGGGGGCCATTTTGGTGCTGGAGCTGGAGAAGGAGGGTCCCGACTCCTCTCTCAGACAAGGGGCTGTAGTGGAAGGCGGCAGCTTTGGGTCAGTCAACCAGGTATTGCATGGGTCAGCGCTTAAAACTACGGACGCGTTGAATAGTCAGTCTTCAAAATGTGCATGCCAACAGGGGCTGTCCAGTCCCAGAGTAAAGCTGCCATGTTTGGCTTTCTCTGGGGCCAGTGGCTGAAGTGAAAGGGAAAACTGCCGGTCCTCCCGGTAGTCGGGCTTTTCGCATCCCTGCCTGCTTCGGAGCGGGACAGGGAGCTGGAAGAGCTGTTGGGCTGTCCCAGCCTGGAGCTGGGATTCGAGAGGGGAAAATATGAACAGATGATATGTGAGCTGACATTAGTTGACAGGGGTACCTCACTTGTATTTCAACTCGGAAGATTTAATTGTATTTTAATGATTCTTTTGTGCTGCTTTTTTTCTGGAGCTTTTATTTCTCTAATGCATGTGTTTTCACACACTAAGGCAAAGCAGATGCGCTTCAGCATGGGCTGAGGGAGTCAAACCAGATACAAAAGAAGTGTATCCCTAACAAGTTTCCTTACTTGAAGAAGCACAGAAAATTTGTTTTCAGATTGTATCTTGGGGGGTGGGAGATGTGTAAGGTAGGAGATCAGCTTATGTATTTATTGATTAGCATATTGACAGTTGGAGGCAATTGTCAATCACATAAGGTAAGTCAGTCTTCAAATAAATATGCAGCGATGAATAATTCCGCAGAAACCGCAGTGGTGAAGTTAGCCTTGTGCACAAATGCTGGTGAGGTTCAGCTCTGCAAGAATTGGGCATGCAGAGTGAGCTTTGCTGGCATCTGGATGCTTCACGTCTTTACACTCCAAAGAAGTTCTGGCCTTGAACTCCATAAACGTACATTTGGAGAAAGCAGAGTGGTCAGAGCAGGCTTCTTCACAAGAACAATATGTTTTGGCTGAATAAGTGCTTGCTCTACTCTTTTACAGATCCTTGTTTTGATTTATATTTTGCATGTTTTTGTTTGTCTTCTCAGACAAAACTGTGGATTTTTTTTATGAATGTTTTGAATCTAGCTATAAAGGACAGCAGACAAACCCACACACTGATCCAAAAAAAAAAAAAAAAAAAAAAGACTAATTGGCTTATTTACTCAAAATCTGGGTCCTTTTACGCTGAGTTATGCAAAATTGCCACAACAGGTTTTGTTAGTATTTGAATCTAGGGTCATATTTTATGGTTAGACATTAAGGAAATTGGACAAAAGATGTAGGTCAAACAGTATAATTAAAAATACAGACCATCAAATTGTATCCAACAATAGCTCACTTTCCTGCTGCTAATGAAATATGCTAGCACAAATTAATGGTTTGTTACTTAAGCCTGCTGGAAAGACTTTGTCCTAGTACAAAAGGCATTCAGTTTGAGCATGTGTGTTACAATCCTCTAACCAGCAAAGCTGGAGGTTGGACATAGCTATAAATCCAGTGTGTTCTGGGAATAGAAGCTGGCAAAAACACTCCCAGCAAAGTAATCAGTGCAGGATCTCACTGGGATTTGGATACTGGCTAACATAACTAAGTGCAGATGTTTATGTGGACCAAAAGACATTCCCAGAATAAGAGTACCGTACAAACACATGATGATTTTTATAGCAGAAAAAAACCCAAGGAAGTGGGGATAATAAAACATATGCTCTTATTTCTGATGAAGGATTTTCTGTTTTCCTCGGCTGGTCTGCACTGAAGTGGGCAAGGCTGCCTCTGCCATATCCCCTGCTGGGGTCTGTTGAAGCTTTTGGAGGTCGCTTGGGTTTGCGGTTCTGGTGCTTACCTGAAGGTCTCCAAGGGCTCCTTGTGTGGGTCCTGTAATCTCTCTTCTATCAGTGGAGAGAAGCAAGCATTTCTGAAAGTGTTACCCTAAGGTAACAGCTGAAACAGGTCAGATGAATCTTATCCCAAATTCCTGGTTCTCTCTAGCAACTACAAAGGGAGTCTAGGGTGATCTGTGAGCTTAAATGAAGATATTTATACTGTACAGAGTTAGGCCAGAGAAATTCTCATGAAATATGGAGCTCCTTCCTCAGATTTCTAAAGATCCTGAGTTAGCTCTTGAAAATCTTCAAAAGTACTGGGTAAGTCCTGGGCTGCTGACAGCCGGGGAATCCTGTGCATTGCCCTGCATACAACCATTTTTCCTCCTGTTTTCATGTCAGCTTCTCATCCATTGGCCTAAATGTGGGTGCCTGTCCTGAGAACATGCTTACTGTAACTTCCCCATGATGAGTAGCCTCACTGATCCCAAACTAGGAAATTAGGGGCTCAGTGCTTTGAGGTTCAGGAATACAAGACTACTATAGGGTTTTATTTTTCTGGTACTTACGATGGCTTCTTTTTGCAACATGAGTTTGTTTATGGACAGCTTTATTATTTTGCCAAAAGTTTTCCTTTATACCCTGAAAGATTAATTCATATTCCCACTGCATCACTCTGCTACCCTAACTTTACTTCCATGTTCTCAAAAAGCAGAGTTAAATAATTCCTATTAGTTTTACAGCCATATCTGAATTATTTTTATCTGAACTCCACTGCTTGCATAGTGGCATCTTTTCTTTTCTTTTGGCTCCTTCTTACTTAGATAGCTGAAAAAATGCCTACTCTTTATTTTCCTTAGCAATTTTTAATGTAGTTGATGTTTCTTGTTTTAGTTCTAGGCTTCCCTAGGCCTAGGCATCTGATATTTTAATCTTTTTTCTTTTTTCTTTTTTTTTGTTTTTTTTTTTTTCCCCTGTTTTGATTCTGTGCCTACTCTTGATGACTTTTTGGTGGGCTCCACTATCCTTACTTCCAGAGCATTCCCCCTGCTTTATTCTTTTATTTTGCAGGCAAAAGATTCTCCAGCTTCTCCAGTGTTAAAATCCTTGAGGTATTAGTTGCATGAGTTTTCTAATTACTTTTATTAATTTCTCTAAATTAGCTCTTTTGGACTATAATACTTTGCATACACTTCTGGTTTTATTCTTCCATTCTAACTCAGATAACGATCACTTCTCTAGTGTTGTCACCACTTACCAAAACTGTCTGAAATACCATCTAGGTTCAGTGAGTGATTGAAGATATTTGTAGAGCATGGCAGGCTTGGGTTTTTTCAGTACTAATCTAATAAAAATCTCTATCTCTATTCCTCAAAGTAAGTACATCTAATGTAAATAGATTCCCTTTGACCTTTTACCTGTACTAGCTGTTCATAAATGTCAATCCATTAAAATACCAGACTATCCCATCACCTTTACCATAAATTCAGTCTTTCCAAAGCATCTCATATCCTGCTGCCAAGGTGTGGTTTCTATTCCACTTTGTTTATATTATGCTTATAGTGTCAGCTTTCATGTCTTGCCTCACTAGTTCAAGCTCTAACCTAGGCATCTCTTTGTTGTGTATGAATATACTGGCTGCTTCTTATTGATTTCACCCAGGTCTCTAGCTGGGTTTGGTAAAATCTTTTAGTCTGATTTTTTAGGTAACACTTCCATTCTCATTTTAGTCATCCTATGCCCTGGTGTTTCTTTTATTCCTTTTTACTTGAATTTCCTCTTCTCTCAGCTGTGAAATTCAGCTGAGATTCAGAGATTTGAGTTCTCTGATTCCTTCCCACAGTTGCTTTCTTTGCAACTCTTATCAGCGAGGCCAGTTCGGTAACAAGAGACAAGGATTTGCCCAAGACCTTTGGATACCGTCTACCAAGAAGAGCCCCTGAAAGGTACATCCTGCACTGCTGTATTCAGCCTCTTGACCATCTCCTGTTTGTCAAGTTAGACCTGTGACTGGACCAACAGCTGTTATTTTTCAGTGGTCTCTCATGAGAAAAAAAAAAAAAAAAGGAGAAACTATGTCCCCAGAGCAGCCAAACAGTTTCTGCAAAGCATTGAGAAATAGATGCTGCAGATGGTTGCTCTGTGATTACAAATGAGCTCACCTCTTCTTCCCCTTTGCCTGCAAGAAAGAACCCCCAAACCTTTGTGCAATGACTTGCTTCTTCCCTTGAAAAGAATATTTCCTTTTTTGGTTTCACTTTCTAATTCATTATGTCCCTCACTGACAAGTGAATAGAATAACCATAGAATAACCATAGAATAACCATAACTCCAGATGTTGGGAAGAAAGCACGGCTACTTTAGAAATTCTCAGAAAGTATGTATTTCCCATTAGAATGGAGTGATTTTGGTATTAGCGGATTATTTACAGACAGTACATTTGCAAAAAGTGTCATTTCTTGCAAATTCTTTCATTCCTTGTATTCTGGTAAACTTCAAGTGATAGTTTTAGGTGAGACAAATGGGGAGAAAATAGATTTTGAATGTCAACGTATTTTGTTTCGGAAAGAAATGAAAGCAAAAAGTTTCAGTTCTTCTTATGTAAAATGTTTTCTTCAGAACACCATGTTTCGTGTTTAGTTACCTGACATTTCTGAAGTGTCCTTAAGAAACTGAACGAGGGAGGGAGAAGATGGCATTTGTTAGTGGGGTGCAGGAGGATTCTTGAAAACTTTTGGCCAAACCCACTTTTTCTCCTATTTTCCTCAGGCTGGCAATCAAAATGGGAAAAATCACATTCACCCAGTTCTGTTCCTGATATTAAAAGAAAAGTCTTCTGGTTAAAGGAGATGCTGAAGAACGAATTCTTTAATGAAGTTGCTATATATTATATATTGTCTATATAGGAGTGGGAATTTGTGTTTTTTATGTGAACAGTTTTCCAGGTCCAGAATTCACAAGTGATTTGCTATTGATAAAGGAGGTTCTCCTGACTGATTTTGGTCTTTTGGTCTGCCAAACTGAAATAGGCAAAATGGATGAAGTATACCAGTTCTCTTCTACTGGCAAGTCCAGCAGCTGGAACAAGCAGCTGGAACAAGAACTAGCAGCACAGCTGGCAGAGCTGAAGGCAGAAATAGAAGGCAACAGGATATTCCAGGGAATACCGAGTAGGGCATGCAGGTAACAAGAATTTCTTGGGGAATGAGGGAGAGAGTGAGATTATAGCAATGCATTGTGTCTCTTTGGGGATTTTTTTAGTCATGATACAAAAATCATGTGTCTATATAACTGTTCAATTTTGAGACCTGAATACACACATGGGAGCCAGGAATAGCAGCTTTTTCATTGTGTGTCTACCACAGAATTATGGTTGAAATGGAAAAGAATGTCAAAACATAAACTAAATTGATTTCATGTGTGTATTGCAAACAAAACTTTAAATCTCCCTAGCATGTCAAGTATTTTCTTCTTCCAGTGAAGAGGAAGTAACTTCAGACATAACACTGGGATGTATAAACAGAATGGTTACATATAAAACAGCTGCTCTCACTTTTCTCAGCGATGATGAGATGCAGGCTATGGCAATGTACCCGGGTTTGGCATTATGTTTCAAGGAAGCTTTAGAACACCTGGAGAATATTTGGAGGAAAACAGAGGTCAAGAATGCTTGACCAGCACACTTGAGGCAAAAAGAAGCTGGACTTGTGTCTCCACTTCATTTTCTCTAGTTTATAAGTCTTCAGACACATGGGAGATTGCGGTAAAGATGTAGGGAATAAACTTCTGTTTGCACTTACGAATAGGACAGATAATAATGGCCTAAATTCAAACTTTCCAAAGATTGTGTTAATTAAATACTCATATCTGGACTAGGAGGTTGTTGACCATCCTTGATTGGAGGTCCTTAAGAAGAGGATAGACAAACACCTTTAGGGAACAGATTTACTTTTCCCTGCCTGAAAGCAGTGGAAGTGGTAGATGATCACAAAACCCCTCCTGCTCCTACTCCTTAGGGCTCTAAGATGTTCCAGCAGTTTCCCATGTATTGCTTTTGGACAAGACTCAGGAGCCCTTTTTTTTAATGGTCCGGTTTTCACCTGTGTTTTTAATTTACGTGCATTCATTTTATTCAGTTAAATAAAAATTCTGTAACGTAACTTGCTGTAAGTATATGGATGCATGAGAATTAAAAAATAGTTTTCCTCCAGAGGATTTCTCAGCCCCTCCTTCGGTGATATGGGCATATTAGGAAGGAAGTTGTCTAAATTGTGAAGGATGCTTGTCGAGGAGCTCCACTGCATAGTTGTGGGTTGAAATAATGTGCCCATAGAACTGACAAGCATCCAGATGGACTTTTCAAGGGCTTTGACTAAAAAATGGAGGTGGAAGAAAACAGTTTGCCAAGAAATGTCTGCTACTGAAATGAATTCTGCTGCTTTAAGGTAGGGTTTTCATACCATTAAACTTGCATACTGTTAATTTCACCATCTGAGTCATGTTGTGCCTGAAAAATGTTTGGTTTATACCAGCTGGTATGTAACAACCTGTTAAGCATTTTTTTTTTCTGCAGTTCTGTTCCAGTTCCAAAGGATGCATCTTATTTCAGAAAAGAAAGGGAGTGAATACTAAAGAAAGGCTTACAGGTAGGCAGCTATAGGATACACTGGCTTAAAAAAAATGTCTTTGCTCTTTACCAAGCAGTAACTGAAAATTAAAATCAGAGCAAGTGATACGTTTTTTGGAATCTGGGCCTGTAAAGACAGAATGGGAAGGGTCATAATGTTTGCACATTAGTAAAACAGCGTAACATTTCTTTTATTTGACTAACAATGTGGAACTGGCTCTGCAGCGTTTGTTTACATGACAACTCCCAATTAAATTCAAAGCCTAAACATTTTTTCTGTATTTACCACTTTTTTTTTTTTTTTTTTCAGTATCCTGAAAAGGAGATCTATTCACCATGTGCTCCTTTCGCAGGTGACAGAAGCAAAACCTCTTGCTATTCAGGCTGATGCCGTGCAGAGGGAGCTGGAGAGCTGCTGGAGAAGAGAGCACACAGCAGCAAACTTGCCTCTGGTTCTGCACCAGGTAGGGCTCCTGCTTGCTGGGAAGAGCTGGGAACTTTCCTCTGGCCCAGCAGGTTGCACTGTGCACATTTGAAAATAAAAACTCCTTCCTGGAAACGGGCACGAAAATGTTAGTTTGCTTGCAGTTTCCTCGTACAATGTTAAAATTTCCTTGTCTGTTTCTTTAAAGGACAGGAATATAAGCCAGGTCAGATGGGCTGGGATGAGGTTCTCCCAGTTCCCTGGTACTTTTGTGCTGTTCTTGAATGTCTGTATTGTGGGTCATTTTTATTTTCATTTTTAAAGTGGAGTTCAAATTTCTAGGTCCAGGGGACTGAATTCTGTCATTTTCCTTGTATTAACTCCTTTTTTTTCATTCCCACTGTAATGCTTCTACTTGGACAACTTAGGGGGAGTACCCTTCAGGGATGAATATAACAGCACAGTGGTCTTTGGTGACTGATTAGCTGTTGTTTTGGTGTTATTCTCTGATGCTAATGATGATCTATACACTGCTTAAGTTTCCTATAATGTTAAGCTGCTGTTGCTTACAAATATGTGATTTGTTGGTTAATTCTGATTTTATTCAAGTTTTTTACAGACAGAATTACTCAGCTAGTCCAGAGAAAATATTTGCACGTGCTTAGATGGAAGAGATTTTGTACACACAGCAGTGTTATTGAACAGTTTTATCCTCTCTATCAGGTAGGAACCAAAAGCTAGGATCTAGCACATATATATCTAATGCAGTAGCCGTTTATGAAAAACAAAGTGTTAGCAATGGCACTTTTTTTCCACTCTAATAAAAAGCTATTTACCTTAAGGCAATTTGTCTGGAATTTGTCTCTGGGCATTCACTCTCAGCGATCTGCTAATGGTCACTACGAGCTGCTCAGAGATTCACTATTTGAACTAAATTCACTTTTCCTCATTGGGTTGGAAATACCATTCATAAGCATTTAGGAAGGAAATAAGCCTCTGAAATTACTCTCAAGCTAGGATTCCTTGTGCAGTAGAAATACAATGGCCTTCTAGCTAATAGGAGAAGAAGATACAGAAATGCAAAAGTGACAACAACTCTTTTATATACATAAACAGAAGCGAATTAGTCACATCATGGAGGAGTACAACAATGTACAAGACTTTCAGCAGCAAGGGAAAGTTTCCTGACAGGAAAGAAAAATCCGGTGAATGCAGTGACACAGGAAGGTCTGATGATTTACACCCGGTGGTTAGTGTGTCACCTACGCTCTCTGGAGGGCATTCACCGTTTTCTCTGGGTAAGATGAGCATTTTTTGAACAATGAAGTATGATTATGAAACGTTCAAGTCTTGGATAAGAAAGTAAACTGAGGAAGATCAAATCCAATGTAAAAGAAATCTAGAGGTTTGTAGATAATGAGCTAGACTGCGTACATATGACATTAAATTCTTTTAGCAGACTGATTTTACTAGAAAGGAAATACTGCAGCGATAAAGCTGAACTTGGGTAAGTGGAATAATGAGCTCCCTGGGTGCAGTGTAGATAGCATTGTGCTGCTTGGATTTGAGATCCAGGATGAGGAAGAAAAAGCTTGGAGAGACTTTTTTTCTGTATTATTACTGTGATGATGTTTTAATAGAGCAGGACACTATCAAGGGGCTGAGTCATCTCAGTGAGCAGACTAGACTTGGGGAGTATTTGTTAAAGTGTCACATTTTGAAGACAAATCTGAATACTTCCTTGTTTTATCTTTGTTTAATGATTTTATTATATGAGTGCTACAAGTCATTGACAGTGAATAAACTTCTGGAATTAAGCACAATGGCTAACTATGGTTTGTTTTTTCTCTTTTGTATTTTATTACTAAATTTGCAACTGAATAATTTTTATGCTTTCTAAGTGACTGGGAATAACAACAGTTATGTTTTTATCTCCAGGTTCTCCAGCAGTTGCCTATTTCCCACAGAATAAATGTGGCTGATGAGAAATGTCCTGATGTGGTCCAAGACAACCGGGTCAAATTAAGAAATGCTTTTGACAGGAATTCAGATATTTTTAATATTGATGTGTTTCCCTGTTCAAGAGTTTTAAGAAGAAATGGTGAGAAATTATCAGCTTTCCTTTAAAACCACAAGTCCTACAGATAATGCATTTGTTGATGTATATATTCTTTGCGAAAGGTCAACAGTGCAAATGTTGCCATCCTTGGTTTTTATGCTTGAGAAATTTGGAGTGTGGCTTTTAAAGTCAGCAAAAATCCTGGAAATCTGGTGTCCAAATTCCAGAGAGTGGAGCCCTATATCTGCAGTGGTCAGTCCTCTGGATTTACTGTCCCCCATGCTCCAGGAACAGGTGGTTCAGGAAGATACTTGTGGGATCAACTCGGTGGGGAATCCAGGATGTTGTCTCGATTATGCCAAACCCTGAAACTTTCTGCAAGAATATTATTTAAAATATTTCTGTGGGTGGGCTGTTTCTGGAGAAGCTAAGAGAAGAGGGCTATTGTTTTAAGACTTATACTCAAGTATCTCCAGAAAAATCTCCTTGTGGTTATTTTCAAGTTCTCTTTCCTGTTGAAGGAAGGGAGAGAGTGATGTTGCTTATGTAGAGTTACGTATGTGAATGGTACTTAGCAAGCAAGGCAGCATTCCTCTTGCAGAGTGTTTAAACCCTGTGATTTAACCCATGCTTTTACAGACAGAGCGGGAACAGTGTGGAATGGGGGGAGCTCACAGAATTGCCTATGGAAAAGCACAACCCCTCTATCCTGGGGATGAGGCAGGGCATACACCGCCTCCTTGCAGTTGGGAAATGGGCTGGCCAGGGTGGAGGAAGGAAAAGGTGCTGTGACTTTTCCTTCCCATCTCCTTTCTCCACAGAAGACCTCTACCACAAGGGATGTGCAACTGTGGGTCTGCACAAGGGAGCAGGGCACAGCCCTGGACTGCAGCGGCACTGCCCAACCAGTGGCAACTGATTGAGAACAGTGCTAAGGAAAGTGCAGATTTACCTGGGACAGACAAGGGGCCTTTAGTCCTTAGTTAGTGGTCTAACTAAGCTCTGACTGGTCAGCTGGTGCAGACCTCTCTCATTCAGGAGGCCCATGGGAGTCCCATGGTGGGAAGACATGACAGCACTGCTCCAGGAGTACAGCACGACTGGTGTTAAGGAGCAGGGAGAGGAGGGTTAAACTAGCTCGTTTTGATCTGCAATATCTAGTTATCTAATATTTGAGGAACAGTATCATATTAGCATCATAAACTTCATTCATCTGCTGTCTAGATCATAGATGAAACAATAAAATGATTAAACCAGACATTAAAGCCAAAGCTGAAGTAAAGCATGGAATAGAAACGCAGATGGCCCTTTATTGCTGAAACAGTGAGATAATAAATTAGATTACATGTAGTTCCACTAAACCCCAAGAGTTTTTCTGAACTTTAGCAACCTGTAACTTATGTATTAAGATGTTTGCATGTATCAGCAGTGCCCACCAGCACTGGGTAAAGAAGAATCGGTTCACGCTTATCTGGACTTTCAAAAATCTTTGGAAAAGTAGTAGCAGAAAAAGTACTGCTGTTTGTTATAGCTTGATCTAAATTAAAAAACAACCAAACAAGCCCCCATTGTTAAATATACCTGTCTGAAAAAATGGAAGAAAAGAAGGCAAAATTTACAGGAACACAAGTAGTTTTTGGTTCTTCAAGGATGAAGGAATACTGATATCCTTCAAATCCCAGAGCAAGCCTCAGATGAGGTAAAGAAGAAGGAGAAAACATTTCAGTTCTTCTAAAAACAGGCACTATGTTGCTCAACACTGATACCAGGCCAAACTCAGCCATTCCCAGTACACCCTTGTTTCAGAAGTTTGGAATAGCAAGATCATGCCAGAATCAGATACTGGAGGAGTGATAACCCTGAAATAGTAACATACTTGAAGTTCCTGTGGCATGTGAAGATTTGGGAGGTGTGTGTGTAAGAAGAATGTTGTACACCCCTGAGCCAGGACTCTGTTCAGGCAGTAGGATTTGTTAGTTGGCATCCTTTCCATGCTAGAAGATAGGCACTCCTCCAAGGACCATGGAGGTGCCCCGACCTGCAATAGCTGTTAGTCTTTCAGGATCTGGCAGAAGGCCCTTCCTTGAAAAAAAAATGCAAATAATAAAAATCCATAAGATGTGCGTTCCCCCTTCCCATTACATTCCATTCTCTGACATATTTCTGCTTCAGGACAAAAAAAGGGAAATTACAACATTGTGTGGATGCAAAGCAAGGGACACTGACAGCATTGCTTACAGTCATCTTACAATCACACTGCTTAAAGTGTCGATGTTCTCCAGCTGGTCTGATTATGACTTTTTGCAGAATCCTGCCACAAGGACACTGGATTCACTTTGCCCCGGCACAGCACTGAAACTGAGAAGCTGAAACCTCAGCTCCAGCTTCTGCTTTCTCTCTTTGGCATTGACTACAACCTTAAATATCTCAAGAACTCAGCTGATGAGATGGAGCTCTTTTCCTTAGTAACTGAAATGGACCTCTCAACATAAAAAAAAAAAAAAAAAAAAAGAAAAGAAGAAAAAAAGAGTCCTTAAAAGTATGGAAGGAAGTTCCGGTTATTATAAGTCAGTGTTTTGCATCATGGAGAAATAAGATTGTGGGCGTTTTTGCTCTTGACAGGAAGCAGCAGAAAGGCCCAGCTCACTCTCATTAAGCTGTAGTAGCTGCTAACGTTTGTATTTTCAGCATCACGGCCTGACTCCATACCTTTGTTCTCCCAACTCTCACTCATGCTTTTTGTGCATTTTTCTCGAGTTTTCCTGCTCTTGTTTGGTGTCTTCCCAAGCTGTGGTACTTCCACTAGAGGTCGGCTGTGACACACCATCGCCCAGGACCTCACCGAGCTTCCCCAGCTCAGGGGTTACCAGCAGGAAAACTCTGGGTTTCATCTCTTCTGACATCAAAAGCAGCTGAAAATCTTCACTGTGTGTCCAAGGTCCAAAATAGCTGCATAGCTGTTAAACAGAAATAACATCCTGCTTTTAAATACATGGCCTGCCTTGCGGATCCTGCCTTGTGTGAGAGCAGGTGGTACAGCTGAAAAGGACAAAGGTTTGGTTGCATAAACTGGTCTGTAAGTCTCTCATCAAATTAACATTTGACTAGTCCAGCTGAACTCACTGGCACAGATAAGCACAGGCAGACATGTTTACACAACTAGGCTATGATGTAAATTGTAGGCTGGGGGTGGCTTACTAGTTTTTGAACAGGATTTTCAAAGTACATCTTCTAGGCTGATGCTATTCCTACCGAAGCCAGTGATAATAAATTTGTCATTGACTTTGACTGACAGTAAGTGCTTTTGAAAATCCTGGTCTTCTTTTTGGAGGCTCCAGAGTTAACAGGAGGGCGTTTCACTGTGGCTGCTGGAAAGCAAAGAAAACACAGGACGAGAATGTCTCCTTTGTCACTTTATCACCCCTTTTTTTTTTTTTTTGGCTGATAATATGCAGTATTACTTTGCTATAGGATTTAATACCCAGCTTGGGAAATTTATAACAGCAACATCTCCTCTTATGCTTTCAGTTGTCCAAAAATTTAAAAGTGTCTTCTGTAAACAGCAGACGATGAGAACGTTTCCAGTTTATGATGCAGAGGGCTCTGAAAAAGAGAGCCAACTGGATCCCTTTTTGAAAGGTAATTATGAGGAACTTTCCTTTTTCAGTTGTGTTAGTCCTAACCAGTCTTCAGGATGCACCAGGATACATTTCAGCAATTAAAGTCTAAGATGTTTCTTTTGACAAGTAGAGTGGTGATTTTTTTCATAATTCAGGCCTTATCAAACTACTATATTTCTATATAGTGAAGAGCACCTTTTCATGTCTGTTCAAAATAAAAAGTGAATGTATTGCACTTTCCTTACTAAATATTGCCTCCTATACCAAAATCATTCATAACTTTTGTTGTTGCTTTTATGTTGACCAGATTAAGCCTAAAGTGGATCCCTGGCAGCAAAAGCTTTTGATAAAACTGAAACAATGGAAAAAAGTGGATAAGCTGATGGACCTTCATTCAAAATTTGTAGAGGTAATATAACTTAAAGTGATTTAATTTAAAGGGATTTTAATTTATTTATTGGACACTTCCAGGGAAATTGAAATGTCTAGAGTAAGGTTGCTTCAGGTTTATGTATCATGTATATCTGCCCAAATTCATTAAAGACCCATTACTAAGGTGCTGTAGAAATATTTTTCCACCTCCTTCTCAGTTCAGTGGTTTCAAAAGGCAGCTTGAACACTTGCATAAATATTCAAAAGCTCTGAAGTTCACCTAAGTCAGGTCAAAATCAGCCCTGGAATTTGTGTCAAAGGGATTGCTCAGAACAGCTTTCTTTTAATGTGACCAAGGTTCAGACCTGTGCTCACAAACCAAGTCAAAAGACTCCGATAGTGAGGTACAACTCTCAAACTTGGTAGGGCACAACGTACAGACTGCATGTGCCCCAGGGAGAGGTTACTGAGTGTCTCTCTATTTTGGTTCAGCTTCATAGGTTCTCTTGATTCTGGTGATACTTTGCCGGTTTTGGCCATTTTGAGGATGTCCTGCAGGACAGCTCTGCCATCCAGCCTCCCTGGAGAAATGGAAATGTGCATTCATGCATCAGGGCTGCTTTGCATCCACAGTGTGCCTGAGGCACCCATAACACCTCACACCGTTGTCTTGCAAATAGTGGTCATCTGTGAAGAGCAGTATTAATTTGTCCTAATTGCATCTATTTCACTGAATGTACCCTGCAGGGCTGACTTGCCTATTCCCAATAAGCTCTGCTCCTTCAGGCCTGCTGCAGATGCATGGATGAGCTGCAGGGCATGATAGGCTGGTCAGGTGTATTGGGGTCTTGCCACATTTTTCCAGTGAAATTTTAGCAGGTCTGGTATCCTCATCTGTAAAACTGGTCTAACAGGAGTCCTCTGCCTCCTAAGGGTGAGGAGAACTAATGCAATTAAGATGGTGAACTGCCCCTATAGGACTGGATCTGAATAAATATCTGAGCCAGCAAAACTGCTCTGGTTATCAGAGGATGAAATTACTGCCTCTTATCCCCCAGCTGAGCCTGAAGCACTGTGAACAATAAGGACACTTTGTCCTTCAGCTCCCAGTTTTACACACGAACCAGAAAATAATTCCCTTCTCTGAAGCTATGGAGGAGTCGCGCCCCTATGTACCCTCTTCTATCAAAAATCTCATTCCTGCCAAATGGAAGGTCCTTGGTGAGCTGTTTCTTTCTTCCTTTAGTACATGGGCAGTGTTGGGTTCACCAGAGGATCCTAAGCCGTGTGTTCAGCTCACATGAGGCTATTTCAGCCCTGAAATGTCACCAGGCTCCTTCGTCTTCTCTCCCCAAAGAACCACTGCTGCAGTTCATCCAAATAAATACCTCTCTCCTCAGGCTTTAAGATGCCCTGCTGACTAGAAAGGGTGTAATGGGCTTGTCACAGAGCCCCAAATGATGCTGTGTATGTGTTTGAGTTGTGGGTAAGCCTGGATTTGGGACCCTTGCAGGGGTTGCTGCCTTCCTTGGGGATGCCAGCTGGAGAGGGGAGGAAGAGGCTTCCCATCTGCCTGGGGACTGTGGATGGCACAGGGCAGAACGGGGTGAGGGTGTCAAAAAATCAACCAAAGAAACAAAAAACCACCCAGAAACAGGCAGAAGCAACAGTGCTAGCTCAGCAGGGTAGAGCCCTCAGTGCTGTAGCCATGGACCGCGTGTGGGGATGGTGGCTATTCTGCTGTCCAGCTTTCTCAGGATTGCTTAGGATGCCATCAGCCTTCTGTATCCTCTTTAGGTGGCTACTTGCTTTGCCTACACCTGAAGCTGACCTCAGTGAAACAGGGAGCCTTAGTAGGCAGCTTCTGTTGGGCTGAAGACAGGAGGATGATAAGGCTGTGCTGAAGCAAATTGCCCTATGGCTTGAGAAAGGGAAAATGCAGGCTCCTGGCTTCCCACCCTGCTCACCTTCCCCAAGCCTCTTTCCACTGCCTGCCTTCTGATTTTGTGTTTCAGTGTCTAACAAACCTGAAAATAAATTTAACTCTGAGGGAACAAAGGTGCTTGGCAGTGGCATGCTGGATGGTAATGGTGCTTAGTAGAGAAGCAGTAGTGGATCAGAAGATGTTGACTCCCAACCAGTAAGAAAGTGAATGAAGTAAATGCTTGGGAAATGAATGGAAAAGTAATGTCAATAGGGTTTGATATTTAATTTACATTTTTATTAAAGGCTGCTTGCTCCCCTGCCCCCCCTGCCTTTTAATGATTATTTTTTCCTCCTGTGTTCAGAAAGATCCCATTTGTTTTGACTTTTCATCATCTTTGTTCAAAACAGATGACAAAGATGAGTCTTGTAAAACTCCTGATCTTAATCCCCTTAGAATTCCTGTCAATGCCTTGCTAGAATTCATATCAACAGAATTTTTCTGATGCCAATAATTGCTAAAGCATGACCATGTTCTTCAAATTCTGCTTCTGATACAAGTGGCAATTGAAACAAGTACTACAAGATTAGATGTGGTTTTTTTAAATTATTTTTTTACTACCAATCATTTTGTTTAACCTGGTTTTTTTGGCAGTAGTCTATATATATTTAGTCTCCCTGGTTCCCATTTAACATTCATTATTTACTTTCATAGGTCTCACAAAGCATTTGAGAGAGAACTCTTTTTAAATTGCAGAAATCAGAAGGTGGATGTGTAGACTTTGCAGCTGAAGTTGGCTTGCAATATTTTAAATAATTGAATGGATTTGATTTTGATGATACTTTTAGAAAGATTTGCCATTTATAGTCTTTCTTTTTTTTTTAATTTAGGACTGAATTGAGCTTTCTTTTATGATCCCTGTTTTCAGACCTTTTACCATTGTCAGATATTTCACAAGGAAACCATTCTTTCAAATCTTGCCACAGCATGTAATTTTTCTGGAAAGCTTGAGCAAAAGCCATCATCACCAGTAACAAAAGTGAAAACGGCTTTGCAGCTCTCCGAGACAATGAAAAGAAGATAATTCTCCTTGTTTTTTTCCATAGTGGTTTGCTCACCAAATACATTATGTTTGGTTTTTGGTCAAGAAACATGTTTACTTCCTTAATGGTGAGGGATAACGGGAAAGGAGAGAGGCATTACCCAGTAGTCCCTCCCCTCCATAAATCTGTTAGAAAAAAAGTACTTTTGCATTCTTTCTTATCTGGTGCATTCCCTCTGTATCCTGTGACAGGCAAATCCGTTTCTGCAAAATGCACCTTGGAGAGGGCGCAGCAGACAACTTTCCTAAATGAAGGAGAAACAGTAATGAGTGGTTCTGCAGAGGCTCCCTCACTAGGTGCTCTGAACTGACCCTGACTCACTGCTGGGTGGGGGATGGCACACTGACTCGTTTGCCTTGTGAATCTTCTGTCTGTATTTGATGTGGTTTGAAACAAGGTCTCAGACATGGAGAGGGTGATGGAAGGTCTGCAGGAACACGCAGCAGTGCTGTTCGAGCCACATCCTGCGCGGTCAAGTTGTGCAGCTTCTGCTCATGCCTCAGGACATCAGAACTACCATCATGTCTGGAAGGAGATCTATGAGCTCCACCAGGTACTTAGAAAGGGAAATGATGAATAAAGATCAATTAACATGTCTAGCAGGCATTTGTCTGTTCTCTAACAGATTTCTGTTTGGATACCAACATTCCCCTTTTTCACAATTCAGTCTCCTGCTACTGCTGCTAAGCGGGTCCTGCCCAGCTGCAACTTACGGTTGCATGCCCAAGCCGCATACACGATGTCCTCTCCTCCTTGGGGCTCGCTAGCTGCTGTGCAGCCACCAGTCCAGTCATAGCACAAGCAGTGTGAGGTTGCACCTACCTAAAAATAACATGTCTGTAGCTGTCAGTTTGGCCACAAGGGCTAGAAGTGCACCCTAGCATTGACTGGAGAATGTGGTATTAGGGAATGGGTTAGCATGTGTGTACGGAGGAGGGGGGAGGAAGGACGTTGGTTGCTTGAGGCTGTCCAGCAGCCGAACACCTGTGGACCTGACAGCAGATGCCTGCTTTGTGCAGGGGCAGGTGTGATAGCAAGTTCCTCCTCTTGGGGAGGAAGCGGCATTTGTGGGCATGGCCTCACAGAGGTCTCACGGCAGTTCAGAAGCTGCGAGAGCAGAAGCTGTGAGAGATCTTCAAGTTTTGGAGAGAAGGAAAAAAACACAAGTGGCCTAACTGGTGGGGTAGTGAATGAGAAGTAGGAGCTATCTCGCTGGTATCTGGGGTATTTGTAGTAACAGTGCCATGCCGTACGTGGTGAGCTCTGTGACTAATCCTCTGAATTTGAAGGTATCTCTTTGATGAAGATGGACTTTGGTTCCCTAGTTCTTTATTGTCCTTCTGACTCAGATGCTGCTGCTTTGACAAGTATAAAAGCATTACACACAGAACTGTTACATCCCAGAAGTTCCTCTATCTGCAGCCTCATGTTTCATTTGGCTCACTCTACCTGTGCCTGCCTGCCCGCACCAGTGGGCGCTGGGGGCAAGTTAAGAAAAGACTGAACAATATCTTTGCTCTGCGGTTGTTTTCTAAAGAAGAAAGGTCTAAGCTACTGGGGCTGGATGCAGCCCCGATGTTAATGAGAAGAAGTTCTTGCACCCCTGCTCTTGGCCAGGACCAAGCAGAGCAGTGAGTTATAAAGGAGCGGGGAAAGGGAACAGAGGGAGAGAGACAGAATTTAGTCTCTCCCCATTCCCTCTTTCCTGCTGATTAATTGGCCCCAAGGCGGATACCAACTCCGTGTTCAAAAATAAACCCTCATTTTTCTGTCAGGAAAAGCTCCCATGTGTGAAAACATACAGTTCTTCTTACCTCAGGCTGATGCTGCCCAGGAAATATTTGATTACTTAATGAAAACTTCAGGAAAAAAAACATTGGGTTGACTCATGCAAGCCACATGATGATTAATGAAACAAAAGGAAGAAAACATGATTGCACTGTACATCTTCTGTCAAGTGCACTGAGTCCATGACCGGGTTGGGAAAGAGTACCTATTTGGGGGCAATGCAAGGGACATGACTGATCTCAGCAGCATTAGGTTAATTAAAAACCTAATTTTGAAACAGTCTAGTCATGATGGTATAGCAAAGCTAGAATTAGATCTTTCACAAAAAAAAAAGCTCTGTCCACATCTCAGTGTTTTTAAAGTAAAAATTCAGCTGCTACCTTTTTTCCTCATTTTACTGGCATTTTTCAGACAGCATTGTCTGTAGCTTTTTAAAGTGAAAATTTTTAGTGGGAATGTTTCATCCCATGCTTACTTAGTCCATATACTTATTGTGATATTTAAGAGATGTACAACAAATGCTGTTGATTCAGGAAAATGTATTTTAATTCTATTTGACCTCACATTATTTTAAGTAATAGAGATTGAAGGACCTAGTTTTTCCAAAATTTAAGAAATTAGACCTTTGGAGTCTATGAAGACAGGATGAATGAGGTTGATCATACTTCGTAAGGACAGAGAAATCAATTTACAGATAATCGATCATTGCAAGGATTATGTAAAGCATTCATTGTTTGGCAGTTTGACATCAAGATTTATTTGGCTTGAAGGAATTTTTGGAGACAATGCCCTCATGTCAACTTGCAAATCTATAGGATGGTCAACATAGTCCTGAGTTTATCTATGTCACTTCTAAGAGTAACTTTGTTAGGATGTCTCATGTTGAGCAGGATAAATTTGACAAACACCAATTTGTGAAGATACATTAATAGAATTTTCTCTAATCAGAAAAAACAATGCCAAAATCAATGCTGCAAAGCCCTTAACTGAAAAGAAGTCCAACTTATGCCATCCAAATTCACATGAAGTAGTGAAATAAATTGCGATAGAGAAGTGAGTTAAGAGGACAAATTTTTCTTATAAGCTTGATTGTCTGAGGAAATTAATTGGATAATGCCTAGTAAATCACTGTCCATAGTGTTCCGCAATTAATAAATACTGTGTGACTCATAGTGATCCTCTCATTTATACTGCAACTAATGCCAGTTAAATTTCACTGATGTTGGAGTAACTCCTGACGCACATGAGAAGGCCTTGATGGAGCTGATAACAAGGCAGGTATAGCTGTTTTCCTGCTTGTTGCTCTTCATCTGTTCTTTGTACTACATAGGTGAGTGTGCTGGAAAGGAGCGAGGAAAAAAAACAAGTATTGAATTTAATTTTACAAAATATTCACTACAGCATTTAATATATGCCTGTGTTGGGGGTGTTGTGTATATACATCACAGTAAAACTTTTCTACAGCCTGGTCTGATGTTATTTCTTTGTTGCCACACTATGATTTTGCTCCATGCTCAGCCTATGATCTGCTGGACCCCATAAATCAGTTTTTCTTTTATGGCAGGAGGAAACAGGATGGACTAGAAGGTCAGACATGCCATGAGCCATAGCTGGGTTGAGGTTTTGATGAACCAGATGTTCTGAATTTCTCTGGAAAAGTTCTTTGATTTGACCCTTGCTGCAGTTTGTCTTTGGAACGGGGATAGCTTTCCTACAGGCCAGGGACTTTTTAAGGATAAAACACTTAGGTCTGGATAGCAATCAAATACTGTGGAGTTATATGCCACAATAATTTCACCGCTGGCTGGATTATGAATTTCATCCAGTATGGCACTTATTTTCCTTTTCTTTTCCTTTTGTTATAATAAAGCCTATGCACAAAGCTGTCAAATAAAAATCATATGCATACTTACCATGCCAATTTTTAACTATGTGTGTTGGAGCTAGGAACTAACTACCAAGGATAATAACACATCTGTGGCTCACAATGGGGAGGATGTAGGAAATACCGGCTTCACTAAGTCTCTGGCATCCTTCAGAAAGAAGAATGAAAGAGGGTAAAAAAATTTTTATATGTATATATATGTATGTGTATATTTAATAAAACCTTAAAGAAGGAAGAAAACTTATTTCAAGCTACTGTTTCTCTGACAGAAGCAGTAATACCATCCTTTTCCATTTTTCCATACCACAGGTTTCCATGACAGTCAGTCCCTTAGGCAGCCTTCTCTTAGACAACAGACGTAGCAAAACTGCCTACTTTGGAAAGGTTTAGAAATCTCCTTTAGTAATAAAAATCTAATTATGTTTTTCCTGTCTGGAAAAAAAAGGTATAGCTATATGGGTAGCTTGCAGCTGCTAGGATTAGAAGAGGACACAGCAACTGCCCACCAGGAGCATGTGGTGAGGAGAGGAGCCCACTCGTCTCTTCTTTTCCTACGTCACCTGAGACTCCAAGAGCTAAAGGTAAAAAAAGATATCAAGATAAAATCTGCAGAGATGAGAGTTAATTTTTTTTAAGAGGAGAGCTGTCGTCCAACTGAAAAGGCAACTGTGCATTTGCTGCAATTTGTTTCAGCGAGTGTGCCTGGGGATCCTTAACTACTTCAGGTCTGTGGAGAGAAGCCTGACCATCAGTACCGCTGGCCTCTCCTTCAAGGCTGGTCGCCTAATTCCCGGTGCAGAAGACACCTCCTGGGTCACTGCTGCCAAAGGAAGCACTGACGCTTTCAGTGGCCTGAGTTCACAGCCGTATATTCACTACACACCAGCGGACTACAAGGTGAGGTACCACCAGCCTTTAGTCTCCCAAAATGTGAGCTTCAACAGGAATACCTAATCCAGTTCCCTCTTCCATGCAGCCTATGTTGTGATCAGTTGCTGAATCATCTGAGGGATTCAGTGTAGCTTGTTCCTCAGAACCATGTGTCTCACCTTAGCAGACTAAATACCTGTATTTACCAGCAGTCTGTAGCAAACCTCTGAGAAACTTCAGACACATAGAAGTATAACATCAATGCTGCCTGCCAGATAGATAAACATTTACTTAGGTTGGTGCTGCTGGCTGTGATTAAACTAAGACCTTTGTAAGTGAGGGGTTATCACACATGGTAGATGTTCCTGAGAAATCTAAGGCATTTTGCAATGTATGGAAATTCTTGTTTAAGTAGCTCCTAATAACTTCTAAATTGTGTTATTTAGATTTAGGTAGAGATTAGGACTTACTGTTTTTTAACCTTGTATAGGGGCGTGTGGCTGAAATTATATACTTAGTACACTTAGCTTCACAGATTGGAAAAATAATAATTCAAATTAAATTCCTAAGGCTTATCAACTTTTGATTTCCCTAACGTTTTTGTAGAATATACTGAACAAAATCAATACATCATGCTGAGATTAGTGGTTTGATGTTATATAGTATTTTGTTTTTTGAGCTGTAGAATTTCCTTGCAGCTCTGCTACCTAACACTAATCCCAAAGTTCTAAAGTAGAAAGCCTGAAGAAGCACAATAGTATTTTAATAGGAGTTTTTTTGACATTTTGAGCTTACATTTATTTCTCATTTACTTGTTTGTTTGGTTTGGGGTTTTTTTTCTGAAAAAAACCCCAACACAGAACCAAATGCACAAGCCACTTCATGGAAGAATTGTGGCTAGAACCAAAAAGGAAGTAGGCTTCCTGCCCCCATTTGTTGCTTATGTTAAGACACCAAACCTCCCCCTCGCCCTCAAAAAAAAAAAAAAACAAACCTGAAAACCACTTTGTGTCTCTAAACATAAAAATATCTAAACTAAACCTCTTTGAAACATGAAATGTGTGGGGAGAACATGGAGTTGATGATATTTTTAAGGTATCTTTAGTTTTATTTCTGATATGCCACATTCATCCTTTAAAAATCTAATCAATTAAAATTCCTAAATGAAAAGCTACTTGAAACTCTTGAAACTAAATAACTGTGATGCTCCACTCAAGAGATGTTGAACTGGGTGGTCCAGCGTCTGTGAATTTTCCAGTCAGAGAAAGTAATTAAAAAACTTATGTTTTCCAATGGGAAGTGTCATTTTTACTGGAAGCAGGTGTTGTGACAAACTCTCCCTCTGAACTCTGCATAATATACATTTATTTTCATTCCCTTTTTTTCTGTCATAGAAGAAATGATGCAAAGATCAATCCTGACCTTCCATCTAAATGCTCTCTGATCTGGAGATTAGCTGTGAAATACTTCAGAGAGCCCCAAGCAATGAGAGAGACATTATTTCACAGTGGCCTCTCCTTCCCCTGGACTAATGCATGGATATGATATATACTCTTGAACTTCAACTAAAGCTTAGATAAATATTTACTAATCCTATTACAGTTTAATTGGCATGAAATTTAGAAGCAGGGGCAACAGTATTTCCTTAACAACAGTTTCTAATGTGTTTTTTTGTTTTGTTTTGTTTTAATATACTGCACAGACTGTCCCTCAAGAACTGAAAAAATAATGAAGCCACTTTATTGGCAAACTATTTGAGACCTGTCTAATGTACTCTCTGGTGCTTGCTATAAACCTGAAGCACAGAGTATTGTTTTTGAAATACTTCTGGCATCTACTCTATGCCCAAAATTGGAGGAGTACCTGTGTTACAAATCCCTCCACATTGTAAGTTGTGAGCCCGTGTGATGGCTCAGCTCACCACATATCCAAAACTGAGATTCTGAGGCAGTGTTGCAGCCTCCCTAACAGACTGCTGGGGATGGAGATCATCAGAGGCGTAAGTTCCAATGACAGAAGGCCCTGTGAAACAATGCATTACATTAAATAAAACTCTTTTCTGTCCCCTGGTGAGATTCAGCTTAAAAGAAAGCACATAAAATATATGTAGGTGCATAAGTTTTCCTTTATAACCCAAAAGGGATTTGTTAAACCCCAGTAAACCTGAGCAGAGCTAGAGGGGGAAAGACAAAACCCACAGGCAAAAAACATTGCACATAAATATCCAGTTACTTGATTTGTTGCTAGAGACATATAACTGGGTATTCATATTTTTTATAGGCGTTAGTAGTATTTAGAAGACTTAGGTAGTCTCTTTAAAATATGATTCCCAAAACAAATACAACAGGGAAAAAGCCTTCATTTCTTTTTGGTTTGGTGTTGTAAGAACTCTCCAGTTTCATACCCACATGATCCTTCTGCAGAATGCAGTTAGTCTGCAGTTAAGACTAACTTCTGCAGTTAGTCTTGACTGACATTTTTAGAAGTGGGACAGAGCAGGAATTGCCTGGAAAAAAATCAAGAGCTTGAAATTGGAGATATTTAAATGAATGTTCTCCATAAGAATGTTTAAAAACACAACTAAAACCCCCTTCTGCCTGGTATGGTGAAATCCGTCCAGTATTTGCTCAGTTATTTACCTAAATCAAGTTAGATTCAATTCTTCTATAAAGGGCTTTGATTTAACCTTTAGAAAATTCTGCACCCCATCGCTAAGAGCAGCGAAACAAATATTCTGGTCAGAAGAATAAGGAAAGAACATAGAGTGCAGGATACCATATTGAAAAAAGAAAAGGAATCTGGCCAGGCTGATCCAATATTATGTTCAAATAAGGGGGAACATTTTGCAGGGCTGCCTCCTTAACTTTATGGGGAAGAATGAATTCTAATCCAGCATAGATCTGTGAAGCTGGCAAGCTGCTCTTCCCAGTATCTTTAAATTTGACTAAGATTTCCATGACTAAAGTGAATACTTTTTCCTTTCCTCCGTCCTTTCTTTTAATAGAATTTGAGACATCCAGGTGCTAGCAGGTAATGTTTGGGTAGCATTGGGGATCTTGTAAAGGCAGCTATTAGGAAAGCCAGTGAAAGGAGGAAGTCCCAATACACTGTGCATCATTATTTGGCACTGAAGTGAGAGCTAAGGTGCATTACACACCAGGAAATAGTAAAAACAAACAGTGGAAAATTAGGAGCTTGTGTTTGCTTGCCAGCTTCTTACAAAAAGAACCATTTTTAAAGTCTTCTATGGCTATACCCCTATATACCCCTACCCCTATATACCCCTACCCCTATATACCCCTATGTAGCCCTACCAAGTGCTTATTTACACTGGGACATGAACTTCTGTAATTATACACCAAGAGATAGATGTATGTAATTCCCTTTGTGGCACTCCTAGTCAAGAAACAGAGTATTTTGAAAGCTAACGCCACTTGTGCTGACTGCAGTGCTGGATTCTTGCCTGGGGTGTTACCAAGCTAACGAGTGACTCATTGCCAAGGTAGATGATTCTCTTTTATGGATGCTGATGTTTTTTTTAGAAAAATAAGGTAATTTTTAAACTATTCTATTGAACAAGTGATGATATCACAGCAATTTGGGATGTCAGTCAATGGGTGTTCCTTTTAATTGGTGCTAAAGTCTTTGTGTGTGTGAGCTTATCTCAAAATCTTGCAAGTGTAACTTACCCAAGAAGATTTTAAAAAATATGTTGACTTTATATTTGAATATCAGAATTTAAGAGACTTTTTGCCAAATTTGAGCTAAATTAGATAAAGGGGAAAAATGTTCTACCTTAGTTTAAGAGCCAATCTTCTTGTTTTGATGTCATCTTGGTGCTTTTTCTGGATTTATATGCCTGAAGGAGAAACGTAGCACAATAATAATTTTGTATGGTTTGTCTTACTCCATGATAGTATAAATGAAGCCACAGTGTAGGTGTTATCTGTAAAAAAATAATATTTTGGCAATTTTTTATTGTATTGTTCTTTGCTAGTGACAAAATACCACGTTCCTAGGCCAGGTCCACCCTTAGATATATTGATTATGCAGAATTGCAATCCTTGTAGAGCTGACTGCTTGTATCTCTATGTCTCTTTCTCATGGCATAGGTCCACAGTGCTCAGTTCATGGAGTTTGCAGAGGTGGAAAACCATGATGACTTTTACACTAGTGAAGAAGGACATATTCATGCACAGGACCAGCGAGGGGTTTACATAATATATGACGTGGCTTTAGAGGACCTGAAGGAGCTCGAGAACCAGATGCTGCTTGTGGCCAGCCAGTACATTGAGAAAGATAAAAGTAAGATATCTACAGGTCCAAAAGACCTGTGATAATTTGTTTGCTGTTTTCAAGGTAGGCCAATCCTATGACCTCCTGAATCATTGCTGTACTTCTGCAAGACCAAGTGCTGACTGGATTTTTGGGACCTTTCTTTATCCTCCTAGTTAGCCAAGTGATGAATGTGTTACAAAGACCTAACTGAGCATGTGGAATTACTTGTCACATGTTGTTAGTGTCACAGTTTTGTACTTATTCAGGGTCATAGACATCAAAGTCATCCTGGAGGGGAAAATAACACAGAAGGGACATTTACTGATGTAGTTAAGTAGTATAATGAGCAAGCACATCTTCAAGGCACAGAGGGAGTCAGAAAAGAAAAATGTTAATTGTTTCTGAACATCTTTTAATTAATGTATTAGATTACTTTTCTGCAGAACTGAATTCACCTCCCATCACTTTTAAACTTTTCTCAGTTCTAAATAAGAAGCTTCAAAGTATTTGATGTTCTAGACTTTCTTTTTTCCTGCTGCTTTTTTTTTTTTTATAGTAATAACTGAGTTGAGGCAGATTTCTAAAAAGAACAGCTGTGCTAGAATAGTGAGGAGGAAGAAGCTTGTAATTGTAGAAAGTATGAGGGAGAGCCATTAGAAAATAGTGAATAAATAGCACAAACACATATGATATTCAGAAAATTGCACAAAATATCTCTTAAATCACTGGAATTACTTTCTGTATTGGTAGGATGTTTTTTGATGTTTTAGTGTGCTTCGCTAAAACTGAATGTTCTGACCACAGAATGCAGGGCAGAGATGAGGATTAAGATGACCAAAACCTTTACAAATCTGTGAATGCCTAAACACCTGCTGGGACCTCCTTTGAAGACACCTGAAGGTCCTCATTGTGGACCTTTTTCTGGAGCATCTTTCATATGAGGAGAAGCTTCAAGAGCTGGGACTGTGCTGCCTGGAGAAGTTCTCAGGAGGGACCTAATCAGTGTGTATAAATACCTGGTGGGAGGAAATGAGGAAGAGGGAGCCAGACTCCCCTCAGCAGTCCCCACTAACAGGACCAGAGGCACTGGGCACAAGTTGAAACACATGAAATTCCACCTGAATACAAAAAAACATATTTTTACTGTGAAGGTGATCAAACACTGGCACAGGTTGCCGAGAAGTCTGTGGAGATATTCAAAATCTGACTGGACACAGTCTTGGGCAACCTACCCTATTTGACCCTGCTTGGGAGCAGGAGGTTTGGCTAGATGACCTCCAGAGATCCCTTCCAACCTCGGCTACTCTGTGATTCCATCTTTACAGGAGGCAGAATACTGAATGAGTCTGGCACAACAGTTCTTGTGTTTATAGGTCACTTCATTATCACCCTCACACAGCACACTTGAGGACTGATTATGTACAAACCGGACTAATTCCTTATGCTCCTTCTTGATATGGTCTCTTTCTGTGTGCCATGGACCAAATCACTTTTAATGCTGACTTCTCCAGTGATTATGGATTTCAAATGACTCTTTTGTTCACCTTTTGAAAAATAAGACACTTAAACTCTGGAGCTGAAGAGTAGCTGCTGAAGCCGCTTCTATTTACCCCACGGCTGATTTTTAACTCTGCAGCTCTAAACATTTCAGATTCACTCCATTTGATTTATCATTTACTGTCAAAATTAGCTCTAATTTAGATAGTATCACAAGCAAGAAACCAAAATATGTTTTCTTTAAGGGTTTCTCATGGGCTGCTAGTGTAGAAACATTTTCAGTGATTTTTTTCCCTTCCTTCACAGTCATTTTTAAATTATGAAGACTGACTTTTCTAATAGCAAGCCATTTGAGAAGAAAAGCCCTCCCCTGGGTCAGCACTCTGCCCTGCTATACCTCTTTGTAAAAATTTATCTTTGAGTAGTCTGTGCTGCTTTTCTTTGATCTGAGAGTGAAGGTGAGGAGGTGAAGATGATCCCAACACGATTTGGTGCTTTGAAAAATTAAACTTCTCTTCACTTTCCTCCCCTAATTTTCTTGTGCTTTCTCTGGCTTTCTCTCTTGATATGAGTTTTTGAACTCCAGCCTCTCAAGGAATATTTGTTAAAAGATGATGGAAGAGATATGTTTAAAAGAAATGCCTGGTACACTAGTTATTTGCCTTGCAGAATACTCTGGAGCCCTCCAAAGCTTATGGGACTTGAAATCTTTTCCTGGCCTGGGGTTCTCTGGCAAGCAAAAACCACAACCCTGTGCTATAAATAAATAGAATTACCACAAGCCCCGGGACTCTAAGCATGTGGAAATCCCTCTGATATTGGCATCTACTTGTTTTCTACTTTTTTTTTTTTTTCTCTTAGGCAATGTAACTTGTGAGCAATTCAGTGGCAGCAACATCCTTGGCTGGGCATGTGCCTCTGTGGATCGATGTGCTGTGCTGCTTGACCTCTGGACCTGTGAAACTGCTCTCTTGGGAAAAAAATGCCAGGTACAGAAACTTTTCTTAGTCTTGAAAACAGTGATTTGCAATCAGTTCACTTCAGGTTGTGTAAGGTTCCCTTTCAACTGCATTTCCTGTCCTGTATACAAGTGGATGCCAGATCCAGCAACCGCGGGTAGTAGTACGGGTTTCAGATGCCTTGGCAGCCTGGTGCTGGGCTGGGTGCAGAGGCTTAAGGCTGCTGGGTGCCATGAGTTGGGTCTAAAGGACCACACGGAGAGGCTTTTGCAACAAGGGAGCAGACATGCTCTTGCTGTCAGACAGCAGCTTCTGTAGCTGCTATGCCAGGGGCTGGAAGCACTTCTGCAAGGCCTTAGGGAGAGTCATCCACCACTGGAAAAGATGATTGGGAAGGACAAAGCCATCTCCAAAGAAAAAGAAAAAAAAAATTTAAAAAAACCCCATTTATTAATAAAACCTATATATATGATGCTATATATATTATAAATTTATTTCTTATTTGTTAGTTAATCTATTTAACTCTACTTCACTCTTGTGAGACCCCACCTGGAGTACTGCATCTAGCTCTGGAGGCCCCAACAATGTAAAAATGACATGGACCTGTTGGAACGGGTCCAGAGGAGGGCCATGAAGATGATCAGAGGGCTGGAGCACCTCTCCTGTGAGGACAGGCTGAGAGAGTTGTGGTTCTTCAGCCTGGAGAAGAGGCTCGGGGGAGACCTTATAACAGCCTTCCAGTACCTAGACTGGGCCTACAGGAAAGATGGGGAGGGACTCTTTATGAGGGAGAGTAGTGACAGGACAAGGGGTAATGGTTTTAAACTGAAAGAGGGTAGGTTTAGATTAGATATTAGGAAGAAATTATTTGCTGTGAGGGTGGTGAGACACTGGAACAGGTTGCCCAGAGAAGTTGTGGCTGCCCCATCCCTGGAGTTGTTCAAGACCAGGCTGGATGGGACTTTGAGCAACCTGGCCTAGTGGGAAGTGTCCCTGCCCATGGCAGGGGGGCTGGAAATAGATGATCTTTAAAGTCCTTTCCAACTCAAACCATTCTATGATTCTATGGTTCTATTTGAGGAAAAAATTCCATTATTTAGTATGGAGTTAAAAAAAAACCCAACAAATCAGCACTAAAAATGTGTATTAAGTGATTTGTAGTTTTGCCATTCATAAGGGCTGCTGCATATCCTGTGGGCTTTCCCCTTCCTCTCTCTGAATCTAGTCACGTGTCTGTATTTTGCCACGGGACATACAGGGTTTCCGCCCAAAGACTTCAGTCTTGAACAATGAAGAGCAGACAAGTTCAGAGGAAGGGACCCAGAGGAGCTTGGGAGCGCATTTCTGCCTATGGGACTCACCAGTCCCAAGGACAGTGCTGTGAGTGTCAGGAAGTGGAAAGGAGCAGATAGTCCACTGCAGAAGCAGGGAGAAATGGCACTAATTGAGGTCGCCTTCACACACTTGATATGTTTTGTTCTCAGTCTTGGAGCAACACAGGGCAGGTCTCAAAATAGGAATGCTAGAGGGTGTTAGGGCATCTCCTGTGCACCACTGAAGAGACTTTAAATAGAAAACCTTTTAAACTAAAATAGTTGTATGTAGTTTAGGAAATCTCCTAAGGCCACTCTCCCATTTTTATAGAGGGGCTTTGTGTTACAGAGCTATATAAAATACTGTCTAATTACTTAGTTCACTAAGTTTCTCTTCTCGTCCCAATAGACTTCACTTTCCATTGCTGTATGATCATGCTACCTCTGTGAATCTACCTTTTATTTTTATCACAGGCCATCCCTATAAGGAAACTTGCTTTCTTTTTGGAAGAAAAACTCCCAGCAGAGAAGAATGAAACCTCTACAGCAACAATGCACTAATTCTCTTCCAAACCCATCAAACAGTATATTCTTGAACTGCTCTCCCAACCCAAGTCTCCAGGCAGGATTAAATGTACAGGTGTGCTCTTGCTGAGGGTCTTTTGCTTTTAGCTGAAATGAAATGGAAGTGGGTCTTGCTAGCTTTGTTTCCAGCTGGGACTGAGCTCTTTCTGAATGAGAAAACAATAGCCCTTTGTCCAGCGGCTGATACAGCTTAGCTTAGTCAATACAAAACATGGTTATTGCCTGTTGCTTAAGCACTGTCTTAGCTTCCTCCGGAACGGTTCAGGTCAGGCAGGTGTAAATCCGAGAACTTGACTGTTTCCACTTAAATCTGATTTTTCAGCTACCGAGTTACCTCCTAAGCTCTTCTGCATCTTCCTCTTCCACATTCTTCTGGTTTCAGTATGGAAAGTAACGTGAATGTTTTTCTACTTCCACATCACTGCAAAATAGCCAGATCTAGATCATTTCGTATTGACGTGACCAATTTGTCCAGAAGCAAGAGCACTGGATGTTCATATTTTCAATTCCCTGATTGCCATCTGACCAAAAAGTACTACAATGTCATCTCAAGAGTTCACGTGCTGTCATGCATGGCACATTTCTTTTTCTGTCCTAAGCTGTGGGTATGTGTAATTAAAATTTTTATTTAAATAAAACTTTACAGCTATTCTTGGTAAAGGAGCCTGAAGAAGGCATGCACCTTTGTACAACTTTAATTATATCTTCAATTAATTTGGAGTTTCTCCAAAAAATGTAAAGTAACTGTGACAGTCGTTGCCAAATGAGATAACAGAGAGTCTTGGATGAGCCTGCAGGTTTCAGATTGGGAGAAGTTTTTCAAAGATACAAAACCAGTGTGTGTGCTGGAAAAGAAACAGATTACAGAGAACAGTGGAAAGAAATAGGTGTTTTTAAAGTAGTAAGTACATTGTCTTGTTACTTTTTGAAGAGAAAAATATGCAAAATAAAAATATTTACGCTTCAGTGGAAAAAACCATGTTAACAATGCAAGATTTGGAAGAAATTTCTCATATGGTCAGTTTATTCTGTGTTCTGTTCTTGTGCCTTTTGATAAAGCATTGAGTAATATCTTGTGCCAGAAACAAGATGCCATCCTGGGTCACAGTTAGTTTGACACAGGTGGCAAACTCCACGTTCAGAAATCTCTCCCCAACAAAGCATGAATATTTGGGTGAATAAACATTTCTAAATGTCTGAATATCTCTTCAGCTTCTAGACATTTACTTTGAAGCTAACTAACATGGCATTGGACCCAGAGGAAAGATTTACTTTGGCCCAAGCGACAATTGACATCATGCGTAAACGTCCATGGTTTGATCTCAAACTTGAATATTTTGTCAACCCCTACAAACATGAATGCATCTGTTTACAACTTCACCTCCAACTGCTGAGGGACATAGTAAACCAACAAGTAGGTTGAATTTACAGTATATCCATCTTGGGGAAGTAGGAGGTGAAATCCGGAATGGGAAGCTTTTATTATAGCCTGCATGGGTTTACAGGGTTAAAACGGGTCAATACTAATTTTTAACAATGAAGTCTGTGGATGCTGTGTAAATGGAAGGCCTGAAGTGCAAGGAGAGAAAGCTATCATTTTGTCAATATCAGAAAGAAAATTTTGGAAAGGTTGCAGAGCTTCATATATCATGTTAAAGCCACTTCTACTGTTTGAGACAAAAATAATAGTTGGAAGGCATGGAAGCTAAATAAAATTATAATCTATATTTGTTCTGTAATGCAATGGATAAGGAACTAGTTCTACTCATAGTAAGAGAGAAGAGACTTTAAAAAGAATATAAACAAAGCTTGTACTTTGAAGTGCACTTTGAAAAGCCCTAAACTTAGATAGCTGTGAATTCCTGTGCTAATAATTAAAATGCACAACATTTGAAATTCTCACATTTTTCCTCTGGTTTAAAAATCTGCCTCATCTTTCCTCTGTATCCTGCCACAAGCTATTTCCTTTCTCTGAGCTTTGATTTCAGAGGCTGAAAGTTGGCAAGTTTAATTAGCTAACCTTTGTAACTTGGCTTTTAGTCCACAAACGGAAGTTTGTGTTTTGGTACAAGAGGCTACTGTTGCACTGCTCTTGCCATTAATGCTACCATATTGCTAGCAATAAAAACAGAGCCTTGTAGGCATCATTGGAGTTCGAATTTTTTTCTGAAGGATTATGAAAGATTCAAAATAATTTTAGCAGGAATACTTCATCTAGAGTGGGTACTTGTGACTTGAGAATTTATATATATATAAAAATAGAAATTTTTACAGCTTATGTTTAGATGAAGAATAGTTGGTTTTGCCTTGATTTCCAGCTATGTGTGAATATGATTGGCTGATGTCACTTTTGTTTATTGCTGAGTTTTAGATAGATGCCCAGAGGGAATACGTCCACAAGATTTGGCAGGAAGGTCGGAGAGGTGGCACTGGTGAATTTGGACTTTCTTATAATGTAATTACTAAGACATATATCTCTCTTAACACTAGCTGGTGAGTAATTACAGTTTTATTTTTCTGGAGAGTACTACTTTCTGTCCTAGTTTCTGTGATTGATTGTAAAAATTTGGTACCCTGCACTTGAAAATAAGACTATTTGAAAAAACGACAGTCTTAAGGTGAATCAAGCAATAGATTGATACGTTATTTATCTCGTGTTATTTAGTCTCATGCTATATAGATAGCCAGAAAAACATTCAAAGAAGAAAAGTGATTCCTCCCCCATAGCCTTTACACTGCCCTTTCATGACAATGGATTTGAAAATTTCATCTTGCAGTGCACTGGGACATTAACATTCCCATGGGTACAGATTATTTATTCAACAGTAATGATGAAAGTGGGTGCTGAGGTTAGCCTCGCTTTAGTCTCACTGTATCAGTAGCCTAACCTGGCTTTACAACTTTCACTGCCCTTTGGCCAGAGCCTATTACTCCTTCTAGCAGAACTATCAGGTTGGATTTGTCTGTACTCTGTTTTCACACATGGAATCCATGTATTACCTGCAGTACAGACCCGCCACATGTTCCCCATCCTGCAGCTGTTCAGTACTGCGGGTTATGCGAAGGGTTTGCATTCCTCCCCCAACACACATTTTGACTTTGTATTGGTTATCTGAGGGCTTATTTTCAAGTGCAGACAGTTTTAATGGGTGGGCATAATAGATGTGAAAATGTGGTTAATAAAACATGTCAACTAACAATAATTTTAAACATTTTCTGTTTTCATTAGCAAATAAGACTACTTAGATGTGTTCCAACTTCATTATGTTTATTAAGGCTTCAGTTCTATTTTCAGATTTGATGATTGATTTCTGATGTGCACTAAAGCCATTGCAATTTATTCTTGCAAATTAAGCAACTGCAAGGTTTATATACAGTTTATAAAAAACCTTGAGAGATATTTGTTCTTTCTTTGTTTTTGTTGTTTTCAAGTCCTACTTTGAAGGACATTTATTTGCTGGAGTTTCACTCTTCTCTTGGTTGGTGTGCTTGATCTCCAAAGCTCTTGAGTATCTATACCAGGAATTCTACAGCATCTGCAGCCCAAAACCAGCCAGTAAAGCAAGTAATCTAGAAAAACAAGTACTTCAGCTAGTAGTTGATGAGTGCCTAACTATGGAAAACCCAGAAACTTTTTGAAACTCTCAGATTCAAAAGGATGTAAGTTCTGTTTTTAAGTTAGTAATGATTCTTTAGAGTGCCCCAGAGCGTGATCTAGCTAGTTCATTTACACTTGCTGGATAACGTTCTAGCTATGTGATTCTTAATTCAATTATTTGCTTATGATTGATGAAGATCCATTCCATCCACCTTTAAAACAAGATTTTTTTTTTCTGTAAATGAACACAGAAAGGTAGAACTCTTGATCTTATGCCAGTATAAAGTAGGAACAATTAGGTTAATGAGAAGGAAAATATACACACTTAAATTGACATGAAATCATGGTAAGTCTCCAAGTGTTGTGTTTGTGTGTGTGTACAGTCTGGGGAAAAAAAAAAAAAAAGAAGACTGGACATTAAAGCAAATATATAGGTGGAGCCAGTTATCACTGTAATGTCCACCATTTCCTGGTGTAGGATTCTGAATTTAGTTGGTTATGATTTTGATAAATGCTAATTATTTTGAATGAAATTGTTGATGCTGGATGTCTCTATCAGGTTGATTATTTTTTTTTTAAATGAGTCAGCTTAGTTGTTGCTGAGAGCAAGAAATAGAAAAGAAATTATTGTATCTGTTTTCTCTACAAGTTTGTGATATAACTATGCTTTAAAGCATACGTTTCAAGCTTGGGAAGATTCATTAGGTAGAGATATGCTATGCTTTCATTCCTGCCAAGTTTTGGCCAGCATAAACTAAAATAAAATATGTTATTGCAAGTATTTAAAAAACGTGTAGATGTGGTGCTTAGGGACAAGGTTTAGTGCTGGACTTGGCAGTGTTAGGTTAGTGGTTGGACTCAATGGTCTTAAAGGTCTTTTCCCATGTAAACAACTCTATGATTCTATGTTCAGTAGGAAGACATTATATAAAGTTTCTGTGTGCCCTGGTATATCTATAACCTGAGGAAAATCAGGACTTCCCACTGTCTCTGCAACAATATCTCCGGTCTAAGTGATCCATGTTTGATTTGGGTCTGAGCATTGAAAGGGAGTACAAGGAGGTGTCAGCCTGCACTGTCACTGGTGTTGCCTTCACCGGAGGCAGCAGAAGCTGCTGAGTGGTTGCAGGGGAGACGTGGCACCTCTGTTAGTGGAGCAGGAGTTAGGAGCGCAGAGTGAATGGAGCCAGTTTGGTAAGTGGAATGGCAGCCAGTAAACGGGAATGGAGATTGAGGTAGATGAAAAGTTGGGAGACAGAGACTAGGACTAAGACCCAGTGGGTTCCTTCCTTGCAGAAGGAAAAGATACAGGGAAAAAATGTGCACTGCAAATTGGGGCTGGGGCAAGGAGGCACCTCGGGTGGAGGTGAAGGGTTGAGAATGATTTGGTAAATGGTTTTGCTCAAGCTGCCCAAAACCAGTGATAGCAGGACTTGCTAATCAAGGGAGTGGGGAGGAAAATGAAAAGTTTGGGGTGTGGAGACAGAACTGGTTAGATGAAGAGACTGTGAAGACAGTGATGGGTAAGAAAGAATAGGGGCAAACTAAATGCAGAAGGGCACGGCCACCTAGGATACTCCACTCCCTGGCCTGGAGCAAAACCCAAGGATTACTTACCCAGCATCTCTCTGCTGCCAATAAAATCCACTGGCAGTGTCCCACTACTCTCTTGCCCATAACAGATCATGAACAATTCTTTGCTTTTTTAGTTTTAAATCCTAGAAGTCAGTGGCAGTTTTGTGATGGATCTTAAAGTTACCACGCTGCTGTTGCCAAGGGCGAAAGGGAAGGGATTTGTTGTGTTTACTTTGCCCATTCTTTTTCATAGAATCATAGAATCATAGAACGGTTTAGGTTGGAAGGGACCTTAAAGATCATCAAGTTCCAAACCCCCTGCCATGGGCAGGGACACCTCCCACCAGACGAGGTTACTCAAAGCTCCATCCAGCCTGGCCTTGAACACCTTCAGGGATGGGGCATCCACAACTTCCCTGGGCAACCTATGCCAGTGTTTCACTACCCTCAGAGTGAAGAATTTCTTCCTAATATCTGATCTAAATCTCTCCTCTTTCGGTTTAAAACCATTACCCCTTGTCCTATCGCTACACTCCCTCATAAAGAGTCCCTCCCCATCTCTCCTGTATCCCCTTCAAATACTGGAAGGCTGCTATAAGGTCTCCCCGGAGCCTTCTCTTCTCCAGGCTGAACAACCCTAACTCTCTCAGCCCATCTTCATAGGAGAGGTGCTCCAGCCCGTAGCCACTGCTTGCAAACTGAAGCTGCAGATGAGACAAACACACGCAAGCAGGCAATGTTTAGAAGACACTAAGGCTGTAGAAGTCTAGCATTTAAATTTTAGGAAATTTACCTTTACCAGAGCAGATTTAATTTAGTTTCCTTTTGCATAGGCATGATGATGCAGACTTTATATAACCACATACTGTTTTTCTTTATGACTTAGTGTGCTAAAATCAACATTTTTGTCCTTCCTGGACCACTCTTTTGCCACCCGGGACCTCATTCATTCATGTTTTTCCAACCCTTCATTAAGGATGGTTTTACAAGATCCAATTTTTATTCCCCGTATGACTTACTAAGCATCTTTCATCTTCATAATAAACAAATTACCCAGGAGTGAGGCACAGATGCTGCCAGCCTGGGAACAGGTGCTTTTCCTATGTAGAAATATCAGAGATGCAGTATAAAAAGAGAAGTGAATTCCGTGATTACAAAACTAAATAATCCCTGGGAAATTAAGATCTTTCTTGCTCATGACAACCCAGGATCGGGTATACTTATGTTATTCCCATAAGATAAGTAGCTCTCCTGTTCTTAAACATATCATGTGATAGATTTTTTCAAGCAGTCTGGTGTAGTGATTCACCAGCTTCACCTTTAGCAAGTTCTCCTTAAAGTCTAGCACAAATGTGCCTTGCTACAGTCTAAGCTTATTACCTCTTTTCTTGTCCTCTTTGGAAACAGGGAAGATGCTCTTCTTGTAGCAGCTCTGTGAAGAAGCACATAAAGATGGGTTGTCCTGTCCCACCCATCCAGAGTCACAGAATTACAAAAGCACATTGTAAAGCTTTGGGGAAGAGGGACAAAATAAAGTTGCACAACTTCTGACATTTAAGTTTGGGGTGTTGTCTTTTCAAATTATTTTTTTTTAGTGTATCTGTGAAGGTGTAGCAAATAGCAAGTGTTGACATCTGGACTTTTATTACTAATAACTGCATGGCTGGGATCAGATTTCCTCATGATCTGTGATTCATTGGTCATAAACAGCAAAATGTGAAGCCACTCAGCTATAGCAGTGGCCACATCTATCCCTTTTGACATGAGCAGGGTGTCACAGTTGTACAAGTTGTGACAGCTAAAGACAAGGAGCATCTTCTCCCACACACAAAGCCAGGAGCTGTTCCTGACACCCCTTCCACAGCACAACAGCCAATGGACCATTGTCTTCTTTCCAGCCCTCCACATTACCAAGCTGCAGCTTTTGGTCATTTTCCTTTCCTGGGATATCTGCTCCTTTGGAGGCTTCCACCATCCTGGTAGAAAAGGGGTCCAGCACTGCTGAGTTAGGTAACCATATGAGTTCGCTGTCCCCATTTTGGGAGCATCATATGTACAGTGGCATGTGTGCTGGGGTCTTCACACTCTTTAGAGGAGGAACGACCTCAGCTAGTAATAAGTGAACCACGTTACAGAACCCCTGCTTTAGAGAGGTATATACATCTGAAAGTCTTCAGAATTTTGATTATAATTAAAAAAAGCAAAAATCTTGTGTTAGATGTAAAAAATAGATAAAAGAAACTTTGTTGAGTAGAGCCAGGTTTATAGATTCAGTATCTTTACCTTTGAAGCAATTGGTGAAATGCCAGTGTATTTATAGGGGTCAGGTTAGGTCAGGGTGGGCACAATTCTGACCTTGCACAGGTTATAAATCAGAAGCAACTCCAGTCATGATTTACTCCAGAAAAAGAAAAAGGAGAACGGTACCCTAAAGTATTTAAAGACCTTTTGTCATCTATATGTAAATGTTTCTGGGTTTCATTTTTTATTTTTTCTCCCCTTTCCTTGCAGTTATTTGCCAAGGTACTGATAGAAGACCCTGTGCTGGTGCAAGAGATTGCTCTGTCACTGTTAGAGGTGGGCACAGATGAAGAAAAAAAGATAGGCAGAGAAAAACAGCTCTTTATCCTGGATTCCTTCTCCACGCTCCTGGAGCTTGCCACACTCTGCCATCGGCTAATAGAGGTGGCAACAGAAAGTGCGCAGTTGGCCAGGTTAGTGGGTTGGTACTGCTGGCTTAGTAATGGTGACCTCGGGGAGGTGTGGTTTGTAGGGAAAAAGTAGCTTCTTTTTAAAAGACCACCTACTATAGTTGGAAAAAACCACAGAGAGAGAGGAGGAGTGCCTACATTTGTGTTGTGGGAGATATGTTTGCTTGTTATGTGGAGATGGAGTCCACTTGGGGTTTCCAGGTCTTCATTAGTTGCAAAAGTTGAGGCCGCGCTCCTCCTCAAAGCTTAACAGGAGAGGCCTTTTCCCAGTGAAAATACCAGAATTTTGTCAAAAGGAAGGGGAGCAGAAGGAATTCACTGATCAAATGAACACAAAGATGCCTTCTTCCACAGAGTTTTACACAGACGATTATTTTAACCACCTTCTTATGAAGACTAGTGCAATGCAAGAAAAGGCACACAAGAAATACAAGCTTTGTTCACCACTAGAGGTAGGAAAGCACGAAAATTGTTCTGGCTGTGCTGCTCCTTACAATGCTAATGAAATAATCTACACAAGGGAAGTCAGTGTCATACATTTGGGGAGTTCAGCTGGAGAACATGACAATCTGTACAGGAAGACAAAGAAGATAAAGACTGAGCTAATGGGGAAACTACAAAGGATATTGTTGAACTACTGGCTTAGAGGCAGGTTATTGGTGAAGTTCCTATTGTTCAGCTCCATATTACTTGACATTTTTATTAATGATCTCAGTAGAAAACATAAGAGGGTGTTATTAAAATCGGGACATTGTAGTGCTGGCAGATAAAACTGATATGGAAAATAAATGGAATATCTTACAGGAAGACCTCACGGTTCTAAGGACCGGAGTAGTAGAAAGGAGATAAGCATCAGTAACACAAAACTTAAGGTTACACATAATAATAGGAAATTCTCCTGTGAACTTTGAGTTTATTAGTTGAAAGCAACAGAGGAGGAGAAAGAACTGGATGTATAGCTGGCCATTGGATGATTGTAAGCTGCCAACATATTGTAACCAATGGGGGGAAAAGCCATGATATCGTATTGTGAATCAGGCAATGATTTTATTAACAGTAGAGAGAGAGAGAATTGATACCGTCTACATGATTCTGGTGAGGCCTCACCTGGACTATTAAGTAAAATTTGGAGATTTGTGTTCAGGCGAAACAAATTCAGATTGGAATGGGAGCAAAGATGATCTAATAGCATGCCGAGGGGAAATAGAAAACGCTTTTTACAAAAGCAAATTAAATATCTTGGCTTGTTTATTCTAGCAAAATGAAGGCTGAGAGAAGATAAGATTGTTCTCTATAAATACAGCAGGAAGATAAGCCCTGGGAATGGAGAGGAGCTATTTAAGCTAGAGGCCAATTTTGGCAGCAGAACAAATGGATCTAATCACTGTGAATAAGTTTAGGTTGGAAATTAAAAGGGGATTTCTAAGAATCAGAAAACAAAGTTGTGGAAGGGAAAGAGCAAAGGGTAGAAAACTAAGTTTTAAAATGGAGTTTGATTCATTTATGAAAGGATTTGGAGGATGTGATTGCTTGCAATAGCAAAGTTGTGTGTGCTAGATAGATGACTTTCCAGTCATGGTTATTTCTTCTGCTTAACCCTTTCTCTATCTTTCTTCTTGAAAATTTAGACTCCATATCAAAAAGTCAGCAGCTCTCTAATACAGATTCCAGTTAAACTTTTTCTGCTGTTTGAGTTCTCTCTGTATTCCTTCACTCATACACATACCTGCCTACACACACGTACATTTTCTGGTACACACTGCAACTTTTAACTTAGCTGAAAAATCAATATCCAATCATCTTTTTTCATGAAACCTGCAGGAACTTAATACCTTGAAAGCCCTGTCTCTGTGTCAAATTTCATTAATTTTCACCAACTGATTAAAAAGTTATCCAGAAGAGACAGATGAGCAAACCGGATGGCCACATGGCTGCATTTCTTTTGGGAACAGGGGACATACTCATTAAGGTGACATACTTAGAAATCCCTGAAAAGTGACAACAAGTTGTTATTTTTCCAGTAAAGGATGGGAATTCAGAGGAAAGTTATGACAAAAAGTAAGACTTCATGATGTGTCCTCCCCTTTTCTTTCTCTTACTTCACAGGCAGGGAATGCTACCTGATTTTAAAGAACTAAGTATTTTAGGTCCTATTTATGTCTTTATCACATTCTCAGAGCATAGCTTCTCTGGTGTCTGATTTCTTGACTGATAAAACACCTGCCTTAGATGTTAGGTGGAAGCAAGGGAGTATCTTATTCCTTTGCAGTCTGTATCAAAAAGTCAAAGTCTTTCTTTTTACTATCTACTTATACTACATGAGAAGAGGCATCACAGGTCAGATCAGTGTTTCTGTGGTCTTGCATCTGAAGGAGTGCAGGGATGGATCCATAGGGAGGGAATAAAAAAAAGAAACAGGACAGTGCCCAACTTCTGACACTCGGTGCTTTAGAGATTTCCTGAGCTAGTAGTTACATCTAGACCATATGTTTACTGTCTGCTGATGGACCACCCTCACAATTTGTTATATTAGGGAGGTTGTACTGGGGTTGTGTCATACTGGGGGCTTCTAGAATAAATGTTTCTTAAGTTATGAACTCACCATTTTAAAATGAATAATGTATATGGGCTCTGCTTATCTATTGAAGCTTCCTCTCTGGCAGTCAGTCCTCTTCCCAATTTCTAGTCTAAAATAATACTCTTTATCTCTCTGCCAAATGCAGTCCTTTCTAAATAGGAACAGTTAGCATGACAATGCCCTTATGACATTGTAGACTCGAAACTTACTGTTCTTTGTTTGTAGGTGCTGCCTGTGTCTACTCAATGGGTGGTACTGAGCAACCATCAGCTATCTGGCTACAACACTTGTTTGCTTTGTATTCATCATACTATTTCAGATGCCAAGAAGTGTTTTAAGTTGAATGCAGGTGTCTCATTGAAGTGAACCTGATGGATGTAGGTTTCTAGGTGTGCATTGCTTACAGCATGGAGAAAGTTAATTTTTCAAATTCATCCATGTGGTTTTGTTTCTAGGTTATATAAGGCTTTTGCAATGGTAGCAGGATTTGAGGAGTCCCATTTGTACCTGAGGCCTGTGCTCTTCAAATCTGCATCCAACAGGGAGAAAGCAGACCACCTCCTACCACTATTCATGACATCTCTCCTGGAAGATGACAGCTGTGTTGACAGGTAGAGTGAACTTCTTTTGAGTTTCACGGGGCATAATCTCTTTAGATTGGGTGGGATCAAGCCTTCTGTCTGCTTAGGCTCACATATAAGACACAAAAACTTCAGTGTGTAAAATACACAAAATTATTCAGGCAGAAAATATAAAATGCTGCATGGTTTGTTTCCTTTTTGTGTAGAGTCTGGGATTGAATCATGCTAATTTAAAGCTGTTGAGCAGTGAAAGTGAGGAGACACCGAATTCATGTAGAACGCAGGCAATTTTGGGACTAAAGTGCATTTTCTTTCAAAGTGGGGGATGCCTAACAGGGCAGGCCTGAAAGTGATTGTCCTAAACTCCATAGGTAGCAAAATGGAACCTCAAAAACTGTTGTGAATATTATTCTTATTCTGAACATGAAGAAAGCGTATTCTCCTAGAATCATACTGCGCTTCATGAAGTCTTTGATCTTTGTTTTTCAACTCAGTGACTATTAGACCCAACCTCTGCACAAGGAAAATGCTATTTATTATCTTCCCTTTTACCCTGGGGAAAGTGACTGAAACAAGTAGATTTTACAGTTGCCTTGATTTACTCTTGACAGAGCTGGTAAATATGTGCGTATATACATACATGCAAAATACACTGCTTTGTGTGTGTGTTTATGCGTAGTTTAGATCAAGGTTTAGGAGGAAGAAAGGAAATAATCTGTGAATTATCTTACTATATTCAGGGAGGGCATCTTGTCAGCCATTGCCTATGGCTGACACAGGCGGTAGGGCTCCCTTCCGACCTGTACATATACCACCTGCAGTCCTGTGCTGTTGTTTGTATCCTATTCCCTCACATACACTCTAGCCTGCTGTGAAAACGAGGCTGTTCCAAACAAGTTTAGCAATTGCAAGCAACCTGGAATTAAACTTCAACTTCTAATTGAGTTGAGGCAGTGATGGATATCAGAGCCCAGAAGACAGTACAGCAGCACAAAAAAACCACATTAGGAACCAATACTTGAAACAAGGCATGATTAAAGTGAACAAACAGATTTTCTGCTGATGAGACCAAGCTCATCTAGGAGGAGCTAATGAGTCATTGCAAAGTCAACCACAAAACATCATGCAATATATTCTTTTTATTCTTACAAAACTACTTCTGTAAACTAAACCAACGTCCTAATATCACTAGATTAGGGACTAGAGGGACCAATTCTATTATGTGTTTTATATTTAAAGGTGGAAAGAAATGGAAAGTATTTCTGAATTTATCACTATTTTCCCTTCATCCTCAGTTTGGCTTCTTTCTGTACCATACTCCATGTTTATACATAATTTTGCCTTTATTGCAGATATATTCCATCTAGCTTACCATTAAGCATTCAAGAGATTGACAGTCATACTGGAAAGTTTAGTTTCTGTACAAGAGACAGTGTTATGAAGGTGAATGATTTAATTTGCAGAATAAGGAAAAAATGTGTTTCGTTATTTATTTGCTAGAGTATGTAAGGGCCTCAGTCATGTGTTTGCTAGACACTATAAACTTCTCTACTGTTTATCTTACTCTGAGTGTTAATATGATTTAGTTTACTGTTTTATAGTTAACTTCATAAAATTGCACTGAAAATTGATTCTTAATGTGGCCTAATCCGGGAATCCTTACTGGGGTGAAACAAGTCTTTAAGTCAGCAGAGTTTTATCTGAGGAACTTTGTTAAATAAAGCAGGATGACTGTGCACACATAGTAACAACATTTGGTGTAGAGAGTTCTGTAATGAAAGAGAACAGCCCTAGTCTTCAATGCTATTTTGTATACGTGGTCCTTTCCTCTTTGTACCAGTGTATAAAAACAGTATCACAGACTGCCAGGCGGTGGAGATTCCTTCTTTAAGTCTCCTTCTTGCCATCATCTCAATCATGACCTGTGCTTTGCAGCAGGGTGGCACAAAATTAAAAATTTGCCGAGGGGAAACGAATATGTTTTATTTGGTGTCTACTGTTTTCCCAGCCTGTCTGCACTTGGCTGCACGGTCTGGCACCGTCCTGCTCTACAGAGTAGAGCTGAGAATACAGCTCACTAAATACAAATGAATTAAATGTTTCCTTGACCTCTGCATTAAGTCATATTTCAATAATAACAATGTATACAAATATAAAGGAATGCTCTCCCTTAGCCGTCCTTTTATTAAATTAAGCTGCGGAAGTACTACAAGACAGAGAGTGATGTCTGTAAAGTAACCTGTCTTTTAAATGGCGATAAAGTTTGGAAAAATGGCAATTGCCTAACACCTTGTTTTCCCTCTACTTAGCTCTTGTGTCCATCTGGGATAAGGAACGTGCAACTGATCCTGGCCTGTCGGGTCATTCAGGAAAATGCTCTTCTGGCAGTTGTTCAGCAAGCCTCCTTTTGTTACTTGGTCCAGCCTCCCCATACCCTGGACATCAAGGTTAGTAGCATCTTCTTCCTCACATAGCACTAGTATTAATGGGTTTTGTCAGACTTAGACTTAGCCCAAAGAGGGCATCTGTTAATTCTGCTTACAGTCAGTTGGATGGTAGTCCTGCACAATGCTTGGAACAGCATCACTGATGACTGCAGGAACTGCAGTGATTGTGTATTAACATATGACATAAAAATAAATGGTGTCACATCAGTGATTTATTTAAAGTCTATTAGTTGGGTAAGTGATGAAGCATGGCTAAAAATATCCCTCAAGAGAGGACTGAAAGGGCTTGGAGATAAATGGGACTCGAAAGGCATGGGTGAAATCTTATAGCCTGTGGTATGCAGTAAGGCTAGCAATCACAACCTGACCTTGAAATATACATTCTTCTGGGATGGCAAAACCATCAATTCCTGCTGCTTTCATTTGTCCTGTCTTCTGAAAACAGGAGTATGGTCAACACTATTTCCAATGGGAAACATTCCTGTCAGCCTGATGCCTCAATGTTGGTTCAAAAGGTACCTGCCAGGGTCACCAAGCCATTACTGTTCCTCATCTTCTATTTGGCACTTTTTTTTTTTCATACTGTGTTTAAGATACGGTGCTCAGGAGCTGCCTTTGCTTCATACACGCTCAATTGTTGTAGGGCTCCATGTTGCATTTTCTTATGCAGCTGTTGTGTCTCTTCCAGAGACAGCTGCATTACGGTGATGAGCTAAGTGACCTCTTATGTGATTTTGAATTTATAAGCAAACAGATATTCTTTAGGGCTTATCTTGCCTTCTCTGTGCATGTTTCTTAGGACACTCCATCCATCTCCCCAGCCCCCTCTTGCATCCCTGATGCTCCCGGCGCTCAGTCCCTTGCCACCAGGTGGTCTCATCACCTCATTCCTGTGTGCGGGAAGTGCCCGTGTTTTGCTGTTCTGGCTGGGCAAGAAGCACTCTGTTTTGTGACAGGTTCATAGCCCTGTGTGTGCTGACTGCCTGCCTGTCATGCTGGGAGCCCAGCTGGCTGCCGCCCCCTGGGAGCTAAGCAAGCCAAGCAAACTGGCCAAGGGTCAAACTCCCCTTGCCTTTTCCCTGAGCAGGGGGTTCTCCTCACTAGCTGAATGCTGATTTTGCAAAACTGGAAGGAGCTTTGTACCCTTGAGACCTCTGTTCTTATGTCAAATGTATTTAAAATTAGTCAGAGGGTTCAAATGTTGTTAGAGGTGGGTTGAACCAGCTAAAGGAATGAGGCTAAAACATTTCCTGTGTGAAACCAGTTTCTTTCTGAGTTTAAAGATGAAAAACAGACATTGTCATGACTCCCCATTGTCTCATTTTGGGTCACTCAGAGCTGCGGCATGGGGAGGAGAGGAAAAGACGTCTTATGCATCTGTGACTTGCAAACTTCTGAGCATGAATTGCTGTTCCTAGAGCAGCATCCTATCCACTTTCTTTCCTTACACCGGAGGTGAATGTAAGGGAGGTCCCAGGGCCAGCACTCACCTTGGAGACTGTCAGCTGCACTAGAACAAACTTGTCTCACCACTGCATGCTTGACATCCTGTCCTGACATGAGCAGGACAGTGATTCTGCGCTGTACAGCTGAGACTCATTGGCCCAGACAAACTGATATCCTGACGGCCCACCAGAAAAAGAGCTGCCTGCCTGCTGCTGAGCAGGAACCCTTCACACCACTACTGATCTCAGGCAACTTTTGACAGCAGACAGGCCATGTCTCAGAGAGCTGCTTGCACTCTGCAGCCACTTGGTGGGCACCCAGGCTTTGGCAACTGGGTGGCCTGCTGTGCAACCTCCAAGGGCTGGCCATGGTCTAGTTCATCCCAGAGGCTGGTTTCCATTTACAGAGAAGTCTGAGATTCCACATCTTCACTTCTAATCAGAACCTGCAGCACTGAAATCCTCAGTGGAACTGAGCAACTTCTGTTTCTTTCACAAATTGATCCTCTGCGCTGTCATACAAAAGCGCTGGTGTTGTGTGTCTCTGCTGATAACCAGGAGTAGTCTTACTCTGGAAATAGCTCTTCATCCCCCAGTTGAAAACGATTGATATTCCAAACATTTAAAGCTCTTTTACTGTCTAAATGCTGAATGGTTTCTTGTCCACAGAATGGCAGCAACTGTATTTTTCATTTTCAGATGTCTCCTCTCCTTTGTAAATCATTTAATGGCTGCTGCATCCATTCTGAATCAGTTTTTTCTGATTTACAGTCAGTGGGTATTAGCTAACTAATCAAATTCACACACAGAGGACCATTAATACAACCAACAGAGACAGTGATAAGGAGGTCATGCACCTGTTATTCCAGATTAACATGTAAAATTGAAAAAAATCTTGTATAACCTCCTTACACAGGAAAGGGAGATGGTTGCAGGATGTCACAGGATGTATCTGCACTGATGGACCCAGCAGTGGTGGGTGGTATGGTTGCCCACCCAACACAGGCCAAGGCACATGTTGTCTCCCTTCAGCCCATGTGAAGGAGAGCTGGTTGAGGGATGCCAAGGGAGCTGTGTGCTCTACAACACTCTCCATGGTCTTCTTGGTTGATAGCCAAGACCCATGGGTGTGCCATGAAGGGCACAGGCTTAACCAATCCAGTCTCACCATGCAATAAGCCCTTATGCAGACCAGACTGTTTGATACTGGTCTAGGACCTTCAGAATGGCAAACTCCCATGTATTTGTCACCTCACTGCCCAACTTTTCTATACTGACTTTGTTTATAGGCTGAAACGTTTCTCAGGAACGAAGACATTGCTCATGTCTGCCTATTTACTTCTAAGGCAGTTGGTGACCACTGTTTTTTTTAATACGTTATATGTTCCCTGTGCTCAGCCAAGCAGGAAGAATTATTCTCTAGGCAATAAGTCCATTTTCTACTACAACAGAGCGAAGGTGTTCTTCGTTAGATCTGTCTGCAAGCTGGCATTAACCCAAGCCAAGCATAACTTAGTCAGGAGAAAGAGCTCAACTCTCAAAATGTGGTGCTTTTCTCCCATTTTGGTCTTTCCCACTATATGCAAAAGACAATAGCTCTTCTTGATTTGCAGGGGAATTAGTGTGATTTTTAGCTCCCCTGGACTTCAAAGTGCCTGTGCCACTTTTGAAATATGACTTCAAGAACTTGGAAAAGCACCATCTGTTCCTACTTGAAAATTAGGATTATTTTTATATAAATATGCAGAAATTTCTGAGGTTCCTTCATACCAGGAGCCACTGGCACTTAAATAGGGGATGTGGGGGGATGAGTGTAGGTTTTTTGTGTTTGTGGGGAGGCAAACTGATTTTCCGGACAAGTGATCTAGACATACAATTATCTGTACATATTTGAAAATGTGAATATCTGGGAATATTCATATTTTATTTGCAGCTGATTGAATGTCGAGAATGTTGTCTGATTTATAAATCGGGTACTGCCTCTGACTCTGCTGCCACTACAGTTTCATTACGCCTGTGCTCAGTGAGAAATGTTTTTTTTCTGTGACTTTCAATGATCCCAGTGAATTATTATATCATAAAGCTGGGGTAAATGAAAGCGTACAGAATTGCAAATCTGCACTGATTTAGTAGGAAGAGCTGCCAGTCTTTACAAGACCAAGCGCAGAATTTATATTCATGATAATTTTAGGAAGGAAATGTAAGTCTAACAAGTCGGAGCAGTTCAGCAAGTGGAAGAAATTCAGTATCTGGGAGTGAAACAGAGGATCGGCTACTGTAAGCAACCACACAGGCCACTTCATTTTCTCCTGGGCTTTCTCCAGGTTTACTCTGTACCATTAAAAGGTATTTTTTACAGACTTGGCCAAACCCCCTCCACTGGGTAGGGGTCAGTCTGGCGCACATGCGAATCCTGAGCACTACCTGCTTTACATTGTGCATTGAAAAAACGTAGCGATGGGTTCTCGATCATAAGGGCACGTTCCCAGTCACCCTGTTTCTTGGTGTGAATTGGTGGTCTGATCTCTGTGGTTGTCTCACCATACCCTGTCAATGGGACTCTGGCTTCCCATCAAACCCCATTGAGATAACCTGTTAATTACAGAAGGAAATCCAGATACCTCACAGGAGTTTCTAAGCATCAGTGAGTTTACAGGTGAAAACATTGCAAAATTATTACAAATAATAAGTGGGCCAGAATAAGGCCATTAAATGTGACTTCACTCCTCCTGTAGAACAGAGCTGGGTCTCATTGTTTGTATATCAATTTACTAGCTCCCCAGCCTGATTTCCTGGCTTTTATGTGGGGTGGTGTTTACTTGCAGGGTACTGGCAAGACACAGTTAGAGCAATTTTTTATATTATTCAGTGCTGATGAGCTGGAAGTTGAGCACTGAAAACTATGCTAATTGAAAGACCTGTGGTTTGAAGGTATAAATAAAAAGGCATTCAACATGTCCAGCTTAGCCCAGACAGCCTCATGGTTCCTGTTACTACCTTAAAGCCCGTATAAAGAGGGACTCTTTTTTTTTTTTTTTTTTTTAATTTGCCAGTATTTCTTTCATCATTTATTTCACTTGCACTGAAATTAAAAATATGTAGACTGGGAGACTTTCCCCAGAGCTCATCTCTAGTAGCTGATCCACAAGAGCCAGTGTATTTTTACCTGTTGTTGATAAGGAATGAGTAAAATGAACGTTGTTGGAGAAGTTGTGTCTAATCTAAAGAAGTTATTTGAGTGGTTCAGAAGAAAGTTATCAGTTTACCTTTTGAGATGTGACTCTTCTTATCTCCCATGCTTTTTTCCCCTTGTTAGGCCTCCAGAAGCTTTCATTTCCATTCAGCTGGAGAAATGGGGACCCTGAGATAGGATGCTGGACACATTCACTCAAAAGACAGAAGCTCTGGGCAGCAGCTGCAAAACCCTGTAAGTACATCAGGAGGCTCCTCAGCGTTTTTGAGAGGAACTGCTGTATTTTGGCACATAGGCGAAGTGGTAGCTTTGAGTTAGTGTTGTAGTTGCCCTGTGGTTACTTTAAGGACAAAGGTAACTGGTGGCAGGTGTGGAAACCCTGGTGGAGAGAAGGAGGCCGGGATGTGGCCAGGGTGTGCAGGTCAGGTGCGGAGCTGCAGATGTTGGCCCAGATCCACTGGCAGCAGTGGGAGACTTCCATTGTGCCATCTCCCATGGGCATGGCTACAAGGCTTATGGCCGAGAGGTGCATGGAAAGCAGCAGCCGCCTGCGGACACATGGCTAATTAAAGGTTGTGAATGCTAATGGGCATCCTAAACCATTTCCAGCCTAGGTAAGGGGGTAAATTCTGGCTATAGTTATGCTGTTCTGGGCTTTTACATATGAAGCATCCAACAGAGGGCCTCGCTAGAGCAGGACACTATGTGAGGAAGGCTCCTTTAATAAATATTTCTAGCAGTTTTATTATTTTTAATTTTAGAAGAAGATGTGACAGCTATAAAAAATAGTAATTGTAAAGATACCATGATGGGTATAGATTTTGCCTTTTGCAAATTTCTCTTTATCCAGTGTCTAGAGGTGAGAACATGGATCCTGTATCTTCTGTATCTTATGCTGAATACACTACAGATTAAGCATGGCCTTTAAGAATTTACCGGGTAGTAAAATCAAACTCTTTCTACTCAAACACCTAATGGCTATTCTCTTTTTGAAATAGCATAAATTATTTAGTTTAATGTACTCATAATGTTCTTGCCAGCTCAGTAGGATGAGTGTATGAAGAAATAACTGCTAGCTGCAGACTCTTCTAGGAAATACTCAGAATTTGTGAACAAAATTATATGAACCAGACTTGAATAAAATAATTCTGAACTTATTTACAAGACTGCCTTAGCTATCTACTGGGTCTGGCATACTGATTGAAATCTTTATTGATGTTTATCCTCATTAAAGTTTTGGAATTTCATAGCTTAGATGTTTGTAATACTATAGATAACCTGGTAGGGTTTTTAAAATTACACTAATAGAATGTTACAAGGGCTTTGGTTTTGTTAGATTCACAGTACCTATAAGTCCTACATGCATGATATTAAGAAGAAAATATTGTCTCATTATAGGATGAAGTTCTGAAACTCAAAAGAGACATTATTGTTGAATATTGCCAGGAGTAAGTATATCTGATATAGACATTTACTGTATGTCTTATTTATGTTTAATGTAGGTCTAGTGTAGACATTTCCATACAAACACATCATGTTTTAAAGATAACTCTTGTTCTGAGGGCATCTTTTTCATGTCGATAATATGAATTTACATACTTGATATTCAGAATATTATGACTATACCTGTAAGCCATTTTGCAAGCTGAGAAAAGAAGAACATTTTCAGTGGTTTAGTAGGATAACATTACAGACAGTACAAGCTGTGTTGCTGGATGAATCGGAAATGCACCACTTGGTTTCTTTACAAGGAGAAAGGATTGATGATGGGGTGCTAAGTAGAGGCACACAACAGCAACAATTTTTGGTATTTCAGCAGAAATACCAGATAAACATCGTTGACATGAGCAATAAATTTTAGTGGAAATAATGTGCAGTAGATCAGAGAATGAACGAGTGGGATGTACTAACGTGTGAATTCAATCTAGTTTGTAAGACAGCTTGAGAAAAAAACAGAGGTTCAAACAGAGTTGGAGTTGATTTTATGTATTTTTTTAAATTCTCTGTTCATATGTCATTGTTCAGTATTTTACGGTTTTTGTTTCAGATAAGTTTACCGTTCTGGGACCTTTGTCTTGCACAGCATATCATGAGATTGAGCACACATGCCAATAGAGAAGGGAAAAAAAAATAAGGAAATGAGCTATTTCTTGTCTGTTTTCACTGAGAAACAGGCTGTGCTTGATATACTGCACTAGACTAGTTTATGCGTTACCTTCCTACTGCAGTGTGTAGCCTGTTATGAAGCCACCTAAGAGCTGTATGTTCCAGATCCACTCTGTCAAAAGCCTGGGCGAGAACCTGGCATGTGGCCAACATCCAGGTCTGTCTTCTCCTCGTGTGGCCAGCTGTACAGAGGTGCACCTGAACAGCCTTGGGAACGAGAGTGGCAAGGAGCAAGCTGCCATTAGGGCAGCTGTTTCAATAAGCCATGCTTCACAAGTGACATAGGTTTGTGTTGTGCTGCAGATGCAGATGACATCTGTACAGCTTTAACCCAGGCACAGCTTATCAAGTGAGTAGTTAAGGCCGGACCAATGGGTCTGGAGGCATCTTGCAGCCAGGAGCTGGAGAGGAGTTTCAGCACAGCTCAGTGATGATGGAGTCTGACTCAGGGTCACACCGTCCCATTCTCAGTTCTGCAGTTAACACGTCATCTCACTTAGCTCCTTCCTGCTTCTGCTTCCTTATTGTAACATCAACATCAATAGCTCCCACAAAGCGGTTGCTGTATTAACTTGCAGATCTTTCTAAGGCATTTTAAAGACAATGCATCTGTGTGAAGAAAAGTATTAAATCTAAAATTTACCTTGGTTCTTAAATGCCACTTTCACAATTTTTATCCTGCTGGCTGTCACACTATGGAAGAATCATGGCTTGTAAATTTTGCTGTAGAAGATGCCAAAGATGTCCATATAGAAAGAGATTAAGCTCAACAAAGGTAGAGCTTATCTGGGCAGATGACACCCTGCACAACACTGCATATTTTAATTATTCTTTTTTAGGCTAAATCAGCATGTGTCCCAGATGCCCTGAGAGGTCAGCTCACTGGGTACTACAATAGCCTAAGAAGCCTGTTAGATGATTTCCCTGTCATCACAGACAAGTACTTCTTCATTGGACTACCTCAAGGGGAAAAAGAGGAGCAAGACATAAAAAAAACCCTTGCAGCTGATCTCAGGTTTGTATCATGTTTGCAAGCGTGTTCCTGGGGCCAGAGTCCTCAGTCAGAATGTATTACGAAGTAAAGGTCAATAGATGTTTGTAAGAGGAATGATAATCTGAAAGTGCCCCGAGCAGTGTGTTCTGCCAGTCTTCAGGCAATGCTGATAGATGTAGAATGTGCATAGTCAGAGCTGCCTGCAAATGCTGGCATAAGAAGAAGGAAAACTTTAGAAATATGCTTGCTTCTAATCCCAATGCTGCATGTAAGAGGTAAAGAAATGGATAATCTCATTTTCAGGATGTAAATCTTCCACTTTAATGATTAAGCCTAGGTAGTGAGGGTTGTCTTACTGTTTAAATTTTATTTATTTAAGATTTATACAAAACCTGTTAATAAATTGTGGGCATATGACTTGTCAGAAATTAGGAAAGGAGAGAAAGAGCACACGACAGACTAGGGGATGACCCTGTGTCGTCTGCTCCTTTCAGAAGGGACATTTTTTTGGCCATGTCACAAGGATCTCCTTCCTCAAAACTTGTGCCTAGCAAGGCGAGCCCTTCTGCTGACTTTCTGTAAGTCTCTGGGCTCCCCACGTTAGCACCAGTGGGCAGATGGTTTTAGATGTGAAAGCAGTCACCCAGCACACTGGCTTGGCTCTTGGTCACCTTGTTCCCCAGTAACAGAGAGGCTCTGCAGCAAACACAAAACCCCCCAGCCGTTAAGGTTCAGGCAAAAGCTTTAGTTCCGATTACAAAGGTCGGGAGTGTGGTTACAACCTCAACAAATCATTAAATGTGGTTCAACAAGATACTTGAGAAGGTGATTGTCACCCCTTCCCTGTTGTTTAACTGCATGCCAGCTGCAGGCCTGTGGAGCTACAGCGGCCTTGGGCTTGCTTTTATCTGGCTAGAAGCTGCTGGGGAGTAACCCCATCACAAGCCCACGGCACAGGCCATTTTTCTGCCTTTATCTACCTGCTTTTATTAGGTGTTGTCTAAGGCACTGTATTTTGTTCTGCCGTCTCGGATGCCCTGAGAGGCTTTTAAGCTCTATAGTATTTTGCATATTATCATAAGAAGTTGTACAAGGGCCATTCGTAACGCATTTGCTCTTAGAAGGAGCAAACACATGAGCTTTAGAAGGAGTCTTCTCTGGACACAGTGACAGAAGAGATAATAGTAATCCTAGGGCAAAATATTTCAGTAGACTTACGTTTCAAGCTGAAGCTACCCCCAACCCCAGGTTCTTTCAGTCTGGGGGTTCATGGGTCACACAGTGTCCATCTTCTGCCCTGATCTTGTTTGGGAGTTAGGACCAAGAGTGGTTACCTGTCATAGCAATTGCTTTGGTTGCCATCCTAGTTAATTAGCAAGGACTAAGTCAAATATGATTTATTTGCCCAGAGAAGCTGCCCTCAGTTGCAGAACCAATACTTCTGCAGTTCATGCTGTGCTCTACCTCATACTCTTGGTGTCATGGGGACATTGAGCAAAGAATAAAGCCACGGTGCATTTCAGGAGTATCCATCTTGTGACAGAAGAGGTCTCGCAAAGCATTGCCTCTGTTGGGATATTCAACATACAGATCAGCAGGTCCTAGCACTGTGCACCCTAATCAGATATTGGGTTGTGCCTTTTGGACCTGTAACTTTTCAACAGCAAGAAAATATTTCAGTACCATATATACTGTATAGGGTTATACTGTTACACTTTCAAAATGCTAATGTAAGCATTTTAACTTATAAGCAGTTACTTGTTGTCCTTTTACACTTTAAAATGAAACAACCTAGAAAATAAGCATGTATACATATGTATGCCCTTTTATTTTTTAAATAGCCCTGAATTTTCTGAGGTTGCCTTTTCTCCTCCTGTGCTTTGATGCTTGGCTGTGTCTCTGCAGCAGCTTGTGGCCCAGCCACTGTCACTTCCATATGGCTTGCTATACTGTGCTGCTTTTCTGCATTTGACGTACCAAGGAAGTCAAGAGCAAATCCTTATGTACTGGGGGGAGACAGACGTGAAGGTGTCCAGCGAGCAGCAAGCATGGGGATGGCTGCAGCATGTCCTTTGCACCTGCGTCAACCTGCCCCTGGCGTTCACACCAGGTAGGGAGCTGCAGGGAGCAGGAGAAAAGGCCTTAATTAAAAATGGCTCCTGCCCTTTCAGCCCCTCTGCCCATTTTTTGTCCCCGCTTTATCAGTTATTACCAGTTAATGTTTCATTTTCTGTTGTTGTTCAATTGAAGCTAAGAAGCACCTTGTAGACAGCAACTGTCAATTAGTTATGATGAAGGCAGAAATTTAGCTTCCATCTTGCCTGCATTTAGAGGGTTATAGCAGGACAGTAATTCAATTGCTTTCTTATCTTCTGAACTAATCTTGTAGCATGCATTTGTGGCTGCCAAGCGCTTGGTGGGGGGGAGAAGGTCCTGTCTTCCCTGTCTCTCCCTCCCTCCCTCTGAGAAGGACCTGCAGCTGGGTGGAACAAACAGTGTATGTGGTGGACAGGGGGAAAGGTGGCTCGTTACAGCAGATGAAATAAGATAGGTGTGGAGAGGGGGGAAAAGAGAAAAAATAACATGGAATAAAGAAGAAAGGAAGGAAGAAAGAAGAGACTCTTGGGGAGAAGAAGAAGAAATGATAATGGCAATAGTTATAATGAAAAGCTTTCTGCAAATATATATATATAATGTACTTCCATAAGCCCATAGTTCATTAGCATCAGTGGGAAATGTTTGAGAATAGCCCACCTAACCTGAGATGCCTGTATCTGACTAGGATCCCCTGATAGTCAACAGGTGCTTCAAAGGGATGACCCATTTCAGGCTCCTGCTTTAGGATGAGATGAGGACGTGCCTTTTTCTTTCTCCATCAACTCAAGGGGGTGCTTACATTGTCAACATCCGCATTTGGTTGGTTGAACTCCCTGTCCTTCCTGGTTTTGCTGTCTTTATGTTATACAGAGTCCAGCTGCAGTGGGATGAAGGGAAGCTGTGGATACATCCCCTGCACCCGCCCTTGCTGGCTTACCTAAGCCTTAGCAATATCCCTTAGGAAAAGGCAGAAGTGCTCGGGTGCAGCAGAATTGTTATCTTACATAAGATAGTAAAAGATGCCTGCAGCAACTGCTGTCTTAAAAGTAAATGTTAGAAGCAGGAAGAAAGAGGAAAATGTGGGGCTGTGGTTTCTGTGTGGTGGTGCCGTCCTGTTCTTCCCTTCCCCCAGCCTTTTTCTTTGTTCCCGGACTTGGCATGTGAAACTAGGTCATAGCTCTTAGCTATACATGTTTTAAAAGTACTAGTCACTCTGTGAGCATGACACAGCATCTCTGGGATGTTTGGGGAGGTAGGGGGAGGGTGTGTGTTAGTTTTTTTTTTTTTTACACAATGTAGAAAATCTGTTTTATTTGGGATTAAACTGTGTTTTCTTAGGAGATGGCATTGCAAATCGTTCATGTGGTGCTGGGGTAGGCAGCACCTGGGCTTATCTGCATGCAGTGGCCTGTCCTTACTCTTTTCTGAGGCGCCACATCCGAGCAAGGTGACATAGTGTGGGGCTCCTTTACAAACACAGCTACGGAGAAGTCACCTAAGCATCCTGTGGTGAGGTGGGGAAGTCCAGCATCTGCGACAGGCTGCCCACAGTCCTCTTCCTCCAAAGTCTGTAAAGATGAAGCACATCTGGAGAGCGTGTGTGCTTCTGCCTTTGGAGGAAACCCTGGTTGCCCTGTTTGCTCTCTCCCTGCTGGTATCGTTTACGAGCTGTGATGTAAAGTGGAGGAAATGGAGAGTGTGAATGCTAATCTCACCCTGAAAAAGCGTCACTGGTCTGGTTTCCTTAGGTACAATTTGTGCTTATCATTCTAGTGCAAAAGTTAGGAGGGCACAGCTGGTTAAACAAACCCTGCCCAAATATAATTGCCGTGCTTACAACACAGAGTATTTAACCTTTCATTACTCCATCCCACCCAAACCAAAGGTCTATTTTTTGCATTCAGCCTTGATTTCTTTTTTTTCCAGAAAAAAGGAAAAAAAGATTAAAAACCCTGCAAAACCTACTTCAGAAAGAGCTGAACTTAATCCCCAAGCTGAATTTCTATCTATTTCAGAATGTACTAGCTGCATATTGTACTTCATCTTCACGTATGTGAGGACAAGAAATGGCACATTGTATATAAAAACAGGAAAATACATTATTCATGTAATAAATGTTGTATTTTCATATCTTCTGGCAAAAAAAAAAAAAAATGGGCTGCCTCCTAGTAACTGTATATCATATTTTAAAATAATAGTATAGATTTTTAATACCTGCCTGCTGCTTTACCCTGCCTGACTCCTGTTCTAGCCAGCAAAAGCATGTTCCCAGAGGCAAAGACCCTGAATGCCATCAGCACAGCAGCTCACATCCCTGCTTTATAAATCAGATGCTTTAAGAAAGTTTCTTTCAAATTTCTCTCACATTCAGCAGGTTTTGGAGGTCAAACCTTTACCCAGTATTCTACACATCAAAGCTAAATCATGTTATATCTAAAATACACTTGCTCCAAATCTTAAAGGCAAATACTATGTCCAAGGGACAGCTTTATCAGACTTTAAAAAATATATATTTCTGGGAAGTGACAGGAAGAAAGAAGCCTCAAAAAGCTAAACACCTCTCACTTTTTTGCTGTACTTCAGATCCTTCCATCCTCGACCATGCTCTTTGCTGTCTCCAGATGGACACACATTCCTTAACTTGTGGTTCATCCCTCACCCTACTGAAGGGCCGATCACGTTCAAAATGCTTCCAGAGAAGGTCAGTATTTGCTAATGCTAAAAGAGATTTTGTTCTGGGCGGGAGGCCACGCACATCTTTTCACATGCATTACAATTTTTTCTTGTCGTTGGAGATGCAGAAATAAACACCAGTGGTTTCCATCTGGATGGAGCTGGTATGTGCCTCTGATGGAGGGTGATGATGGGCGCCTGTCAGGGAGGAGAGAGCTTTGGTCCTCTGCGTTCAGAGGTAGAAGCAACAGTAAAAGGCAAGGAAGGATCCTTTAATTAAATACCTAAAGATCTTTAAATATCAGAAGTAATTAAATCAAACGTCAGCCGTGTTCTGTGCGTTGCCTTTTCCTATTTGTGGAAACATTCCCCATCCCACCAGTTTATCAAGTATTGTCCCTGTCCCCACGTACACGGAAGTGGCAGGCTGGGACCTTTATGTCCTCTGACTTATTTCTGCTGAAATAAGGAGGACAGGGGACAGGAGGGAGGAGATAACTGGGCTGGTCCTGGCAGTGTGGGAGCTGGAGATGCTGCCACGCAGGGTGGAAGGACTGCAAGGGGAAGGCTGCCTGGCCATGTCCATCCATTTGGATAGATGTAAACATTGAAAAAAGCAGTTGTAAGAGACACTGGGGAAGCAGTTTCTAAACCAGAAGCTGTGACGCCAGATGGGATCGTGACAGCTGGGAGTGGTATCCTGAGCCTGAACAAAATCAGGGCTTGACCTTGCTCTGGGAGCCCTGGTGCCATCCCGGGGAGGTCTCATGTGGTGCCCTGGAGTGGTTGTGGCCCGGGAAGCAAAAATATTTGCTACTTTGGTGTGTTTGCTTAGCGACAATCATGTGAATGGTTTTCTTTGTGCCTTTGTCTTGTCTGCAGGCTGCTCTCAGAGCTCTCCAGCTAAGCCTAGGAATTGTTGGTGCATTTCACGATATGGTTTCATATCTCCTGGCTTATGCTCAATTAGGAAATTCCCCAAACTGCTTTTGTGCCTTAAACCCAGAGCCTCTGACCCCAGGCTGGGGAGGGACTGACAGGATTGGTAAGTAACAATTAGTACATGCTTATGGTAGATAGTTCCAGGTGCAAAAGAGTGTGACATGCTGATGGTAAGAAAGGGACAAAGGGAGCATGAAGATGTGATTGATGTTAACTGAAGAATTGTCAAGATTGAATTGCAGTCATATTTTTTAATTTTTCCTGCTCTATTCTACTGATGGAAGACTGATGGGTTTCGGGAGGATGCCCACAGCATCACAGATCTGTCACAAACTCACACAAAAGCAACATACCTACCAGGCTTGGGAGGTCTGCTCTGGCAGGGATCAGAGAACGTGATCCAGAAATTGCTCTTCCGCCTCTAGCAAGTGTCTGTTAAGCCATCTGGTCAGCCCATGATGATTTTATCTTTGCCAGAAGATTAAAAAAAGGCAGGCTTTGGTTCCTCTAGTAACTCTGTTGCTTGATTCTCTTTCCAAAGGATGAAATAGCTGAGGTGTGTGTCGTCCGTCATGAATGCATATTTGTACGGAAATAGTACTGGTTCCCCTAATGGCTTTGACCTTCTGTTCATGTAAAACTGTACTGCAGGAGTGGGATGTGTCTACCTTTAGTGGCTAGCAGTTAGGTGTGTAGCTACTGGTATCTAACAACTAGTCAGGTACCTCTGCTGTCACTGGACACCTTCTCTGGACACTGTTACAAAGATATCTTTGAAGGAGTTGCTCATCCCAAGCTCAAATGCATTCAAATTGGGATGAAACCCTCTTTAGAGGTGCCTAAAATTGCAGGATCCCAATTAACTTGGTGCCTGATAATTAGGCAACTAAAGTCATATGAGATAGATAATCCTGTCCCAAGTGTTGAAGTGCTCTTGGCATTTGGCTTTTCAGCCACTGGATGATTTCCACAGTATAGTGAGCTGGGGTTTCAAAACACGGCATGTTACGCACACCGTCTCCTCCATGGGGGTGTGTGCTGTGTGGCTGGACTGTTTTCAAGCCACCTAGAAATGCCCACGTTTCTATATCTACCTTTGGTGCTGTTCAGGCACAACTCAGGAGTAAAAACTTTACCTGCACAGCTTCGCTTCTGTCCTGGCATCTTTTAAAAAATGAAAAATTGATTATGACAATTGGGTAAAAATATTAAATTCTTCAAGAAGTGAGAAAAATATATAAAAGACTAGCTTTGTCTTTTAATGTCTCTAGATTTTATCCCTTATGTATTTTTCTTTTTATGTGAGTAAGATTTTTATTATCAGTTCTGAATTTATCTTCTTGAAATTTCATTTTGGAAGAGAAGAAAGGACTCAGTGAATCATAAATACTTGTTATAGCTTTTATTTTAATACTGTGCTTGTGAGTGTTTGATTTTGAAGTGGGCTTATTTTGTCTAACAAAAAGCACTCCCTGTTCTGTGGTGTGCGCTCATTGTACCATCAAGTGCGTATTAGTAACTTCATTTGTATATGGCTGAGAAAGTTCATGTAAATTAGCATGTTTAATGAGCTTTGAAACAATCAAGAAGACTCAGCGCAGTGATCAGTGAGAAACCACATAACCAGATGTAGGAGGAATATTATGTGCAATGTATTTCAATTTCAGACATATCTAATGTGTGCCTAGCCACCATGCTCTTACAACAGAAAATATGGACAAGACGGAGTGCTCAGTACGCTGCTGTCTCTATAACACATTTTGCACAGACATTTTAACTCCATTGCTCCTGACCAAGAGATCGTTCTAGTTGCTGCTGCTGTGGAATAATTTCCCTCTCCCCCAGATCAGACCATTTAGCTTCCTTAAATGATGGCAGCCCCTGCAGCCTGACAGAGAGAACATTTGGTTTCTGTAACAGGTGCTTCCAAGTTAAATCACTTTTGCAGTGGCTGTGTTTTAGGAGGCAGTCAAGCCCTGAGCACACATTTCCTACAAACACCAAGAGCAGGTTCTCTTGTAAAGCTAATGACTTGTAGGGACCCATTGCTTTGAGAAGTTTTTGGCTAGGCTTAAAGGGAATAAAAAAACTTTAGGGCCCCAGCAGAAAAATATCCATTAGCTTGCAAAACTGAGCCCCAGTAGTATTTTATTGAAAGCAGTTGGAGAAGTTGTCTCTATTGTTCCCTACCAGGTAATAACTAGTTTAGGTCTTTGGAGTAAGTAAAATGCCATCTCAGGACCTCATTCTGTTCCTGTCTGACAAATTTAATCTCAATATTTTCAGTTGGAAGGGACCTACAATGATCATCTAGTCAACCAGATATGATAATAGAAAGATATACCACTGTCCTTGTTGGTATTTTATTATAATTGATTTTTTAATGGGAAAGGGTAATAAAAGAACCATTCTTTTGAAATGCTTGTAACTTTTCATTCCTATGCCTTTTCCTCCCTGACCTTACTACATCCTTATAATTCTCCACCTGCCATAATCTCTTTTCTTAAAGCCTGGTTTTGTAGTGTTGAGGGGGATATAAACGCATTCTTCTTCTGCCTCAGAGGGGAAAGAGGAAAAATGAAGAAAGTCGTGAAGTACAAAACTCCTGGAGGAAGAAAGAGCTTACTGAACTGAGAGATTTTTAAGTGCATCTCCTGAAACCTTATCTGATAAACTTACTGTTCGTGGGACTCCAGGGACTGAACTTCAAGAGATACAGAAAATGATTGACAGCCTCCAGAATCCACTGGATCTCAACAAAGTAGCCCAGCCACTCGCCACTCACAGAGAAGTGATCTTTCTACAGTTTGATGCAGCAATCAGGCATTGACTACGGTAGGAATTACAGCCTGCTAAGGATGGGGCTGGCACCTTTTTTATAAAAAGGCTTTATTCATAAAGAAAGAAAAAAACATAGGAATGATTAATTTAAATTTTGTCCATGGTATCTGCTCCAAGATCATGAAATGTGCCCTGTAAGTGTAGAAATTTTCCTTTCACTAAAAGTACCAATTTTCCTTTAACTAAAAGTGGTGAGAGTCCTTACATGCTCCATTGAGGGATCTCAACACACTATGTCAGTGTCCTATTATCTGAGCATTATATTTTATATTGTGATTCATAGTTTACTGAATCAGGGAGGTTGGTAGCTGCTACAGGGGTAGACTTAGGAGTTCATGTTCTTGTTTTCCTGGATCTACATTTAATTTTATATTTTCCTTTATCAAAGACTGCTTAATAAGCAGGTGCAGGACTTAGACCTTCTTATACCGAGATCTAGGTAAAATGTTGTTGTTTACCCCATCACAGAAACCCAACTAAGATCTTCTTTTCAGAACTTTCTTAAAAGTAATTATCTCCCTTTTCTCCCCGCTCTCCTCCCATATGTTGGTCACAGAATGGTTTGAATGTACCCAATGGAATAAACTTTGCAGAACCAAAACGAGGGAAGAACACGCAAAAGAAATTTCAACTCTCCTCCCCTCTGTAGATGCCACGTGGTGGCATGATGCAAGACTAGATTTGTAAGAGTAGTCTGCGTGGGTCAGGCAGGCCATGGAGTCCACCAGAAGAGAAGTGACTCCTGGACTTGCTTTTGAGTAACACGCAGGACTGAGTTCAAAATGCTACAGTTAAAGAGCTGTTCTCTAAAAGCAGCCGTGATGTGCTTGCATAAAACATCCTTGAAGGACCAATGAAAGCTAAATAAATATCACCATAACTGAGCGCAGCTTCAAAATGGGAAACTACATAAAAATGAGACTACTTACTGAAAAAAAAACCTAGAAGGATTAGCTAGGGAAGTTAAATCCTTGCAGATGGCATGGAAACTCTTTGGGGACATACTGGAGGCACTCAAGAAATGCATACCACATGTGAAGAAAGACTTAAGAAAGGGTAAGAGGATGCTGGCATGGCTAAACAGCAGGATTAAACAGATATTATCTGTTTAAAGCAAGAAGGCATCCTTCAAAAAGCTGAACTTTCGTTCAAATTAAGAAAACAGAAAAGACTATAAACTGTGACAGGATAAATGTAAAAGGATTCAACACAGCCCAGCAAAGATTTTGAGGAACAATTTTGCTGAAGGCACCAAGACTAATAATAAGTTTTGTTTCAAATATACCAGGAGCTGGAAACCTGCCAGAGTCTGGAGGGCCGGTTGGTGAGCAGGAGTGTTCAGTGAAGATAAGTCAACAGCACTCATTTAAAAAAGTGATTTGTGTGTTTCTGCATTCCCTGTGGAAGAACTTCAGGAGGTTCCCACACTAAAATCTTTCATTATGGGAGATGCATCAGAGGAGCTGCTGCAAGTAGAAGTGTTGCCAGGGAAAGTGATGGGATGAGTAGACTAAAATGAGGATGAACAAGTTGCCAAGACCAGACAATGTTCAAGAATTCTGAAAGAATGCAAAGATTTTTATTTTTTTTTTAAAGAAGCCAGAGTGCTAGCTATGGTGTGTAGCTTCTTGCTTAACCTGGATGCCTGAAGACAGGAAGTGGCTGATGTGTTGCCAGTTGTTAAAAAGGACTGTAAGGGTGATCTGACTAATCACAGGCTGATAAACCCAATATCCGTAGTGTTCAAATTAGCAGAAACTGTAATGAAGTGGATGCACAGACAAATATGATGTATTCGGGAAAAGTCAACACTGCTTTTGGGAAAGCGCAGTCATGCCTTACAAACATATTGGGGTTCTCTGAAGGTGTTAACAAACATGGATAAGGGGTTGATACAGTTCGTCTGGATTCCCTGAAAGCTTTAATAGCCCCACAGAGGCTCTTAAGGAGTCTGAGCAGCCACTGGATATATGAGGAGATGGTCACATTTGTAAACAATTTATTGAGATTTAGGAAGGAGAAGACTGTAAATGGGCGACTTTTGCAGTGGATAAGAGAGGTTACCAGTGGCTTCCTACAGGAGTTTGAACTTTCTCCTGGGCTGTTCAGGGCTCATAGATGACATTGAAAGGAGGCTGAAGCTGAGGTACATGTACAATGTGTACATGATGCTGAGACTTGCAGGATACAAAGGGCAAGAGCTGGCTGGAGAAGGACCTTACAAAACAGAGTGGCTGCAAAATAAAACAGCAGATGGAGTTCAGTGTATTGCTAAAATGATGCACCCGGGGAAAAAAAAAAATCCCAATGTGTAAAATTACAGTCTCTGACTAGACCATTACCATCCAGTAATGAAATATCAGAGTTATGACAGATAATTCTGTCAAAATTTCAACTCAGTAGATATCAAGAAAAAGGCAAATTGATTCCTTTTAGGGGAGAAAAATTAAAAACACCACTACACAGCTAAATAAATCTGTGTTGATGAGCCTATGCAGTTCTGGTCCCCACCTGTGAGGAAGGACAGAGAAGTCAGAAAGGTTCCCAAAGGAGCCACACGGATGATGAAAGGCTGCTGGGTGGAACAGCTGGGGAAGAGCTCTGTAAAACTGTCAGTCAAAGGCAGGGGCTAAACAAGGAGTGTCTTCTCATGGTTTTTTTGAGCATAAGGTGCATCCCAGGTGAACAGCAGGTAGCTGGCTTGGGGAAAAAAAAAAAAAAAGGTTGTTCTTGTACGTGGTTTGTAATTAGGCCGTGGGATTTCTTGCTGTGGGACGTGGTGCATGATAAAAGTCCATAGAACTCCGAGGGAGACTGCACAGGCTCATGGTAGACAAATCTACCAAGGGTCATTAAACATTTAGCAATCACCTCTGGCTGATCAAATGCCCGAGCTACAAATTCTTGGAGGCCATGAGAATATCTGTAGGAAATACCAGCATGTGCTTGTTCCGGAGATTTTTGTAATCTTGTCATGAATCCACTTTTGATCACAGTGGGAGACAGGACTCTAAGCTGGATGGACCTTTGCACTGACCCAGTATGACCACTCGAGCTGTCCAGTGGAGCTGTGTTTGTACAGATTTGTAGACTAAGGATTTTTCTGGAGACTCACAAGAAGATAAATCTACCTTGTGCTTTTATTTCTGTGTTCTCCTGATTAAAACACCATAGGAACAATTGGCGAAGGCAAATTTTTCCTTGGATAAGGAATTGTGCATTAACAGAAAGTAAGGAGAAATGCAGTATAGCAGATGCTTCATCTTTCTTTTTCCTTATTGCCAGTGCAATTAGTTTCCATTTTCTCCACACCAGGGCTTGCACCATGACACTAAATCACGTTTAATCTCTTCTGAACTTCTCTGCCAAATTTGATCCCAGAAGCTGCTATTTGTCCCTGTAATCCCTTTGTTAGTCCTGCAACTGACACAGACCGCATGTCATTTTTAGAAGTCATTGTGAGTGTTTTGACAAAACCAAAAGAACAAGATCCCTGCCTTAGAGTTGCCATTCAAAGGAGGATGTGCAGCTACAGAAAGAGTTGCAGTCTAAATTGCTTCTTATATTGCAAGAACCGGTTGATCAGGGGGCTCTTTGTTTTAAAAGCATGTGAATGAAGTACAGGAGAGTTGAGGGTGACAAAGAGACTTCCAATGAAATGACAAAGTCATATCTAAGCTTGGTTGAGTAACACATTTATGTGATGCATACAGTGCAGTAAAAAGTGGCTCTGTGTGTGGGATTGCACAGCAGAATACAATCCGAGCATGAGGAGCCAGCTGGGCCCCAGAAGCCCCGTACACCTCTGTTGTGGAAAAGCACTCTACTGGTTTAGCAGCTCCTGCTGCTCAGCCGGGCTCTGGTGTGTCTGCGTGGCCCAGCATTGGCTGGGCGAGACCAGGCGCATCTGCTGGATGAGACCAGGTCTCATGAAAATCAGTGGGGAGTGTTGTGCTAAGCCTAGCTCTGGACTCCAAGCATCCTATAATTTAGGTTCCAAAGCTTCGCAAGCACTTTTGAAAACTTGGAAAATCTTTAGTGGCTCTCCCACTTTGTATAGGAAATTATCCTAATACCAGCAGTAGGAAGTAGTAGAGCTCCTGGATTACTATCCAGTCTATTAGCTACCTGAGTATCCCTCTTCATTAGCATAGGCATATGTTTTGCTGCAAATGTCGCCAGTCAGATGCACTTTCACATGTGCATCTACAGGATTAACATTTGCGTCTATTTGTTTTAATTGTCATATCTGCTGCTATCCTTAACACTCGCTCCTATGTTGGGTTATAATGAGGAACAGTTGGAGATTTTTGAAGTCACCTTACTTCTTTTTAATACAAACATTTTGGTTCCTTTACAGAGAGACATTTTTGTCCTTGGGGAATGTTTCAGCCTACCAGAGTGGTACAGACAGGTTATACCTCGATTGAGTAACTCTGCGATTCAGAGTGCGTTTGCTTCACAGCTACAGCGCCCAGAGCTTCTCAAAAAGCTGCAAGGTGAGTAAAGCACGCCCTCCGAGGCACTCTGTTTGCACCAAGCTCCTTGGAGAACAAAGTCCTCTGCAGTTGTCCTCTGGTGTGCTTACTGCTTCCCTACCATGGTGCAAAGAACCTAACCACTAATAGCTAATTAAAAAAAAAAATCCCATGATCACAGGTTATTAACTTGATTCACCATTAGGAATTCTAGAAAACGTTCTCTACAGAAGTGAGTAATAAAAATTTGAGACGGAATGTAATCACACCGATGTCACCAAAATGGAATTCTTCTGTATGATAGATGTTGGTGTTTCTACTAACTTTCAGTTTTGGTAATTACCCTTTTGAGCTCTCTCATCACCTGGCTGCAGTTTTAATTGCCCAACATGTCTCTCATGGTTGTGTGCAAGATATTTAGATCTAGAGGTTTCTTAGCTATAGTGTCACACAGAGCTACATAATGTTGAACTTGATACCTGTGTGCTAAAGAGGCACCTTGAATGACACAGGCAAAGAAACCTGGTGTAATGTTAAAGGAAGTAAAGATGAGTCTTCCTGCTGATATTGGCATGTTCCAAGGCAATAGGCAGTTTTAAATAATCATTCTAACTTCATGGTTCCTCATTTTCATCCATCCTGCTAATTATCCAATATCAGATACTATTGTTTCACCTTTAATAATGCCTTTCCCAAGCAATGAGTTATAGGAATACAATTTTCTGCCACCCCTGCCTTGATTTAGGTGACAATGACACATGGGACCTCCTTAGCATAACTGAGAAAGAGGATTTCTACTGGCATGCAAAATCTGGACATCTTTGATGAATAAGATGTCCTGCTGCATCTGAGATAGGAGCAGCAAGAAATGATTGACAGTAAGTAGGTAAGGACGTGGGAGCTATTCTGGGGAGGCAGAAGTAGCAGAGTATCTTGGTAGGAAATGTATTCTGGAATGAGTCTTATTGCCTCTTTCCCAAGGAGTGATAATAGATACTTCTCTCTTTTCTAGTAAGTGGCCTACTTTCAAAGTCAGAGCAGTGTGTCACATATCAAAGAGCAGCTTGGCCTCTGAGTTGCCTTTTCCTGATCAAATTAGATGGAACTCTCATAACTAATTGAATGTTGTTCATATTTATGAACAGTCACCTCTATTCTTTTAGACACTCATGCATTTTCCTTGGAGGACATTCCTAATGGATGGAGGATTGTTTCCAGTCACTATCAACAACACAATTAATATAAATTACAACATGCAGGTACAGTGAGACAGCAGCCTTGTGCTTATGTCCAAAGAAATAAAGGCAAGATGAATCTATCATGCAGCAGGAAAACAACCTAATACTGTCTCATTTCCTGTCTTTGTTTTCTAAAGAGAAGTGGTGAACAAAAAACATCTCCCTCTTTTCTCTCCAAAAGCCTATTTTACCATTTAATTCACATTTGATCTTTCTTCAAGCAGAGCAGAGCATTTTTATTGATAATGAACATATACTTATTATTTTTCTAGTGTGCTAGAACTAGAGAATCAAATCATTTTTATGCATGGGCATATATGCTTTAGGACCTTGGTGCTAAAAGCTTGAAATCTATTTGTGTTTATGACACAAAAAGCCCTGTGCTGACAGTTATCTGAGTTTTGCTGTTACTGGTTAAGCTCTGCGCAGCAGACCTTCAGAGACTCTCCCTTCCCCTCCAGCTGTGCCAGTGCAGCCTGAGTGGTGCAGACCGAAGAGTTGCTCACGGGGAGATGGTGGCAATGCAGTTTCTAGTGGAGGATGTACTGCAGAACAGCTACGGCTCTGCTGGGGAAGATCATGAGGACTGTCAAGCCTCGTTAGCTAAGAGCAAGCAGGTACTTCTGACAGCTCTGTTTGGGACTGCACAGCTTCTGTGTAGGACTCCTGATAGTTTTTGCAACTGAATCTCTGTGCATATAAGCAACCTAGACCTGAGGTACGCTGTAATAACATCACCTACTCCTGGCCATCTGGTAAGAAGCAAAGGGGAAAATGTTGTCTCCTATAAATCCTGAGCTCTCTCAAGAGAAGCCCCAGATAGATCCCAAGATCCCTAGAGAGAGATGCCCTTTGAGGGCCTGTTGGTATCACCAGATCTCTGGAGAAAACAGAGACTGTCCTGACTTCTTCCCACACCCCACTGAAGGTCCAGCTCTTTCTTTATCAAGAGCTGCTCAGTGCGAAGGGGAAAGGAATAGCCTGGCCACTGTCTAAAATCAAACCTGGTCAAGGAGAGGCAAGGTACTTCCAGGCTATACTTGCATTGTGGCTGTGTCTGGGAGGAATGGTTGCTGGGGGCACCTAAAGCCTGCCAGAAACTACACAAAGATTTGGTTCAAGGAATGGGGAGAGTTTCAAACTGTTTGTGGTGGAAAACAGATACACTGACTGATTTGCAAGGTCAAATGGATGGAAAAGACAAATACAATTATTTTAAAGTCTCCTTCCCTCAAGATCTGAGCTAAGAGTTTGATTTCTGTAACAGTACTTTAGTTAGAGACCAAGCAGAGAGCGTTGTTGTTGAAAGTGATTCACTTGAGGAAAGCAGCAATAAAACAAAGGATTTAACTGCTCTGTGATTTTATCCTCATCTCTGCTGTGTGTGAATACTCACTGCGATCAAGAAACAGCCTGGGGTTTCCCTGCACCATGCTCTGAAGAACACTGCTGTAAGGACCCATTGCAAGTTCTGATTGTGCAATAGCCTGTCGCATGTCCTGTCCCACTGCATATTGCAAAGAAAAGCATGTGAAAAGTTTGTCATAGCTTTTTGAAGCAAAACATTTCCCTGTGACTTCCAGCAGAACTTGGCAGAAACGGTTGACTCAAGTGTGAACTGGTTGCAGAACAGCAAAAAGACGCGCAAACTTTTGCTGAGGCATCACAATCCAGTCATATCACGTAGCTTGCTGAGATCTTTTCTGATATTGGGGAAGCAACTAGAAATATTAAAGGCAAAATGGGGCCGGCTGAAGCTGAGGATATCAATAGTTCCTCTCTACAAAGAGTTTTGTGAGCAATATGGGTAAGTTACCTTGGATGCAAGAATATTCCAGAGTGACCCAGAAGATGAAAAATTAGAAAAGTCTCTGCCTTCTCCATCCATTTTCCTCCTGTCCCCCTCTTTCACTTTCCTTTTTTTTTTTTTAATTTCTACTTTTCTTTATTTTTGCTTATAATTAACCTAGTACTTTCACTTTTCTGTAAAGGCTTAAGAGCTACCTTTTGTTTCTTTGGTTTAGTGCAGTTGTTTTTTCCCCTCTTTCAATGTCTGTTCAGACTGTTTGCTGCTGATGTTTTCCAAGCGCATTCTTCTCAGTCGTGTGACCTGCCTCTGTATTTCAGGCTCCATAAACAATTTTAAATACAGTACTTGAATAAATGGAAATTTTGGAAGCCTGTTAGATGGATTGTAGCAGAAGTCTTCCTAGCCCTCCTACTTGGCTCAAGGAGCAGCCAAGAGCAGCCAAGAATAGAAAATTGGAAGATTTCTATCAGAGAGGCCCTTACTGAAAGCAGAAAATGGAACATCACTTTTTAAAAAGCCTTGTGCCCGGAAACCACAAGAAAGGAAGTGAAAGAGCAAGATGACACAGTAGGGGTGAAATCCGTGCATGAAGACAGTGGAAAACTCTGCTGTCATGCAAGGGAGCACGGAGGAAGCAGTGCTTGGTGGGCCTGTCCCTACAAGGCCAAGGCATTTTAGATGGGCAAGTCCGAATCCATCACAGAAAAATTGTGTGTGTGTAAAGAGCTGGTATCAGATTTGCTCCATTCTGGTCTCCATTTTTCTCCATGCATTGCCACCAGATCAGAGGGGGACAGTCCAACGCTGGGGGCACACCGTCTTTGCCTCTATCTAATTTATAAACTCTGCCGGGGGAGCAGCTCCGGGGCAGGGCAGGACTGGGTTGCAGGAGGGCTGGGAGTCAGGGGCGTGAGTTCTCTGTGCAGAGCGAGGAACAGCTTCTGCTTCCACCCATGGGCATGGGCAGCTGCAGGAGAGCCCCAGCCTCAGCATCTCCCAGCCCTTTCACACCCCGAGCATTCTTGTGGCGATGCCTGAGATCGGGATTAGCAGTTATTGCCTCCTGGAAGGAGAGGTGAGCTCCCTGCCCCTGGCTTTGCTTACACTGGCCTTTCAGCAGGAGAAGATTCCGTAGTGGCACCTGTAACGGCTCTTTAGCACGAGGTCTGCCTGCAGTAAAGATGAGACTGTGTTACAGCAGCTGGGACGCACTGTACCCCAAAATTCCACTGTGTCTCCCAAAATTCCACTGTCTCCCTCCTCCACATCTCCACCCTTCCCCTTTCACGGATGAGAGTTCCCTACTTCCCTCTCTGGGCTCTGTGCTAACCTTTGTGTCACGCCATCGAGGGTTTAAAAGGCAACGTGATTAAAGCAATAAAATGTAACGAGGTATATAAGCTTTGCTAATGGCTCCTCTGCTTCGAAGAGCAAAGTGCACGTCTGCCTTGGCACTTGGCACTCAGAGGCACTTAGCAAACCCATGATCAGATAGGAAGGAGAGCAGAGGGAGGAGATGGAGGGAGTTTCTTGGTCTATTTGAATGACGGTCATAGGCAAGTTCTTACCAGTGACCAGATTTCCCTGCTTTACCTGTCAACCCCTTGTTCCTTTCCCTTGGTTTTAGATTTGTATTATTATAAACTTGGAGAAATTACTGAACTATGTAATAAGGCAGGACCAGTGAAGAAGAGACTGCCCTGTTCCACTTATGGGTCGAGTGGGGCTAACGTGGTGAGCTGAGACTTAATCATATTCTGCATGGGTTAGGAGCAGGGGCAGAGGAAGAAGAAGGAAAGTTAAGGTCCAAGGTCAGTGAATGCAAACACAGCAATTTTGAGAGAGAATGTGTGAAATACCCATGTCTTGGTGATTCTAGTGCAGATATCCTGTACCCGGCCATGAAAGCCGTAGTCAGACAAATGGGCACAGAGGAGGAGTTTGGAGAGCCCATCACAAGCACTCAGCGTATTCTTACCCCAAGAGGAGCATCAGAAATCAAATTGAAAGTGTACCAGGTGAGGAGAGGCCAATTAGTGGGGCACTGGGGGGACCACACGGCGTCATGGTTTCCTGCAATTTCTGATAAGTGGAGTCCACTGGAGACCTGTTGTGGTATGAAGTTGGGCAGATGTGGGTGACCCCTGAGGCTCTGCAATGGCACCTCTGCTGTGTGGAGCCAGATGTGGGAACCTGCCTCTATCCAGAGTATTTGTGGCACAGCACTCAGCTCACAGTCACCCCCAAATGATATTAACCTTGATAGTGTATCTAAAAGCACTGTATTTTAGAGAAGAATGGAAAGAGAATTGCTTTGGTTTAGTCTGCTAGTTTTTGCTAGTTGGCAAGTTGCTTTATAAGCAGTACAGGGATTTAGTAAGAGCTAAGTATTAAACTTGATTCCAGCTTCAAAAGCTTCTGGAAAGCCTAGAAATCCACATGATCCGTGACGTGCAGAAGAAAATTAACCAGGAGATGACTCTAGTGATATCTGAAAGAGCCAGGCAATAGAGCAGTCTCCCCACTGGTAAGGAGAATTAAAATACCCTTCCTGGGAAATATGGGAGCCCCAGTCTTGAGTGGGTAGAGTAACCTAAAGTACAGAAAGGCAGCAAAGAGTTGTCCTGCATATGACCAGGAGAGCACATTTGCTCTCAGCTCCCCACTTCCCTGTGCACCCATTTGGAGGCCAGGGACCAGCTGAATCATGGGGAAGGTATCACTGATGAAAAAATGGCTTACCCTCAGGAAAGTCTTCTGTTTTGGAGAGCCCATTGTGAGAAATTCCAGAAATACGTCTAGCAGGAAGCCGTGAAGAATTGTGTACTGAGATACCACAAGCCTTTCTGCATGGACCTGTTTATTCTGTCTGTTCAACAGATTCAAATTCCCTAAATCTACGAGTTTACTTTCTCTTTATAAAGCGAATGTTTAGCCATAATCATTGCAAAAACAATTGTGCAAACAAGGCTGAACACTAATTATTCTGGAGTTTGCAGCCAGCCTGAAAAAAACTAGGAAATTACTTCTCTACTCTTCTGTGTTGGAGTGTTAATATTTTAGGCCTAGCAGTGCAATTTAAATGTCAGGCTTTTCAGTATGTTAGGTGTTTGCTTGGTACAATTACTGCATGGATCTGGGCAATTTGGGTATTCACAGGCACAAATAGTAAAACAAAGAAACAGTGGAAATAAAAGGGAAGAAAAATGTGCCCTTCTGCCACTGGTTGTGGTTGCAGGCAGCAACAATTAGTGCTACAGAAATGTTCAATTTCACACAAAAGCCATATTCTTTATTTAATATTTACAGAAATCTCTCATACACAATCGTGGGCCAGGCCATTATTGACAGAACTGGTCTGTAATGAAATTGCATTTTGGCTTTGATACCAGAACGAATTTGATATTGCTGCTCAACACAGGCTTTGCAATCTGTTTGCAGTGACATTTACTTTTTGTTGTAAACATTTCAGGAAAGCTGAGAAACCCTAAGCTGTAAAGCATACCCAGTGTCAAATCCCAGGGATTACGGAAGGATCAATATTCTTTTTTTCTGGGGAAGGGCGGGGGTGTTGCTTTTTTTTTTCTCCCTCTGTTCCTGCAGAGCTCTGGAAACACAGGGTAATGCAAGAAAATTTCTCAGTTGTACAACCACGGATAGTTGAAACATTTGTTCAAAGGCTGATGGAAAACTACCAAGAATCAGATACAGAGGTACATATTCTGCATTTCTATCTAAGCAGCAACTAAATCATGTTTACAGCTTTATTTATTAAAGCTCTTGTTAATCAGTGACCTGAAAGAGAAACACACTTCTTAAACTTATGAGCTTAGATTCAGATTATGTAGGTTTGTAACAGCAGCATTGGCAGCAAACTTGTGTATTGCCCTGCTGCCTTCTGGCAGGTTTATTTCAGCTCTCAGGACTGCAATAATGTGAAGATGAGTTAGGGCTGGAGGTTTATATGCAACCGCAATGCAGGATTGCAGGACTTTATTCATGGATTCAGGAGTGGGAACTCTTCTTCCTGAGTCATTGCTAGATCAGAGGTACAGCACCATGTTAGAAAGCAGTTTTAGGCTGGTTTTTTTTTAGTGAAATTTAAAGAAAATATTTATGAAAATAGAACCACTTCTGATTAAAAAACACAAAATATGTTTTTTTGAGAGAAGGGATGTAGGGGCCCAACTGCACTCCAGACAGTTGCTGAGCTGGTGATTTAATTTCTCTGCTGAAAATTCTCTTTCAGCTTCAGGTGGAAAAAAATACATGATATAGTTGCAGCTAGAACCAGTCAAAAAACTGATAAATCTGTTTTTCATCAGTTCAGTGAAACCGCAGATTGGGCAAAAGTATTTACATGGAATAATTTTATTTTTGCTTCATTTTGATATTGCAGAAGCATTTAATTCACAATAAGGTGGCCATGTTTCATTTTGACACATGCTGTATATAGCAGCTGTTATGACTCAGGCAACCTGGAAGGTTTCTTATTTGGTTTTTCTAGGTTACTTTTTAAAAAAGCCATTTACAACAGTGTCTCACCGTACTGGGCTGTGACATTATGACCAGAGAGCACAGCAACTCTGAGACCTACTCCGTGTTTTATGAAAATATTCTCCAGCAGCAGCACTGTCTACTTTACCTAAAAGAACAAGTAGGCTCAGAACATTGATTCTACTCTTGAAGAAGAGGGGAAGGTGGTTTCTCTGGGTGGAAGGCAGCTGCTAAGTAAAAAATAAAGTCAAGCTGTCAGGCTGGGAGGTTGTTGAAGCAGAGTTGGGCTACACAAGCACAGTCATCGTGCATCTTTGTGCTTTGCTTCAGGAGCTGCATGCAGTGGAAGGAGGTGGCAACCAAAGCGGTATGGCTCTGACACAGGTTGGTGATGAGGGTCTATTGATTGGTAGTACTTAGTGGTCTCATTTGGGACAGAGTCCCACTGTGCAGACACATGGTGATAGTCTTTGAGAAGAAAGGCAGGGCGGCTCTGGGGCTGCTGTCTCTCTACTCAGTGTCAGAAGTCAGGCCAGAAAGACTTGTAAAACAAAGATAACCTGAAGGCAAAGGCAGCAGCCTGCTGTTCTGTGGTTTGTGTTCACAATGGATGATGTACTGGTAACCTTCAAACTTAAACTTCTACTGACGGATCTCCCTACATGAGGCATTTTTCCCAGGGCAGTTCAATCATTGAGTGAGATAGAAAATAGAATTGGGTCAGACACATAGGCTGTACCTCCATGTAGGTACCAGGTATGCTACAGCACAGCTGCATAACCAACTCCTCTCAAGTTCTGAGTGTTTGACTTTGCACCTTCAGCTGCGTTTTTTAGGATAGCTGGTATGTATGGGTGGAATTTTTTAAAGAAGTAAACCCAGCCAGTAAATCAGAAATGCCATCTTGTGGAATCATGTGATATCCATGTAATCTGTCCGCTGACTTGGAGGTTTGGCACCATCAACATAAACTTCACTGCTAGAGGCATGTCAGCTCCTGCAGAAACCTACACTACAGAGAAGACTGCTTGGGTTTCGGGGATGTTTGCACAGAGGAGCTGGAACGCCTGCCTTTTAGATTTCATTCCTGAGCTCCCTTTCTCATCTGTTCTCATCACTGATTACAAGATTTCAGTTTTTTTCTGGGCTTCTTATCAGTTTCTTGCCCCACTTTTTCATGCTCTTTACAGTTTTTTGCCCCTATATCCTTTTCTATATAGTGTGTTGTCAGCAACCTCCCTTCTTCTCTGATTTCACTGTCCTATCCTTATGTTTGAGAAGGTTAGAGTGAGAAAGAAAATGAGAAACATGTGTGAGGTTTCAGCTGGGTGGAAAGATACAGGAGGAGTCACTAGGACTTTCCTGGAGCCTGTGGGCAGAGTAGTCTGCCCCCCACCACTTTGCTAGTTCATCACCACCAAATCCCTGTCTCGTATGCCACTTCCCTTGAGTACAACATGGTTCATCCCTTGTGACTGGCCACCCTGGGCAACTGCCTACTGTCTTTGGTCTCCACATCAACCTCAGAAGAGACTTCTTGCTCCCAGTTCCACTTCTCACTAGCCTAAAGCAATTAGCAGAGTTAATTGCATTATTGCGGGTCTGAAGAGCAAGCTCAGTTGCTCAGTGGAGGTGTTAGAAACCATGAGAAAGGTTCCGGCATGATTAACCAAAATGGGATGGCAGATAGTTTAAAAACTAAAAGGTCTGTAAGGAACATACGTGAATAATGTGGGTTGCTTTCTTCCTTCCGATAAAGTCTTAGGATTTGTCCAACTTTTTGCTGATTTTACTAAAAAGACACCCAAACCAGAGTAAAGCTAGTACTGCTCTGAATAAATATCACCAGATTTCTTCAGCAGGGCTAAAATACATGTATTTTCCCCCAACATTCATTTTCAGAAGTGTCTCAGTAATGTTTGCTATAAGACAAAAAAAAATGACACAGAAAATTTCAGCAAGAATCCAGTGAAGCTATTAGCATTTACTACTTAGATCTGGCACGTGGAGGTGCCAGGCAACCTTGAAAGCAGATTGTGCTGTTGGCTGTGCCTACCGTCTGCAGCTGTGCCTATTTCTTATCTGAATAATGTAATATGCTAAGAATGATTTTTAGCTTTCCTCCATTGTGTTCATCTGGTTGCAAATGCTGTTCAGTGGTATGAAAATGACCAAACATTTATACCTAGCAATGACCTACCTATGTGAAATTTAAATTCTGACATTTAAATCTTTTTAAGTTCTATCATGTACCTTCCTATTTGTGCTAACCTGTGTGCCCTTTCTGAGGGTATGTTAATTGTCAAATATCAACAAATGGAAGACATAATTGTTTTTATCATATATTAAATGGTCTGCACGTACCACCTTATCAGCAGATAGTCTATTTTTTCTGATAAATGCATTACCTCACAGCTTACTGAACGAAGCCTGGTCACAATTCTTCTGACTTTCTCTCTGGAAGCAGGAGAGATTATGCTATGGGAGGCCAGGCTCACTGACATAGCAGAGCCATAGACAGGATCTTCTCCTAAAATCATATTCCCTAATCCTGCTCCCTAATGATTCTGCTCCTCTCTTCTCTGCACATATTTCCTTCTGTCAGTTCTCATACCTATTAGCGAGGAGATGTTTCTTTCCTGATGACCAGAAACTGTCTTTTTAAGGTTGTATGTGAGACTTATGCGTTTTCCCCCTTCAAATATTGGTCGTGAACTGCCACAACTGTTCCTACTTTCCAGAGAAGAAATGTTTCTAAAATCAACAGAGATGTACAAAATGGATTATTCCATATCATCAATGGATTATTTTCATCAGGCGGCTCAGGAAGATATTCTTGCTCTACTTAGTTAGGTATCATGCAACATATTCAGAGCTGTGGATGGTTTACTCCTAGGCTACGGTGTTTGCTCAACCCTAGCTTTGCTCATTCACTTTCTCTGCTGTGACAGATTTTGGGGCTGTGCCATGGGATGATTATGGAAATAACTGCTCTCAGATCCCAGCTCGCTGACTTAGAGGAAGAAAATCTTGGTCTCAAAGAGAAGATTAGAAGAGAAGTACAGGATGAATACGAATCATTAGTGTGGAACCTATTTGTGACATGTCCATCTAAAAGTAGGTACAGAGTAAGAGAGGGTGCTCGATCGGTCTCTTTTGTGCTGCTGTGTAATTTGCCAACAAGTGTAGCACTCAAAGGAATAAATTGCTGCAGTGTGCCAGGTGGATGAATGGGTGAATCATTTATCTCCTGCTGCTAGAAGCATCTTGTAAAAATGTCTGGTAGAAAAATAGTGAACCTTTTCCAAAAGAGGAGGCGTATTCTCTATGGAACAGCTACCACATTAGAGAGAGTGATGGAAGCTCTTTTTAGTTACAGTGGAGGGAACTTTTTGGATAAAATACTTCAGTTTGTAATATTCTGCATTAGTTTTCTTGGAAACTTTATGTCCACTGTGTAATTGTATTGCTCACCCTGACAATGCCTTTGTTTTCAGGTAGTCCACTGATTTCTTTGGGGTGACATATGTCATTATTTACGAAAATAAGATACCCCAACCCAGCCTGTATTGTGAAATAATATACCGCAACTGACCTGATTGTGACCATATATATATGAGCAATATTATAGAGCAACTACCTGCATCAGATCCCCAGGGTTTTGATTGATGGTCCACAAGCCTATTAATATCTCTGGCCAGGGAAATAGCTACTTGAGGAAGATTGTGATTTCTTTTGCAATCCTGAGGGTGAGTTCAGTTTTCACCTGCAAGCCTTTTTTTCCACCATGGTGCTGTTTTTTCCATTAGATACATCCATCCCAGGATTGCCAATAGGTTGCCTGCAAATGTTGCAATTGGAATTCCACTTCTTGTAGTGCCTGGATGCAAGAAGAATATTGCTCTGGCTTCCTGATACAGAAAATAATTAGGAAGAAAGACCATCTGGTTGTAGTTGAGAGACTTCTGAGATCTGAACGTTGCCTTCCCATATGTGCACACTTCATCTCTTGTGGGTTCTGTTTGTAATTGCAGGGAAAGTTGGATGTCTATCGCCTTAGCATTGAGCAACGAGTGTTTGAAATCATCAGTGAAGTGAGAAGAGAAGGAGTTGACAATATGATTGATCTGAAGAAAAAGTTTGGCTCCACTAAAAATAATGCTGACTTGAAAGAACATTTGTTTAAAGTAAGGAAATACATATGTGTCTCAGTAAACGAACACAGGATAATATCCTGGTTAAGCTTGCTGAAGATGGCTTAAGTTATTGCACTCTATTTGGAACACTGGTTGAGTGCAGAGCATGGAGGTGGTCCATTAGTAGACTCTGTTAATAGTTACTCATTTGTCAGGCTGTCATGAATCAATCATTTTTGACTGTGTGTTTATGCTCCAAGTGCAGAAATTTTGGGCCAAACCCAGCCCTTTTAGACTCTGAATATCTGCATGTATTTGAACTGAATTTGGTTCTAAGCTTGGGAACTCTGCTTTCAGTCTGTTCTGAGTGAAACTAACACCCTGCTTCTACACAGGTGAACAACAGAGAGGTGGAACTTGGATCTGAAGAAGTATAAATGTGAACTCAGAGTCAATCATATGTCAGCATTGTCATGTGTTGTCATTGTCCCTTTTCTGAGTGGGGGAAAGAGAATGTGTTGTTTCAGTGACCCTGATAAATGTCTTGATGGGAGTTTTATCTTCTTATTGTGCAAACTGGTCACATAAAAGAACGGGGGCAGAATCCTTTATTCCACTTGGGGTTACTTAGAATCAAAAATTTATTCAGCTTTATGTTTTGAAAAAGTGCCCCCAAAACTGATGTTCTGGAGTTATAAACTAAAACCCAGAAAGTAATTTCCAGGCTACAACTTCCAAATCAATCCTTTTCATAGTTAAACATATCCCTCCTCAGCTAAGTTCAATTTGTACTAAAATTATGGTAGTCGGTCAGTGAATACAAATGAGATCAAATGGATAATGGCTAAATACTTCTGTCTAAAGCAAATACGCCTGCAGATTTCTCAAGCAGAGAAGCTTGAGAATATATAGCAGGATATAACTCTAGTGCTAACAGAGTGAGAAGGGCTTTCCACACCCCCAATGAACCTGGGGGATGGGGACATGCAGAAGTAAATGAGGGACTAGTGGAAACGGAAGAGGTCCATGTGTGAGAAGGCTGCAGGGAGATTTCCACATCCCCACTTGGAAAGGAGGCAATGAACAAGGAGAGTGGGGAGCTCATGTGCAGTCGAAGGGCTCTGGTTTGAGCAGAGTCATGGAAACTTGGGGGGCTGGTGCACAGCATGGTCATGGGTGGTTACAGGATGTTGAAGAAGGATCAGCAGGGAAGAGGAGTGTGGATTGCACTCTGTGTAAGGAGCTCATTCCCTGCACAGAGCTCTTGTATGAACATGGAGAGGTACTACTGAAAGTCTACGAGTCAAGGTCAGAGGAGGGAGGAACGTTAGTGGTTATTAATGACTGTGGTGGGGGTCTGTTACAAACTACCTTGTCCAGAGGATAAATTGGATGGGATTGCTTATAGAAAGATAAGAAAAGTGGTTTTGATTTGAGGCCTTGGTGTTCATGGAGGTTTTATCCATCTGGAAATCTAATGGAAGTGGGACACAGCAACTGTGAAAACCTAGGCAGTGCCTAGACAGCATTAGTGATAATAATAGAATCACAGAATGGTTTAGGTTGGAAGGAACCTTGAAGATCATCTAGTTCCAACCCCTTGCCATGGGCAGGGACACCTCCCACTAGACCAGGTTGCTCAAAGCCCCATCCAGCCTGGCCTTGAACACCTCCAGGGATGCGGCATCCACAGCTTCTCTGGGCAACCTGTTCCAGTGTGTCCTGGGTTGAGAGACACAGGACTAACTTTTCTTCTAATGCTGGGGAAAATTACACTTTTAGAAGACTCTAGTGTCTGAATTTGTGAAAATATTTACTTTATAGCCAGCCAGGCTCCGCGGGATTCAAGGTTAGTGTTTTCGAGCCTTGCCAGGTGCAGGGACAAGGAGGAGCAAGGCCTGGGCATTTGACCCAGGCTGGCCAACAGGATTATTTCATACCATGAACGTCACATTCAATATAAATTAGAAAAGTTTGCTGCGTAGCTGGCTCTCTCCCTGATGGCGGCGGGTCCAGACAACTCCTTGCCCCGGTGCCGGAGCCCTGAGGCCTTCCCTTCCTCCTGAAGCCATTGTGCTCGCGGTGTCCGATACTTGCTATCTACTGCTGGGAGTGCACAGCTTCCTGCTGATATAGATGGCTGAGTATAATTTCTGTATATCTTATATCAGTATCGGGATTAATACTGGTTCTTTAGTATTATTGTTAATTATTTAGTCTTAGTCTATTAAATCTATTTATACTTCAACCCTCATGTTTTCTTTGTGTTCCCCGATTCCCCTTTCCGGGTGGGGAGGGGTCATCGGGTGATAGAATAATTGTCTAACAACAATAGATTGTTATGGGTTCTCTCAAACCATAACACACTGTCTCACCACCCTCACAGTAAAAAATTTCTTCCTGTTATCTAATCTAAATCTCCCCTCTTTCAGTTTAAAACCATTACCCCTCATCCTATCGCTAACTCCCTGATCAAGAGTCCCTCCCATCTCTCCTGTAGCCCCCTTCAGGTACTGGAAGGCTGCTATAAGGTCTCCCTGGAGCCTTTTCTTCTGCAGACCGAACAACCTGGAGAACTCTCTCACCCTGTCTTCATAGGAGAGGTGCTCCAGCCCTCTGATCATCTTCATGGCCCTCCTCTGGACTCCCTCCAACAGGTCCATGTCCTTCTTATGTTGGGGGCTCCAGAGATGGATGCAGTACTCCAGGTAGAGTCTCATCCTAAATAGAAATGCTAGCGGAGTCAGTCGCGGTAAATCCCCACTTCTGCTGCTCACAAATAAGGAAAAACTGGTGGTGAGAGTATCATCAGGGATGTATGTAATCTGAGGCTGCAGTGACTATGAATTTATTTCAGGGTCAGGAGAAAGGTTGCAAAGTTATGCTGCAGAGCTAGGACTTGGGACTTCAGGAGAGCAGACTGTGACTTATTTAGGGAATCGCTAGGCAGAATCCCTGGGAAACTGCCAAGAGGGGAAAAGTACCGAGGAAAGCTGGTTGATTTTTAAAGAGATTTCAAAACCAACTACCCTCTTATGTAAGAAGACCAGGGAATTTAGCAGAAACTTGGCCTTGCTTGACTCAGCAAGGAGCTTCTTAAAGGCCTAAAATACAAAAAGAGAGATTGCGAGTGGTGCAAACGTGGACAGGCAACAGAGGTAGAGTATCAGAGTTCAGACCCATAGTGATGAAATTAGGAAGGCCAAAGCCCAGCTGCAGATAAAACTAATACAGGACACAAAGGGTATGAGGGTGAGTTGCAACTGAATGGTAGAGCTTCTGTGCAGAGACACCTCTGCCAGGAGGGCCAGGACCTCCAACAGTCCTCTGGAACCTTTGTTTCTATGATTTTTGCATAATGAAACTGCTTTCCTCTGCCTTAAGAACAGTTTTCAGGAGGAAGTCTGCTATTTTGCACAAAGAAGAAAAATACTTGATGACTATACTTCTCATGAATCCGCCAATTTTGTTCCTATTAAAGACACTGTATTTAGGGTAAACCAAGTTGCTGAATATGGTATGAACCAGAATCCCCATGTGGCATAAGAGTGTTTATCACCATTAACAGTGCTTCATTTTAGAGGGCTTTACCTGCTTGCTGTTTTGGACTAAATTTCTTCCATTTTTTTCCCAGTTTCTGGGCAACGTTCACATTTCCTGTTTCCCTGGAGACCCAGTAATAGAAATTTATTGCCAAAGGCTGCACTGTTTCAAATTGCAAAGTTCAAGCATTTGAAAATTAAAATGAAATACAAATAGTTGCATGCTTTTACAATTGCATTTACTTCCAAATCGTACATTTCTTCCTGGGGAAGGTACTCGTTGCAGGTCTACTCTTATCGATGTCTTCTGTAGCAGGAAGAGCTGCAGCTCTTGCGGGATGACAATACCAGGCTAAGCAAGCTGGTTTGTAAGCTGAAGGCTCTGAACTGTTGGAAGCAAATCACTCAGAAGGCACAGCTCTCTGCAAAGCTTAGAGGTGCTGAGAAGGTGATATTTCCCCACCATTTCTTCTGTTATTAGTGTCTAATTTTCTGCAAAACTAATGGTCAGATTGGGCAGGCTCACTATTGCTCAGTGAGTCTATAGGATCTCCCAGGAACTACAGATTTTGGGTACAAATTCTAAACTTTTTTCTCCTCTATATTATAGGTATAAGGGTGGTCTTTCAATGTGAAGAGCATGAAACAAATCCCTTAAAGCAAGAGCGAGGAAGTAAGAGTAGCCTGTAGTATTCCTAATTCTGTTGTTGACCCAGACTAATTGTGACATTGTATCAAAATTAACTATTTCACAACTGACCAAAACACGAGTAAAAGAGGAAAGGCAGACACGAAGTGAAAACGAACCAGACTGTTGGCTTGGGAGGTGGCTGAGGGTTTTTTTTTTTTAATTGGTATCTGCTTAAACAAAGCAGAACACAGCATGAGGTTATAAATTTAATTACAGAAATACAAGATGAAGCACAAAAATGACTAAATTAAACTAAAGTGAAGATGGATGGAAAGAAAAGTGCCTCACTGCTTTAAATGAGGCTGATTAGAATGGAACAATCAGGTTATTGATTGTTATATAGGTTAATTAGCTGCACATGTCAAGCAAAGGCAAGGCAGAATGGATCATATTTGTTAACTTAAAAAGAGTGAAAAAAAAGGGTTTTCTGTGCTTTTTTATTTTAAGCCCAAATAAAACTGGATGTGCATACGCTTAGTTCAGTTATATGAGCAAGATGCTAAATCATTAGAATATTTTATTAAACAGGTCAGTCAAAGATGGATTGAATTATTGCAAATTTGTGGATTTAAATAAGAAATAAGAGCTATCTTCACAGGCTTTAAAAGAAAAGTCTGAAACTGAGAAAAATAAATGGGAGAATGTGGCTTTTTAAAATTAGAAACTAGCTCATCTTGCTCAGACAGGGCTTTCTTGTGTCTGACTTTGCAATGATCCTGAAGATCTAAGAGCTTGTATTTCACTGTCTTCCACTCCAAGTGCAGACGATCACGGACCTTGCTTTTTCCAGTCTACATGGCTGGGAAAAGAGAGAGGGCTGCTAAAGCCGTGCCTGACATAGTAAAATGTATATACTTACTTATGTTTGTGTTTGTGTTTAACACAAACAAAAAAGACCCTGCCCAGAAGGAAAACAAGCTTTTTTACTTTAGAGATAATGAAGCACTAAACAGATTAGTAGATGCACAGGTCTTTCTAATGCATAAAAAAGATCAAGATTTACATTGCTCTGAGCTTGTTTGCACACAAGAACTTGAATTGTTGACATGTGAGTGTAATTAAAGATGTGCAGTTGTACCCATATGAAAGGTTATCTTACAGTTTTCCCTATAGAAGAGCCCTCTTCTCCATCCTGTTCCCCACTTTGCCTTAAAATGGCCCAGCCTTTATTAGAAAATAGGAACAACTGAATTCCACTTTACTGAAAATCTCTGACAGTTGTACGTTTCAAGAAACCTGCTAGTGCCATATAAAAGTGGCCATCGTTGCTTCTGTTACATACTTTCTGTTTACAGGAAGCTCTTCAAAACGAAAAAGAGTGTCTGAATGCTAAGATGATGGCAGAACAAGAGGTGACTTCATTTCAGGGTCAGCTCACGCCTGTAAGGAAAGCTCTTGCAACATCTCAAGCAGACGATGACAAGCTAAAGAAACAGCTACATAAACAAGTATCTGAATTCAACAGGTCCTGATTCATCAGTGCAACAAGCTGAATTCTCCTCTCCATCTCACTTGCTTTAATGAAGAGTTTGCCTACTGTCATTCTAGGAGAGAAAGAGATTCAGAACTAATCACATAATACAGTTACTGAAGCTGGAGGTGGTTTTTATGTCATTGAAACCTGTTTGTCTGAGTGTTTTCACCATTGCAGGTAGAGAGAAGTAGGGAAAAAAACTGTAGCATCTTGGATAAAGTTTGAGTCACGTCCCAAAATGACAGCTACAGGCACTACCCAATCAACAGGGCTGGATGTATATTTTAGTAGAGGAAAAGACACTATTAATATTTTATTCCACGCATAAAATAAATTACAGATCTTGAGGTTATTATTCTTCCACCAAATCATTAAATTTCAAGGAAACATTCAGGGATGCTGTCATTAAATCCACAACAAATATTCATTGGGTTTTTTTCCCATCTGAACACCTTCATGGATATATCACTGCCCCAGCAAGCTCCCTTTCATTTCTACACATGGCTACACACGCTGAAATAGCCCATTCCTCAAAGTCAAAATGAAAAGCACACCCTTCACTTGCAATATACTAAGTGCCGAGGAACATGATTGTGTGGAAAATAAGTCTTGTCAAACCAACCTCATTTCATTCTCTTGATAAGATTACAAGTTAGATAGATAAGCATAATGCTAGAGATGTAATGCATACTTGGAAGGGCCTTGTAACACTTGAGCTAGCAGCACATAACTTTTGTATTTTAAATGTTAGTATTGCACAATATCAATAAAAATGCTAAATAGATTGAGAGCTAGATTTTTTGACGTATAAAGATGTGCTATTTTCATTAAATGGAGATGGTTTTGATGGATTTCTACAGGGGTTGGTAGCAGAACTGTCAGTATTGAACATTTTTGTCAATGGCTTAGAAATAAATATAAAATTATAGATTATAAAATTTACCGATGACATATTTGGGGAGGAATGTTAGTGGATTTGATCAGGCACATTTAGTGAATAATGATGTGGGCAGAGCGGGAGTATAGAATCATACAGACGGCTTGGGAACTTGATTATCCCTCCGAGATGCATTGCAGCGCCTGAGCAGATGAACAAGGAGAGGAAAGCAGGACTCCTACGGAACAGAGTGACTGCATCCCTGGACAGGACAGGGGTTGTAACAGGCAGATGGCATGTAACCGGCCATGGCGTGTGGTACTTGGAAGGACTGATGACAGTCTACAGATGGCTTTGTTGGGAGAGAATAGCAGATTATTAAAGGGTTCTTAGGGGAAGGTATTAACAAGAGGCAGTGCCTAGAAGTTAAAACTGAAACTGGGAAAGTAGAAACAATGTTTTCAAAATGTTTTCAAATGGAAATGACAGTATGTCTGCCCCAGTATCTTCAAGTCAAGACCAGATGGCTTTCTGGGAAATACCATTTAGCCAAACCGATTTGCTCATTCCAATACAAGGGTAATTGAGGTAAATGTGATATTAAAAAGTCGTATCTGGTGGCTTGATTGCTCCATTCTGAGCTTATTGGTCTATGAAACTCCAACCTTAGTAAGGCTTAGAGAGCTCCCTAATGGAAAATGCTTGGGCTGTGACTGCTTTTAGGTATTTGTGTTCAGATTTTTCACCAGCATGGAGTTGCCTTTGGCTGATAAATTGGTTGTCTTCACTGACAAGCTGTCAATTTACTTCCAAAAGACCCACTGCATCTACCACCCTTCTAGCAGCTGGTGGTGGTGGTTTTGTTTTTCTTTGGTTTCTGACATCACCTTCTGGTTCTTTGTCTTCTTCCTAACTTCTTGGTACAGATCGTGATGATGGTGTTTACAAACAGCAGACTCCGTTCCACAACCCTTGGCGGTACAGGAGGGTTTGACCTGATCTGCATGGCTTGTCACACCATTGCATTCAAATGTGGTACAGATTCTAAAATGTAGCCATACTCAACTGGCTGTCTCTACAAACCCAGTAAAACCAGTAATGTTTGAAAAAGCTGTGCTCGTTTTCCTCCCTCTCCTTTCTTGTTTATATGTTGCTTTAAAAACGAGTTCCATGGGCAGACCAGAGGCTGGTTGCAGAAAGCAAATTACAGCAGACTCAGGAAATTGGAAGCAACTGCCTTGTTGTTTATTTGCAATTGAATGAGTTCTACACATGAATGTTGTTTTGAGGCTTCTAACAAGCAGTGATGTAAATACAGCATTCTGGTCCCACTCCCCCTTCCCCTTCCCCTTCCCCTTCCCTTGTGCTCCCCGTTCCCACAACCCAGATTTTCTTTCGGGTTTAGGCCTGACTCTGGTCCTTTCATAACATCATAGGGTAATTAACATTTGTTTATCAATGTTTCGTTATCTTCAGTACCAAGCCAGGTGGGATCGGGTCTCTCCTCATTCAGCTCAGCTGGGCATGACTTCTGAGGACTGGCCATCAGGGTTTAGAAAGGAATCGAAAAGGGTGTCTATGGGAACCAGAGGAAGGTAATCCAAGCCTGAAACTTTCATGTAGAAACAAATGCTGTTGGAAGTAGTACAGAAAAGACACAAGAAGTCAAGAAGAAACAAATATTCAGTGTGATGAAAGCTGAAAACACAGAGAAGATTCTTGAAGAGATGGAAGAAAAAGAGCTGAGTTTCTGATGCTTCTCAAGATCTTGCCGTTGAACCTGGTTTGGTATCTCTGCTCTAGAAAGTGAGTATTATACTCCTTATTTTTGAGGTAAACTGCCTGAGGGTTTGTGTAAGGTGCTGGTGCAGTGGGAATGGGTGGGCAGTGCTTGACAGAACACGCTGGCACCCCTAGGAGGATCAGGGGGCACAGCAGTCGGAGCAGCAAGTGGCTGAGTTCAGTGGCTCCAGAGGCTTTGGCCAGCCACGTGTCCCCTGTTGGGGTGTCTCCTAGCAGAGCCCCAGGCCTCTGCTGTAACCACCATCCTTGTCACCGGACTAAATGGGGAGCTTTGGAGCCTTGCTGGGGCTCTGCCTCCCTGCTGGGGCCATGTTCCCAGGTCTTCAGTGCTTGTCACTTTCCTGGCTCTCCCTGTGACATTCCCCAGGCAGGGCTTTGACGCCAGCACTGCAGAGCTGACAAACTGCTGTCCTTTTGCTTTATCCGCTCTGCGTTTACCCTCTGCCCTTACCTCCGTTTCACATACATCGCACCACTATTTCCCAAACTCTGGACTACCAAATATGAAGGGAACTGCTTTAATCCAGCCTGGCCACAGAAATGGCATTAGTTTTCATTAAACTGACGCCATTGTACTGACGTATTGAGTTTAAATCTGTTACTGCATTGCTACTCATTGATTTAGTGTAACTGAGTAACCAGATCCGCTCTTAAGATTATCTTCCCATAAAAGAGATTTAACTCCTTCAATTTAAAAACTGATTTGGCCAGGTAAATGGTCTCCGTGTTTAGCAGAGCTGCTAGAGTGGGCTCTTGGCTGTGAAATGTGTAGTGCTTCTTTTGTAGTGTAGCCTGCAGAACAAAATAGTGTTTGGAAACCACTTGATTAGCCTTTAACTAGATGAATCCATCTACTAACTGACAACTTTGCTGCCACTGAAGTCTCCTTGCCCTTGCTGTCTGCGTCTAGAGAGAAAAAAGCTTTGTAAATGTCTCTGAATGCCTCTCCTGTAAACCAAGCAAAGTATATTCTGTCTTCAATCTTCTAAATCATCAAGGTGAAAGCACGGGCTGTTTGTTTTCCAGAATCAGGATGACAAATGCCATTCTGCTGGGAATAATTTCTCAGGCTGTTGGCATGTTTTCTAACCAAAATCATATGAGAGATTTTTACACAGCCAAAGCAGTTGGTGCAGATACATAAGACCACTTGATTTCATTGGTATCTGTCTCTGATGGGGCTCTGAACTGTTTTGCTGTGTTTATAGAATAACTCTTCAAGAGATCAGAGATGTCAACAGCTGGATCAGCTTTTAAGCAGAGTAGAAATGGAAATGGCAACCGCAGCGTGCAGGCTTTTATTGCCACACAACAGTCTCAGCTGCAGCTGGCACCTACACGGTCATTGACACTAACAAACTCTCTATACAAACTTAGTTAGCAAATTACAGAGGCTGTGGGAGAGATGAGGGAAGAGCTGTTGTTTTTTTCCACATATTTCTGCCCTGAAAATGGAGGTAGGGTCTTGTCGAATTAGGGTTACATTCAGAGAACAGTGAGAAAATGCCTCTGTTGTTTTTATCTTCCTCCAGCAATGCCTGAAACCTGAAATGCAGATTATTAAACAATAATGACAATGTCAATTTGCACTATTTGTACTGTATTTTGCATTCAGAGGGATTACGGACACGTTTAGCAAAGCTGTAATTATGGATTATTTCAACCAGCAAGAAGTGATAGCCTCTCATTCACAAGAGCACACAGGGCAACAACGTATTTTCCTTTAAATCGAGGCCCCTGTTCTGAGGCAGAGCTGACAGATGATGATTTTTTTGTTGCTGCCATTAGTCCTTTTACTTCCTTTTAGCTAAGAAGCCAGTTAACCCGAGAGTGCAGTTTAAAACGGGAGGCCTTCCAGCAGGCTGATGAACTGCAGTGTCAAGTTGGAAGCTGCAGTTTCCCAGAGGAATGCGACTGCAGGTAAAGACAGGTTGTGTGTTGTAACCTGCCCTCTTGGGGAAATAAGTCTTCTGAGCTATGTGTCCATGTCTCTCAATCCCTCCTTAACCTTTGAAGCAACAGGCAACTCAAGCCAAATATGAAAAAGGAGAAGACCTCCTCTGTAATGAAAGCATTTAGGTAGAGGAGAAAGACCTAAAGTGGTCTTGAAGAGAAGTCAGGCAACTCAAAAGCCATATGGCCTTCCTCCACTGCAGCTGCTCAGGGAGCACAAGAAAGGTTGACTCCCAAGTTAGTAACTTTAAACCATAATTTGCATTGTCTTGTGCTTTGTAGGGATATCATAGGGAATGTAAGGGGAGCTGCATTTAGGGGAGGAGGCAATTAGGAAACGAAGGACCCCAAGTGGTAGAAAATCAGGCTTCATTAGTGGCTCTGGTTCTGGAACAGCTTACTCACAAATCAGGTGGATTAGCCAAACAAGACTGTAATTGGATTAGATACCTGGCTACGATTGCAGGTATCCTCAGAGGATCTCAAACCAGCAGTGAGATCCAGCCCTTAACTAAATTAACCTGGACCTTAAACCTTTAACAAAAATCTTTCTTCTCGTCTGTTTGTTAGGTAACTTTTTAACGTAATGCTTAGGTAATTCATGTAGCTTGGAAAGCTTGATTAGGGGTTTCTACTCCTACCTGCCTGAAGTTGCTGCTTTTCCCTGTGATATCAAAATCCTACTGTCAGTCAGGCAAACTCGCGCAGAAAAACTGATGGGTGATACCTAAATTCCTAGTAAATTAAGTAAACAGGAAAAAAAAACTCCAATGACCTTTCAAGGTGCATTTCTATGGCATGAAGAATATAAAGTACTACAAATTTAATTGTAGTTTCCTTCTGCAGGAAAATGTTAGTTATTCCTGCCAAAGGAAACTGAGAAATGCTCATTAGCACACGGCTGAAGACAGGACATGAACCAAACGTGGAGAAATAAAGATCAGGGAGGTATCTTTAATTAATGCACAAATACACTTGGTTTCTCTGGCTTTAAACCACTCAAGTTCAGGGGAAAAGCTTGTGCTAAACTTGTCATATTGATGGTACTAAGCACAAGGAAAGCAGCTGTGACAGAAAGAGGAATTATTATTCTGTTTCCCTGCAGTGAGTTACCATTGTTAAACACAATGCAGAGCTGGAAAAACTGGCTGTGGAGCTTGGATTTCTCTTTGCTCAGCACAGGAGCTCCATCAAACTATAGACACCTTGTCTGAAATGTGTTAAAACTCTGCAATGCATTGTAGCTACCTTTTTACTTGTGAGTTTTTTATTCCTATGTCTGTAATAGTAGGTGGATGTTGTGAGGCTTGGTTGTGGTTTCTGGTTTTTTTTTTTTTCCCTTCAAAAGGTAGAAGCAAGACTGCAGAGCTGTTGTCCAATAGTACAAGTTGTGTAAGAGGTTGTTTTCCAGGTAATAAGTCAATATTAAATCGCTATAATTTTTGATGCGTTAATACTAGTACTTCTCATACGGCAACCCAGACATGCATCATGTAAAGATTAGTCTTTTCTATTGATCTGAGCTGCTCTGTCACTAACCTGACTTCAGACGGATAGCATTTGGCCAGACCTGTTTGTACAGGGGTGGCAACTGTTAATTGCAATAGCCCTGTTTTGACTGTAAGGGTGAAGGTGTTTTTGAAACGGGTCATGTCAATTCCAGGAATTGCCCCCATAGGCTAGGACTTTGGGCAGCTTGTAAAAATAATCTGTAGTTAGCAGTCTGAGCCACATCCTCTAGCTTCTTCCCCATTCCTTCTCCTCCATCTCCACATCTTCCTCTTCTTCCCTCTGAAACGCACTGAGTCATGGCCTATCTCAGTGATGTAAAACAGTTGCTGTGCTTCTTTCTGGGTTCATGAGATGCTTTTGTAGTCGGTCCTCTTGCGCCTCTGCTTCAGGACACATGGACGCTGAATGCAGTCTGACCAGAGCGGGCAGTTTTGCGCTCTGGGCAGCTGCCAGCTGCGCTCCTGGCCAGAGACACACACCCTGGAATAATGCCAGGAACAGCTGACCAATGCGGTCTGAAACATCTTAGATCATATCTGAGAAGGATGAAGACAACTATCTCAGTAAGTGCAGGATTAGGGCTACACAGCAAAAAATACCTTCACCTTTTTACCTAAAGTGAGTGGGGAAAGGTTAACATAGGGTTAAGAGGTATGGCAACACCACATTGTACATAGACACAAATCAGGGTTAAATCACATTATGGCTGATAGCAAGCACAGCATTTGATTCAGTGGGGATTTTTGTAGTAGCTGAAGGGCTGACATTAAGTAGCTGCATCTCTGCTTTTCAGAAATCTACAATGAAGACTGGAATTCACTGGGGAATTTACTGTTGCTGGGTACAGATCATTAACACACACACCCCCTTTAATCTTGAGAGTTGTGAGGAAAACAGTTACACATAACGAAGCGGACTTGAGGCAGCAGAAGTTTTCTCCAGCAGGAGACATCTCAGTGAAGCAGAAACGAGCGCTGATACACTCGGTCCTATGAATGAAAAGGGTGTGGGGTGAGCTGCAAAAATTGCAGACAGGTGCAAAGAGTTTTGACAAATACTTGCAACTATCTGCAAATATTTTTTTTTTCCTACTTTGTGTCACAATCATCCGTGAACCACTTTTCCCAGACTAAGCGATCCATGATTCTATTAGCACTATGCTGAGTGTTTATAATTTGTTTTGGGTTTTTTGGTTGTGGGTTGTTTGGTTGTTTTTTTTTTTCTTTTCACTGTAACATTCTGCTCAGAGGTCAGGAACAGCTTTTGCATTTACTTGAGTTCTGCTTTAACTCTGTGCTGTTGGTAACACTCCAGGCTCTGCGGCTCGGGTCCAGCGAAACAAGCTTTCAGCCCCCACTCAGCATGGGGGTTACCAGCAGCATCCTTTGAATTTTGACCCAAAAAGCAACAGAACAGGAGGAAACACGCAAAGACCAAAGACAGTAAGCAGTGGTGAGGTTGGTAATAACCTGATACAGTTGCAAAAGGACCAACTTCTTTGCTAGTCTGTCAGTTGTGATTTGTATATATTTGAACCTACATATATATAGGTTTCATCTGGACAAGATGTTAAATCCCTTTGAAGACTAATTTTAAGAGCAAGGTGACCAAAATGTATGGCTAGTAAACAGGAAAAAAAAAAAAAAATGTTCCAAATGTTCCAAAAATTGATGAAGGAAAGGGGGCAGGAGGGAGGTATTTAGTTAGCAAAGATCCAGGAAAGATTTTATTTATTTATTTATTAGTACCATGTCATGGTTGGTGATGGTTTTTATATGTTACTTATGCTTCCAGGTGCCTCTCAGATGGAGGGAGAGAATAGCAGACAGGCTATGACCACTCCTCAATGAAAAGTCTCTTCCTACTGTCTTCACACAGCTCCAGAAACAAAGGTTGGTCCAGAAGTAAACCTACATCAGTCCAGGGCATTTTAGGAAAATGCCACTGAACTGGCAACCTTGAAATAAGAGATGGACAATTTGTATCCAAATCGAAGGGAGGCAGTAATACTCCATGCTGTGCATACGTACTTCAACAGATTGGGATGCATCGTCCAATTCCAGCTGCAGTCAGTTAATCTGCTAATCCATTTTAGGTACTGGGTGATGCAGATCCTTCTGAGCAAGAGCAGCACTGCACGTCCTCCCTTCAGAGAGTGCAGCACAGTACAGAAAGGCAAGGATATCAGTCAAAACTAAAAGGCTTCCTTTTATTATGGTAACCTTGGAACGCGATAGTGCAAAACCTAGCTCAGTGCTTAGAGCAAAAGCATTGGGTCTGGTGTTGGGGTTTTTTTGTTGTTCTAAGTTTTGTATTTACCGCTTTTCTCCTGCAGCCCCTGAACACCACATCCTGCCCAGTGCAGTGCTCTCGCCCCAGAGGCTGCTGCCTGTACACTGAACTGCTCTTGCCTGTTTAAAGATGACTCATCAAACGCATCAGTGTCTCCACCTTCCCCAGCACCTTCTCTCCCCTCCCCCTAGAAGAGGGAAGAAGGGCAGCTCCTTGCACAGTGCTACAGTAACTAGAAGAAAATGAAAGGGTGGAGGGGGGTAGGAAATAAAAGCATGCATTTATCTGTATTTCTCTTGCATGGAAAAAAGCCTGCTTTTATAGCTTGGCCAATAAAGGACTCAGAGTTGTCTTTCAGACATATGTCAAACTGTATTGCAGCTTTTGACGAGTTAGGGTACTAACCTGTGTGCCTTTGAACACCATCCAGAGGCTTGTGAACATGAATAATCAAATACCTCTGTACTCTTTTTATAAATAATTAAGACTTAAAATTAAATTCTGGGCAACCCTTTCCAGAATTGCATTTGTTAAACACCAAGTAAAGGAACTCTAACTTCTGTTAGAAATACTGCAGTATTTCGAGACAGAGAATTCCTAGAATAAGGCTGACAGCCCTCACCGTTACTGAAACAAGCTTTATTTCACCCAAGCTTCCTGCTCCATCAAAACAAGTCACAGCATACTCAGAATGCTGTGGAATCAGTTATCAAATAACATGAGTTATTTTTAAGGTAAGTCTTAAATGAAAAGGTGACTCATAACTATCCAAGGTCAGCTGTTGCTAGAGAAGCCATCAAATGTGATTCTAGCACGTTCCAGGAAGCAGATGCCAATTTGGAAGTAGAACAATATAGTAAGTATGAAGCACTTACGTGCCATTGCAGCAGTCAAAAGGGCTGTCTCAGGCTAATTACAGCTTTTTGATAAAACACTTCAAGTATTACTCAATATAATACAGCAACATTCAAAGATGATTTTTGAATGAATGCTATACCTACAGAAGACCACCTTCAAAGAACAGCAGTAACACAAGACTGGTACGATAGAGAGAAACAATTGCATTCGGGCTTTGTGCTGCATTGTAACAAAAACTTAATTCAGTCCTTGACCGCGTGCAGTAAATGAATGATTTTTCGGAAGGCAGAGCAGTTTTAAGCACATCAGGAAGCTTTTAGTTTCCTTCATTTCCATACAGCCTTTCCAGAAACACTACTAAAGCTTTTGCAATTTCCCGTAGGATGGGAAATATTGACTGAGTTATGTCAGCACTACCTAGTGACACATTCACTACCCACGAAAGCATCAAGGTCACGATGTGAAACTGCTGAGGTTACTTCATGTAGAGCTGGTTATCATTTTACTCAGTCTGCAACTCCAGAATTGCACACCCTCTCTCCTCTTGTTCAAGAACACTGGCAGTTATTCCCTAGCAAGTATCTTCCACTTTCTCATGCAATCAGGAAAGAAATAAGGCTCAGAGCTTCATGAAAAAGGTTATTGCTCTAAGATCTTAATGTGAAAAGATGCTACGATGTAGGAGTTATTTACAGCCTTCCTGGCTGCAGTCCCTCTCCCACCCTGTAGGCTGACATCCAGCATTATAAACTGGATAATTGGGAAGAGGAGCAGTAAGACTTACAGGCTGTTGCAAGTGGAACATTTAATAAATGCCTTGCTGTTCTTTGGCTTTAAGGGGAGAACAGGGTTAAACATGGAAAACATGACCTAAATGAGAATTCTTTTGGAGACAATTCTAAATGTGAATCAGGATTGTTGTGCGTACTAAAAGCAAAGTTAATACTGTCTTTAGGAGAGCTAACTTAACTCTTCAAACCTTTCATTCTCTCTCTTTCCCTAGGTGTTTCTCCATTCCTAAGGAAAGCAGCTCTTATCTCCACCATGTCAGCAGACAGCCCCCTCAGGGATTGCTCACATTAAAGAAACTTTACAAGTAGAATTCCATTCAACAGATTTTATTTATCCATTTGGTTTTGCAATTACAACTGTTTCAGTTTTCTTCCACTGAAGACAAAATACAAACTTTTACAGCAACACTTGCAGAGAACATTCATAAGGTAACAGCTTGGTATCTGCACAAGTTGGCTTCAAGAAAAAGCCAGGTAACTTGAAGAGTCACTACAGTTCAGTGCCTAAAATTGATTTAGGGGCAAATACAACTACAGATCTATGAGCTACCTTCCACTTCAAAACACAAGGCCAAGAAAAACTGCAAGTTGTTACTTCAGGTTTGTTGCTAGTACACAGCACAGAGTAGCCGATACTGCCATTTCACAAAGGAGTAATTACTTTCTATAGTGAGGCAGCCAAGCACATGGTGAAGATGTGTAATCCCAGCCTCCCCTCCCCCCAAACAACCAAAAGGGAAACAATCCCAGCCACAACTCTGCAACTGTGGATTCTACCTTGTTGGCAAGTCTAACAAGCAAGCGGTGCGTAGTGCAGGCCTTCCAGAACATGACTAAATTGATATAGTGCAAGCTTGAGTTTTTCAGATCGGGATCTGTACGTGTCAGAGATCCTGGGTTTCCTAAAGTCTTTTAAAGTAGCAATTGCTGGCACCAAGAAAAATTTCATAACTAAGGCAAGGTATCCCTTCTACCCTTTTAAACAAAATTTGAGGCAAAAGATTAAGCAGGTTTAAGGCACTTTAAAAATTATTTTTTTTGTTTGCTTTACCAGCATACTTTATCAGCAACCTAAATCAGGATCAGCACAGCTCGTGAATAAGCATTTTAGCAACATTTTACAAAGCAAAGAGTTCTTTGTGGCAATGTCTTCCACACTATAAAGTGCTCCAGAGCACTTCTCTGCAGGTTTCCCAAAAGATAGCCCTTTGAGGCCAAAAAAATCTATATACTAGGCATACAGTTTGCTTTGCTGAGCTGAAGAAGTCTGCCACACTTTAGAATAATGTTTTGCTCACTTCAAAGTACAGAATACAAGCTCATGGATATTTTTTTTAAACAAAGAAATGTAATAAAATAGTTCTCAGACAGGGAAAGGACAGATTAAGTGATTTCAGAATAAGGCCAAGGATATACCATCTAACCCCCACACATACTGTTGCTGGAAACTGGCTGCTCACTCTGCTATTTTAATAAACCTGAGCTGATTGTCTTAGTTTTGTTTAGAAAACCAAAAGCTAATGAACTCGAAGATACAGTACTGCTGAGTAGCTTTCTGGATTTTGTAGCAATTTGAGCTTTCTATGCAGCACAATGGAAACAATGCCATTCAAACTAGAAGAACACAAGAAAGCCACACGGTGCACTTTAGGTTTCCAACTGAACTGCACTTGATTTGCCTCATACTTCAGATCCACTGCCATGAGTATTATCTGCATTAACGCTAACATTTGTATTGGGTGCCAAATTCCAGTCAAGTCAGAGCTAGTAAGACAGTACTACAGATTATCCTAAAATTGATGATCAAGGGTTATCATCAAAAGCTATGTATCGTGTGCTACATCCACCACTTGGTTTTATCCTTACTTTACTTCCTTTTTTCCTGTGGGTTTATTTTCACAGGCACTCAAGTCAATCTACACTGGAAATGACGTACCTTTGAGACACAGATCACATGACTGATCTCACCAAGGGAAAAAAAAAAAATTAAAAAGTACTATTTGGCCTAATAGATTTCCTTAACTGGTTAACTGCAGGGTGACACAAAGCTTATGCCAGGAAAGAAAAAAAAAAAGGGGGGGGAAAGAAAAAAAGATGCAGCCCTGGCAGCCCCAGAACTACAGCAATCCTGACTAGGATCAAATTAGCAGATCCCCTTAACTACCCCTTAATTGCTCCTTCAGAAAGCAGACATACAGGAGGGCAAAAAAGAAAAAAAAAAAACACCCAAACCCCTGAAATTAGATGCAATGAGTTTAAGAACCATTTCAGTAAGAAAAACCTCAGGATTTCCCAAATACCAGTACTTCAAGTATAAGTTGTTGTCTCTTCATACAGGGAGTGAACTGAATTTTATCACTAGTTTTATGGTTGGTCTTTGAAGGCCAGAACAAAAGGTAAACAACTTAAAGCTTCTATTTGTAGCTGAACATTACTGTACCATGCTCCCGCACCCTCAAACAAGATCAATAAGGGACAGTTATTTAGTGGAAAGAGTTTTTAAACTGGAATGCTCAAGTCACATGTATTCCATTCTCCTATATAAAGCTACAACTTAGTAGTTTTATCTTTGAGATAGGTGGGATGCTTTTGCAGCCTACTGATTTTTAGTCTTTTAAGGCACTAATCTTCATTTCCCCTTTAAAGGAAACCCCTCTCCACCCTCAAAATTAATTGGAAAGGGCATCGGTTTTCTGTTTGGAATGCAGTATTTTATCTTGTGTAAAAAGATATGGGGTTATGTGGGTTATGTTATTCTGTTAAGACATTACCTACTTCTACAATTTTGTTTGTCTTCCTAGCAGCACGCTGCAAGAGCCACAAGCTAGTAAAAATGGTATTTCACTCCCTGAAGTCAATCACCAATAATTCACACCTTGACAAAACTGAAGGGATACTGTATCAAATGTTGATTCAATTAGCCTTCACAATAAGTCATACTGAGATTGTCTACTCAAGACAGTGTTGCCACTGAATAAGAATCTCTGAATGTCTACATCTGGCGTATCAAACTGAAAAAAAAAGTCCCACAGCAGCAGCCACTAAAGGAAAATAAGACAGCCATTAGAACCCATGCAGCATATTGCAAGTAATCCTGTTGAAGAGATTCATATCACCTCTTGCCAAGTATAATATTGCAAAAATATTCTTTTAAAGTCTTCTTTTAGAGATTTAAAGGATATTACGAACTGCTGTCTTCAATGAGCAACAGAAAATATTTTGGTTCAGTGAACTACACACGTTGGGCTATTAGTCCATTATGAAGTGGCAGGTCCTAAAGTGTGTGATAGTTTCGATCTTTTGACTTGCAGAATTTGTACAGAAAGAAAACAACAGCCTGCAGCCCCAGAACAAGGACAATTCCACCTATGAAACTCGCAGCATCAAACGTAGATTTGCGTGGAGAAGGTGTAGGAGTCACAGTAGCATTTGTACCTGTTGAACACCACATTAGAGTTTGTGAGTGCACAATGCTCACAATAATTTCACAGATTTTAGTATTGGCTTCCTTGTATTAAGATTACTCAAAACATCCTTGTATTAAGATTATTTTTGATTATTTTTTGGTTTTGTATTGATGTTTGGATGTTTTGAGTAAAGACATGTCAGCAGCTGTATTTAGATTAGTGATACTGAAATTCTGATTGAATACTGTTTGTACAAAGCTAGAGCTATTTATAGCCAAACTGCTCTGGATCTCAGTACTGAACAAGTCCCAGCTGGACTATTCGTACTTCAAAAAGCCAAAGCTTTCCTCCTTTACACAGAAGTATATAACTGATACACTCACATTCAAAACACATTTTCCAATCTCTGCTGCTTGCTCCTCCTTGCTCTAGTTTTTTTGCCCAAATCAGCTGAAGCCACAACACACATGAATCTGGAAGTTACAGCCATCTGCTGATGGCTAGTTTTAAAGAGCTTTACTTCATGAAAGCTTTTAATGAAACAGCATATTCAGGACTGATGCTGAAATAAAATACTACAGTTTATTCCCATCACTGTAGCCCAATTACTTTTTTTTTTTTTAAATAGGTATCCTATTATTATGCTGCAAGTGAAAAACAAAATACCACCCCCCAAAGATAACTGAGTTAACAAGAGAGTTCCAGCCACACTACCACAAGTGGCCAGCTGATTCTGCTTCACCACCATGTTCCTGACTCTTAATATCTCACCACCTAGCTCTGTTTCTCAGGGTATTACCTTGCTACATTATGTACGTCACCTTAACAAAATTAGATGTGCCATGAGGTTAGAAGTGACGACAGCAGATATACCAATACAACTTTAATGTTGTCACTTGGTAAGTCTTTCAAGATAACACTTTTAAAGCAACACAAATTTCCAAGTATTTTATGCTTTAATTGTGCTAGTAGTAGGTGTTACCTGGAACACTGGTTGTCCTGGTAGCTGAAGTTACAGCAGTTGTATGTAGAGGAGTATGTGTCGTGGCATTGGTGACGTTAGCTGTTTGAGAGAAGACAGTATGTACATACCATGAGCTTCAAGAGCAAAGTTTGCAAGCAACAAAGTTCTCGTGTGAAAGATTTGTCTTGTTTTGCTTAAACAAGGGTAAGCTTTGACCTCAGACTGTACCCCACACAATTTAGATGTTCAGCTGCATGGCATTAAGCCAAGTTTCTGCAATAAGGATTTTTTTTTTTTCCAAACTTGCATACTGTTGTTAGCCAAATATTTCAAGGTTCTCCACAGATCAGACAGCGATTCTTCGTTCAGAGAAACCCACTTTTCTTTCAAGCACTCATATAAATGCTGGTATTTGAACAAGAACCAAGACAGCTGCTTCAAGACAATGAACAATCTGCATCAAGGCAAAGGACTTTCATTAAACAGCCCTTAGAATCAGTTAGTATTTATTATACTAAAAAAAGTGCTTAATGTAATATCTCTAGACAGGAGATAAACACAGGATAGCAAAACAACTTCCTTCTCCCCCTGTCCCCAGAACACTGTGAATGACATAACTGGATAAGCAAACACTCACCTGTAGCTAGACTGTCTCCTAAAAGCTCTTCTGTTATCAAGCCAGAACACTGGGCCTCTGACCACCCCCTCCCCTCACATTACTATTACTAAGAATTAATCAGTATTGTGCTATGTGCCTGGGACAAGCGCCAACATTTGTAGGTTTACTCAAAGCTAAATGTCATCCTACTGTACCGTAGGCGGTTCTGAGCCTCATCAAGTACCAACTCGTTACCTCCCAGCAGCAGATGCTTTGAATGATGAGATTTTAATTTTTTTTTTTTGTTAAGAACTTCACTGTGAAGATGGCAGCGCATGTAAGAACAGACATTTTTGAACTGGGCAAAAAAAAAATAAAAATTAACCAACCTCAGAAGAACTCATGATTAGTGGAAATGACTAATCTAATTCAAACAATTACCACCGAGCCAGTTCTTGATTACACTGGAAAGAAGCGTTTTCTCTGTTAAGAGTTTTATAAAATCCACTTCTTCCAAACTTTGGGACCATTTATGTAATCCATGTACCAGATGTTTAGTAGGCATGCTACTACAGTAATCTGTGGAAAAAGCCCTCGCCCTCTGTTTTATTCACCAGTTCCCAGTTTACTGCCATTGTATGTTCAGTGGTACTGTATTACCTATAGTAGGATGAGGTGTGGGAGCGGAACTGGCTGTGGTGGTATTGGAAGACTCTGTGGTAGTATTGGAAGGTGACGTAGTACTATTGGAAGATGGTGTAGTAGTATTGGAAGGTGACGTAGTAGTATTAGAAGGTGGTGTAGTAGCACTGGAAGACGGCGTAATAGCACTGGAAAACACAACTGTAGGAGCTATGAAAGAAAAAAAAAAAAAGAGTTACACTAAAGAGATTAATGATAGTGTTTAACTAAGAAAAAAAAAGAAAAGGGAACATGAGCAGGCTGAGTTTTAGGGAATTCATATAGTACCAAGTTCTATTGTAGTTTTGGACTGAAATTGCAAAGCAGCTAAATGTTCAATTCGCCACACTAACAGCAAAAGTTGCACGACTGAATACACGAAAAACCTTGTCACAGGCAGCCCAATCAAGGCAGTGTTCAGCTGGCAACTCAAGATTCCTCAAAGCAAACAGAAGGGAGGAGAGTCCTATTGTAAAAGCATTAACTGTGCATGCTCTAGGTATTCAGTACTGCTTCCCAGCTTCACTGCAACCAAAATGGAACCTATCAAGTTGAACTAGAGATCCGAGTGGTTAGGCAGCTGAAGCAGTATGGGCAGAAAACGAAGACATCCTCAAGAATTTCAAAGTTTAAAGCTTTCTGCTCTGAGACCTGTTGCTCTCAACCTCAGCATGTGCTGTAAAAAAAAAAAAACAAACAACCGAAACCAAACCAACAACTGTGAAACCTTCTGCAACTTACTGTATTAACTGAGTTAATCAAACACGGACAACTTATCTAAAGTGTTGCTTAATCATACACTGATACATCAGCAAGCTTCCTGCTGAAATACCATTATGTCCAGAAGCATTTAACGCTCAGGGTCCTCTAAATGTGGTTACTTGCATCTTGAAACAATACAGCATGGTGGGAAACTAGAGCCAACTGTTGCTACAGAGATAGGGTGGATAAGGTATACAGGTTCCTCTCACATCAGCAAAGATCCTCTACTGAAGGTGACAAAATTAAGTTTCCTTGAATATGCAGAAGCTAAAACACAACCTGATAACACCACTACAAGTTTAACAGGAACAGACTGTAGAACGAGGCATTGTAACGGCACACTCTCCTTGGAAAGCACTGAAAAATGGTACTTCTAACACTCCTGATTAAGAAGTGATTGTTACAATTTTAGAAACGACACAGAAGTCCAAGTCAAGTGGAATTATTTCTGACTGGCTGCCACCACCACCACCAGAGAACCCATAGCAGCATGGAAGCTTCAACTCTGTTGGTGTGAGCCAGCGTCTGTAGCATCACTGTTGAACTCATCTAGACAAGAGTATTAAGAATTTTCATTTGTTGTTCTAGATCTTAAAACCAGAAAATCCTATTTTAAAGTCCACTTCTTGTCACCTTTCAGAAAAAGTACAGTGGAGGGGCCTTCACAAAAGTGAAATTCAAGATTTAGTCTAAATTATTCAGATCCTGCAAATCTGTTTTGCACAGCAAGCATAAATTAATGAAAAGACTGAAGTAGATATGCAACTGAACATGTTTCTAGTGTGAAGGATCTACCTTATGCAGTTCTATAATCCAGATCCTGCATGGAGAGCTGTGCTAGTTAACAATTAAAACTGGAAGGTTCCTAAGTTTTTGCTATTTACTGCACCTCAGATGAACCAATGAACTTAGCAGGTGAAACTTTTTTTTATTGAATATGACAGGTTACTGTCCTGAGGATGCTGACAAGTTCCTTAGCATATGCTATATCTAATAGGAAACGTCATCCATTTTAATCTGAGAAACCAAGGCAGTAGTCAGGCACATGTGCCTAGTAAAATACGTCAGGCTTCTTGAAACAGCGACAGTAAGCAGTTCACTGAATGCACAATGGAACTGCGTATTTTAGTATCACATAATGTAGGTTTAAGCTGGAAGCAGAGGGCTTATTTACATACTTGTACATGCTTAGATAAATTGTAGAAGGCATATTAACAAAGGTCAACAGATGAAGGAGTTTTAAATGCAACTGCTTCACATTAAACAATGTGAAAGCTGAATATCTAAATACTTACACAAACACTGTTCTTCAGTTGTACAGCTGTCTTGTTTCTTATCTACTTCTGTTTTATTTACACACCTTTCATCTATCAGAAAAGAAGAGACGAATATTTACAGCAGGAGAACTTTAAAGTGTTTGAGACATTGTTCCTAAATACTAGTAAACTGTTCACAGGACAAACTAAACACCATCTTCTAGCCAGGACAATATTAAAGCCACTTCAATATACAGGAATTCAGTATATTAATAACTGGAAATTATAAAAGTTTTAGTGTTTTCTTTCACTAGTCTATCACTCAAATCAACACTTAAGCAATACTTACACACTGTTATGCACCATTCTGCAATAATAGTATAGCTTGGTATTTTTTCTTCATAGCCTATAAAATTAGGCAATGTTTCTACTATTTGTGGAATTTTTCAAATTAAACATTTTACATCTCTATGGTAGCATCATAACAAAAATAAATATCTTAGTGTCTTCAAATTCCTACATGCAAGCAAAACTTATTTCCAGCTTTTCAAACAGATCTTTGACCTTGAAATTGTTGAAGGCATCAGTTTTTTATTCTCTGCCTGCACACCCTTCTCCCTTGACTCAGATTTCAACCTCTCCCTCAAACAAGTCACATGGATCTCTTGGGTGTTTGTAATATGCCGCTGTTGGTCAGACAACACATGCAGAATTCAGAAAAAGAGCTTCCTGAAGGACACTCTTGTACTGGACAAGTTACATTCAAAATTCTTTTAATTAGTTCCAAAGCATCTTAGCTTTCACATATAACCTTTCTCCGTTATCTACAATCAAAATCACTGTTACAGTCAAGGCATTGTCTCCTCTTACTCAGTTTCCACTTCACATAAGAAGCACAAATAATTCACCTAAGGACTACTTAAGTCTTTGTATGACTTTGTCAACAGTAACTTGGTCTCCTCCAGGACTGAGTACCAGAGGTCACTTAAATGTATTTACATCCAACTCTCCTACAAAGGGAAAAACAAAGCTCTGAATGAGAGCAGCTAATGCTTCTTTGGATCTGTCATGTTCCCTTCAGTGGGTTGCAATTCTTAGTTTTAGGAAAACTACTCTTAATAAATCTTATTTAATGGACTCTTCTCCCTTATTGCACTTCTGTTCAGGAATAGTGGTTGTGACCACATCTATGACAAAACCTCAAAAGGGACTGAAGCACAGGGATGTGCCAGCATGCCAGAATCTACTCACGACTCCGTAACAGCAAGCACAAGTGACTAGTTTAATCTAAAAACATTCTGAAGCATCTGGGACACATTAGCTTATCAACAGCACAGATTTAGATCAGAAACATTAAAAATCTGGGATTATTTTGAATATGTTCAGCCGTCTTTAACATAAGAACTTGAAACATTTAACAACAGATACAACTTACGAGCTAATGCTCCATTAGGTTACCAGACAGAGCAGTCTACTTGTGTAATGAACATTACTGTAGATGTTTGGGTTTAGCTGGGTTTAAGGTTCTGCATGGTACAGTAAGGATCTGCACTGTGTGGTCCTCCTTACCTCCACCACATCTGATCCACTTGCAGTCTGCTACATCTGTTTCATTACCAATACACAAACTGCAGTTAGAACGGCTTTCGCAGGTGCCTAGGAAAAAAGAAAAGAAATGCACTAAAATTACCACTGTCAAACGAGCAACTTCACCCACAGAAGCAACATAGATCTGTACCTTCTCATAGGTACATCTCCCGGGTTAAGGCACAATCCTTCTCACTGAACTAACTACAACTGAAAGCTACAACTTTTGAATGCGTTTGACATGACACAAAAATACTTCCCTCCAGACACTACTGACAGTCCAAAACCAGACCCCACATGTAAACCAAGATTATACCTCATGCAACCTCTAACTATAGTAAACTCAGAGGATATACTATTTCAGTGATGTTAACAAGGTCCACCAAATTAATTTTGCAGAAGTTCATTGAAACCACAGACGGTAAGAGCTTTGTTCCTTTTGATTACATTTTTCCTTTAGGCAATACAGCCAGCTGTAAACAACCCTACAGTAGAAAGCAACCAAAGTCTGAGACATAAAGAAAAGAACCTAGAGAACTTCATATACAAATATATATAGAGGAGAGCTGAAAGAAAAATCAATCTATTCATATTTTGATCACAGCAGAAGCCAGCAACCTAACCAGTCCAGCTGCTTTTTTATGTCAATCCCAATCAAACATTTTTGCCTTGAAACCACAACGACAACACATCCACTACCTGGATCAAATAAGATCTTCTCCCAAGCTACAATTTTATTGCATTACTTTTAATTAGGACTTACTTATACAGTCATCATACTCGGAAAACCCACATACAACCCACAACTCCTTACACTGCATACTCTCCAGCACATTTCACATCATATCCACCTACTCCAGGCACCTTTGGATGACCTTTCACTTTTCCCTGCTCTGCTCCCTAGTGAAGGGAATGCTGCCATTCACAGATCTTTGGCAATCAGCGTGGTAATTTACATCTCAAGACAACAGCTATAAATGCATTGCCTGACTTCAGTACTCTGATAAATTGAATTAAGCCTGAATCCACTTGGCCTTTCTCTTGGTTAGGGTAGGATCAGGCTAGAAATATTGGTGCTGTTTCTTCACTTCCAAGAAACATAAGAAGAGATGGAAAGACCTTTGTTGGTTTGCATCCGTGAGGTATGCAACAGACTTGCCCTGTTCCCTTCAGAAATATGGCACTCGAACCACTTCAAGCGCTCTATGACAGCTTCTGGGTAACAGGTTTCAGGGGGGGCAAAAAAAGGTAATTTATTATTCTGGGTATATATCTGAAGAACAGTCACAGCACAAACAACACTTACTTCTGATGAATGAACAATGTTCACTTTTGTAAATTCCTCACTGGTACATAGAAAAATTAGCACAGTACATCGGTGCAGACAGAAGGACAGTCAGTGCAGCCAGATAATACAAGGTGCACTAGGACTTCTAGTTTACTTTCAAAATATCTTTCCCAGACTAGCATGGGGGAGGAACAGATTTGCAAGAGTAAAGGATCAGGAGACATTTTAATCACAGCAAAGGATTTCAAGAATGAGCTGTTAACTTCAGAATCAGCAGCAGGGTGTCAGATGTTCTCCCAATGCTACTCCTGTGGTGAAACACTCTCTTAGATCTTTAAACGGGGTAACAGCAAGCTCTCCAGTTTTCTCCATCAGCAGACACCCGGTTTTCACTGAAAAAATTACTCTGATACCATGAACTCAGCTCTTAAGCGTGGGCAAGCTCAGGTCTGCTCCCAAAATAAACCAGTCTGGTGTACTGGCTCTTAAGCAGGGTAAATTCGGATAGTCCCCTTACAGTTAAGGGGGAAATCTGGAAACACTAACAGAAGCCTGGCCTGCTGGACCAACACTGCCCTCTCCCGCTGCACCGGAGAGGTTGTTAACCTCTGGCTCTCAGCAGTCCTCAAAGCAGTTCACGTTCCGATAGGGTGCCCGATATCGGCCTACATCACGTCGTCGCTGGTAGGGCTGAAGAGGAAATCTAGAAGGGCTGAAGCAGAGGTTACGGGGCAGCGGCACCCAGCGCCATTACGCAATGCGGCCAGAAAACATTCAAGTACTTCCAGAACAACTTCTTTCCTTCGCTTTCTAGAGCACGAGGCACGTTTCGTGGCTCTTGGCCACGTAAACACTTTAGCAAACAGCTCAGAAAGAGGAGACGAACCCACGGGGCGAACAGTGTCAGGATAACGAACAACGAACACCGCGAGGGGGGAAAACGAAAGCGGGAACAGGCGGAGCCAGCAGAGAAGCGAGCGAAAAGCTCGGCGGGCTGCGGCCAAGGCGCTGAGGGCGGCGTGGCGGCCGAGCTGTGAGGGAGCTACAGGGCGGCTCCGCGGCCGGGCAGACACTTTCCGTGCTCCCCGGGGGGGGGGGAGGGGAGAGGGAAGGAAGGATGGGGGCACTGCGGCGCTCCCCCACACCCCCGGCGAGCACGGAGGGTCGGCCGCCCGGTCGGCGCCCCGTTCCCCTCTCAGGGCCAGACAACGGGCGGGGCGCGAGCGCGGAAGGGGCTGCCCCGTCAGCAACTGTCGTCGGGTCAGGTAGCGGGGGGGGGGGGGGGGGGGGGGGGCGAGGTAACTCACCAACGGTCGCGTCGCCGCTGACCCCCGCGGTCAGCCCGCAGAGGCAGGCCAGGCAGAGAGCGGTGAGGGGGAGCGCGGCTGTCCGGCCCATGACGGCGGTGAAGCGATAGGGGGTGGTGGCAGCAACTCCCGCTCCTCGGCGCTTCCCTTCGCCCCGCTGCCTCCGCGCACCCTCGCAGCGCCGCCGCTCCGCCCCGCCCACTCCCGGCGTCACGTGAGCGCCACCGCCTCTAAGCCGGCCCTGCCCTCTCTCGCCCCACCCCCGCGCGGGCCGGCGGGAGCGACCGGAACGCTGGCGTGGTTCCGTCCAGTCCCCCAGTGTCCCTCTCCCACTTCCCCCTCCCCCCCCCGTTTGACGCGTAATGGAACGGTCCCAACCACCGCCCCGGAGGAGTGCTTCCCGCGCGACCGCCTCCCCCATCCCACGGAGGCCCCGCCCCCCTGTGCGTCAGCAGAGCGGCGGCCGCTCATTGGCTGGGGGCGCGGCGGAGGGCGGGGATGGCGCGCGGATCGTACCCCCCGCGCCGGCGCTGCGTGAGGGGAGGGAGATGTCGGTTGTTGGCCGTTGCTTTCACCCGATACTCCGGGAGCCCGGGTGGGCGAGCGGGCGGCCGTTTGTGGGGGTCGCATCGAGCGGCGGGGAAGGAGGCGCTCCCAGCCGGCAGACACTAGCCGCCTGGGGAGGGCCGGCTGCGGCGTGGGGTCTCTCCCTCCCTGGCGGGCCGGCCGCCGGGCCATAGCGGCTTGCGCCCTGCGGCCGCCCCAGCGCGGTGCGGGAGCGGTCTGGCGGGGCGGGAGGAGGCCGGGGTTGCTCATGGCAGAGGGGTTGGCGATCCTCCGTGTTCTCCAGGTCTGGCCCAGCCCAGTGGGCTGCTGCGATTTTCCCTGAAGTTGCCGAGGCAGAACGGCTCCCGCCTTGGTACCCTGCCCTCACCGCACCTCAGGCACCGGCTCTTGTGCCCCTACCAGCTCCGCGGGGTGGGGTTGCGGTGGATTTCTCTAACGGAGCAGTTTTAATCGGTGTGTGGTTCACCTCTTCCACCCCTACCCCTTTTCTACCCTGAAAAAAACATTAGTATTACATAACTAGTTTAAGTAAGTATTACTTAATCATAATCACACATGAAGCTTAACAGCGCGCCAACAGTTGCATGTTGTCCAACAGTGCTCCAGTCAGTGCTGGTGCCATCGCAGGTGGGAACAACACCCTGGGAGTCCACGACAAAATAATGTCTGTAGTACTACAGGGAAAGCTTGGTAAAAGTTGTAACCTTAATTTTCACTCTTGTCGCTTCCAGCTGCGCTGTAGAGAGTGCCTGGAGAAGGATGTTTGGGAATTGCATCACAGGGGAGAGTCCCCTCTTCCTCTGTGGGTTTTTTTTTTCCTGTCTGTCCTTTGTTTTTCCCTGAGGCAGCTTGAGTCAATGTAGACCATAAACAGTGAACTCTGCAAATAAAAGTTTGCTTGTGTAAATCTGCCTCAATGTTTTGTGCAATGCCAACACTGGCGAACGTTGGGAAACCAAGGCAAACATCCGTGCTCGTAATCAACAAAAGCCAAGCTGGAGCCATAAAGCAAATTTTAGTATGGTCCTGATTTGAGAAAGGCATCATCAGAATGAAAGGACAGATGAAAGAGAAAGAGTTATAAGCAGGAAAATTCTCCCCTGTTTCTCCTACGCGTGAGCTGGGCTTGGGCAGTAATGAGGAAACTGCCAAAGAAATCTCTAGCTTAATCTTCCATTTTACTTTCTTTCCTGAAGGTGTTTTATTGCCAAGAGCCAAGAGACCAATACAACATCAGAAACTTTAAGGCAAGCTACCTATCACTATTACCGTGTGAGCTCTGGAAAGGTCTGTAGGACTGTTGGTAATACATAATTTGGGTATAGAGCTTTCTGACAAGCTTCTGTAGCATCATATATTGTAGTGCTTCCGCTAGCGGGCAAGATGGCTAATGCTTTGCCTTCCTGCAAAGGAGTCTTAGGCTGAAAATATAAAAAAATGGCTGCAAAGAAAACAGCAGGGAATAAATTTTGTGTTATGAAAAGGAACCTCGTAGCAGCTGCAGTGAAATGACCCAGTATGTTTTGTTGGATGTAAATGTCAGTGACGTCTGAATCTAGTTCTGAAAAGTCATAAAGTGACACGCTTACTTTAGTTACCTTTCATTCTGCATGTGCGTGCTGCAGGAGTGGTAGTGTAAAACAGTTCAGTTCTTCCTGCAGTATGATTAACGTTGCTGGCTTTTTAATGAGAAGAAATAATTTTCACATTCATTATTAAAACACTACATGTAAAATAAATTGAGGAGCAGCATAAATACATATTGCAACATAAGTGAAACTCCAGTGAGCATTGAATATGGGTGTTTCCTAAGGCTTCCACTCATCCCTCCTGGCCATGCCTGCAGAGATTTTTATGTCCTGGGACAAGGATCTCCTTCTTTTGAGAAGGAAAACAAATGAGACGTTTGTTAAATGTTATGATAAAAGACAAGACCCTAATAGGTGTGTATGTGTATGGAAAAACTGGGAGAAAATTAAGTAGATAATAAAATGGAACTAAGATTAGCAGCAGGGCAAGAATTACAGCTACAGCTCGTCTCCACAAGCAAGTGAAAACATGCCTATCCTAATCCTGGGAGCTGGTGGGAATCCAAGTGAATGATAAATGTGGTTTTGTCTGTTTTTTCTTAAAGTCAGCATCTCCGGCCTTTGTTGTAGCATACAGTCAGCAGGATCATGGCAGTCTGGGTTGTTGTTGTTGGATTTAAAATATCACATTCATCACCCTATTCATTTTTCGTTGTGCTGTTATATACTTAGTGGTTAGTAAGGCATTTACCTCTGTTTTGAATCTATAAGGAATTTCCAGCACTGCATTACTGGAAATTTATGTAAAGTCCTTGGCAAAAATGGGTAAAACCTAAGGGTCTGCCGATGTCCTTTTTAGGGAAGCACATTTTAAGTGTAGTAAATGCCCAATATTTGCAGCACATCACGTTCTATCAACTGGTTCTCGGCAAGATGTGATAACAGGGCTTTTGAAGAGGTTCCAGAAGACCATACTGCAGTTTGGGATGGTAGCAATAAATGAAGAAAACCCCACATTTAGTAGATAGACAGAAGGGAACATATATTTGGTTCAATTTATAAACATTTGTGTTCATTTCCAAATTGTCGTTTCACCTGCATGGAAAGAGAAGTACATGTGAAATGTAAATACATAGTGGGTGTTTTAAGAAGGGAAATACACCATCCAAAGAGGTTTGGGGGGATTTCATACCTTTGCATAGTGATGCATTATTGGATTCTGGGGCCATTCCAGCACCAGAATGCCACCTTTGGAATCGTCAGAAATAACGCATCGAATCCTGCGCTCAGAGCCTCGTAACCTTAGTTGATCCTTGCGTTGTGGGACGGATATGACAGTTAATGCCGCTGTAGGGGTGTGTCTGGCTGGGGCTGGATACAGCCCCAAGGCACGTATGGGGTTGTGCATGCTGTGCTGTGTGACATCTAAGTGTCTGTTTAAGGTGCCCGTATGTCTGTCCCCAGCAGAAGTTCTGGGTGAGGACATTGGCACCTGCTGCTGCAAGCAGGGTGGAGCTGTGTCAGGGCTTCCCCAGGCCAGCCTGGAGCACCTGCATAGCTGAGGGGCCACCTAACAATTTCTATTGAGCTTGGCAGCCCTCCTGGGTCAGATTCAGAAACCTTCTGACCTCAGGCCAGGTAAGCTATATCACAGTTAATGACTCCACACTCCAACTTTTATCTGATCAGTGCTTGATGGGCAAACGAGTGGAGCCTACTGTCCCTGGTTTATTAGCACACTGTCCTTTTAACACATACATCTGTATGAAGAAAATATCTTTGTACGTAGCCTGAGGGCTTCTTTCATCACTTTTCATTTAGAGCAGTTTCTAAAAGAGTGTTTTGCTGGAGTAAGAAGCTCAGCATAAAACTAACACAAAACTTGAAAGACAGCAATCTTTCCTACAGCAGTGACACATTACATAAATAAAACACTGTGTAATCCGGTAAGAAAACAGTTTTCTCAGGACGCAGGATGCTGCCCTCTGCCCTTTATAGAAGGGAGTTTTTGTATATGGTTGCTGGGAAAAGAACTTCTCCAAAACCAGCACTTGGCAATGAACGTCTTCACCTCCCCGTCTGCCCCTGAATTTCCCAGACTTTTGGGGAACCCGTGGCTTCCCTCTGGGCTTGTGCATCCTCTGGATGCTTGCTCACACTGCTTCTCGGATCTGGCACTCTCAGAAGATGCAATGTGTTCCAGGTGACTTGATCAGAGATGTAGGTTACAAAAGAAAATACGGCACAAAATGTAATTTTGGATTGAGGTTAAGATGATTCTTCCTTTCCTGTTTCATCGTTCATCGCCTTGGGGTCCTTAAGCATATCCAACTTGCAGGCACTGGGGAACCAGGATTGAAAGACACACTCTTTCTTTTAGGTGACCTCTTTAATACTGGATGAAAGATTTTACCACATTTTCTCTGGCAGAGTATCCTGTCGTGACCAATGCAAATACAGTAATTGTGGCTTGCCTGAAGGATCATTATGCCTGAAACTCGAAATATTTCCTGGTTGTACTCTCCTCGTTATAACATTTTCCATGTGGTGTAACTTCAGCCAGTTGTCCCCACCCTGGTCACCCTGTGTGGCAATCCTAGATCTGAGCCTGTGACCCCTGGATGTCGTACATCCAGCCATCACACTTGTTAGCGGGTCTGTGACTTTTGGCATGGGATGAGCTTTCAGATACTTCACGTGATCAGGCGTTTGTCTGCCCTGAGGGATCCTGAACGCTGCCTGTTGCCAAAGTGGTGAGAGTTTCTGGGCTCTCACTGCTGCTGGGATCTGGTCATTTGGACTCAAAGCACACACTGTGCTATAGCTTGGTCCCTTGTGGGGGACAACTGGGGACATTGGGGTACAGCTATGCCACAGAGCAGACCTGCCATGGGCGACCAAGCCAACAGCAAATAAAAAATCAATTCATTGGTCTTTAGCATTGTCCTCTATACCCTGCAGCACTAAAATTACTTTTCTGACTTTTATCTTTAAACATCTGAATACAATTTAGAATCCTTGCAAGAAATACAAGCCACTAACCTCCGCCCCAATACTGAGTTTTGAAGCCATATGCTTTCATAGCAATAGTCTCTATTACTTATGAAAAGTAATTTGTCAGGAAATTATTATTTTATGAAGAAAATCCAACACCGTATTTTCATCTTTGGCACAGAACTAGGAAATGAAAATTATTCTTTAGGCAGTTTAATTGATTTGAAATGTTTGTACAGAAGACTTAGTTCTTCTATAGTAGTCTTGGTATAGATTGCAGAGTGCTTTAGAAAATAAAAGGAGAAAATGTGTTAAAGGCTTCTTAGCTAGCTACAGACGGATACAGATATTTTAGATTAAAAAAATCTTTTTGTTTTGTACCGTCAGTAAAGAAAAACCTAAATCCCCTTGCTAAAATTAAGACAATCCCTGTACTCAGAGCATGTGGGGATCACTCTAGGTCTGTGCCCTCTTCAGGCATTAAGTAGAACATTTGCTGTTTTGGTAAATTCATCCCCATTTAGCAAATAAACTTAAGATTGTTGCTTTTCATTAAATCCGTGGGCTTAAGCTCGGACAAAATTAGGTCTCTCTTAATACTTCTCTAATTCAGCCTTTCCCATTTTATACTGGCGCTCTTTTGCTGGGTTTAGCGGCTCATGCGGTGAGCCCAGGAGCAAAGGTCGCTCAGCACAGCTCTTCCCAGGGCTGGAAACCGCGTCGAGAGAGCTGTTTGTACACCAGTGGAGTCCGTGCAGCCCTGGCAGCGCAGGGCTGGTGTAGCCTGGTATCTGCATCCAAGCCCAAGTGAATGCTCTTCCCCTTGAATTTCCAATGCACCTGGTTGTGGCCTCTCTTTCCAGGCTGCGTTTTGATTTTCCACACATCTTCTCATCTTTTAGTGCTTACCTGCCATCCTCTGCTGAAGCCATCCATGCCCAAGCTCTGCACTGTACCTCAGAGAGATCTTGCATGTAAGAAATCACTGCCACTAGCAATCATTGTGTATTATATAATTGCATCCACAGGTAACCTTAAAATTTCCTGTTTTGCAGTAACTTTATAAACAATATTTTTTCTCTGCTTTAGTGGCAATAGTCACATTTTTGTTATTTGAGATCGTCTGCCAAAAATAATTACTTAAAGCTTATGCCTGCTCTACCATTTCCTAGTTTTGGCCTGATGCAGCCCAACCTGATTTCCATGACGTTACTTTTAGTTTACAGCGGTCAGTGCAGGATCAAAGCATTCAGAGAGACCACAGTCCTGCAAAGAGTTTTTTTAGCCTTTCCTCTGAGATGTCTGAATTACCGTATGCAGACTATATACGGGGCAAACCTGGCAGGGCAGTTGTGCTGTGGAGGTTGTGGTAGAGGCAGAATTTAGCCAGGAACAGCTGGCTTTATCCCTATAGGTGTGTATCCATCTGTCCACCCCTGCTTTAGCCAAATGTGCATTTTATCATATCTGCTTGTCACTATATAGTCGTATTAACAGCATTTCCTGTAAGCTCTAGACTGGCACTGAGATGTCTTCACAAGTATTTTTCTGTACTTCTGTGAAAGTGCTTTTTAACAGCTTATGAACATTTTTTTTAAAGCCAAAAGAATGTTTCCAAGCCATTCACATGTGCAAGAAGTGCTTTTATTCTTGCCTTAAGTGAAAGCCATCAAGATCTGTAAAAAGCTGAGTGGAAAATAGTGCTCTACCTTGCAGCAGGCAGGAAACCCAGCTGGCGATCACGGCTCGAAGGTCCCACAGTCAATAATCTTGCAGGGTACCGTAGGCCTTTCATTATACGTAGGTACGACTTCCAGTCTCTGGAGGACCTCTGTGCCCTCGATCAGTTGCCTACAGGGGGGGTAGAAAGTGCATATATGATCTGTCTCCATCCAGGGCAAGCTCCACAGCCTCCATCTTGTGTAGGGCCGTAAGAAACCATGGATGCCACCAATGATCTGGAAAGCTTCATACCATATCCCACCCCATCCCATCCAGCACAGTGGTTCCAAGTGGGGATGTCAGAAGGACTGAGCAGAGGAGAGCTGGAAAGTGCCCGGCTGTCCTCGTCGTATACTGCGGCTGCTTTTTGCTCCCTCAGGATTAAACTTCCACTAGATTTAAGAGGCCCTGGCGATAAGATCACGGATGCCGCACCTTTCAAATTGCGCAGATCCGGTGGCAAGGCAGAAACTGGGGGTGAACACCACCAGCCAGCAATCGCTTTTGGTTTGTTCTCTGTAAGTTAGACAGTTGTGCTATTCCCTTCCTTTAAAATGCTATCTTTCTCCATGATGCCGTTACATGGAAACAGCACTGTGAATTTCTCGCTCTGTGGTAATACATATACATTTTACTCTCTTATATCAAGCAAACTGCTCAGAGCAATAGTCTTTCTTATTATATTCCTGAAAATCTAAAAATCTTAACAGGGCCAGCTGTGTACATTGACCTACTGAGAATAAACTCTCAGCATGCGTTTGCTAAAATAATTTCTTTCAGCTTGTGAGGGCAGAGTGGAGCCGAGCCCCCATCTGTAAGGGCCCACCTTTGGCTGGCATGGAGCTATGTAGCCATCAGTTTGTAGCCTCCATCCTGGAGAGGCCCTGGCAGCTCTGCCATAGGGTTTTCCAGCTTGAGCAAGGCAGGCCAGGGCAAAGAAAGGGAGGGATGGGTGTTGCTAGGTACTTCAAATCTGACTTGTCCATCCTCCCCCTGGCCAGAGGCAGCTGCTGTAGGGATTTCATGGATGTTTCCTCCCGAGCAGCAATGTCCCGTGGGACCAGGGTGACCTCCTGCGCAAGCTTGTGCATACCTACCCGAAAGCCACGTATTTTTTGTCCAGGTATGGAGCTGGCTGGAGGGTGATGTAGAACTGCGAGCCATTGCTGTGCCGGCCCTTGTTGGCCATCCCGAGGACCCCTCTTCCCTTGTGACAGACGGAGAAGCTTTCATCTAGGGAAAGAGTTCATGGATGAAAGGCTGCAGTGGTGTTGCTCCCTTTGCTGCTATTCACCACACAGCTCCCTCCTACCAGCTCCAGCAGGCCCCCCTTTCCTTGTTCCCTGCTCTCCCTTTCCCTTCTCCTGTTCCCCCAAAGGTCTCATCAAGTCTCATGCAGGCAAAGTCCGGTTTGAGTCAATGACTTTCCTAGAAAGAGCTTCCCACCACTGCCTAATGCTTGAGCCAGTGAGGAAGCTAATGAAAAAATATCCATAAAAAAGCACTCCAGGTATTTCAGAGTATTAGAGCCACAGCAATGATGCCTCTGGCTTCCCCTTGTTGGTCTGTAATGCCTCTTGCCGGAGCAGCTCGGGGCACTTCGCACAGCATTTCCCCACAGCTTCTTGGGATTATTCCCACTGTACGGAGGAGGAAAGCATGAGGCAGAGTGGATGCTCCAAGAAGGGTGAAGTGGAGAAGATGCCCTATGAGCACAGTCATGGCTGTGAGGACAGGACATGCCTGGCTGGGGCAGGATGCCCAGCTGCTCCCTGTGCTTGATGAATCTCACTGGAGGGTGAGCAGGAGACTTGTTTAGCCAAATTAAATGACAGAGCTGAATAAACGAACAGCAGATATTTAGTTCAGGAGGCTGGGGTGCTCCCAGAGCAGAAGCTTTGTTCTGGGGTGAGGAGGGAGACGATGGGAGCAAGAACCATGAGGAGATGAAGAGAATCCTCCATGCCAGCTGAGGAAGGACTGGTGAGGGAGAGAAGTGGCTCTCAAGAGGGATGACTGGGGAAGGATAGGCATTAGGCATGCTTGGGTTTGGGGAATGATGGCAAGGACTTGATTCCTTCTTCTCCAGGGAGGGGAGCCCAGCTATGAGTTGGGGAACAGGGAGTCCACTGATCCTGACCTCCTCCATCATCTATCTCTGACCTTGTCACACTGAGCAATCAAGAGCCCCGTGGAGCTCTCAACAAGCTTGAAGGAGATGGTAGAAATATTTAGATTTTATTGTTCTCTGATTTTTTTTTTAAATTCTTTTTACCCTGTTTGAGTGCCCTTCTCAGAACTGATTCATAAAATGGTAATTAAATTTTAACTGAACAGTTACTCCCTGACCACTGCCTTGCGGTTTGCAAAATGACTTCAGCAGACTAATTTTGGAGTAGGATGCTTTGTCCTATGACATGACGCTCCGATCCCAGTGATTCTCTGTAATTACCTCAGTCCTTTCAGCTCATTACAGTAAAATGTGGTTGCGTCCCATTAATTTCAGCAAGCGTTGCAGTGCCCAGACGTGTGCCAAGCGCAGAGTCTCCTGGAACATTTCTGGCTGACAGGGGCATCTCTCACCCTTTTCAGATATCAAAGATATTTGTCCTCTGCCCTCAGTGTAAAATAGTTTGGCGGGAAGTACTGGGAAAGCAATCTAAGCCTTAAATAAAATATAAAGGCATACCCAAGCGAACACCTTTCTCAAGGATGAAAAGCAGCTTTTAATTAAAAAGGGGGAGGAGAAGAATTAGCAATCCTCTCCTTTAATACATCAACACGTGGAGTATGTGCAATATGGGTAATAAAACTCTTCCAGGGACACTTTCAAGGTTGACAGATTCGAAATTAAATCCACCTTAAAATTACTTAAGCGGTTTTTGATGCATTGTCACCTTCCCACATGACATGGCAGCTTCTTTCCTGGGTAGCACAGGAAAAGCACAAGCTCTGCCTGGACGAAGAGGACGGAGCCGGGAACAAAACGCTGCACGCTGGGCTGGGGCTTTATGCCTCAACCCGGGCAGCACATGTGGGGCCACGGCTCTCCTGTATCCAGAGGAGCCTATGCACCCTCAGACTCGTTTGCTTCCATGGGTGATTGCTACCCGAACAGAAAGTGCGAAGAGTGTGAGATGTGAGCTAGCACAGATCTAATGGGCAGCACTGCTGGAAAAGAGGATTCACAAACTTTTAAATCCTTGGTGATGTCCACCTTACAAACAATTTAACAGCTAGCCCTAGTTTTGTCTGACACTAGCTTATGTCCTTGCTGAGATGTGCATGTCCTGAGAGTCCAGGCTTGCTGCTATTTCAGGAGCCGCAGCATCAAAGAAGTGACTTTTGACCCTTCCATTCCACTCTAGGCAGAGCGTAGCATTTACTGCCTTAAATCTCGCACACTGGGCTTCCACTTCCAGCAGCTTGAGACTCGGGCAGAGCTGGCCCGTGACCTTCCTCCATCTGTCCTGGGGTTTTGCTCCGCCTGTCCTGGGGCCTCGAGGTGAGAGCGGTTTCTCCTCACGAGCAGGCTCTTCAGCCTCTTGGAAAAGAAAGTTTTCAGCCACACTTGTCATTTCTGATCTCACTGTTGGCTGCTGCCCAGCCTGCTCAAATGTCAACTCGTTTGCGCCATTGGCAGTGGGAAAGCTTTTATATAAGGGAACATAAATCAGTTTCAAAAGTGCTTTAACTGTCATAAAACATCTTTATGGGTAGCATTTAATCTAAACAGAAGATCCCAAATATCTATGTCAATTATATGGGTTGTTTTTCTTAAATATTGCATGGTATAATGTTCTCTTTCTCTTTACATTTTATTACTTTATACCAGTGTGAGGGAACCTTTTTTGTTCCCTAAACTTAGCTCGTGTTTGTCATTTCTCGACTTTCACGGGTTTATGGGAGATTGGGAAGTAACTCCCCTCACCGCCACAGACTCACATAACCGCTGGCAGTGATGCCTGCGGTGTCTCCAAGCCTGAAAAGCTGCCTGAGGTCCAGGAAATGTAGAGTTAAAGCCATCTTAATTCCATAGCTTTAAATGCATTTAAACAAGTGCTATCGGGTGTCTGGAGATCTGTAGCTAATCCACTTCTACATTCCTAAGGTCCTGTCCACAAAGGTGTTGGCAGTTGGAAGCAGGAGAGCGGGTGACCATCAGCCCTCGTTCAGGCAGGGAGAAGGGGCTGATGGAGCTGAGCCTCGTCAGAGGAGGGGGCTGAGGTTACAGATCAAAAAATGACCTTGCTAAAGCAGTCCTCTTGTGCTAATGCAAATGGATAATAATTCTGACTGAAAAGCAAACGCTTTTGCTTTAGGGAGATGAAAGGAAATTCCCAGGTTATTCTGTGAGTAAGATCAGGTAAAGATTTTGATTTTTGCAGAAATTTGCCATTACGCAGTAAGATAGCTGAGGAACCATACCTTCAAAGGTGGGACCATAAATTGACTCTCCTTCATCTCCGTTTCCATTTATGATGTCTGCAGGGTAGATAAAAGTAACCATCAGAGACAAGGTTTATCACAGGTGTTATTTGGAGTTGTCAGCGAGTAGCTCAGCCAATGTCAGAGACCTGGGCTGCGCATCAGCCTCGGGGAACAACTACATCCATCTTTCTGTTTTACTACCAAAATTTTATCAGACCTTTGGGAAGAGCTCTGCTTCCATCCCAAGATACGGTCTCTCTATGGTGAGCTATTTCACATGGTGCATTTAGTTGCTGCCCAATGTCTGTTGGAGGGAGCAGGATTAGAACAAGGAAGGATGAAAATGCGGCTGTGGTGTTATGGTGAGTTGAGACTACTAACTTGTCTAAGAAAAGAGATTTGATAAGAGAGAAACTCCTATGGAACCAGATTTCTGATGGGTGAGACACTAAAGAAATCTGATGCATCTATTTTTTTAACTTTTTTTTTTTTTTTTTAAAGAAGTTGGTTGTGTTACTTTGTCTAGACATTGTCTTACACCAGTTGGGTTATGGTTAGTCCTCTACAGTAGCAAGCTCGTAATTTCAGGTTGCTTTGATGGACTACATAGATATCTGCATAGTTATTCATGGGAAGAAGGAAGTGTATCCTCAAAGTATAAACTTAAAATGGATTTAAGCACTCACATTTGGAGCAGGCAAGACGGATGTAGGTAAGAAATATAGGTAGATAAGATGGATGACAGACCAAAAGGGAATAATGAAGGAAATGCCTTCTGATACACTATCTCGACTTTCCTGGGGATGTCGGGCAGGCTGCATGACCCGTCATCGTTCCTACTGTCTTTCTCCTCAATGCCAAACTCCAGGCATAGCACTGGCATTCGAACAACTCACCAGCACGTTTGGAAGGGCTCTGACACTTGGCTAAAGGCCTCTGTAAATTAATCTCTCCGTAAAACAAGTAATATGTTTTCTATGGGTATTCTTAGTGTTTTCATGTTTCCAATTATTTTCCTGATTACTTACCAAAGACCTTCACAAAAAAGAGTTAATGCTTTCAATTAGTTTCCTAAATTCTTTTGAAGAGGTCTTGGATAATCAAAAGAACAAATTATCCAAACTTTTCCTATGTTTAGAAAGTGAGATGGCTAAAAGAGAAAATGTTGTCTGTTTTATATATATATATATATTAATTAAGAGCCTGTCTTGCAGAGATCAGCTTTGTCATGCAGTTCAACTACATCTCTCTGGATGAAGGCTGTTACTCATGCAGATCATCCAGCCCCCACTTCTGCTGTAACTTGGATTTACTCAGGACATGTGGAAACACACCTCCTCCTTGGATCCATCCGTTTTTCACAAGGCGATGAAAAAGGGAGTTTTTGTAGGTGAGCTCTCGGCCATCGCAGAGAGACTTTGCTCCTCCGACACACAGGGCACGGAAATTCTCACAGGTCCTGGGACATGCATCTGAAAAGAGCTGCAAAAGCGAGAAGAGAAAAACACGTGTGAAATTCCTAGCTACATCGAGTGAAATTCCTAGCTGACGTCCACTGACCAGATTTCTGTTCCCCCTCCTTCGGCGGGTGAAACCACTGCGCTGGGTGTGCTTTTGCTTTTCTCCTCTCTAACATACCTCAAAGAGCAGCCTCCCGATGGGCTGTTCCTCAATGGCTATCTCCAGGTACACGAACACGTGCTGTTTAAAGCAGAAAAACAAATGCCGTGAGGGAAAGGCCAGCTCTCCATGCTGCACTCACTTCCTAATGCAGGCCAGGGTCCAGCTGCCTGGCACGAATGGGCTCAGAAAATGTCCATGGGATTGACACTGCACAGCAGCATTCCTACTGTTTCGTTTAAATAAACAAAAGAGTAGGATGTTTAACTTCATTCTGGGCAGAAATAACTCTAACAGTGTGTTAAAGTGAACTACTGGGCAGCCCTGAAGCGGTTAGTACGTCTCAGGCATCAGGGCTAGTGCTTGCCCCTTCCTGGCTGCTGAGAGGCACACAGGGTCTGCTGTCCTCAGCAGGTCACGCTCCCCGCTGGCCACTCCATCCCCAGCTCTGGCTCTGCCATGACAGGCCAGAAACCAAGAAACTGCCACCGCTGTTCTCATTCTCCTTCCTCCTCATGGTACTTGCCCTTTCATAGAATCATAGAGTCATTTTGGTTGAAGGGACTTTTAAGATCACCTAGTCCAACCATTAACCTAACACTGCCAAGCTACCACTAAACCATGTCCCTCAGCACCACGTCTACCCATCTTTTAAATACCTCCAGGGATGGTGACTCAACCACGTCCCTGGGCAGCCTGTTCCAATGCTTGATAACCCTTTCAGTGAAAGAAATTTTTCCTAATATCCAATCTAAACCTCCCCTGGCACAACTTGGGGCCATCTCCTCTTGTCCTATTGCCTGTTACTTGGGAGAAGAGACCGACCCCCACCCCACTACTACCTCCTTTCAAGTAGTTGTAGACAGCGATAAGGTCTGTCATCTGACAACCTCTCCAGCCACTTGCAGACCTTGTACTCTTATAAAACAGTGCTACTTGCCTGGCTGTTTTTCAGATATTTGCTGTAGAAATCCTCAGCAATTGCTTGGTAAAGTGCCTTGGGCTTAAAGTCGCGATAGTCCCACTCACGGTAAGACCACTTGACCAGCTTCTTCTCGTCCCCCAGCAGCTGGCCATCAATGAAACACATCACTGAGGAGGCATATGCCCACACCTCACCTCTCAGTTCCTGCATTTCAGAGGGAAAACAAAGCCTCCAGGGATTATTTACACATTTAGTGAAGAAGCAATCAGTAATAATCTACCGCACCTGTGGTATTTTTATGCCTTTCCTACTTTTCAAACCACAGATCGGGAAGGGGTTGGGCAGCAGCTTTCAGTGAGTTGTGCTGATGCTGCACACTGTTACGTGTCCTAAAGCTCTGCATCCCACTGCTGTGGGACGTTATCATGATGACAGTCTCCTGTGTGTCACTTTAGGGGCAGCTCAGACTGAATAGGAAAAGTGCCTAGAGAGCCCCATCCTGCCTCTGGGATCTCTGAGGATACTGAATAAATTGGGGTGGAAAAGCTCACTTCCGAAGCCTGTAGATGGCATCAAGCTGGGAGATGCTGCAGCCCCAGGGAGAGGACTTGTGTCTGAAATAACCTGAGGAAGCGAGAGTTACCTTCTTTTTCTCCTGTAAATATTCATGCCATGCAAATTCTACTAAAGGCTGTATTACAGGATCTGCAAACTTGCTTGGAAACTTCAGCTTCAGAGCCTAGATTTTCAAGGTAAGGAAAAAAAAAAAAATTGCTTACAAGCAGTTTAATACCACCCCCATCCTATCAGAGCTTGTATTTCCTCATGAACTACAACCTAAGCCACGTTCTAATCCAGTTATTGCACTGCACCCCTTGTGCCTCTGCTGTAATTCCTGACACTTGCAGAAGTACATGCAAATCGCTCTAAATCCCCTTTTGCAGATGTGGTGGGTGTCTTTTTTTTATATGAAGGGCTGCTTCACAAATATTGAATTATGCTGGCACTCTCCCACCATGAGATGAATATAAGCAGCGAGACATTCAAAGATGTTGCTGAGCATCATCAACTGCATTTTTGCATGCATTTTGCATACACAGGGAGTCACACTCCCCTACTGTCCCAGGAGATGGGGCTCAGGGCCTTGGGGCAAGCGAGTGGCTCTGTGAAGGCTGCGAGGTGAAAGTTTCCAGTCCCTGTTGCTTGTACCATTGCCTCTGGAGCACACTTATTCAGATGTGGGACCTTGCTGCCCATCAGTTTAGCCTCATCTCCACGTGGGCTGTGGCACGCAAGTGTCACAAGCTGTGGCTTAAAGCCAGCCCAGCTGGCCTAAAGTGAAGAAGTGACTTTCTGTTCAGCTCACGGTCCCTGTGGCTATCGTTGGGACGGTGGCTGGAAAAAAAACAAGGAGAAAAGCCAAGAGGCACCTCTGCTGCAGCTACTGGCTTGGCTTGTCCTGAGGGCTGCTGAGAGGCAGCAGAGCTTTGGCAGCTGTACGCAATGCTGGCGAACAAGTCTGGAAGATAAACTCCTAGGGGCAGGGGGTGTGTGAAGGTCAGCATTGTGCACCCCACGGTGGGCTGCGCACTCCACATCCACTGCACGGAAAACTCTGCGACACCCCATGAGGTTTGCAGCTTTTTGATTTCTCATTTGCACCAACAGAGCTGCATTAAGGGACTTGCCATAAGCTGCTGAGCAAGTCGGGCAGAGCTTTGGTGCGCCTGGAATCTCATTAGGCATCACACAGCTGTAAAGTTTCTTGGAGGTGTAGGAACAAGGAGGCAAGGATGCTGCAATGGAGATCCCCCCGGCCCTGAGCCCATAAAGCCTCAATGCCTCTGCCTGCGCCTGGCAGCACCAAAGAAGAGCAGAGACCTGAAAATCTGAATACTTTCTTCCTAAAAGCTGCCGTTGCCAGGTGCAGGCATTCTTCTGCTTATCTACTTCCAGCCCACACCGCTCCTCACTGCTCCCGACCCAGCGCTGGGGTTGAAGCCCAGGGGTTACCTCTGCTGTGCACTTGGCCACGTGGAAAGCTGGGTCCTGGAGCAGCCCCACCACTGTCACCCCCACCCGCTGGGGGCCCATGGCACCCCGGCCACCAGGAGTGAGTCCGTCAACAGAGCCCAGCTCCACGGCAACGCCGGACACAACACACACACATCCCCCCCTTCTGCATCTCTAAGCAGTTCCCAAGGCTAACGTAAGCGGGTTTCAACCATGCCAGAGGGTGGGAAATACTCTGATTTATGTTTTCCCTTGAAGGAAGGAAAACAAAGTTACAGAGAAAGCATGTGGCAGAGCAGAGGACTGAAGCCAGCTCTTTCCAGAGCTCATGACGGATGCTGTCAGTCCAGGATCGTTTAGAAGAAAGGATGAGGATCCTATTGCTAACAGCGGCTAATAGCAGATGCCCAGCAAAAAGTGTTAAGAACAAGCAAACATGAGAGCAGTGCTTCCCCATTGCTCTCCCAGCCTCCGGTGAACCTCTGCTCAAGCATTTCCCAGTATCCGTGTGTTCAATTCCCCTTTAGTGGCTCTTTTTCATGCGAACTTCTTTGCTTTTCAGACAAATGTAAAAACCCGGCACCCACAAAATCCCGTGGCAATGAGATTTACAGCTTAATTACAACCTGTGTGAAGTCTGCATCTCCTTTTGACGCGGAAACTCCCGCCCGCAGCTGTATTCGCTGGGTGCTGCTGAGACCTCATTCCCACTGGCAGCCCGGGCAGAGCGGTACGGCACATCCAGGGGCAGCTCCAGAGGGGTCCCAGCTCCCACGACAAAGCTTTGTGCCCTTTCAGGCATGATGATGCAGCACCTGTGAAAGCGGTTTTGTGGGACAGCTGTAGGTTCAAGCACAGCTGGGTCAGGTCCCTTTTCAGCTCTGAGCAAGGTGAATTTTAGGAGACACTGCTGCTGGAAGTGACAAGACTGAATTGTATGTCACAGCAAAAATTTGAGTAATTTTTAGTGATGTCATGGAGCAACAGAACAATCAAGAAATATTTAGCTGGGTTTTTTTACTGATAATTTCTAGGCATGGAAATTCTTACTGTCATTGTGGGCAAGAAAGGGAATTAACTATAAACATGCCACTAATGGTCAATTAATAGTCAAAGTCAAGAAGAAAAGCAACAGTTAGCCAAATAAGCTTAATATTATTAGCCAACAAGCCACTAATATCACTAGCTGTACAGGACTGTTTCCTACAAATTTGTGACGGGCTTTTTCAAAAAACAGAGCAAGCCAAGAGCCACTGATTACTTGCTGCCTCTATCCATTCTGGCTTTTATTTCTCCTTTTTTTTTTTGCATCACTTTGTAATTCGGGTACATTAAAATCTATTCAACAGGCCGCCAATTATCTGAATTATATTCATCAAAATCTTAAACTGCATGATTATTATTCATTTTGGCCTCTTTCTGCTACTTGTTTATGACAATACATTGTTCTTCTGCGAGCTCATTCGTATTTCTCAGATGAGCATAAATGTTAAGAGCGTGTTAAGAGTCAGATGGGACTTTGCCAGCTCCTCCGTGCTCCACCAGCTGCAGAGACGTGCCGTGCTGCATTCAGTTCAGAGAGAATGACAATTACCATGAATAAAAGCATCGAAAGAAGCGTAGAATAGTTTGGATTGGAAGGGACCTTTAAAGATCATCTAGTCCAACCCCCTGCAATAAGCAGGGACGTCTTCAACTAGATCAGGTTGCTCAGAGCCCCATCCAACCTGACCTCGAGTATTTCCAGGGATGAGGCATCTACCACCTCTCTGGGCAACCTGTTCCAGTGTTCCACCACCCTTGGTGTAAAAAATGTCTTCCCTATATCTAGTCTAAATCTAACCTCTTTTAGTTTAAAGCCATTACCCTTTGTCCTATTGCAACAGGCCCTGTGAAAAATTCATTCTCCATCTTTTTTTATTATCCCCCTTTAAGTACTGGAAGGCTGCTATAAGGCCTCCCTGGAGCCTTCTCCAGGCTGAACAGCCCCAACTCTCTCAGCCTGTCCTCATGGGAGAGATGAAAGCACAGGAAAGCACAAGAAGTTGCACAGCACATTTAAACAATGACACTGAAACCCTTCCAAAGGCATTGGGTCAATGATTAGGAACGTATCCCATGCGAGCTTTCAGTTAAGGTGAAGTGGGAAAAGACTAAAAAAACCAACAAACCAGCACACTAGGGTAGGTCTTAGCAAACACCAGCCATGAACTTGATCATGATGACTAACCAGCTAAGAAAGTACAACAAGCATTTTACAAATAAAGAGATGCAAGTCAAACTCTTCCCTAGGCGACTGGCAAGATCGATGCCAGGCTCAACACTCCTAACTTTAACCTGTGAACACACATTCAGTTTGAGAGAGTTCATGGCCAGGTAGTCATCTCCTCGCCCACTGAGATGCCAAGAGGTAATTGCTGTAAAACCCCTAGCAGTGCTTTTTAAGTCTGTCTGAGCAGAAAAGAGAGCGTAAAACAAGTATAAAAAAAACCCTTGCAAAGTAACACATGCTGGGTTGAAGCTTTTCCTGCTGTCAGGATAATTTGCTTTCCCAGCTCATATGAAATATTCTGACATTCATTTATCAAAAATAAGATGCTGGACTGAAGGCGCGTTGGTCTAATCCACACTGCCAGCACCTGGGCTTCCATGGACAGAACAGCAAACTCTCCTGAACTTTAGAGTGCTGAGATCAAGAAATGCTACTTACAGCTAAACCGTGAATACAACTGGCAAGCAGCGTTAAGTATACACACAGTACTCATATACCCGCTTAACACAGCGTGTTTCCTCGACCCCTCAGGAAATTGTTTCAACTTTCACCTGAGGAATCAGCCAAAATCTTCAGAAAAAGCCAATACTTCATAAACCTACATTTGAAAAAAACAAAAGTAAAATCCTCTTAGAGTTTAACTACACCAGGCAACTTACAACTGGAGTAGAAGAAACACAATAGTGTTAATTTCTCACAAAAATGGACCTTTCTGTAGCCTACTTCTTTGCCTGCATTTATGTCCAAAACCCTAATCTCATTTTAACATAGTAAGCAGTGAGATGGATTTGCTAAGAAGATTACTCTATGTGAGAAAAGGAGAAGCTAAGGTGTTTACTGCCTAAGGAGTAAAGATACTTAGAGAGATGCTTTGAAATGTTAGTTTTTCAGGCATGCATTTTTTTGCTAAATAGTTCTTAGCGGCAGCTGGACTCAACAGCAAAGCTGAAGGGGTTTCCTTTCAAATTCAAGACAATCCCAGGCTTCAGTTGCAGCCTTAAAAATGCACACACAGAAGAGGGATTTATTTTCACCTTTAATAGAAATGCATTCACTAGAAAGGAAGCAAATGGTGTCAAAAAAGCAACATTTGTGATACGAGAAACCACACGAGCTTCTCAAGTGCAAGCTACAGTGTGTGCTGACAGCTTAAGGAACGCAAGTGCTGATGAGTCACTGCTGCGCTATTCTCAGAAGCTCGTTTCTTCGCTGATAATTTGATAGAAAAGCATAGGAAAAATGCAACCCCCAAACTTCATTTGTTTTAGCGACAGCAAAAGCATCAAGCATTCACTATGTGATAGTGGCTCAAGCATAATTGTAGCAGCATCGTACTTAGTCCTCCAAGAACTTCATAATGAACAAATCAAAGTTCAAGAAAAAGAGGAAAGCATTGAAGTTATTATACTGCTTGTCTTAGAATTTAGCTTGTAACCAGCTTTTAAGCATTTCAGGATTCCCAAGTATACAGCAGAGAAGGACCTCAGTGCAAGCTCCTGTAAACTTATGACCAGACAGTATTATGGCTGCACATTACAGTATTTTAGAGAAAATCAAAGTTGTTAGGATGAAACCTCCATAATATTTATTGTTAACTTGAATTTATACAATTAGTAAGATTTTCACAGATGTAACAAGCTTCACTTGTATTTTTTCATCTGTTCTTGCAGCATCAAGACTTCAAGCTTCTGAAGTATAACTGCAGAATATGCTGGTTCTTTTTGGTGGTGGAAGTATACAAACTGTAATTCTCCATTCCAAGTGGAAAAAAACAAAACATGAAAAGCCTAACTGGAGTTTTGCTGTGGGACATTTTCTTTGTATTGATTTACTCCCACTGTCTGCCCTTTTCATGATCCATTTATAAAGAAACTGATCTAGTACTTTTGACAATATAGAGATAGTCACCCAAACTCCAGCAGCACATGGTTGGGAGCCAGCTGAGTAGTCTGGACTCGAACAAGGAACGTTATCCAGAATTTCGGCTCCCCAGAACAAGACAGAATTGAAGCACTGGACTGAGGACAGCAGAAAGATGCCAAGGTGATTGAAGAGCTGGAGCACTTGATGGAAAAGGCTGAGAGAGCTGGGTTTGTTCAGGCCTTAAGAGGAGAAGGCTTTGGGGACATCTTACTGCTGTCCTCAACTATCTAATGGGATGGTGTAGAGAAGACCGAGCCACACACTTCTTAGGAGGCACAGCAGTAGGACGAGAGGCAGTGGACACAAACCAGAACATGGGAAATTCCAATTAAATATAGGAAACGTTTTTTTCACTGCGAATATCGTCAAACACTGGAACTGGTGGCCTACAGAGGTTGTGGATCTCCATCCCTGGAAGCATTCAAAACTCAACAAGACAACAGTGACAAGATCTAAGCGTACCTGCTTTGAGGAAGGTGATGGATCAGATGGTCTCTGGAAGTCCTTTCCACCTTAAAGTTTTCTATTGTTCTTCCCACTAGGCTTTTATGCCAGTGACTCTCTCTGGGCAGTCACATAAGCCAAGCACATACAAAGATCTTTTGTTTTGCTTTTAAATTCTCCTGCTAATTCCTTAATTTTTACATTTTTCATTTGTTAAAACATAAAATACCAATGTAAATCACAAGTATGACATTTTAAAACTGATGATTGACCATATTGCTTTAAGCACCAGTGGCATTTTATCTGGATTTTAGCACACTAGTACACTATGTGAGATGTTATCACTACCCAAACTTACTTGAACATGCAAAGCATGTATTCCGGCATGGCATTTTATTAAGATGTCAAATCTTTTGTGTTAACAGTCAGTCAGTCATTGAAAACAATCTGTACACATCTAATCTAGTCAGCAAAAATAGCTGTACAACTGCAGCACGATATGCCCTGTTTATATAGCTCATTATGCTCTGAAGTGACTCTATTTGTTGTTCAAATCCCCACAAAAACAATTACCAGCTTTTACCTATAGTAAAAGTAACATTAAATCCCGCTCTCAATAGTACAAAAAAATAACACTTTAAACATACACTGGCTCCTAAGCTTAGACGGAGTCCTGTCAGGAAGAGAATTTTGCACTTCAATAGACACTGCCTTCAACATCAAGAGCTCTTCAAAGTGCTTGGCGGAGCATGTGAACACTATCCCCACTTACTAGATGAAGAAACTAAGGCACAGAGGTCAGTTACCTTGCCCACAGTCACACAGAGAAGGAGTGGTAGAACTAACAGAGCAGAATTTGGGCTTTTCAGTTGTCCAGGGTAACCATCGCATCTCATTGCCACTGTTCAAGTGCAATGGCTTAAGCACTTCCCAGGAGCAAAACTTGTACAGCTCACAGTAAACAGAAGGGGCGATCCAGGGCCAGTGAAATGCTGCAACAATTTCAACCCAAAACAAATTTGGTAGTCAATAAATCAAAATGCACTTAGGGGAATGATCACATAGAAAATTAGACATTAACCTGCAGAGAGAAAGCTCATTATAAGATAAGACATATGGTGTTAGCTGTTCAAACACTGGTTTTCTTAAGCTTCACAGTAGTAATGTTGACTTCATCAGAGAAGTCATACTTTCTGATCAGCAGACATCTTAAACACTGTTCTTCTACCAGCAAGGTACACTCCCCTGGAGAGTCACACAGAAGTGCAAATAAGGGGCCAAGTATCTCCTCAGCAGGCATGGATGTGTATGAGGCACAAAAAATCCCACATCAATCGCTTGTAAGGTATGGACTAAGCGGTAGAGAAACACCAATCCGGAAAAATTTTAAAAAGTCTAAAATAAATAAGGTTAAGAAAACTGAAAGCCACCCATCAAAAATCACCAAGAAATGCATCTTCACATAGATTATGCTGCAGAAAAAAAAAAGAGTACAATACGTGTAATCACTACCTGGATGAGAAGCATGCTATAGCCTAGCCCTCTGATGACAAATAAGCATTTCAGAAGGCCTGTCCTTGAATAGGATGCTCATGAGATGACTCATTTACTGACAGAGGCTGCTGATGGGATTCAGAAACAGGTACACTTTGATTCTGTTCTTCACTGATTTGATGGGAAGGAACCGTATCTTGACTAGAGTGAGACTGTTGACTTGATTCCTGAGTCAGCTGCACGTGCTGAGCTGGATGTGAAGATCCTGCTAAGTGGATTTCTTCATTTTGTCCTTGATGAGCATGGAGATGTTCTAGTGCTTCCTTGGAAAGAGTGATGACGTGCATTTGTTCAGGTTGGGTAGTCTCTATTTGGTTTGCAATCATATTGATACTTTGGATTTGTTCTGCTTGCTCCTGCTGAGCTGAAAGCAACAAGTTTTGCAACTGCTGTGGCGGCTGAGCAAGCAACGTGAGGTTAGCAGCCTGCGCTGTTGTCATACTTGGGGCATTTTCCGCAGTAACGATACTAATGCCTTGGTTATGACTAGGCATGAAGTTTATATTATGTACTGCATCTGTAACCAGGAGTTGAATTTCCTGCCCTCCAGAGGTGGCGAGTTGATATTGCTGCAGCTGAAGGATGTTTCTCACTTCTTCTGAATTAGTGTTGGTGCTCGGAGCAGCACTGGCTTCCTGAAACTGCTTTTCCTTGCTATGGATTTTCAAGTGAGACTTCAGATTGTCCAGACGAGCAAACTGCAAACTACATTCTGGGCAGGAGAAAGGCTTTTTGCCTGTGTGTAAGATACAGTGTCTTCTCTTAGCACTGGAATCAGAGAAGGATTTTCCACATATACTACAAGAATATGGCTTTTCTCCTCTGCAAAAGAATATATTTGATCTCATTAAAATATTCACTTTGACAGTGCTGGTTTCCGCAACTTACTATAGAATAAAAAACTTGAATTATTATTCAGTTTTGCTAAATCATAAGCATTTAAGAATAGTGACATTAAAAATGTTCTTTATTTGACTTCACAAATTGTATTTTCATATTATATTATCTCTATAGCTCTTCAGTATATAACTGCCCTCCTGTCATAATACCAGAGGTACAAATTCTGTGCTGCTAGACCTTGACAAGAATGCAATAACTTCGCGTAACTGTAAGCACTGACCATTTAAAGAATGTTTATTAGTAAGAATGTGGGCTTCAAATCAAAAAGAAGTGTCCAAATCCTAACTTGCTGCCCAACTCAAAGGGATAAGATATTTTACTGGAAAGGTTTTCTTTTACATAAGGTCCACAACAGCTCTCCAATGACTTAAGATCTTACATGCCTTTATCCAATACATCCCACTGACACTGGTAAAAGATAATTAATGCTACTAAAGAGACATAACAGAGTACAGGGAGACAGGACAATCTTCCAGTAACTCTGTTACACCACGTCAAAAAAAATTCACGGTAAAGTTTTCCTAGAAATAATACAGCAATAAGTATACTGTCATTAAACAGACAGAAGAATCTTACAATGTCTTGGCACACTAGTATTTAACAGTGCAGTTCTTTCTACTACTAATTACTTCTTTAAAATAGATTAAACAAAAACGTCAATCTTTTACCATCCATTCAAAATGCAAACAAGCCCTGACAACCATTCTATAATGGAACAAGCACTGCATACAGGTATCAGACTTTCATTACATTCTTTAAAAATATAACTTCAAATTAGCTGTACTCTACCTGTGAATTCTAATGTGAGTCTGCAGAGAACTTTTAGCTGTAAACGATTTGCCACAAATTTCACAAGTGAATGGCTTCTCACCTGTCAAAAAGAAATTTGACATTACATTTATATAGCATTTCCAATCAATATATTAAACATTTTATATTTTACCATACACAGTATCAAGTGTCAAATCCTCATGCTTCTACCATGGGTCAAGACAGACACCTGAAACTGAATAAACTCACTAGTTAAACGAGGGTAGTATTTTAAACGTACATCTCTGATGTTTCTCCCCTTTGAAGATAAAGAATTAGGTGATCCAAGTCCTCACAGCAACAAAAAAACATACCTATGATACAGTTGCAGGTAATCCACGTGCATCAGACAAGTTTGGAAAAGGCTGACCCTGCACTAGTAGGCATTAATGCCAGGCTGACATGCAGCACCATGCCCATGAGTAAGCCCAGATTTCCAAATCTGAAAAGCGAATCCATTATCTTAACAAGTTGGCTGGCTTTCTATAAAGGTCCATCATCCTAAACAAATCCTAATTCAGACCATAACATATCCTTATTGCACTGAGCTTCTTTACGACACTCACACGAGAATTCTCACTGTGGAACTTTACACCATCCAAGCATGCTAAAATCAGGGATGGGGCAGCAGCCACTTTCCAAGAAAGCTTCACGTCTAGTATAGAACTGCAACGCTTAGCAGCTTTCATATGGCTTCAGAGGGCACAAGCAAAGTAGGAGAGAACAAGAAACGTTTGTCAGAAGGGACCTCTCACCACCAAGTCCCAGCCTCCTACTGAAAACAGGAGTAACTTCCTAAGTAGACTGTACTATTATGACATTCTTCTGCCAAAGCAGAACAGTCGTATCAATGTTAACATCTGGCCCCAAACTCCTTAGAATTTTACTTCTTGCTTTTAAGATAAATGATCAATTGCTATTTCTGCACCGTTAATACCGGTATCTGGCCTGTCTTCTGGAAGCAAAACACGTTGCAAGCCAGTTTCTGCTAGAACTCATCTTAATTGATATATTTTTGCAATTTACCTTGCTACTATGCTTCCTCTTCTCATTTCCCATTACAATTATAGAGCCATCTCAGCTTCAGATACAAAACTGTTGTGTGTGTCAACAAACAATATGTTCTCCTCAATAGAAAATGCAGTATTTTTAAGGACCACAAGTTAATGCTATTCTATATACACCAAAAGCTCCCAAAGGCACAAGTTCTCACCTCATTCTATCCCAGGGAATTTAAAGCTGTGTTATTTTCACTGAGGAAGAGAAGGAAATGAATGGGATACATAACTTGATCTTGTGCGTACTTTACTACAACCGCAGGCAACACAATAATTTGATTTGGGGAAGAAACAACCACCCCTGTTTATAGCTATTTTAAAAGAAAAAAAACATTTACAAGTCATCTTATGAACTTCCCCTTCAAAGAAAACTATTTTAAGAAGCTTATGCCTTGTTATCACGAGATGATAGATCAACATTTTTATCCCTGTTATCTAGCCATTCAAGTATCACCCTGCCTTCTAAATCTCTTATAACGCCCTCTGATGCACTAGCATTAAATCATCCTTCCCAGCCCATCTGGTTTATTACAGCACAATAAAAAAGTCAATGGAAATAATTATTTTTCTGGTCAGCAGCACTTTTCATAAGCACCTATCCCTCACAGACAGGGGTGCCCAACTCATTTATGACGTATGCTTTCTGTTACTACTTCGCTCCCTTCAAGCCCCATACATCCTGGATGCACCTCTCCTGATAGAATCCTGGACTCGGGGATGCAGTTTATCACAGGAGAGCTAACGGGCATTTTCTGCAGCAGGCTTTGTAAGAATGGGGAAAAAAAAGCTCTTCCTGTAACAGGCACCGCTTCTGCACTGTTGTAATACAAGCTCTTTTGTGGTCCTACATTCTTGATCTCAAATCCCTTCATTATCAATATAGGCATCATTATGTCTAAGTAGAGCAGAAGTTCATCCCACAGAGACAAGTGTCATTTGCTTAACATTGTTTTGTCTGTATTACTTCAGGAAAAAAAAAACAAAACAAAACAAGCCATGATAGACAAAATTACCTGTATGTGTTCTTAGATGTTTCTTTAACTGAGCTGCATCCATGAATTTGCGACGACACTGGTTACATTCCGGCAGTGAACGGCCTTGTCGCAATAATAAAAAAAGTGTCAGTGCATAAGTGATCCCCTGTATCTCTTCAGTGATCTTTGTTAAAGCACTTTCCTGTAAAATAACCACTTTGATATAATATAGAGATAAAACAAAAGGTGAATCACTGCCTCCTCCCTATCTTAATTGTCACACTCCTATTTCTCTACTTAATATTATCATGGGAAAAGAGGGGACTGACACCTGCTCCCCCCCCCCGCCCCAAACATGCCTTCTCTTGAAGCTTTGTAAATTCTGATATTTTTCCACCACTTCCTGTGTGTGTAGCTTAATCTCCATCCTGCTCCAGAAGTGAGGACACTTCTTAAAGCTTGTTCACCATTACTAGTCCAAACAAGTGGGAAACTACAAGACAATTTGCACAACAGGCAGTGGACACAATTGTTTATACACAGACAGCAGGGCTAAAATAATCAAGTTGTATGTCAAATACAGGATAACTAGTTTTTAATCATCATAAAAGTCCTTCTCGATTAACTACTTTTCTAAACTTTCCACTTATTATACATAATTTTGTTTTTTTCACCCTATTAATTGTTATATGAGGATATGATGCATCAGGGTAGCAGAGACTAAATACATTGCTGAAGAAGAATTTCCAGCCTTAGCCAATCTTTAGGAGGACAAATCAGCACGGACTGTATGCCAGTGCTTCGACTCGAACTTGTTATACCTGTGTGTACTCGATAGTGACTCTTGAGCTGTCTCTTCTGGCTGAAGTATTTCCCACACTGATCACAAGTAAAAGCCTTCTGCCCTGTAAAGAAAATCACTTATTAAAATGTAACCCACATTCAAAGCAAGGGTAAGGAAAGAAATAAACCAGAACACACGAGAGAGAGCAGAAATACCTTTTTTCAGAAAGGCAAATTCTGGGAGGAGAGAGGTTACTTTTGCCTTGAAATATTTACCTGTATGTAGGCTCATATGCTCCAGAAGAGAATGCTTTGTTGTCAGAGCCTTATTGCAGGTGGTGCACGTGTATGGCCGTTCTCCAGTGTGCATCCGCTCATGGACTTGAAGAGAATGCTTCTGGGAAAAGCCTTTGCCACACTCGCTGCACTTAAAAGGGCGCTCCCCTAAAAGCAAAAGATGACATTTCTAAGTATAGATGCATTATTTCTCAATAGATATTCTAAGCTGATAGTGAGATAGATTGCAATACAGTAGCTCCTAAAAAATGACTTTTGAGTAGTGACAAGGAGCATTAAGAGACAAGCTTCACGTAGCAATAAAATAATTCTTTAAGTATCGCCATACAATTCAATGTTTAAACAGAGAAATGATTAACTAAACTGCAATCAAGGTAAGACATAAAGGCTATGAAATCCGCTGACAAGAACAAAACAGCAAACACAGGAGACACACCATAATTTGGATGAGCTATTTTGGACAGTTCTCGCTGCAGACAACAGCCCACATTTCAACAACTACCTCACATTTAGCAACAAGTCACTAAACCCTAACCCAAAAGCAGCAGCCTCTCACTGCCTACCTGTATGGCTCCGCTGATGAATAGCTAAGAAGTGGTTATATTTAAATACTTTGCCACAGTCTTTACAGCGAGCTTCAGAACCCGCACGTTTTCTTTTTCCATCAGTTCTCTTTGGCAGTCCTTTTTCATCCTCATCACCAAGAAGTTTATAATCTTTTAGTTTGATTGACCTCCTTATTCTGCGTTTGCTGTAACGGCTCTGAGTGCTCTGTATTCCTTCAGATTTGGGATCATAATTCTCATCTTTCTCAGCTGACAGATCAACAGCAGCTTCTGAGCCACAAGCAGGTTCAGTTTCTTCTGCATCTTTACTCGCTGGATCCTGTTCGCTGACAACTGTTTCTTCTTCTGCAGTGTCTTTCTTCATAAAATTTTGCTTATTTTGCATGGAGTTGTTCTCTCTCAGCTGCACATCTTCGGTAGAATTTGCAGCTGATTTTTCTTCTTGGACATTCTTGACTTTCCTCGGTCGCCCTCGTTTTCGCTTTGGTGGATCTTCATTTTTCTTGTCACTTGCAACAACACCTACAGAGGCTCCACTGTTAGCTGGAGCTGGTAACGCACTACTTGGGCTATGGCTGGCCTGATAGTCTGTACAGGCCCAAACCAAGTCAGTCACTTTCAGCAGCTGCGCAGTAGCCAGAATTTGTTCTGTGCTTTTTTCACTGGCACGGAGGCAGCCAGTGTAGATAAATTCTAGCAGTGCCCCAAAGGTGTCTGCAACCATTCCCTCCAACATGTAAATTGACTGCCCTATTTCACCCTCATCTACAAACATCATGGAGAAGTATTCACTGCTGGCAGCAAGCAAAGCTTTATGGGCTCTGAATTGCACATTCTCCACTATTAGGGTAATGTCACAAAGAAAATCCTTTTTCCTTTGTTCTTCAAAATTGGCTAGAATAGTATCTTTGTGAGCCTTTGAGTGGATGACAACCAGTTTCTCAGAAGCATCAGGAGCCGCTTCTGCCATTTTTACTGCGCATATGAAAGGAGGTGCCTACAAAAACAGAACAGCTTTAATTAAGAAATATCGTAGAAGTCTGCATCATCAGACACCAAATAACATTTGCTTTACCAGGAAACAGAGCTCAACAGTTTCTGAAACAATTCTGAAGACTCTGAACTTTCTTTAAAAAATTAACACTAATGCTGACACAAATTTTCTTCAAAAGGTGTTTTTCAATCCTAAGAAATATCTACAGATAGTTTCTTCTTAGATCAGAATCACTGCCTATGATTTCACTTGTTTATCTCCAATGTACTGTGAGCTGTATAGCATCTAAAAAAAATGGCTACCCTTCTGAAAACTCCGTTCACAACTAAAACAATCGGACAAAGAGAAGTCTTTCTTCACAAATCCTAAGTGGAAACAAATAATAGTAAGAAAAAAAAGGTCACCTGCAGCTTCATCCCTGCGGATGGCACATTTCAGATTATTCAGGGGCAAGGCTATGAAATCCTTTAATCAATGATAAAACTTCACTGGCATCATCGTGGCAAGACTCCATGCTGTCTTTTATCCATTTCTATCCTTCTTAAAATTTCTCTTTCAGAACACTTACCTATTAAGCTTCAGCCTATGGAGGTGGGCAATAAAAGCCAAAAAGCAGGAGCTTTTTCCAAGACCACTGTTTAAAATAGGGGTAACTATGCTAACTATTGAACACCCATCTGCCTTGCTAAGCTTTTTCAAGTGTAAAAATGCAAAAAAGCTAAGCAAAAAAGATATAATCCAGCAATTTCAGAAGAATCCACCAAATACTACTACACAAGAGATGTGCCAAAAACATCTGTTTCAAGAGGATCAGCTGAGCCAAACGTGAAACAGATTAGCTACCTGCCATCTAAAAATGTAAAGCTGTAATTTTAAATACAAACATGTATTTAGCATCGCAATCAGTGAGCACAACAGCTCCGATTATTGAAGGAATGCTGTAAGAAACAATAAGCCTTCATACAGATGATACCTAAATGCCATGGAGGTGGTCACCTTCAGCCCCACTCAGCTACTGAACAGTTCATGCCGGAGCCAAACTGTGTATCTGGGAACATTAATTTCTGGAGGATGCGAGCCTGCTGTTACTGGAGCACCCTAAAGCACGGCTGCAGGTCTGACCCGGCCCTGCCCTACAGGGGATGACAGGAACCCCTGAAGAGCTCCTGCCAACTCTGCCTGCAGGCATTCCCTAATACCAGACAGAGTAATAGGTGTTTTGTGGGTTTTGATCACATGAAGGACATAGGTATTTGACTGCCGGGCGACACCATTACTCTTCTGACTGCAAAATCCAAACCAGCACGCTCACCTAAAAAAACCACTAACTCTAGCATAAGACTATGTATTAGGGGAAGGCACCCGTACTGCCAGCAGGGTGCTCGGACGCACTCCGTCCATCTGCTGATGACCCGTGAAAGGGATCACGAGCAACAGGCGCGTTTCGGGGGGCTGACCCCGACTAACCCAGCACGGCCGAGCAGCGAGGGTAGGCCCCGCTGCGGGCGGGCAGGAGACGGCCCGCGGAGCGGGAACTGGCGACACGGCGGCCGCCCCCCGCCTCCACCAGCGCCCCATTGAAGCCCCGCGCTCCGTAACTCGCTCCCGCAAGCTTTACCCCCCCCCCCGAGAAGGCCGCTCGCCCCCTCAGCGGGGCGAGGCGGTGCCGGGGGAAGCAGCGGCGCCCGCGGCCCAACTCCGCGGTGCCCCGCGTGAGGTGAGCCGCCGGCTCGGGCTCTCCCAGCCCGGCTGCCACCAGCGGGGGGGAAGAGGGGGAGCGTCGGGGGTTTCTCCCGGCGGCGCCCGGCACTCACCGCTCCGCCGCCAGGCCCCCTCTGCGCAACCGCCGCTGCGCTTCCGGCCCGGGCGGCAGGCCGCGCGCCTTGCGTCCTGACGTAGAGCGCGAGGGCAGCTCTTCCCCCCGCCCCGCCCCTTCCCCAGGCGTGGGCCGTTGTAGTAAGTCACGCCTCGTTTAACGCTTAAGACGAAAGATTTTAATTTTAAGATTTCGTGCCCGAGAAAAACTGGTACTAGGGAGGGTGACGTCGTTCACCGGCCACGTTGCGGCAGCGCGGGTGGAAAGGAAACGAGGGTGGGGAAGGGGAACACGCAGCCCGCCCTAGGCCAGGCCGGGGCTGGCGCCCTTCAGGGAGAGGAAAGCCTGCAGGCGGCCGTCGAAGCCAGGGGGCCTCAGCCCCGGCTGCCGGTAGGGTCCGGCCATGACCGCCCCCAGGTAGGGGAGGAGGTGGCATTGCTCCACGAAGCGCCCCAGCTTCCTCTGGTAGGCCTGCCGCACCGGCGCCGGGCTCCGGGGGTTGTGGCCTGCAAGAAGCAGAGCCGTGTCTTAGTGTCAGCTTCGCGGAATGGCGTTACAGAAATTGAGAAATGTTTTTATCCTTGGTGCAGATCATAGAATCACAGAATGGTTTGGGTTGTGAAGGGACCTTAAAGACCATCGCGTTCCAACCCCCCTGCCATGGGCAGGGACACCTCCCACTGGACCAGGTTGCTCAAAGCCCTGTCCAGCTTGGCCTTGAACACTTCCAGGGATGGGACATCCATCGAGATAAAAGTGCCCTGGGCCATGCCTGTTGGTGCCAAACCAAAAACAAAAGGCTGGTGTTTTAGAAGTTCCCAACTCTGAAAGGGTAACGATACTCAGATCAAGGCTTTTGTAAAGAAATAACAAAACAGATGCTCAGCTGCTATCAACTTGCCATCCTTTGGGCCCTGACGCAATGGCCAATGTGGGTGATGAACTGGCGCTGCCCGGGACAGCCCGGGCACAGCATGGCTGGCACAGGGCACTGCGTCCCTGGCACAACTGTTCTATGTCCTAAATGCTTTGCCCATAAAAAAATCAGGAGTTGACTGCTATTTCAAAGGAGGAAAGAAATGTCAAGTCCAAGAACTTTACAGTGAAGATAGTATTGTTTCTTCTCTTTCTTACCTCTCTGCCTTAAGCCGTATTCTGGTGTACATTAGTATTGAGTGCCAATTCTCAGAGTATTCTTTGTTATTTTAATTGTTACACTGAGGCAAAGAGGAAGGAATGATTTAAGACAGCTAAAGCGTAACCATTATTTTTTCTGTAAATGATACTTTATATCTCATTACAGAATCTGGACAGCATGAAAGAACTATGCTATGAGACACTTCAGCCCACTAGCTTTAAATTGTAGACAACTGCATTTAACAGCTTCTGAGTGATTTTTCAAGCATAGCTGTATGTAGAGCTCTTGCAGGAGTCAAGTTTGAAGGGCACTAAATCACTCTAGTGATATATGATTTCCTGCTCTTTTTTTCCAGCAGTAAGTCTCTCTGCGCTTATGATTGATCGCCTGTAACTTCTCGGTTACTGAAAGCAGTCCAGTATTGTTAGAAAAGCTGCAGGAGCAACTAAACCACTGTTTCTTGTCCTGTATTTAAATGTGAGATTAGAGTGTGACATATGTTGAAGATGAGAAAGTCTTAGTCCAGACAGAAATAGGATGTAAAAAAATTCCAAGGGACCACAACATGAAGCACTTAGATCAAGTTTTTGATCAAGGACAATGTGACTACTCTGAGGGGACACACAATAATAAATAACGCTGTATTTGCAAAGGAGTTTTTTCAGTGTACTGGAATGCTGTAGGTTAAAGTTGGAAGCAGTTCTGCCCAGTATTAGAAGAAGATAACTGTTTTTCCTGGATTCCTATGGTCAAACTGTTAGTCACTGCATGAGGAGAAGAGATTTGTGCACTTGCATAACCCTTTGCAGTTCATCATCCAGTGCTAATAATGACTTAATGATGCAATATAGGAGCAAAGCTTTCCTAGCATGGACATTGTTAACGTTAGCAAAGCTCTGCTAACAATAGAATGAAAACAGTCTTTGTGTATGCAACAAACTACAGCATAAAAACAGTTTTGCTGGCTTAAGAACTGTACATTTATACAGGGGCTTATCGTGCCACGCTGTTCAGTGGTCTTCCTTAACAAAGCTATGCTAGCAAAAATCTGTGATAATACAAGAAAATTATGGAGGGCTCTGGAAACTGCATGAGGAAACACAGGATGTGAATAACTTTTAAATGTCGTTAAAGTCTCATGATTTGTGAGAGATCACTTACCTACCTACCTACCTATATCGTTACCCTTATTTTCCTCCCTGGTCCTTACACATTTCCAAGAAACTTGGCAGTGTGTACTTAAATCAGTATATAATAGTATTTTCCCAAGTTGGACATAAGAAAACTACCCAGTTGTGTTATTTGTGTTGTATCAGATGATTTACTGCACTTACATAATTCATTATTTTTATAGCATGTTACTTTATACTCTACCTTTTAAATGGCAGGCGACAAACAGCAGAGCAGTTTTTTTTACACTTAGGAATGGAAACTTTGGCTTTAAGCAGCCTACTTCATGCAGAGCTTTTATAAGAGAAGTTGCTACTCCCTAAAGAAAGAAGAGTTTTATAAGACCATTACAGAAATCTAGAACAAAAACATATTCAAAGTCTGATCCTGCTACAATCCAAATCTAACAGTATAGGATGATACCTAAGGTGGTGAATTGTAGGAGATAATGAATAGCATAAGATAAGGAGGGAAGTGACCATGAATCATCTTTTTATTTCATGTTCATGCCTCAAAATGTAACCAACTACCCTTAAATGATTCCAGATAGGCTTGTGCCTATCTTGGTGTTAGAAACCAAAGCAAAGTGTAATCTTACACGATCTGATAAACAAAAGAGTGAGAAAGTCCATCAATACGATATTGTAGTTTATTATTCCCCTCTGATGGTCTTACTTGTATTTTTCCCACTAGTGCTATCTATAATAAAATAAATACCTATTATTTTAAAGCTTTTAAAAAAATTTTCTCAATTGTAAGTACACAATTTTCAATTTAATATAATCCCATTAATAAACATAAGACTCGCATTAAAAACGAACTATACTGAGTGGGATATACTATACATTGCAAAATCATGTTTTAAAATAGAAAAGCAAAAACTGGCCTGTTCAAGGTATCCAGCCAAAGGAAGTGCAGTGAGTAGTATTGGCTCCTTTATTGGAGGGAGTTTACGTGGAAGCTTCAGATTCCAGTACTTCTCTGGTGACCTAACAAGATAGAAAGTAAGCACTTCCAAGATACATAAACCGTGACATGATTAAAGATTAAAATGCAGTTGGTATATTCACCTCATAAACTTCAGAAGTTTTTCTTCACTTTCAAAAATATATAGCTTATCTCGATATTTTGCTGCATACTCAATGTTGCCAGGCACCAAAGCTTCATATCTGAAGAGTCAGAGCAAGAAAGAATATTAATTCACAAGAAATGTGCAGTGTAAATTCATGAGCTATTGGGAGCTTTCTGGTAATTTAGCAAATGTAGGTCCTGCAAAGAAGTAGCAGTTGGATCGTCCAAGTTTCCACCACATGGCTGACAGTTACAAGACTCAAAACCTGAGAAAGTCTCTGCCTCAAAATCTGCATATTAAGGGGCTTCGTTAGAGCTCCTCTAGTTAAAATGCCAATTGCAGTTGTTCAAGGAGATCAAGAAGGGACAGCATAGAATTGACTATTATGGTTCTACCTTGATGAGAAATTCCTGCACACTGAGGAAATCAGTGAGACTTTATGGTGGAGCTTTATGGCTCTCTTAGAAAAATTGTAATAGCTAGTTTTGCATCTACTAAGGTTTTGTGAGATTTGTTTGAACTTCTGAAGGCTTATGATAAAGAAAACTAAACTATCTTTGAGCAGTCTTCATCATAAAAGACAGTAAGCCAACACAGATCCTTCTAGAACTTATAGCCATATGACTTTCAAAAGGTTTACATTGATTTCCAATGCCACAGGCACAACAGAGAATTGTAATAGCTTTTCCTGTCCAAACCCTGAACACTATTAAAAAGTACTTTGAAAGTATTTCCTCATTAATGGTTAATATAGGACACAGAGTCTGTAATTCAGATTATGAAAACTGCAGTGATGTACCTCTGTTTTCCATCTAGGTAAGTGACTGGACAGTATCCCTGCATTTCAGCACTTATAGGGAATAAGGCCTTCACTTCTGCCGCAGTCAGTTTCTTTGGTAGCATGTCTGGGAGTGGGAGAGGGTGAGGTGCCAGTGGTGGCACGTAAACCTCTGGTCTGCTCAAGAATTTCTGTAGAAAAAGAAATTAAATGTTTTTCTAATGAAAGCAGCGCTGTAAGACTGTTGGTCAAACTCCAGAGGACTGGCTCACACCATTTAGATACTTTCTTCTACACCTCTCTTAGTGTGCTGGCGCTGCTGCTGCACTGGGATAAGTCATTTCTTTTCTAGCCCACTCTCAGTTGAAGTCATCACTATCCGCCCACCATCCGTCACTATCCATTGCTATCGTTAGCCATTCTCTACCCCCAGCCTCCCCAAAACAGATGGAGAAAGGAGGGAATGGTTGCTTTAAAATGAATGTTTGATCTGTGACAATTTGTAAGAGGAGCTTTGGTTTGAGTGAACTCTGCTGCATTTTGTTTGCCTTGACATTTGATAGCCGAAGTAGACAGAACAAAAGCTTGAATACTAACAACACTAGGCAATTCCAATTACATATTTATTTCTGTATGGAATCAAAGAATCTAACCAACAACGGTCCCTCTTCCCCTAATCTCCTCCTGACCTGCTTTTTGACACTTACGTCCAGTTCTTCCTGTGAAGCCATTTTGTAATAGTGACCTCGAAATTCTGCAGCTAACTGCAATGATGATGTTACGGAGCAGTCAACCAATTCACCCTTCTCCGCGAGGGTGACGGGGCAGTACTGTCCAAACTCCCCCAGCCGATCCTGCAGCTCTTTGGGAGTGATACACAAATCAGCAATGCCAGCTGCTTTTCCTGTTAATAAAAGCAATTAATGATAATGTTTTATTAATGAAAGACATAAACATCAAACATTTCTATGCAGAAATGTTACAGTTTAGCAGCTGTTATAATTCATCATGTGAAAATGATTTGAAATAATAAGAATTAAAATAGTATTTTTTAAAGATTGATATTAAAATGAAGTTGCAACCCATTTTACAAACTAATTTTGATAAAATTTTTCTAGCACTTAAGAAATATAATCATTCTTAATGATGTGGCATATTCTGTATGCTTAACTTATTAGTCTGTTTTCACTGGACAGTTTTATTTATGATTTATTGATTTACTCTGTGTTGCTAAGGAACATTTGAGCTATTATTTTATTTACATTGGCGAAAAAGAGTACAACGTGTGACGAAAGCCTCCCCTTTATTCATCCCTGTCTTGCAAATGTTGCAATCTATCCAGGTGAAATATATTCAGAATGTTGAATAAAATGTCATGTAAAACCCAAACGATTTAAAATCTGTGCTTTTCAAGCTTGATGTGAAAAACTTAAATGTATTTTAAATTTTTTGGGGCTTATGACTGCAATTTTTAAGAAGGGTGCAGCCACAGAGCTGTAGAAGTTAAACCCAAAAGGTGGAGATAAAGAAGTCTGCCTTTCTGAGGAATTCTAGTTAAACTGCACAGGCATGTTTAGAAGGCATATTTAATCCTGACCAATGCTGGCACACAAAAATTCAAGTGGGAACTGTGCCATCTTAGACGAAAGTGGATTTCCTCCCACAGCACTGAAATTAACTCTAATGGCATATTTAACCTTAATTCTGAACTGAAAATCAGCATTTTCCTCCTTCTTTTCCTCTTCCTCTGCTGACACTTAAGTGAAGCTGCAAGTCATAGTTCCCCTTGTATACTTTGGGGTACCCTTTGTGATTTATCACCCAATGCTGAGGAATCTGCCATGGACCATGACACCTCCGACGTCTTTCAGTTGTATTCTGTTACCCTGTCCTCTGGAGGATGCCTCAGACTGTCCTGTGGCTAGTTTTGTCTTTGGTGTCTTCAAGAGATCTCTTCAAGATTTCTCCAGATGAGATTGAAGAATTGGAGGGTATGTATGTATGTGCCCAAAAATTATATTCATCCAAAGCAAGTTGAAGTTTAAATGAACTTACTACACTGCAGCTTCTTAAAGAAACAAGTATTATTCTGAGAAACTTTGTTTTTCTTTTACCTTCTCGTATTCTTTCCAGGTATACCTGGATTTCTTTAACAACCACTTCGACTTCCTGCAGTACTTTGTTCCAGGTCCACCACTTGCTCCGAAGGGCATCGATCACACACCAGTTCTGATGCTCCTTCTTGTAGTAAGTCCTAACTGCATCAATGTGTTGTTTATAGAAGGAATTTTTAATAGCTAGAATCTGTGAGCTGTCATGCTCAGGGTAGGGAGGTCTGAAAACAGTGAAAAATAACACTGGTTTAATATGAGTCTGAAGAATAGATAATTTCATTGAATTTCAGGTATAAACAATAGAGTACACTTAAGTCCTTTTTACAGAATTCTGCTTACTTGAAACTAGAACATATTTGAGAAATAAACCTTTCTTATTAAAAATATTACCAGTTACTTATGAAAAGCAATATACTTATGATCAGACAGTTATGTTCAGAAGAAAGAACAAAACTTTTGCTATTTATGTCCCAAATACAGCTCGGTAATTTTGTAAAGGATGTGGAACGTATCAGCACATGTGAACTGACAAACACTACCAATATACCATTAAATGGTAGCCTAGATAAAATGCTATGAGACTTTTAAAATGGCAGTCAATTGTTTATTGAAAACCAGGCTTAATTTTGAATTAGGCTGTTGTTGGAAATCAAGTCATAGCCTTAATCCTTGGATATATTTTGAAAACTGTCATATATATATATATATATAAATGACAATAACCCATCTGACCTCTAAAAATATGCAAGACCAGAAGAGATATTTTAACTAGAACATAGAAGCATTTCCTGTTCTGGTTCTTAATTTAAATGATGCCAAAAAAAAAAAAAAGATAAACTTCTGTTTTGATAGGATTAATTTCTCTGTAAGTTGTACCTTCCAGAAATACCTGATACTGCACATTTGATATGTATTTAAGCCTATGAAATGCAATTAGTTTGGTATTTGAAATGAAAAGTTTGAAGTAAATATTTTCAAAAAGACAGCATTAATTTAATTTTTTGCAATGCAAATTGTCTTTGGGCTTTCAGTAAACAATTAAGCATTGTACTGATTGCTTGATACAAAGAAAGAGACAAAATGAAAGAGACATGCAATAATGCTCTAAGCTATCTGGAACTTCTTAGAAACATTTCCTCTAATGAGAACCAGGTTCTTATACAATTTAATTTTAAGGTGAATGTTCTGTTCTTTTTAATTCTCTGTCCATTTATAAACTACTTACTGCTCTTCCTCAAAAACAACCAACAGCTCTTTAAACAGAATATTTATCTCCTTAGAAAAACAAAGAAGGGAGTGAGCTGAATTGAAAGTTTTAGATGAGTAACCCATGAATTGTATACATTATTAAAATATACATTGTTTCCATCTTTTGAAAAGAACTCAAATTAAGACTTAAGAGAGCTTATTAGATGAAGTATCATTTCCCTTATGATGATGATAATTGAATTGATGAATAATAAATTTCAGCAGCAGAGTGAACTAGTAATATTTCTGATGTATGGTTTCATTGCAACCAGTGGTGCATTACAAAGCAGTGGGTGCACAGCGGTGCACATCGGCAATCTCAGTCATGTAGTTGGGGGATCTGGCCAGAGCACGCCACAGATCCCTTATGTCTCTGTTTCTGGTCTATGGAAACCAAAGCATACATTAGAATGTAGAAGGACTGGTGCCCGCGTCCTTTCATACGTGGAGTTTAGAGGCGGCTGGGGTTATGCACCAGCTTAGATACAGCCTCTCTGGGTACAGCACTGAGGCACATAAATTGAGAAATGACAATATTGTGTGGATAAAAATACAGCTATCGGGGAGCATCACTACCTATTTGTGCTTTCCTTATCCAACACTGCTCTTCTGAACACTTCTTTTGCATCCATTTCTAATTCAAAGATTTTCACTGGAACTATCCTAGCTGATTCCAAGAGGTTTACTTGTTTTCTTGTTACAGGATATCCATCAAGTACAACTCTGCAGACAAACAGAAACAGAAAGACAGTTTTCCTAAGAAGTCTGTTTCTAATTAACCATTAAGACTCTGTTTCTAATTAACCATTAAGACTATGTATATTCCTAGAATATACATAATATAAAAATATTATAAACTATTTTTTTAAAAAAATTAAAATTAAAAATTTACAATAAAAAAAATCAAGTAGATAGAATAACAAATAGTAAAGAGTAAAGGAAATACACAAAGGACAAAAGGTGTAGGCATGTAAGTGAATGGATCTGACATAAAAATGGTGGACTTTAAAATTCTGACACATCAATCATTCAGAAATATAATTTTAACTATGGGAAATCTCCATATGGATTGGGAGGAGTAGTTTTCAAAGTGAAATGTTTTACAGTACTTGGAAGTTTGTAAAATCATATTGAAGAAGAAAAGTTTTTCACCTATTAGGCAATACTGGGGCAAAACATACTGAAACAATATTCCAGTATTTAACATGATAGAAAAGTTGAAAGAATTCTGATCTCAAACTCCAATAATTTTCAGAGATTATTCCAGAATTCCCCTTCACTGTAACGATTCTCCTTTTTGGGGAGAGAAGTTGAATGTCATGAAATCATGATCATGAAGCTTTTCGAGCCTACCCACTTTGGAAAGTGTTTCAGTGGTGGAGAAAGAGCCTAGGAAATTGGGATCACATATGAATGAGGTGGAAAGACTCACTGGTTTCAGTTCCTCCTTAATAATTTCAGTTGTTAACAAAACCAGAAAAACCCTTGAGTACTGAACCAGTCTGAATGACCAAAGAGGATCCAGTGTGTCCAAGTTGGTACTGGAGTCGGTAAAAGAGACATAAAATGTTAGTTCTCAAAGGATAATAGAAAATATTGGCTTATTGACTGAAAAAATGTAACTTTCATAAAGTAAATTACTTGGATTTACTGGAATATAGTTACTTGAAAATTGCAGAAAATGATGCTTCAGTCTGGTTTCCTAGAGTCATGCGAGGAACCTCATTTTGTATGGATTATTTTCTTAATGCATAAACCACTGATGTGTTTTAGTGAAATTGTTTTACAATGATAATATGGGAATCGCTGCCTATGAAGGGACTGGCATGTCTTGAAAAATACCCTGAAACCCAAACAAGACTCTTACCCGGTGGTATTACACATGTCATTCATCAGAGCCACATCTAGAGCCTGGATGGCCAGTTCATCAGGTACAGTCAGTCCTTTGTGAAGAAGCGACTTTAACTTCAGTGCCAACTCAGTCTCCGGCTGATGGTTTAACACTCGCCGTATGGCATCTCCCATACTCAGGCGCAGTAGCCCATGCACACTCACAAATTTCTTGGCAACTGCAAAACATTTTGATTTCAACACACAACTTTTAACATAAGCAACATCACAGCCCAGCGGTATGTTCAAGTATGTCCCTAGTCTTAGAAGCTAACTGCTTAGCTCATTCCCTGGGTCATTTCCAATGCCTAATCTTTGTCAATGGGTACTTAACCCTGCCCCTAAAGGGCCCAAACCTTTGTGTATGTGCAGAGCATGCCCAGTGCACTAACAGCATTCAATTTAGCACAAACCTCATTCACCATTAGCAATGGTGAATATTATTACAAAATATCTTAGAAGATATGCTTCCACTGCTGCCTCTTTTACAGAACAACCTAGCAGTTAGATCATTTATCCAGGAAATGGGAAATATGGTCAAAATTTTCTCAGCATGAGATAATTTGAACCCGTCTCTTCGTTTTCTAACACCCTATTCTAATCATTAAGCTATGTTGTAAGCTGAATATTCTCCTTCTCCAGGTAAAGGCAGAGACCTGTGGATTGAAAGAGTCATAAAGGAAGAAGGAGAGGGGAGAAAGATCAAAGTATTTTTTTTTTAATTTAGAAGTTTGGAAACAGGTTGGGGAATGTGGAGTTTTGCGTTTTGGCCCTTGATCCTAAGAATATTTCTTAATTTTACATTAGATCATATTGACTGGAAGAAATAAGAAAACAGTTAGAAAATAAGCAGAAATAATACAAGGGGTATAAATATTCTAAATCCAGATTTTCTAAGTGCCAGTCCAGATCACTAACTTCTTAAGAAGCTGGGATAAAATTCAGATGGACAATGCATGAACATCTGACTGTAATGAGACACTAGAGAATGTAACTAAAGGATTCTATGCCCAGCAAGAAAAGCAGGAAGACCAACAATATTAATGGTTTATGATTTTTAAATAGCAGTAATGACAGATACAGCTTTAGTCATTAGATAAGGTTTTGCTTTATAGATAATACTGGCTCCTACCTGTAGTCTTTCCAGATTTTGGAGGTCCCACAATTGCAATCTTAACTGGCACAGCTGGTTTAGGTTTTGGCTGACAAATATATTTGATGGGATTTTTCATAAATGTTTCTTTATTTTTTTTACTTGAAAAGAAATAAATATATTGTCGGTGGATTACAGGAAAGATTGTGTTTTCATGGCTTTGTTGTGGCTTGATTACTTCTCCTTCACTTAGCTGTAGCATAAATAAAATGGAAAGCAGTTGATTAGGTTTGAGAAAGCCTCCTCTCCCTCCATGCTACATAAGTGGCTTTATAGGCAGGTAGAGGAGTACCAACTGTATGAAAAAAAACATCAAAGTATTCTGAAATTCATACATATGGACATAACATATTGTCCGAAACTGAGGAACTTCCCTACATAAGCAATCCTTGTACAAAAAAAATGAAGTAAACATTGAAGTGAGAAAGAATATTCACTGTTTCCAGTAGGTGGTACCGTAACACTTTCTGTCCATCAAGAGAGTGTAGTCAGAGAGGTATAACAATAGTTTTTTTTAATTTTCAAAGAATAAAGAAAATAATTTTATTCCTCTGTGAATTAAAACCACTTCTCTACTTAACAGTAGAAGATATAGAGAGAATACTGCATTCAGCAAAAGTCATGTACAAATGAAGAAAACAGAAAAGAATATCAATAGTTACATTGTGGTGAAGTGTAAAACCACAACAAGGGAAGCCAAAAAAGCTTTTGGTAAAATACACACACTGCTGATGAAATCTTTTCAAACACATCAGACAGCCCACTAGAAAGTCTGTAGTGTTGGTGGATCATTGAGTTGTCAAGACGAGTACTAGTGGAAGAAGTGGTCGTTGCAGATAAGCTAAATGATTTCCTTGCACCTCTGTTCACTGTGGAAGAACTTAGTCATGTCCCTGTTGCAGCCCTTCTTGGAGTAACTGCCTTAAAGTGTCAATAAAAGATATTTTAGAACAAACTGTTGATATCTGTAGAAAAAATTGCCAAGACTGGATGGCATTCACCTTACAGTTCTAAAGTGACTCAGAAGTGAAATTTTTACTGAGTAATATGTAACCTATTGCTTATGTTGGCCTTCCTTCCATGAAAAAGGTGGAGAAAGTGACCATTTTTTGAATGCCCTCCAGGATGGACTCTGGCAAACACAGTCTAGTAAACCTGACCCTGTATTGAGCAAATTGAAATATATTAAAGAAAAAAAAGTAGTTACAGGCATACATATGAAATAATGGGGAAGAGCTGGCTTGGCTTCTTGTAGAGGGAAATCGTACCTCACAAATCTATTGGTATTCTTTGAAGGAGTCAGTAAATATATAGATACATTGATCTGGTTGTTACAGTAAGAGATGAGACTGTTCTGCTGCATGGCATTACCTTGCCAGACCCTTCTCTGATTCTTAGGTTCCTATTCCTGCATTAAGGCATTTCAGGGTGCTTGAGCTGAATTTATAAGATGCCAGCAGTCTGTTCTACCTGCTCCCATTCCTCCCTGAGTTCATAATTTTTATTCTCTGCTTATTTAATCAGTTGCCTGCTTCCTTGCTTCCTGCCTACTTCCCTGCCACCCCAGTTAAATCTAAAAGTAATTGGTGTATACTCTACCTTTCTACAAAAAAACCTCTGGTCCTTAATCAATTTCATCATTTCTATTACATCATAAAATACCATCAAAATGATCCTATTTCCCTTTCATTATTGTCAGCACGTACATTTCCACCGGCAGCACACCACTCTGATTTTATCTAATAGCTTTCTATGACTTCTTTCTTCTAACTGAATCTTACTTTTTGGTTGGTAAAAAACCACTATACAGCATAAATGAATGAATTGGAGAAATGGAATGACAAAAATGTAGTGAAATTTAATAGAACAAAGAGCAAGGTCTAGCATGTAGGGACTAATACGAATTTCACATATAAGCTGGGGTTCAGTAACTGGAAATGACAAAAGAGAAGAAATATCTGCTTCTATTAGTATGTCCCTAGATTATTAGATGCCAATTTGATATAGTCATGGAAAAGGCAATTCTGATCCTAAAACATTTTAGGTATTTTCATTATACGTATCTGCAATAAGAGCTGATCTGTATACAGTTCTGATTGCCAAGGTGAAAGAAAGGTGATCTGGAACAGGTGAAGACCCAACATGATGTCTATACAAAAGGGAATAAAAGTTACTTGATTAATTAGCATAGTAAAATGCCCAAGTATGTTTGCTTTAGGAACGTCCTGTTTTCTGTATCTTGTTCACTGTCGGTATTTTAAAATAAATCCTCATTTTTATTTCAGATTTACTCACAGTACAACCTGCTTTTATTTCTGGCATTGAAACAAAAAATTTACCTGCTAATATTTCATTTGCTACCTATAAAACTGTATCAGCTCACTTTTGGGGGTAGACATGAGTACTCTCTGACCTCAGCTTTCCAGATCTCTGGTGAATACTATGGAATTACATTTGTTGCTCTTCAAAATTTGTAAATTTTGACAACAAAGAATTATTGCTGATGAATTACATACATTTAACATTTGTTGGTTTACTTTTTTTGCCACTGCAAGGGTTGATGGCCACCTGTGTGGCTTCTTACAAGTTCAAACCCCAAATCCTTTCAGTTTGTTCTCAGTGCTTCTGGAAGGCTTTAAGACCTTCTCTATTCTCCTGCGTTTTGTGGATCATTAAGAATTAGGCATTTATTTTGATTTGGTGCTATTAAATTGTGTTGCTCATGCTAATGTAACAAAATTTACTAAATGCCTCTCAGCCTTAGTTTAGCTACAACTATGAAAAGACTAACACCTTTTATGTATATTCAGTTTTTCATTAAATATTTCTGGTATTAGTTACTACTGTCTGATAATATCTTTTTATGTGAAACATATTTTTTAAAAGTATTACTTCTTGAAAATATTCTTCAGCTCTTTAAGAACATTACCTTGATTGGATCCCACTGACCAAAAGAACTTGGAAATTTATATGAGAAAATTAGCATTTTCTGTGCAAGTGGCAAACTTATTGGGTAACATTTCTCAAAAATGCTTCCACGATTTTCCATTAGAGAATTCAGCTTGCTATATATTTGGTAGCGTACGACGTGAGGCCTCCGTCCCCCATTGATCTTGATTTGTGGTATTAACAATTTTTCAAGTTCTTCCTGGTTAATGAAAACATAACGAAATATTAGAATCATAAACACAATCAGACTTTTAATAATGACTGACGGCAAGATTTTATGTGAACTATCAAGGGTTTCTTGAGCATGTTCTGAGTCACTGTAAATCAGCAAAATTTAATTTGAGAATTGGTCTTCCTGGCCACTGAAGTTTAAGTTACCCAGCCTATATTAAGTATCACACTATTTAAAAAAAAAAAAAAAAAGGATGATCTGACAGCTAACTTTAAGGAATCTACTATAATTAAACTAACGCTTGAGAAGTATCTTTCATTCAAAAAGAAACAGATATTCTTTCCCTACTCCAAACAATTTAGGATGGCTTATTTAGTTACTCCCTAAAAATATTGCTGCTCTCTAGTGACTTATTATTCTGCAGCTTATTCAACCAAAATATAAAACCAATCCATTTTTACAGAGTTTTTTCTAGCAACCTAATACTTTTACAATTGTTACTGGAGTTTAATGTCATCATTTAGTTTTCCATAAAAGACCAAGATTCCAGTGTCAAAGAGGACTAACAATTAAAGAATCAGAGAACAATAAAGAGTCTTGAATAATGAACCAGATACAGTAAGTTATTCCAAGTTATTTATAAAGACATAAGTGTTCTTGGAATTAAAAAAATAATGGGAAAAATACTAAGTAAGCTGTAACTAGGGGATATTAGTCGTATCTGGTCCCAATATGTAATTCTATTATTTTATACTACTTCTGTGTAATTCGTCAACTTACATAAAGTATCTGTATAGATCCACAGTCTTGGATCTTTCCACTTACTGTCATAAGCAGAACTCAATACAATAATGAACTCTAAAACACTAGTCACCTCTCTTGTCGCTGAGATTTATGTACTTCTTGAGAGAAACACAAGTTGTGGACTCTCTTAATTGGTTGTTCATTTTCTGACCTATCAAAAAGGAAATAAGGACCCCAAGCAAGATTGGGTAGATCTACCCAAAATTTTCCTTTGTTTTTTTCCACACAATATTAGTCTTATAAATTATATACTTTTTTAAGTATATACCTTCTCAGTACGGCCTTCATCTTGCTCACATATTTAGATCATGAGTACAGCAGCAAGATTGTTTACGCATTATAACTTTTGAATTTGACAATTAAAATAAACCTGAAAACTCTTCTTGCATCAAGCAATCATATAATTTAATAAAATAAGCAGTGGATTAGGTACCTCTACGCCTTGTAAACCATCTTTTTCTAAATCAAACTTTTCTACAATTTCATTTTTTATGCGGTCAACAGCATCAATCTCCTGTTCTTCTTCAGCCTCTTCTTCTTCTTCTTCTACAAACTCTTCTTCAAGTATAGCTTCAACATCTTCATTTTCATTCTCATCTTCCTCCTCAGTGGCTTCATAATGCTCCTCATTTGCTAAAGCCTATAAAGGTAAAGTATTTTGTTGTTTCATGTCTATGATACAGATGTTTTGAAGGAACATATGGAATTCTGGTCTCTCTTTTAATTAGAAAAATCAGTAATTCAACACAGCTTCATTTGGGGGTATCCTTTATCATTAGCGAAATTCTAGTAAATTTTAGTAGAAATTCAGAAGAAAATACAGAAGTATTGCATAGTGCATGCAGTGAAGCATTGTACCAGTTCCAACAGTGCTTAGAAAACTGAAATGCTACACTGCGGTTTTGATGAGAGGAGTATTTTTTTCATATTGTAGTTTGGCAGGACTTTTTTATAAACAAGCTTCTTAGCTGAAAGTCTAGTTGCCACGATTTCATGAGCAGTCAAGTAGTACATTAATGCAATAGTTTCTAAAACTGTTTAAACATCATGTCAAATTACCTTTGAAAGTAGAAGTTTCTGACAGTCTATCACATTTTTACTATTCTGCATTGCCCTGAAAACTCTGTGACTAAAAGCTCTAGAAATTTCTAAGATATGAATGCAAACACTTCTATTTAAAGTATTTTTATAAGCTTGTTTTCTTACCTCCTGTTTCTTTTGCTTTCGTTCTGCTAAAAGTTCTTCCCTTCTTCTAGCAATCCTCTCATCCTGTTAGTGAAAAGAAGATGTAAGACGACAATGATAATTGCTATTAAAAGCTCTTCTCTGAGTATTGGTAATGTGACCTAGAATTAATGTTGTTCTTTCCACCTTAAAATTCTGTTTCTAGTTGATTCTAATGTTAAAATATATTATCTGTGCAGCTTGAAATTTTGCAGACTAGATACACCTCTCGGTGAACACGTACAGAAATTTTAGTCTAACTTTGCAACTTCTGAGATTGAGATTAGGGAGGAAAAAAAAGACTGTGATTCTGATCACACTGAAAATATTATAATATTTTTATTGGTGAGCTACAAAGTTTCTAGACTTATAGGTGGTTTTTGCTGTATGGCAAAGGAGTGACTGAGCATAGTATTAAATGTGTGCTGTTCCCCATGACTGTTTAAAACTGTCCCATTTTGACCAAGTTATAAGCATTTGAAATACAGTCCCCCATACATACTCAGAAGATACATGTCAGATATCTGGTGGCTAAATCCTAACTCAGAAGTAAGACACAGAAGCATTCTACCTAAGGCTGGTGGCGTTGATGGGGATTCAACCTGTAGTTGCTGCTTGCACACTATAATGCTGTCACCTGAACTGAGATCAAAAAAGCTGAGTATGTCAACGCACAGGCAATAGCACAATTTTAGAAATCCATGTTAGCTGCAAACAAAGTGGCCTGGATACCAGGGCATTCTAAGCAGAACAGCAAGAAACTCTGCACAGACTAATTTACTCTTGTGACTAAACTCTGCTGTTCCAGAATGACAAAGCACTGCAGATGTGCTCATTGCTCTCAGTATCCTGTTGCCAGCTTCTTTCAGTGGAGAAGGAAACTCTAGGGTAGTGTTCAGCTGGTCTGTCTGTTTTTCCAAGACTGTCTGTATGTCTTCCAGCTTTAGTAACAAAAGAAGGGGTAACAGTACACCCAGCAATGCTGCATTCTCACAGCACCACCCAACTTGCTCACCAACTGGATGGTATAGAAAAATACTCATCATGTAACTAAAAACTATATTGCAATACACATAAGCACAACACAAAATAACACAAATAACACAAAATTATCAAATTAATGTTACTCAGGAAATCCTGATTCTGAGCTTTCCTTACTTCTTCATGCCTTTATCATTTTGTGTTGCTGTTTCAAGTATGTGTTTTAAATAAGAACCTGTTATTTTTGTTTGCCATCAGGAGCCATATTGATGCCTACCCTTCATTAGAAGTTTGGACCCTAGGATCCATAGCAGAGGTATTTGGCACTTGAATTATCAGAGTAACTGCTTAGAGGGTGAGCTTAGTACAGCCATGTAGGCTGCTCACTAGAATGCACCTTTTCCAGCGAGATTTCCAACTTGTATCAGGAAGGACTAAATTGAAAAAATACTTCAACTCTCCTAGATTATATGCATTCTCAAAGCCAACCTCTGGCACAAGCAGTTCAGAAAACTTACTGGTATCGTATGAACCTTGTCCCAAATTCTGTTGAACTAACTTCCTCTGTATCAACTGCTCTGCAGTAACTTATGCTCAGACCTTTTCTGATAGCACATGTGAAGTACTTTATCTCACTTTTATAGAAAGTTAGGAACCTTGAATATATTGGTACGTGCTGATTGTAAATGTCGGCATAGAGGTTTCAGGTTACTGCAAGTAACTTGTAACCTGTTGAGCAGTAGGCACGGCTTTGTTCAAACAGGAGACGGTGCAGCTGCAACAGCACTGAGAATGTGACTGTTACATTTCTGTGCAGAGTATCATAGTTGGAAACCAGACACATACACTATATAGTACCTTTGAAGTCAACCTATGAGAGATGCAGATCAACTCAACAGCCCATGCTCAGGGAAACCAGGATGCAACACCAATACTGTGCTTGAGGCTGCGCATTTGATTTCTTATGACCACAGTCACTCTCTCCATTTAGTTGCCTTTTTTCCAGGACTTTCCATATGTCCATATTCTGTCAGACACTTTTCCTGAGCTGCGAGATATCTAAACTCCTGCACAAATTAATTGCACAGAGGAGGAAAGGCGCCCTAACTTCTTTTTGGTTCCTATGGTAAATCTGGGAATGCTGTCAATGTGTGGGGTGGGGCTGTGTCTCCTGGCTCCCGTATCTGTTTCTCTGTGTGCTCTTCACTGCTTTGGGAGTTCTAGAATCTGTGTTGAGACCTAAGCTGCTGAAATTACAAAAAAGTAGACAGGAACGAAAACTTACCCTTATTTTTGTTTTCAGGTCTTTCAGTTTCTTTTTATTTTCCTTTTTTTTATACTGTCTTTCTTTCCACTTTTTCAGACGTGGAGGAAAAAGACGGTCAAGAATGTCACTTTCTTCTACTTCAATATAAACTGTAATGTCAGGACACAGTCCTCGTTCCGACAAATACTGGGCTTCATGTGAAGTACGAGGGAAACCATCCAGTATAAATCCTGTGGACCTAATTGGAAAATAAGATATTTATCATTACACAATGTGGTTTAAAGTGCAACACTGTGAAAATGCAATTAATTTAAAAAAAAATAAATTTAAACTACCTTATTAAATGTATATGTTAAGAGTAAACTTAAAAAAATACTTTCAGATATTATCTTTTGACATGTAAAACTGATACTTCACTATTTATTTTAATAGGTGTACTAACAAATTTATTTCTTCTGAGGTTTTAATGTGCAGAGATTATTATTTAAAAATAAATTAAAAAAAAAAAAATTGTCTCCTCAGTATTGCCCGTGTGACTCTAAAACCAGTACTTCTTAGCCACTGCTCTCAAAAAAATAGAAGGTGCCCCAAATATTATTTTGGTAAGATCTGCAACAGAAAGCTTTTCACTTGAAAATTGTTTTTTCAGAAATGCCTGACAGTTTCTTCTCTAGTGTAGGATGAGAATTTTGCCACTCAGGATAACCTGTATCTTCCTTCCAGCAGATATTAAGAACAGAACAAATATGTCTGGAAAACTCTATGGCTTGTTGGAGCTTTTACAATCTCAGATAAGTAGCTCTGTAAAGATGAAGTTAGTATTTCTCTTTATTACTTTAGACCTTAATTGGATACATTGTAAAACTGCAGAAAACCGAAGAAGCTTCAAGGAATGGGAGTGGATGGAAGAACAGGTTGTCCTGAATGCTGTGGAGAAAAGCTGGGGGGAGGGTATCATGATATATATATCGTGATGAAGGTTCTCTTCTGCTATACAGTCCCTGATGAAACTGAATTTATATAATGTAATGTATTGTAATATCACAACATTATGTGTAATGCTGGGTTATTTTTTGTCTTGGTGCATTTTTTTTCCTAAAACTGATCTCCCTATTTTCACACCCTTCAGAGAACATTGTCCCCTATCTGTGGGCCAACAGGACAAAAGTTTATTTGAGCATCTTGTTTATTTTTTTTAAGGCATTTCTCATACTGTTGGGAATTGAAACCTAATGGCCAACTTGCCAACAGCTTTGATTTGGATGGAAATGGATGGAAGAGATAGATGTGAAAAAAAGGGATTTTCCCTGATGAAATTACATCCTAAAAAGCCAGTCTGCTTTCTAGAAGTCTATGATCTTATTTATTTATGCAACAATAATCCACATTTATCACAGTGTTATGGATGTACTTTCTAATATGAAAGGAAGTCTGTTATGGATACATCACTGGAGTACAGAATGTGGTGAATGCACAGCATAATCTGATTCTGTGTTATTTTGGAGACCATTGATACTTTGTCTTTGCTTTCCACACAACATTTATAATATATGGAAACCGATAGTTAACAGCTGGATTCCAGCTCTCTATGTTTATTAACTACATGACAACATAAAAGCTTTATTTACATATCTATCCTGTAACGCCCCCCAAACTACCTAGCTATTCAGGAGATTTAATCTAATTCAAGTGCACTAAGAACTTTTGTCGAGTCCTGCGTAGAGCACATAAGACATAGTATTGTTAAAATATCAATGAAAATAGAGCAACAAAACCAAGACTGAGAGATAGGTCATGATTCATAAGAAGTACAAAAGCATTGAAATAATCTCTGCAATAGTTACTTGTATTTGTGGACACAATCAATGATATACTTGCTAAGATTAATTAAAGAAAGAGAATCTAATTAGAGTTACCGGAATGGCTCTTTCCTCCACCAGTCAAGAACAATATTATCAAGGACTTCTGGAGGCAGTGCCTCATTATCCATTAGATTTGCTTTGATTGCTTCTTCCTCATCAGTTAATTTCACCTTCTACACCAAAAAAAAGAACAGAGAGAAAGAAAGATCCACCTGACACATTTATTTACTCTTGAGTAAGTAAGGTACTGGCTTCATTTGATTTAAACCAGCAGAAACAAAGTAAACCCATTTGCCACATTTCACTGTACTACATTATACATTTTGGGATATTTTCCACATGTGTGGGGTTGGGTAATTCCCTAGAGTTGGGGCATGTATGCTGTATGAGTTCCAATGAAACCTAAAGCACAATTATTAAATATTTAATTATAGATATGCTCAATTCAGAGAAATAGAAACTGAAATGATCACAGTTTCTCCTAATTGCCCACAAGAAGCTTTCCACTTAGTTATACACGTTCTCACGCTTAGAGAGTCCACAACCTCAGAAAATTATCCTCTAGAGTTTTGTGCATGAATGAGTTTCTGAACTGAACTGCAGTTACATCAGCTGTGCAGACATGCCATCAGATAAAGCACTTTATGAGAAGCGTGAGAAAAAAATACTAACGTAGAGAAAGATTGTTTACCAGCAGATAAAAAGATGATGAGGAAAAAAATACTAACAGAAGTGCTTTAGTGTAAGACTTGTATTGATGCCAAAAAAATAAAGCTGAGAGAGCCAGCGATAACCATCAGCGCCAGGAACACTTGCCATATTTTAGCTGTGATGACCAAGTTGTAAACTGACTTGCCAAAAGAACCTTCTGTTAGATTTAGTGTATAAAAACCTGAACATTAAAAAGATCAGATTAGTACCTGTTTGCTTTTTTCGGTCTCAATTTTAGTCATGGTCTGAGAGAAGTCCAGTTCCTGTGATAGAATTTTACTGTAATCTTCTTCAGGTTCTTCATCATAATCGGGCCCAACCTTCTCTTTAGTTTTGGGTAAGATCAATTCCTGTAAATATTCTTCAAACTGAATGTGGAAAATGCCTAATTTGTCTGCTATCTGTCGTGCACAAGTAGTTTTACCTGCTCCATGAGCACCAAGTAAGCACACCCGTAAAGGAGGAGCCTATAGGAAAGAATTGGAATATTTTATAACAATTTGGAGTCCACAGTCCCCTACCATTTTGGCAGTCCCCTACCATTTTTCACTTCCAAAATATAATTATTAAAATTGCATCAAAAGCAGTCACATCATTTTGCATTTTAATTTTTCCAGACTTTCTACTGCTGTTCCAAACAGACTACCTGCTCTCTGGAAATAATGAACAAACACACTATGGCAGCTAATGCCAGTGGGTAAAAATCAAACCGCATTAGACAACTCTGGTAAATCTTCCCTTCTTTTACCCTTCTTCCACTTACAAATTAAGACTTAAAGATAGTAAAAAAAAACCCCAATAATTGTGATTTGTTAATCATATGATTATTGTAAACCCTTATAATCTTCCTCTCTTTTCCCCTTTATTTGCATCATTAATTCAATGTGTTAATTTAAATGTACACTAAAAAGTCACTAGGGAAGCAATGTGTTTTATTTGTTTCAAGGACTTGGCTGATATATTTATTGTAGAAGAAAAACAACAATAATAAACAATTATAAATGGGAATGGGAAATAGTGATTTTAATTTGTTAATATCTGCTTTAAACAATTTTGAAGATTCTTACTTGTATCGGTTCATTGTGAGCCACATACTCTTCAGGGTTCTTCAAAAATTTATCTTTGTACTCAGAAGTTGAAAAATAATAAATCTTTTCTTGATATTTAGCTGCATGTTCATTGAGTCCTGGGTGAAGGACAAAGTTCTCTTTCAGACTGACTGGACAAAAGTGTTTTGTGTCTCCCATGTGCCTTTTCTTTTCCTTAGTTTTTTCTTCATCCTGAAAATAATATGAAAATTTTCAAAACCATTTGAATTCAGTAGTTCACTTAGATTAAGTACATCAAGTAGATCAGATTAAGTAATGTCAAATATATCAGCTAAGCACTGAATGAGAATGGAATTCCCAAGATAGTTGGTAAACTAAATATGTCTATGAAAATACACTCTTTTTGGTCAGAAAACAAACTGTCCAGTCTAGTGAAACAATTATTGAGAAAAGAATGACCATTTAAAATTTGAAATGATAATATCATAGTTAGCTGTTGAAGACCAAAATTAAGCTACAAGTATCTATGATAAAATCTTTTCCTGCTGAAAGGAAAAAAAAAAAAGCAATTCAATTTTGTTGCTTTTAAATGTGCAGAAGTAGACTTCTTCAGAAAAGGCAATGAGAACTGGTATTATGAAGTCAGATTACTTATCCATTAAAATTAATTTCTAAAAAAATCTATTTCGTACTGCTCCAGTACAGTATATGGATATCTTGTACTGTTAAATTTGGGGATGGGCATCTTCCAATATAGGATGAAAATAAAAGGAAGGTGAAGCCAGACCTTTAATTTAATTACAGTGGGTGATGGAAAATTACCAATAGCTGAGATGAAACAGAGGATTGCACATTAGGACTCTGCATCTTCTGATGTTTACATGATGGTTCACAGAGTCATTGTTAATTGACAGAAATCAAAGTTCACAGTTGTTTCTTTAATAAAGCCCCTCTTTTCCATCTGGTAAAACTAAGTACATTCATTCTCTCTATTAGCATGGGGTATTTATGCTTCTCACTGGAGTAAAACTACTATCAGCTGGAACACAGGAATACAATGCAAGTGTTCTTGAAGCATATGCTGATACTTATTCTGTAAGAAGGCTAAATCATGCAAAATCTGACTTTTCTGGGATTATGTTCAAACTGAAAATAAATGAGTTAAAATAAAAGCATAAACAGACAAAGCCAGCATGCTTACTTCTTCCTCTTCATTTTCCTCTTCTTCACCACCTTCTTCTTCATCTTCTGCTTCAGCAGCCAAATCTTCTGCTTCCTCGTCTAAGTCTTCAGCAGATAATTCCCAACCATAATATTTAAAAGGTTCTGAAAAGGTTAATTTTTTTTTGTTTGTTTCAATATTTTTCATTTGGCTACGCCAGAATATATTCTTTGTCCATAAATGTAAGCACATATGTGAAAGCAAATCATGCCAACTGTATATGGCATTTCACCTACTCATAGAACAAAATGTTCTCCCTGGATGTAGGAATTAATATATTGCTTCCTCCAAAAATGGAAATTCTACTGGTTGTTTTTTGGTTGAAGTAAATTGGTATTTTCAATGGGAACTTGTAGTACAAAAGTATTATACAAACACATGCAAACAGTGCAAAAAAAATGTTTGTGACAGGTTTTTTCCTATTGTTCATTGAGGAAAATCATCAGTCAAATTTTATTTGATTATAAAGCTATCATAATAAATATTTTGGTTAATAAACACTTGAATTGTAGTAATAATAGGAAAAATGTAGTACCAATATTATTTATCCTGTACTCAAAGTTGTTAGAGATTTGAGCACACAAGTGAAGAAAGGTAATTTGCCAAAAAAAATATAAATACTATAAAAATCCAGTCTTGAAACACAATCTATGCAGGTGTGTAGATTAGATTATTACACACTCTGAAAGTTTCATTGACTTCAATTAATATTGTACGTTAGTGAAACTTTGTTATCTGTCAGTTTCTCAAACCAGTATCCTGACCTGAACAGATAGAGCAAGTAACAGGGGAAATGCACTGTCAGAATGTTTAGGGAGCTATTATGTACATATTTGTATAGCCATCTATATACTTTTCAAACATATATATTCCCTACTCTTCCTATGTCTCAAAGGCTGCTAGTGTGCTTTTCAGCTCACCCACAGAACACAGCATGTCCTGTTCCCACTTCACATGAGTAACGCAGAACTGAATATAACCTATCTCTCCAAAATACTCATCATACAAAGTCTCCAAAATCCCTCTTGGTAGGTTGAGTGTAAATCACATAAACAGTGTTACTTACTTTCCATAACCAGTACAGTTTGATTAAGCAGACTTTCTGGAGTTTGCTCAGCAATCTCTAAAACAGCAACCTGAACTAGAGGTGACTGCTTGATTTCTGACGCCACTGTTTGCCAGTCATGCATGAAAAGGTCAATCTTCTCTTTAATTATTTCCATTTCTGGTATATCTGGAAAATCATCCTCTGAAAACCCAGGTAGTATGACCTCTGAAAAATCAAATAGTATATAGAAGGCAATGCTCGTCTAAAAAGTTTTTGCATTTAAAAATTATCATTATGCTTTAGGATTATTTTTATTTTCCCCAAATATAGTGGTTTTTTTTTTTTTTTTTTTTTTTTTAAATGCTGCTTCCAACAATGAGACACAAAAGTGCGACCCATTTCTCTGGAGGCTGGAAGTCACCCATAGTTATAGAAGGATAAAGACTATGGATGTAAATCCCATCTGCCAGTCAATACACTCCAGGACAAGGAGTATATAAATGATGAAAATAATAGTAATACAAATATGTATGAAAAAATAAATGAAACTTTAAAAAGAGGTATATCATGGCTTCCCGCTGTGGATACTTGAACTCTCACAAAAATTGTGGCTTTAATGAAGCCATGTCTGCATACACTAACTTGTTTAATGTGTAAGGGAAAGAAAAGACTTTAATCTCCTAAGGTACATTGTGCAGAAATTTGTTGTGTCAATCGTTTAAGATCAGAGAAGTCCAAGCCTGTCTCCTAACACTGTATCATTAAAAGTAAACAAAAGTTAGAGACTGAAAGAATGCATTAATATAAATAAGAAATTCACAGGTACTACTCAGGTAAACATGACAAAATCATATGAAATGCATTGTCATACTTGGTGAGCAAAATAACAAAGGAATAGCTGCTTCCACTGCCATCCATTTTCCTGGACAGAATTAAAAACTTGATATTGACACATAAACAGAAAAGGAGAAAGATACTCATAGGTTCCTAGGGCTGCAATGAGTATCCATTTAGACATTGTTAGGCCCTGAAAGTCCCAAGACAAAGTTCTGTCTCAGCTAGAAGATACAGAGGTGCCTGGATGACACCATCGCCACCTTGTCCTTACTAAATCACGATCAGTCTCCGGCAGCAGCAATGTGGTGGTGGTGCTGCTGTTCCCATTCCCTGCACTCATATAATTTTCAACACTGATTTTCCTTTTTTTCTTATAATTTTTCTTTTGTGTTCTTTTTAATTGGTCTGACATCAGTGCCTTCAGCTAACACAAAAAAAAGCAGTTGAGAGCAATGACTTAAACGGTGTGAGTTATTACCACTTTAAGTTTGCTGGGACTTAGAGTGTATGCTGTGTTTTCCTCTTGCCAGAAATAAAGCTGCAAGAAAGGACTTGAACAGCGGATGGAGTGATTTTCTATTTAGCTATAATTTTCCCCTCCTCTTTTTGTTTCTGTCTTGTTTTGAGTTTGAAAGAACAGGAACAGATTTTGACACAAGCACAACAGTTTCAAGCCTATTCCAATGAACTTTTACTGATTTTTTTTTACAAAAAAGGACCATTACTACTATTTTTCTTTATGTAACTTCCTACACATAAAAAGAGGTATTACTAAAAAGAAAGCCTTACTTAATGCCTTGTACGTTAAAAGCTTTGAGCATTTTCTTAAAAATACAAAACCCAAAAACATTCTCAGTGTTTTACAGTTACTCCCTGGCATTAAGCTGGCCAGTGCTCACTATGTGAAATTGCAGCACTGTAATGTTCATTTTGAGTTTGCCCCAAACTGAAAAATCCAAACAATTTTTCTGGCCTATGAAGAGTTAGACTGCCCTGTTACAATTTTCTTCTTTAAGAAAACTAGTATTTCCTCCCAGCAGTGAATGTCTCTCAATCTTCTCTTGTAGATTGTCAAAGAAATCCACAAACACCACATTTAATTTTCCAAAATAGAGTGAGATCAAAAAATTCTATTACTAAGCACAATGTAGGTGGATTTCAGTGATTTAGGTAACAGTAAGATTTGGTAGGAAACAGGACTAAACGTAATGGTCAGAGTAGAGATGCTGCCTAAATTTTGTCTAACACGATACCAGCTAAAGCATCACCTGGAAGTGTCAATAGCAGCTGGGATATATGAGCATCTGCAGGATAAGGAACACACGTAACACATTTTTTCTGAAAGGATGGCTAAGCTATCTATGAAGCTATTATATCAAAAGTCAATGTCACTACTGTCTTCTAGAAGAAAGCAAGCCAGCGCCCTGCCTCCGGTGAGTTAAATGCCAAAGAGGTAGGGTTAGGAACTCCCATTCTTTTGTCATTGGCCAAATTTTAAAAGATGAAGGGTTTCAAACACATGCCTCCTTTTGACATTCCTTCATGGCTCACTAAGATTGTCCCCTTGCTAGTTTGCTACTCGCTGTGCTTATTTTCACCACCCTTAATTCCATATATGAAGCCAGGCACTTCATAGTTAGTATGGGAGTTTGGGGCACTGCAATCTCCTTATGGGTCTGGGTCTTAATGTGTAGTCCTCTAGAAATACAGTAAATTTCTAGATACTTAGGTGCTTTTAAGAATTTTCTCCTTCCACTTACGAGGCTGAAACTTTCACTTTCAATACCTCCATTTCCCTCTACTATATATATGGTAAACTGAGATTTGAAATTAATCACTCCCTCTATGGCAATTCTTATACTGGCCCAGGGCACTGAGGGCACCCAAAGACCAGGCTGTCCCTGCCCAGGCCCTCAGGGCTCCCCCCACCTGCCCACAGCCCAGGACCCCATGTCAGCCCCCTAGGGTGTCAGCCTCAGCCCTAGCGATGCTGCAGCAGGACCAGTCTCGAGCTCCCCACATCCCTGCCCACCATGGGCTCTGCCGAGCTGGACAAAGCCATGGGCTGACATCCCAGCCTGGCCTCTGCTTGTCCCTGTCCCCAGGGAGGTGTCCGATGCCCAGGGCCGAAGCTGCCCTGCTCCTGACTGGGGTGGTGGGACAGGCTCTGGCTGCCAGGCCCTGTCCTGATGGTCATGTGTTGGATTCTCACACCACGTTACTGCACTCTGGACCCAGCTACCTGTTCCTTTGGGAGCAGTTGGCCCATACAGCATCCCAACATGCTGTCCCCAAGATGAACTGCAAAAGTTTATTTTAATTGAGCCACTTTTAAATAATAGGATCACAAATATGCATTTTGGCAAGTATTTTTGTGATCTTTTATAACAAAGAATACTTAATGCATTTCCCTTCTTCTGCTTACAGCTTTGAACAACACAACTATTCTGACACCTCAGCGGCTAACCTTCCCTCTATTTGAATGATTTTTAGTCTAAACGTAAAACAAAAGTGCAAAAGGGCCCACCATTAAGCAGAAACACCTTGCAGATTTCAAATAGTCTGATCTTGAATTAGAAATTAATTTTTATAATTAATGTTTATAAACATTTGCATTCTACTAAACTACACATTCATTCTATATACATCATGACATTATTTATCCCCTGCAATGACATTTCTGTCTCTTGCTGTGATTCTAAATAGGAACATGAAAATACCTTCCTTTCTATGTACATTAAAAGATGTTCTGCAAATGCTACCATTAATTATGCTGCATTCTGCAGTGATGTATCCCAAATGAGACAGAGATGTAGCCAGGTAAAACCTGCTTGAATTTGGGCAGCTCTAATGCATTATGTAATGATGATTCCATTAGGAACACAGATTTTAAGAAAATAAGCAAAGGATACATTAATAACTAGGTAACGCTAACTGCTCTTTGCACGTGTTACCCCTGGCACATTCACACTGTAGAAATCACATGCGCTGCCTTGTGAACCACAGCCCTATTCAAAGCAATAACCTATGGAAGATGCTAACGCGGCCCGTCTGGATCCAGCCTTCAACAGATGGTCTTTTATAGCCCTGCCTTTTAAAAACCTCTCAGTCCTGGGGAGGTCATGGAACTTTGGAAATACGCAGGCAGGATAATGGATTTAAATGAATATTTGACATCATCCGAGACAGAATATTGAATGTGGTAACAAATCCACTCAATAGAATGCTTCCCCTATGAACCCTAATCTCAGGAACACAATTCATGTTACGCCTTTCCTGATAGCTCGTATTTAGCAAATGATGGAGCAGCACGTGTTCCAGCTTTGATTCTCTACTCTAGGCACCTCTAGATTACCCCTGTCTGAGAGCTTTCTTGCTTAAGAAAACTTATCTAGCAGCAATTAATGCATACTTATGGAGTTTTAAACTCAATTACACCGGCCTAAGTGACCTGGAGAAACTGCTGGAAAGGGGGGAGAAGCAACAAAAGGAAAAAGGACTACATTCCTGGGGAAAAGGGACAACCCCAAAATTGGACTCAAACATTATTTGGTTTTGGTTCAGGTACTTGAATCTTATTATGACAAAAATGTTGCCTCCCTGGCATTTGGTTTGTTTCAAACTGTGTCTCAGAGAGCAAAAATACTGAAAATACTTTAAAGTAAAGCAGCTGTACCTTTGCTATTAGATATAAGTTATAATAATTCTGCTTGCAGGGGGGATTTACAGTGAGAAGATATTTTTAAAGAAACAAGAAACATAGTCAAGAAAGACACCTGAAAATACAGTAGTGGTTTAAAAATAAATGGATCTAAAAATGCAAACAAGTTTCCTTCAGAGGAGGTGGCTGTCTATCTAACAGTGCTGTTCTAATTTCTTTTCCTTATCACAGAGGTGATAGGAAACAATCCTCCCCAGCCCTAAGTCTGGAGCTTTCACAGGGAATGCCTATATGGCAGTCTCTCATATTCTTTTGCTGTGTGTCATCTTTGCTTTTACTGAGCATAGTTACCATAGAGACAAACAATCCTCAAAGGCTTTCTGCCCCCGTGTTCTCCAAGTGAGTTGCTGGGGAAGGAAAGGCTTTAATATCTTTTTTTTCCCCAGCGTTCTGCTAGTATTAGATATGACTTGTTCTGCCCTCAGTCCATATTCAGCAACAAAAAAAGATGAAATAAAATCCTTCTTTCCTTCCCTCTCAAACCCTGCCAAACCTGAGACAGAGACACCAGAAGCCAAAATGTCTTCTTCATTAGGGTTTTACTATCAAAATAAAGAGAAAGGCAAAATGCCGGATAAGAGTGACACTTCCATTCCTTGGAACTGATCTGTATTTCATTATGAACATATTTTCATTTGTCTTTTTGAAACAGAGCATGTAGAACGTTTATAAAGACTTTTCATTACTTACTTACAAGTATATGCTGCCAAATAATTTTCAGCATATTACAGTGAAATGTACTTAGTACACAAATTTATACTGTGTGTACTGATTTATGGTGTTTGGAAAAAACAGCAGTTCAGTTTATGGATTAGGATGATTCTAATGCATAAAAATGTGTATATTTAACAACTTGCTATTTAAAATAAAATGGCTTATGCTGGATTTATTTCTCTATTGGACTTTAACATATTCTAAAAATTCTACTAGATAAAAGATAAAATGTATATTTTACAAACTAAAGCAGACTGTCTCCATTAAAGATGAGTTGCCTTCAAATTGTCGTTTGAGAGAAGGCTACTATAGGATTTCATATATATTTTCATTAGCTTATGGTTCTATGGAGTTCCATGTGCTGCAGAATTTTAACTTATACCAAAAAGAAGAACATTTGACTCCGTGTGAAATCTAGCAAGCTGTTAGTAGGACAGTGGATGACTAAGGAAAATACAGGACATTGATCATTCATATCCAAAGTTAAAATTCATCCATTCCTATTTTTCCCAAGATCCCTTGCCACAGGGAACGGACTAGTAATTTCTGATTTATGTGGACATATTATTAATTTAAAATTGGTCTGTAGAAATGGGGTTTGTTAAAATCAGATGCAGGTGTTTGTGAATATTGCAATTTGATTATTTCCTGGGGGTATTTTTCCCCATTTTTTCCTGGTATTTTCTTCTTTCTATGTTTTATTTATTTATTTATTTATTTGGGTCACAATTCATGAGATTGATGTTGTAAAGTTTTTTTTGCTATGATTTCCCTTCCTTATCACTTCATCCTATAGAGAGCGCTCATGGATTTATGAATATAAGATGCTATGTAAACCTAGGATTTCAGCAACACTCACTTTATTTGTTATTTCCACTGATCTCTGTACATATTCACTAATTTGGTATTTAGGCAGTAGAGGCAACAGTGGGATTTTGTGGTTTTGTTGTTTCTCAAAGTGCAAATACCTGTGCATTACTATTAACAGGAAATGACAACATGCCTTTAATTGCTTTTATAAGCGTTTAAATAACATGAACCTGACCGTTCAATTATAAACTTCTTTGAAAGAAAAGTTAAGCTAAGGAATGATATTTACAGCCAATTTTCAAATATAGTAAAATAGAATATAAAAATTAAAATATTCTGCAATATAAAAATATTGCAGAAAAGGAAGACATACGGTTCTTGATACTAGCAAGTAAAAGAGATTACATGTGCTACAAGGCCAACCTGTAGGTTTAGATTCTTCTTCATAACCTGCAGAGTCACTGGACTGTTCCTTGAGTGTTTGTTCAGTTTCATGTGGAAGCTGCTCATCATTGTCCTCAAATTCTGTTGGCAGAAATAAAACCATTAGTAACTTAACATTAGTAACAACCCGTTGAGGGGTGATGGAGGCACTATAGAACTAAAGATATTTTAGGATCACTCTGCAACACTTATATTTGATGACCTGCAAATAAGGAGTTAGTTACTTTAATGCTCACTGTCCAAAACATTTTAAGATCAGCAACCTGATCTGTGGGGAAAGGCAGACCATCTATCAGACGCCACATGACTGTGAATAAAACGGAGAAGTACTTTAGGTCAGTACTTTTAAGAATATTTTTCATTCATTATCATGTATGTGTCCTGTGCTCAAACTATACCCAAAACCAAGACCTTGCAAAAGAGCACACTTTGTGTTCTACAGAACAGCTCCTATTTAGCAGAAGTGCTTCTGACTTGAAGAAAGGCTTGTACACCTGAAGGCTGGTCTAATTTTTCCCACTGTGTCAGTTGTTCAATAAAGAATATAACTTTTTCCTACAAGCCTTGTTTTGCTTACGTCCTTAGACCATTGTTAGAGTAATAAAACACCACTAGTACATCTCAACACCTTATGATTACCCAAAACTCAAATCATATTAAACAAGAATCTATTCTAAAATCCGAAATCACAGCATTTGTTTTCATGTACATCTCTTGTTTTTGGCAAAGAAACCACAAACGTCATGAAAAACATGTTGGAAACATTGAATTTTTGATTTATGCAGAATCAGGAAACTTTATCTCTTCTTATATGTTTAGCAGACAAAAAACCACAACCTGTAGCATGTGTCAAATTGAGAAAATTCTTCACTTATTCTAGTCCTTTATTTCTTTGTTATATGCAGGAATGCAGTCAAGCAAAATGAGTTTTGACGCTCTGCAATAAATAAATCAAGAGTCCATAATATACACAAAGTGGAAAGTGACATGCAGAAAAGTATGTGCAAAATGGAAGACACTTTGTTAAGGCTGTCAACATGCAAATTCTCACACGCACACATAACTTAATCACATGACAGTCCTAGAAACTTCAAGGGAAATAGCTGTGGCACAGAAGCTTGTCTAAATTTTTACAGTGTGTCTAAACACTTCAGAGATTTCATTTACAAGACTAGTGCTGGAGAGGGTCAACAAAGACAGATGCACAGATATTAAACAAAGTAAATTAAGAAGATGTCTTTTTTCTTACAGATGTTCAGAAAGTGACAAGAGATCTCAGAGAGGCTGCTAGCTCTAATCATAGGCTTTTGTTCTTTTCTTTTTCTGCAAAGGAATGCATAGCTGTACTAAACCAATACCCCTTAGCCTTTGTTTCTCTGAATGAAAGACTAAAAGAATTCAAGAACTTAAGGTATTTGGGATCTAATTGAGAAACTTGTTTATAACCTTTCTGTTTCAAATTTTGAAATTTCTCTGCTTAAAATGCTGTGATTACAGGTATTAAAATTTAATTGTCGTTATCTGGCTTATGAAGGAGGGCAGAAAGTGGCTTTGAAGATCATGCAACTTTGCTCAAAGACTGAACAGTGAAGGTATTATCACTACAGCTTGCTTTGAAGTTTGTGTTATAGGTAATTTGCTATCCCTTGTCTGTAGATTAATCAACTGTCCTTGTTCAAAGTTTCTCACTGAAAAGCCTCTGGTTAGAGGTAGATAAAAAACAAATCAGGATGCAAGCCAGCCAAGAAAAACAAAAGAAATATATTTAGAGGCTGTAGGACTGAGCACACATCAGCTGCCTGGTAAATGTTATAATTACAATTGATTTCAAAAAGCATTTATCTTCAAAGACTAAAGAGGAAATGTCCTAACATGTACACGTTTAATTATTATTCTATTTATTTTTTGTTATTGTTTAAAATATCTTACTGAATTTAACATGATGATAAAAATAAAAAAGCAAGAAGATAACATAAAAGCTAGGGATGGGTATTGATTCAACCCTCCACCATCTGTAATATGAGAAAGGGGGGCTGGGATCGGTATTAAAGAGTTTATAACAAATAGAGATATTAACAGCTGTGAAGGACAAGCATGGGAGGTGATGGTTGGAATTATCAGCTCCAGCTACCCAGTGATTTCTTGCAAGAGCTTCTGCCTAAATAGCAAAAGTAGCAGAAGAGGCATCAGTGAAGATGGGTCTGTACGAACTGAGCTACAGTGACCAAGGCACAGGCAAACGTGTGCTCCAGTTGTTTGCTTCAGGAAGGGGGTAATCTCTGGCAGGAAAGCAGGGCTGACAAAGTACAGAATAAAGCCTTAAACCATGACAACTGTTTGCTTCAGTGGACGAGATCAATCGTATACAATATTTTATCGCTGAAACATGGCAGGAAAGAAATATGCCAAGTTTTACCTCAGGAAGATTGGAATGAACCTACAGATCTACCTGAAGCTGTATAACTCTTCTAAGATGCCTGAAATATATTCTCATGAAGTCGTATAACTGTCTCCTAATATAAATAAATCCATACTCATGCAAAGCTGCTGCAAAAGTGCTTAAATACATTAAGAAATTCCTGAAAATAATTTAAGCTCAGAATAATTGCATCAAAGGACATGAAAAAAGATGTGGGGCTATAATTTTCAGCTAGAGATTACAGGCAAGATTTACAACATAAATTGTTCTGGGTACCTTCAAGAGACATTTTCAGCACTGAACTTTCTAACTCCCTTAAATAAATTTGTTAAATTTACCCAATGTCTCCTTCTCCATTTACTTTCACTCTCATTAAGACACGTGTAAGTACCTTGCTCATTACTGGAACCATTTTTTCCTTTTAAACACAAACAATGTTATGAATTTGAATATGTTCAGTCCTGAAGCAATCCCAGTTACTTCAGTGTCCCACTGAGGTTACATAAACTGCAATTATTCAAATGCACATTTATTTATATGAGGCATCAAAAGAGCATGATTGGGGTGCTGGAGTATTTTTTTGAGTTTTCATTTTTATACCATAACTGCTATATAAAAAAAACCCAAACTGTGAACATGTAATTCATTTATATTTTTGTAAAGATGTGTCACATGGGAGAAAAGCTGCAGTCAATGTGCTGATGGCACTACATGTGAAATAAAACAGATGTCAGGCTAAGAGCAGCATGACTGAAGTGTTTTGGTGAGTCAGTATTTGATTATTGAAATCAAACTTAGGTGTAGGAAAACATGATTTTCTCTGAACAAGGACTTACCACGTGTTAAGAGCACAAGTGTGTATACGATATTATTACTTCTATCATTAATAATTGTTGTTTTGATGTACTCAGATCAAAACGAGTTAGATATTCAAAACTAAGATGAAATTTGTTGTCTGAGACAGAGATAATAGAGTATCTGTGTATAACCCTTTATATTTAATACTTTAGAACTCATTCACTTTGGAGAAGAGCTATGCGTTTTATTAGAAACTATAAAAAGTTATAATGTAGAACTTTTAAATTACATGCAATTTAAAGAACCCTACAAAGCTGGATTATGTTTTCAGAGTAGGTGAAATGTTACCTAAATAAATTAAAAGCATGTTATCAACATATTCTCTCTTATACGACCTTTAGGACATAGCCCTTGTTACATGTAAGTAAAATATATGCCAGACTGGCTAATGAAAGAAAGCGTATATGAGACATATTGACAATACAGAACTTAAGATTGGTCATAATATTTTTCTACAGAAACCAGCATGTTATGTTTGAAAGGAAGACAGTAATGGCAGTCTAGGCTCCCATTGTTGAGAGGAAAAAAAAGTGATAATTCATGCACTTCAATTTTTAATTTCAGCTCCAAGCCTTATCTGATAATTTAGGCTATGATGGAGAAACCTTGAGATCCCATAGCAGAGAAAGAAAATAAAGTACCCAGCTTGGTTCTTAATGTAGAGACAGATACCCATGTACGGTACTTCATCTTGACAGCAGATCCAAATCACATAGCAACATTCTTCTAAGAAAGCAGGCCGTGATTAAAGAAGGTAAAGAGGAAAGTACAACCCTGCAACCTTTTTGACTGTTGAGATTTAAAAACATTGAAAATAACTGGAATTAATGCTAAACCTCAACCCAACTGACATAATTGTCTGAAGTGCAAAAATCCAGCCTATTTGTGACAGATTATTCAGTCTTGCCCAGGACAGTTCTATTTTCATTCTGGAAGCAAAGCATAGCACAATTCTGATATAAAAGTAGGATCTTTACAGGAAATAAAGAGTGGCTAAACAAAAATAATATGTGGTTCTGTCAATACATAAAGAAGCAAAGTAAGAAAGTCTTTACCCCAAATGTTTTGTTAACATTTTTATTAGAGGGGAAACCTCATTTAATACTCATAATTCTGTTATTTTTTATGTTGTTAAGTTATGTTATTAAAGGCTAATCTCCATAAGCATAGAGGAGAGGAACAATGACAGGTGGAAGAACCCCAGTAAGCTAATCAGAACAAACATAACCTTGACTTGGCTACCCTCAGGGTCATTAAAAGAGGATGATGAAGGTATTGTCTGGGTGTGAGATCTATTGAGAAGAGTCAACCAGAGAGGCTGTCCCTGGCTGAGGGGGATTACTCCCTGCAGGGTATGAGATTCATTAAGGGATGCCAGGAAAAGCAGTTTAGGTTGTGAAAGACTTCTAATATTATGCGGCATTTTTGAGAAGGACCAAAGGCAAGGAGAAGGAGGGATCAAAGTGTATTGGGAGGAACAAGCATGGATAACAGAGTAAGAAGAGGATGAAAGAGGAAATGGGAATACATGCTCAGATACATTACTGCATGGCTCTGGGGACACGGAGCTGCTGCAGTCTCACCTCTACCGAGCTACTGGATTCAGCAACTTACAATGTATGTTGCTATAAGATTCAGCAATTCTTAATACATGTTGAGAGGGAGCCACTCCTAAAATAATTTCCAATCCCCTTTAATTGCTTCAGGCTGAGATTCTTGGAAGAAGAACAGAAAATCAGACAGTTTTGTGATTTTCTTATCAGCTGTTGGCTAAGTTCCAACAACGTTTTCTAACTTGCAAGGGGATACAGTTTTTTCATGAGTAGGAAGTTTCAATACAGTTAATAACCCACTTAGAAAACTTTCTAGAGGAGATAGAGAGTCCTGTCCTTTGGATTTATTGAAAACCAAAACTGTACTGGCTGATTTAATACACATCTCTATTCTGTAACATCCATTAAGAATGACACTAGAAATGAGTGCCTGAATCAGTGAAGGAAGCAAAGATAGTAATATAAAATCATTTTTCTAGATGCTGAATGTAAAAAGGAAATCAAAACTGTAAAATCTGCATAAAACTCAAATTGCTAAATTATTTGAAACATATAATTAGGTAACATAGAAGTCAAATGATACACACTCTCACCTCTTTCCTCAGCAGCCTGTAGAGACTGCTCTTCCTCTGATGTCAGTATTTCTTGCGTTTTTCTTCTGTAAGTAAAATATTATTCATCTTAAGACTTATATAAATACTACTGAAGCAAGTTGCAGATATATTAAATGTAAAGTAAAGATGTGGAAATATAATGTTGGGAATTGAAATATAATTTGGGTTTTACAAAATAAAAATAAAATATGTTTTATCATGTAAAATGTTATTGTCTCATTGCATCAAAAGGCTGGACTAATGAAAGGCTAATGAAAATGCATTTAGCAAGAGAATCTTCTGCTATCATACTTACTGATCTAAATGAGATATTCCCCAAAGTTAACACATATTGGCTTATTTCCTATATATCACCACTAGTGTGCTTTTCTTAGTACATTTGTGTTGATAAATGCACTGATACTTTTAACTCAAAGTAAAGCTAGAATTTTCTTGCCCTTATTTTATATGTTCAGACATTTGGAATATTTTACCTTGCTTCCTCTTCTTCTTTCTTTTCTAATGCTTCATCTGTTAGTCTTTTCAAAATCTTAGAATTAATTTCATCCTTATTTGCTAAGTATGTTCTGTGTAGTATACAGGCTCCTGCAGTACAATTGCACAACAGTAATGAGTTCTATGATCTATGTAAAACTAAAGTTATTTGAGTTAGGAAAATTATTTAATAAATCACAGACAACTTTCCTCCTACTTTTTAAAACCAAGAAAAAGCACATATACCACTGAAATGTTATTATACTGTTGCTTTCTAAGATTTTAGAGCTTTGTTTTCAATTTCAAGAACCTAATAAACTGAGTCTTGGTTATGGGAAGGTTATGATGAAGGCTATAAGGGGAGAGAACACTGAAAGGATTTGTCTTATATTTCTGTATATCATGCATTACTCTGGTACTTATTTTGTTCATATATGCATGAAGAAAACTATGAAGAAACAAACTAAAAAACATTAAAATAAAAATACAAAGAATGTACATACCTATACTACTACAGCTGGGTGACAGAAATGAAGAATATGCTGTTCCTACTAGGAACTCTACTGACTTATTACCTTTGGCAAATACATTTATGATATATGGTTGTGTGGCTGAAATCTATTTCCATCAGTGCAGTTATGCTAGTTTAGGCTAGTTCAGGGAATAGCTTACAAAGAAATGACTCAAAATGCTGTGAAAATTTATACTACATTATTATTTAAGCAATAAAAATCAGTGGGAATCAAATAAAGAGTAAACACAATTGCCCAAATGAAAATAAAAATATAAAATAACAAAATGAAATAAAACAGCTAGATTCAGGGAAACATATCCATAAGCAAAAAGCTACACTTTTAGGAAAACTTTATAGCAGATATTATGATCTTGTCTCTTTCACTTCGCTTTAGTCATACTTGTTCCTCCCATATCTCACATGATCACTATCATGAACTGACATAAAATGTATTTTTAGCTAATTTTAAACTGAGATAAAGTTAGATATCTAAAGCTCTCTGGACCGATTCTAATATTGGGCAGCTACTGAGCTCTCTTGAACTAAGTATGAATAAACCCATCATTCCTTTCTTGAAGGGAAGTTCCTACTACTGAAAGACCTTTTGATAATGTACTAGGTTGAACAGGTAATGATCAAACATTGCCACAGGCCAATGAAAACTGTGGTGTGGCATGAATCAAGAGGCATAATCCATTAAGACATGCTATGGCAGGCAAACCTTTTAACAGTGTATGAATCTGTTCAATTTTTCATGCCTGGTATCAACCTTCCTTCCTGCTTGAAACAATAAAGTAAAAATCCCTTCCTCTGAATTCATGAATACTGAGCAATAGTACCAATCTGGATAAGAAGTTGCTCAACTTTTTTTGATCTCAGGATGGGGAACAGAATACACCTGCATACAGGTATTTCTCCTCTCCTTTTCTCTCAAGAAGAGAAAGTTCATATCTATAACCTGATTTTGCAAGTGGAGAAATCAATGCACAGGCAGGGAAATTGGACTGAGAGCCACATTGCAAGCTGGTGGCCAGCCAGATACAGAATACAAAAGTCTGAAACTACAAGAGACCAGTGGTATTTACTGCTGATTGTAAATAAAAGGTAATTGTAAATAGGATTATAAATAGGAGGGATTTTCTTTACTGCTTTTGTAATGCATTCCTGTGTTCAATTCTGTGTAATTCCCTTAATTCAAATTGTAAGAAGTTTGAGCTACCCTTTTTGATTCACTGGATTCTTCCTTCTCTAGACCCCTGATTCTTTATAAATGGTACGGAACTGCTAGTTTTTCCTATAAGCGTGCTTTATATATGGATATTAACGCAGAAAAAAAAAAAAGAAAATATTAAGTTTCATTAGTGGACGTTTACTAACCATCTTTTTCTGTATCCTTCAGGCAGACAACAGTGTCAGGTAAAAGTCCTTTTTCTGATAAAGCTGACCAGTGATCTACTGACAGAGGGTAATTATCCACTACCCATCCTCCTTTTTCTGGAGCACCAGGAAACCTGTCTTTGTTCTTCTTCATAAGCTGTTATAAAATGTCAGGTTCATTAACATAAAGAGACTAAGACAGTCTGTGAGCTGTTCAAAAAGACTGCACAATACAAAATAATTTTTTAAATGTTATTATTTTTCCCTATTGTCATTTCACAGAATCACAGAATTACAGAATCGCCTAGGTTGGAAGGGACCTTTTAAGATCATCTAGTCCAACTGATGGAAAAAAAAAAAAAAAAAACAACAAAAACAACACCACCACAAAAAAACAAAAAACACAGAACACCCACAAACAAACCACACACACCACCACACCACCCAACACTAATCCATATTCCCAAGCACCATGTCAACTCCTCTCTTGAATACCTCCAGGGATGGTGCCTCAACCACCTCCCTGGGCAGCCCATTCCAATGCCTGACAACCCTTTCAGTAAAGAAATATTTCCTAATATCTAACCTGAACTTCCCCTGGCGTAACTTGAGGCCATTGCCTCTTGTCCTATCATCTGTAACTTGGGAGAAGAGACCGACCCCTGCCTCTCTACAGCCTCCTTTCAGGTAGTTGTAGAGAGCGATAAGGTCTCCCCTCAGTCTCCTCTTCCCCAGACTGAACAACCCCAGCTCCCTCAGCCTCTCCTCGTAAGACTTGTGCTCCAAGGTCAATAAAAAGAAAGACATTTATAACTTTATAGGTCTGAATGAAATAACATTTTAAACAAAATGAGTTTAATGTGCCAGCAGTTTTTTAAGGTTACTGATAAAGAATTTAGATTCCAGTTTCAATAGTTACAAACCAGTGAACAAATTTTTAAAAATTCAAGATTCTTGGATAAATCCTCATGTACAATTGTCCTGAGTAACATGCTCTGACATGCTCTGGGCAATCCTGCTTCAGCAGGGGAGTTGGACTAGATGATCTTTATGGTCCCTTCCCACTCTAAAAATTCAGTGAAATTCAGTGAAATTATTTTCAAACACTTGTATCTGGTGTTGAGCTCTTTAATAGTGACTAAGAGTGTAAGAATAGGGCAAGCATACAGTGATACTTTCCTCAGGAAATTCTCCCAACCTTTAACAATTTTTAGCCCAGGTATTTTCCATAACAGAAATATTTTATATATATATGTATGTAGTAGTCCTCAATAGATTTGCCTTTCATGATCTTGCTCAGTCTCTCCTCAATCCTGTGTAAGCTTTCAGACTATGTGATATAAACTAAACTGATCTTTCAAACAGAAAAATTTAGAACATACATTGATAATGTATAAACTATTACAGGTTGCTCTTAGAAAAAAAGTGCTTTGCTAGATAGTACTTGTTTTACCTCTGCAATAGCTCTCTCCAGTACTTCAGCATATGTTTCAGGTGACAGTGTAACTTTGGAGACTGATGCACTTTTTATGGCTTCTTCTACCATCGCTTGAACTTCTGGGTGGTCAGCAGTTATCTCTGAAATTCCTAACAATATAGATTTTTTTAAAGCGCTTCACAAAATTCTGAAATACTGATTTCCTCTGGTAAGGAGTAACTGCTAGGCAATTAGATCCAGCCACTTCATAATTACAGTGCAGCAGTCATTTTAAGCAATATTACACAATCATACTGAGAAAGAATCAAATACCAGTTCTTCCGAATGCAGTTCTAGAGGGTATTTCATAAAGATAAGTTTTAAGATCTTATTTTATTCTCTCATTAAAAAAAACCCCACCTTTTTAACTGTACAGTATTTTCTACCACTAAGTGAAATATTATTTCAATATGAATGTTCTAGTACACAAATATAATTCCAATCAGGCACCTGCAGCACCTGAGAGTTTCCTTTGATTTGATTTCTCTTTGATTCCTAAATCAAAAGGTTGTCCAGATTAATTTAAAAATCAATACAAATCATACATCCAGACAGTATATTGTCAACAATCAAGAAGCCTGAATTCCCTAAGATGCACAAAACATTCATATTGGATCCATATTTTGCTATTAATTGCTGACACAATGCACTGTAATTGTTTAAAAAATTTTTAAGGAACACAGAATTATTTCAGTTTACATACTAATTTGATAAAATTTGGTGAAGGACTGTTTTATGCAAATACAGTATCTACTATAGGAAAAAATGCCATATTTACTTTCTGTAATTATGCCAAGATTTCTCACTGACTGTGTTGATACTTTTTTGCATGTACAAATTTACACATTATGAAGTTATTTTTGCCAAGTTACAAGCTCCCTGGAAAAGGGACAATATCCTACCAAGTGTTTCCATTCTGCAAAAAACCTCAATTCAAGTGGCAAAAACTCCCACTTCTGAATTCAGGTCCTCTCTTCACTTATTTTTTTTTGTTTGTGTGCAAATTAACACCTATTCTCCTTATCTATTAAAAAATTCTGAAACAATCTTATGCTATAAAAAGATATGTAAGTGAAAATACCAAACTTTTCATCAAAATACATGCTTAGTTCCTACAAAGGTCAGTGTGAGGTTTTTAGCCTGGGCACTAACACAGAATTAATTGGTTGATATCTTTCAATGACAAAATTAACCATTTTATTTTAGGTTTCTCAAAACACAGTTTCAGCAACAAGGAAAAATTTTTAAATAGTCCTACAAGTGTAAATGAGGAAAAAAAAAAAATCTTTCACTTTTTATTTTGCAAGACACACTGAAGGCATGGAATGACATGCTTAAAATAGGTAAGATTTACTTTTTAGCTTCCTGGATGATAGCAGATTTTATTGTACTCCCTCTTCCAAGCTTATTCCCTCTCTAGTTTTAGTGGTTTCTTCAGAATTATCTGCTTCTTTGACACTACTATGTTCTTGCAAGTCTCCTATAGTTATGAAATCATACTAATTTCACAGAAAACTAGATCAGTAAAAAACCCTTTTCTACAAATACTTCACCACAAAGTCCATCTGAGTAAACCAGCTACATGTCAGCCCACTCTTCATCTGTAGTCTCCCAATCTGTGGAATCCCCCAACACACCTTCTGGGAATCACAAGCACTTTCCAGCCCTAGCGAAGGCAAGACTAGCATCCACCAGCCTATCAGAAACAAATGGTTCTCTAGCAGTACCAGTTTTTATATGCCTGTTTCTTCCCTTAAAAGAAAAGAGATCAGAAGTATGACAAAAGCCAGAAAAGAGTTAAAAAACACACAAGTCCTGAACACTTCAGTTCAACAGATTTAACACCCTCCCCTATTTCCCGCCCAAAACAGAACAATGTGGTTCTGTTTGAGCTGGATGTCATCTGAGCACATTAACAAACTGGACCCTCTGAGTGTGTGTATATGTTACCTTTTCAGTTTGAATCAGAAGAGTATGTTTTAAGGGAATCTCCTGATCCTTCCCATGCTTCGGTACACACGGCAAAGCAGTATTGAAACGTGCAAACTAATTGTTTCCTTCCAGATGCACATTTACTATGCTGAAACCATTAAGTGTTCAGCCCATGAGATCACAATACAGCTAGCCTGAAAGTCCTCCGTGCATGACATGGATATTGAGTCCTTAGCACCAACTGCTTCAATCTCCTCACCTACTCTGACAGTAGACAGATATTCTGAGGGCTTCAGTAGAGTTTTGTAGCATCACTGCCTATCCCTGAACTGGACTTGGGAGCACTCAGGACAGTCAGGGTGCCACTTACCTAATGAAACTGATATAAGTCTTTTGCACAATTTTTAGTGATTCTCTGTAATTCTCTCAAAAGGCAGAATTTACTAGGTAATTAACTAAAAAATTCTGTTAGGAATAGAAAATACTTTCTGTGATAGTTACCTCTAGATCTAGATTCAAGCTTCCAAAAATATTTAGTTTCCCCTTCTGAAGCTTTCTTACTTTACTTTATGACAATTCACATCCTTCACCTGTTTGTGGTTCTGTTTTGCAATAAAATTGCTTGAGCTCTCCAAGGTTATTAAACAGCATTAAGTTCTATTAATCCTAATATGATTTCACGTACCTGTCCTCAAAAGTATTTACATAGCCAGGACTCTGGAACATAACACTGTTAATGGTTTTAATTTTGGTGTCATAGTTCAACATTATTCTTACTGTAACACCAATGGTTTTTTTGTATTACTGTCAGCTTTTATGTCTTGCAGCACCAGAGGAATATACTGACTTCTTGTTAGATACATATCTAACATGAGTAAGTCAAACACAGTGATTCCTTGCTTAGCTGAATAAGGCAAAATGTCCTGATTGTCCATTTGAACCACAACTAGAGGTACCTGGAAAGGGTAGTTCCAATTCAATAGAAAAGAAATAATTTTGAAAAAAACCCACACAATTTCCTGCAAAATGAAAACCCAAATTTTGTTTAACAGATATTAAAAGAACATATTATTTTCACCTTTTCAAAATATTTTCTGAATTCATCAAACTGCAAAAACCTGGGCAGCTTAAAAAATCTAAGTGTGACCAGAGCTGGAGAGTCTTGCGAATGTGCCATCTGAGACAGTGTACTTGGAAGGCTGCTCCAAAGTGGATAGATTATGGGTTTGTATCAGCCTAGCCGGCAAACTGCTTTCTTGAAGAAAATTCCAATTTTGCAGAGATTTAACTTGTCAGAAAGTCATTCAAATGGAAAGTTTCCAACCAGTATCAGTCAGAACCAATTTCTTCTTTCAGAAATAGCTCAGAAAACTCCTTCTTTCATATGGCCCTCAACTTCAGAGGATTTATATATAATATAAAAAATACTGAATTCTACTCATATATTCCCTTCACTGCATGTTCTTTTAGTTTTTATTTAATGCACAACTGTAACAACTTCTGTAGCATTTTATAAGTTGAAGTGACAGCAATTACTTCAGTTAAATAACCTAAAGCAAATAAGATAGCTTCAAAGACCGCAAAACACCTTATTCACCTGATTCACTTGACTGTTTTTCTAATTCCAACCTATTTTTCACTGCTGTTGTAGCCTCTTCTACTGTATCCCTTCGCACTTGCTCAATGTTTTCTTCTCTTAATTCTTCCATATGAGGTTGAATGAGTTTGGCCATATCAAGAACCTAGGGAAATTATTTGAAAAACTAAAAATATCACAGAAGAGAAATAAAGCATCTGGTCCAACTTCTATTTAATGAAATAAATTTGGAAAAGCTTGGCAACTTTCAGAAAAATTGACATATAATTCAAGTGCAGGGGTTTTATCTTGTGGAAAAAATAATTTATAATTTCTAATTTTCATTTACATTGAATTACCTTAGATACAAATGTTATTCATAATATTACTGTGCTAAGACAAATAATTGACACATAAAAAAAATATTTTTGAAATTTAGCTACTTTTATATAAATTATTTTCACTAAATTACTATGTTTCCTCTGTAGTGTGCATGTTAATAACACAACAGGAATAAGAATGTGCTTAACTGACTCCCAAGCCTCAGCTGATACCTTTGTTACGCAAGACATTTATAAACCTACCTTTCCTTTATATTTGTGTGCAATTAGGTTACAAATAGTTGTTCTTCCAGAGAATGGAGGACCAAATACTAGTACTTTACAAGGAGGAAGTGGCATTGGTGGTAACAGGTAAGGCCGTGGATTCAACATAAATGCTTTCAATGCCTCTGGGGATGACAGTACGTACATTTTACCTAGAAAACTTAAAACAGAAGAGAAGCTAACAGATACAGGCAGTTATCTTATAAAATAGAAATAAAAATAAAAGGTGTCAAATTCTGCTAACCTGACAGCTAAGTCTGGGTTTCCCATTACAATATCACCTTCCTTTAGAGCCACAGGACATGCTTGGCCCCACCTGCTTCTATGCCATCGATATCTGCGTGCAATTAGTGCGCAAGATGACAGAACCCGGAAAAGTTCATCCTGTTTATTAAAACAGCAATAACAGCACATTTAATTTTTGTCTGAAGCTACATATGCCTTGTTCCCAGCCCTTTTAAAAATATTTTTTGGAAAATAAGCAAACCTAAAAAGAAACCCACATCATGCTTTTTAGAATATTTTTAAAAATTTACATATTTTTGAATTGTAGGACAATTTTAAGGAGAAACTATTTACTTTTTCCATTTTATTTGATAACAATAGTACTTAAAATAGTTTCTGTAGGCTTTATTTATTATTTTCAGAAATTTAAAATTATAAAGAGGTACAAACTAGTCATCTATTGAAGATGACAGAAATGGCCAAGATTTCTTCAAAAGGGGATGAAAAAAGGACCATGGTCTGTGTGGGGGAATAGCAAGGCCAAAATATCTCTTTTAGGCATGCAGAAATGTCATGCGACACAAGTAAGTTTATTAGACCTTTTTACAGAGGGTGAATAGTGAATGAATCCTAAAGTTTATGGTGATTCTAAATTATTCAGAGAAGTACATACAAGTGCTGGCTATGAAGAACTGAATCTAGGAAGCCAGGCATCAAAATAGCAGTTTTACACAGAAAATGATGAGTTGTCACTGACTGTCACTACTCAGGATTAGATCTTGGAATTATAATACATGCATCCAGGAAAACATCTGGTCAATGCCCAAGAGCAGTCAGAAAACCAACCTGAACATTCAGGATGTTTAGCAAAGAGAGAACAGAAGATAAAGTTTTATTTTGTTATTGTATAAATCCTGCCATCATTTTTACTGCTATGCGCATTCTGCTACCCTAATATCAAAAAGTACACAGTAGAATTAGAAAAATTTCAGAAAAAGGTAATATGACTGATCAATCACACAAAAAATTTTTCATGTAAGAAGAAACAAGATTAGACTGGAACTCTTCAGACCAGAACAAGATAGCTGCATAAGAACAGGACAGAAGTCTGAAATCATGAGCAGATTAATATGCCCTATTAAAAGGCAGATACAGAGAATAAAACTATTTACTGACTTTTGCATATCAACTGAAGGACACTGAGCTAAAAGATGGCAGGTGCAACACAAAGGGAAGCAATTCTGTATATAATGTCAAGTTAAGCGGCAGACCTCCTTGCCCCAAATACTGTGGATGCTAAAAGCTTACACACAGACAAACACACAGACTAACTAAATAATAAATATAGATGACCTCTGACACAGAAAGTCCTTCACTTGTGAATTGGTCAAGGACTGAGAAAACAGAAAAGTGAAGGGAGAGATGTTTCTCTGAAAATGTATAGCAGGGTCTCCCATTTACAGTTCCGTTTATATAGCCAAAGTTTTGTTTAAGAAACAGGAAAGATGACTGCAAGTGAATATAGGCGAAGACATTTATGCAGACTTCTGTTTCTCAGTTTTAAGGGACACAAATTACAGTTGTCATGATTCAGAAAAAATCAGCACTGACCTGTCACGTTCTAATTAATTACAGAAGATACAATGTATGTGATTTCAGCTATGCAGGATGTTGCTAAATTTGTATTAGCATGTTGTTTCTCATTCAGGAAAAGAGTAAAGACTGAGCTAAGAGTCAGCTGTTGAGGTTGTTATTCCTTGGCTAAAGTTTCGTTATTTTCTTGGAAGGAATTCATTCTTCCCTTACTGCTAAAACAAATATTTTGTTCAAAATTTTATTATAATCGCCTAATTATTTTTTTTAATGACAGCCTTTTTTCTTTTCATACTCTTTTACATGGATTTCAGTCCCAGAATTACCGTAAATTCACATTTTAGAAAATCAAGGCTCAAAAAATGCCCTTATTGCATGGTTAAACAATCTGGTTGCTGTGAAACAAAGATGTTATAAGCTTACAGCAGAAAAGAAAATATATTTTAATAATTATTACAGTCAATCAAGAAAAGCACACTTACATTTTCCAGTCCCTCCAGCGTTTCTTCTTGCTGACTTTGAAGTCTAGTTACGGGAGCTCCATTTCGAACACCCAGAAATTGAAGTCGAACTACCACTGACTGAAGAGAAAATAATTCTTGACTTAGTGCTAATCCGAAGTGCTTTTGTGATCTGAAAGGACCCCCAAAGTATTTCTGAAATTGTAACTCATTATTTATATAATGGCTACATATACACTAAGGCCCAGTTTCTAGCTTGGAGTCAAGCTAGTTATTGAGCTGAGTTTTAACAAGCTACATAGTAGATACAGGTAGTGCAAAATGCTGAACCACAGCCTCATTATGTTGTGAATCTCAAGCCTTCTAAAGGAATAGACTGTGAAGGATTCTTTCCCATAAAGCAGTGGAAATATTCAGAAAATCTCCAATCTGAAAATGGGGAAAATCTCTTTAGGAGATGAGATTATGCACACTCAGAAGTAATACAGCTTTGGGTAATTTATTTAAAAAGATACGTGAACCAGATGTCTGCCAGTCAAAATCAGATGCTATTAAATTTAATTGAAGTATTTCCTAAATGTAATCTTACTTGTATGCAAGTGTTCTTTAAATGAAAAAGCAAATTTTGTCGTGTTTGGACTAGTTACATACTTTGCCTTACTTATAGGTAAAGTGGTTGGAATCATTGGAATCATTGGAATCATTAACAACTTGATTGCCTTTACTATAAATCTTCTGTTGCAATGTTCACAAACATTATAAACGAGAAAATTTTATGTTCCAGCTCTGCAAAATTAATTGTTTTTTTTTTTTCCATAGGACTACTCTTGATAGTAAAGTTAAGCATAAATTGAAATAATACTTACAGAATTGTAATTGATTCAATTTGTTTCTAACAACAGAGGGGAAACTGCAGGAGCAGCTCACTTCCTACATTGTCAAAGACAACCTCTCAATTCATTTTCAACCTTATAGTTTAGGTTCTGATTTGAAGCAACTCTTATTTCTGATCAGAGGATAAGATTATTTACATTCCAATTTTATCATTGCAGGTTTTTTAAGAGGGAGAATGAGTTACTATGTTATGAGCTAAAAATCTAGACACAAGCTCTCAGCAGAATTGTTAAAAGAATTAAGTGCCTTCTATTACAGTGTAAAACAATAACAAAGTTCATTAAAATTCTGCCATTATTTTAGACATCAACACAAAATAAGTCAATTCTGTAAGTACATAGTACTGAAAATGTTTTAAGTTCTCATGTTAATAATGATATTTTACACTAATACACAAAATAAAGAGCTAAAACCAGATGGATATACTACAAGAGTTTGTAGCCTCCTTGAAAATATGTAGCATATATGTAAGCCTGGGGGCGGTGCAGTGAATCTTAGAATTGTTTTAATAGAGCAACAAAAGCAAGCATTGCAAAGGTCATGTTTTCTAATAGTAATTAAATGAGTTTAAAATTTTGCCAACACCTTAATAAAGAAAACAATCTACAGAATTGAGAAATTATTCCCTAACGGGGGTTAACTAAGCTGGTGCATAGCTTACGACAAAGAGATCGTCTGGTTGCTGATTTCCATCCAGTTCAATAAGATACTGGGAATCATGTTCAGCCATCAAGTCCTGTTTAAGAACAAAGACATACACGTCAACTGAGTATAGTTAACCAGATAATGACATCGAAGCTCATCCTGGTCTTATACATATCAAAGGCTGGACTCCTGTGGACTTCAGCAAAACTAAGATTCATTGTACTGGTGACTTGTAAAATCTTCTGGAGGGAAACTTTTATTCGGTGATGGATAAATACAGAGAGAATTCCAAAACTGGAGTTACAATAGGTTCAGAAAAAAAAAGATTAGATATCCTAGCTCAAATGCAAGACAGCTACAAAGTATCTAGATACAGTAACATTTCGTGTATGAATCAACTTCTGATTGTCTAACTACCTTAATTCTCTGCTGGAAAACAGTGACAATATCAATTAACAGATTTCTTGGAAATATCAGCCATGAGACCAATCTTTTCATTTTGGTCCTGACTCTCAGTTTCTGTAACATTTGGACGATATATTTGATTTTTTTTTTACTTCCAGTTTTCCCGTTAGTAAATAAGAAATTAGACTAAAATAGGTATCCCATGTCTGTTGTTAATGTCTCTGAGGACTGTGAACACTCACTGTTTCTGACAGATGTTGGTCTAACCCCAACCCCAAAAAAGCCTAGTGAAGGTGACTTCACAGCTTTCTAGGTAATCTGTTCCAGTTCTTTGCTACACTTATGGTCAGAGTTCATTTCTTTGCATCTAGTCTAAGTCTTCTATACTATACATTATTTGTCCTGTCTTTGGCAGAAATAGATAACTAATTACTTCTTTCTAACACTCTTCTGCAGAGAAGAAAATAGTTTGTGTTTCTCATATACAATGGTCTTATTAGTACATCCATAATATTTGCTTTTGTATGATAGCAGCACATTTATTGACTAGTTTATGGCTAACTAAAATCCCACAGATTGCAGATTGTCTGCAGTAGCTTGCTGTAACCAATTATTTCATGTTGTTGTTGTACATTAGGTTTCCTCCCTAACTGTAATAATTTCACATTTATTTCTACTCAATTTTATCCTAACAACTTATCAAGAAATCAAAGTCTGTTCCCCAAAGTTCTTTCTATCTACCTATCCCAGCACAGTGCAAACTGCACATCCTATAAGCTTTCTTTTAATTTTTTTTTATTTTTTATTTTCATCATCTGAACCTCTACCTGGGCCAACAATAGGCTGCTATATTCTTTTAATGTATCAGTGGACCACTAAGTATGTTCACCAACACATTTATCATTTGTGAAGCCTAAGTAAGACTTACCAACTGGTGTCGAAAGTGTTGGAAGTTTGCTGTATGTTCTAAAGTAATTTAATCTAAGCAAACTAATGGAAACTTGCTTAAGAGAAACACGTGAGATTGTATAATGATTAAAGATATGACATTTTCTGCTTTCCCTTTCACAGACTTGTTATTCTAGCAAAGAACATTATGCAAAGAACATTTACACAATTTTATCTATAGGTTTATTTAATCCATAGGGAATTGAAGGGCATAAATAAAAAGTAATTGTCAAGTTTGCAGCAAATGAGGCTTTTCCAGTTGCTCATACCAAGAGATTAAAAAAAGAAAAAAGAAAAGAACAAATTATTGCTTTGGACCTGGGTGGGTTTTTTGGTGTTTTTTCTTTTTTTTTCCATTTGGTTGGTTTGGGGTTTTTGGGGGGATAGACATAGTAAATCCAATTTTCCTGAACACAACAAGGAAAGAAAAAAACAATGTACGGTTGCAGAAATTAAATAGGTGATAAAGCAAACTGATGGGCTAAGTATTTGGTATATAAATCTGCAGGTAGTGAAGCTGGAGAGGAAGTGAACTTATTGGAGTGGAAGGCAATGGATGCAAAGAGCAGATTTCTTATGGGACTGCATGCTAGAATGGACTCTGGTAATAATGATGGTACACTGGGCTCTTTAAGTACTTCACTTCCTAGATTAAGGAAGCGTTTGCGGTGGCAGGTATGGTTTCACTTTTAAAACTCAAAGTGGATTACTTTATCTTGACTACAGAGTAGAAACAACCTACAGATGACAAATTTGTACCATTGATTTCAGTATGAATTTCAGATCTTGGGGATATGTTGTAGCATGCCTTGTGCCCACCTCCATACAATAAATCTCAAACTAAAAAAAGTAAAAAATCGTGCAAGATATTTTAAACAATCTTTTGTTATGCATAATCATAACATTTTGCTTTTTCTTACTTCTAAAGGATGTAGCATTATATCCTTATACATTCCAATTCTTTCCTCAGCATTTTCAAGAATATCTTCAGGCCTCTGCACTAATTGATGCAAAAATTTTGACATCTTAAGTGGGTCTTCTGCAGCCTGCAGAATGAAAAGTTAAATACTTCAAGATACAGAAATAAACAAATGTACTAAGCTAATTTTTGTCTTTACTCAAGGGTAAATAAAGTAGCTTTCCAGGGTATTGCAATGAGTATTAGCCCAGTGATTGCCGACAGTGATCCTATCTTGATGAAGTGCAGTTTCTGCAAATTGAGAGGAATGTGCCTAGAACTTGCACTGATAACTCTCTGGCCAGAATTATAAACCAGAACAATTCAACCTGAATTCAAAATTAATAACTTCATGAAAAAAAAAAAAAAAAGAAAATCCTTTTGTAGTAGTCTAACACCAAAACCAGAAAACAAACAATAAACAAAAATTAAGAACTCTTATTTGCTTAGACCAAGAAACAGACAATATAGAGTTATCGTTATTCTGATACACCCTTTTAACTTACAGCAAGAAACAATTCAGTGACTTCTGAGTTAGTGACTGAATCCAGGTTAAGCTATACAATAATCACCATTTCCTGTCATTTAAACCTACCATTTAATTATTATCCCACATCTCTTAAAGCAGAACAGAAACTAAATTAAGATTAGAGTTCAGAAAAATTAATTCATAATGTAGTACGGTGATATTTTAGAATATTGGAATTTGTTCTGCTTTGTCTAGAGTACATTATAATACTCTGCACTATTTAGAAATTAGCAATATTTACCTCCTCTTCTTCCTGCTCTTCATCTTCTTCTTCATCCTCTTCTTCATGCTGATCTTTCTCTTTTTTATGCTTTTCAATAATGTTAGGATCCCACTGGCTCCTCTGATATACCTGCCCTGAATGAGGGTGTTGCCTTTGTCCTGATATTCTTTGGCATAAGTCATAGTCTGAACACTAGTAAGGAATAATTATAAGGAAATCGTGTATTTATTGTACTGCTATAATAATATTACTTTCCTGAAACTGCAGAATGAGGAGTAGGAATCTGTTTGGCAAATATTTGGATTCATAAACCACTTCTCCAATAACATTATTAACAAACACAAAATTTTCAAAAGCAGCAAGTATTAAACAAAGACTTGCATAGTTTTTCCCCACCAGCATGTTACATTCTATATCAGGAGTGTAGCCACTACTTGAGCACATTTTACAATGCAAGTTTTACCTTGGGGTATAACAAGTGTAGGTGTAGTTTATGGGTAAAAGTATTTTGCAGACAGGCTTGTGATTGCTCTTGCAATTAATGCCAAAGTGGTTTGGACTTGAGCAAGATTAAGTCAATTTTACTGGGTGCCTCTGACCTCTCAGAGCTCTACTGTTACCCAAAAGCATAGTGCCATTGTGTCAGAGGATAAAGGAGTTCAGCAGTTTGGAGCTCTGGAAAAGTAAGCAACAGTCTTTCCATAGAAAGCCCTGCAGACACAAATTTGGTTTAACATTAAACACAGGTAAATCTGGATGTGGTCTGTGGTGGTAAAGTTATTAATATTTAAGATTTGAGAGGTCTTCCTGAGAAATTTATCCTAACTAAAACATTCCTAACTAAACATGAACAGGGGAGTAGAGGGGGAGATGCTGTCTGAATGTTTGCTCATTGTGATCGAAGTTAATAAAGCTTCTATCTGACCTGTCCTAAATTGTACTCGCATTAATATGCACTTGGAGTCCCCAGATCTCCAACAAATCTTAAGATGGGTATCTGAAAATTCTACTATGGAATTAGGGGTGGGGCACAACAGAAAATAAATAATCACTCTTCCTTTCTAAATCACTAACATCTTCATAACATATATGAAAAACCCGAGATAACAAGAAAATATTGTAGTTGTTAAGGTCAAATTATTACAGAAATGGAAAATTGATTTCTACAGAAAATATAGATCTTTTGAAATCACATTGCTAGCAATATGAACACTGTAATCATTTTCCCAGGTATCCCTTGAAATATTACAATACTTCAGGATATTTATATAATTTTATGGTGAGTCATATAGCTGACTGCTATATGACATAGCACATTTTGAAATAGGGAAGGAGAAGTTTGATCAGATATGGTTCTTTTTTCAAAGGTGTATCTTCTGTCCTTTTTCTTGGAGAGACAAAATTTCTCTAAACTGGTCTGCCTATAGCAGTATTTCATTATTCCCAGAGTTATCTAGAATCTCCCTTCTTCCTTTCTTTTTGATATACTAAAAATGGTTACAATTCTGACATATCTGTGAAAACAGCTTGAACCCACTGAAATCAAAGGCAAAATTATTCATTTGACTTTGGGGCAATGATTTTTAATGAGCATTCAGTCTCAGTTTTCTTCCCAGAGGAGAAGATGATATAACTACATGAAGTCAAGAATTCTGTTTTGTTTCTAGTGCAGTTAGTATCCCTCTTCTATTTTTACTTTGCACATGAAACTACACAACATATATTCTCAAGAACTGGCATTTCTCCCTGTCTGGTATTAACACAAAGAAGGACTTTCTGTAGCTGAAAAAAATAAAAGCTGCCTGAAAAGTAGCACAAAAATATGTTTCTCTGATGTTTTAAGATCTTTCCATGAGCAAATAAAAAAAGGTTTGAAGTAGACATTCACAAATTTTCAATATGCGTGGTCAAACTAAGTCTCAAAAGTATGGAATATGAAGAATCTTGTCAATAAAACAAACATGGACTCAAATCTGGCAGTGATAGACTAGGTCCACACACTGAAGCTTAGCATCTGACAAACCACATAGATATGACAACTAGAATCAAAATCCCAGTAATAGCTGGGGACAACCTGGAGAATGGCACAGGCCTAGGGCCTTTCCCAGTGGGCAGTATGGACATAGCCACCCCACTCTGACTCACAAGACAGGTTAGCTGTGTTCTGCCAAAGTAGTTGGCCTGATGTCTGAAGAGTCGCTCTTCTCTTGTTTTATTAACTAATATGGACATAGCCAAGAAGTCCATTCTTTTAAGATACATTGAGAAAGTCCTCTAAATCCTACATTAACAATGATTTATGTTTCTCTGGTTATATCAGAGTCACTTTTGTAATGTATCTGGTATGTCACACTACTACTCATGCAGAAATTGAGTTTTGTAAATGAGATGAATTAATAATGACTAAGAAGCAGTTTCACAACTAGTGAGTAAAAAATAAAACAATTTGCTTTTAACTTCCATATGTAAAAAGTTTCTTCCTGAAATATATGACTGGCAGATGTACATGCATCCAAAACCCCATAAAATCATGTCATTCAAAGTTTTCTTTGAATGTAAACCTGTATCTTCTAACTGGTAGAGCTGCAAAGACTGTAACTGCTACTGAAGTTTTAGATGCTCATTATTTTACATGAGCGATGCTTATAATGGAACAAACTAGTGTAATTCCATTCCAATATAAAAGACAACAATCTCTCTTTCCTCAATAAATATTATACTCAAACGCACAAGGGAAAATAATACCTTTTGAGTTATACAGCAAATGAATTTACTAATAGTTAGGAAAATTACTAGCAAGTTACTGAAGGTGACATTACCTTAATGTTAATCAGGAGATCTGGTTTTAATTTTAGATTCTTTATTTTCTCTATTTGCTGTGAAACAGTCATGTATTCCTCTGAGAGAGAAGGAAATCCACTGAGAATATAACCTGCCAAATACATTTTATGAAATATATATATTTTTAGAAGGTTATTTCAAATATAGGACTAATTATCTCCTTTAAACAATACATCTATTTATTGGCACAATTTTAAACCATGTACATGACATTGCACTATTAAAAAAATTGCGCACCCCTGTCTACTTCAGAAGAAATACAGATAAAAAAGTGTGTTGTTTTCAACTTGATATAGGACTTAAGTTTGTTAACTTAGTTAAGAAATATAAGAAATATGTAGACATTAAAGATCATACTCAGATGACCTGCTTCACGTGCCTAGCTCAGACATTGTAGTGACTAAAAAGTAACAAGCTTTTAGTGACCATTTTTGCAACTAATAGACTTTGTAAAAGGCATTGCAAAAACTAGCCACTGTATGATACAAAGCATTTAAACTAGGAGACTAGGCTTTCTATACAACCTTCAAAGGTCTTCTCTTCTATGGACAATAAAAGGAATCTGAACTCCCTTATGAAGAAAGGCTGAGAGAGCTGGGACTCTTTAGCCTGGAGAAGAGAAGGCTGAGGGGAGACCTTATCAATGCTTATAAGTATCTAAAGGGTGGGTTGAAGGAGGAGGGAGCCAGACTCTTCAGTGGTTGCCAGTGAGAGGACGAGGGGCAAAGGGCACAAGTTGGAACATAGGAGGTTCCACTCAAATATGAGAAAAATAACTTCTTCACGGTGAGGGTGACAGAGCACTGGAACAGGCTGCCCAGGGAGGTCGTGGAGTCCCCTTCTTTGGAGATTTTCAAGACCCGCCTGGATGCAGTCCTGAGTAACATGTTCTACCATGCTCCAGGCAATCCTGCTTCGGCAGGGGAGTTGGACTAGATGATCTCTATGGTCCCTTCCAACTCTAAAAATTCAGTGAAATTCAGTGAAACTCTGAGATACATAGTGCTCCTGGATATTAAATCCTCTCCAAAGGAGACACTACGCACACAGTATGCATACTGAGGCACCTGGTAACATCCATTCGCTCAGGATTCACAATGCTGAGCTCTCTTTGGCAAACAGACATCAACTGCATATGACAAGCAGGACTGTAATAATACCCTTTTCCTAGTATTAGAGTGCTCAGGTCCATGGATGAACTTGTGGCTTCAAGTTCCTAGGACACAACTATAAATAATAACGGCTGCATGCAGTGCAGTAAGAACTACTGTACAGCAAGGAACTCAACATTTGAGACCAGAATGTGAGACTAAACAAGAATCAGGTGGATTTGTTCTAGCCTAATAATGAGAATATTCCCTTAGAGAAATGATGCATGCTCCAAATGCTTAGAATTTTATGTGAAAACATATAAATGCAAGTCTATGCAGCACTAAAACAGAAGCAGTCTTTCCAAGAGGTATTAGGACTGACGATGGCTCCTTCATTGGGGAGCTACTATCCACAGATGCAAAACTTATAGCAGAGGATAAGCAAGAGAAAGCATAATGTGTCGTCCTTCCTCTAGAAAATTAAAATCCTGGATTCCAAGTTGTTGATACCTTCAGAGAATTCTAACAGGCAGTGAGACACGGGGAATCTGGACAGCCTCTGCTTATCAATGCATCCCAGATAACAGCTGAGATGTGATGAATGGGAGTATAACATGGGAAAAGATTAACCCAAACTGTTTGTTCCCTGACAAAATGTTTGCCCCCCAAACTGATAATGTTGTGAGGAGACTAACAACGATGAAGTTTTCCTAAGGCCACCATCAACTAGATCAAATAGTACCCAGGGGATTACCAAGAAGCTTTTGAGGAGAGAAGGAGCCATCTTGAAAAGAAGCGTTAAAATTTGTGACTGGAGAAAGAGACCTTAGAGTGAGAACAAGGTAAAAAAACAGCAGCCAAAACAGGTCTGATGTGCAAACCCTCTACAACCCTCTGTCTAGGCCTGACAGAGCAGCCTCCCTGTTGGGTGCTGCGACTAACTTGCATTTCAACTACTGGACTGACAGAACAGGGTTAAACACATATTGACCCACACCTTGAGTGTATGTACGTGAGCTCATGGGGAGCTTTCTCACTGGTGTGTGAATTAATAGACTGTAGGAAATGGCACAGACAAAGCTAAATCATCCACATTTGCCACAGAGAGTGTGTTTAAATAGGTGAACGTGCATTCTCAGAAAAGGGAATGTGTTCTTTTAATTTCCACCCATCCACAGAGGGCTTGCATGCATAACCATGCAACTTTGAGTATACTCTTTGGAATTAGTTTCAGGAGGGTGTTTAGAAATTTGTAGGTGTTTATTAATACTTGGCAAGTGCCTAGTGCTGTGGCTTGTCTGTTGTGTAGCTGATAATGAACCTTTTAATTGATCACCAGTTCACTGATTGTCTGTTAATTGCTTGCCATTAATAAATCAATAAACAACTTTGGTCCTGATTTGATTTAAATCATGCTAATTGAGCAGTTTTCCTCTGTGATAATGGCATAGCTTTTTCCTTTTCAAGTATTGCTTAGGTTAACATGATATGAACTTCTGGTTGTTTTCTTGTTCTATTAAAAAAATAAATCAGCAAGTATATCAGCTACACAGAAGTTATAATTCTGTATGTTCTTACCTACAATACCCTAAAAACCAAGTAAAGTTTGGTTATTTTTCAGTCTCTACGTTATTTTAAAAAAAGACATGGTTTATTTCAAGAAATATCTTAGAAGCTTCATATTTGACCTCCTTCAGGAGAAAAAAAAAATAATCTGGTATAATTTTTAAATATTATCAGTGGCTCTAGCATTTCTGAGTATCTCTAACACATCATTCTCCAACATAATATGTTTATAGTATTTAAGTAAGAAGAATATAATTGAAAAGAATTCCTCATTGTGTGTACTGTTTAGAAACTAGTATTTTACAAAATGTTAGAAGTTAAAACCTCAGCCTCTCACACAACACTGTTTCTAAAACCTTTAATGAATAATGAATAGCGAATTGACTGATTAGTTCCTGCTGAAAGCCTACTTAAGATTTCCAAGGATTATAATAAGATAACAGTTGCTAAATGAAAAGTGATTAGAACTAGAAAATACTTAACAAAATTTGGGTTTGGAGATGAGTTCTAGTTGGTAGAAAAAATAGTGAGGATGTAGGTTATTCTATTCCTTGCTAATTTGGGGCACCTGTAATACAGAAAATGGCTTGGCTGAAAGAACCAAATTTTTATCAAGTTTATAGTCATGTTTACAGTCTCTAGGATCTCTGCGGTCCTCTGTGATATACACATCTTAAGCACTCATCATCAGACTGGCTCAAAAAGGGGAGGGAACTCAAATGACACAGACATCTCTTTAGGCTTTTACTAAAGTTCTGACACAGTGATTACGAGACTGGTATTTCTGCTACTACATCTTCCCTCAAATTTTGTTTCCTCATCTTTTTTTTTTTTAATTTCTTCCCTATTTCTCTGTCTTTTGCCTACTGTTTTAAAAGCCTTACCAGGTAAGGCTGCATCTTTTGCAAAACTTAACATTTTCTTTGCACTACACCTGTCTCTCTCCTATAGTGGAAATTTCAAATAAAAGTCAGCACCAGAAAAAGAAACAACATTTTCTTTTTCTTTCTTTCCACTTAGCAGTATATTTGTTTTTCTCTTCAGGAAAGCAGGTTCAGATTCCTGCAAGATCTGCAGCACTAGTCTTAACATGCTCAAATGACATAATCTTTCCTCAAAAAGAAGAATTATTACCACTACCAATACTGTTCTCATCCAACTTACTCTCAGTGACAGAATGCAATGGGAAAAAACAACGTTGTAAGAAAAAAAAAACCAACAAAAACCACACCCAAAACTGTGATACTTTGCATTTTAAATAGTCTGTTTTCCTTCTTTTTCATTATTTTAAATGTTTGAAATGTTTTTGCTACTGAGTTTTTGTTGTTGTTGTTGTTATTGTTATAGATAATTATTTAAGCAAAAAAAAATAAATCTGTATTTTAAATCCTAGAACTTTTTTAACCATATAATATTGTCAAATGGGAGCCATAGCAATACTTAAAATTTGGGGCAGATTCATTTTCTCAAAATTAACACAACATAGGATTGGTATGACACTTTTTGAACTCCCATACTGGTAAATTAATCCCTAAATACACACTCAGTTTACAGATATTCCGCAACCTGAGGAGCACAAGATGGCACCTTCTAATACAAATTAATTATATTTGAGCAGTAATGGAAGTAAAGTGTGTCAAAATTAAATCTAGCTCATTCTAAGAAGTTTAGGGTATCAATATACTTACCATAATGAGCAACTTCTGGCGACTCAATCTTTTTCAGAATCATTTCTGTAACCAGTTCTTCAGAAACACTTTGACCTTTAAAAAGCAATTCTTGACACTAAGGTAAAATGCAAAACATAGTCTTACTTAATATATAGTTGTCAAGAATGTGATGAAACTTAGTAGAAGATTAGACCTTTACCTTAAGACCATATTCTGTTTCTTCCTGAATATTCGTTTGAATTACTTCCAAAGCTGAGAAAGCACATCAGACAGAATAAAAGTAAAATAATTTATATACAGACATGTAGATGCAGAGGTACATACATTCTCACACACACATACAAATATGTATAGTGCTTCAAGCAACCAGACTATTTTTGAATGAAAAGCCATTGTATTTAGCGCCATTATTATATTTTGTCCATCCAGAACTTGGCGCCTTCTGGCAATGTATGGGTAGATGTTTTTCCCTACAGTTTAGCCCTATATATACTACAGACAAATGCATAACAGCAGCCTTGCCAGATTATTTTAACTACTGATTTATATCAAATTAGCATTACTGCTGTGTAATCCAGAGATGCATATTTGAGCTCAAACACTTCCCAAATTTTAAAACCAAGTTTTAGAAAAAAGAACTGTTTAGATACACAGAGTTGTGCGTCTAAAAGGCTTTTATAAAAGGACTTCAGGGCCTTTAGAAAACCCCTTAAAAACCCAATCGTTACATAGTTGAGTTATCTAATATTAAATAAATACTAAATTTGACACCCATCAATTTTACCATACTATAATTAATCTTCAGGTAAAGATACTTCATTTCATAAATAAGCCTGTGTATTCACAGGAATATGAAGTATAACACCGTCCGCTAGAGGGCAAAACAACAAAAAATACTAGGGGGCACCTTTTAAAGATAAAAGTGTAATGAAATCGATATATAAAGCGTTAATTCATAATCAGAACAACTGTACACATATATACCATAAAATTGGATTTATAATTTGGTGTCCCCAAAAAGGCACTCAAGAAATTGTTTCATAGTTAAGGTTACTATGTGCTTTGTTTTCTTCTACTTAAAAAGAGCATATTAGCCTTCAAACTGGTAGGACAAATCTGGTGGAAAAGTTTTCTTTGTTCCTAAAACTTAAGTGAATGACTCAAGATTTGTGAATTATAATGTCACAGATACAAAAACATTATCAGGACTTTCAAATAATTACAGATTTTTAAATTTTTTTAGTTACTGCTGACAAAATTAGTACAAAATAAAACAATTCTTTTTAGCAGGAACCTACTTTTTTATTGTGATGTCTTGAAACACAAAAAAAAAATCTCTAATGATGTGTTGTTAGGGAATAAGATAATGTTGTAAGCAAGAGGTATTACGCAATAGATATTCAAAAATCTTTGATGAGAGGGACTGTCAGAAATGGAGCTGGAGAGCTTAGAAAATGAAATGGTATCTTGTATTCTGGTAAATGCATGGTGGGAGAAATAAACTACATCTTCTGAAGTAAGCCATCAGATATTTTTCTTCTAGAAATTTGGAAGTGCCAGCTCCCATTCCTTCCATTCTTAAATGGACACAAAAGCTACGCTTCTGTTTCCTGGAGTACATTATCCGCCTTGTTTTAGGCACTGCACAAACAGAAGGATCCTCCTATTTTTTCATGGTCTGTGTAGGAAAATCTCTGTGCTCTCTGGAGTTGAATGAGTTGCCTCCACGTGAACAAGAAGGGTCACGTGAATCATCTTCCAGTACTGGGAAAAGAACTTGATTATTATGTGTTACCTATATTCTCTTCTGGAGAAAAAAAAATAATTAAAAAGTGATTTCCTAAGCTTCTCTATAACTAAAAGGCTGTATTTCAGCACTTGCATTTCTGGCAAAATGGTTACGCGGTCCTTATCAGTATTCTAAACCAAAAGATATTATGAAGCCAATACAATGTTACAAATATGATGTATGCTTACCTTCTATGAAAATGCATTTCCATATTTGTGCTAGCTTTCTAGCTAATGTTTTCTTTCCAGAACCCTTAAAATGAAAATACACATTTAAAAGAAAAACAGGCAGAAGGAAAAAAACCCAAACATATTACACAGTAGAGTATATATTTTCTTATGATAAAAACAATTAAAAGCCACCATCAGGATTGAAGCCTCTGACTTATGCACTGGGCAAAAACAAACACTCTTTTTAATACCGTCCTCTATTTTATATAGCATAGGATTGCTAATATACTGTTACTGACCTTTGCAGTTAATTATTTCAAAAATAATTACACTGACTTTATTTCTGAGTAACTCTATCTAAAACTCAGCTATGATTTGTGCATAAATTCCTATGAGAAACTCTTTAGGACTGAAATTTATTATCTTCAGGTCTCAAAGCAAATTATGATGCAAACCTGTTCAGCCGTAGGGATAGTATGTTTTGACTAAAACAATGAATACGTAAAAACTGCCCTTGTTAGTTAAAAAATCTGGTTTATATACTGACAAAACATTTATTTTATCACTTACATGAATCCCTTGGAACAAACATAACCAAGAGTAATGACGCCTCTTAATGTATGGCTACCTGAATGGGATTTTGCAGAACTCACCATCTCCCACCCTTGGGATTATGCCCTTTTTTCAAGGGCATACAAGAAGACCTTTTTCATCAGTCTGTTTGCCCTAAATAAATTTTGTGATAAAGAAATAGTAAAAAACCATAAATAAATCACACTCCCAGTTAACAGTGCATCGGCAAACACTCCAGCCTCGTCATACCTTACATCTTAGAGATGTGGATATGTGTGTTTCATTTTGCTTTAATGGCATTATGCTTTTAGCTTCAAAGAAGTATCTTATTTACAATAGATGCTCTACACATCAGACATATAAATAAAAGATATTATAATAAAAATAGAATATTTAATTCCCTGTCCTCTTGGCCAGGCCTGTGCAATTTCAACCCTTTGTTAAAATTTGCAATAATATCAAGTATCTACTGAAGGCAATGATTTCAGATAAGAATATAAACTTCTTTTTTTTTGTTTTGCATTGTCTTTCAATGAGTATTTTATGATGGTTTGGTCTATAAAAATGTAAAGTTACCTTTTTCATGTACCTAACAGAAATCACACATGAATGCAGAGGGCAAGCTGCTAGAGGACCTTGTGTTCACACTTTCATTGCAGCTTCCAGAGCACCAGTGGTGTGTTTAAGCATATACCAGATTCAGTATAGACATAAGGCAAGCTTGCACCAAAAAAGAACCCCCTTTAGTGAACTAAGACACTAATGTAAAACCACCTGTAGAGTCTCCTGCATTTGAGAAAAAAATCTGAGAAGTTTTTGATTACAAAACATCAATGGAGGCCAGAAATTATTTGAGAAAAAGAGAGACCTTGAATTATAGTTAAAATATAGTACAAATTTCCCTATCAGGACACCTTGATGGATTTCAGTTATTCCCAAATAAATGACATATAATTATGTCAAAGTTCATTTACATATGTAATATCTCATTGCATGTTTTTAAGTCAGTACATTAACCTGAAGGTTCTTTTATGCCTATTTATGTCTTTAACCCGCTGAGTTTTTTTAAAAGTTAGAATACTGAAATAACATAAAAACAGTCCAGTTGCTGATGTGAAAAGCAAAGAAACTTTTTGACCAACACGTGACTTTTAATTACAGTAACACTTCTAATTGTAATTGAATGGTCACTCAGGCCAAAAACTGGCCTCATTAAGATCAGAATCTTTACCACACTCTGCAGGGTTTGCAAAGTGGAAAAGATAAAAAGTAGGTCTTTGATCTTTTTAGCAATGTTACTAAACTAATGTTTTGAAAGGAAAAGTAAAATTGTTAGCAGAATATCTGAAGAAAAAACTTCTATTAGACATCTTACTGGCTTTCCAAGGATAATTAAGCAAGCAGGCTTGGACAACAGAAAGGATTTTTCAGCTTCGTCTTCATTGAAGATGTCTACAAAGGGCTGATGATGTTTTTCCTCTTGTGAAGCCATATATTATCTAAGATTGGGAGAAAAAAAAAAGCTTGTTATAAAATACAGTAGCTTACATATGTGTAAAATGGCACATACTTTAAAGTGGAACTGAATAATAATGTGATACAAGGCAAATTGCTTTGTTAGAAAAGCTGTTATAAGAAGAAAAACCATTAGAGAACATACACAATGCATCCATTACCAAGAGAAGAGTCACTTCTGAAAAGTGAGGGATTGTTGGAACCACCCCTGATACCCAGCTGCAACTACATGGTTGTTGATAATGACCTCTTCCTGACTCTCAAACTGTCTGTAGCTCTTTTTTAAACAGCAGGTAGTTGTTTCATTGCCTTTTTCTTCCTGTTCCAATTACCACACAGTTGTAACTTCTCTCTGGTCCCTGAAATGGACCATGGCCCTGCTAAGACTTTCAGTTCTGAGCTTCAGACACGGAAGAGCCCCATTCTGGTCAATGGAACTACTTGCTATGTCCACAGCTAGGTACACAAATAAGGTTTTGCAGAATTAAATCATAGTTCACGATCTGTTCTGCAATTCTCTCATAAATCCCAGCTCTTCCAGGACTGCAAGAGATCGCACACCCAGGGCTACGCAACAGAGTGAAACACAAACAAGTTTCTCGTTAAGGTAAGCTGGAGCAAAATTTGGGTGGCCTTTCAAACAAATGGAGTCACGAGGAGCTCAATGAAGCGTGGTTTGAAGAACACAACCCTCGCTTTCTTTAGAGGGTTACTTAAGTCTCAAACCCCAAATCCCCACCCCCTCCAGTCATTTTTAAATTAAAAAAAACTTCAGCATGAAAATCTGAAAAGGTCCGTTTTGAAACATGAAATCAAAGCATTCTGACACTTTTGGAGTAAGACCTTCTGAACGGTAAGGGACAGCATTTTAAGGGACAGACCAACCCTCCGTTTCTCTCAGGGAAACTCACTGGCTGAACTTCACCTGGTGTTCCTGGCAGTTTCTCTCCTTCCCAAGCCTTGACAATTAAGGGGCGACTTCCCAATTACAATAACCACCCCAACCGAACCAAAGAAACAAACCGGACCCCCCCGCCCTGATGAAATGCCTGGCACGGCCTTGCTTCCCCTCCCGGCCCCGCCAGCAGGCCCCTGCCCGGCAGCGCCCGGGCGATGCCCGCGGCCTGTTCCCCTCAGGGCCGTGGGGGCAGGTGACGGTGAGGGGGACGTCACTTACGTCGAGCGAAGTGCGGGGTGACGGGGGGGGGGGCGGGAGTGAGGGCGCAACGGCCGCCGCCACCGGTTTGTGTACCCCGGTAACCCGGGCAACCGACGAGCTCCGCCCCCCTCCCCTTAGCCCCGCCCCCTCGGGAAGAGGATGAAGGCGGGGAGGGGGACGGCGCTTCGGAGCTGTTCCCGGTGCTGACCCCGCAGCCAGCGGGGCCCGGCGGGAGCGGCGGCGACTGCCGCCTCGGCTCCCCGGCCTGCCCCGACTGCCCGCCCCCGCCGCACCGCCGACGGGGGGCCACGCGTGAGGCGGCTCCCCGGCGGGCGCCAGCGCAGGCGCCCTCTCTCCCCGCTGCACGAGCGCGCCTGCGCGGTGGCGTGCCGGCACTTCCGGTTCCCACCCGTCCCGGCAGTGGGCCGTTGGGGCTGGTTCTCGGTCTCTAGCCCCGTCGCGTCCCCCCACCTCGTCCCCCCACCTCGTCCCGGCGGGAGCTCAGCTTCTCCCTCCCTCGGCTGTTGGCCGGCAGCCCCCCTCCGCCCCGCCTGCCCCCGCCGTGCCTTGTACCGGGGCAAGGCCCGAGCCCTGCGCTGCCGCCATGCCGGCGGCCGCCGCCCCCATGATCAGCTCCGTGCAGAAGCTGGTGCTGTACGAGACCAGGGCTGTAAGTAGCGTCTGCCCCGCCGCCGCTCCCGGGGGGGGGGGGGCGAGAGGAGCCCCGCCCGGCCACAGCGGGCGCTGCCGGCCGTGAGGCCGGGATGTTTAGGCCCCGCAGCCCTGGTGGTGCCGGTGGCGGTGTTGGCGCAGCGACCGGGTTGTTCCCGCTCAGCCGGGCTCACGGGGCTGACTCCTGCTGTGGCGAATTAAAACTGGGCAGCCGAAGCTGTCCAGAATTAAAGAATTAGGGTTTCTAGTTCAGAATTTAAACAGGATGGCCGAAGTGCTTACCACCCGTGCCTGGCTACTTACTTCTTCTGAGGGATTTCAGTTCTCACGTGAAGCAGCTCCCAGGGTTTTCAGTCTGACCTCTGGCCGTAAACTGTTGATTTTTAGCATTCCTGAATATTCTGCTGCAGAATCCCTAGGGCTGTGCTGGTCACAGTACTCCGCCATGGGCAAAAGGGGGTTGGAGCTTGAAGTGCTGATCGCTTCTTTAGCCATGTGATGAGCATGTGAGCCAGAATGCGATTGTTGGTGTAAATGACCTGAGGTAATAGCACTGAGTTTATTATCCCTTTAGCTCCCAACCAAATGTCCCTGGATCGTCTCTCTGGTTTCATAGTATGTTTTTTCACTGAAGGTAGTTTTGGGTAGAGTTTGGTACCACGGCTTTAAGCGCAACAGTTAGCTCCAGTTCTAGGTTCAGATGTTTCCTGCAGTGATAATAGATAGTTTCCTTGCTGAAGCCAGTGGAACCTCTTGAGAACATACCAAAATGGCAGATTAAAGCATGCAGGATTATTGGTACCAGTAAATGCAAAAATTGAGATTACTCTTGCTTTCCAGGATGTTACTTGTTTTCACGTATGCCTAAAGAAATTTTGATGGCCGCCTTAATCTGTCTTTCTCAGCATTGCTGGAAAATGCTGTTTGTTATTTTATTTTCAACTATGTTCGTGCTATACTGGAGGAGGGCAGTGGGTGATTCCTGAATCAGGTCCTGAATTACTGAGTTTAGCTGTTCTTGGCTCACAACCCATACCACTTTCAGAGAGCTGAGATTTGGCTTTTTGTGACTGGCACACGTGGATATCGGGCTTAATTTTCCCTCAGTTTTAAGGCTCAGTTGCACAGAGACAACCTGCCGTTTACAGAGACGCTATTACGCTTTGGGGCTCTGTCAGCTAGCTGCAGTTCTCCAGGCCTCTCCAGTTGATCCTGTTAACTCAGGAACCACAGTCTTTCACATCTGGCTAGCGGTAGCTGGCAGCATCTGCTCAAATGGGCAGGCTTGCCCAAAAGCTTTGTTGTCTTCAGAATTCAGTAAGGGTCAGATCCAGCAGTCCTGATCACTCCAGGAGGCGGAAGGGCTTTGATCGTGCAGGAGAGGCAGTGGTTTGTGGATCAGCACGTGCCACTTGAAATGTCTCGGCTGAGTAATGGTGTCTCAAAGCTGTTAATTCAGTCACTTCTTGTGGGGGATGTAAATGGAATGCTTTCCTTGAATATGGTTATATGTTCTTACTGAAAAATAAAAAAGTATGCTATACTATGGCGAGTTACAGTCCTTTGAGTTTTGAAATTCAAATTCTAGGCCTTTTTGTTCAAAGAAGAATGCTATAGGAGTCATTTTTGGAGTAATTACTTGAAAATGAATGATGCACTTCATAAAATCACAGATCCATGTAGGTTGGAAGGGATTTCTGGAGATCATCTAGTCCAGTCTCCTGCTCAAAGCAGATTCAATGAAAGCATGATGTCAGGGCTGTGTCCAGCTGGGTTTTGAATGCAGATTCTACAGTCTCTGCAGACAACATGTTCTAGTGCTTGATCGCCCTCCTGGTTTAAAAAAAACACAACATGGAGGGGTGGGTGGGGAAGAAATTCCTTGTGTTGGAATTTTCTGTGTTTCACCTTGTATCTGTTGCATCTTGTCCATCCACTGTTCATCCCTTGGAGTTCGGCTGAGTCGTATCTACACCTTCTCCTTAGATAGTTTTAGACAGCAGTAAGGTCCTACCAAAGCTTTCTGAGGGCTGAAAAAACCCCGTTCTCCCAGTGCATCATGTGCTCTGCCCTCCTGATCATCTCAGTAGCTCTCTGCTGGACTCACTCTGCGTGTCAATGTCTGTCTTGTACTGAGGAGCCCAAACCTGGGCTTCAGACTTGATCAGGTCACAGAAAATTTTAGAGGGAAATGTGGTGTTACAGCTGATTCAGTGTCACGTTGGGCTGCTGACAAAAGTTCCCACTTCTTCTCCCCGAGGTACCCCTCATGCAGCCTCCTTTGCATAAAATCTCACAATTATGCAGTCGCCAGCTGTGACTGTTAGTCACTGGTATGACGGAATCATCACCCAGACCTAAAATTGAATAGCTTTCTTCTGGTTCAGGTTACTCTTCTGATTCCCTAAGGCCATGTGCTTGCTAGATACGATGTAAGTGTGTGGGACCAGGAGTTTTATCTGATATAGGGTAACATGAAGCTGTGTCCTAAGGCTCCTTGTGGAGACCTTGAGTGGGCAAGGAAGGGATGACTTAAGTCATCAGTCGGCAGCGGGAGAAACACAGTGGAGTTTACACTGATCGTACTGTTTACTGCTGTAAAACCTCTCCATGTTAAAGGAGGAAGAGACAAAATGCATGAGAAAGTGGAAATGGTTAGGGAGGGGTTTTTTGGTTGGTTTTGTTGGTTGGTTTGGTTTTTTTTAGAGTTAAGAATGCGGTAGCATTATTTAAGTCAAACAGGAAAGGCTCTGGTAGCGTTGTTGGAGTCAAACAAGAAATACTCCTAGAGGTGAGGAGAGCTGAATTCACAGTGTCCATTGAAGCAACAAAGCAGAATTCTATATTTTCTATTAAAGTTTATATTTGGGGTAGTTGCTGAGACCTGCCTTTTAAACTGATACTTTGGGTCAATAAATACCATGGAGATGTGAATTATGTCTCCTGTTTGTCCTGGGAAGTTGAACGCTTGATAGAAGTAGTCATAAAAATGAACCAAAACAGTTGTATTCAGATCAATACCAATTATCTTTCATTTTATGCATATATTTACTGCTGAAATGCACGCCAGAGGGCAGTAAAGATATTTCAGCACTACGACTAATAAGAAACAAAAGATATTTTCTTCTCTTCTTCAGGAGAAGATGGAACTTTTGTGTTTTGCCCAAATGAAGCCCACCTGAAAGCTGTAGGTTAGTTCACTGGAAATTATCGTTCCCCTGAGGTGGTGTGACATTGAACAAGTCAATTTGTGTCATCTCTATAAAGGCATATCACTTGCCTATCTTTCAGGTTATTATGAGGCTTAATTAATATTATTGTATTCTAATCAGGTTCTTCTACACTCTCCATCTCCACAGTATCCAAATGACTTGCACAAGATTATTAAACAATGTGAATAGCATAATTACCTGGAGATGTTTCTGCCCTTTTCCCCAGGGAAGACTACGTGGGTTCGGTTGGGATTTTTTTTTTTTTAATTTCATTTCTTCTAAAAATAGTTTGAACATTTTTAGATTAACAAAGTCAAGATTTGTTTATTTAATGCTGAAGTTAGTCTGTGGTCAAACTGGAGAAACTTTAATGTGGAAGATGATTTCACAGAAAAAGCTACAGAGTTTTTACTGAGTTATGAAGTGCCCTGGCTTATATAGATGGTTATCTGACAAATTTAACAAACGTTGAAAGTAGTGAACAATTTACTGGGTAACCATTGGTAATCATAATTTTTGAGCTAGAAGTGGCTGTGCAATGTGGTCTGTCTGGAATAGTTACATTAGCAGAAGACAGCCCCTGTTGGCTGATTGTCCTATTTCCTCTGTAATGGCGTTCCAGGAATGGCGATGATATGATGGAGCAGAGGATGGAGTTGGGACAAGAGACAGAGTTTTGTGAAACTTAGGAAACCACTGTTTCTGTCTTAAATGTCTTGATATACTGCCAGATATGTGGGCAATGAAATAGAGAGACTTAATCAACTGGTGTATGTGGGATCTGAGACCATTTATGACTATGGCAGATACTAAGTGGAATAGCAGTGATGAGAACAGCATGAGTTTTGAGGGTATATGCTATTCAGGCAGAACAAAAATAAAGTTCAAAAGTGGTAGCACCATACTGGTTGTGAAATCTGTGCCTTCAAATGTCTGCCTAAGTTGGTTTGGTGACATATGTTTTATTTCTGGGTGACATCCTGTAGTCACTAGATCAACAGGAGAGAGGTACTCTTATAGATTTGGTTTTGTTGTGAATCCAATTTTCTGGATGGAAGGGTGATGAGGGGTTTGTGGATAAATGATGGCAGATTGATGTATTTAAAGGTAATGGAAGGATGAAGAAAAATAGGTATTTTCTATCACTATTTTTTATTTTCAAAATGAAGTTTTATGGCCCTAATACTAAATGAGTATTTTTCCTTGTTTAAAGTAAGAATTTACTTTACGAGTACAAATGTACTGAACGAGGGGTGAAGATAAAATAAGTAACAAGAATAAGGTTATGAAAAAGGGAACAATCCGTGGTGGTGTAGCAATGAAATTAAATATATTCAACATGAAAATTTGAAGACAGGCATACTAAACAGTGGAATGACTAAATATTTTCATGAAGTCAAGGATGGTGCTGTGACTGGAACACAACAAATAGAATATTTAATCCATTCTGAAGTCCTGTACATAATTTTCTATAGGAAAGTAATGGAAAATAAAGATAAATGACATAAAATGCAGTCTAGACTTACATAGATGCTATCAGATTAACCTGGTTGTTTTGCACTTCCTCATCTAAAAATTAGATGACCATATGTATTTAAACCGAATCTTCTGTGGAGGTGCAGTGCCACAAGGAAAATCTCTGGTTTTGCTAATTGAAGAAGGGAGGTTAGTAGAGAAGTCAGTGTGAAGTGAACAAGGAATTGTTTCATAGGGTTGATTTTTTTTTTTTTTTTTTTTTCCCCAAGTAATAGTTTTAGGACTGATATACTTCAGTATTTTCAGTAATGTTATTAGCCCAAAATGTGGGCCAGCTCTGATTAGAGTTTTGAAATATTGCTGATAATTAGGATGATCAGAGATAGCAAGAAATGATGATGAGCTTTAGAAGTAGATAAATACTTTTAAATAGACTGGGGTACTATGAAACTTTGCGCACCTCAGGATAGATTACACACCAATAAAAGTTTGTTGAGAGTTTATCAATTCAGAAGCAGCAGAGGAGGAGGATGATCTACATGTTTTATCTGAAGAAGGGGTGGGAGGTGCTGCTGATGAGGTACAACTCTGAAAATGGCAGGTGTGGTCATTACTGAGAAATACTAATGTACCTCTATAATGAGACCTTGTATGGTATAGTGTGTACATTTTCTGCCCGTATTCATTTAAGAAATAAGAATTCAACCGGGAACAGGTCCAGTGAAGGTCTAGTGAGGTAACAGATGCTAGAGATGTCTCAGGAGGAGCAAAGGGACAGCAACATTTCTTTAGTCTATTGAAGTAAGTGCTGAAAAGGCATCCAGATACTTATGTTTCTGAAAGCATTCCAGCAGAATAGATGCTAAAGAGGGGAGAAATATTTGGCTAAAGGAAGATCTGTAGATTGATGGTTAATAGATTTAGCTGAAAAGTTAAAAGGGAGAATCCTGAGGAACCCCTCAGTGGAGCAGCAAGAGCGAAGTCCTGTTTGGGAGCAAAAAGCTTTCGTTGCTCTGGGACAAGAGGGGATTACTGAATGCTGTGGCTATAGAACACAGAGTGGTTAGCCATTCCTACGTGTCCCGAGAACAGTGCTTTGCGGGGTATGTTATTAAAATTTCTCATCTTGAAAGAGCTTCTTTTGAACAGTTTCAACAGATTATGGGAAGCAAACAGGAGGCCAACTGAATTGTTGCTGTTTTCAGGTACCTCTCTTTGGCCCTTATCGTCTCTTCCTTTCCTCATGTCATTCTGCCATTTTCTATGAGAGATGAAAGATAGATAGTCTTGAATGCTGTAGGTTCTATAGGTTCTATAGAAAGAAAGAAAGAACATAGTAGAGTTTTTGCTGTACCTTACATCCAGGTGTAATTATTTTTCCCCCCTCCTTTGGTGTAGTAGAGAAAAAACGCTGAACCTATACCTTTTTTAGCCCTATTTAATATCTTGTTTATGCCTTGAAGATTTCTGTTCTACAATCCAGTGCAGTACATATTGAAACTACCATAAAAAGGTTGAGGAAGAGGCTTTTCCTTGCATAACTTTATGCCTGTTGTGAAGGAGGGTGGGGGTTTGGTGGCAGCTACCATCGCACTGCCCAGTTAACTGTAAGTTAAAGCAGAGAGAAAATAGCATGCTGGTCCAAAGCCAGCATCCACGTGAAGGCTCCTCATCTGGCAACCCGGGGTGTTTCTTTAGTTTGACAGAAAGTGTGACTGGCACATAAATACCTTCCTGTGTTGGGTGCGGGTGCTGAGGGGCTGCAGGGCGGCCTCTGTGAGGAGAGGCCGGGGCTGCCCTGGACCAAACACAGCCGGTTCCAGCTGACCCACCACAGGGCATAATAATGTAATTGAGAAGGAGTTAAAAAAATGCTATGTGGCAGCTGGGAGAGAGAAGAGTGAGGAAAAATGTGAGAGAAGAGGCCCTGCAGAGACCAAGATCAGTGAAGGAGGAGGTGCTCCAGGCGCCACAGCAGGGACCCCCAGGGGGGGCACCACGCTTGAGCAGGGGGACATTTCCTGAAGGAGCTGCAGCCTGTGGAGAGGACCCACGCTGGAGGTGTGAAAAGCGTGAGGTGGAAGCAGCAGCAGAGAGGAACTGTTAGCAACTGACTGCAACCCCCTCATTTCCCACCCACCTGCGCTGCTCAGGGCAGGGGGAAGGTGGAGGAATCAGGGGTGAAGCTGTACCTGGGAAGAAGGGGGCGGGAGTTGTTTTAATTTATCTTTGTTTCTTGCTCTCAGAACGTATTTTAGTTGTCAATAAATTACTTACTTTTCCCCCAGGTCAGGTGTCTTTCCCCTGTGCTGGTAAATGTTAGGCAATCTCCCTGTCCTTACCTCGACCCATCACCTTTTCCGTCTCCTTTTCTCCGCCTGTGCTGTTGAGGAGGGGAGCGGGAGAGTGGCTGGGGTTGAGGGGGGCGACAGCTGCCCCAGGGCAACCCACTGCGTGTCCTAAGGGCTTTGCGCTTTTAGACATATCCATGGGCTCGATGGGTATCCTTTCCAAGCATTTTGCGTAAGTTCTGAAGTGTTTCCTTCATGCTATTTGCAGGTTTAAGAATTGGCTGTATTAGTGGAGTGCCGTATTTTTCAATTAATTTTTAGTGTATTTTCACTTTTATTTTTTTTCCTCCTGATTAAGCTGTATGTTGCTTTTAAACTGATGAGTGAAATAAATTCTTTAAAGTGCTAACGCTTCTTAGTGATAATTAGTTTATACAAAGAAGCAATTCATAGTTTTAGACCAGGAGTTCTACAAAGTAATCTTCTTAAAGAAAAAAAAATTAAAAATTGTGGGCAGAATGTTTGATTTCAGAACTTTATCCTGCTATTATCCTGCCATTATGAACAACAGTTTGCAGTAAGAAGTTTTTCATTTTGTTTATACTCCTTTTAGAAGAAGCTATTTTTATTCATTTGACTGAATCAAAGGATTGATAAAAGAGGGTGTAAAGACTTTCAATTGGATTGCTTTGGTTAAAACTCAGTCCCAGGTGGAAGTGACTAATGATTGTTCCCATCTTGTGGTTGCTTAGTGATAATTGTGCAATAAATTAAGCTTTCAGTCCAGATCTCATAGGCAAGTACCTGCATGGTGCACTGCCGTGGTTGGTAAAATCCACTTGTTAACAAGTTTCAGCGAGGCCAAGGGCAGACTAATCCTGGAAACAGCATGTTTCATCTCAGGTGATGGTTGAACGACTTTGGCAGGGTGTTTGTGAGGAAGTCTGCACAGTTTCTCCTAGCGTACTGTTCTGTTGAGAGAGTACTCTGTTGGTCAAGGTCATCCATTTATCTAAATGCAGTGGCTTTGCTGTGGAGTGGGATCGTTTGAGACATTTGGAAAATGCTTCAATTTATTCAGTTCAACTTAACAGAATAAGAGAATAGGATAGAAACTCCCAGAAAGGTTTCTGTAGCTTACCTGTGGATTCTCATTTCTTTTACTGTAACGATTTCTGTTAATCAAAATAGCTGTAAGCCGTACAGTGCATTTTAGCTTTGATTAATTTTGCAATTATATTACAACCTCAGAAATTAATTTATTTGATGCTACATGCTCAGTGTTGTGTTGATTTGGTATTTTTCTTTATTCTGCCCCAGTATTTGCACGATGGCAAATTTAATTGCAGTACATGTCACTGATATGGTTTTATTTGTGCTCTGTATCATCCAGTGAGACAGACTTATTTATTCATTAGATGCATAAATTAGGTAGCAGAAGCAGCTCATGCTGAAATGCCTTTTTTTTTTCTTGTTTAATCTTTGCATTGTTAGTTTTCCTATCGTCTTTGTTTTCATTTCAGATCTTGAAGGTTGAATATGAGCTGGCATATCGTGCTGTTTTTAGAGTAATTCTGGGGTTGTTGATTGTCAGCGGGTCCTGAAAACTTCCCAAGTAGAAGTATAATTTTGGCTTTCTGAGAAGGTGGCTTCTGTAAGTCCATTGATGCTGGGTTTTGACACTGTTCTCAACTCACCTTCCTTAATATATTAGTCTAGCTTTCTAACTTAAAACAAACCCCCTGAATTAGTCCTTAAAGGACTTCAAAGAGAACTTGTTAAGTACCATTCACTATGGTGGTTGCTGCCGTAGTCTGCAGATAGAGTTACTTCTCATCGAATCCCACTGTGCTGCTGTTCTAAGCTCTTGAAGCTGGCACCATGGCTGTGCAAAGCTCACTATAGCAGCTGCAGAGGTGATGTGAGTGATAGTTCCTCATAGCGCTTCCTTATGCTTTATAGGTCTTTTAAAATGGACATGGAGAACTATCCGGCTAAGCTACCTTAGTAATACATTTGCAACTCTGCATCCATCTCTCCCCACCATCACCACCCCTGCCCATGTGTCACATTCCAGTTTTAAATGTGGTCTTTGGTCCAAACTGCTGTATGGACAAGCGTCTTAAAGTTGTACTGTTCTGTTCTTGTTCAGGATGACTTGTTGCTTGTTCCAACCTATAGGAAGAAATTACACTCATTTAATGAGCTGCACAGGGGGCGAGATCACTCTATTGCAGTATTATGGACTACTACTTAAAATTGTTTAGCTTTAAGTAATTAACAGTTTTCTACAAATAGAGAAGCAGCTCTCTTAAATTTGTATCACAAGTGAATACAGTGTATTTGTAATACAATACAATGTGTTACAAATTAATTCCCTCTGCCCATTCACTTTCTACATCATGAGGAAAAAGGACTATGTTATGATGGCATGGTCTAAGCAAGTGACTGTCTTAGTGGCTTGATGTTTCTTGCTGGTGGGTGATACCAGCAGAAGAGGTCCATCCTCCACCTTTGTGCCATTCCGTGCCACGCAGTGGGGGCTCTGACCTGCTCCCTGTCATTATGATTTCTCTCCTGGGGAGCACAAGATCTTGGCACTAAGGGATCTCCTGCGGAGGATACTCTGAGGAGGGCAGGCTGGGGAGCCTTGTTTAGCCCATCCCTGCAAAAACAGCCAGTAGGGAACAGTTTCCTGTTCCAAAGTACTGCCTCAAAGGCTTCAGTGAGGGAGTGCCGTGATGGCATATGGCTTTGAAGGGCCTTCTTTGCTATCATTTAAAAGTAAACAGCAAAACTTGCCACTGTAATGTCAGTGTACAAGGTGGAGCCGGGAGTTAGAGGTTTTTCCTTTTATACCTCTTAAAGTTAAGTATTGCATTTTATTTTTTAGAGCTTACTGACTATCTAGATGTTTTTGTGATTTCAATGAAACTGAAGAGGGCTTTAAGTTATTCTTCCACCTTAAATATTTTGACATCAAAGATGTTTCTTAATGTGTAATTGGTATAAATTATGAAATTCTGAGTTCTGTGTGAATGTTATTGATTTCCTCTCGCACATCTTAGATCCATGTGACTTCTAAAGTTAAGAGCTGGCTGCATAGATCCACATGAATTTGCCATGCTTTCCTACTAGGCTGAGCATTATTAATGAGTTATACCTTGCTGTGTGGTAGCACCACACTGATTAAATGAATTAGTAAAATGAGAGATACTTGTAGCAAGTCAGTCTTGCAACCTGTGCTCACTGTTAATTCCTCTAAATGTAAAAAATCATTTATAGTTTGATAACCTTAAATGAGAAATGGACACATTTGTTTATCTGTGGTTTGTCTTTCATATTTCAAATGAGAAATAAAGCTAGTCTTTAAAAAAAACCAAACACCTGGTTCCATTAAACTTGAGTGTTGTGGAAGAATATTGGTGAGAAGTTTATCATAGCAAATATAAATAAAAATGAAGAAAACTTGCAGTACAGAAGTACTTGCATTTTTTCTGTGTTTAGTGTGGACTAGGAAAGAGTAGTTGGCAGAAATAGCAATGGACTACAATATAGCAACAGAAGTTTTAGATCATGAAAAGTTGCAAGCTTGTGTGTATAACCTGCTAAATTTGGCATTGCAAATGGGAAGACAGTAGTGGCTGGAGCAGGACGTAGTTGGTCAGTACCTGGTGTAAGTTGCATTTTTTTCTTCTCTAAACAGGTTTTCACCTTTCCTCAGTTTTAAAAATTTTTCCTCCTTGTACACTGGGGAGAGTGAGGTCTTTTAATTTGTAAAGGTTGATTGTATACAAATATGCCTACTTAAGGTACAGATGTCTAAACCAGTTTATTAACAGTCCATATGGAATATTAGACATTTTATGTTAATTGAAATGGGTCTAGTCTAGAAACTATATAAATGACATTGTTGATGTCTTATGTTACAGTGGGCTTTGGTTTCTTTATCTTGTATAATATTCTGACTTTTTTCTTTTTTTTTAATGTAGCGGTATTTTCTCGTTGGAAGTAATCCTGCAGAAACCAAATACCGTGTTTTGAAAATAGATCGCACTGAACCAAAGGATTTGGTTATAATTGATGATAAGGTGAGTGCCTCTCTATTTAGGTTTTTTTTTTTCAGTTATTTCAAATAATACTGAGTATATTGAGCTGAACGTGAATATTAGATTTAATCTGTTTCAACAAAGGTATGCAGCAGAATCATATAACAATTGAGGTTGGAGGAGATAGCTGGAGGTGGTCTAGTCCTACACCCATGCTCAGAGTTATGTCAACTAGATCAGGTTGTTTTTTCCAAGTTTTTCAGTTTATTACGTGTATGCTCCCAATGGTTTTATTTTCAGCTATGCTGTTCTAAGTGAAAAAGACATTTAATTACTATCGAGCTAAATTTTTAGTGTTTCTGATATATCATATCTGAAACAAAATAAACAGCAGCAACAAGAGTTTTAATGTACACAATAGAATAAGACTTAATTCCTTTCCAGGAAGTTTATGGTTTAAAATCTTAACACTTAAGATGTAGAAATATTTGAATTCATGTGTGACAATGACTATTTCTGTTGTAGTGAATGGTGAGTTTTGTGTGTAAAAAAACTTGTGCCTGTTGGTAGGACTGAAATAGGAGACAGCATGTAGAGCAGAATTTTGTTTTAAGTAACTACTACTATTCTCTGACATGAAATAACATTGAACTACCAAAGCAGTAACTTAAGTGACTTTTTATTTTAAAGCATGTATATACGCAACAAGAGGTGAGGGAACTTCTTGGCCGTTTAGACCTGGGAAACAGAACAAAGATTGGGCAGAAGGGCTCTTCTGGGTTATCTCGAGCTGTTTCTGCTTTTGGTATAGTAGGTAAGTGTTTTGTTTGGTTTTACAAAATGATTTATTTCTTAAGCAGGTAATGCTTACTGTGTTGCACTGTGTATCTTTCTGTCTCCCCTTGATTTTATTTATTTATTTATTTTAAAGTGAAGAGGATTGAGAAATTTCATTCTCAAAGATAAATACATTTTTGTGTATTTCGCAAAAGCAGGTGGGCAGTACAGAGGTGAGAATTGTGCTGTAACTGGTCTCTTTTTTTGTCACTAAGGGAGGGATCTAGGAAATAGCCAGAAGCTATTTCTAGAAGCTTGATTAAAAATCTCACCAAAATCAACTGATTGTAGGATACAAATCACCTGAATTCCAGAGGTTTTATTTCTTCATCACACACTATTCAGGAAGATGACTTCATTTTCTTTTGTTGGTTAACTTTTTGCAGTGACATATTTAAATATTCCTTTTTCATGTTTGAGCAAGTATCACTGACTAGGTCAACTGAATTTTTAAATGCTGATCAGCTGACAATAATCCTAGAGAATTGCTTCAAAAATTTAATAGCTTTCTTCTATATTCTTTTTGTCTATAAAGTATTTTGGAACTTATCGATGGATCCACTTTTCAGAAATTCCTCTGATGAGGTTTATGTTTCTTATTAATTTAGAAGTGTTAATAACATGCGTAAACCTAAAGAATCTTCTAACAATCTTGCAGCATTGGCTCTTTTTGCACAAGCCATCAGTGCTCACTATCTAAATATGTGATAATATATTCAGTATGTTTGTATGTACTCTTCTTAGCAGGAGAGTTTCTATTCTGTAGCTGGACAAATGTATTGGTTATCAGATACGGTGTACTATTTCTAGGTTACTTTATTAGAAGTAACATGCTCTCTTAGTGATCTTCAGATTATCTTGCACTTTTAAAGTATATGCTTTAGACATCTTCCATCTTGATTCAATCTAATCATATCTGTATAAATATGTAATTTGAGGGAATGTAATTGGTCATTTATTTCTGCCTCCTGGCTCAGGTCAGAAGGACAGGGCTATTTTTTGTAGAATTGGAAAGGACAGCTTTGTTCTGTTCTCCAGTTATTTCATTAACCAGAGACAGTGCATGCAGTGCACTCAGAATGAGGGTGCCGATAGGCTAAGTTGTGGTTCACTGCATAGTGTTCAGAAGTAGAAATCACTTTTACATGGAGAGAACCAGGGCAAGGGAAAGGGCTGGGTTTCTTATCAGATTTTGGTATAACATTTAGTGAAATTCAAAGGATAGAGAGTGTTCATGTAAGTGATTTCTGTACCTGGAGGATAAAGGAAGAACTTTGACTGCTATTTAACAATTGAAATTCAATAGTCTGGCTGCTTCAAATGAAAGACTGTTTCTTATTGTCAGCAGGGTCTCCTGTCCTTGTGCAGGTGAGAGTATTTTTCCAAGGGGGGCTAATAAGGCAGAAGAAAAGAATCGCAGTTCATTCGCTCACATTGCAGCCTCCAGCAGTGACAGAGAGGAAAATGTGTGCTTTGCTCATCCTTCTTTAATTTATAATGCAAAGCTAAAAGAACTGAATATAAATACAGGTAAAAATGTGAATTGTGAGGGGTTTTCCCCCTAGTTAATATATTTTTTGACAGTGCAGCAGTAACTGAGTTTCAGGCTCTTCACTAGTAGCAACGCTTCGAAGCAGTTACCTCCAAGAGCTAACTCTTGTAATTTATTAGTTATTAAAACTTACTGCTGCCTATACAAATTTGGGTTCGGGGTGGTTACGTATTTCTATTATTAATTTTAATGTATACATTTGTATTGTATTTAAAGGTTTGCTATGCTTTTTCCTAGTGATATGTAATAGAGACATCCAAAGAAACAACTCAGTGAAGAAGCATGGCTGTGCCCTGTGACGTAAGGAATGAGGGTGGAGGCTTCAGAAGCCACCTTTTTATAGGCAATAAAGCCAGACACTGCCCGTTCTACCTCCTTAGCCCTCTGGACTTCAGCAGGGTCAAGTGTTGGTATCCAAGAAAGGAAATAGAAAGAAAGGATTAGCCTTGATGCTTTGAATGGCTAGTCTGGGGGAGATGCTGTTGTAGACAGGGAATGTAATTCCCTACTGTTAAGGAGAGAGAGAGCACAAAGGTGGTATAGGACCCTCAACTCCTTTTGCTGTTCTGTGCCCCTCCCCAGTAGAGAATACATAAACCTGAATAGAAAACTGGGGACTGAGATTCCTCTTCACCCTGAAAAATTAACCTTTTGGTATCTGAAGTAAGTTGGGTATGCCTTGCTCTGAACAATGAGAGTCCTATAAAAAGCAAATGCAAGTATCTTTAAGCAGTAACTTATTTTGAATTTTCAGTGTCTTAACTCTGCTATTTAATATTAAAAATATGCACAGTGGAAGGGGAAGAAAAAAAACCAACCATGTACTTCATTGATTAACACTTACTGGGGGTGAATTGTAAGATATGTGATATGTATATATTTTTATATGTGTATATATACACGCATTGTACATATAGTAAGAACAAACAAAAATTCTGTGAAGTCTTGAAGCAATTCTCATACTGTTTTTCAAAATATGCTTGTTCAAATCAACACAAACATCCAACTAATAGCATTTGAATGCTGTTTTAACAGGTTTTGTCAGGTTTTTAGAAGGCTATTATATTGTGTTAATTACAAAAAGAAGAAAAATGGCAGATATCGGAGGTCATGCAATATATAAAATAGAAGATACAAATATGATCTACATTCCAAATGACTCTGTAAGAGTCACTCATCCTGATGAAGCCAGGTAAATAATGGTGATAAGCAGTGTGTGCTTTTTGAATGTTTTCTAACCAATAGTGAACCACGACTAGAAATTTCGGCCATAGAATTCCTTCTGTTAGTATGTCATTCAAGCCGTTCTATCTTAGTTGGTAAACTAGCATGGAAGAACGACAAGTGGGCCACAGTTCTGTGGCCTCTAACCTGGATGGTAAATTCAACTGTTACAGTCTTTCAGAGCTTGTTATCCGCATCTCCATGTCACTAACATGTCAAAGCTATATCCTAGCAAATATGCACCAGGAAGCATCCAATAGAAACATTGTTCTCAGAAGAGCAAAGTAATGCTAATATTGGTTTATATTGGTTAGGGGACTGTTCTTTTGTTACTAGCTCTAGCATCATGTTAATCTCACCTGAAGACATCTTTTGTGCCCTTCAAGAAGTGCTAAGTAAATTATTTAATTTAGTGATTTTGTATTGTCAGAATTGTGTGAATGTTGGTATTGGTAAAGGGTGATAAACTGACCCACTGGTAAGTTTAGCTTCTTTTTTTTCCTTTCTGTGATTTCTTTCTAAAGAAAGAAATTTTGACCTTTGATCAGCAGGGAATCTTTTATGAAATGTACAAGTACATCCTGGTGGTGGTTTTTTTCAGGATGGGGTAACAGCTACATTGAAATACCAGGCAAATTATATCAATAAACTGCTTTTCAGTCTGTACCAAGTGTGAATAGTCTAAAAGTTGTGATGGACTATGATAAACTGATGCCAAGTAATAAATCAAGCCAATGGTAACTATTAAAAAAGTTTTCACTCTAAGATATGGCTGATCGCAAACTTCAGTCTGCCCTCTTAGAATGCAGCAGACCACATTATCTGCCCTATTGTCGTGGCTTGGGCTACACCTATATATTTATGGTGTTAGCCATTTTATCTTTCATAGGCAGTGTTATGGTTTCTTCTGAGAATTTGCAAGTGTATGACACATTGAAGTAGGTATTTCTTGTCTTGTTCATTTATTGGAGAATAACTGTGAAAATATTTAATTATTATATAGTACCGTTGGGAGTTAACTTGTGTAAGTCCTAGAGAATTCGACTCATGTTGAAAATAAAACTATGACTATCTACAACTGCCTAAAGAAACAGAATATCTACATGAGTAGACACTGGATTTAAAAAAAGAAAAGGCTATTTGATGTATTTAATCTAGATGCTGACGTTCTAGTGGAGTTACTTGCCAAAACAATTACAGTAAGATAGCTAGAGAACTTATGGCAAGAGTCAATATGAATATGTAGTTTAATTTCTGAGATCCTCTGAGTGACTTCTTGGAATCTGTCCAGTTGAAGTGATAACTTTCCCTTTAACTTGAATTCTTTTGCTAGGTATCTGAGAATCTTTCAAAATGTGGACCTTTCTAGCAACTTCTATTTTAGGTAAGTATTCATTACTAATTCCATTAGAAAATTGTATATTTAGAAAATTAGAAAATTATCTTGCTATAAGATTCTGCTCTTGGTTGGTGTTCTGAGGAAATAAGAAACGTGATCACACTGCTTGTCCATTTTCACCTGTGTCTTTTGAACCTGCCTTCTCCTTCAACAAACTGATTAGGAATGCAGTCTCCATGAAGTTGAAAAATGTAGAAATATTTCTACCATGGTAGAAGGTAGACACTGAAATTACTGTTTTCACTGATGGTTCACCTGTGTCAGATTATGCAGAAGTTCTTTCTTTGGAAAAGTAGTATATTTCAGGGGGTTTGCTTTTCCTGTCAGTTTTTGTTTCTCGGTCTCATTTTCCAGAAATAAAGCTTTGCTTTGATTCAGAAACAAAGATACAGAAATAGATCCTTATCTAAGATATACCCTGTGTAGGGTGCATCTTTCATAAGAGTTTCTCCAGGGAGACCTTATAGCAGCCTTCCAGTACTTAAAGGGGGCCTAAAGGAGAGCTGGAGAGGGACTCTTTATCAGGGAGTGTAGTGATAGGACAAGGGGTAATGGTTTTAAACCAAAAGAAGAGAGATTTAGATTAGATACTAGAAAGAAATTCTTTACTGTGAGGGTGGTGAGACACTGGAACAGGTTGCCCAGAAAGGTTGTGGCTGCCCCATCCCTGGAGGTGTTCAAGGCCAGGCTGGATGGGGCTTTGAGCAACCTGGTCTAGTGGGAGGTGTCCCTGCCCGCAGTAGGGTGGTTGGAACTAGATGATCTTTAAGGTCCCTTTCAACCCAAACTATTCTGTGATTCTGGACATTACTAGTTCTCTTGCTTACTGCTTCATAAATGCCATTCCTGAGACAAGCTTCTGTGTCCCAGCTGCTATTACACATGAGATTTTGGGGACAGAGGAAAAATGGGGGAAATGTGGTGATAAACCTGGAAGTAGTAGTTAGAAGACTTTAAGACTTGAAAAAAAAAACCAAAACCCCCTCTTGAAAGGAGTTGAAAGTATATCAGTCTAGAACACACTCCCTCTTGGAAAATAAATAGGTTTTGTCACAACTGTATCTGTGATGATGAAACCTAACAAAGTTTCGTGTCCGTTTTGTGGTTTTGCATATAAAAGCTTTTTCACAATATAAAACCTGTGTTTGTCTTTCGTGCTTTGTCTCCTAGCCCTAAATTTTATAACTTTTGGGGTTTTTTTCTGCTTGGAGATGATGAATGTATACTGTTTCTGTAATGCATAGATGGGAAAGGAGAAGGTTCTTATAGACTCTCTGATAAACACATTTATCAGCTTAATTTAAATTGGTTTTGGCTGAAATTATAGCTTATTTTTCTGCATGATTTTAATATAAATCCTGGACAGAATTAGAAGTTAGTTATAAGAAAACATTTGAGTTAGAGAGTAGGACTTAAATCTCAGAAAAATGAAGTTGTCTATGTATATGGTATATGGACATCTGGCTATTGTACTGTAAACAGTTTTTATGTTTGTAAAACTTTTGGAAATCATTTGTATCATTTACCATTATAGAGTCAGAATCTGTGTATGTTGTTTAAAAGTCTTTTTTTTAATGGATAAAACAGTGCTGTTATAAATACAAGTACAGATGGAGAGTAAGGGCTTTCAGAAAAGTCCCGTCTATCTACAATTATTAATAAGCAATAACTGTCTATCAGTTACAGCTATGATCTATCTCACTCCCTTCAGTATAATCTTACTGTCCTGAGAATGCCACTTGAGACATTAAGAACTGAAACAACTCAGACCCGACAAGAGAGTTTTGATATATTTGAAGATGAAGGACTTTCAACACAGGGTGGAAGTGGTAAGCCAATAAGCCTAATGAAACTAATGTTGTTCGTCATGAGTACGTTTAGAGTATGTTCTACTTAAGTTTACTTTTGAGAAACACTTGGGTATTCCATATTGATCGGTAGTCTCATAACAGTCGTGAGTTAATAAAAGATTACATAAAGTGTCAATTTGAATTTGAACAATGCAATTTCTAGAGGTGATTCATCATTGTTTTTTTTTAATTTGCATTGCAACTCAGGGAGATAATTGAGCATGCTGACATTTCTCAGCAATTGATTCTTCAACTGACTTGTAAGACTCCCAATAGGAATGAACTACAAAGAGAGTGGGAAGCAATAAGTGATTAAGTACTAATAAATCTATTTTGTTTCATATTAGAAAATATTGACAACAGAGGAATTGTATGAAGTTAGTATCAACTTGATTTAGTAAGCTCTATCAGGAAGTCTAAGAAAAATTATTAAGTTGAAAACTGCAGCCTTCACTTTGGATCTAACATGTTCGTAAGAGTGTAAAGATGATCGGCCAGACAGGAAAACTATTTTCTCTCTCTTTTGCTTTGCACTTCAAAAAAAAAAAAAAAAAAAAAAACAAAAAAGCATTCCCCTGAAATTCTTAATACTGAATTTCATTCTGTTGAAGTTGGGGTTTTTTAATGTTTTATTGCTCTGTGACTTGTACTGATTATCTGAATGCTTGTCAAAAAATTAATTATTTTTTTTTTACTTTTTAGTATTGTACATGTGACACCACTTTTTTCCTTGTTTAATCACGAAATATCAGCAATAACAGTGCTACCTTTGATTCATAATGAATACATTGCTGTAAAAGTGGTCGCAAACAGCTCTGGAGATACAACTAAGCTTCTTAGGTAGTAATAGAACACCATGCTTTTAAATACACCACTGGTAAGCGGAACAATAGGATAGGAGAAGTCTGCTCCTATTTTGCGTAACACTATCAACTTGACGTGGAAACCAGCTTAGATGCAACACAGAGTGTGGATCTGTGCTTGTATTGGTTATAAAGAGGCTCAACAGCCTCTCTGCGTTACCACTCTTAGTCGTAGTCACCTGCTGTGTAACCTCTCTTGCACAGAAAATATAATAGCTATCCTAAAGTAACTTTGGTTCTTTGAGGTAGAAGATGAGTCGTGCAATTCATGCTATCTCTTCTAACCCAAAGCGAATCTTCTGAGGCACTGAAGAAGGAATTTATTAGTCCCGCTTTCTGTACCTCCAAAGGGGCCTCTGAAGGTCTGACAAGCATTCAAATACTACAGCCAGTGGCAGCCATAGAAAAATTGGAAATCCTAGTAAATGCTGAACTTCAGCATGTGCCTGAAGTTACCTGTGTTTGGTGAACTTCAAGGATGCGAGTAAATGATAGGCTGAGTTGCAGTCAGGGAAAATCAAAATAAAGGTCCAATGACCTGGATTTTAAAACAGTTCAATACAGGTAAGCTTTTTTCTTAATTGCTAATGTGTTTTGATTGTAACAACTTCCCAGGCGTATTTGGCGTTTGCAGTAAGCCTTACGAAAAGTATGTGTGGAATGGCAAACTTCTGGAGGCAGTGAAAAATACTGTTCATCGTGACTGGCTGCTGTATATTATTCACGGATTCTGTGGGCAATCAAGTATCCTTTTTCTGTTGTAATGAATGTTGGTTTATTGACTTTTAAAAAGTTTGAAGGTATGAAATACATTGAATTATTTCCTTGTCATGTAAATACTTTTCCATTTTAGAATTATTAGTTCATTTTTATTTTCATTACTTTTCTAGGTTTTATGGCTAAACGGGAAATATGGTTATGTTCTTATTGTAGGGTCCTGACAGACTGCATTCTCAGTGAGGCAGTGTTTGTAAGCATGGGGTTTAGTAATAAAGAACCTGAGAGGCTCAGCTATATTTCTCATTGGTATTTGAGGAAGGAGAAAAAAGCTAAACAAAACTGAATTGCTGACATAGATATGTTCTCTTATTGATCTCCTTTAAAACGTTTTTTTAGTAACTGAGATTTGCAGAAATTCTGTTTCTGTTGAAGATGCTTTTTGAGTGACAATAGTCTTTGCTCTAGGTATTTCGATGAGCAGATGTCGTCTTCCCTCTTTCTTGTGCCTCCCTTCTGCTAAGGAAGAAATGGTAGTCACACTAGACATCTGATTCTATCCTTTTTGGTTTTAATGAAAAATAAGAAGTCTAAAAGAAAGCCACTGCTGCATCCATAGCTGTTTGCTTCTGGCTGTCAGTTGGTGTTACTTAAGTAGTTGCAAATTTATCTACTTTTGCAGACAAAGAATTAGAGGGTGACTAATATACCTGATCTGAAAGTCGAAGCTCCCAGGCTTTAATCCTAGTATTCACAAAAGTAATATTTGCATCTCATGGTGATTCTTGTACCTATTTTACCTCCCTTGTCACTTCATAAAATAGAAATACTTCTCTTCCAAATGTTGTGAAAAGTGGTTGATGTATTGTAATGTAGATTCCCTTTTCAAAATTTTTCAAAATGATTGTTGAAAAGGGCAATGCTTTCTCCCAGCTGCAAAAGAAATTTGGAAGCGATACTCATCTCTGTTAAGGAGATTTTAGTAAATCAGATGTTTCACCTTCATACACCTCTTTTAGATTTTTTTTTTTTTTTTTTTTTTTT